>NW_027256887.1:30700235-32161010 GCF_029215685.1 Pituophis catenifer annectens
GCACCTTTAATTCCTCTTGGTGCTTCGTTGCTGCCCGAGTCTGTCTTTGGTCCTTTGGTTCCTCTATTTTGCTAAATAATTCCACGTCCTGGGCAGAACTCATAAATTGTAGTAAATCTTCTTCAACAATCGAGGCCCCTCCTTGAGCCTGTATCTGAGCCTGCATAGTTTCTTTCACTCCCTTTCTTGCTCCCTCTGTTTCCTTTCTTCTTCTGATTTCTGGAGAAAATGAACCGCCAGCCTTTAATACATTAAAATGAAAATCTCTTACCTTCCATACTGTATTGAGACGAAATCTCTGTCCTGAATAATCCACCACCAATCCAGATGGAATCTCCCATCTATACTGTATCTGACGCTTTCTAAGTTCATCCACCAAAAAAGCACGAGATATCATTAATAGACCAAAAGGAGTTGGCAGACAAAATTAGGAAAAGCAAACAAAGACAATTTGAACATGCGAACAAAGCTGGGAAATGGTTAAGTTATAGACTAAAGAAAGAGGCAGAAGCAAGAAAAATAGAATACCTACAGGATAAAAATGGAAATTTGGCAGTTGATAGGGATCAAAAAGTAAAAATAGCCCAGGAATTTTACAGTGCCCTATATGGAGAAGAAAGATGTCAAGAAAATAAACTTGGGGAATATCTCCAGAAACTTCAATTGGAACCGATCCCCGACTCTTTTAAACACACTTTAAATAAAGAGATTACTATTGGCGAAATTGAAACAGCTATTAAGAAGCAAGCGGGGGGAAAGACCCCTGGGCCTGATGGTCTCCCAAGTGAACTATACAAAAGTATTATTGACTTACTGAGTCCTCAACTAAAGGAGGTATTTAACGAGGCCTTAACAGATGCCAAGATACTCAATCCTGGAGAGAAGCTTATATTTCATTGATCTCAAAGCCCAACTCGGACCAATCACTAATTCAGAACTACAGACCAATCTCGCTCTTAAATGTCGATTATAAGGTCTTTACAACAGTACTAGCAGAAAGACTCAAAATATTTCTTTCCCACTTCATCCATCAGGACCAAAATGGCTTTCTACCTTATAGACAACTTCGAGATAACGTAACAGTAATTTTAAATGCAATGGAGTATTATGAAAGGTATTCAGACAAAGATATGGCAATGATATTCATAGATGCCCAAAAGGCCTTTGATAGGGTCAACTGGAGTTTTATTACACAACAATTAAAAATTATGGAATTTGGCTCTAAATTTATAAATGCAATTCAGACTATGTATACTAAACTGTTCAGGATTTAAAATGAGGGTTTCTGCTACCAATAGACCGTGGTCTGATACGCAGACAAATGCATCAGCAAGAAATTGATTGAGCAGTCTAGAGAAACTATTTGGTTTAATAAAAACATATATAAACAAAACCTACAAAGAGGCATCAACAGCCTGCAAAGTTCTCCTCTTAGCAAAGTCCATTTAGCTCTTGTTCTTCTTCCCAAGCAAGGGAGGCATCCAGCGTCCTTCAGCAGCCTTCTCAGGAACAAGGTAATGATTCAGCTCTTATAACGACTTCAGCTCATAGTGACTTCAGCTGCTCAGCTCTCCGCTGGAGAGTCTCTGCTGGTTTCTCTCTGGGCTCTCTCTGAGTCTCTAGAACAAGTCTGTTCCTGCAGCTACTTATATACACCTTTCTGACCGTTGAAAAGTGCAGGAAACTCAGAGCCAGGAAGCTGTGCTCTGATTGGTCCATTCAAAACAGTTCACCAAACAATCAATTAGTTGCAGCAAACATGCTGAGAGGTTTTTACATCTAACATAAACAGTCGGCTAGGTTGCTATTTAATGGAACAATCTCCAATGAGATTAAAATCACCAAAGGTATTAGACAGGGTTGCCCTCTCTCACCGTTATTATTTGTTTAAAAATTAACAAAGATAAAACTAAAATGATATCCAAAAACTTAACAGAGGATCAAAAAAAAAAGGTGCAGGAAGCTATGGGACTTAAATTTACTAAGAAGGTAAAATATCTAGGGATTTGGATGACAAACAAATGCTCTAATTTTAAAGAGACCAATTACTTCAAACTATTGGCTGATACAGTAGAGGACCTAGATAGATGGAAGAATATACAGCTTTCACTTTTGGGCAGGGTTGCTGCAATCAAAGCCCATATTCTCCCACAGTGGATTTTTCTATTTCAAACGGCTCCTGTAAATTTGGATAAAAATTTCTTTAGAAAATTGGAACAGGCAATAAGCAAATTTATCTGGCAAGGGAAAAAACCACGAATTAAGAGAAAAATGTTATAGGAACACAAAACGAGGGGGGGCTTGGGACTCCCAAATTGGGAATTATATTACCAAGCCTCGTCCCTTCTTTGGATAAGAGACTGGGTATCCCTTTCGAGGAAACGCATATTAACGATTGAGGGATTTGATCTTCACCAAGGCTGGCACTCAGCTTTGTGGGCACAACAAGGAAAACAATCTAAATATTTTACTAACCACTATATTAGAAGAATTTTAATAAAAATATGGGAAAAAGTGAAGAAACAAACTTATACCCAAGTTCCTAAATGGGTGGTCCCACTGGAGATAGCAACCTACCCGACGGTTTATAATATAAAAAGAAATTGGACCTACAACATCCTGATGGATTGAGGAGGGAACTTAATATCAAGAAAGGAACTTCAAGTAAAAGGAATAGATATAGATTGGTGGTCATATGCCCAAATTCAAGCTAGATTCAGAAAAGACAAACAAGAGCATGGTATTTACCAAACGACACAACCATTAGACAGACTCCTTCTGGGTGTTGAAACAAAATTTATATCTAAGACCTATAATCTTTTGTTATCAAATTATACAGCTGAGGAGATAGTAAAAGATACGATGATTGCCTGGGGAAGAAACTTAGGAAGACTGATACAACTTGAAGAATGGCAGGGAATATGGAATAGATCAATGAAATTGACATTATCAGTGGCATTTAAGGAGAACTTTTATAAAATGATCTATAGGTGGTACCTCCCACCAGATAGGATAGCTAAAATGTTCCCTGGATCCTCAGATAAATGTTGGAAGTGCAATTCGGCCAGGGGTACTTTCTTTCATCAGTGGTGGACCTGCCCTCAGATCAGGAAATTTTGGGAAAAGATTCAAAAATGGTTGAATGAGATAATAGGTGCAAGTTTCCCCCAACTCCAGATTCTTACTTACTTGGAATCAAACTAAAAGATGTGGGCAAACAAGACTGGCATTTATTCATCCATATTACAACAGCTGCGAGAATGGCACTTGCCCAATATTGGAAAAATGTAAATACACCATCAGATCAATTTATAATAAACAAGATATTGAATTGTGCCAAACTGGACAAATTAACGTATATCTTAAGACAAAAAAGAATAGATCTATTACAGCAATTGGGAACACTGCTATTTATGGTTAAGGAAGAGGACAAATATAGAATAAATAACATAGTATTAAATATATATTTAATTATAATGAGATAGCGTTTAGTATTTAAAATAGTCAACGCTAATTGAACAAAAGGATTTACCGGGATGTAACTATGAATAAGTATTTGGGGGTTCGATACAACCCCCAGTTTGTCCTTCTCTGTGGTTGTCTTTATGTGTTGTGTTGTATACCCATATATAACTTATATATGGGTATACAAAAATTACACTATATGTTTTTTTTTCTGTAAATAATTAATAAAGATCTATTTTAAAAAAAGAAGGATCCATGAATGTAGCTTTCTTACTGATAATATGGAAGTGGTTTGCAAAAGCTGTCTTCCAATTTTTTTTTCCCTAATTCTCAATCCAGCCTAACAGGTTTAGTGGCCATCCATCCAAGTACTAACCAGATCTGACTTTGCTTTGGGGTTCTGTTGTTATTGTCATTTTAAAATCATCATAGGTCAGCTGGGTGCTGTTATCTAAACTGGGAATTATGTGTTAACTAGATCAGTTTTTCTGTGGTTTGAAGAGCTTTCTTAAGTAAAATTCTTATAACATCATATTTTTAATACTTTATTTCTGTTTTGGGAGTGATGTTCCATCTGATTCTAGAGTTGTCCTTCATTATTCTTATCTTACTTGCTATCTGCTGATTCCCTTCAAGGAAAGTAAGTATAATTGATCTTAGGGGCAATACCATGATGAAGGAAGGTTGTAAATTTCACATTTGAATACTCCCACAATGTTAATACAATGCTACATATATGAAATTGAAGACAGTTCAATTCTTTCGTAGACTCTGAATTTTAGTTTCCAGTTACATGAATAGTAGGTGTGCAGTGTTCTTACACATTCACAATTTTGTAGAGTTCAAGGTAGAATTGGGTTAGGAAGTTTTCTGTAAATTGAAGTGTTTATTTCGTCTGATTTCGCTTAGATGTTTTTCAATGCTGGTACATTAGTTGATACATTTGCTGTTTTATTGTACTATACTAATATAGCATTTTATTTTTACAGATTTCTTATAAACTCAAAGGATTTCAAAATCTAGTTGACTGTAGCACATTGTCCAGAAATATTACCCCATTTAATGACAATAGGCCTTTTGAATTGAAATCCAATTCATTATTTCTCATACAATAGGAGGAGGAGGAGGAGGAGGAGGAGGAGGAGGAGGAGGAGGAGGAGGAGGAGGAGGAGGAGGAGAGTCAAATTTAGAAGGAAGATAAAAAGGAATTTTATATAGTAATTTTAATAATATGCTCTCTACTTTATCTATTAAGATTATACATACATAAATGTCAAAGGGTTTCCTGATTTTGAAGAAACTTTGATCTGAATCAGTGTTGAACTTAACTAATGGACAATAAAATCTAAGATTGATTGAAAGGATATTGAAGTACTAATAGTACCTGTCTAAGCCAATGTGCAATTTATTTAAAGAAATGCAGCAGTGATTGTTACACTGATACAAAAGGGGATGGTTCACATAAGCAGAAATTACTAGTCTGACAATTGTAGAAGTCTCCCTGCAGCCCTATTATTAAGTATTTGTATGATGTGAGTGCTGTACTTGTAGAGTAATCAACATATCCCTGCATCTCTTTGAGACAGGATGTTTGCCCTTCACCTACCCATTTGTTATATACTTCTCAGACATATACTGCTATAGTTGTGTGATTTACAACACAACTTCAGCTCGAACACATGGAAATCCAGCCCTAAAAGTTGTATCTTTAGAGAAGACTCTTTTCCAGAAGTTTACTTTCCCTTTCTTAAGAAACAGGTACACACGAGTTCCTTGCAGGCTGTTCTATGGGTTAAAGTGTTCCTCAATCTAGATAAAAAGACTACAGTAGATCAATTCCCAATTCTTTAATTAATTAATCTTAAAGATTAAAGTTTCTGATAAATTAATATAGCCTATGTGATAAATCTATGCTATACTTTGATTTGTCTTTAAATTGCAACTGTCAATTTCTGATATTTTTGGCTGCATTATTTATTTATTATTTATTTATTAGTCACATTTCTATGCCACCAAACTCCGTAGGAATTCTGGGGGGCTTACATCAAAAACAATGCAAACAATATCCTGCAAAAAAATTTTAAAAGAAAACATTAGAAACCCATACACTCCATTCCATGGCCGGGTGTCGCAAGATCTCCGTAGCATGATCAACGGCCCCAGGTCTGCCAGAAAAGCCAAGTCTTCACCGCTTTCCAGAAGGCCAATAGGGTGGGGATGGTGCGGACCTCAGGAGGTAATTGGTTCCAGAGAGCCGGAGCAGCCACAGAGAAGGCCCTCCCCACACAGGCCCGCCAACCGACATTGTTTAGCTGATGGGACCCAGAGGAGATCAGCTCTGTGGGATCTTACCGGTCACTGGGAGCTATGCGGTAGAAGGTGGTCTCGAAGATAACCTGGCCCTGAGCCATGTAGGGCTTTAAAGGTAATAACCAACACCTTAAATTGCATCCAGAGACCGATAGGGAGCCAGTGCAGCTGCTTGGGAATTAGGGAATGGAACAGATTCTCTGCCAGCCAGTTCCAGCTTGGGTCCAAGGGTGTTGTGCTCCGAGAGTGATTTGTTATCTGCCTAGCACCTCAGCATTCTCAAAACATCCTTGCAGGATCATATTGGCTGCCGGTGGACTAGTCAGGGTGGTGGGGGGGGGGGAGGTTTGGGGAAATGAAAGAATTGCTTTGTGCTTGGCATGGGACCTTCAGATTCTGACTGACTTTACTGCAACCACTTTATCTCAGTAAAAGTTCTTTTGATTCAATTCAATGGAGTCAAGAGTCATGCTTTCCTGAGGGACCAGCTGGGGCAGTTTCTTACATTAGGTGGAATCTGTAAATTTGGCCAATCCAGAGAGGCACACAGCCCTACCGTGGGAACAGTACACATGATGTCAGCCCAAGGCAATGACCAGGAGGAAGCTGAATTCTGAAGGGAAGTATCATCCAGGCCTCCCCCCAGGCTGGATTTCTCCAAATGGATGGAGGAGGTCAGGAGTCTGGGAGACTCGTGGAGACTCAGGTGGTCTATTGGAGTCAGGAAGAAGGAAGACTGGGAAGGAAAAACCATAGAAGTGACCCTCAATCAAGTCAGCCATGGTGGCCAACAACAAGAGTGGCAGCCAGAGCTGCAGGAGCTTGAGGAGGAAGGCAGAGAATCTGACCATGCTGACCTACTGATGAAGCAAGCTATGTGGTTCATGATGAACACCTTCCAACCCTGAAGGCACGTGAAACCCATGCCATGGCTGCCACCAGCGAGGCCCAACAGGCACAGGAGAGGGACAAGTGGCTGTGCTAGATATCACGGCAGGAACTTCAATGACCTTAGATGCATCTGCCACAGGCAGAGGACCAAGGGGGGCCACCAGAGCTGTTGCCCTGGTGGGACCTGGCTAGGCAAACGGAAAGAGTTGGTAGACCCCACCCCTGAGCATGAAATTTGACAGTGACCTCCAACAACTGGGATTCTTTCTGGCCATATCCTGACATACCTGCAAGAGTACTGTCAGAAATTCCCACTGAAGGTGCCAAAGTGAGGAGTGCCTCCCTGGTACTAGAGGGAGCCACAGCCCGCTGGATGGTGACATTTCACAATGCGAATGCACCTGAGCTGAGAAACTTTGATCAGTTCATGACAGCACTTTGTCAGCAGTTCAAAGACTCCCTAGCTGACTGTAAAGCCAGGGACTGCATCAAAACCATGTGCCGAGGCCTCAGAGTGGTGGCTGAATACACAGAAGAGTTTTGTGATCTGGCATGCCGACTCAATGATTGGACGGAGGACATCCTCATCAGCTGTTTCAAGGATGGAGTGAACAATGATTTGTACAATGCCTGTGTCTCAAGGGGAACTCCCGCACCCTTCCACAACTCATATGTTGTTGTGGTCTGCCAGCAGCCTGCGAAGCTGGCAGTGGAGTCGGACAGCGATGAGGCTGAGGAAGAACATGGGCCAGTCCTGGAGGCTGGGGAAGGCCTGAGGTCAGAGGCAGAGATGGGGCTAGGACCATCGGGGAGTGATGTGCAGACTTCGGAGCCTCCAGAGGCTGACAGTAGAAAGGCAGAGGAACAGAAGGAGCCTGTTCCTATTGCACATACAAGAAGAGCTGCCAGAAGGCAGTAGCAGCTAAAGCTGAAAGGACAACTCGGGAGTAGGACCAAGAGATGATTGGCCCCTCCCATAAGGCTTAAAAGACCAGCAACAGCTCTTGGCCTCTTTGCTGGAAAACAACATTGAGAGAATTGCTTCTTGTTTTGCTGTATTTATTTCTTGTCGGTGTCTTCTGCTTCTGAACTTTTGCCACGAAAAGCCTTTGGCAGTTTGCCTAATTATACCAATTATACTAATTATACCATGGTAAACTGAGGAATGGTGTTTTGAAGAATTTGCTTTAATTTAGTTTGGACTACACTGAGATTGAGTTAATTCTCAGCTGTTCTAATAAAGTCTGTTTGTTTTCGAACTATTTGCATTTAATACTAATTACTTGGGCCTGGGTCACAACATACGTCCTGGCTGTAGAAGTGGAGATTGACCAGGCATGTAACAAGTACTCCTGGCCCGACCATGGAAAACGTCACCATCAGAGAAGAGAAGAGAGAGGTGATGAAACCACAAAACCCGCAACCATGCTCCAATGCTTGCTTCAAATGTGGCCAGGAAGGCCACTGGGCAGCAGAGTGCAAGACTGGCCACCTGGCCAAGAAAACCACTCCTGGCCCTGCGGGAAAGACCACCAAGGTGCCACAGTGGGCTAGGGAGACTGCACTGAAGGGAGTGGAGGTTGTGGAGTTCACCCCATTACCAAAGTGGGATGAGGGCACTCCGACCCCACCAATCAATGGCAAGGGGCTAGCCGACACCAACTCCAATGACGATCCCCTGGTAAGTGGCCTGATCACACCAGTAACAATCCCCATAGAGCTAAGTTTCCAAGCTTCATGGTCAAAAGCCCTGCTAGACTCAGGCTGCACCAGGTGCCTGGTCCTGGTCAAGAAATTGGGGATCTACTTGAGACAGCTGAAAGTCCCGATTGCATTTTGCCAACTAGATGAATCAATAGCAGGGGGCATCTCAGTAACATTTGTCACTGAGCCCATAGAAATGGGATGGGGGCCCATGTAGAAACTCTAAGCTTCATAGTTGCTCCCGGGATGGAACGGCCCCTGGTATTAGGGATAGTTTGGCTAAAGAAGTGGAATCCTTGTGTAAACTAGAGAAGGGGACTGCTAAAATACCGAATGAACTGCCCTCCCTGAGAGCAAGGGGGAATCCGAAAGGCAACCTACCCACAGTGCGAATTAGGTGCAACAGTGCAAGGACAGGAAAAGGTCCTCCCTGCTATCCCCAAAGAATATTGGGACTTAAGAGAGGCATTCAGTGAAAAGGGGTCGGATGAACTTCCCCCTCACTGTCCAATGGACTGTGCTATAGAGATCCTGCACAGAGCTAAACTGCCTAAACCAAAGCCATATTCGATAACCTTGAGGGAGTTAGATGAGCTACGGTTGTTCACTGACAAAAACCTCACCCATGGGTTCATTCAGCCATCATGACCCCAGGTAGTAGCCCTCATCCTGTTCTGAGGAAAAAAAGGATGGGACACTTCATCTATGCATTTATTATAAAGGGCTGGATGCAACGAAAACATCTACCCTCTGCCCCTGATGAAGGACATGTTAGTTCACTTGGTTAAGGGCAGAATGTTCACTAAATTGGAACAGCGAGAAGCCTTCTATCGGGTGAGGATAAGGGAGGAAGATGAATGGAAAAGTGCTTTCAACTGCCCTTTAGGGTGCTTCCAGTTTAAAGTCCTCCTTTTTAGCCTCCAGGGCGCCCCTGGTGTGTTTATGCAATTAATAAATGAGGTCCTATATGAACACCTATATAAGGAGATATTGGTGTATTTAGACAACAGTTAATTTACATCAAAACAAAGGCAGAGCATGTGAAACTGGTGAGGGCTGTACTTAAAAAAATTATGAGCTGCCAAATTGTATGCACAAGTGCAAGTTTCCAAGTGCAAGTTTCATCAGAGCAAAATAGACTATTTGGGTTATTGTATCTTGCACAAAGGAATTGAGATGGACTGCCAGAAGGTCCAAGCAGTGAGGGAGTGGGCTCCTCCCCAAACCAGAAAGCAGCTGCAGAGTTTCTTTGTTTCACAAATTTTTACCACTAGTTCATTCCATCTTTTGCCCAGATTGCACTCCCCATGAAGAACTTGTTACAGACAAAAGGGGAGAACAGAACCAAGCCCAGATAGCCTCTGAAATGGACTTTACAATGCCAGGCAGCATTCGAAAAGCTTAAATTGCTGTTTGCAGCTGAACTGATTATGAAGTATCCTGACCCAAACCTTCTCTTTATTATTCAAGCTGATGCTAGCAAAGTGGCCATGGGGGCTGTGTTATTGCAGAAAAATGAAAACGGCCAACTGCAGCCATGTGCTTACACCTCTAGGAAACTATCAAAGACTGGGTGGGTGGTACGGGAGAAGGAAGCTTACACGGTGAACTGGGTTCTTTTAACCTGGAGACACTTCCTTGAAGAGAGCAAGGTGCCTTTCAAAGTGTGGACTGATCACAAGAACCTAGAGGAATTGAAAACCTCACAGAGGCTATCTCCCAAGCAGGTGTGATGGGCACAATACAATTAAAGCAAAACTGCTTCAATTTTACATTATGCTATCTCCTGTGGGAAAAGAACTTTTTAGCAAATTCTCTATTGTGAATGCCTCAATACAATTGCCTTAAGGTGAAAGTGGTCAAATGTTTGCTCCCATCCTGCCAATTGGCTGCCCAAATAACCACCTGAGCACAGACAAAAGAGAAGTGACAAATAGATAACGAGGTGACCACATCCCTTAAAGCTGCACTGAAGAGTGACAAATGGTTTCAAAATCATGGGAATGTCTGCTCAACCTGCTCAGTGTCTGCTCAACCAACTGCTCAGAACAGACTGGCCTGGATAGGGGCTAAATTATATGTACCAAAGAGCCAGAGGCTGATGGTTTTGGGGAAGAGCCACAACTCCAAGGCTGCTGGACATTGTGGTTTCGTAAAGACTTTGCATTTGGTCAAAAGGCTGTTTTAGTGGCTGTCTCTGAAAAGGGATATTGAAACTATGTGGTGAATTGCCCCATCTGCATGTCAGCCAAGCAACAGCAAGGGAAAATCCTAGGACTCCTCCAAACTGTGGCAGAGCCATCAACACCATGGAGAGAGATCTCCATGGATTATATTGTGGCACTCCCTTAAAGCTCAGGAAATAGTTATATGGGTGATAACAAATTTATTCTGTAAACAAATGCACTTTGTCCCCTGTCAGAAGATTCCTTCAGCATGGGGGTTGACCAAACTATTTCTACCCCATGTCTACCAATTGCTTGGAGCATCTGCAATGTATCATTTCAGATGGGGGGGGTGCAATTCACCTCTAAGTTATGGAAAGCTTTTCTAGACCTACTTGGGATTGACCGGGGGCTTAGGTCCAGTCATCACCGCCAAATGAATGGGAAGTTTGAACATACAAATTCAGGATTAGAACAGTACCTCAGATGCTATATCAATTATCAACAAGATAACTAAACTGAATTGTTGCCTTTTGCAGAAGTGGCATATAATAATTCGGTGCACAGGGTTCACTCCTTTCAGAGTGGCTACAGAACAGGAGTTTAATCTAATGCCTGAATTACCCCTTAATGACCCTCCAGTATCCTCTTTAAAGGAGTGTGTCTCTCAAGTGCAAAATACATGGCCAGTGGTGAGCAAAGCCCTGGTGGGCACACATGAGGCTTACAAAAAACAAGCTGACAAGAAGTGAGCGAAGCCCAAACTGTTCAACATTGGTGACCATGTTTACATCTCCACTTGTTATCTACAGTCACTACAACCAACAAAAAAACTGGGACCCAAGTTTGTGGGACCTTTCCCCATCAAGCGCATCATTAACTCTATAACTGTAGAATTAGATTTGCCCAAGTCCATTCAGAAATCCATCCTGTGTTTCATTGCAGCTTATTAAAACCTGAAATCACTTCCCCCTCAGACCTAAGTTTCCACTAACCACTGAGCCATTAATGATAGAAAGGGAACAGCATTTTGAGATCTGAGAAATTTTAGATTCCTGTAAACATAGGGAGAACCTTCAATATTTAGTAGCCTGGAAGGATTTCCCTAAAGCCCAAAATGAGTGGGTTGACCACTGCCATGTTAGCACCCCTAAGCTTTTAAAGTGCTTTCACAATCAGTACCCTGACAAACCTAAATAAAATTTCTCCTGCTTTATCCTTCTTTTCTCCCTGATTGTTTTGTTTTGTTCTACATGATTAACATCACTGGGCAGGGCAGCATGTCAGGTCCACCATCATGTCCTGTCATTCTGTTCGGTGGTGGGGGAGGAAGGCTTGCTGGCATTTTTCACATGCTTGCACTTTTGCTGTAATCTCTTGGAAATTAGGGAGGGGGATTGTCTTTGGAGATGGAGCAGAAGCCCTCCCAGCCAGTTCCACCCTGATTCCAAGGCCATTGTGCCCTGAGAGTGACCTGTTATCTGCCTAGCATGTCAGCATTCTCAAAATATCCTTGTGGCATCATATTGGCTGCCGGTGGACTGGTCAGGGGGGGTTGGGGTTGGGGAAACAAAAGAATTGCTTTGCGCTTGGCATGGGACCTTCAGATTCTGACTGACTTTACTGCAACCACTTTATCTCAGTAAAAGCTCTTTTGATTCAATTCAATGGAGTCAAGAGTCATGCTTTCCTGAGGGACCAGCTGGGGCAGTTCCTTACATTAACTTACATTACCTTACATGACTAGATACAGTGGAGTCTGCTTCAAGGTAACATAGCCTCTCCAAGGATTTCAGGTACAGAGAATTACAAATGGAAGTTGAATTTAGCATACTTTTGCTTCTAGTAAACCTAGGATTTCTTGACTATTAAAAATAACTTTGAATATGTTATCTGGAAATTGCAAGTAAATAAAATAGCCTTGATCTAGAGATGCCAAAATGGACAAAGAAAAGATCAAATGGAAAACACTTACCCTGGCATACAGTATATGCCATAATTGTTTCTCCCATGGGATACACAATCTAATGTATCCATCTAACACTATTTTCCTAGAAAAAAAAACATTTTTTCCTTATCAAAGGTTTTTCGGAAGTTCTACCTTCTATTTACTGTCAATATTATTTAAGAGTTGGTACTAGATAAAAGTAGAAAATAAGCTGATAACATCAAGCTAAGGGGTAATTTTTAGCAAATGTAATCCACAATTCTCTCCCTCTCTCTCTCTCTCTCTCTCTCTCTCTCTCTCTCTCTCTCTCTCTCTCTCTCTCTCTCTCTCTCTCTCTCTCACACACACACACACACACACACACACTACGGGCTTAAGGAGTCTTTATTAAAGCTTCCAAGTCTGAACTTTTATTCCCCAGCAATTCCCGGCACCATGATCCAAAGTTCAAGGCAAGAACACATAGCAAGAAAACAACACGTTCCCAGCATCATCTCCATCTGTCTGTTGTGCTAAATAGTCAACTTCTGGTGCAGCCCATCAAGAAGGCTAAGTAATCAGTCTGATCTTCGCTGCTCCTGCCTTTTCTCTGGGCTATATGTTCTTGGATCAGGTGCAGAAGGCAATTCCTCTTCCTCATTGCTGATTGGCTGCAGCTGCATGCTTTGCCCTTCTAAAGTCTCAGGCTCTCCTGCTGCAGCTGTGCTTCAGCCAAATCACTCTCACATGGCTGCTTGGAGCCATTGGCCAACTGTCCTCTTGATGTGCCCGGAACTGGTTCATCTTCCTCCAGAGCTGACATCTGGAGAGGTATCTGGGGAAGCATCTGGAGTCATCACACAGTGTTATAGCCATTCATCAAAAGTGGACCTCTTACTTTTCCCAGTTTACAGTTTAAACTTATCAAATATTGCACTTTTAATTTTGTATTTAAGGAAAATCTATTCTACTTTGGAAAGCTACCACCATCACCACAATCTCTCATACCCAGTAGGGACTCCTCTCTTGAGCATTTCCCCACTATCTGTTTCATTACCTGAAGCATTGTCATAAAATTGAATTCAAGCCATTCAAAATAGAATTTTCCAATAGTTTTTTTTTATTCTTGTGTTATTTGGACAAAAAGCAAAGCAAGTGTGCAACTAAGATTCATTAGTTCCTTTATATTTGTACATGTACTTGTCTAATTTCAAAGTTATCTTACTACATAAGATATGCCCAACAAGGCTATTCAGGTTACTATGCCCAACAAGGCTATTCAGGTTACTATGCCCAACAAGGCTACTCAAATTGCTGTACGTATTGTTGTCCAACTAGGCTACACATTCACACAATATTCACATACATTCGCCACACAGGTAATCAAGCTGTGAGAGTGGGCTGGGAAGCAGACTTAGGGCATTCTCTGCTCCAATAAGAGTAGTGTCATGTGTAAATGCCTCATTCTTGAATGAAAGAAATATATATCCATGGAGTGTCAAGAGTTAACTTATTCTCCCCTTCCTAATGTATTCCTCATTAACCACTCCTCACTTATAATCCCGCCTCCCTGGTATAAAAGATGATGCACACCCATTCTCCTTGCTTCTATCTGCAATCACTCTGTGAATATAGAATGCCTTCTGTAAATAAACAATCTTCTATTTAAATATAAAAAGTCTGAATTCATTATTGAGTCTGATCCTCGAATTACAGCAACAATCTGGTAGCAGAGGATGTTTGGCTGACTCAATAAGAAACAGACATGCCAAAGAAAGAAAACTCCAGAAACAAAAGAGAAAGACCCAACACCAGGGCACACAACAAAGAAATGGAAACAGATCAAGAAATGATCGATGAATCTACAATAAAAATGACAAAAGAATCTGAAAACTTCACTACAGACGACGAAGAGGTAATCGATGAACCCAGCGACCAAGAAGCGAGCGAGACAGAAAACAACACGCTCAAATTAGAAATACTAAGACTGTTGAAAAGCCAAAAAGACGACAAAAATCTCATCGCGAACCTCCAAGACATCATAAAAGATAGCGGAGCAGCGAGAGAAAACCACATCAACACACCAGAACCAAAAGACCACAAAATGGTAAGCGAATTACCCATAGATGAAAATATAACTAAAAGAAAGACTAACGGTCCCGCACAAAATTTTGAATGGCAGCCATCTTGGTTTTGTCAGCCCGCCAAAATGGCTGACCCAGAACCAATCAGAAAGCAGAGTTCAAAATGGCTGGCACGAAAGGCTCTACACAGCATAAGAAATAAAAAAGAAAAATTCTACTCATCAGAAAAATCTGATACAGACACCAAAGAAACATCAACCGAACTACAAATCGAAGCAGCTATGAAAACACTCTTCGCAGCCTTCGGCCCGAATCTAAAAATCTCAAAGAAATCAACAAAAGTACCAAAGACAGTCGACCAAATAACAAAGAAAAGACAAACTGCACAATCCAAAGGCAAAGATACAGAAGCAAACGAGCAAGCGTCTCAGCATCTATCCACTCCGACTCGACCGACGAGAGTGCTAACGCCCGAACCCAGAGAGCCTTGCAAGTACTCGCCCACACCGCAGACGCTTCCGGGAGCCAGAAAACTCAACCAAGACGACTACGATGAGAAGAAGCAAGCCCCAATCCACACCTGGACACCTAAAGTCGAGCCAGAGAGCGAGTCATCAGAGGAAGAGCACTGCGAGGAAGCTGCAGCGGCAAGAACCTCCCCCGACAGCTTCAGGAATGAAATGATCTACGCGCATGCGCAAATACGCCCAGACGAACATAGAGATAATAAAGAACAGAGGGAACCATTCAGACTAGTCGCGAGTATCCCTACACCATTCTGCAATTATCAGCATATACAGGACCATGGACAGCCTCCAGCTGTAAGTAATGCAACAAATAACATTGGAAATTTGCCTAATGATTTTCCAAAATTGAGAATAGACGGTATTAACTTACAGGAATGGAGTCAGCAACTCCAGGTTGTTTTCTTAAAAGAAAATTTATTGTTTTTCATAACTAACCCTCCTAAAAACCATGGACACTAAAATTGGACTATCTACATCACAGAGCATTTTATTTACTAATCTCTAGTATATCACCTGCTATTTATCATAGTATTAAGCATAATCTAACTGTCTCAGAAATAATTCATTGTATGTTTAAACTGTTTCATAGTGAAAGTGTGGCAACCACAACTAGAATGTCTAAAAAAATTTTCTCAGCCAGGATAAAACCTGGGACTACTATAAGTGAACATTTACTATTACTGAACAAAACTAGAGCAGAACTTCATTTAAGGGGAGAAATAATATCTGACCAGACAATGAAAAGTGTTATTATTAATTCATTAACTTACAGGAATGGAGACAACTTCATATCACATTTAGATACAATTAACTTAGGCTATCTATCTATAGAGAGTTTATCAAATAGATTAATTGCTGAAGATAATTTGAGAAGAAACCGCTACAGTACACACAAAGAACATAGACAGATCAAAAGGGTAGTATTCCAAGACAGGCATCAGGACACAATAGAGTGTTATAACTGTGGGTCTAAAGAACATTATAGGAGAGACTGTCCAAAACCTCCTAGAGAGAGACAAAGACATGACACAAGAAACAGATATCACGATAGACAATCATCCATTGACAGATATAGACACAGAAATTCACCAAACTTTAGAGAACATAGAGGGGGCAGAGACAACTCAAAGGACAGGAAGTCCGGATCATTGTACGGATTAGATAAACACACAATAATCAAAAATCAAGACTCAAAGGACAATGCTTGGCTCATTGATTCCGGAGCAACAAATCACACAACACACGATAAGAAAATATTATCTTCCTTCGTCGAAGATAAATTTTTAATTAAAGTAGCAAACCAAGAGGAAGTCCAAGTTATTGGAAGAGGAAATGTAGAATTACCCAGTCTAGGAAAAATAGAGGGGGTACTATTAATACCCAAAATACCTCACAACATTCTCAGTGCAATAAAGCTAAGCAGGGACTCTAACATAAATATAATATTCTCAAAGGGAAAAGTAACTCTAGAGAAAAACAAAATAAACATAGGTAATATAATTACCAAAGGAGACTTACCATATTTAATTACAGAAGAAAAATGGTTACACAACATTAATTCAAACGTAGAAACTAACACTAGCACAGAAACAGAAAATGATATAGATAGTGACAATGAAGAACATGAATCAGAACATAATGATGAAACTACATCTGACAACAATACATACACTAACAAAAAACCCATAATTGGAAAGCCAATTCATGATGAATGTGCACACGTATTACATAGAAAATTAGGACATGCCAGTTTTCCTGTAATACAAAAAATGATTGAACATGCTGAAGGTGTTAAAATAAAAGACTGTAAAAATTACCTGGAATGTTCAGTATGTAAGTCTTCAAAACTGAGAACCAAGCCCAGACCCAAAAAGGCAACAAGATCATCAAACCAGATTTTTAATCTAGTGCATATGGATCTAGTTGGCCCATTAACTCCATCAATTACATACAAAAAATGATATTTCCTCACTATTGTAGACGACTTCAGTCGTTATGGCTTTGTCTACACCTTAAGACATAAAGATGAAACATTTCAAAAATTTAAAGAATTTTATAAACGTGTGGAAACACAGCACCACACACAAATCAAACAAATCATGACAGACAGAGGGTCTGAATTCATGTCAAGAGAATTCTCTCAATGGCTAAAATCAAAGGGAATGTTGCATTTCACCTCTAGCCCTTTCTCTGCTTTTCAAAATGGAGTAGTAGAACGACGAAACTCGACACTACAAACTATGATTAGGTGTACATTAGAGGATGCTGGGTTAAGTAAGCATTTCTGGTCAGAAGCCCTATTATATTCCAATTATATACTCAACCGACTTTGGTCTAGCATCATAAACAAAACACCATACGAACTGATGTATAGTAAAAAACCTAAGATAGCCCACATGCATGTGTTTGGAGTTACAGCAGATGTATATATACCGAAACAATTAAGACGTAAGGGGGATAATGTGTCCAGAAGGCTTAGATTCATGGGTTATGAAACAGGTACAAAAGGATATAGATTTATTGACAATAACAACAAATTCATAGTCTCTAGGACCGCTGTATTTCACAAACAGGCCAATTGGTCTAAAATACATCTCAATGAAATACTCCCAATAACAAGGCCTAATATTAAAACACAAGGTAGAACAAAACAAGAAGGGCAAACCTGTAACACACAAAAAGACAACACCAAAACGTGGATAGGAAATTGTCCCAAAATCAAAATAGATTCATTAACACAAAAGGAGGCAAGATATTTACATGATAACAATGATAGACCAGAAAGAACAATTAGATGTAACAGAAATCAAGTACCTAAATGATTTAAAGATTACATAATGCACATACATAATGAAACACCAACACCAAACACATATGAAGATGTATTAAAACTCCCTTTGGAAAAAAGAAACAAATGGGAACCAGCCATGGCCAAAGAAATGGACAGTTTACGAGAACTTAACGTATTCACTCCAGCACCAGTCCCAAAGGATAAAACAATTATAGGCACTAGGTGGATATTTAAGATTAAAAATCTAGAAGGGGGTAACACATTATATAAAGCAAGATTGGTAGCACAGGGTTTTGCTCAAAGATACCCTGAGAATTATACCGACACATATTCTCCCACAGTGAGAACTGAAAGTGTTAAGACAGCTTTAGTGATAGCCTCAGCTCTTAATCTTGAAGTTTTTCAATATGATATACAAACTGCATATCTACATGCGAAACTTGATAAAGAAATATATGTAAGAGCTCCACATAGCAAAAGCACAAATAGAAATGAAACATGGTTACTGAACAAAAGTTTGTATGGATTAAAGCAATCCGGCAAACGTTGGTATGAATGCTTGGTCAACATACTCAAGACCATGAACTTCAATGCCACAACGGCAGACAATTGTTTTTTTGTTAGAAGAGAAGGTGAATCTTTAGAATTTGTATTAATTTATGTGGATGACATTTTGTATATTGGCAAACATAAAGACAAGAGAGATATTTTTGTAACAAAACTAGGAGAACATTTCTCATTAAAGTCATTGGGGAAAGTAAACAAATATCTTGGAGTACACATTAGTAAGACCGAGAAAGGATTTAAATTATCTCAAAAGGATAAAATAATTGAACTCTTGAACAAATGTAATATGAATAATGCAAAGCCTTGTGACACCCCAATGCAGACTGATTTCATAAAAAATATGAATGAATCATCTCCTGAGTTTAATGACAATACTCTTTATAGGTCAGTTATCGGTTCTCTTTTGTATATTGCTAATTGGACCAGACCTGATATTGCTCTACCCCTTAATTTGTTGTCCAGATATGTCAGTAAACCCCTAATTTACCATTGGGAAGCAATTAAGAGAGTGTTGAGATATTTGAAACACAGCTTAGATTTCTGTCTATTGTTAGAACCAAACAATGTTAAAGAGCCTATCCTCACTTGTTACGCTGACGCTGACTGGGCAGGTGACACTAAGAGTAGGAAGAGCACTGGCATTTAGAGGGGGATTTGTCATGTGTAAATGCCTCATTCTTGAATGAAATAAATATATATCCATGGAGTGTCAAGAGTTAACTTATTCTCCCCTTCCTAATGTATTCCTCATTAACCACTCCTCACTTATAATCCCGCCTCCCTGGTATAAAGATGATGCACACCCATTCTCCTTGCTTCTATCTGCAATCACTCTGTGAATATAGAATGCCTTCTGTAAATAAACAATCTTCTATTTAAATATAAAAAGTCTGAATTCATTATTGAGTCTGATCCTCGAATTACGGCAACAAGTAGTCTCAAACTTCGGAGGTCTGGGTTCATAACAGTCTTCTTTTTATACCCAGCTTGTTTACTCTGAATCCATGTGTATGATATATATTTCCCCAGTCTTCTCAGGAACTTCACATTCTTACTTCCCCTTCCACGAATCCACTAGATTCCTTACGCCCACTAATGTTCTACCTAGTATCACCAATAATAAACCACGCACTCAGAATCTTTCTGTCAGCGTTCCAAGTAATGCACCCATCAAAAGCAGAGCTCTGAGGCAGGTAGATTCTTCAAACAGCATGTTTATTGGATACATTATATCAGCACAGCAGGTGAAAACCAACTCTAAAAGTTCCCGCTGTTTTCACCTAATTAAAAGAGCAAAAGTTCCCCCTCCCAGATGTCACCGGTCACATTGTTTAATGAAAATAGCTGGCAGGCTGCTTGGTCACTCCTCCCCTCCTTCGACAGCCACCTGTTGAGATGATCTTGGTTCCCACAGGAAAACTTTGTTTTGACTGTTAGCCAGTCTATCCAGTGGTGAGCTTCAAATTTTTTAACAACCAGTTCTCTGCCCTAATGACTGGCTGGGTGGGTGTGGCTGGGTGGGCATGTAGCTGGGTGGGCATGGCCAATTCAATGTCGCTTCTTTGCCTAAGAGATAGCCTATCTTTTTTGCTCCCTCTGGACTAATGAGTTAAAGAGCTGCCTCTAGACATTCATTTTAATAAGATTTTTAGAAACCTCCAGTTGAAAGTTCTTCATGTCTCCTTACCCCGAAGACCCAATTTCATTTGGAATTTAATCCCAAACTGATTGCCCTTTTACCATTTCTCTTGATACTTCTCCAAAATGCACCCCTAAGAAGCCACATCTCTCTCCCTCTCCCTCTTTCCCTCTCTCCCTCCCTCCCTCCCTCCCTCCCTCTCTCTCTCTCTCTCTCACACACACACACACACTCAATTTAAGCAAATCCCCTTGTTCACTGTGATTACCTAGATTCACAGGCTAGAAGATACCTTGGAGGTCTTACAGTTCAACCTTCTGCTCAAGGCAGAAGACCTCATACATACATAAATTCACAGACATCCCAGCTTTGGCTGCAAGAACTGCAGGCAGCCTTCCCAACCACACACTTCCTCCTCCCGCTGCCACAGGTGGGAGGCCCAAGAAAAAGTGCCTGGTCTGGGCACACAGGCCTCCATGACGGAACCCTTCCCGGGGAGCAAAGCAAGAACTAAGGGCGAGCTTCAGAATGGCAGCGGCAGTGCTCCAAAGGAATTTTCTCTCAGGCCTCCCACCCATCAAGATGTTGCTTGATCTCTGCTCCTTGTGGCGCTTGTTGGTGCTGGGCATGCCTTGGGCACAGCATAGCAAAATTTAGCAGCCGTGAGCCACCGCTTTCCTCTAAGTCCCATCCGGAAGGTGCTGCAGCAGAGAGAAGCAGCCAGATTGAATGCTGTTTCTCTCTGCCACAGGCCCACAGCACTTTCCAGATGGGACTTACACAGGGGTGAAATGTTCCCGGTTCAGACCAGCTCGGGCAAGTAGGTAGCGATGCCGGTGGGCAGTTCGGAGAACCGGTAGCAAAAATCCCTGCCCCCACCCCCCATGCCCAGCTGAGCCATGCGATCATCAGAGTCTTTTTTTCCTTTTAAATGGCTCTGACCAGCCAAGCTCTGACGATCCCAGCTGAGTTGCCTGCTAATCAGGCAACTCAGCTTGGATCACCAGAGCATTGTAAAAGAAAAAACAGTTTCTTCTTTTCTCCCCACCCCCAAGTCTCCAGCTTGCTTACCTTAGCTGCTGGTCATAACGCAATCCATTGCTTCAGCAAGCAACTGAATCTCCCTGCCTGCAATCAAGCTCATCGGTGAGCAGCTCTATCTGCAACTTTAAGACTTGTGGATTTCAACTCCCAGCAAAGCTGGCTGAGGAATTCTGGGAGTTGAAGTCCACCAGTCTTAAAATTGCCAAGGTTGGAGACCCCTGTTCTATTGGGTAAGTTTTTTTCCCCTTTGGGAGCTTTAAAAAAAATAGTTAATTGGGGCTTTTTTTAGTTGTTCTTTTTTTAGACCTAGCTATTTAAAGTTTAGGAAATTTTAAAATTAGCCGCTTTTATATACAAATAAAAATAAAATAAAATAAAATAAAATAATATTTGTGCAGCTTTCTGAGATTTAGTGTGTTTCTGTAGTGTTTCACTCTAACTACACAAACACAAAAAATCTCACAAAGCTGTATGTGGAATTTTGTGTGTGTAAAGTGTGAAAGTTGGTTTTTTGGGGGCTTTTTGTGGCTGTGTGAGGTTCCTGCTTGTTGCAGGGGCCATTTTGGGTCTAGCACAGCTGCTTTTACATTGTGGGTGAGCCAGTTGTGTTGTGTTGTGTTGTGTGTGTGTAAAGTGTGAAAGTTGTTTTTTGTGGCTTTTTGTGGCTATGTGAAGTTCCTATTTGTTGCGGGACCATTTTGGGTCTAGCACAGCTGTTTTTACATTGTGGGTGAGCCAGTTGTGTTGTGTTGTGTTGTGTTTTGTAGGTTAAAAAAGGGCAAAGAAGTGACATTGACTTGGCCATTCCCACCCAGTCACCTTACTACCAAGCCCCGCCCACTAATTAAGCCATGCCCACAGAACCGGTAGCAAAAAAATTTAGATTTCACCCCTGGACTTACAGGACCCAAAGTGGCGGCTCATGGCTGCTAAATTTCACTGTGCTGCACAAGAAACCTCCCAGCAAGAGCAGCAGTGGAGAAAAACAGCTGCTGACCCGGAGAGCACATGGAGCGTCTTCATGAGTGACTTAGGCTTGTCCAACACCAAGCGTCAGAAGAAGCGGCTGCAAGATATGAGAGACGCCAGAGATTCAACTCAGCTGCTTCTCTCCACTGCAGCACTTTCTGGAAAGGACTTTTTACTGTTCGGACCTTACCCAAACCTCTTCGGCCCCCCTGTCAGATCCCTAAAAGTGATACTGCCATTCAAGTGGAGGAAGGGGGGGAACTGGGATTCGATTTACTAGCATGGCCTGTGTCATCAGATATTTTACAACCTATATCCTGGCGCCAAGGAGGACTGAGATTCTCTTTACCTGCAGGAATTTATATGATAGCCATGTGGGTTGTCTCACTTTAAAGGGTAGTGCTGGGAATGCATGTTTGTTCGGGTTCTCAAAGGAAATAGTAAAGAAAACATCTTCACACTTGTGTATTGACTAAAATCTGCATTCTGACTTAAAGGGAGGGGTCTCTACCACTTTAATCCTACTGCTTTGCCTAAGAGTATTCAGATTGTGCTTTAGCTGGATGGCTTTCACTTCTGCTTAATAAAAGAATCCTTTTGAACAACTACGTTTCAAGAGTTCATACTTTCTTAAGTTGGAAGGAGAGGTGATCCTTACACCCTCTTTGCCTTGCTGCCCCCCCCCCTCGGCCCTTTGGCCAAGGTGGCAGGCCAGATAAATTGCTTCAGCTTGGGAGGGCCACAGTTTGAGGCCAGAGGGGGGTGTGCGGGCAGCATGCAAACGGAGGCCCAGGGGAAGGCCAGAGCCAGGGACTGCCACATCCCCTGACCCAAGGCAAAGGGTGAGTGGGTACAGCAGAGGCCTCGGGGAAGGTCAGAGCCAGGGATTGGTGTGTTCCCTGGGCCCCGACCCAAGGCAAAGGGTGAGCAGGCGGCATGCAGGTGGAAGGATGGTGAGAGCCAGGCCTGGAAGGTGGCTTACCCTTGCCATGTCCACCCCAAGGGGGCCCTTCAGGTGAGTGCCTTACCTTTGCTGGCAAGCACAGTGAGTAGAACGGGTGAGGTGCATAGATCAGCTGGGCCATATGGCTGGCGTGGTAAGTCGCGGTGAAGGCAGGCAAGCGGGTGAAGCACAGAGATCAGCTGGGCCATGTGGTCTGGGTGAGCAAGCAAGAGAGTATCTGGGAGCGGGCATGACTCTAGCCAGCGGCCAAGGTGGGTGAGGTGAGATAGGGTGGGGTGGAGCAGAATTTGCCAGTTCACCAAACTGCACAGAATCATAACAACCCGTTAACCGGAACCAGTCTGAACCGACAGCAGCCCACTTCTCGGTCTATCTACTTTTTCCCTCCCTTCCCCTCTCATGGTTCATGGCAACTATGAGGCAGCAAAAGATAGCTTCATCCAGGTTCGCTTCAGAGTTGACACTTTCCTTATCAGTAGTACATACATTCCACCAACATGCATTTCCCAGTGAGTTAATGAAAAGGCTAACTATGGTTGTAAATTACAGGCCCTCTATATTCATAACTTTTTTTTTTGAATTTTTTTTTTATTTTTAAACAAAACTTAAAACAGTTGTCATCCACTACAATTACAGAAAGTGTATTGATCGGTTACGAATCTTTTGTGCTTAATCCTCTATCCCACATTTTCTTATTTAACAGTTTATTACATTATTATTCTCATTTACCAATTATTTAACAGTAAATTATCCTCTATAAGGGGGGGGGGGGGAACCCTTTATATATTTTATTATCTTATCCATTTCATTTCATATTTCATTTCCATTCTTTCTTGTCTAACCATTGATAAAATAAATCCCATATCAAATAATATTGTTTATCTTCTTGTTCCCTAATTTCAAATGTCAATTTACCCATTTCAGCACACTCCAAAATTTTCTTGATAACGTCGTCATCCGTGGGTATCTTCTCACCTTTCCAATTTCTAGCAAATACAATTCTAGCTGCCGTTAAAACATTCACAATTAAATATCTCATTTCTCTATTATATATTTCTGGTAAAATCCCCAATAAAAATATCTCTGGTTTAAAGTCAATATGTTTCTTTGTCATTTTTTCCAACCACCTGTGGATTTTAGTCCAATATCTTTTAGCTTTTGCACATGTCCACCACATATGGTAATATGAGCCCGGGGACTGATGACACTTCCAACATTTCTCCGATTTGTTCTTGTACATTCTAGCTATTCTTGCCGGGGGTAGATGCCACCTGTAAAACATCTTATACAAGTTTTCCTTATATGCTGTTGACATTGTCATTTTATAATTCTGTGACCATAATTTTTCCCATTTCTCTAAGTCAATCCCATGACCCACATTTTTCCCCCATGCAATCATTGTTTCTTTAACTTGTTCTTCTGCCAATTTTACTTCTAATAAATGGCTATACAATTTTTTAATCACATGGTCATCAGAACCTATTAAAATTTTATCTAAGTTTGTCAAGGTGCTATAAAAACCCTCCTTTTTAGAATCTTCATCATATCTAGACTGTATTTGCATATATGAAAACCAATCCATTTCAAGCTCTTGTTCTTCTAATTCTTGCTTCGATTTAAGTTCATCCCTTTCATTTAATAATTCACCATATCTAACAATTTGTTCCTTCCTAAACATTACTGTGTGTGAGACTGCTTCAATAGATGATAGCCAGACTGGAATTTTTAAGTAGTAACATTGTTTGATCTTCTCCCAGTTTAATAACAAAGACTCTCGTATCATATGTCTTCTAAAATAACCCTGTATTTTTGTACTTTTATACCACATAAAAGCGTGCCAACCCAACAATAAATCATGTCCTTCTAAGGTCAACAATCTAATATTCCTTAGTGTTATTCATTCTTTAATCCACATCAAGTTACAAGCTTGATAATACAATTCCCAATCCGGCAAACCAAAACCTCCTCTTAATCTAACATCTTGCATCAATTTTAATTTTATCCTTGCCTTTTTGCCCTGCCATATATATTTTAACACCATTTTATTGAAATCTTCAAAATATTTTTTCCCCAACTTGATTGGAATTGTCTGAAACAAGTATAGAAGTCTGGGCAGTATATTCATTTTAATAGTTGATATTCTCCCTATCAATGATAACTGCAAGTTCTCCCATTTTGTTAGGTCTGTCGCTATCTGTTGTTTAAGCTTATCATAATTATTCTCCTTAAGAGTACCACATCTTGCTGTCAAGTGTATTCCCAAATATTTAACCTTATTCGTGACCTGCATCCTTGATACTTCCGCCAATTCTTCCTTCTGTTTTTTTAACATATTTTTTGTCAACATCTTCGTTTTGTCTTTGTTTATTTTCAACCCAGCCACTTTCCCAAAATCTCCTACTTTATCTATCAATTTGTTTACAGATTGAAGTGGTTCTTCCAAGATAAACACCAAGTCATCGGCAAATGCTTGCAATTTATATTCTTGATTTTGAATTTTCATTCCTTTTATTCCTTTTTCTTCTCTAATATTTCTATTTAGTATTTCTAGTGTTAACACAAACAACAATGGTGACAATGGACATCCTTGTCTCGTTCCTTTTTGTATTTCAATAGATTCTGTCATCTACTGACAGAATCTATATTCATAACTTATATTTGTGACATATAATATAAAATATGTAACAGTGTCAAGCCTAATGTGATAGTTAGCCCTGATCTCCTCCACTGCTGCCAACTTGAAATGTTTAAATCCTATGCTGGGGTGAACATTGCATGTTCAAAAATCTCTTTACTTCCTGTGCATACAAAAAGAAATATTCAGTAGCTTGTCTGATGCAGAAAAGATGAAAACAGAAAATCTTGGTTAATGACTCCATCTCATTTGGTCTGGGCTGTTGACAGGTTGCTACAGAGATGTGAAACTAACATTTCCTCCTTAGCAGTGTTCCTCAGCCTCTGCAACTTTAAGACATTTGGACTTCAACTCCCAGAATTCTCCAGCCAGCATGTGGTTGAGAATTCTGAGAGTTGAAGTCTACACATCTTAAAGTTGTTAAGGCTTGGAAACATTGCTCTAGAAGACCTGCACCTAAGGAACCAGGGCCAGGGGTAAGGCAAGAGTTATCTCCAATTAGAAGAAAGATCCTAAAGAAAAACCAAACCAAACAAGATGAAATAAAACCTATCTTTGCTGCTATTTTAAGCACCCCTCAGTTATATTAGAAACTTATGACCTCTCTGACATAGCTGATATTTTGACTATACAGACACTGGAAACTGCTTTCCAACTGGTGCACAATTCTCACGTACAAGCATTTTAGATACTTTAAAAATGTTTCTTTAGAGAGGAGGTTAAAAAAATATGCTTGCCAATGCAATTGGTAGCATGAGATACAGGCAGGAACAACTGTGAAAAGCAGAGTAAAAAGATCATAGGAAACTAATAGTTTCCAGAAATGGTTCAATTATCAAACAACAGTACTTGTTAACATTTTGATGGAAAGCAGTTTACTAGTACCTGCCAATCATAATCTAGACAGGAGTTAATGGGTAAAAAGATATCAGTGCTAACACTTTAGTTTGTTTAGCTTTAGGTTGACTGGCTCTCTAGAAAATTAACCATCTTGGGCAGTGGTGGGTTTTGGATTATGTTACTACTGGTTCGCCCCAGAGATGTGGAAGAGTAACTGCTTTCTGCACCTGATCTGAGAACACATAGAGAAAAGGCAGGAACAATGAAGGTCAGCTTGATTACTTGTGAGGAGGCAGCCTTGCCCTTCTTGATGAACTGAGCCAGAAGCTGGATATTTAGCACAGCAGACAGATGGAAGTGATGCTGGAAACAACATGTTCATTTTCTAGCTGTGTGTCTCCTGATTGTTGGGATTCCTGCCTTTCTTTGGATTGACACCATGCCTTGACTTCAATCATGCCTTGTGAACTCTGGACTTTTCTTGCTTTGTGAACCCTCTTGTATTGTGGATTTCATTTTGCCTGGAGGGTTTATCTTGTTTGAGAAACTTTCAAGTGCCTTGTGGACTCATTGGGTATTTCTCTGTGGACTAGCATCAGTCTGCTTGTAGCTGGACTTAATTGGGACCGTTCTACATTTTTAGTGAAGGGAATTGTTGTAGAATATTAATAAACCCACTAAACCACTGTTATACGTGTGTGTGAGTGAGCAGGACAGCACATAGTGATGCATGCATTGTCAACGAGAAGAAAAAAATATATATAAAGTGCTATAACTAGAAAACCAATATCAATATCAATTTCAGAAACAATCATTTTACATGGATTTTATCATAATTTTTTATCCAACAAATTAATGGCATGCTTGAAAATGTTCTTGCTAAGGTTGAGATATAGAATAGCAGATTCTTGCCACAGTATATCACCAGTCTAACACTAACAATACAAACAGAGAAACTGCATACTTGCCCAACCAATTAAGACAAAAAAGATCAATCAACTCTTATATGGCCACAGAAAGTAATTACAATAGAAATGGGTTACAAATTGAAAACCATCCACCAAGCCAAAAAAAATTAGATGGAACAGTAGAAAATTAGACTAAAAAAAATCAATTTCAGAAAGATCTTAGCATCTTACAAAATTTAAAGCAACAAAAATTGAAAAATGAAAAAAATAAAAAATAAAAACAAGCAAAAAAATATCATCCAGACAGAAAACAATTGCAGTAGTGACAGAAGTTTTAAAAGTGGTGGCAACTTCTAAGAAATTTGAACTGAACCACATGAAAATAGGATCAAGCAATTCCAATTTATAAGGCAATTCTAGACAAATCAACTTTGGGGTTTCTTTTTCAAAGTAAAGTAAAAATACAAAATAATAGAATGCCCTAAAAATAAGGAAGAAATATTGGAGTTTTGAAAAACATTTAAGATAAATATTAAACACAAGAAATTGCTTTCATTTGATATAGAAAAACAAATCTACAAATGGAAAATAGTGTGGTAACAACAAAAATGATTAAAAAACCCTAAGAAAATAAAAAACCCAGAAAAAGATAAACAACTAACCATTTTATATCAAACATTGCATCAAGAATTAATAAATGACTGGCTCACTGCCATCAGTGAACATTTCTGATCATGAAAGACAAACCAAAAGAAGCACCATCCAATTTTTTATATCCAGCACCTAACTTGTTTGCATACAGTGTTCAAGCTTTTAACAGTATCATTAGCTGTAACATCTACAAATACATGATCTTAAATTCACTATATGGTTCAGTGCAAAAAAAGAATATCAAAATTCAAAAGACAATTTTTGTTAATAAAACAATATTTAAAATCATAAAAGATGCAAAACCTTTATCTGGTTTAGATTGATTACAAAAAAGTCATTTGACTCACTACCCTGTCACTGAATTAAATAATATTTGGACATCTTTGGAAAAACAGAAAAATCATAAGGTTTTACAATACAGGGAACAAAAACTGGGAAACAACATTGATGGCAAATACAGGAGAACTTGGAAAAGTTAAAATCAGAAGATGATTTTTTCAAGAAGACTCATTGTCTTAATTGTTTTTTAATATGATTCTGATGTCACTAATAGAAATTTTGAATAGCTTATTTATTTATTTATTTATTTATTTATTTATTTATTTATAAAATTTGTATGCCGCCCTATCTCCAAGGACTCAGGGCGGCTCACAACAACAATCGACCAAGCAACTGCATATATGTTTTATGTTTGCTATATGTGGATAATTTAAAACTATATGCAAAATAATCTAGAAATATACAGACATTTGCATCTATATTTCAAATCCTTAGTGTTGACATTTAAATGGAATTTGGATTTCATTGGTGTGTAACTCCAGCAATTATTGGATGGAATTGAACAATAGAAAGATACTAAAATGATATCAAAATGGAGGAAAGTTATAAATATCTGGGTGTTTCAGAAACAAATATTATTTACATAGCCAACTGAATTCAACTGAAAACAAGAAAACCAGAACTGAATGTATAAAAGTTAGAAAAGTTTGGAAATTGAAGCTGACTCATGTAATACAATCAAATCTATTAATACTTGAGCTGTCCCTGTAATGCAATACTGAGCAGGTGTTGTTGACTTGACAGAAGCAAAAACTAAATGCTTTAGACTGCACATCTCCCAATGCTATGATACACAGTATCAATGCTATCATACACAGTACCTCAAATCAGGATAGATTATGGTGAAAAGGAAAAATTAGTGCCTCTTCCAACAGTGGAAGCTTAAAACAGAGGTCTAAGTCATTACACAAAGGCAAACAAAGAGAGGATGTTAATAAATATCTGCAAGGAAAGCATTCTGAATGTGGCAGAATCAAAGGTGGCATACAAAAACAAGCAATTGCAGCAATAAAGAAAAAAAATTGGAAACATAAACTTCATGAGGAAGAAATTGAAGGCAAGATAAATAACACAACTTGCAATGGTGACATCACAAGGAGTCATTCAGAGGAGAATTTGCTTCTCTATATTGCGATGTTTTCTTGAAGAAATACTACTTCACTTGGCATATTATAGATGGAGAAGAATGGAATCTCAGTGCAATTCCTTCTCTAATTTTCCCAGGCATAATTCTAGCATTTGAAGAAAAGCTTGTCAACAGATTACTGTTGCTCTGTGTGAAACAGCTCTAGATCAAATAAAGAAGATGGCAGATAGAGAAATCTTTTGTTGTAGTTTTCTAGCTAGGGCAGGGGTCTGCAACCTTAAGCACTCAAAGAGCCATTTGGACCAGTTTCCCACAGAAAAAACACACCAGAAGCCACAAAACTTGGGTGGGCATGGCCAACTTGATGTCACTCATTCCCACCCAGTCACATGACCCCCCCTAGCCACGCCTACTCAGCCACAAAACCATTCTCTCTGTCTGTCTCTCTCCCCCTCTCCCTATCATCCACTCTCTCTCCTCCCCTCTCCCCCTCTCCCCCGTCTTTCTGTATCTCTCTGTGTCTCTCTCTCTCTGTGTCCCTTTCCCTATCTTCCCCTCTCTCCCCCCTCTCTCTATCTCTCCCCCTCTCCTCTCCCCCCCTTTGTGTCTCTCCCTTTCTTCCTCTGTATCACTCTCTCGCCCCCTCTCCCTATCTTCCCCTCTGTGTGTATGTGTGTGTGTGTCTCTCTCTCACCCCCTCTCTGTGTATCACTCTGTGTGTATGTCTCTCTCTGCTATTATTTTTAATTGTTCCATTATTTATCATGTGTTAATATTTTACACTGTCCCTACACCTAGAGTGATTTTACTGCCTTTCTTTTGCCCAGGGCTTTACATGCAATCAATGTCTATAGTCCAGAACATAAATATGTGTGTGTTTATTTTGTACATCAGGTTGCATAAATCCAACTTAATATGCTATTCCTGGTATGTGATGTTTTGTATACATACAGAGAAAGAAGCACTCTTGTGATCTTTGACTTTTACGCTTGCTATCAAACATCAGCCATAATACTAATTACTGTTTTGAACAATATGCACGAATGGCTATTTTATATGTGAAATTATGACTGAAATATTTCTGCACCTATATTGGTTCTGTTAGATCGGGCGAGTGAGGAGCCAGGAGCCAGGTCGAAGTGAACAACAACTCTTTAATGTACAGTGAGAATCCAGCAACTTTGCAGTTCAACAGCTCTCCTTATATAGCTACTCTCCAAGTGTCTTGATCAATGAGCATTGAGATTTTTCCCGCTCTAATTTCCCTCCAAAATTAGATACATAACACTTCTCCCCTACCAGAAAGCATTTTACCAAACTATTTACATACATAATCATGCAGGTGACTAGGGCGTTCCCTGATTCTAGTTGACCTGCGGAATTCAGTCTGAGGCGGGGATTTGGGCTGGTCGGAGGAACCCTTTGTCTCTCACAGCCCAGCCAATGGGACCTCCTGAATTTTTTTATGGGTGTCCCACTCTTCGGATAGGCCTGGTTTCTCGAGGAGGCAGAGCTGGACACCGAAGTCATCAGGTAAGTCTTCCGGCCACTTTGGGTTTGAGTTAGCTGTTGGATGAATGATTGGTGAGTCAGGGACTGGTTTGTCTATTTTGTAGTCTGGCTTGTCGGGCATTGTTTGGCCCAGACATTTCCTTAACTGGTCAATATGTCTGAGCCATATGCTCCCATCACTGACTTCGACAATATATGACCTGGGCCCAGTAATGTCAGAGATCTGCCCAGCCACCCAGAGGGGACTATCTGCATAATTCCTTGCAAAGACCGGGGACCCAATAGAGAAACTTCTAGTCTTACTTTCGGCTTCCATGTACCCCTCAGGGGAGTAATTGGGGTGCAGCCTATCTAGGGTGCAACGGAGTCTCTGGCCAATTAAGAGCTCTGCGGGACTTCGTCCCATTGCCATGCACAGGGTAATATGTTGGGCTGCCAGAAAAGTATCAATCCTGGCTTGCCAGTCCCCCGGTCTGAGTCTGGCCAATGCCTCTTTGGCTGATCTCACAAATCTTTCAACCTGACCATTACTGGCCAGATGAAAAGGTGGTGTGAGTGCGGACCCCTAACTCAGCTAGGTACCCCTCGAATTGCGTAGCTGTAAGTTGAGGCCCATTATCTGACACCAGGGTGTCTGGTAGCCCATGCATGGCGAATAGTTTCCGAAGTGCTTTGATTACAGCCTCCACAGTGGTGGAGTCCATTAGAATGATCTCCAGCCACTTTGAATAAGCATCCACCACGATCAGAAAGGTTTGACCATGGAATGGGTCAGCAAAATCGATATGAATGTGGGACCATGGTCCCTGGGGCCTTTCCCACTCTTTGGACGGGGCCATTGGGGGAGCTGGGTGAGATTCTTGACAGGGAATACACTTGGCCACCCATTCAGCAATGCAATCGTCCATATTGGGCCATCACACATAACTCCTTGCCAATCCCTTCATCCTCACAATTCCCAGGTGACCAATATGAAATGTGGTCAATACTTGTTCCCTTAGACACAGCGGAATCACCACCCGGTCACCCCATAGCAAACAACCCCCTTGCATAGACAGCTCATGTTGTTTACAGACAAACGGTTTAAATTCCCCGTCAATAGGGCCTTTCAGCCACCCCCTATGCACCCAGCTAATAACAATTCGCAACACAGAGTCTTTAGCAGAGGCCCTTGCAACTTCAGCAGAAGTGATAGGGCCAGAGTCAATAGAGTCAGTAAGCAGAATAGGAATGCCTGGAGACAGGTCCTCCAGCAAATCCGGCAGTGGGCACCTGCTGAGGGCATCGGCATGCCCAAGGCTCCGACCCGGGCGATGGATGAGTCGATATGAGTAGGCAGCCAGAAAAACAGCCCACCTAGTCAGACGGGGGGGACATGGCTGCCGGGGTGGGGTGATCCCCAGCCAAAAGTCCCAGCAGGGGTTGGTGATCAGTAACGAGTTCAAAAGTCCTCCCAAATAGATACTCGTGAAACTTTTTAACTCTGGCAACAGCCACCAGGGCCTCCCTATCCAGATGGCTGTCATTTCTCTCAGCGCTGGATAGGTTATGGGAGAAATAGGCAATGGGTGCTTCTTGTCCATTCGGCACTCAAAACAGCCCCCATGCCAAAGGGGGAGGCATCACAGACTAAGACAAGGGGAAGCAGTTCATTGTGTTGGATGAGGAGGCTGTCGGCTGAGAGGAGTCTTTTGACAGCCGCAAACGCCACGGTTTCCACCCTACCCCAAACCCATAGAGATTTTTTCACTAATAGTTTGTGGAATGGTTTGGCCACTGTGGCTTTGTCCTTTAAAAAGATAGAATAAACATTTAAAAGTCCCAGGAATGCCCGCAGTTCCGCCCGGGTTGTTGGGGTAGGTGCATTGCGAATAGCCCGGACTTTGCTCTCTGTGGGGTGGATACCAGCCCCATCGATCTTGTACCTTAGAAATTCAATTGTCAATCTGACATTTGTCCCTTTTAACTTGTAGCCCCGCGTTTCTGAATATAGTTAGCACTTTCCTCAAGCGATCCTGCAACTGTTGCTCATCTGCTGTGGTGACTAAGACATCATCGAAATAGGGTACATGTTCCATGACACTTTGAAATAGCCCAGGGGCCACGCTAACTCCAAATTGTAGTCTGGTTCACTTGAAGGCATGTGTGTTATTATAGTCTGTGCTTCCGTGGTAGCACCATCTACTGGCAGTTGCTGGTATGACTGCGCAAGGTCGAGCTTAGCAAAAACCTTTCCGGGGCCCAAGGAATGGAGCAGGTGCTGCACAATGGGGAAAGGGTAGGCACATTGCTGGAGGGCTTTGTTTAAAGTACACTTATCATTGGTGCAGATGTGCACTGACCCGTCAGATTTGAGAGGGGTGACTATCGGGGTCTACCATTTTGCATGGTCGACCGGTATTAGAATGCCCTGCCATATGAGCTTATCCAACTCCTGGTCTATCTTAGGCTTTAGTGCAAATGGCACTCTCCTCGCCTTCATTCTAATGGGGGCTATATTAGGGTCCAGGTTAAAAGAAATAGGGGTCCCCACATACTTGCCAAGGCAGTCATCAAAAACATCCTGGAATTCGTGGAGCAGGTCGTCCATCAGGCCACCATTGGCGGAGTGGATCCCAGTGACCCCCATGCTCAGGGCTTTGAATCAGTCAAATCCTAGGAGGCTCGGTAGACGTCTGCTGACCATGGTGATTGGCAGCCGCTTGTTGAAATGGCCGAATTTCACCTGGAATTCACCACAGCCTTCAACAGGAATGCAATTTCCTTGGTAGTCATTCAGCCTTAGGCGCTGGTGTTTCAGCTGATGTTTCTTGATGTCCGGAATTGCCGCTTTTAGCTCGGCCCAGGACATGATGGTAATGGACAAGCCAGTATCTATTTCCATTTGGCATGGTGATCCCTCAGTTTTGATGGTTACATGCAGCTTTTTCTCCAGAGACGTAACTTGGCCGATGCGGGTCTGGAATGTCTCGGGTGTTTTGGAATAGGAGCCTTGTTTTTGTTGGATGTTTCCATCCTTCTTATGAGGTCGCGGCTGATCGGTTTGATTGGCGAATGCTCTCTGTTTGTGACTGGATGGTTGACTCGCCCTGCACACCCGCGCCAAATGTCCCTTTTTGTCACAGCGCCTGCAAATGGCATCTTTGAAATGGCATGTCTGTCTGTGATGGAATCCCCCACAACTAGCACAACTCTATTTCTGGCCATCATCATCCCTCTTATTTCTGTCAGGTTTGAAGATGTCCTCATCGCTTTCTTCATCGCTATCAGTCAGGGCTGATTCTCTGTGGACAGGGGTAGACTTTTGTGCCACCTGGGGTGGCGCCGGTCACTGCAGGGATTCTGCTGCCTTGTTAGATGATTCATGCACCAGAGCTTTGTCTAGGGCAATGTGCAGGGGGAAATTTGTCTTGGCCAGCAGTCGCCTCTGGAGGCGAATGTCCAGGATTCTGCAGATTAGCTGCTCTAGGAGAACTTCATCTAGATCATGGTACTTGCAGTGCATGGCGGCCTTGTGTAGGTCTGCCATGTATGTATTTATCGGCTCGCCATCCCTCTGGAATCTTTGCCAGAACTCATAGCACTGAACGAATTTGGACGGCACAGGGGCATAGTGAGTCCTCAATGTGATCTTCAGGACCTGCCATGGTACAGACTGCACCAGTGTTGGCTCCGACAGCGATTTGGCTGTGTCAAACACTTCAGGGCCGCAGTGACTCAAAAAGAGGGCTCGCTTTTGATTGTTGGACAGCCCTTGGAAGTCATTTGCTTCGAGGAAGCATTCAAACCGCATCATGTACGATCCCCACTTCTCTTTCGTGGGATCGAACGGCATTGGTGGTGCGAAGGCGGACATTTCTCTGTGTTGTGGCCCACCAGCGGCCTGCGCGGATCATGGCTGATCCTGACAATGAGGAGGCTGGTGTGGGGTCACGCCAGCAGCCTGCGCAGCCGGCACTTGTGTCGGACAGCGAGGAGGCTGAAGAGGATGTGGTGTCAGAGGCAGAGACTCAGCCAGGGCCTTCAGAACCTCCAGAGGCTCCTTCAAGTGGAGAGAGCGAAGTGGATGAGCCTCTCCTCAATGCTTGAGCACGCAAGGCTGCCAAAAGGCAGGAGTGGCTACTCAGGAGGAGGAGGTCTCCTCGAGAGTAAGGTTTGAGGATAATTGGCCACTCCCTTAGCCTATTTAAGTTGCATGCAGTTAGTAATTTCTTGCTGAAAACAATGTGTAATTATTAAAGAGCAGTTTGGATAGTGAGTGTCTTATCGTATCTTGTTTTCTGGGCTGGTTGCCAACCTTTGCCGGACTTTGTTTATTCTTGGTACGTTATAACTTTGATAAGGATCGTTGGTGTGTGTCACAATCCTTGGGAATCCGGAGCTGGGGCAGAACACTCTGCTGTGCTTGGCTCGTGCAGACTTTTCCACCTGGCTAGATTCTGTTGTCAGCTCTTATTTGCGCAACCTGTCTACCTCGATCCCATCTTCGCCGCCAGTGTTAGATCGGGTGAGTGAGGAGCCAGGAGTGAGGTCAAAGTTAATGTACAGTGAGAATCCAGCAAATTTGCAGTTCAACAGCTCTCCTTATATAGCTACTCTCCAAGTGTCCTGACCAATGAGCATTGAGATTGTCACAAGTAAATGCCTTATTCTTCATTATGTAAATAGCACATGACCAGGGTATCAGGGGTTAACTTATTCTTCACTACTTAATGTATTCATATTTCACCACTCCCATATCTAGCTCCACCCATTGTATATATAAGGAGCTGTATGCATTCCTTCTATGCTTCTATCTGCAATTATTCAGTGAATATAGAATGTCTTATGTAAATAAACAGTGCTTTATTTGAACTTCTAATTCTCAACTTATTTATTGAGTCTGATCCTGAAAATATCGTAACAATCTGGTAGCAGAGGATGGTTGAATTGACTCAATAAAATCTTAAACATATCTGAGAGAGAAAACTCCAGAAACAAAAGAGATAGGCCCAACACCAGGGCATACAGCAAAGAAATGGAAGCGGATCAAGAAATAATCGATGAGTCCACGAATGCAATATCGAGAGAATCTGAAGAATGCACTACAGACGACGAAGAAATAATAGATGAAACTGATGAACAAGAAGAAAACGAAATAGAAAACAACGAACTCAGGTCAGAGATACTAAAACTCTTAAAAAGCCAAAAGAACGATGAAAATCTCGTCGCGAACCTCCAAGATATATTAAAAAACAACGGAGCAGCGAGAGAGAAGCGCATCGCTACTGACAAATCTAAAGACTCAAAAACGGTGAGCGATCTGCTTGCAGATAAAAATACAGCGAAGAAGAAAACCAACAGTCCTGCGCAAAATTTCGAATGGCAGCCATCTTGGTTTCAACAGACCCCTAAGATGAGCGAAGCAGAGCCAATCAGAAAGCGGGATTCAAAATATCTGGCGCGAAAAGCCTTACTCGATGCAAGAAATGAAAGAGAGAAAATTTACACCTCAGAAGAATCAGACACAGAAATCGAAGAAGCTTCAATAGATATGCGAGTAAAGTCAGCAATGAAAATGCTCTTTGCAGCATTTGGACCAAAATTGAAAATCACTAAAGAATCAACGAAAAGACAAGCAAGTGAGCAAACACCTCAAAATCTACCCGCCTCTATCCAAACAACGAGAGCACCGACGCCTGAACCCAGAGAGCCCTGCAGATACCACCCCACGCCACAGACGAACCCAAGGACCAGCGTCCTCAACGAAAGAAAACGAGCGCCCGCTATCACCAGGACTCCCAAGATCGAGCCGGAGACCGATTCCTCAGAAGAAGAGCAATGCGAGGGAGCTGCAGCAGCGAGAACCTCTCACGACGGCTTCAGGAGCGAAATGAACAACGCGCATGTGCAAGACTACGCAGACAACTTCGGAGGACATGAGGAATGGAGAGAGCCATTCAGACTCGTTGCGAGCATCCCCATGCCATTTTGCAACTTTCAACATCTACAAGATCACGGACTACCCCCGGTTGTAAGTAATGGATCCAACAATGTTGGGAATTTACCCAATGACTTCCCAAAACTGAGAATAGATGGTATTAATTTGCAAGAATGGTATCAGCAGCTCCAGGTTGTTTTTCTAAAAGAAAACTTACTGTTCTTTATTACTAACCCCCCAAAAAGACCTTGGACTCTAAAATTAGATTGCCTACACCATAAAGCATTTTTCTTATTAATTTCAAGTATATCTCCTGCCATGTATCACAGTATTAAGCAAAATCTGACTGTCTCAGAAATTATTCAATGCATGTTTAAATTGTTTCACAGTGAAAGTGTAGCCACTACTACAAGAATGTCTAAAGATTTCTTCTCATCTAGGATAAAGCCAGGGGTTACCATAAGTGAACATTTAATATCTTTAAACAAAATTAGAGCAGAACTGCATTTAAGGGGGGAGATAATTTCAGATCAAACAATGAAGAGTGTTATCATTAACTCACTAGACCCATCGTGGGATAATTATATATCACATTTAGACACAATCAATTTAGGATATTTATCCATAGAAAATCTATCTAATAAGCTAATAGCTGAAGACAATTCTAGAAGGAGTCGTTGTAACAATCACATGGAACATAAACAATATAAGAAGGTAGCATTTCAAGAAAGATATCATGAACCAATTGGATGCCACAATTGTGGATCCAAGGAACATAATAGGAGGGATTGTCCTAAACTCCTAAGGGAAAGACAAAGATCAGAATATAGAAATAGATACCACAACAGACAGTCATCCATTGATAGACATAGATATAGAAGTCCACCCAACTATAGAGAACATAGAGGGGGCAGAGATAATTCAAAGGATAGAAGGTCTGGTTCACTGAATGGGTTAAACAAACATGACAACACTAACATACAACAACCAGAGAACAACAATTGGCTTATTGATTCTGGAGCAACTAATCACACTACAAATAATAAAAATATATTATCTTCATTTGTAGAAGATAAATTTGTAATTAAAGTAGCTAATCAAGAAAAGGTTCAAGTCATAGGTAGAGGGAATGTAACCTTACCTGGTCTAGGAAAAATAGAGGGGGTATTATTAATACCTGAAATACCTCATAACATACTTAGTGCAATAAAACTAAGCAGAGATTCTGACATTAATATTGTGTTCTCAAAAGGAAGAGCAACATTAGAGAAAAATAGAATAAGTATAGGTACTGTAATTATCAAAGGAGGTCTACCTTATTTAATGACAAAGGAAAAATGGTTACACAACATTGATTCCAATATGGAAGATAACAATGACATAGATAATGGAGACAATAGTAATAGTGACAATGAGGAACATGAGGTAATTCATAATCACAAAGACACATCCAATGAAAAAAAACCTAAAATAGGTAAACCAATTCATGATGAGTGTGCTCATGTCTTACATAGGAAATTAGGACATGCCAGTTTTCCTGTAGTACAAAAGATGACTGAACATGCTGAAGGTGTTAAAATAAAAAATTGTGAAAACTATTTGGAATGCTCAGTATGTAAATCTACAAAACTCAAAACTAGTCCCAGACCCAGAAAGTCAACAAGATCAACCAACAAAATTTTTGATTTGGTACACATGGATCTAGTTGGTCCATTAACGCCATCAATCACATATAAAAAACGTTATTTTCTAACCATTGTGGATGATTATAGTCGTTATGGGTTTGTTTATACATTAAAACACAAAGATGAAACTTTTCAGAAATTTAAGGAGTTCTACAAATGTGTAGAAACACAACACAATATTAAAATAAAACAAATCATGACAGATAGGGGATGTGAATTCATGTCAAAGGAATTCTCCCAATGGCTAAAAGACAAAGGAATGTTACATTACACATCTAGCCCTTTCTCTGCATTCCAGAATGGAGTGGCAGAGAGAAAGAACTCAACATTACAAACCATGATTAGATGCACATTAGAAGATGCTGGCTTAGGTAAACAATTCTGGTCAGAAGCTTTACAATATTCCAATTACACACAAAATAGAACTTGATCCAGCATTGTAAACAAGACACCATATGAAGTAATGTATAATAGGAAACCAAAAATAGCACACATGCACATATTTGGAGTCACTGCAGACGTACACATACCTAAACAATTGAGACGCAAAGGAGAGAACGTATCCAGAAGACTTAGGTTCATGGGATACGAAACAGGCACAAAAGGATACAGATTTATCAATAATAATAACAAATTTATAGTTTCCAGAACGGCTGTGTTCCATGAACAGGCCAACTGGTCTAAAATACATCTTAATGAAATATTCCCAAGCAACAATCCAGACACTAAACCTCAAGAAAAAAAGACTAGAGAAGAATACAATCACAACACACATAAAAATAAAATCAAAACATGGACAAACAGTCAACATAAAATAAAGACAGATTCATTAACTAAAAAGGAAGCAAGGTATTTACATGACAATGATAGTAAACCAGAAAGAACAATCAGAAGTAACAGAAATCAAGTGCCAAACAAATACAAAGATTATGTAATGTATATGGATGGAGAAACATCAACACCTAACACATATGAGGAAGTGTTAAAGCTTCCCCCTGAAGAAAAGAAAAAGTGGGAATCAGCCATGACTAAAGAGATGGATAGTTTACGAGAGCTAAATGTATTCACACCTACACCTGCACCAAAGGACAAAACTATCATTGGCACTAGGTGGATATATAAAATTAAAAACTTAGAGGGAGGTAACACCTTATACAAAGCTAGACTAGTTGCACAAGGTTATGCACAAAAATATCCCGAGGATTATACAGACACATACTCTCCCACAGTAAGAACAGAGAGTGTCAAGACAGCTCTGGTTATAGCATCAGCACTCAACCTTGATGTATTCCAATACGACATACAGACTGCATATCTACACGCAAAATTAGATAAAGAAATATATGTAAGAGCACCTCATAGTCAATACACAAACAAAAATGAAACTTGGTTGTTAAACAAAAGTTTATACGGGTTGAAACAATCTGGTAAACGATGGTATGAATGTTTAGTAAAAGTACTCAAAACTATGAATTTCAATGCTACTACTGCTGATAACTGTTTCTTTGTCAAAAAGGAGGGTGATTCTCTAGAATTTGTATTGATTTATGTGGATGATATTTTGTATATAGGTAAACATAAAGAGAGGAGAGAGACATTTGTAACAAAACTAAATGAACATTTCTCTTTGAAATCATTAGGTAAGGTAAATAAGTATCTTGGAGTTCAAATCAGTAAAACAAAAAGGGGATTCAAACTTTCTCAAAGAGACAAAATCATAGAACTTCTGAATAAATGTAATTTAAATAATGCTAAGCCCTGTGACACTCCCATGCAAACTGATTTTTTGAAGAACACAGACGAGTCATCCCCTGAATTTAAAGATAATACGCTTTACAGATCAGTCATAGGTTCCCTTCTATATATTTCCAATTGGACTAGACCTGATATTGCTTTGCCTCTCAACTTACTGTCTAGACACGTCAGCAAACCGTTACTATATCATTGGGAAGCTGTCAAAAGAATATTAAGATATTTAAAGAATAGTTTAGACTTCTGTTTGTTATTGGAACCTAATAATGTCAAGGAGCCCATCCTCACATGTTACGCCGATGCGGATTGGGCTGGCGATACCACATGTAGAAAAAGCACATCTGGTTATATATTTTTTCTTAACGATTGTCCAGTTTACTGGTATACTGGTAAACAAGATTTAGTAGCCACCTCAACGACTGAGGCAGAATATGTTTGTCTATCTAAGGCCTCAAATAACCTTATATGGTTTAATGACTTACTATCAGACACTTGGAAGAAACCCACTTTACCATTTATCATGCATGAAGATAACAAGGCTGCTATTGAAATATCTAGATCTGATGCTATTGGACAAAGGTCCAGACATATAGATATAAAATTCAAACATGTGAGACAGTTATCTCAGGATGGATTTATTAAAGCAGTTCATTGCGAAACATCAGAGCAAATAGCTGACATATTAACAAAGCCTTTGCCTTCTAAGCAGCATAAATACTTGACTTCTAAGTTACAAGTTTTATATTGTTCTGAATCTGAATGTAATTGTTGTAATATATCGAATCGGCATTTAGAGGGGGATTTGTCACAAGTAAATGCCTTATTCTTCATTATGTAAATAGCACATGACCAGGGTATCAGGGGTTAACTTATTCTTCACTACTTAATGTATTCATATTTCACCACTCCCATATCTAGCTCCACCCATTGTATATATAAGGAGCTGTATGCATTCCTTCTATGCTTCTATCTGCAATTATTCAGTGAATATAGAATGTCTTATGTAAATAAACAGTGCTTTATTTGAACTTCTAATTCTCAACTTATTTATTGAGTCTGATCCTGAAAATATCGTAACAGAGATTTTTCCCACTCTAATTTCCCTCCAAAATTAGATACATAACAGGTTCTCACTGTCAGGAAGTTTCTCCTTAGTTTTATGAGAAAAATTAACTGCTTTCTTTGTTCAGTTTCCATCCATTACTTCTTGTTTTGCCTTCTGGTGCTTTGGAAAATACATTGCCTATACATTCTTTCTGGCAGCCCCTTAAAAGCCTGTTGCCTATCACAAACTTGGGCAAAGCATGTGAGCCATTTCCTCCTTTCAGTGGTCCATGAAAGTACATCTATAATATGTAGATAATAAAGTTGAAAAAAGATGAACAACATTTTTACAGAACTATAGATACATTGAGGCTGGGTGTGACAAGGAATGGCTGGGAGGGGAGGGGCCAGGCGAGGGACCCCTTGCGTGAGTGACATTGAGTTGGCCACGCCCACCCAGTCACATGACCATGAAGCCACTCCCACTGTCACATGACCAAGTCATGCCCACAAAGTAAGCCACGCCCACAGAACCGGTAGTAAAAATACTTTAGAATCATCCCTGCCCCCAACCCTCAGACAGTGAAAGGTGCTTGTTATTTTGATTCCCTTTCTTACAAAGAAACACTAAGCTGCAGAGATTTTATTGTGAAGTAAGTGGAAGGGCAATAGCAAGTGTTTACAAGGAAATGAGAAAAAGAAATGAGAAAGGTCCCATGGAAGAGAAATTCACGGCAATATGCAAGAGATTTACTGAAGAGAGAGGGAGAGAAAGAGAGTCAACTATTTTATTAAAAGAATGCTGAGTAGAAAAAAGATGTGTGTGAGATTTCTGTGTAGTTTTTTAAACATTTTTTCCTCCCTTCTTTTTCACTGGTTGTTACTTTTCTTTCTTTTACTCAAGGACTTTCTGCCTTGGAAGCGCAAGAGAAGCAGGAAAGGGAGTGCAGTTTTTCTTGCTTAGTTCAAACATTGAGCTTTTGTCTGAGAAAGGGGAGTAGACTGAGACATTTGATATCTGCTTTCCCCTCACTTCAAAAAAAAAAAAAAGGGAAAGAGATATTTTGCTTTTCTGTTCTGGTCATTGCAACAAGTTAGAAAATCATCTGGGATCCCCATCTCCCAGTGAGTGGAATCTACTTACAAAAAGTTTAAGAAAAGTCAGTTTTGCAATAAGGCACTTGGAAGTGTTTAATTTGGAAGGGAGGGAGGAGGCAATAGTGATAATTGTATTAATAGAGGAAGTCTTCACTGTCAAGCTCCTCCAAGACAGGCAGGCACTCAGTGTTATTTAATGCTTCTTCAGTTACCACATTTTCTCTGGAATATAACTCAGAGTAGTGCTGTACCCAGAGTGCCATCTGCTGTGCTGGGTCCTGGATAACCTCACCTATAGCAGACTTCAGAGGGGCAGATTTCTTCTGTATTGGACCTAAAGTCTGCTTGATGCCCTCATACATGTTGGCCCTTGATGTTGCCTGTGTCAGCTGCTATCTGGATCCAAGATCTACTATCTCTGACACTCTCACTTTAGATACTGAGCTGAATAAACGTATTGGTAAAGTGGCCACCACATTTTCCTGACTCGCTGCTCAGACAATCCTACAGATGGATAGAAGCAGTGTGATTGGATATACTGAGTGCTCATCATTTTCCTCTGCAATCCTAGTGCCGCCCACTGCTTGCTCCTGTCAGTCTTTTTCACTCAGTGGATTGGACCAGACCTGAGTGCCTTTTTGCTATTACTAAATAGCCTTTTAACTGTTTTACCATCAATTTTATCCTTAATTAGTTTGTTTTTTTCAAATTTAGCTTGTTTCCTTTAAATTGGAAGCTGCGGTTTCGATCGGGCTTCTGCCTTCGAGCCGCCGCTTTTTTTTTGCCCCAACTAACAGCTGAGGGGCGCGTTTTCATTTTTTTCCCTCTTTTTTCCTCAATTTTCTTTAAATTGACTTTGTGGAGAGCTGCGCTTCGAGGGACATTTCTTGACAAGCAGCGGCTTCGGGGTTTGACTTAAGTGAACCGCCGAGCCGCCCGATCGCCCCGTTGACAGCTGAGAGCGCTTTTCAAGTTGCCCAGCTGAGAGGCGCGTTTTTTATTTATTTGCTTGTGCCGCGGGTGGTGGAATTGGTGTCCTGGTTAGCCGGGACAACCGCCACCACCTTCGCAGCCTCTCCTTCTTAATTTCACGGCTCCAGGGTCCCTGCCCGCCAGCAGCATACCTTGATGTGTTTATTGCTTTGGCGACGGTTGGAGTTCCCGCCATTTTGCTTCGCCCGCCATTTTAATGGCTGAAGCAGCAATATTGGAGCTAATTACTGACTGGCTTTTCTTGTCCAGGTTGCCAGCTTGTTTATTGGAGAGAGTGATTCCTTTACCAGGGTTATTCGCTCTGCTGATTACTGAATTAATTTATTGTTGTGGTTTTTTAACATGAAGTTTTTTTCCACAGATTGACAGGAAGGTGCACAGGGCTTTGCTGCCTTGAATTCCTGCAGTCTGCTGTTTCCCTGATTTCTCCAGCGGGCGGAGTTTTATCTTCTTAAGGGAAGTGATTTGTTAATAGTTTTTTTTTGGGGGGGCTATATTTTTTTTATATATATAAAAATTAATAATTAATAATTACTTAATTAATTATCTGCTTGATTTGGCATTCAGCATTAACTTACCTTGATTATGGCTGACTCTGCTCTTTCCTCCGATATGGAGATGGAGGTTTCCTCGCTCAGGGCCCCTTCCCCCAAACCTGCTGGGAAAAGAAAGGCCAAATCAAAAAGGGGTTCTAAGTCAGGCTCCAAATCCTCGAGCCAACAACTTGATTTAATGGATAAGGATGCCATGAGGCGCCATAATGCCTTGGAAAAACAATTCAATAAGGCACGGGCCGCTATTCAACCAGAGGGCCCGTCAGCATCGCTTGCAGAGGACAATGTGGTTTTTTCTACTGTTACTCTCATTTCTCATTCCCTAGAGCCTAATATGGTAGATTTGTCTCAGGATGATATCATTCTTGTGCCTCAAGGTCAAGAATTACCTTCCATTCAAAGTGAACATATGTTGCAGGATTCTCTGCCTATGCCCTCCTCTGTCCCTATTCAGGTCCCTCAGGCTGCACAGCCTTCAATGGTGGCCGGATTGGCTAATGTGGGGGTTTCTAATTCTACCCCTGCCATGGACTTCCAGTCTATTTTGTCCCAGGCATTTGCCAGTATTTTTCAAGCTGGGTTGCATCAACAGTCCCTCTTGGGCACGTTTCCTAGCACCTCTGGATCTGTTCCAGTTGCACCCAAAATCCAACCTTCCACCAGCTATTCTTACAAGCAATCTGAGTTTTCTGCTCAGGATGATGAGTACCTTGAAGATTTTGAACTATCAGACGATGATGAGGAGTTTCAGGAGAAGCCTTCGATCCCGGGTCTCTTTAGGCCCGCTCTTTTTAAATCGCTTTTACATAAGGCAAAGGTGGCAACCAAAATGGGCAAAGCTCTTGACCCAGCTTCCTCTTCCCAAGATCAAGAGAATCCTAATGACTCCTTATTTAAATTACCACAAACTGACATTGACTATGTTCCATGTCCTGCTTTATTTTCTCAAGTGATTCAGACACCCTGGGAGTGACCAGGTTCTCTTTCCGGACCATCCGGTCATGACAAGAAGATGTACTGTGCTGCTCCAGAGCTCAATGCTTTATTGAACTTACCTGCTGTGGATGAGCCTGTTGCAAGTCTTATCTCTCCATCTGTTTTGGCAGGAGATGTAGGGGATGGTCTCAAGGTGGAGGATAAGAGAACTGAACTGTCATATAGGAAGACACACCAGGCAGCCGCCTGGGCCATCCGAGCTGCTACAACTGCCTCATTTTTTTTTTTTATTGCAAAAGTTTTACAATTACATTTTCACCCCTTTTTTTTTCCCCACCCCCCCACCTCCCTCCCCAAACTTCCCGTCCTCCCTAACCCTCCCTAATCCTCCCCCCCCAGACTTCCCTATTATGTACTCATAACTAATAACACTGATATATAAACCTGAACCCCTCCCCCTATATAATTTTTCCTCTTTTTCTCTTTACATTAAGATATTTCTAATACATTATTTTCAAATAAAAGCTATTTGATACTTTCTAGTTTGATATTTGTTCTGAACATATTCTATCCACCTTTTCCATTCCCATTCATAAGTCTCTTGTGAACAATCCTTTAAATATGCTGAAATCTTCACCATCTCTGCAAAACTAGCCATCTTCAAAGTCCATTCCTCGATAGTAGGCAAAGCTTCATTCTTCCAATATTTACCTATCAACAATCTTGCTGCTGTTATCATATACAATATTAGTTTTATTTCACCCCGTGTAAAACCCTTAACTATACCCAATAGAAACAATTGTGGAGAAAATTGAATTTTTTTCTTCAAAACATTCTGCATAACCCACCATATTTTTATCCAAAAAGCCTTAACTTTCCTACAGGTCCACCAAACATGATAATACGTAGCATCCAAACATTCGCATCTCCAACATTTTGGCTGAACATTAGGGTACATACATGACAACTTTTTGGGATCTAAATGCCATCTATAAAACATTTTATAAAAATTTTCCCTCAGGTTCTGCGACTGCGTAAATTTAACATTCTGAACCCAAATTTTTTCCCATGTTTCCATGGGAACTGCCTCATTTTTTAATAGGGCGTCGCTTATTTGGCTTCGCCAGCTCCGAGACAGATTGCCCCCTGAAGAGGCCCGTATTCACCAAGATGTCACAAAATTAATTGCTGCAGCTGAGTATTCTGCAGACGCCTCTCTTGATGCGGCTAAATTCGCATCCAGGGCCTTGGCCTCCACAGTGGTTTCCCGTCGCCTTTTATGGCTTCGGCATTGGAGAGCCGACTTAAAGTCAAAATGGAAACTTACCACTGCTCCTTATAAAGGATCTGCTCTTTTTGATCAAGCCTTGGAGCCAGCCTTGGTGGAAGGGCGTGATAAAAAGAAAGTTCTTTCTACTTCTTACAGGCGTCAGGACCGTCGTTTTACACCTTACGCGAGGCCGCCCTTTTGTGCCGAGCCAGGACCCAGCGGGTATCATTTTCAAAGACCTTCCATACAAGGGCAGTACCCCTCTTCTGACCGATCGTCCTTTCGGGACAGAGGCAGACGCCAGACAGCCTTCAAGCGACCATTCCGGGGCTCCGGATTTCGCTCCTTTAGGCGCGGTAAGTGACTCACCGGCCTCTTTTCCCATAGACGGTCGTCTTCAACTGTTCTACCATCAATGGGACACCGCTTCTACAGACGCCTGGCTTCTTCACACTATCACAACTGGCTTGACTCTAGAATTCATCTCCCCTCCTCTGAGTCGGTTTCTTCAGTGCCCCTGTCGGCCTCCTTTCAAATGAGGTGTCTCATGGAGCTAGAGATCCAACATCTGTTGGATATACAGGCCATTGAGCCGGTTCCGGAAGATCAGGTACGGACCGGATTTTACTCAATATTGTTCCTGGTTCCGAAGAGCTCAGGGGGATGGAGGGGGATTCTCAATTTAAAACAGCTCAACCAGTTTGTGTTGTACCGGCGCTTCAAGATGAATTCACTCCGGTCCATTCTGGGATGCATCCGACGAGGGGACCTCCTACAATCCATCGACATCGACATCTTCACATACTGATACATCCCAGTCACAGGCAATTCCTCAGATTCGCTTACAACGAACGGCATTTTCAATACAAGGCCATGCCGTTTGGACTGTCGTCGGTGCCGAGAATCTTTACAAAAATTCTAGCGGCTTTGGCGGCCTCGTTGAGGGAACGTTCCATCCGCATCGTCTGCTACCTGGACGACATTCTGCTGCTATCGACCTCTCTCTCACAAGCTCATCACGACAGAGTGTCTGTTATTCAGGCTCTACAAAGTCACGGCTTTGTCCTCAATCTGGACAAGAGCCATCTTGTTCCAACAACGTCCATTCTACATCTTGGAGTGACAATAGATTCATTGCTAGGCCATGTTTTTCTATCCCCGGACTGTCAGTCAAGTATTAAGGACATTGTGAACCAGGTGCTATCACGAACTTCTGTACCACTTCTTCTGCTGTCCCAACTGTTGGGGAAGTTAATATCTTGTATACACATCATACTGTGGGCACGTCACCACTCCCGTCAACTACAGTGGTTTCTCCTTCCCTTTCAGCAGACCGGTCAGTCAGAGTCGTCCACCAAGGTCCGGGTTCCACGTCGAGTACAGGAGTCTCTCTGTTGGTGGGTCTCTCCAGCCCTGTCATCCGGGACTCTGTTTTTTTGAGCCTCAAAGAGTTATGATAACTACGGACGCCAGCCTTTATGGCTGGGGCGCTCACCTGGACTCAACCTTCGCACAGGGGACTTGGTCTCCTCTAGAACGACAACACAGTATCAACTGGTTAGAGCTCCGGGCGGTGCGCCTAGCGTTGATTCACTTTTCGTCTCTAATAAGGAACAAACATGTACTCATATTAACAGACAATATGACTACGAAGGCTCATCTCAATCGACAAGGGGGCACGAGGTCCAAAGAATTGATGGCGGAGACAGACCTGCTGATGGCGTGGGCAGAACAGCATCTCCATTCCCTGAAGGCGGAGCATATTTCAGGCAAGTCCAACCTCCAGGCAGACTATCTAAGCAGGGGTTGCCTGGACCCATCGGAGTGGCACCTGAGCCCTCAATTGTTCAAGGAAATAGCGGACAGGTTTGGCATGCCAACAGTCGATCTCTTCGCGACGTCTCAAAACGCTCATCTTCCTCGGTATTTCACTCGATTTCCGTCCCCAGGCACAGAAGGACATGACGCCCTCAGGACCCAGTGGCCAGAAGGTCTACTATATGCCTTTCCCCCAATCCCAGTCATTCCGGGGGTGATCAGGAAACTACTTCGGGAACACACAGACCTTCTCCTGGTAGCGCCCTATTGGCCTCGGAGGGCGTGGTTCACCGATCTACGGGACCTTTCAGTAGGGACGCCATGGCAGATTCCTCTCAACCAACTGTTGCTGATTCAGGGCGCCGTTCAGCACCCGGATCCCGGTTGGCTCCGGTTGACCGTCTGGCGCTTGAAAGGATGATGTTACGTAAGGACAACGTTCCTTCTGAGGTCATCGCTACTATTCAAGCTGCCAGGTGGCCATCTACCGTCCGCATTTACAACGCGTCCTGGAAGATATTTGCTCAGTGGGCTGCTTCTAATCTTGTGGACCCTACCTCTGCTTCTGTCTCGGACGTTCTATGTTTTCTACAGTCAGGGTTTGACAAAGGCTTGGCCCCGTCTACTCTATGCCGACAGGTGGCAGCCTTAGCCACTGTGTTGTCAGGGGATAGTCAGCAGCAATTGTCTCATGATCGGAGAATTCGATCCTTTCTTCAAGGAGCTGCGAACCTTCGACCAGCCATGCTCCACCGATATCCTACCTGGGATCTCTACTTGGTATTACAAGCTCTCACATCACCACCGTTTGAGCTGCTTGGTTCAACCTCCTTGCGTTACCTGTCGCTGAAAGTGGCCTTCCTATTGGCAGTAACTTCAGCTCGTAGGGTATCCGAGATAGCAGCCTTTTCCATTCGTTCTGATCTCTGTGTCTTTTTTCCTGACAGTGTAGTTCTTAGACTGGATCCTGCCTTTATGCCTAAAATCAATTCCATTTTTCATCGGTCTCAAGAGATAGTCCTGCCAAATTTTTGCCCAGATCCACGTCACCCACTTGAAAGGACATGGCATACCTTAGACGTCCGCAGGGCTCTGCGACGCTATATCCGACATACCTCATCATTTCGAAAAACTGAAGCCTTCTTGGTGTCATTTTTGACTTCTTCGATGGGTCAGAGGGTTTCTTCTGCCACTGTGGGTAGATGGCTCAAGGCCTGTATATCCAAAGCTTATGAAGTACAAGGGGCCCCTGTTCCCGAGGGCATTTTACCTCACTCGACTAGGAGTGCAGCTACATCTGCTGCATGGGCTACCCGAACTTCGATTGATGAAATTTGCCGGGCGGCCACCTGGTCCTCCCTTTCCTCCTTTGTCCATCATTATCGCTTAGATTCATTTGCTTCTGCTGAAGCCTCCTTCGGCAGGCATGTATTACAATCAATAATTGCCCCAACGGTTCAGGAGATGGCTGCGACTCCCTCCCAGGAACTGTAGCTTGGGCATGTCCCATCTGTAGGATTGTCTGAGCAGCGAGTCAGGAAAATGGACGTTGTCTTACCTGAACATCCTTTTTATGCTCGCTGCGAAGACAATCCGGCCCACCCGTTCGCTAACCATCCCCTGCCAGAGGGGGTGTTTTTTCTTTCCTCTGCAGGTGCCCGCCTTACATGATGGGAACCATTCCAGTCTGCTTCGATTGACACAGGCTTCGTGAAAAATACTGACAGGAGCAAGCAGTGGGCGGGACTAGGACTGCAGAGGAAAATGATGAGCACTCAGTATATCCAATCACACTGCTTCTATCCATCTGTAGGATTGTCTTCACAGCGAGCATAAAAAGGACGTTCAGGTAGGACAACGTCCATTTTCCAGACTTACAAAGAGAGTATGGCTTAATAAGAAGCTGACAGAACATACATCTATGGAGCCTGCGTCCTGAGCACACTCTTGTACTGCAGTGAGTCTTGGATCCTTTACACACGGCAGGAGAGAAAGTTGAACACCTTTCATATTTTTTTTTGAAAAAGTTTTATTTTAGATTAAAAAAAAAACACAACAACAATAACATAAAAATATCACCCTTACAAACAATTATAGACAGCATCTCAATCGGTTAAAATCATTCCGTGCTTACAATTCTCCAAATCTCCTCATATAGCAATTATTCTTTACTTAAACTAAAGATAAATATTTAAACATTTCATATATGCTATCTCATCTCCATACTTTTTTATCAAACCATTGATAAAATATCTCCCATATCAAATAGTATTGTTTATTTTCCTGTTCTCTTATTTCAAATGTCAATCTACTCATTTCAGCACAGTCCAACATTTTCATAATAATTTCTTCATCGGTAATTATCTTCTCTCCTTTCCAGTTTTTGGCAAATACAATTCTGGCCGCTGTTAAAATGTTCACAATTAAGTATTGTAATTCTTTATTAAATGTCTCTGGTAAAATTCCTAATAAAAATATTTCTGGTTTAAAGTCAATATGTCTCTTTGTCATTTTTTCTAACCATGTATGTATTTTAGTCCAAAATCTCCTTGCTTCCACGCATGTCCACCACATATGGTAATACGATCCTGGAGTTTGATGACACTTCCAACATTTCTCCGATTTATTCTTAAACATCCTGGCTATTCTCGTTGGGGGTAGATGCCACCTGTAAAACATCTTATACAAATTCTCTTTATATGCTGTTGACATTATCATTTTATAATTATGTAACCACAATTTTTGCCATTTCTCTAAATTAATACTATAACCAAATTTTTTTCCCCATGCTATCATTGATTCTTTAACTTGTTCTTCTTCCAGTTTTGCTTCAAGTAAATATCCATATAGCTTTTTAATTATATGGTCATCTGAACCCATTAATATCTTGTCTAAACCAGTCAAAACACTATAAATACCTTCTCAATATCTGGAAAGTATTTGCATGTATGAAAACCAATCTATCTTAATTCCCTGATCTTCTAAGTTTTGTTTCAATTTAAGTTCACCCTTTTCATCCAATAATTCATTATATCTAACAATTTGTTCCCCTTCAAATACCACTGGATAAGAAAAAGCTTCAATTGTAGATACCCAGACTGGAATCTTCAGATAATGGTATTTTTTGATCTTCTCCCATGTCAAAAACAAAGCTTCACGTATCTGATGCCTTCTAAAATACCTTTGAATTTTAGTTCCTTTATACCATAAGAACGCATGCCATCCCATCAGCAAATCATGTCCCTCCAAATTTAATAATCTAGTATTTTTCAATGTCACCTATTCTTTAATCCGCATTAAACAAACCGCTTGATAGTATAATTCAAAATCCGGTAATCCAAAACCACCCCTCATATTAGCATCTTGTAACAATTTAAGTTTTATCCTTGCCTTCTTTCCCTGCAAACATATTTCAAAACCATTTTATTTAAATCTCCAAAAAATTCCTTACCCAGCTTTACAGGAATTGTCTGAAAAAGATACAAGATTCTAGGTAAAATATTCATTTTAATAGTTGCAATTCTACCAATCAAAGATAACTGCAAGTTTCCCCATTTCACCAGATCCTGTCCTATCTGTTGTTTAAGCTTATTATAATTATTTTCCTTAAGAGAACTACATCTTGCTGTTAATTGAATCCCCAAGTATTTTACCTTATTTGTGACCTACATCTTAGAGATCTCCCTGAGTTCTTTTTGTTTTTTTAACATATTTTTAGTCATTATCTTTGTCTTCTCTTTATTAATTTTCAAACCAGCAACCTCCCCAAATTCACCTATTTTTTCTATCAATTTATTTATTGATATTAATGGTTCTTCAACAATAAAAACCAGGTCATCAGCAAAGGCTTGTAATTTATATTCTTCCTTTCTAATTTTCATTCCTTTTATCTCTTTTTCTTCTCTAACCTTTCTATTCAACACTTCCAACGTCAATAGAAATAACACTGGGGATAAGGGACATCCTTGTCGAGTACCATTTTCTATTTCAATAGCATCAGTCAATTCTCCATTAATCATTACCTTTGCTGTCTGTTTCGTATATATAGCTTCAATTGCCTGAATAAATTTCCTTCCAAAGCCCATCTCTTCCATTTGTAACATCATAAATCGCCAGTTCACATTATCAAATGCTTTTTGTGCGTCTAAGAATACCAAAGCCATTTGTTTTTCAGGGTGTGCTTCATAATATTCTAGAGTATTCAAAATTATTCTTATATTGTCTCTAATTTGTCTTTTTGGAAGAAATCCATTTTGATCTGAATGAATAAAGTTATTCAAGTATCTCTTAAGTCTTTCTGCCAGTATTGAAGCAAAGATTTTATAATCCGAATTCAGCAGAGATATAGGCCTATAGTTTTTAATTTGCTGTGAGTCTGTGTCTTCTTTATGAATCAGTGTGATATAAGCCTCAGTGCATGATTGGGGTATTGTTTTATTTGTGATTACTTCATTCATGACGTCCAAAAGTGGGAGGCATAAGGACTCTTGTAATGTCTTATAATATTCAACAGGCAATCCATCTGGTCCTGGTGTCTTTCCATTTTTTTGTTTCTTAATTGCTTCTGTTAGTTCCATCATTGTTATATGCCCGTTTAGCATTTCTTCAATGTTCTTAGGGATCACAGGTAGTTTTGCGTTCTGTAAGTATTTTTTAACTTTCCCCTCTTCAACCTGCTCTCTTTTATAAAGTTGCCTATAGTATTCTTGTATTATTTTCCCCATCTCTTTATTTCCAAATTTACTTTGTCCTTGGTTGCGCAATCAGTTGCATTATTTTTTTTTTATTCCCTTTCTTTTTTCAATTTATATGCTAACCACCTTCCCGGTTTATTTGCATTTTCAAAATAGTTCTGTTTAGCACTTCTTATTTTTGGGGCTAGCTCTTCCTTCTCCAGTAAGTCCATTTTATGTTTTAACATATCCATTTTCATTTTTACATCTTTCTTATGTGGATCTTTCTGGAGTTCCTTTTCAAATCTCTTATGTTCATTCTTTAATATTGTAAAATTTTGTCTTTTTTTCACATTCCTTTTCTTTAAATAATCTATTATTATACCTCTAGCATAGGCCTTCATTGTATTCCAACAGTTTTGTATCGATGTATCTTCTTTTTTATTCTCCTTAAAGAAAAACTTCAGCTCTCTTTGCATTTTCTGTACAAATTCTTTTTCTTTTAAAATTGTATTATTCAAAGTCCATCTAGCTTTCCTTTTTTGACCTTTCCAAGTTACTATCACTGGATTATGGTCAGCCCATAAATTAGTGTCTATTTCCACCTGTTCAATTTTCGGAATTAAGTCCATTGTTGTCCATATCATATCTAACCTGGACCAAGATAAGTGCCTGTTTGAATAGAAAGTGTATTGTCTATTCTTCCCATTTCTAATTCTCAATATATCTTTCAAATTTATTTCCTCTGTCATTTTAAAGAAAGAGTTTGGCAGTGTCTTTCTATTATGCTTTCCTGTTTTTGTTGTTTTATAGTCCAATTTTTCATCTGCTATTCCATTAAAATTTCCCATCATGCATATATTATCATAGTTCATTTCGATTATTTTCATATGTAAATTTTGATAGAAGTCACTCTGATTGTTATTTGATAGAAGTCACTCTGATTGCAACTAGAAGTATCTTCATGTTATTATCAATTATCTCCACTATCAAAACTCTACCCTCTGAATCTGCATATATTTGTTCTGCTTTTATTGAATTTTTAATATATAGAACAATGCCTCTCTTTTTGTGTTGCAATAATGATGAAAATTTTTTCCCAAGTTTGGTTTGTGCCAATAATTTTTCGTGTTGCTTTTTAATGTGAACTTCTTGCAAACAAATTATATCAAAATTTAGCTTCTCTAATTTATGAAAAACCTTTCTTCTTTTCACAGCCGAATTGAGTCCATTTATATTTATTGAAATTAATTTCGTTGTATCCATATTCATATTTTATATGTAGGATTTATTGCTCTAGTTGATCTTACTTCCCGTTGTTCTTTGGATTCCACAGTCCCGCCAACAGCGCCTTCCATTGATTCAATCATTAACATTTCCTCTTCTGTAGGTTTTGTCGACATCAGTGTAGCTTGCGTTTCTGTTTCCATTGCCACTTCCTTTTCCTTTAAAAAATCTTCATAAAAAGCTCTCGCTTTATCAATTGTATCTAACCTGTATCTTTGCAGTTGCCATGTTAAAATCAATCCTTCTGGTATCAGCCATCTAAAATTAACACCCTTTTGAATTAGTATCTTAATCAAAAATTTATACTCTTTTCTTGCATCTCTCACTTTCCTTGGTATTTGTTTCAAAACTACCACTTCCTTCTCCTTGAATTTCAATGTTTTTTCTCTCGCCACTTGAAGAATTTGTGCTTTGATCGATTTCTTAGTAAATCTTATATGAACTTCTCTTGGTAATTTATTGCACATAGCATATCTAGTGTGAACTTGATAAATCTCGTCCACACCGTATGCCATCTCCTCTCTAGGTATCTCCAGAGCATCAGCAAGCATAGAAATCATGACATTTGCAAGATTTTCTCCTTTCTCTTCCTCCACATTTTGAAATCTAAGATAGAATTCTGCTCTATCCATTTCCAATTCCACTACTGCACTTCTTTTGCTTTCCACCTCTCTCAGTCTATTGTCAAAATCTTTCATTTTTTCCCCCTTTTGGTCATCCTTCTTCTCAAGCTCTTGTAGTCTTCCTTCAAATTTTGACATTGCCTGTTGTATGCTAACCACTTTTTCATCTGTCTTTATTAATTGTTGTTCCATCCATTGAACATTCTCATCTGTCTTAAGTAATTGCTGTTCCATCCTCTGAATTGCACTCAAAATTGCTTGTAATGACACTTCTTTCTCTTTCTCTTTCTCTTGTTGTGTCATGGTCTGGACCGGACATTGTCCTCCAGATGGAGATGCAGAAGATGTGGTTGCAGCTCCCACTGTTACTGTTTTTTTACTCATTTTATTATAATCCACTGGTGTAGAGACCAAAAGAGGAGATAAAAAATTAAAGGACAAAAAGCAAAAAGGAGGCCAAAAAGGGAAAAAGAAAAAGGAGAGGCAAAAGGGCAAAAAAAAAAAAAAAATGGAAAAGGAAAAAGAAAAAAAAACAACTCTTCAGGTTCTTCCAAACCCTAATCCAACTAAGATTCCCTTAAAAAGGAAAAAAGAAAGAAAAAAAAAGGAGAAGGAGAGAAAAAAAATTCTTGTATAAACAAAATATCAAGGAGATAGAAAAAAAAAGATGAATTACAAAAATATAGAGGCCCAAAATCAAAAATCCACAATAGGAAACAATATGGGAAGGAGTAAAAAAAACCCATAGGAAATAAAAAAAGAAAAAAAAGGAAAAGGAAAAAGAAAAAGAAAAAGAAAAAGAAAAAGAAAAAAGCTTCAGGCTCTTGAATGCCTAAATCCAATTCAATTCAATCCTTAAAAGGCGTTAAAGTAAAAAAAGATCTTTCCTTATATTTATCCGGAAAGCGTACAGAGAGTTCTCTCTCATACAAGCCTCAAAAAGAGAAAATAATAGTAGCTGCCCCAAAGAGTGATGATAATAGAGAGGAAAATTCCCCTTCACACTTTTCCAAGGCTCCTACTTCAAAGTCACCAAGAACACCTGAATCAACAATGCAGATAGATACTGTCTCAGATGATCTCTTCACTTATGCTAAACAAGCTGGAGCTCAGAGCCACTTTGTTATTATTTTGGCTACAATATATCCTTAATCTTTCTGCCTGGATACATTGCAACTGAGTTTCTTCTCTTCTTTTCTTTTCCCCAGTAGATGGCAGCACTTTCACTCTCTTAGCTTTCCTACTTTAAAAGTCCAAATCCTCTTTATTGAAAGTTAATTTTTTTAAAAAAAGGAAAAGTTATAAAAGAGAGAAAAAAAATCAGAAGAAAGGGGGAAAAAGGCTTCACAATGGATCAATCACAATTCAGACAAAATTCTTTCTTTTCCTTTTTTAAACAAAACACAGTCCCAAAAATCAATGCCTTCCCTTCTCTTCTCATTCAGTCCAGCCTCGGTCTTAAAAAAAACAATTAGTTTAAAAAGTTCCAATCAGCAATCGATTTTCAAATAGTCTATTTCAAAATAAATTTGCCGCTTAGCTTCCTTTAGATAATCATCCACTCACTCATCCCTTAAGGTGAACTTGTCAGTCAAAATAAAGCTCTCTCACCAGATCGGATAGCTGTCGTTCCTCTTTCTTCCTCCGAAGCTGCCCCAGCCTTGGCAGCCGCAATGGCTGCATCCCTGCTGCCGGAAAAAGGGCTTTCATATGTGCTGTCTCCGACAAATTCTTGGCATCACCTGGCAGAACAAAGTTCCAAATAGTGCAGTCTTGGAATGTGCTGGAATTTCTAGCAGGTATACACTATTGAAACAGCGACGTCTACACTGGCTGGGGCATGTCGTGAGAATGGCTGATGGTCGGATTCCGAAAGATCTCCTGTATGGAGAATTAGTGCAGGCGCCTCAGAGGGAGACCACAGCTGCAATATAAGGATATCTGCAAGAGGGACCTAAAGGCCCTGGGAATGGACATTAACAACTGGGAAAACTCAACCTCTGATTGTTCAGCTTGGAGGCTAAAGATGCAGCATGGCCTTCTCCAATTCGAAGAGACATTTATTCAGCAAGCTGAGGCAAAGAGGCAGTCCCGGAACCAGTGAAATCTGAGGGCTGGGCAGGGGGCAGAATGCATCTGCCCTCAGTGTGGAAGGGATTGCCACTCTTGAATTGGCCTTTTTAGTCACACTAGATGCTGTTTTAGGACCTCTTTCCAGAGCACGATACCATAGTCTCTTGAGACTGAAGGATGCCAATGTAGACGAAGTCTTATTTGAGCAAGAAGTAATGTTATTTGGAACATGGAACATGAAAAAAAAACTGAACAAAACTTGACATTGGAATACAATTTAGATATTTTTCTGGAAATCTTTAAGTTTTAAAATTCGTAGTTAAAGCTATATAACCATCAACCAAACAAAATGGCTAGAAATGTTTTGCTTAGATTTGCAAATGTTTTTAAACTACTTAAAGAGAACTTGTTTCCATTAATAAATCTTCTCTAATTTTTATTAAAAGCAAAGAGTTGATACTAAACTTTGGTACATAACCTTAGCCTTTGCAATAACCCAGTGGCTTACTTGAGTACCCACATATTCCAGTTCAACTGTCCAGCATAAATCATCCAATCCACAATTCCCCCAGGGGTCATGTGGGGTGCAACGTCTGGTGGTGCCATCCTCCTGCTATGCCATGACAGTCGACCTTGAGTTGTTATCAGCTTCAAAGAAAACGCTGAAGAAAAGTTCCTCTCCTCTTCCCCACCAGCTCACTTCCCCCCCTCCCAAGAATTCCAATAGTTCCATCCTCCCCCCGTTTCATGGCAGCCGAGCAGGCAAGCAACGAAAGAGTGGAGGCTGACATTTGGCCCTTCTGCAGAAAAGACATTATTCCTACAAGAAAACCAGAACAATAGAAAACAGATAATTACAAAATTAAAGGTATGACAATCAGAAATAGATTAAGGTTTATCAGGATATTTGGAGTGAAACAATTGCAGTTGTTTTGAAGCTCGAACATCTCACTTATTTACCTATTCAGCTTTGGATGACGGGAAATGTTTCCAGGCCACCAAATACTGCTCCTTACCATGATGTTTTCTAGAGTCCAATATTTCCTTGACCTCAAAATGCTGTTCTCCCTCAATTAGTATGGGGACAGGAGGAGGTTCTTGGTCTGGACATAAAGGGGACGAATGCTCCGGTTTCAGCAAACTGACATGAAATATCAGATGAATCCTCCACAAATTTTTGGGTAACTCCAATTGCACCATAACCAGGTTAATGATACGGACTATAGGAAAAGGACCCACATACTTAGGTCCAAGTTTTTTCGTCTTTTGGGTAGTTTGCAAGTACTTGGTGGAAAGGAAAACCATATCTATAATTCCAACTCTGAATCCTTTTCTTATCAGCTTGAATTTTATGAGCTCAATGGGCTTCATCCAGAGCTTTACAGTTACTGACCAAGTGCCATGTAACTGTTCAATCCATTCAACCAAGGAAGGTATCTGTGGGTTCTCCTGAAGCAACTCCGGAATGGGTATGAAATCTTGGCCGGAGGCTACCTTAAAAGGAGTAAATCCGGTACTGCTATGTATAGAGTTATTGCTGCAAACGGCAGCAAATCTGCCCAGTTATCTTGTTGATAATTTATGTAACATCTCAGGTATTGTTCTAACATGGAATTAGTCCTCTCACAAGCCCCATTGGTCTGAGGATGATAGGTGGAGCCTTACCCTTGGGCGGAGCCTAACAACCCTAGGAACTCTTTCCAAAAGTGGGAGGTGAACTGAACTCCTCTGTCCGAGATTATCCGCTCTGGAGCCCCATGTAATCTGTATACATGTTGGACAAACAATTTTGCAAGTGTTTTAGCAGAAGGGATCTTGGGATATGGGATAAAATGCACTTGTTTAGAGAACAAATCAGTAACCACCCAAATAACTGTATTTCTCCCCCCCCCCCCCACTCTCAGGTAATTCAACAATAGAATCCATGGAAATTTCCTTCCATGGGGCTCCTGGTCTGGTAACACTCTGAAGCAATCCGGGTGGCTTCCCATGAGGTCTCTTTGCAGAAGCACATACGGGACAACTTGCCACGTATGCTTCTATGTCCTTCTTTAGTGCGGGCCACCACAATTGTCATTTAATTAAATGTAGTGTCTTCATGAAACCAAAATGCCCGGCAACTTTGGCATCATGGGTGTATTGTAATACTGTCACTCTTAGACTGGCAGGAACATACAGCTTAGCTCCCACCCAGGCGAGTCCTTCTCGAAGCATACACTCATTTGAATGGGCCAAAATCCACTTGTCGGTTTTTAGAGCTTCTCTTAGCTGCTTGCTCAAGTCGCCAGACAAAGTTGGATCTGCTTTTGCTTGGACTCTAGTAACTACTGGTGCCACCAGTTGTTTTGAGGGGATAATTGGATGAATCACTTCCTCTGTAACACTATTGTATTGTGGCAGTCTCGAAAGGGCATCTGCCATGAAGTTCTTCCCTCCAGGGAAAAATTAAATCATTTGAAGTGCTGAGCCCAGCGGACTTGTTTTGGGGACAGCTTTCATGGCATTTTCAAAGCTTCTAAGTTCTTGTGGTCAGTCCACACCTCAAATGGGTGTTTAGCCCCTTCAAGGAAATGTCTCCACATTAACAGTGCCCAACAAACAGCAAAAGCCTCCTTCTCCCATATGGCCCATCTCCTCTCGGTCTCCGATAATTTCCGAGAGGCACAGGGTTGCAGCTTTCCTTCTGCATTCGCTTGAAGTAGCACTGCCCCAATGGCTACATTGCTGGCGTCAGCCTGTGCAACAAAAGGGACTTCCATGTCAGGATGTTTAAGGACCGGTTCAGCAGCAAACAGTCGTTTTAGTTTCTCAAACGCCGCCTGACAGTCCATAATCCACTCGAGAGGCTGGAGGGTTTTGGCCTCTCTTCTCCTTTTGTTTTCAGAAGATTAGTAATTGGTAGTGCAATTTTTGCGAACAAGGGAATGAATTGTCGATAGAAGTTAGCAAATCCCAGGAAACTGTAGTTGTTTGCAGGTGCGTGGGGGAGCCCATTCCAACATGGCCCAGACCTTTTCTGAATCCATTTCTATCCCCTCATGTGAGATGTGGTATCCCAGATAGTGAATTTTAGTTTGGTGGAATTCACATTTTGATAGTTTAGCATACAGTTCAGCAGCTCTAAGCTTTTTCAGGATGGCCCTCACCAATTTTATATGGTCATCCATGGTCTCAGTGTAGATAAGAATGTCATCAAGGTAGACTTGCACCCCCTTGTACAGGTGTTCATGCAGCACCTTTTTAATTAGTTGCATGAACACAGCAGGGGCTCCTTGCAATCCGAAAGGGAGCACCCGAAAGTGGAAACATCCTAGCGGGCAGTTGAAAGCCATTTTCCATTCATCCCCTTCTTTAATCCAAACTCTACAATATGACTCCCATAAATCCAGCTTTGTAAAAATCTTTCCTTTGCCTAGGTGGGCTAACATGTCCTTCATGAGAGGCAAGGGGTAGACATTTTCTATGCAAATTGCATTTAAATTTCTATAATTGACCACCAGATGAAAAGACCCATTCTTCTTCTCCCAGAATAGTACTGGTGCTGCCTAGCCGGTTGGATAAAACCGTGTTTTAAGTTTTTGTCAATAAAGTCTCGTAGCTCCCCCAGCTCCCGGGGGGTCATGGGGTAGATTTTTGGTTTAGGGTGTTTTACCCCAGGAAGGATTTCAATGGTACAGACCGTTGGCTGGTGGGAGGGCAGTACATCTGATGCCCTTTCACTGAACACCTCCCGTAGGTCCCCGTACTCTTTTGGGATCCTTTCTTCCCCCAAAATGTGGTCTGTTGCAATTGTGGCCCCTTCGCTTGCCCCTTCGCTCACACAATGGGGTTCCTCCCCTCTCTTCCATGGTTGTTTGGAGCGGATGCACAACACGCCCATTTTCCAGTTTATGCGCGGGTTCCATTTCCGGAGCCAGGGCAACCTAGGTGATCCCCCATCATCATCTCGATTGGTTCGGTCACAAAATGGGCTGCCCACCCACCAGCCACCAATCCATCTAGCTGACAGAATGCGATAGGCCTTTTCATCGTTTTTAGTCTTAGACCCATCTGTTCTACAATGTCTGGGCTGATGACACATCTGGTGCATCCTGAATCTAGAAGGGCTAGCATCTGCCTGTGGGCCCCGGTGGATGGTACTTTTAGTTGTACTGGGATGGTCATGGGGCCTCCATTCTGACTTACCAGGAGGTCTTCGTCGGAATCGGTTTTGGTTTCACTGTCGTCAGCAATGGTCGGAGTTCCCAATTCACCCTGTTTCAGGGGAGCGAACTCAATGACTTCTACTCCTTTTAGGGTGGTCTCGTGGGCTCTTACTGGTACTTTATTGGCTCTCCTTCCTCCGGTAGAGGGCACCTTGGTTCCAGGTTTGGAGAAGCACTCAGTGGCTCAGTGCCCCTCCTTCCCACATTTGAAACACGTGGAGGATTTTGGTTTTGACCCTGCCATCCTGATTGCAGCCTTTGGCACCCCCTTCTGGAATGAGGAGGGTGGTTGATCCCAGGTGTACCCACCATGGAGACAACCTCGGGCCAAGTCGATCTCCACGTCCGCTGCCAACATGTACCAGCTCTGCAGATTGTTAGGGGCCCCTCGGGAACAGCAATCCTTGTAGACATCCTCATTTAGCCCATCTTTATAGTTCTCCAGTAGGGCCACCTCTGACCACCCTCTCATATAGGGTGCCAACTCGTGGAACTCCGCCACCGATCTTCACCCCTGGTGAATGGCCTTCATTCTAATTCTCACCCTTCGCTCGGCTAATGGGTCCTCACAACGCGTTCTGAGAGCTGTCATGAATTGGTCAAAATTCCTCAGCAAGGGGGAATTTTCATTGTGGAGCCCCACCATCCACTCAGCTGCTACCCCCTCCAGGGCCTTGGTAACACACCTCACCCATGCAACATCTGAGAGGAAATCCTCCCCCCAGTCCTGCATGTGGTTCCACACTTGGATCAGAAAAAATCCCAATTTCTTCAGGTCTCCTCCGAATCTTTCTGATATCGGGGAAAATTTTGGCTTTCTTCGCCTCTATGGCGGTGCCTGTCTTGCCAGGGGCCCCTGGGCTGCTGCAGCATCCGCTTGAGTTCCGGAAGCTTGAGCTGTTCCTTCCCCAGCTTGGTCTCTCTCTTCCCCAAAAGCAGCAGCCTCTGTTCCACCCCTGGGGCATTCATCCTCCCTCCCAGCGGAGTATGCATATCTTTCCCGGCTTTTTTGGCTCTCTTCAGCCTCTCTCAAAAGTTGCAGGGCCTGTGCGACCAGGAGGTTTTCTTTCTGCTCCTGCAGCCAGCCAGCTTCTCCCCCTCAGCGTCTGGTACTTGTTATACCTTGGGGGGTCTTCTCCAGCTCCGGTAACCTCCCCACCCCCAGCGACCATTTGGCTTTCTCTGGACCTTCCTCCAGTTGTAAATTAGCCATCCAGTCTGATATCTCCCAGGCAGGCTGTGCGGATGAATTTGCTGAGCCAACTGCCCCCATCTGTTCCTGGTCACTGTCCTGGTCAGACATTGTTTACTCAGCCCACATCGTAATTGTCTGGGATGGCTGTTAAGTCAGACCTTGCTTAATGTCAGGCATGCCTCCTTTCAATACTCAAGAAAGAAAAACCCCGACTCCATTTTCATAGAGAAAGTTACTTAGTAAAAGTATGAACTGAATGCAACCAAAGAATGAACTGAATGCAACCAAAGAAAAGCAAGGTCTAAAGCAAAAGGCGTGAAAATTACATATAGAAAGCATCCCCAAAAGCCTTCCCCCAACTGTCCAGCATAAATCATCCAATCCACAATTCCCCCAGGGGTCATGTGGGGTGCAACATCTGGTGGTGCCATCCTCTTGCTATGCCATGACAGTCGACCTTGAGTTGTTATCAGCTTCAAAGAAAACGCTGAAGAAAAGTTCCTCTCCTCTTCTCCACCAGCTCACTTCCCCTCCTCCCAAGAATTCCAATAGCTCCCCCCTCCCCCCGTTTCATGGCAGCCGAGCAAGCAAGCAACGAAAGAGCAGAGGCTGACAATTACGGTTATTTGTTTCTTACTGAAGTTGCTTTTTTTATTTTATTTTCTCATTTATGTCTTTCTGTTTCGGTGTGCATGCCAAGACTGGGACATACCAATTTTGAAGTGAGAGTTTAGGCGTCAAGGTACTCCATCTTATGGTAGTTTTCTTTTTTATTCCCAGCAGCACAGATTGCTGCCCTTTCAGAATTGTTAGTGATGAGCTTGGTGCTCCTTTCTATGCAATGGACAAGGCTAGATCTCAGGTTGGTTTTTTTAATGAGATTTTATCCATCCATACAGGATTTGTCAGTTGGAAACAAAAATGTCTCATATTACACAGTGCACTTGTTTGCTGCTCTTAATTTTTCTCTTTATTTTTACTTAGTTACTGATCCATACTAAATTGAAGAACGTGTTCAGTATTCTTGTATGGAACAGTTGTCTGCCATGTTTTTTTCTTGCTAAATATTTGCAGGAAACTGCACCTGTTGGATTGGACTAGCCTGGGTCTATGTGAAAGCTTAGACAAGACTTTTTCAAGTGCTACTGTCCATCTACCCCTGTGTTTCAGTCCAGAACCTGGCTTCATCATTTCAGACTGAAGGCTGCAGATCCACCTGACTCTGTTTGGACTGTTCAACCTTTGATAGATGCCTTAGGTCTACAACTGCTGTTTAACAGAACCAAATGATTGGATAGAAGTTTGTATTCAGAACTTTCTGTTTACTTTTTCTTTTTAGGACATTGTGTGTTATGAAGGACTTTCTCTCTGAACTGTGCTCTTTCAGAGAACCCTTGGACTGACACATGAAACCACTTACAGTTCTATTTTTGAATGTGCCCCTGACATAATTGTCTTAGTAGAATCATGGTTTTTTCCTCATATATTATATATTTGGACTCTGAATATTTGTTTTGGGGGCCTGTGGTGATTCCAGATTAACCTTAATATCTATAAGTGACAATGCAGACTATTCACATTCCATGGGCAGAAAAATGCCTCTTCTGGGTGAAAGTTTTGTATTTCATTCTCCACAGAACTTGTGTCAGGCTTGCCTCCATTCAAAGTGTAGAGATGGTGTTATCTCAGTTGTCGGCAAACCGCACTGGGTAAACAACGTTACCACAAAATCCTAATCTTCTCAGGAATGTAAGACAGGATGTCTGGCAGCGACCTTATCTCAGATATACAAGGCATGGGGGCCCAACACGTAGGCATTGTTTGTCACAGGAAATAACATGAGAGACACATGAGGGAACCATATGGAATTCACGAGCTTTTCTTAGCCAATCAGGACAAGTAAACGTTGATTGATGTTTTGCCATGATAGTTCTAAAATGACAATAAAAGGAAGCCTTTTGGATGGGGTGAGTGTGCCTTCCCCAAGGTACCTCACAACGAGGTGCCTTGATCAAGGTGCCTTCCACCCGAGGGGCCTTCCCGTGAACCATCATCCTGCCTACACGTCTTTCTTCATCGAAACAACATCTGGTGACCCCGACGTGATTCCTCCTATGCTTACTCGGCCGGACGAGCCCAGGTGCATCTCAGCGAACTTCGCTCCCAAACAAAAAAGAATTTCGTGAGTATGGGAAGGGAAATCTCAGTTCAGCAGAAGTTTCATGCACAAGAACTGAGAAAAATACTTAAAAGTAATGGAATGGCAGGAATTAAGTTAAGTGAGTTAGACTCACCGCCACGAGCAGAAATAAAGCATTTATTGCTGTGGCAAAAAAGTAAGGAAGCAGTACAGGTTATGGGGACTCATAAACTCAAGGCACCGTCTCCATCTCTCTCTCTGTCTTCTGATCAGGGGTCTGCTCCCCCTCCCTCTTATTTTCAGCTAACTTTGCCGGCTACACAGCCAGTAGAAATTAGTTCCCCGACAGCTCCCTTATTGGTTTCTCCTTTACAGGAGATGTTTTCAGCTGTCAGAGCAGGGTTTCAGGAAGAGCAACAAAAAGGAACTCTCACTGGGGTAGAGGGTCTCCAAGCTTTTCTTGACATACAGACGGTTAATCCCCAGGGACAAGCTCAATATCAGTGGAAGCCATATAAAGTTTTGAGAGAGCTGAGGAAAGGTATCACAGAGGTAGGTTTGCATTTCACCTATACTACTGGGATGGTGGAGGGCATATCTAATGACTATAATTTGATTCCTGAAGATTGGAAGCAAGTTTTTCTAATGATTTTGACTTCAATACAATATGTTGTTTGGGATAGAGCTAAAAGAGTGTTTTTCCTTAGTCATGTCTCGTCCTCCAGTCTCTTATTTGCAAAGCAGATAATGCTGGGTTAATTTAATCACTCAGGAGTCTGTGGAATTTAAATTTACTTTGGAGGCTCTGGTTTTAGTGGGTCTTATCTTACCTTGATCTATTGCTAAATTTTATTTGGTATATCATCGTATGGATGATATTTTAATTGGAGCTCAAAAATATAACTTAATTGGTTTTCTGAAATATAAAATGATTTATGTGTCTATGGATTGTAAATTGCATTAGAATAAATACAGCTCACATTCCTTACCTGTACTTAGGACAAACTGTTGCAGTTTTTTTTTCTACTCCGGCTTTTCCTCATTTAAAGTTACCAAAAGTTATTTCTTTAGTAAATTTGTAACAATTGCTGGGTACTATTAATTGGATTTGCTCATATTTTTTGTTACCTACGCATTTACTTAATCCACTATTTGAATTATTGACTAAAAAGAAAAAACCAGGAGATTTAATTATAGTTTCATCTGTAGTATGTGCTACAGTTGAGAAAATTAATAACATCTTGAGTATTTAGTTTGTGGATTGAATCTCTCATAGAGATTGTTAGTTATTTCTTAATATTTACTACTAGTAAACTACATAAAAATGTTGGGAGTTTTAGAACAGCAAAAAGTATATTGTATTGAATGGCTTTATTTGCCTCATTACCATCAAAAATGTTTTAAGCAGAAACTTAGGCAGAGTTTCAGCCCCCACTTTTATCAATGGGCCATTAAGAAGCTGAAGCTACCTTATTTTTCACAACAAAGGAAGGAAAAAAATTACAGGGGCCAGTAACATTCAAGAGATATGGGACACAGGAAAGAAAAGCACGTGCCCAAGAACGAAAGAAATCAAGTTAAAGTAACTAGAATTTTTAACACATGAGGAAAGGAGAAAAACACAGAAATAGCAAGCTGAATAATTATAGGGAATGAACAATTACAAAGGGCTAGGAAAAACAGAGAGTAGACTATAAAACAATTATTTATTAAGAATTTTAAAAGACTTTAAAGGGTCACATAGAAAATCAAAAGATGTTTTAGGATATAAAAAAGGGTTACTCTTACAGTTCAAACAGGCTAGCCTCGAAACGATGTGTTTGCATTTATTTCTTGTCTGCCTTCCTATAAACAATAAATTGATTCTACTCTCAAGCAGCTCGATGCAGCACCAAATGGCTTACGGTAACAGTTCTTGAGGACAAACGCACAGCCCAATTAAAGCCTGTTATTCTCCCCATTCATGTAAATCTGTGGGGGAGAGATTTGATGTTGCAATCTCAAGCAGCTGACCTCCAATCATTTTGAAGCAATCTCCCAGCCAGGAGTTTTGAATTCAAGAAGGGAAAGCTCTGCCTTTCAGCAATCCTTAAAGGGATAGGCTTCTTTTTCCTTCAGCAATCCTTAAAGGGAAAGGCTTCTTTTTCATTCTAACACTTTTAATTTAGCTACTGCTGAAATTATAACTTGGGGCATACTTGAGCCTGTCAAAGAAATGGAACTGATTTAATAAATATCTTTCTTTCTATCTTAAAATCTGACTTTAACTTTTATTTTCAGAATAATTTATTTCTTCAGTGTGCTTTAATTGACTATGTAGGCTGTATTTCATATCATCTGTCTACCTAGGTTTACTTGCTTAATGATTTCCTCATTTCCTATTCATCTATTGTTTTCCTTCTCCATTATCACAAGCCCTTTGTTTTTCTGATGGGGGAGGAATGAGAGGAGTAATTGCTTACAAAGGTATCGATTTTAAATTTCTTATCCTGCCACGAAATCAGCATTCCTTCTGGTATAAGGAGGGGGGAGCGGACCTGGCAGGCATTACGGAGACCTGGTAGGGCCATGGGGGGGGGTTCCCCTCATGGATATGTGCCCACCAGGCTTCCATGCATTTCATCAGCCGAGAGCTCAGGGCAGGGGCGGGGGGGGTAGCGGTCATTCTAAGAGAAGGTCTTGATCCGAGGGAGACCACTGTACCTCAGATAGCCCGATGTGAGTCCCTTTTTATGAAGTGGGGTCGTAGGATCGTTTGTTGATCACGTACCTGGCTCCCTGCCACGTGGCAATGACCCTGCCCGAACTCCTCAATATCATAGCCGAGGTGGTGGCTGATACCCCTAGACTTGTGGTCATGAGGGATTTCAACCTGTCATCTATCGGTGAAACGTCTGAGGTAGCTCGGGAGTTCATGGCCTCCATGATGGCCATGGACCTGACCTAAGTAATTCATGGCCCTACTCACATAGATGGACACACTCTGGACTTAGTTTTTATCTCTGGTCAGTGGTTGAGTGGCCTTGATACAGGGGATATAGGCATTGAACCCTTGTCATGGTCTGACCACTCGCTCCTTCGACTTGACTTTCTGACCGCCGCACCCCATCGCAGGGAGGCGGAGCCGACCAGGTGGTTCCGCCCCAGGCACCTGATGGATCCTGATAGGTTCCAGATGGAGCTTGGGCCATTTCCTGAGACTCTGGATCACGACTCGGCTGAAGACCTGGTGGCTGCCTGGGACAGTGCGGCCGCCGGGGCTTTGGACTGTGTCGTGCCTTTGCGGCCTCTGACCCGGCACCGAACTCACTTAGCTCCTTGGTTCTCCGAGGAGCTGAGAGAGATGAAGTGCCGGAAAAGACGCCTAGAGAGCGGTTGGAGGGCCAGCCGATCCGAATCTGACTTGACACTAGTAAGGTCTCATATTAAGACCTACCTAGTGGCGATAAAAGCAGCGAAATCTAGCTATTTTGCCGCTCTTATCGCATCATCAGATAACCGCCCAGCCGCCCTGTTTAGGGTAACCCACTCCCTACTGCATGGCCCTACTCACACGGGGGGAAACACTCTGGACTTGGTTTTTGTCTCTGGTCAGTGGTTGAATGATCTCGATATTGGGGATATAGTGACTGAACTCTTGTCATGGTCGGATCATTCCCTCCTTCACCTTGACCTTCGAACCACTATACCCCGCTGCAGGGAGGTGGAACCGATGAGGTGGTTCTGCCCCAGGTGCCTGATGGACCCGGATTGGTTCCAGACAGAGCTTGGGCCATTTCCTGAGGCTCTGGCTCACAGCTCAGCTAAAGACCTGGTGGCTGCCTGGGACAGTGTGGCCGCCGGGGCTTTGGACCGTGTCGTGCCTTTGCGGCCTCTGACCCGGCACCGAACTCACTTAGCTCCTCGGTTCTCCGAGGAGCTGAGAGAGATGAAGCGCCAGAAAAGACGCCTAGAGAGCGGTTGAAGGGCCAGCCGATCCGAATCTGACTTGACACTGGTAAGGTCTCATATTAAGACCTACCTAGTGGCGATAAAAGCAGCGAAATCTAGCTATTTTGCCGCTCTTATCGCATCATCAGATAACCGCCCAGCCGCCCTGTTTAGGGTGACCCACTCCCTTCTCCATCTGGGAGCGCGGGATGACCCCTTGCAGGGCCGAGCTGAGGATTTTGTACAGTATCTGTATGATAAAATAACTCAGATTCGGGAAGACTTGGCCGCTGACTGGGTTTGTTCAGACGAGATGACTGAGGCAGGCCTTGAGAGTGTTATCTGGGAGGAGTTCGATCCTGTGGCTCCCGAGGACGTGGACAGGATCTTGGGACGGCTGAACGCGACCACATGTTTATTGGACCTGTGTCCCTCCTGGTTGGTGCTGGCTTCCTGGGAGGTTACATGAGGCTGGCTCCAGGGGATTATTAATGCTTCTTTGAATGAGGGTGTTCTGCTGGCCGCCTTAAAAGAAGTGGTTGTGAGGCCCCTCCTCAAGAAGCCCTCCCTGGACCCGGCTGTTTTGGCTAACTATCGTCCAGTTTCCAACCTTCGTTTTATTGCGAAGGTTGTTGAGAGTGTGGTGGCGTGACAGCTTACCCAGTACCTGGATGAAGCTGTCTATTTAGATCTGCTCCAGTCCGGTTTCAGACCTGGGTACAGCATGGAAACGGCATTGGTCGCGTTGGTGGATGATCTCTGGAGGGCTCGGGATAGGGGTTATTCCTCTATCCTGGTCCTGTTAGATCTCTCAGCGGCTTTTGATACCATCGACCATGGTATCATGTTGCACCGGCTGGAGGGACTGGGAGTGGGGGGCACCATCTTGCGGTGGTTCTCCTCCTATCTCTCCGACCGGTCGCAATCTGTGTTGACAGGGGGGCAGCGGTCGACCCCGAGGCGTCTTGTTTGTGGGGTGCCACAAGGGTCGGTCCTCTCGCCCCTCCTGTTCAACATTTATGTGAAGCCGCTGGGTGAGATCATCTGTGGTTTTGGGGTGGAGTTCCATCAGTACGCTGATGATACTCAGCTGTACATCTCCACCCCAGGCCATCCCAACGATGCCTTGGAAGTGATGTCCCAGTGCCTGGAGGCACTGTGGGTCTGGATGGGGAGAAACAGGCTTCAACTCAACCCTTCCAAGACCGAGTGGCTGTGGCTGCCGGCATCCCGGTATAGCCAGCTGGTGCCATCGCTGGTTATTGGGGGTGAATCATTGGCCCCCACGGAAAGGGCTCGCAACTTGGGCGTCCTCCTGGATGCACGGCTGTCTTTAGAAGAGCATATGACAGCCGTGGCCAGGGGGGCTTTCTATCAGGTTCACCTGATACGCCAGTTGCGCCCCTTTCTGGATCGGGACTCCCTATGCATGGTCACTCAAGCACTCATCACTTCTCGTCTGGACTATTGTAACGCTCTCTACATGGGGCTCCCCTTGGGGTGCACCCGGAGGCTCCAACTGGTGCAGAATGTGGCCGCATGGGGGATTATGAGAGTGACTGGGCGCTCCCATGTGACTCCTCTCCTGCGCGAGCTGCATTGGCTTCTGGTGGACTTCCGGGTGCGCTTCAAGGTGCTGGTGATCACCTTTAAAGCGCTCCATGGCTTAGGGCCGGGGTACTTACGGGACCGTCTTCTGCCACCAATTGCTTCCCACCGGCCAGTTCACTCCCACAGAGAGGGCCTCCTCAGGGTGCCGTCGGCCAGACAATGTCGGCTGTCCACCTCCAGGGGTGGACCTCCAGGGGTGGTGGCACCTACCCTCTGGAACAATCTACCCCCAGAGATACGAGTGATTCCAGACCTCCAGACTTTTCGTCAGGCCCTTAAAACCTATTTCTTTCAGTTAGCCAGGCTGTCCCGATTTTATGGTGGGTTTTTTAAAATTTGAAATTGGTTTTGAATTGAAATGTTTTAAATTATGGACCAAACTTATTTAATTATTTTAAATCTATTTTAACTTTTGTGTACAAATGTTTTACTTTGGCTGTTCACCGCCCTGAGTCCGAAAGGAATAGGGCGGTATAGAAATCTGAAAAATAAAATAATAAAATAAAATAAATAAATAAGCCATCTAAACAGCACCTTGTATTTAACCAATTGCGAACACAGGAAGCGATAATCTCTTCTTTGTTCCCTAGCTCTTCTTGGGATTTGTTTTAGGGTATGAATTTCTTTTCCTTTGTAGATCAATAGCTCATTCCTTGTCACCCTGTATATTTCATCCCTTATTGTTTTCCTAGAGAACCTCACATGAACTTCCCTTGGTAGTTTGTGCCATCTTGCATAGTTAGTGTGTATTCTATAGATCTTGTCTATATCAGTTTTGATCTCCTGCTTACTTTTCTGCAGGGTGTCTGCTCGTAATTCTGTCATGATCTTTAGCAGGGCTTCTTCCTTACTTTCCACTACATTTTGAAATCTCAAGAAGAAGGCTGCTTTTTCCATTTCTAAATGGATGATCATCTCCTCCAGATCTCTGTTTGCTGCCATTAATTTCTGTTCCATTGTTTCTAATTTCTTTTCAGTTTGTTCTGCTTTGGTTTCCACCATATATATTTTCTGCTCATTCTTAGCTATTGCCCCTATTTTGTCATCCAGTTTACGGATATCTCCTTTCATCTCTCCCCTCTCGTTTTTCATTTCTTCATGGTTTCTTGCTATCACCTCTTGTGTTCTCGTCATCATTTCCTGGATCATCAGGAGATTCGTCTGCATGTTTTACATACTCAGTGTAGAGCCTGTTTTCTCGCCACTCAACATCTTCTCTATTGAGCATTGACCTGATGGAGAGGCTGTCATCGATGATGGATTTGACACTATTTTTTTCCCTATCTTCGTACTAATTGTCGTGCTTGTCATTTTCAGGACCCTGAAAATATTCTTCCACAATACCATCAATTAGCTACCATCTACCCATATAGTTTCCACTTATCCACTTATCCTATGCAAAAATTTCTCAATTTGTATACAGGTTATCATTCAATATTAAATATTGTAATATGGTATTAATCCAATGATACTATATTCACTCTCAAATTTATGATTGTGTACTCCTGCAATATGATATAATGTGTTAATCTCTAATATATATTTCCTCTAAATAAGTCAATGTACGATAGCAATACTATCAGTAATATAACACAATTAATAGAACTAAAAGAACTAATAAATAAGTATATAGATATATATAGCTTACAATCTAGATCAGGTTCAAATATACTGTATAAAAATATCCAGAAGTAGGTACAGATAGGCAATTAATTTCCAGTTAATTAACCAAATGTAAGTTCATGTATATTTTGTATTCAGTTTATAAATATATATATGTAACAAATGCTGTGCTATATATTAATCTCTAAATTAATTCTTATAATATAAATGGTAATGTAAATGCTGTATATAGAGGTTTAAGCCTAGTTAATCTATATGCCTATAAATATAAATACAAATATAAATATAAATAATTCTTAATTCAATTCAAATCTTTATCATCAGTGCACAACATATGTGCAATGAGATTGATTAAGCTCCTTCAGTGCACCCCCCCAAACATAGTACAACTCACAGTGAAGACAGAAAATCGCTAACCCAATAAATCATATTAACAAAACACCCAGTCCTATTGCACCAGTGAGAACATATTATACATTGCGCTGGCCCTACAGTCCATCATACTATATAGTTATGATGTTATTTCTCATTCAGGAGTCATTCAGGAGTCTGACAGCCAACGGATAAAAACTGTTCTTCAGCCTGTTTGTATGGCTGGCTATACTTCTATATCTCCTTCCCGATGGTAGGTAGGAGTTTTTATATAGAGAGAGATATATAACTTGTAATATGTATTGTGAGTATTTCTGCACTTTTTGCCGGGTACTATGCAAAGTCCTCTACTTAACTGGATATTTAAAGTCAGTAGGTCCGCAGATATTTACGACAATTTTCCTGTCCAATCTCTATATATTACATCAGCCACTATTCATCTTCTTGCTGCTAGATGGCTCTTTCTGCCTGTTTAACATGGTCTCTTCTCCACACAAGTAAAAGTTCCTCTCACAAAACTCACAAAGCCCAGAAAATTCCACACAATTCAAAGCACTCTATTCCAGCACGGAATAGTTATCCTCGTTATCCCCTAGGCTTCCTCTCTATTCCATAGATACCTCCAGGATTTATGGCACCTTGGTAGGCCTCCAGACAAGAAAAATTGTGTAAAAAGGACAGACCCCCATCTTCCTTGCTCCGCACCAACATGATGTCACCACTGGAAGTCCGAAGAAAGCACTTTTAAGAAATAGACTTTTAAGTGACTGAGTCCCTGGGCTGATTGTTTGTGGACATTTTACCTGATTTCTTGGACATCCTGAAAATGGGCAAAAGTTCTTGAAGTGAAACTGTGTGACAATGGAGAAACAGTAAGGGTGCCATCTACTGGTGGAATCTGATGGTGGTAGGAAGAAGACCTTGAAATGCTTTGTGAAAGTGAATTGTTTGGGTTTGACTGGAACTGAACTGATAAGCCTGCCTTGTTGCTGACTTGTGGAATTAAAACCTACAAGTTGTTTACATTTGACACTTGGAAGATACAGAAAACTTGTGTCTGAAACCCTCTGAATCTGTGTGGATTATAAATATGCTGGGCAGTGTGAAACCTGGATTTATTTTGAAGCTAAGTGGATGGTCTTTTGAACTGCTGGAGAGGCTGACTTATAATATTGGGGTTTTGTGGGTGTCAGTTTTGGAAGCCATATTAGGCCGGAAGCTTCAATGCTGCCACCTCCTCATGTATGGGAAAGTAGGAGGGGGGATTTAGAAGAAGGGATTAGTAGACATAATAGCATTCTTCCTGTTGGTCAAGGTCAGGGCATCCAGCATCTGGAGAAGGAGTGGTCAGGGGGCTGGGTCAAGATGGAACGGACGTTGATTGGAGCATGTGATCGATTGGGGAGAAAGGGGATATTTTGGGAGCTTTGACTTACTGAAGGAAAACCTGGGCTTTTCAGATTTGGGATTTCCCAGATGTGCCAGTTTGCCTATTCTAGTAAAGAGAACTTTGGAAAATGCTTGCTTCTGCATCTTTACTTGGAGTTGGGGGTTTTCTGGAATGCTGACATTATCCCAAATCTCTCTTTTGTCTAACGACACCCCGTAAGGGAGCTGTCAGGGGTACTGAGCCCCAACATCTACCTAAACCCTGGGTGGTGTGAAGACTCAGTGAAGATGGAGGAGAAAGGAGAGAGCGGAGAAGGGGCCACCAGGGGACCGGGTGCTCAAGGAATTTCCAACCCCTTGCTTTCTCCCACTGAAGAAATGGAATGGGCCATGGAGGCTGCAGAGGAAACCTTTCGGCTCGGGGCTCAGCCCAATGCATCAGAGTCCTGGAAGAGTTGCCAGTCCAACCCAGCTCCAGGAGGGGAATTGAAGTCACCCCGTGAGCAAGACTGGAGAATGGGAACTACTGTGGAATCCGGCGACTCCCAGGATTGGGACTGGCCAAACCCAAGGCGCAGCCAATCCTTAACTGGACTTCCTGAGTGGTTTGAGCGGATGGAAGTGGGGAGTTACGCACCCTCTTCCCAACCCCTTGAAGTGAGATGGCGGCTAGCACAACCTACATTCACTTTCCCCAGTCCGGGACATGGAGGGGGGTTTAGTAGGGCACATCCCTCCCCCCTGGCCAGAAGCGCAATGGGAGGATTGGCACAGCATGGCCATCCAGCAGTAGTGGAACATCAGGCCCAGCTGGCATATGGTATGCAAAACCCCCAGCTTGGGGCCCCTCGTCAGCCTGCCTTCTCACTACCTCCTGTGGAGAGCTTACCAGCCAGATGGGGTTTTTATCCAGGCCAGGGATGGGTCCAGTGCCAGTGGTATCCCATGCCATCTGTTCCAAGATTCCAGGGATTCCCCTGGCCCCCTTCCTATGCCTCAACGATCCTGGCACCATGGGGGGGGCTAATCCAGCAGCCGGTTGGACTGCCCCCCCAGCACAATAGGCATCTCAGCAGCCAGGCCCCCTCCCCCAGCAGCCGACAATGCTAACACCCCCCTTTCCAGCCCAGCAATTCTTACAGCAGCCTGTTGGAATGCAGCAACGAGGAGCAGCCCCACAGCAAGTTCCAGGCCAACCATCCTCGGCCGGAGCCCCTCCACCCACGAGGCCAACGCCAGCCTGTTTCAGAGCAACCTTTGATGGAACACCAGCCAAGCTAACTTACTTCCTCAGCATGGTCTGGGCTCACGTGGATCAGTATGGGACCATATACGAATCAGAACGGAATTTAGTATCGGCAATCTCAGATTGGATGAATGAGGGGGAGGCCTCTGAATGGATAGTCCAGCTGCACAATGAGGGCGCTGCATCCAATGGATTTATCACACTGCTCTGTTCCCGATTTGATGACCCAGACCGCGTAAATGAAAGCGAAGCCATGCTAAAGATCTTGAAGCAAGGTAATCGACCTATAAAAGACTTTGTATGGGACTTTAGACGAGTCTCAGGGAATCTGGGCCATTGGCCTGACCGCATACTCCTACACTACTTTAAAGAAGCTATTGACCCAGAAGTCAGAAAAGCCTGTGGGATCCGGGGGTTGCCTGAATGTCTCCATGACTGGCATACCATGTCCATTGCTATTGACAGAAATCCACTCCCTCAGCAAAATCCCAGCAGAGCAGGTGCCTTGCAGAGCATTATCTAGAAAGACTACAAATGTCACCCCCCTCAACCGGGAGGGGGGGCAATTAAGTGCTATTGGTGCAGACAAAGAGGACATCGAGCTTCTGAGTGCCTGGCCCCTGCCCCAGTTCCACAACAACGCCCCGCCACAGCGCCCCGAGGCAGGAGGGCTCCAAAGAAGGCCCCAGACACCAGCCATTTTGCCAGACAAGCCATTGAAATTCGCCTCCCCATGGAAGAAAGCAAGGACCCTCTGGCAAAAGAAGCCCCTCCCGGCGTGACTAGCGGAGATGAAGACCCAATGGTGAGTGCACCCATCCACCCCTTCTCAATTAAAGTAAAACTGGTGCTGCCAGAAACAGGGAAACAAGCAGAACTCCCAGCAATAATAGATACCGGCTGCACCAGATGTCTAATCGGCCTTAAAGTTGTAGAACAATTGGGGATCAGGACAACACCCTTAAAGCATCCAATTAAATTTCACCAGGTGGATGGAACGTTAATTGGGGGAGTCCCTGCCACCCATATTACTGAACTGATTAAATTAGAGATGGGGAAACATCATGAACTTATACAATTTATAGTAACCCCAAAAATGTCAGAATCTATCATACTAGGCCTGGCTTGGCTGGACAAATGGGGCCCCACCATCACATGGGATAATGGATACCGAAAAATCAAAATAGCAGTTGGCCCATCACCCCCTGCCCCTCCCCCCAAACAGCAACCTACCCATAACGGCCAAGGACCAGAGATAGCTTGTTCAGACGGGCCTCCAGGGGAACACCAAATCCCTAAAGTTTATGCAGACTTAGCCGAAACTTTCAGTGAGGAAGAATGTAACCTCCTCCCCCCTCATCGGCCCACAGACTGCGCCATCGAATTACAACCAGGGGCAAAATTGCCAAAACTTAGAAGGTACTCCATGACACCCTGCTGAAATGACCGAGTTGAGGAAATAGATTGATACCAACCTAGCCAGAGGGTTCATCAAGCCTGCGAAATCCAGCATGGCCGCCCCAGTACTGTTTAAAGAAAAAAAAGATGGTACTTTAAGATTATGTGTTGATTTTAGATTTGTCAATGCCATTTTCATACAAAATACCTACCCCCTCCCACTGATGAAGGACTTGCTGAACCACCTATCGAAAGGAAAAATTTTCACCAAGCTAGATCTAAGAGAAGCCTACTACCAAGTTTGCATAAAGGAGGGAGACGAATGGAAGACTGCTTTTAACTGCCCCTTGGGCAGCTTCCAATTCCAGGTCATGTCTTTTGGACTCCAGGGGGCCCCAGCAGTCTTCATGCAACTGATCAATGAAATTTTGTATAAGCATTTATATCAGGGGGTTCTCGTTTATCTCGATGACATTCTTATATTCAGCGAAAATATGAAAGACCACATCAAATTGGTCAGACAAGTTCTGAAAAAGCTCCTAGCGGCCAAACTTTATGCAAAATTGTCCAAATGCGAGTTCCATAAGGAGGCCTTGGACTACCTGGGATACAGGGTGTCGAGTTAGGGGATCGAAATGGACCCAGGGAAGGTGAAGGCAGTGCTGGACTGGCAGCCCCCATGCACCCGTAAGCAACTCCAGAGCTTCTTAGGATTTGCAAACTTCTACAGACAATTCATCCCTTTCTTCGCTGAGGTTGCACTCCCTTTGACAGAATTGCTAAAAACTGGCCCGTCTCCCACCAAGCCAAAACCTAGCCAGCCCTTAGCTTGGACAATGGACTGCCAAAAATCCTTTGAATGGTTAAAACGCCTATTTGCATTGGAGCCAATCCTACAGCATCCTGACCCAAATAAGCCCTTTGTGGTTCAGGCGGATGCAAGTGATGTGGCTGTGGCTGCTGTTTTACTGCAAAGGGACTCCCAAAACAATCTAATGCTGTGTGCTTATGTATAAGGACACTGAGCGCAGATGGGCGGTGTGGGAGAAAGAGGCATTTGTGGTACGATGGGCTCTCCTATCCTGGAGACACTTCCTAGAGGGGGTTGAGGAACCTTTTGAAGTTTGGACTGACCACAAGAATCTCGAGGCGCTAAAGACCCCGAGGAAACTTTCTCTCAAGCAGGTTCATTGGGCTCAATATTTCAAATGCTTTAACTTTAACCTGAAATACATCCCGGGGGGGTAAAAAATCTTCTGGCTGACGCTCTCTCCTGTAAGCCCCAGTTTGACAGCCGACGGGAAGAGATAGTTCATGCCATGATCTCGGAAACTCAGCCAGCCGCCCAAGCCCACACCAGAGCACAAACGCGCCAGGGTTCCAACCTCCCCGAAGACAAGTTGACAGCGGAGCTAAAAGTGGCACTCTCCACTGATTCCTGGCTCAAGGAAAACCAGGTGGACCTAACCCTAAGGGACGGGTTGGCATGGAAGGAGAGTAAACTTTACATGCCCTGCAGCCTGCAGCTCCTGGTGCTGAAGAGAAGTCATGATTCTTGACTAGGGGGCCACTTTGGGTTTTTAAAAACCTTCCATTTGACTAGGAGACAATTCTCGTGGCCAAAGATGAAAGCTGAAGTGAAAGACTATGTGAGGAGCTGTGCCACCTGCACCACCATGATGTCCCAACCAGGGAAGCCCCCTGGACTTCTCCAGGCTATGGCCGAACCCACCAAGCCCTGGGAAGAGATTGAGATGGACTTCATAGTTGAGCTCCCCGACAGTGGGGGTAACTGGGTTATTTGGACTGTCATTGATTTATTCTCCAAGCAAGCACACTTCAGTGCCTGCAACGGACTACCATCGGCCAAGAAACTGGCGAAACTGTTTGTGAAACACATCTACAGGCTACATGGAGTCCCAAAGAGAATAATATCGGACCGTGGGGTCCAGTTTACCACTAAGTTCTGGAGGGAGTTTTTGCAATCCATTGGGTTGCCCAGGGACTTAGCTCAACTTTTCACCCGTCGACTAACGGATCAGTTGAAAAATTGAACTCAATAGTGGAGCAATACATTAGGTGTTATGTAAATTATCAACAGGAGAACTGGGCGGACTTGCTGCCATTCGCAGAAGTGGCTTATAATAATGCAGTACACACCAGTACTGGGTTGACTTCTTTTCAGATAACTATGGGCATGGATTTTGTGCCGATGCCTGAGTTGCCTAGAGAGCCGCCTACTTCTATGTCCCTAACAGAATGGATGACCTCATTGAAAAGGGGTTGGGAGAACACAAAAAAAGCTTTAGCAGAGTCAGTGAAACGATATAAGGCCCAGGCCAACAAACGCCGGTCCCCGCAACCACCATTCCAAATAGGCGATAAAGTGTATTTGTCAACCAAGTACCTAAGATTAAGGGTACCCAGCAAAAAGTTTGGACTCAAATTCAGAGGTCCCTTCCCTATAGTGAAAATCATTAACCCAGTGACTGTCCAACTTAGGCTCCCTCGCATATTAGGAAAAATACACCCCGTTTTCCAGAGCAGCTTATTGAAACCAGTCAGAGAATCTAACCTAAGACCCTTGCTGGCTGCTCCACCTCCTCCTTTAGTAGTGCAAGGAGAGACTCATTAAGAGTTAAGAGTTGGGATGTAAATGCTGATGCGCTCGTGAAACAGTTTCACAATAAATTTCCTGAGAAGCCAAAAGGTCCTCCTGGAGGGGTGAGGGGGGGGTTAAGGGGATTTGCGCTAGGTGTTATTTTATTTATTTATTTATAAAATTTGTATGCCGCCCTATCTCCAAGGACTCACGGTGGCTCACACAACAATCGACCAAAAACTGTTAAAATCAACAAATATAACAAAAAATATTAAAAAGTTTTATATTTTATATAAAACTTTTATTTTTTATATTAAATATAAAAAGTTTTTAAAATTTAAAAAAATTTAAAATATACTACCCCATCAGTCCAGGCTAGGGGACATAAATAGCCAGGTTTTCAATTCACGGCAGAAGGTGCGAAAGTCAGGGGCCAATCGGAGCCCCAAGGGAAGTTGATTCCAAAGGGTGGGGGCGCTCACAGAGAAATCTCTACTCCTGGGGGTCGCCAGCCAACATTGTCTGGCTGACGGCACCCTGAGTAGGCCCTCTCTGTGAGAACGCACCAGGCGATGGGAAGTTGACGCTGGTTGCAGGTGGTCCGACAAATAGCCTGGGCCTAAGCCATGAAGGGCTTTATAGGTTAACACCAGCACCTTGAATCTCACCTGGAGGGCAACCGGCAACCAATGCAAGCCGCGCAGGAGAGGTTTAATATGGGAGTATTGGGTCCCTCCCGCAACAACCCGCGCAGCCGCATTCTTTACAAGCTGAAGTCTCCAGGTGGTCTTCAAGGGCAGCCCCAGGTAGAGAGCATTGCAGTAGTCGATCCAGGAGGTGACTAGCGCATGAGTGACTGTGTGTAGGGCATCTCGGTCCAAGTATGGGCGCAACTGGCACACCAGGCGGACCTGGGCAAACGCCCCCCTGGTCACAGCTGTGATATGACACTCCAAACTCAGCCGTGAATCCAGGAGGACGCCCAACACCTCACCCCCAATAGACAGCGTTGGAACTTCTTGCTCGGCCCGAGATGCCGTTATCCACAGCCACTCGGTCTTGGCCAGGTTGAGTTGAAGTCTGTTACTCCCCATCCAGATCCGTACCGCTTCCAGGCACTGGGACATCACGTCAAGGGCATCACTGGGCTGGTTCGGGGTGGATATAAAAAGCTGGGTATCATCAGCGTACTGATGATACCCCATCCCAAAACCACAGATGATCTCTCCCAGCAGCTTCATGTAAATGTTGAACAGAAGGGGTGAGAGGACCGACCCCTGGGGCATCCCACAAGCAAGGGGCCTCATGGCCGACCTATGCCCCCCTGCCAACACCGCTTGCATACAACCTGAGAGGTAGGATGCGAACCACCGTAAAATGGTGCCTCCTACTCCCAACCCCTCAAGGCATCGCAGCATGATACCATGGTCAATGGTATCAAAAGCTGCCGAGAGATCTAGGACCAGGACCGAGGAATGACCCCTGTCCCGAGCCCTCCAGAGAGCATCCACTAGTGCGACCAATGCCATCTCCGTGCTGTAACCAGGCCTGTAACTCGATTGGCATGGATCTAGGTAGTCTGCTTCATCCAGGGCCACCGGAAACTGACGTGCCACCACACTCTCAACAACCTTCGCCAGAAAACGAAGGTTGGAGACCGGACGAAAGTTGCCCAAAATGGTTGGATCCAAGGCAGGTTTCTTAAGGAGGGGCCTAACCACTGCCTCCTTCAAGGTGGCGGGAAAACTCCCTCCATCCAAGGATACCATTATCACTGCCTGGATCCAATTGCGTGTCACCTCCCGAGCTGCATAAACCAGCCAGGAGGGACATGGGTCCAGTATGCAAGTGGTCGCACTCAGCTTCCTCATGATCCTGTCCACTTCCTCTGGGGTAACAGGATCGAACTCTTCCCAGGTAACAAGACCCGCTGCCTCCTCACCGTCCGACCCTGCCCAGTCAGAGTCCAAGCCATCCCGAATCTGAGCAATCTTGTCCCACAGATGATGGCTAAACTCCTCAGCTCGCCCCTGCAAAGCATCCTCCCCCACCCTCTGATACAGGAGGGAGTGGGATACCCTAAACAGGGCAACCGGGTGATTATCTGTGGATGCGATGAGGGCGGAGAAGTATGTACGCTTCACCGCCACCATCGCCTCCAGGTAAGACCATGTAAACGATCTTAGCTGGGCTCAGTCAGATTCGGAATGACTAGTCCTCCAATGGCTCTCTAAGCCTCTTCTCCTGTACTTCATCCCCCGGAGCTCCTCAGTATACCAAGGGGCAAGCCGGGGTCTGCGCTGGGTCAGAGGCCTCAAAGGCACGACACAGTCAAGAGCCCCAGCAGCTGCCCTATTCCAGGCCTCCACCAGGGTCTCAACCGGGGCATGGGAGAGAGAGAGAGGGAGGGATCATCCCAAGCTCCGTCTGGAACCTCTCCGGGTCCATCAGGCGCCTGGGGTGGAACCAGATGGTCGGTTCCGCATCCCAGCAAGGTGGGGTGGAATTCTGGAAGTCCAACCAGAGGAGATGATGGTCGGTCCATGACAGGGGGGAAACGACAAATACCCCTCCACCGAGCACAACACGCCACTGCTCCGAGATAAAAACAAGATCGGGTGTGTGCCCTCCCTCATGAGTTGATCCCTGAATAATCTGAGTCAGGTCCATAGCCTCCATGGATGCCATGAACTCCCGAGCCACCCCCGACCCCCTGCCCAGGGAAGGCAGGTTGAAGTCACCCAGCACTATAAGTCTGGGGAACTCCACCACCAACCCCGACAGGGCGTCAAGTAGGCTAGGTAGGGCCGCTGCCATGCAGCTGGGAGATAGGTACGTGATCAGCAGGCCCAACTAACCCTGTGGACCCTATCTCATGAGGAGGGTTTCACATCCGTCTATCTGCAGAACAGTGACCTCCCGCAGACTAAGGGCTTCCCTTATAACAATCGCCACTCCCCCTCCCCTTCCCTGGGCCCTTAGTTGGTGCAGCACCCGGAAACCTGTTGGGCAAAGTTCAGTCAGAGGGACACCTCCCTCTGAGCCCAACCAGGTTTCCGTAATGCAAGCCAGGTCTGTGTTTTCCTCCTCAATCAAATCCCGAATGAGGGGAGCTTTGTGAACCACAGACCTGGCATTAAAATAGACCAACCGGAGCCCAGTGTCTCCATCTCTCAAACCCCCAGGAAGTCAGATAGAACGAGGAGGGTCGGAGCACGCCACCGCTTGAAGACAGCGGGGGCAAGCTCCCAAGTTTTGATATGGCCCTCCATTCATCCACCTGCCTCCATTCCCAATCACAACCGGAATATGAGCTCCCACCCTTTCCCTTAGGGCCCCCAGGGCCCCCCATCCCGCCCCCCCTCCACCGTTCTCCCCCCAAAGCCTGGGCTGCACTGACCCGACAGAGCCCCCCAGTCACCCACCGGCAATACCCCTCCCCTCTCCCCAATCCTCTTAAAAATTTAATTAAAAAACAATACAGTGTCCCCTTAAAAAAACTCTTAGAGCCTGTGTGCCAGGCTCTCTGTGTTAACCCTTTCTTTTGTGTTTTGTCTGCTTTATTTTTCAGGATGTGGTTCTTTTTGCAGGGGGTGGATGCCTGTCAGCTTTGGAAGCCATATTAGGCCAGAAGCTTCAATGCTGCCACCTCCTCATGTGTGGGAAAGTAGGAGGGGGGATTTAGGAGAGGGGGTTAGTAGACATAATAGCATTCTTCCTGTTGGTCAAGGTCAGGGCATCCAGCATCTGGAGAAGGAGTGGTCAGGAGACTGGGTTGAGATGGAACGGACTTTGATTGGAGCATGTGATCGATTTGGGAGGAAGGAGATGGTTTTGGGAGCTTTGACTTACTGAAGGAAAACCCAGGCTTTTCAGATAATGAAACAAGAGATGAGGGCAGAGTTCGATGAAGTGTTTCAAATACACATGAGTTATGCGAGAAAGAAGAAACTCCCATGTGAGATTCATGAAAAAAACAATAAGAGCAGAAATTTTCAAAAAAGAGATGAACCATTGAAATATAAAGGGAGAGAAATCGTGGTCGTAAAACATGTGCCCCGAAGAGTATGAGACATACGGAAGCAATACCGATGTCAGCACTCCAAACTACATTCATTCCAGTGCTGACATAAGGAGGAGAAGAGGGGGCAGCTGGCAAGAGGATGCTTGACTTTTCACCTACTTATTTTCCCTGAAGATAATATCCCCTAGGAGATGGGTTGGGAGGGGGGACATTCCTGGGAGCTGAAGTAGTAGATATGGGGAGAGTGATTTGGAAGATGGCCAATGAGACGCAGAGAATTGGGGAATGGAAAGGGAAGGTTTGGGGTCAGAAGTAGTGTTGGCTATGACATAGTCGGGAGCAGATTGTCGTGCTTAATAAATGAAAGATTTCATCAAAGACTATTTGTTTGGAAATGCAATTTATTTGAGACGACACCGAAACTTGACAACCAATTCCTGACAGGACAGTTGATCAAACATCAGATAAATTTCAGATGATTTGTACCTGAACGAATTTTGGTTATGTGGAATGACAAAAGACACACATTGGATTCTCTAAGTAAAGCATGTGAATTCTATGGCTACCATTTCAACCCAGATGAGGAACAAGAAAGAAGAGAGGAAATTGAAGATAGAGGACAAGAGGAATTAATGGCAGGAGAAACCACAAGTAAACAACAAGAAGAAAGTGAAACTGAACAAAAAAGACGAGCAGAACAAGAAGGATCAAGGGCTAAAGAGCAGAGAGAAACAAGAGCAACTAGAATGGCAAAGCCTATTTATCAGTGAAACAATGGAAGAAGAAATAAATTTATTGTCAATTAATATGAATGGACTAAATTCTCCCATGAAAAGAAGAACTCTTACAAAATTGCAAAAATGAAATTAGATATAATTTGCCTGCAAGAAGTACATATCAAAAGACAATATAGAAAATTTTTAGAATTTTTAGAATACCCCAAAATTGGGAAATTATATTCTTCATTAGCACAACAAAAGAAAAGGGGGGTGGTCTTATATATTAAAGAAACAATAAATGCTAAACAAATTTATGTAGATGAAGATGGGAGAATATTGATGGTGGAAGTAACAATAAATTACAAACAGGTGCTCTTGATAGCAATATATGCAAACAATAAACAAGAAGAATTTTATGGGAAACTTAATGAGAAAATTGCAGAACTGGACTATGAAAACATCTGTGTGATAGGAGATTTTAATGCAATTACAGAGGTAAAACTTGACTATAGAAGCAATAAAATAAGCAAAAAGGTAAGGGAAACCTTATCAAGGGCTTTTTTTAAAAAAGGTGGAAGAAATGTGCATTCAAGATGTATGGAGAGAAAGAAACCCTAAGAAAAATCACATTACTCAAATAGACACCAATCTTGATCAAGAATAGATATGGCATGAATGTCGCTAGAGTTAAGTACTAATGTACAAGAAATAGAAATAGAACTGAATATGTGGCAGATCACAATCCAGTTAGGATTAAGTGGAAAGGATACAAGAAAAAGGTGAGATGGATGTTGAATCAATCCATATTAAAGGACAAAGAATTTATACAAATAACTGAAAAAGAAATGGTTCTTTTTTAAAGAGAATAGAAAGGAAGAGACCTCACTGTAAAATGTATGGGATACAGCTAAGGCATACTTCCGAAGACTAGTCATAACCTATACAGGAAGAAAAAATAAGAAAAAGAAACATCAAAAGACACTGGAAGAAGAGTATAAAAGACTAGAATTAGAGCTACAGAAAGAACCACAAAAAAAAAAGAACCTTAAAAATCAAATGGCAATAATAAAACATAAATTGAGTTTAATTGAAAAATAAGAATTGGCACAAAAAATTAAAAGTGTAAAACAAAATTTCCTTGAAAATGCTAACAAACCAGGGAGGCATATAAATTAAAAAAGGAGAAAGAAAAGAAACAGATACTAAGTCTGGTAGATGAGGTAAATGAGATGCTTCAGCACCAAAATGATAACAAAAAGAAAATAATCCAGAACTATTATGAAAAGTTGTACGATCAAGAGGAACTATCAGAGGATAAAATAAAACAATATTTGGAAGAAGCCAGGTTGCCTAAAGTACCTGAAGTAGTAAGAACTATGTTAAATGAAAAGATAACAATGTTTGAACTAACAGAGGTGATTAAGAGACAGAAGAACAATAAAACACCAGGACCAGATGGCCTACTGGCGGAAGTTTACAAACAACTACAAGATACCCTAGGACTGTCAATGCTGGAAGTCTATAATGAAGTCTTGCTAGAAGCTACGATACCAAAATCTTAGATGGAAGCAAATATTACTCTTATACCAGAAGAAGATGCAGATTTATTGCAGATTAAAAATTATAGACCAATCTCACTTTTAAATGTGAATTATAAAATTTATGCATCAATAATAGCTGAAAAATTAAAAAGATTTTTTAATGAATTTATACATCCAGACCAAAATGGATTTTTGCCTAAGAGACAAATTAAAAATAACATGAGAATAATTTTGAATACATTGGAATATTATGAAGCACATCCTGAAAAACAAATGGTGTTGATCTTTTTAGACTCGCAGAAAGCATTTAATAATGTAAATTTATGATATTGCAATTAAAATACATGGAATTTGGTGAAAAAATTATTAATATGATCAAGGCAATATATACTAAACAGACTGCAAAAGTGATTGTAAACAGGGACATAACAGAGAATGTTAACATCAAAAAAGGCACTAGACAGGGATGTCCATTGTCCCCTTTACTATTTATTTTGACATTTAAAGTGCTAAACAGAAATATTTGGCACAACACAGAAATAAAAGGGATGGAGATAAAAAAAGAAAAATACAAACTGCAGGCATTTGCAGATGACCTGGTATACAACATAGAGGAACTGCAAGAAACTGGATCCAAACTGATGAAGAAAATAGACAACTATGGGGAAGTTGCAGGATTAAAAGTAAATAAAGAGAAAACTAAAATTCTAGTCAACAACCTCACAGATAAACAGAAAAAAGATTTAATGGAGAAGACAAATATTCAGATAGTGAAGAAAGTAAAATATTTGGGTATTATTTATCACTGAGATGTGCAGCTATAAAACAAGATAATCACGTTAAATTGATACAGCCAATTAAATTTGATTTGGAAAAGTGGAAAAACTTGCAGCTATCACCAATAAGAAGAATAGCCACCATTAAAAATTAATACTATACCAAGATTGTTTTACCTGTTTCAAACAGTTCCAATAAAGCTAGAAAAGAAATACTTTGAGGAATTAAACAGATTAGTATCAAATTTTATCTGGCAAGGTAAAAAGCAAGAATAAATCTGAAACTGTTACAAGACTCTAATAACAGAGGAGGTTTTGGGTTGCCAAATTGGGAGTTATACTACCAGGAATCTGCACTTAATGTGGCTAAAGAATGGATAACTTTGAGACACAGACAATTATTAACTTTGGAGGGACACGATTTGCAACTGTGGTGGCACGCCTTTCTATGGTATAGAAAAAATAAAATATACAAATATTTTCAAGGACACTATATTAGAAATGCTCTGCTTTCAGTATGAGCAAAAATTGAGGAAAAACACTATTTGAAAATACCAGTCTGGCTCTCCACAATGGAGGCATTGATACATCCAAATGTGGTTGATACAGAAAAAATCATAAAATATAAAGATATTTTGAATGAGAAAGGGGAATTGAAAAACAAACAGAAACTGAATAGTCAAGGGATAGTTTTAGCATGGTGGCCACAGGTATAAATACAATCAAGATATGAAAAAGACACTAAAACATATGGTTTTATAAAGAACCAACAGAATTGGATCAAATTCTAACAGGAACTGATGAGAAACTACCGTATTTTTCAGAGTATAAGACGCACCTTTTCCCCCCCCCAAAAAAAGAGGGTGAAAATCTGGGTGCATTTTATACTCCGAATGTAGCCCCACCCAGCCTCACAGAGATTTCAGAGGTTGAAAGAAGCCTCTGATAGAAGCTTCAGAAAAAAAGCCTCAGAAATGAAGCTTCAGAAAAAAAGCCTCAGAAAGGCTTTTATCTAAAATAATATGGCAAGCAACAAAAGAAGAATCAGTAAAGGTTCTAAGCAAACTATGTTAACAAATCTGGAGAACGACACAATAACCAACTGATCGGAAGAGGTTAATCTGCATACCAATACCAAAGAAAGGAGAGTACAGATAGTCTTTCAGAATAAAAAGCCTTTTTTTCTGAAGCTCTGTTTCAGAGGCTTTCAGAGGCAGAAAAAAAGTTTTTTCTGAAACAGAGTTTCAGAAGTTTCAGAGGCAAAAATAAAAGCAAGGCACAGAGCTCACAACCAATGAACCTGTTGCTAAAATTCACTTCTGGAAACAGCTGATTGGGGGTATTCCGAGAGGCTGAGCCACCTACCAATCAGCTTTTTTCTTATTTTCCTCCCCAAAAAATAAGGTGCATCTTATACTCCAAAAAAATACGGTAATTAAAAGAATTTATAACCATCTACTGAGTATTAGAATAGAAGAAGAGCAACTAAAGGAAACAATGAGAGTGTCGACTAAAAACTTTGGTTATTCAATAGAATTGGATAAATGGCAAAAGTTGTGGGATAGAAATTATAAATTAATAATGTCTACTGCATATAAAGAAAACTTATATAAAATGTTTTACTGATGGCACTTTCCACCAGCAAGATTAGCTAAAATGTTTAAAGTTATGTCAGCTAAATGTTGGAAATGTAATCAGATTCCAGTCTCGTACTACCACATGTTGTGGACGTGCCCAAAGGAAAAAGCATACTGGATAAAAATACATACTTGGATAGAAAAAATGATAAAGGAATATATAGATTTAAAACCAGAAATATTCCTGTTGGGATATAATAAAAAGGGACTATGTATTTAATACTACATGTATTAACAGCGGCTAGAATTATATTTGCACAAAATTGGAAAAGTGTGGAGATCCCTATAGAAAAGAAGATAATAAAAAAGATACTAGAATGTGCAGAAATGGATAGATTGAAATTAAAGAGAAGGAAGACACGGAATATGTTGAAATATAGGATTCGTTTTATCAATGGTTAACTAACAGGAACAGAAGTGAGAACATTTAAAATTATAAGAGGACTAATTTTACTATGATGTCTTATTATGATATGTTTATTAATATGAATTAGTATTAATAATTAATAAGTATTAATATTATGATGAAAAAATACTTATTATATGACCACTACTAAGGAACATTATTACTATGATGATGATGTTTATGGCTCAAACTTAACTGTAACCAGACAACACACTGTTTATATAGATGTTGAAATTGTTGCTCTTTCTTAGAAGATACATCCCTACAAAATCTATGGGACACTGCAAAGGCATACATGAGAGGAGTCACTATATCATATTTGGCGAATAAAAATAGAGAAGAAATAGTGACAAAAACTCCTAAAAGAAGAATATAGAAGAGCGAAAGCAGAGTTGCAGAGGGAACCTCAAAAAAGGGAGGCAAAGTAACAAATGGACTTAATTAAACATAAACTGAATATGCTTGAGAAGGAGGAGTTGGCAAGAGACCTAAAAAAAAACTAACCAAAATTTATTTGAGAATGCAAATAAACCAGGGAGGTGGTTAGCATATAAATTGAAGAAACATAAAGAGAAAAGATGGATTAGTAAATTGCAAAATGAGGAAGGAGATATGTGCTATCGGAATGAGCAGAAAAAAAATATAATGCAGTAATATTATAAGAAACTGTATGGTGATATAGACAGATATTCAGAAGATAAAGCAATAAAGTGTTTAAGGAAAGTCTCATTGCCTAAAATTTCAGAAGAAACAAAAAATATGTTAAATGAAGAAATAAGGATGCCAAAATTAATAGAGGCAATAAAAAAACAAAAGAATAATAAAACATCAGGCCCAGATCGGTTGCCAGTAGAAATGTATAAAGAACTACAGGACACGTTTGGACAAGTGTTGCTTGAGTTATACAATGCAGTGTTAAACAATGCAAAGATTCCACTATTATGGGTAGAAGCAAATATTACATTGATTCTGAAAGAAAACACTGATTTAACTTTAATTAAAAACTATTAGCCTATCTCGTTGTTGAATACTAATTATAAAATATTTATGTCAATAATAGCTGAAAGACTGAAAAGGTTTTTAAATGAGTTTATACATGTGGATCAAAATGGCTTTCTGCCAAAAAGACAATGTCAATTTGCAAAGCTTTCAAGTTGCCATAAGCAGGAGGCGGGGGGGGGAGAACTGACGGAGCTGTTTGATTGCCCTAACTGAAACTACATTCCACAAATGCCTTTCTATAGATTGTGTCCTAGGTTACTGGAGTCAGAAGGAGGGGTGTGGGTTTCACAGCCCGCCAACGTGGTCAATTGGAGAATGTGATTTATGACATGCCAAGGAAGGAGGGAGGAGACAGGGTCATAAGGGCCCGTAAATTTGCATGAGGTCAGTTTTGACTTCATTGGAGTATTGCCAGAATGGTGCTCCTAATAAATGACTGTATTTCTTTTGATGTTTGGCTCATGAATTAATTAGGGCATCTTTCAGAAACTTCACAGACAAATTAGGAACAATATGAGAATAATACTTGATATGCTAGAATATTACAAAATACATAGCAAGACGCAAGTGGTACTGATGTTCCTAGATGCCCAAAAAGCCTTTGATAATGTCAAATGGAATTTTATGCTGCAACAACTAAGATATATGGATTTTGGTGATAAATTTTTAAATATGTTCATGGCAATATATTCCAAACAGGAGGCCAGAGTAATAGGGAATGGAGAAGCAACACAAAATTTTAAAATCTGGAAAGGCACAAGACAAGGGTTTCCACTATCCCCATTGTTATTTGTATTGACTTTGGAAGTACTAACAAGAATAATAAGAAAAGACACAGATTAAAGGATTGGAAATTAAAGGAGAAAGTTATAAATTGCAAGCTTTTGTGGACACTTTAGTTTTCATTCTAGAGGAACCATTGCAATCAGGTTTGAGGCTCATGGAGGTACTGGGGGAATACGGAGAAGTAGCTGGACTAAAAGTAAATAAAGAGAAAACCAAAATGATAGCTAAGTATATGACTAACAAACAGAAAGATGATTTGACCAAGGGAAGAAATATTCAATTAGCAAAAAAGGTGAAGTATCTAGGGATCTATCTGATGGCAAGGTCCATATTGATTAAGGAAAACAATTATATTAAATGATTAAATCAGATAAAGACAGACTTGGAAAGATGGAAAACCATTCAACTCTCCTTTATGGGTAGAATAGCAACAATCAAAATGAGTGTTCTGCCAAAATTACTTTTCCTATTCCAAAATATACCTATAAAATTAGAGAGAAAGTACTTTGATAATCTGAATAAAACTGTGTTGAAATTTATATGGCAGGGGAAAAAGTCAAGAATTAAATTAAAACTACTTCAGGAGGCCAAAGAAAGAGGAGCGTTTGGTTTGCCCGATTGGGAACTATATTACTAAGCAGCAGCGACCACCTGGGTCAAAGAATGTATAACCCTAAGAAACAAAAGATTACTAACATTAGAAGGTCACGATATTCAAGCAGGATGGCTTGCGTTCCTCTGGTATGAAAGACATAAGGCACATCAATACTTCCAAAGACATTATACACGACAGGCTCTATTGGGGATATGGAACAAAATAAAAAGAATTATAGGGAAATACCAATCTGGCTCTCCACCCTAGAAGCGGTGGTATATCCAAATCTTATAAACTGGGGAAAAATTGTAACATATAAAGATATATTAGATGAACAGGGGTAATTAAAATTGAGACTGCAACTAAAAGAGCAAGGATTGGAATTAGAATGGTGGTCATACTTACAAACTCAGTCAAGTTATATGAAAGATATGAAAACATGGGTCAACAACAGAAATTTAACGGCATTAAATAAACTTTTATTGGGGACAGAGGAGAAAATGATCAAAGCAATGTATAAATTTTTACTAGAATACAAAATGGAGGAAGAGTGTGTTAAAGAGATGATGGTGGTATGGGCAAAGAACTTTGGGTACAATATCGAATTGGAAAAGTGGGAAAAATTGTAGGAAAAGAACAGGAAATTAACTCTGGCCACATCGTAAAAAGAGAATTTATATAAAATGTTCTATAGGAGACTTCTGGGGTGACATCATGGTGGTGCGGTACAGAAGAATGGGGCTCTGTTCTTTCTTACCGAATTTTCGCATCTGGAGGGGTCGGCATTGTAGAGGGGATACTCTAAGGGTGATGGGGAGAAGACCGATCCCCGTTGCAGAAGGAGGAACCCCTTGAATTCGTTGTGAAAGAGACTGGCTGTAATGGTCGGGTCCGGAGGCGTGACGGCCTGACTGAATGGTGGAGGAAGCAAAGAGTGATAAGCAGCAAGAAGTATCGGTGGACAGTGACAGGACAAAGTGAGGTACCCGGTTGCTTCTCTAAATTGGTGGAATCTACAAGCTGATGGACAAGTAAGTCTCAAAAGTGGGAAAAGCGGCACCTTGGCGGTGGAAGCAAAATACTGAGAAGACAGTAGAAAGAGGAGAGAGTGTGATCTGACAATCTGAACAAGAACTGTGTTGGAAAATTGTATTAACCATCGAGAGTGAACTTGTGGCGATTGATATTGAGTGATTAGAGATTGTGGATCATGGAGAGAGGATAGGAAAGGAATAAGCACAAAAGCATTTTTTGATAAAGACAGAGTCGTTAAGGCTTGGAGAGTAAAGAGAAGTGGCAGTGACTGTGCATACTAGAGGGAAGCTGACATGTTGGATCTGGAAAGCGGAGGGCAGAGGAGTTGCAGATGGAATAGCAAGATTTAGGAGAGAAGGACTCTTTTGAAACTGGTGAAGGACTTTGGATTGGAAACATCAGCTGCCAGCTGTGTATACTATTTATTACTTATTACTGTGTATATTTATATTTATTACTTATTACTTAACTTATTTATGGTAATGTTTATATAACTGCATAGAGGTATATATAGGTTTATACACTAGATATATTTATAAATAGATAAATTCACAAATGATTAAGAGGTAATATTTGTCTGATCTTGATATACAAAACCTAGTTTTATATAGTTAATATTTTGGATATACAATTTTTAATTATTATAACTTATCTGCTTGTGTATTGGTAAATGAACTTAGATTGGAATTGACAATGGTATTGCTAATCAGAACTGTTGGACTATTAATTAATTAAGTAATTATTAACTTTGGAAAATAACGGTTAAGTTATAGGGGGAATATTGACATAGGATTAAGATCTATCTAATAACAGAAGATATATGATAAGTGAGCAGAGTAGAAGGAATTTTTACTAGAAAAAGGTCCTTTGAGAAAATAAAGAATAGGCAATTTATGGTATTGTGGAAAAAGCTCTTTAAGAGTTTAAGTATGACAAGTACGGCGACGATCACTAAAACTGCAAAGAAAACTACACAGATGATAGCCTCCCCATCAAGACAGAAATTAATAGGAGATATGTTGGGGAGTGGGAAATGAAGAATGATATGGGCAAAGTGAAAGAAGACATACGGAAATCAGACGATAGAATGGGGGAAATACAGGAGACAATTGCTAAAAATGAACAGAGAATAAAGTCAGTGGAGGCAGAACAGAGCAAACAAAGGATAAATTGGAAGAAACAGAAGAAAAACTGCTGGCAGCAAACCGAGATCTGGAAGAGGCAATAATACACCTTGAATTAGATAAATCTGCTTTCTATCTAAGATTTCAAAACATAGAAAATAAAGAAGAAGACCTTATGAATCTCATGACAGAACTGTTGACTGACAATCTGCGGATGAATAAACTTGAAATGCAGAATGGCATTGATGAAATTTATAGAATGCACACTAATTATGCGCGGCGGCACAAGTTACCACGAGAAGTGCGTGTACGCTTTACAAAAAAACCGATCGGAGATTAAATTTACAGAAGGGCACGAGATGTACCACTGACCTATAAAGGGAGAGAAGTGTTGACTCATAAGCAAGTACCCAGAAGAATTAGAGAACAAAGGCAGAATTATCAATTTCTCTCCTCACAACTTGTTAAATACAAGATAATGTTCCGGTGGCTTATTCCAGAGGGTGTGCTAGTATCCTGGCAGGATAAGAAAATTAGACTCAATACACTTGATAAAGCCCAAGAATTTTACGAACAATATATAGTAATGGATGAGGAACAGGAGAGTGGAGAAGCGACAGAAGGTAAAAACCAGGAAGAACAACACTTGAAAGAAAAGGAGTTGGACAAAGAAGTAAGAGAGAGGACTGAAAGAGAACAACAGGAAAGGGAGGGGGCAAGGACGAGGATGCAATGGGAGATAAGAACAAGGAAAGGAACAAGGACTATTAACAAACAATATGAAAGAAGAAATTAAATTAAATTAATTTCAATTAATATAAATGGTTTAAATTCTCTGGCTAAAAGGAAGCAAGTACTCTCCAAACTCCAAAAGCAAAATATGGACATTACATGTCTACAAGAAGTCCATATTAAAAGACAGCAAGGTAGCATCTTAGAATCCCCAAATTAGGGAAACTATTTGGCTCTTGCATCAAAAAAAAAGAGAGGGGTGTAGGAGTATACAAAAAGAATTGGCTACAACCGAGACAAATTTATGCAGACAATGAAGGGAGAACACTATTAATTGAAGTAACAATAAGACAAAAACAAACCCTATTGGCAGTTATCTACGTACTAAACACTAACCAGAGGGAATATTATTATAAACTGCATAGGAAAATAGTAGAATTAGAACCGGAACATATTTGCTTATTAGGAGATTTCAATGTGGTGCTAAATCCCAAAAAAGACTACACATCTGGAAAAAAAAATAGGAAGAAGAGAAAAATACTACTGACTACCTTTTTTGACATGATGCAAGAGCTGAATTTAAAGGATATTTAGAGAGACTTAAATCCACAAAAAAGACAGTATACCTTTTTCTCTAACCCACATGATTCATGGTCCAGGATAGACATGGTATGGATGGATTTAGAATTAAGTAAAAATATAGTGGAGGTAGAGATAACACCAAATACATGGGCAGACCATAATCTGCTAATATTGAAATGGAAGGGAAGAGTAAAAAAGAGAGGGAGGTGGACCATGAATCAGAGAATGTTAAAAGAAAAAAAGTATGTACAATGGATAGAAAAAGAATTGGATTTCTTTTTAAAGGAAAATTTAAATGAATATACAACTCTACAGAACCTCTGGGATATAACTAAAACTTACATTAGAGCCTTAATAATAGCCTATGGGGCAAGAAGAAATAAAGAAAAAAAGAAACAACAAATAGAGTTACAGAAGAAATTTGAAGAATTGGAACTCAAGATGCAGGAATCCCCAAATGACAAAATTAGAGGAGAAAAAGAATTGATTAAACATAAAATAAATCTAATTTCCCAAGAAGAAATGACCCAAAAACTTAGAGCAATGAAACAAAATTATTTCGAACATGCCAATAAACCAGGGAGATGGTTGGCCTATAAACTGAAGAAAGACAAAGAAAAAAAGTTAGTAATACAATTACAGGACAAAGAGGGGAATACACATCATCAGGAGGAAGAAAAAAAGAGTATAGCTCAAAATTTCTTTGGAACTTTCTATAGACAGGAGAAAATAGAGGAAGAAGACATTAAGTGGTATTTAAATGAGAGAAACCTCTCCATAATACCAGATGAAATAAAACAAATGTTAAATGACAAAATTACGGTTATGGAGATGAAGGCAGCAATTCAAAAGCAAAACAACAATAAAACCCCAGGACTAGATGGTATTCCCTCAGAGTTTTATAAAGAAGTACAAAACGATTGGAAATATTATTATGGAATATATATAAATGTCAGGTGTGCTTCCTTCAAAGTCCAGGAAAAAATGACCCAAACTCCATTGTTTATAGAGAAAGGTACTTTTACTAGAAGATGAAGTGAACGCAACCAAAGGAAAGCAGAATCTAAGGCAATACGCGCGGAAATTGCATATAGAAAGCATCCCCTCCCACTGTCCACCGTAAATCATCCAATCCAAAGGTCTCCCAGGGGTCAGGTGGAAGCATACGTCTGGTAGCGTCATCAATCAGGAATGCCACGACCGTTGGCCCGACAGCAGCTTCAAAGATACAGTCAGCTTAACTATCAGTTTTGTTTCCTCCAGCACGCTTCCCCCCCCCCATGCTACCTAGCTCTCCCCCCTCCCGTTATTATGGCAGCCAAAGCAGTAAAGACGGAGGCTAACATTCGGCCCCTCTGCAGAAGAGATGTTAGTCCTAAATAGGGAAAGAGAAAACAACACAACACAGAAATTAGGGTTTATCAGGATATTTGGTGTAAAACAACTGAACTTTCTTTGGTGCCCGGACATCACGTTTATTCACCCATTCAGCTTGAGATAATGGGAAATGCTTCCAAGCCACCAAATACTACACTTTATTTATTTATTTTATTTATTTATTTATTTAATTTGTACACTGCCCTTCTCCCAAAAGGGACTTTACTTTGCTTCCTAGAATCCAAGATTTCCTTAACTTCAAAATGTTGTTCCCCTACTATCAGTATGGGGACCGGAGGAGAGTCCTGGTTCGGACGCAAAGAGGATGAATGTTCTGGTTTCAGTAAGGTAACATGAAACACAGGGTGGATTCGTCTCAAATTTTTTGGCAATTCCAATTCAACTGTGACTGGGTTGATGAGTCTAGTGATTGGGAAAGGCCCCACATACTTTGGTCTGAGCTTTTTTGATTTCTGGGAGGTCTGTAAATATTTGGTGGAAAGATAAACCATATCACCTATTTTGTAAATGTGTGCCGGACATCTCTTTTTGTCAGCTTGGGCTTTATGTGCTCGGTGTGCATCATCTAAAGCTTTTCGAGTTACCGCCCAAGTACCCCGTAGTTTTTCGATCCACTCAATTAAAGAGGGGTTCTGTGGGTTATCCTGTGGTAGCTCTGGGATTGGCACAAACTCTTGGCCAGAGGCCACCTTAAATGGAGTGAAACCAGTGCTGCTATGTATAGAGTTATTATACGCCATCTCCGCAAATGGCAATAAGTCCACCCAGTTATCTTGCTGGTAATTTATGTAACCTCTTAGGTACTGTTCTAACATGGCATTGGTTTTCTCACAAGCCCCATTTGTCTGGGGGTGGTGGGTGGAGTTTAACCCCTGGGCGGAGCCTATTAACCCTAAAAACTCCTTCCAAAAGTTGGAGGTAAATTGCACACCCCTGTCCGAGATTATATGTTTTGGAACCCCATGTAATCAATAAACATGTTGAATAAACAATTTTGCAAGGGTTTTAGCTGAAGGGATTTTAGAACAAGGGATGAAATGCATTTGTTTGGAAAACAAATCCGTTACTGCCCAAATGACTGTGCACCCCCCCACTCTCCGGCAGGTCTACAATAAAATCCATGGATATCTCTTTCCAAGGAGCATTTGGCCTTGCCACACTCTGAAGTAAACCAGGTGGCTTCCCTAGAGGTCTCTTAGCTGAGGCACACCGGACAGCTAGCTACATATGCCTCTATGTCCTTTTTGAGTGCAGGCCACCAGAATTGTCTTTTAATGAGATGTAGAGTTTTAAAAAATCCAAAGTGTCCCACCGTCTTGGCGTCATGAGCGTGCTGCAACACCGCTACACTTAAACTGGCCGGAACATACAATTTGGGTTTGAAACCACTTGTCAGTCTTTAGAGCTTCTTGTAGTTTCTGAAGCAAATCGCCCGAGAGGGCTGAATCGACCCTCGTCTGTGCTCTGGTGGCTACTGGCGCTGCTAGTTGTGTCACAGGTATGATAGGCCAAACCACTTACTCCTTGGTACTGTTGTATTGAGGCAATCTGGAAAGTGCATCCACCATGAAGTTCTTTCCACCAGGAAGGTAGCACAAATTGAAATTAAAACGGTTGAAGTGTAGAGCCCAGCAAGCTTGCTTTGGTGACAGCTTACGCGGTGTTTTCAAAGCCTCCAAGTTTTTATGGTCAGTCCAAACTTCAAAAGGATGCTTAGCTCCTTCAAGAAATTGTCTCCACGTTAACAATGCCCATCGCACTACAAAAGTTTCCTTCTCCCATATGGCCCATCTCCTTTTGGTCTCTGACAATTTGCGGGACATATAGGCACAGGGTTGTAATTTCCCTTCTGCATTCTTCTGTAGAAGTACTGCTCCTACTGCCACGTAGCTTGCGTCAGCCTGTACTACAAAAGGCTCTTCCATGTCCGGATGTTTGAGGACTGGTTCAGCAGCAAACAACCATTTCAACTTTTCGAATACCACCTTATAGTCCATAGTCCATTCAAGGGATCGTGAGGGCTTTGGTCTTACTTCACCTTTTGTTTTCAGAAGATTTGTTATTGGCAGCACGATTTTGGCGAATGAGGGGATAAACTTTCTATAGAAGTTAGCAAATCTGAGGAAACTTTGTAGTTGTTTGCGGGTGCGTGGCGCGGCCCATTCCAATACTGCCCGAACTTTTCCAGGGTCCATCTCTATTCCCTCATGTAATACACAATATCCAAAATAGTCAATTTTGCTTTGGTGGAACTCGCATTTAGAGAGTTTGGCATATAGTTCAGCAGCCCTGAGTTTTTTCAGGACAGTTCGCACCAATTTCACATGGAGTCCATGCTCTCAGAGTAGATAAGAATGTCATCCAAGTAAACCAGCACCGATACAGGTGCTCATGCAGTACTTCGTTAATCAATTGCATGAACACAGCAGGGGCTCCTTGTAGTCCAAAAGGGAGCACTCAAAACTGGAAACATCCCAGTGGGCAGTTAAATGCGATTTTCCATTCATCCCCCTCCTTAATTCTCACTCTGTAGTATGCCTCTCGTAAGTCCAGTTTGGTGAAAATTTTCCCCTTTCCTAAATGTGCTAGCATGTCCTTCATGAGCGGCAGGGGGTAAACGTTTTCCACGCAAATAGTGTTGATATTCCTATAATCAACTACCAAATGAAAGGAACCATCTTTCTTTTCTCAGAATGTTACAGGCACCGCCACCCTTGGTCTGGCTGGTTGGATAAAACCCCGTTCTAGGTTTTTATCAATGAAGTTTCACAATTCCACTAGTTCTCAAGGGGTCATGGGGTAGATCTTTGGCTTAGGGAGCTTCACCCCAGGGAGTATTTCAATGGTACAGTCCGTAGCTCTGGGGGGGGTAGCACATCCGAGGCCTTTTCACTAAAAACCTCTCGGAGATCCCAATATTCCTTTGGAATTTTTTCCTCCCCTTCGATGTGGCCTATTGCCACTTCTGCCCTTTTGTGTTCTACTCCGTCCTCCAGGGGGTTTTCTTCCCTCTCTAGTCTCAGTTTTCCTGTGCGAATGCGCAAAACCCCCATTTTCCAGTTAACACGTGGGTTCCATCTACGGAGCCAGGGCAGTCCAACTATGAGGGGTCGTTCCATGCCAGGGGCCACAATAAACCTGAGGGGCTCTACGTGATCCCCCAATTGCATTTCAATGGGTTCAGTCACAAAGCTGGCTGGGGCCCCTCCTGCAATCGATCCGTCCAACTGACAGAACGCAATGGGCCTTTTTAACGTTTTTAGCCTCAGGCCCATTTTCTCCACTACTTTCGGGCTGATTTTGCACCTGGTGCACCCAGAGTCTAATAGGGCTAATATCTGCGCATGTGCCCCTGTGGATGGCACCCTTATTTCTATGGGGATGAGCATGGGGCCCTCAGTGTGACTCACCAGATCATCGGAGTTGGAGTTGGAGTCCGTCCCGCTATTGTCCACGGTGGTCGGAGTTCCCAACTCACCCTGGTTTTGGGGAGCGAACTCAATGACTTCTCCTTTCAGGGCGGTTTCGTGAACTTTTGCGGGTGCTTTGTTAGCCTTCTTTGGTCCCGAGCCGATAGATTTTGGCACTGGCTTGGAGAAACATTTGGCGGCCCGATAGCCTTCCTTTCCACATTTGAAACACATGAAGGGCTTCGATTTTGGTTTGAATTCCGCTCTCCTCGCACCCACCTTTGGCGCTCCTTTGCAGTAGAAGGGGGATGATGGATCCCCTGCACAGCCCCCTCAGAGTCGGCTTCAGGCCAGCTCGATTTCCACATCCTCAGCTACTACGTACCAACTCTGCAAGTCTTCAGGGACCCCCCGTGCTCTACAGTCTTTGTATATGTCTTCATTCAGTCCGTCCTTGAAACTCTCCAGTAGGGCCGCTTCTGACCACCCTGTCATGTAGAGTGCCAGTTTGCAGAATTCTTGGGTGTATTCTGCCACCAATCTCCGGCCCTGCTGGATACCCTTCATTCTGAGTCTCGCTTTCCACTCAGCTAGGTGGTCTTCAAACCGCCTCCTAAGAGCCCCCATGAACAGGTTGTAGTTCCTCAGCAAGGGAGAGTTATTATTGTGGAGGACCATCATCCATTCAGCTGCTATTCCCTCTAAGACATTTGTGATGCATCTCACTCGTGTCCCATCTGATAAGTAATCCTCCCCCCAGTCCTGCATGTGGTTCCACACTTGGGTCAAGAAAAGCCCCAAGGTCTTCGGGTTCCCATCATATTTTCTGGTTGGGGGGGAATTTTTGGCTTTTTGTGTCTGCGAGGTGGGGCCTGCAAGGCTGGGGGTCCCTGGGCTGCTGCATCCCTTACTTGAGCTCCAGAAGCCTAAGATGTTTTTTCCACAGCTTCCTCTTCCTCTCCCCCACAGGCTGTCTCTTCTGGATCCAGTCTGGGGTAGTCTCCTCCCTTCCCCACAGGGAATACATAAGACTCATGGGTTTTCCGGCTTTCCTTGGCATCGCAGAGGAGTTGCATCGCCTGAGCAATCATGAGGCTCTCCTTTTGCTCTTGCAGCCACACCGTCTCTCCCTTACGAGGTCTGGAGCTGCTTACTCCTTGGGGGGTCCTCCCCAGGTCCGGCAACCTTCCTACTCCCCTTGACCATCTAGCTTCCTCTGGCTCCTCTCTCAGCCGAATTTTTTTCCATCCATTCTGCAGCTTCCTTCTCTGCTTGAAGTGAAGTTATAGTAGAGCCAGAAGCTCCCATCTGGTCTCCTTCACTCTCTTGGTCAGGCATATCTTGGGTTCAGCCCCCTCAGTGTTTATCCGGGATGGCTGGAGAAGAGATTCTGCTTAATGTCAGGTGTGCTTCCTTCAAAGTCCAGGAAAGAATGACCCAAACTCCATTGTTTATAGAGAAAGGTACTTTTACTAGAAGATGAAGTGAACGCAACCAAAGGAAAGTAGAATCTAAGGCAATACACGCGAAAATTGCATATAGAAAGCATCCCCTCCCACTGTCCACCATAAATCATCCAATCCAAAGGTCTCCCATGGGTCAGGTGGAAGCATACGTCTGGCAGCATCATCAATCAGGAATGCCACGACCGTTAGCCCGACGGCAGCTTCAAAGATACAGTCCGGTGGCTTAACTATCGGTTTTGTTTCCTCCAGCATGCTTCCCTCCCCATGCTACCTAGCTCTCCCCCCTCCCGTTAATATGGCAGCCAAAGCAGTAAAGGCGGAGGCTGACAATAATAAAGCATTAGAATAGGCAAAATTACCAAAGACATGAATAGAGGCATTAATAACACTTATTCCAAAATATAATACAGATACACAGCAAGTTAAAAAGTATAGGCCAATCTTGCTACTTAATGTCAACTACAAAATATTTATGACAATAATGACCAAAAGAGCCAAAAAAAAAAAAAAAAACCTAAATGAAATTATGTATTCTGACCAAAATGGATTTTTGCCCAATAGACACATAAGAAATAATACACGGATTATTATGAACACATTAGAATACTATGAGGCTCATCTGGAAAAGGAAGCGGCATTAATGTTTGCAGATGCCCAAAAAGCCTTTGACAATTTAAATTGGAACTTTCTTATTAATCAATTCAAAATTATGAATTTTGGGGGAAAATTTATGGGAATGATTAGGGCGATTTATTCCAACCAATTAGCAAAAATAATAATAAATGGGGAAACAACAGAGGAGATTAGTATAACTAAAGGGGTAAGACAGGGATGTCCCTTATCCCTATTCTATTTATACTATCATTGGAAATACTACTGATACAAATTAGGCAAAACCAAACAATAAAAGGACTAAAAATCAAACAGGAAGAATACAAAGTACAAGCTTTTGTGGATGATCTGGCCTTTATTATGAAAGATCCTTTGGAGACGGGAACCATATTAGTGCAGGAAATTGAAGACTTCGGTAAAGTGGCAGGGCTCAAAATAAATAAAGAAAAAACTAAAATACTAACTAAGAACCTTACAAAAATGCAAAATGAGGAATTGGAAGAGAAATTGGGGATTCAAATTGTTAAAAAAGTAAAGTATTTGGGAATCTGCTTAACGGAGAAATGCTCCTCGATAAAAGAGGACAATTGCGATAAATTAATACAACAGATAGAAAAAGATCTAGATAATTGGGCAAAATTACAAATATCTCTAATGGGCAGAATCGCCACAATAAAAATAAATGTACTACCCAAATTGCTATCTCTCTTCCAAACAATACCAATAAGATTGGGGAAAACCTTCTTTGAACCATTAAATAAAATAATAGGTAAATTTATTTGGTTGGGGAAAAAATCCGAATAAAACTTAAACTTTTACAGGATTCTAGAACCAAAGGAGGTTTCGGCCTCCCTGATTGGGAATTATACTATCAAGCAGTGGCAGGGACGTGGCTTAAAGATTGGGTCCAATTAAACAACAAAAGGATATTTATTTATTTATTTATTTATTTATTTATTTATTTATTTATTTATTTATTTATTATATTTCTATACCGCCTTTCTCCTGTAGGACTCAAGGCAGTGTACAGTCAAGAAAAATACAGATACACAAACATCATAAAATTGCTAATTAAAATTATTATTATAACATAGTTTGGCCCAATTAAATAGAACCTAAAATTAGATAACATTTTAAAAACATTCACATGTTCATATGTTTAGCCCCGCTTGTTGGAACATCAGGATTTTGAGGGCACGGCGGAAAGCACGGAGATCAGGGATATTTCGTATCTCAGGGCAGTTCATTCCAAAGGGTTGGAGCCCTCACAGAGAAGGCCCTCCCCCTGGGAGTCGCCAGTCGGCATAATTTGACTGATGGTACCCTGAGTAGTCCCTCCCTGTGAGAACGAACTGGTCGGTGGGAGGCTATTGGTGGCAAAAGACGGTCTCGTAGGTACCCAGGTCCTAAGCCATGGAGCGCTTTAAAGGTGATAACTAACACCTTGAATCGCACCCGGAAGACCACCGGGAGCCAGTGCAGCTCGCGTAGGAGAGGTGTTACATGGGCGCAATGAGCTGCATACAGGAGGTGACTAGTCCATGAGTGACCGTGTGCAAGGGGTCCCAATCCAGAAAGGGATGCAACTGGCGGATCAGGCGAACCTGATAAAAGGCACCCCTGGCCACGGCCGTCAAATGATCTTCTAAAGATAGCCATGAATCCAGGAGAACACCCAAGTTGCGGGCCCTCTCTGTGGGGAGCAAGATCTCATCCCCAATTGTCAGTGATGGTACCAGCTAACTATACCGGGACGCCAGAAGCCACAGCCACTCGGTCTTGGAGGGGTTGAGTCTGAGCTTGTTTCTCCCCATCCAGATCCGCACGGTCTCCAGGCAATGGGTCATCACAGCAAGGGCATCATTGGGGTGGTCTGGGGTGGAGATGTATAGCTGTGTGTCATCAGCATACTGATGAACACTCACCCCGAAACCACGGATGATCTTGCCTAGCGGTTTTACATAAATGTTGAACAGAAGGGGTGAGAGAACTGACCCTTGTGGCACCCCACAAATAAGGTGCCTCGAGGTCGACCTCTGCCCCTCTGCCAACACAAACTGTGAACGGTCAGAGAGGAAGGAGGAGAACCACCGAAGCACAGTGCCCTCTATTCCTAACCCCTCCAACCCCTCCAGTAAGTGTTGTGGCCCCGCCCTCTGAACCTATCCCATCGGAGGAAGAAAGCTCCGAGCATGAGGAAGAGGAGTCAGCCAGGCCTCCCTCTCCAGGCCCCTCCCCTCTGGCACTGTCTCAGGTGCCGGCTGAGGGAGAGGAGATTAGCAGGGAGACAGGTGTCTCGGATGAGAGTGAAGGAGAGACGTCATTCCTGGACGCACGCCAACGAAGGCGTGATAAACGATTGCAGCAGCTAAGGAGGCGTGCTAGGGATTAGAACTGAGTCACTGGACCACACCCCAGAGACTATATAATAGAGGGTGGTGGCCAGTGATCCCTGTGACGAACAAAAACAAACCATGGATAGTCACTAGAGCATCGACCGAAGCTGCCGAGAGGAATATTGTTTTTGTTGGACTCTTGTACGCTGAGTATATTATCTTTCTGTTTCTGTGGCAATAAAAGCACTTGGCAGACGGTGTGTATATCGCTGCCAAGTTGGAGATAAAGACCTGGGTGTGTGCCAAGTGCTTCCTTAACCCTCGGCTGGCTGTGTTTGTGTGTGTGTGTGTGTGGACGGGGACAGATCAGTAAGATACCATGGTCGATGGTATCAAAAGCCGCTGAGAGATTTAATAGGACCAGGATAGAGGAGCAACCTCTGTCCCGAGCCCTCCAGAGATCATCCACCAACGCGACCAATGCCAGTTCTGTGCTGTATCGTGAGCTGAAGCCCGACTGGAATGGATCCAGATAGACAACTTCATCCAGGTATCGGGGTAGTTGTCGCGCCACCACACTCTCAACAAACTTCGCAACAAAGCGAAGATTGGAGACTGGACGATAATTTGATAATATAGCCGGGTCCAGGGAAAGCTTCTTGAGGAGGGGCTTCACAACCGCCTCTTTCAAGGCAGTGGGAAAGACACCCTCACTCAGAGAAGCATTTATAATCCCCTGGAGCCAGCCTCGTGTAACCTCCCGGGAGGCCAGTACCAACCAGAAGGGACACGGGTCCAATAAACATGTGGCAGCGTTAAGCTTGCCCAGAATCCTGTCCATGTCCTGAGGAGCCACAGAGTCAAACTCTTCCCAGATAACGCTCTCAAGACCTACCCCCGTCTCCTCCCCTGGATCTACCCAATCGGAGTCCAGGCCTTCCCGAATCTGAGCAACTTTATCATGCAGGAATTGTACAAAATCCTCAGCTCGGCCCTGTAAGGGATCTGTTGTGGCTCCGTCCTCCGAGCCTATCTTATCAGAGGAAGAAGGCTCCAAACATGAAGGAGAGGAGATGGCCAGGCCTCCCTCTCCAGGACCCTCCTCTCTGGCAATGCCTCAGGTGTCTCCCGAAGGAGAAGAGATTGGCCAGGAGCCAGGTGTTTCTGAGCCGTCGGATAGTGACGAAGAAACATTGTGGTTGGACCCACGCCAGCATTGGAGAGACAAGCGGGCGCAGCAGAAAAGAAGGCGTGCCAGAGATTAAGCTGAGTCACTGGACCACACCCCACAGGCTATAAAAGGGAGTGTGGTGGCCATTCGGACTCTGTGACGGACAAAGCTAATCCCTGGCGAGGCACTTTGCACCTTCGGACACAACACCTATTTGCTGTGGATTTAATTACAAACTGGACTATTCAAACTGTGTGTATTTTTGTCTGTGTTATCGGAGTAAAAGTTCTTGGCAGGCAGCCACGGAGTTGCTGCCAAGTTCCTTATCACTGACGTTGAGTGTTTGAAGAGTTTATTTAACCCTCGGCTGGCTGGTTGGGTGGGTGTGTGCGTGGTACGGGGACAGAACAGGATCTTCCCGTACCCCCACCTGAAGTAGGGAGCGAGTCACCCTAAACAGCATGGCTGGGCGATTCTCTGCAGATGCAATAAGAGCAGAGAAGTAGCTAGACTTTGCCGCTCTTATCGCCACTAGGTAGGTCTTAATATAAGATCTCACCTGTGTTCGGTCAGATTCAGATTGGCTTGTCCTCCAATCGCTCTCCAGGCATCTTGTCCGACGCTTCATCTCTCTCAGCTCCTCGGAAAACCAAGGAGCTAGACGAGATCGGCATCGGGTCAGAGGCTGCAAAGGCACAACGTGGTCCAAGGCCCCAGTAGCTGCCCTGTCCCAGGTGACCACCAGGTCCTCAGTCGAGTCGTGAGCCAGAGTCTCAGGAAATGGCCCAAGCTCCGTCAGAACTTTTCGGGGTCCATCAGGCGCCTGGGACGGAACCATTTGGTTGGTTCCATCTCCCTGAGGTGGGTGGAAGTGACTTGAAAGTCAATGTGAAGGAGAGAATGATCAGACCATGACAAGGGCTTGATGTCTATATCCCCTATTCTTAGATCATTCAGCCACTGATCAGAGACAAAAATCAAGTCCAGAGTGTGATTCCCCAAGAGGGTGGGGCCTTTAACTACCTGGGTCAGGTCCATGGCCATCGTGGAAGCCATGAACTCTCCGACATCTCACCAGCGGATGGCAGGTTAAAATCCCCCATAACAATAAGTCTGGGGGTTTCCACCGCCACCCCGGCTATAATGTCGAGCAGCTCAGGCAGGACCGCTGTTACGTGGCAGGGAGCCAGGTACGCAATCAGTAGGCCCATCTGAATCCCCCGACCCCACTTCACAAGGAGGGACTCACATCTGGCTATCTGAGGAACAGTGGCCTCCCTCGGGTAAAGACTTTCTCTAATGATTGCTGCCACTCCCCCACCCCTTCCCTGAGTCCTTGGCTGATGGAATGCACAGAAACCTGGTGGGCACATTTCCACAAGGGGAACTCCTCCCTCCTGGCCTAACCAGGTCTCCGTAATCCCTGCCAGATCAGCACCCCCATCTGAAATAAGATCATGAATGAGGGGGGCTTTATTTACCACTGACCTGGCATTACATAACATCAGCCGTAGACCCAGGGTCTGAGACTCTGAACAACCCGGGAAACGAGCAATGCTTTGGGGGTTGGAGTGTGCAATCGCTCATAAACATCGAGTGCGCACTCCCGAAACATAATATGACCCCCTGAAGCTGTCATATCTGCCCCTCCCACTTACTATACTAATGCCCATTGCTTCATCTCCCTGCATCCTTGTCAGATTTCTGTCCTCATCCTCCCCACCATGATCATCAGACCCATTACCCCTTTCAGTGGATTTATGAATCCCCCCAGATCCATTCAGACAATCCCTCCCAGAACCCCTTAAGATAGAACCTAAAGATTTATCTAAAAAAACCCAAAGCCATCGGTTTTTTGCAAACCACTTCTTGGGGTTCCAAAACCCGTCCTCAAGGGCGGCCCTCGATAACTGAGAGGGCCAGACATGCGAGAGTGGGGAATCTCGCAGTGCAAGGAGCTCCACAGTTGAATACATCAAAGATAGGAGCAAGTTGAAGGAGATGAAGGATCATTTTCTTCTAAGAGTGTTAGAGATGGTTAAGACAGGTAATTTAAAGTAAGGGAGGAAATAGATGTTAAAGGAAGACCAGTATGTTACAAATGTCAATACATCAGAACATCATCGCCCTCTCACGACGATGGGAAGTCTTGTGGTTGTAGTAAGTCCATCCAAAGGAGGTGGGGGTAGAGGTCTCAAAGGGTCGCCCTCTCACGGCGACCAAACCATTTGAAACAAACAAAGAGAAAGTGGTCTATCTCCCCATAATCCAAGACTCTCGATGTCTGTATCTCCTCCAGTCCTGATACCAGCGATGGCTGAGGATTAGATCAAAAAAGTAAGGCAGAGCTACTGGACAAAGTACTTAGAGTTAAATAATCAGGGTAATCTTGGGGAATAGGTGGTAAATAAAGCTGCAGATCAATCTAAGATTGCAAGTTAACGCTGAGTGGTCGTAATAGACCTAGATCTAATAAAGTAGAGAGGGACAGTTGAGGGGGAGAGTAAGTCATCATTTCCAGTTTGTAATCCTCAGTCCCTATCCATCACCTTGCTCAGGCTACTTAGTTCATTAGTTTAATAAGTCCTCAGAGTTTCAAGAAAGAGGAGTGCAACAGATCCCTAGAGGTTGAAGGGATCCTAACATTTATAGTCTTTGCAGCATTGCCCTCTCCTCTATTAACAACGAGGGCTTCCTTGCAGCCTCCTGGTGTTGCCGGTGCCATCGCTGCCGTTAGTGCCATATTAACGCTAGAGGGCTACGATATTTTTTTTTATTATTGAAAAAGTTTTTCAAATAGAGATTTTTCCCCCTTTTTTCCCCCCCTCCTCCCTAACCCCCCCCTCCCCCTCCCCTCCCCCCGTGGCTTCTCCAAAATAAAACCCAAATTAATAACAGATTATATAATACTTTACCATCCTTTTTACTCCACCCCCCATATGCTGACCCTTTCTTTCTAACAATATTATTATATCCCCCATATACTATACATTTCAAAGCAACATTCAGCTGTAAAATTATATAATAAATCCTAATTTGGCAATTTCAACTCATAATCTATCCATTTCCTCCTCCCCCATGCATATATCTCTTAATTCAAATCTTTTACGTATATTAATATAACATAACATCTCCTTTCCTAAACTAAACAATCAATAAGCTAACCTATCTCCACCCACTTTCCTACAGGTCTACCATACATAATATTTTCTATATCTTTGTTCTTCTGCCCACACCACTAAAAAATATTTCCATATATAAGTAAAATCCTCAAATGACTTTAAGCTTGTAATCCATATGATATCTTCTGTGATGTCTTTCAACTGGATTGTTAATTCCATCACCCATGTTAGGGTAACATCAAATTCTAGTTCCAACAGTATGTTCAGTATCTTCAATTACCATCTGCCTCAATCAATAGTAAATGTTTTCGTATATCAAAAAAACCACCCGAGTGACTTTATATTTATATTCCATATAGTGTCTTTTGTAATGTCTTTCATCTAGATTATTCGTTCCAACCACCGTGTTACGGTAACAACCAGATCTTCTGCATGCCCCAATCCCATAATTCTCTTGCCTTGTAACTCAGCATAAACGTAATCCATTTATCAGAGTCCAAAATAGAAAGTTCCAATCCACTCAATTTAAGACCATCTTCCACATCCCAAAAGTACAGCACTGCAGAGATCTGTCACTCTCCTCAAAATAATATAAATCAATACTTTGCCTCAGCTATATTTTCATGTATTCAATCGTCTCTTAAGTAACTGGCATTTACACTGTTGTTTAGTCTAAAAATTTTTATTTTTGTAAGACCTGCTTCTTCTTTTCTTAGCTTTTTGTGGCTTAAATCTCCATCCTGGTTTCCTTTCTATGAGTTGTATATCAACTGTTTGATTTCCATGCTGGTCTGTAACTTGATAAGTCATCTCATTAGAATCCAAAGCCACCTCTCTTGTATTTATAGGTAATCCAACTATAACCTCTGAAGGAGAATCCAGAAGTGGCTTATCCTCAAAGGCCTCTGTAACTTGTTGTTTTTCCGTTACCTCCACCTCCATCTGCTTAGCCTGAATTTCAATCTCTTGTTGATTTTGCTTTTGTGGCTTAAATCTCCATCCTGGTTTCCTTTCTATGAGTTGTATATCCATTACCTCCACCTCCATCTGCTTAGCCTGAATTTCAATCTCTTGTTGATTTTGCTTTTCTTTATTCCCCTCATGTGTTATACATGGAGATGTTGAGCCCATTTTAAGAACGTTATAGTAAAATTCTTCCGCTTTTTCAACAGTATTTAGTTGATATCTTTCTCCTTGATATCTCAATATTATACCAACTGGAACATCCCACCTAAATGGGATGTTTTTTTTCTTTAGCTCAGTCACCAAAAATCCAAATTGCTTTCTATCTTTTAACATTTTGGACGGCAATTCTTTATATATCCAAATCTTTCTTCCATTCAGTTCTAAAGTAGAGTTAAAGGATTTTTGCACAATATCATTTCTTGTTCCTTTATCTGTAAAGTAAATCACCACATCTCTAGGCAACTGCCTTTGCTTTGCAATCCAAGAATTTACTCTGTAAGCCTTGTCGATCTTACAAGATACCTCTTCAGGATGAACCTTTAAAATTACAGCCAGAACTTCAGCAGATATCTTTCTCAAATCATCTCTATTATTTTCCTGTAATCCCCTCATTCTGACCACAAATTCCATGGACCTGTATTGCATCATTGTGACTTCTTTTTCAATCCTTTGTTTTATATTGTCTACATTGTAAGTCTTGTGATCAGCTTCCTTTTTAGACTTTACTTCTGAGCTATTATCTTGAATATTTATCAAATCATTTTCAATTCTTTGTATTTTATTGTCCAAATTATAAATCTTTTGATCAACTTCCTCCATTTTAGACTCTAATTCTAAATTAGTATCTTTATCCATCTTTATAACTTCTTCTGAGAAAGTTTGCAAAGCTGTAACAAACTGTTGTTTCAAATTAACATATTTTTGCTGTACCAACTCTTTAATTTCCTGCCTGAATTTTTCAAGATTCTGGTTCACAATCTCATCATATCTTGCCATCTCCTCCAAAACAATTTCTTTTAGGTTAAAACCATTCTTCTGAGTCTGCAAGTTCAAAGCTTGTTCATGTGGTTTATAAATGGGGGAAAACCCCCCCCCTGCTGCTTGTTTGTCTGGCTTTGTTAGTTTTAACGCCATCTTGCCACACAGACAGACTCTTTTTAAAGAGAAAAGACTTCTCTTCAAACAATATCAATATCAAATCTCTAAGAAGAAAGAAACATAGAGTAGAAATTTTTATTTTCAATTCTAGCCAGTGCTATTATTTCTGCTACTTTGTAGCTTGTTAAATTATTCAGGCGGAAGGACTTTCGCTTTCAGCTTTCTTCTTCTCAAGCCTCAGCCAGTCGCCATTTTAAACTTTTTTTCCTTCGCTTTAAAATCGCTTATAAAATTGTTAGAAATACTTGCGATTTAGGGTCCAAAGTCCAGATCTCATCCTCTTTATTTGAACAATCTCTTAAATTTCATTAAATGGCTTGGTCCAGTTGCCTGGCTCTGCAAAAAGCAGAGTTCTCCCGAAGCCCGGAGCAGCGGTGAGGAAAATAGGGAGCCTCATCCTGCTTCGTCCCCAAGAATAAAACAAAAACTCTGGGGACTTCGCAGAGGGCTCTACCTGCCCTCGCCGGCTCTGTCTCACATTTCCTTAAGGAAATGGAGTTTTTCAAGCCACCTTTCAGGTGTAAAGGCGGCTCTTTACGGGCGACAGGGCTGGCGGTCTCAAAGGACCGTCTGGTGGCGACAGAAGCCAAACCGGAAGCCGAGGGCCACGATCTTTAACTGGGATAGCACGCAGTCCTGTGGGAAGGGAAAAACAAAACCCATACATATTTTCAGAGACATCTAGCATGAAATGCTTTGATAAATACTTGGGACAAAATTAGGAAAAACCATTATATGAAAGATATCCAATTTGGATATCAATAATGGAGGCAATAATTTATCCAAATGTATTGGACAGAAATAAAGTGGTGAGGTATTCGAAATTATTGGATGAACAAGGAAAGTTAAAATCAGATCAGGATCTAAAACATGAAGGAATAAAAATTGATTGGTGGCAGTACCTGTAAATTAGAACAAAATATATAAAAGATCGAGAACAATATGGCATTTATGGAGAACAATTGGAACTTGGCAAAATATTAATAGGAACAGAGGAAAAATGATTACTAAAATATACAATTTCTTATTAAGATTTAAAATGGAAGAAGAAAATGTGAAGGAGACGATGATAAGTTGGGCTAGAAATTTCAGGCATAGTATTGAATTAGACCATTGGGATAAATTATGGGAGAAAAACTATAAACTAATGATGTCAGCTGCTTATAAGGAGAACCTCTATAAAAGTTCTACTGTTGGCATTTACCACCAGCCAGATTGGCCAAAATGTTCTTAAACTGATCACCTGAGCACTGGAGATGTGGCTACAAGCAGGGAACGTTCTCCCACAAGTGGTGGACCTGCCCCAAGGCTTGATAATAAAATAAGAAAATGGTTGGAAGAGATAATTGAACAGAGAATAGAATTGAAGCCGGAATTATTTCTTTTGGGTATTTTTGATGGGAAAATGGGTAAAAAAATACTATATATAATGTTACATATATTAACAGCGAGCAGAATCGTCTTCGTGCAGAATTGGAAACAAGCTGAAACTCCTCCAGATCAAATGATAATAAGGAAAATCTACGAATGTGCAGAAATGGATAGACTGTCTATGGAAATGAAAGAGAGAGAAGAAACCGAGTACTACCAAATTTGGAATAGATGGTATATCTCGCTTGAGAATAAGCATAAAACTTAAGGTATAAGTTATAAAAAGTATAATATATAATGTAAAATCTATAAGAAATATATAATATCGATGATAATATGATTATTTGTGAGTAGATATTACTATAATTTAAATGATGGTGTAACATAGGATAGTGATGTATAGAAATAAAATTTATGTAAATATGATTATCACATTATCACATTATCACATTATGTGATAATCCGATATGGAAAAGCTGCAATGAGTGTAAATTTGTGTTTTGTGTTTTAAATGTTGGAAATTTTAATAAATATTACTTTTTTAAAAATATGTTCTATAGGTGGCACTTACCACCAGCCAGGCTAGCCAAAATGTACAAAAATTTATCACCTAAATGCTGGAAATGTGACCAAATACTGGGCACCTACTACCACATGTAGTGGACATGTAGAAAAGCAAAAGAATATTGGCAAAGGTTTCAAAGGTGGTTGGAAGAAATGACCAGACAGAGATCGGAACTCAAACCAGAAATATTCTTATTAGGAATTATTAAAGAAGATCTAAGTAAAGGGTTAACATATTTAATACTGCATATCATAACAACTGCAAGAATAGTTTATGCCCAACAATGAAAAGTGGAAACATACCTAAAGAAAGGGAAATAACAAAGAAAATACTTCACTGTGCAGAACTGTGCAGTCTGTGATAGACTGATGCTAGAACTGAAAAATAAAGGAGACAGAGTACTATGAGATTTGGAATAGAATTTATCAATGGTTAGACTTAAGGAATGGAAGTCGGAACGGATAAGAACAAGGTTGCGTAGATTGAAACAAGAGGCAATACATGTAATATATTATGTAATTGTAATCAGAATTGTAAATGTGTAGAAGAGGTTAAGTATGTATTATTAAGTAGTAATGTATATTGAACACACTGTGTATGGCGGAGATACCACCAAGACGGTTCCACGATGTCTAATTTTTTTTAACAATAAAGGTTTTTTTAAAAAAAAATTAAAAAAGAAATTATTGCTCTTTCTTTATATAGCAAAAAAAAAAAAAAAAGACATGCTAGCCCACCTCTCTAAGGGGAAAATTTTCTCAAAATTGGACAAGGGAAGCCTACTACAGAGTCAGAATTAGGAAAAGGTTGAATGGAAAATGGCTTTTAACACACATTGGGGTGCTTCCAGTTCAAAGTGCTCCCATTTGGACTACAGGACACTCCAGCAGTCTTCGTGCAACTAATAAATGAATTGCTGTTCCTTGAACACCAATACAAAGGTGTATTATGGTGTACTTAGATGATATTTTAATATGCACCGAAATGAAAGCAGAGCACATAAAACTTATTCGGGTGATCCTAAACAACTCCACACCACAAAGCTTTATGCAAAACTATCCAAATGTGAGTTCCACAAAAATAAAATAGACTATCTGGGATACAGAATCTCCCACAAGGGCGTGGAGATAGATCCAGAGAAAGTGCAAGTGGTGATTGAGTGGGTCCCTCCCCGCATGCACAAGTAATTGCAAAGCTTCCTGGGGTTTCCCAACTTCTATTGGCAATTCATCCCAGCATTCATGCAAATCATGCTCCCCATCACTAACCTGCTGAAAATTAAAGTGGAAGACAAGCAAAACCGAGGCAGTTGCTAAATTGGACCATAGAATGCCAAGTGGCATTTGAGAAACTGAAACGGTTGTTTTCAGCAGGGCCAGTGCTGAAGCACACAGATCCAGAAAAACTTTTTGTCATCCAAGCAGATGCCAGCGACATTGCCATTGGGGCTGTCCTCCTCCAAGAGAACGATCAAGGGCAAATACAACCCTGTGCATGCACTTCCAAAAAACTAATAGATACAGAACAGAGATGGGCTATTTGGGAGAAAGAAGCATATGCCATGCAATGGGCCCTTCTCACATGGAGACATGTGGATAAAGGATTTCCTGACAAATAGATCACAGTCAGTAAGGATGGGATCTCACCATTCCTCTACTCTAATACTAAGCACAGGAGCCCCCCAGAGTTGTGTGCTAAGCCCTTTCCCTTATTCCTTGTACACACATGATTGCACCCCATTGTATAACATCAACACAATTATTAAATTTGCGGTGGGACTCATTAATAAGAACAATGAGTCTGCTTACAGGAAGGAAGTACAGGAGCTGACATTGTGGTGTAAAGAAAATAATCTTACACTTAACACCCAAAAAACTAAAGAACTTATAATTGACTTCAGGAGGAAGAGAGATGTACATTTACCATTGTATATAAATGGTGAGGAGGTGGAGAGGGTGGGTAGTTTTAAATTTCTGGGCATTTATATCTCAAAGGACCTCTCATGGACTATGAATGCTAACATGCTTGTGAAGAAGGCACAGAAGAGGCTGTACTTCCTGAGAATGCTCAGGAAGATAAATCTATCTCAGCATCTACTACAGTCCTACCATCGCAGCCCCATTGAGAGTGTCCTGACATACGGCATTCTTGCATGGTATGGGAGCAGCTCTGTAGTGGACAAAAAAGCTCTACAGAGAATCATTAAAACTGCCCAGAATATCATCAGACTCCAGCTACCAGCCCTGGATGACATCTTCAAATCTCGCTGTTTGAGAAAGTTGCATAACATTCTCAGAGACTCTTTCCATCCTGCTTACAGTCTTTTTGGACTGTTGCCTTCTGGCAGAAGATACAGAACAATTAAAACTTGGACCACACATTTTCTGAATAGTTTTTATCCCAGAGCTATAACTGCACTCAACAATGAACTAAAGGGCCACCATCAGTGAGCTGTTGGACAGTACTACTTAGTCTGTTGTGTGGATGTTTGGGTGATTTAGGGGTGGGGAATTGTGGTGGGTGGGAGTGTGTTTGGGGATTGTTATGTGTGTTGGGCCTGGTCTTTGGGTGTTAAGTGAATTTCGTTGTATGGGTATACTGTGTATACACGTACAATGACAATAAAGTTATTATTATTATTCTTGGAGGGGAATAAAATCCCCTTCCAAGTCTGGACTGAGCACAAAAATCTGGAAGGCCTTAAAGACCCCATGGAAACTATCCCCAAAGCAAGTCCACTGGGCCCAATATTTCAAACATTTGACTTTACCTTCCTGGGGAAAAGAACTTTTTAGCAGATGCTCTATCCAGAATGCCTCAGTACAATAGCTACAAATCTGAAGTAATCAAACCCCTGTTCCCTGCTTCCCAGCTATCAGCCAAAATTATGACCTTCCAACTGACAATGCCACCACACAAGCATTCAAACAAGCCTTCCTCACAGACGACTGGTTCCAGGCTAATAAGAATACCTGTTTGCTTAAAGATGATCTGGCTTGGGTGGAAGGAAAGCTATATATCCCAGCCAGCCAGAGATTTTTCCTTCATGAAAACCTGCCATGACTCGAAGTTGGCCAGCAATTTCAGTTTTGTGAAAACACTGCAGTTAATTAAGAGGCTGTCAGGTGTGCTTCCTTCAAAGTCCAGGAAAGAATAAGCCAAACTCCATTATTTATAGAGTAATGTACTTTTACTAGAAAATGAAGTGAACGCAACCAAGGAAAAGCTGAAACTAAAGCAATAGGCGCGAAAATTGCATATAGAAAGCATCCCCTTCCACTGTCCATCGTCAATCATCCAATCCAAAGGTCTTCCAGAGGTCAGGTGGAAGCACGTCTGGCATCGTCATCAATCAGGAACGCGATGACGGTTGACCCGATAGCCACTTCAGAGATTTGGTTTCATTTCTTCAAAAATCCTCCAGCATGCTTTCCCCCCCCCAGGCCCCCTAACTCTCCCCCTCCTGTTTCTTATGGCAGCCAAAGCAGTAAATGCGGAGGCTGACATTCAGCCCCTCCGGAGAAAAGACATTAGTCCTAAACAGGGAAAAGAAAAGGGAAAAATTGCAATACAGACATTAAGGTTTATCAGGATATTTGGTATGAAACAACTGTACTTTCTTTGGTGCCCGGACATCACGTTTATTCACCCACTCAGCTTGAGACAAAGGAAAATGTTTCCAGGCCACCAGATATTGCACTTTACCATGATGCTTCCTAGAGTTTAAAATTTCTTTGACATCAAAGTGTTGTTTCCCTTCTATCAGTATGGGGACCGGAGGGGAATCTTGGTCCGGTCGTAAAGGGGACAAGTGTTCTGGTTTCAACAAGCTAACATGAAACACAGGGTGGATTCGTCTCAAAGTTTTTGGCAACTCCAATTCAACTGTTACTGGATTAATAAGTCTAGTGATCAGGAAAGGACCCACATACTTGGGTCCAAGCTTTTTTTGATTTCTGTGAAGTCTGTAAGTATTTGGTGGAAAGATAAACCCTGTCACCCACTTTATACACATGTGCTTGTGACCGTTTTTTATCAGCTTTGGTCTTATGCGCTCGGTGTGCATCATCTAGAGCTTTTCGAGTTACTGCCCAAGTGCTCCTTAGCTGTTCGATCCACTCAATCAAAGATGGGTTTTGTGGGTTGTCTTGTGGTAGCTCGGGGATCGGCACAAATTCCTGACCAGATGCTACCTTAAACGGAGTGAACCCGGTGCTGCTATGTATAGAGTTATTGTATGCCACCTCCGCAAATGGCAATAGGTCCACCCAGTTGTCTTGCTGGTAATTTACATAACATCTCAGGTACTGTTCTAACACGGCATTGGTTCTCTCACAAGCCCCATTAGTCTGGGGGTGGTGGGTGGAGCTTAGCCCCTGGGCGGAGCCTATCAATGTTAAAAACTCCTTCCAAAAGTTGAAAGTAAATTGTACACCCCTGTCCAAAATTATACGTTTTGGAGCTCCATGTAATCTGTAAATATGACGAATAAACAGTTTTGCAAGAGTTTTAGCTGAAGGGATTTTAGAGCAGGGGATGAAGTGCACTTGTTTGAAAAACAAATCCGTTACTGCTCAAATGACCATGCACCCTTCACTCTCTGGTAGGTACCAGAGTGCAGGCAAGGGCCGATCCAGCCCTTTCGGGTGACCTACTTCAGAAACTACAAGAAGTCCTGAAAACTGACGAAGTGTCCGGCTGCCTTGGCATCATGAGCGTATTGTAATGCTGTTAATCTTAAACTCTCAGGAACATACAATTTAGCCCCTATCCAAGCTAGACCATCACGGAGGGTACATTTATTTGAATGGGTTTTAAACCATTCGTCAGTTTTCAGGACTTCTTGTAGTTTCTGAAGTAGGTCACCCGAAAGGGCTGGATCGGCCCTCGCCTACACTCTGGTAGTCATTGGCGCTGCTAGTTGTGTCGAAGGGATGATGGGTCGAACCACTTCTTTCTTGGTACTGTTGTATTGAGGCAATCTGGCGAGTGCATCTGCCATGAAGTTCTTTCCACCAGGAAGGTAGCGTAGAGTGAAATTGAAGCGATTGAAGTGCTGGGCCCAACGAGCTTGCTTTGGTGACAGTTTATGCGGTGTTTTCAACGCCTGCAGATTTTTATGATCAGTCCAAACTTCAAAAGGATGCTTTGCTCCTTCCAGAAATTGTCTCCACGTTAACAATGCCCATCGCACCGCAAAAGCCTCTTTTTCCCATATGGCCCATCTCCTTTCGGTTTCTGACAATTTTCGGGACATGTAAGCACAGGGTTGTAATTCCCCTTCTGCATTCTTTTGCAGAAGTACTGCTCCCACAGCCATGTCGCTCGCGTCAGTCTGTACTACAAAAGGCTCTTCCATGTCTGGATGTTTGAGAACTGGTTCAGCAGCAAACAACCGTTTCAACTTTTCGAATGTGGCTTGACAGTCCATGGTCCATTCAAGGGGCCATGAGGGCCATGGTTTTACGTCACCTTTAGTTTTCAGAAGATTTGTTATTGGCAGCGCGATTTTGGCAAACGAGGGGATAAACTGTCTATAAAAGTTAGCAAATCCCAGGAAACTCTGTAGTTGTTTGGAATGGCGCAGCCCATTGCAATACTGCCCAAACCCTTCCAGGGTCCATCTCTATTCCTTCATGCGATATGCGATATCCAAGATAGTCAATTTTGCTTTGGTGGAACTCACACTTAGAAAGTTTGGCATATAGTTCAACAGCCCTGAGTTTTTTCAGGACAGTGCGCACCAATTCCACATGGTCGTCCATGTTCTCAGAGTAGATAAGAATGTCATCCAAGTAGACCAGCACCCCCTTATGCAGATGCTCATGCAACACTTCATTAATCAATTGCATAAGCACAGCAGGGGCTCCCTGTAAACCAAACGGAAGCACTCTAAACTGGAAATATCCCAGTGGGCAATTAAATGCTGTTTTCCATTCATCCCCCTCTTTAATTCTCACTCGGTAGTATGCCTCTGGTAAATCAAGTTTGGTGAAGACTTTTCCCTTTCCTAAGTGCACTAACATCTCTTTCATGAGCGGCAGGGGGTAAATGTTTTCCACGCAAATAGCGTTAAGATTTCTGTAATCAACTACCAGGTTAAAGGAGCCATCTTTCTTTTCCCGGAACAATACCGGTGCTGCCACCCTGGGTCTGGCTGGTTGGATGAATCCCCGTTCTAGGTTTTTATCAATGAAGTTTCACAATTCTCCTAATTCTCAAGGGGTCATGGGGTAGATTTTCGGCTTAGGGAGCTTCACACCTGGGAGTATTTCAATGGTACAGTCCGTAGTTCTGTGGGGAGACAGTACATCCAAGGCCTTTTCACTAAAAACTTCACGGAGATCCCAATACTCCTTTGGAATCTTCTCCTCCCCCTCGATGTGGCCTTCTGCCACTTCCACCCTTTCGGGTCCTATACCGTCCTCCATGGGGGGTTTCCCTCTCTAGTCTCGGTTTTCCGGTGCGAATACGCAAGACCCCTGTCTTCCAGTTAACCCGTGGGTTCCATCTACGGAGCCAGGGCAGTCCAAGTATGAGGGGTCGTTCCATGCCAGGGGCCACAATAAATCTGAGACTCTCTACGTGATCTCCCAACTGCATTTCAATGGGTTCGGTCACAAAGCTGGCTGGGCCCGCTCCTGCAATCGATCCGTCGAACTGACAGAACGCAATGGGCCTTTTTAACGTTTTTAGTCTCAGGCCCATCTTCTCCACCACCTTCGGGCTGATTATGCACCTGGTGCACCCCTCCTGTTTCTTATGGCAGCCAAAGCAGTAAAGGTGGAGGCTGACAGAGGCAGTTCTGGTGGCCATCCCTGAAAAAAGATATAGAAAGCTACAGGACTAGCTGCCCTGTCTATGCAGTTGCAAAAAGAAGGCAGGGGAAAACTCCAGGGCTATTGCAAACTGTAGCAGAGCCATCAGCACCATGGAAAGAAATATCTATGGATTTTATTATAGAGCTACTAGAAAGTGGGGAGAACAGAACTATTTGGGTCATAATAGATCTGTTTTCCAAGCAGGTCCACTTTATTCCCTGCCAAAAGATCCCCAAAATGGGATCTTGCTGACCACATTGTAAGCTGCCCTGAGTCTCCGGAGAAGGGCGGCATATAAATCAAATTAAAAAAAAAAAAAAAACTTGCCAAAATTTTTCTACATCACACATACTGGCTGCATGGTACCCTCCAAAGGATCATATTCAATCGGGGGGGTCCAATTCACATCAAAGTTCTGGAGAGCATTCCTAAGCCTTCTAGGTATCAGGGCCTAGGTTCTAGTCACCATCCTCAAACTAATAGAAGGATGGAGAGAACTAACAGGGTTCAAGGGCAATATTTAAAATGTTTTATCAACTACCAACAAGATAACTGGACCGACTTCCTCCCTTTTGCAGAGGTCGCTTATAACAACTCAGTGCATTCCATTACTAGTTTCACCATCTTTAGATGCCACAGGCCAAGAGTTTAACCCAATGTCAGAGCTATCAGTAGAAGAACCAACCATACCCTACCTTAAGGACTGGATACATCAACTACAAAACACCTGGCCAGTGGTAAGAAAAGCTCTCAGAGATGCTAGAGCTACTTTTTAAAAAAAAAATTATTAATTTTTTTTAAATTTTATTAACATACATAAATCATAATATATAATATATAACAATATACACAATACAAACAATCAACGAGTGCTCCCCCACCCCTTGGGATCATTCCTGCTTCCAAAATCTTAAAGCTTCTTCTGGTGGTGGTATCCCCCTTCCTCCAGAAAACACATATATTAGGAACTGTTTCCAGATTCCATTGAATTCATTTACTTTCATTATGCCCCTCCTTACTTTAATATTACAAGTCAGTTTATCATTTATGGCAATATCCCATACTTCCTTATACCATTATTGTTTGGAAGAATGGAAGATCCACTTTTAAAGCACATGCTGATAAAAAAAAATGATGGAGCCCAAGCCATTAAAAGTAGGAGATAGGGGGTAATTATCCACCAAGTTCCTACAATTCTGACAACCCTCAAAAAAATTGGGACCAAAATTCATAGGACCTTTTCCTATCACCAGAGTCATAAACACGGTGATAGTTGAATTACTCCTGCCTAAAACCATCAGGCAAGTACACCCCATATTTCATTGCCGCCTGTTGAAACCTTAAATTACCTCCCCACTCAGACCACCAACACACATCCCAACTCCACCTATCATGATTGAGGGTGAGCAACACTTTGAAATTAAGGAAATTCTGGATTCATGCATACACCATGACACCACGCAATACCTAGTTGCTTGGAAACACTTACCCCCCTCTCAGAATGAGTGGGTAGCTAAGAAACATGTTAGAGCCTCAAACCTACTGAGAAGATTCCATGCACAATATCCTGATAAACCCAAATAACTCATTGCTCTGTTTTTTCTTTGTGCTTTTTTCCAGGTGGATTTCTTCTATTCCTAAGGAGGCTGTATGTCAGGTCGCATTAAGCCCTATCGGGACGCTGCCATTCTGATAGGGAGGGGGCCTGGGTGCATTCTTTAGTGTATAGCCTTTTTCCTATCTATCTTGTACTTTGATTTACCTTCTTGGGAATGCCATCTGTTTTGTCTCAGCTCCGGAGCCTCCAGCAGGAGACGTCTGGGAACAGCTTCTTATCACCTTCTCAGTCTGTGATTCTCAAAACAACTTCATACCTGTGGATTGGTTTATTCAATACCAGACTGAGGGGAGGGGTTTCTAACTGCTTTAACTTAGCAGAATTGCATGGGAATACTCAGATCCTATTTCCTTTGTCTTGCTATCTCTTTCCTTTAATAAAAGGTTCCTTTTGAAATGCTAATTGTTTCAAGAGTTCTACTTTCTCAAACAGAGAGGAGAGGCAGGCCCTTACACTAGTGTGGAATACAATAACAGATGGGCCCACAACCAGGGCCAACTATGGTTTCTTAGAGTGCCACCTCCTTTATAGTAAGTACCTGGTGTTGGAAGAAATATCCACCTGGTTCAGTTCCAAGCTGGGAGAAAGGCACTGGAAACATGGAGGCTAATTGGAAAGATGGTTTAATGATGAACAGAACCACCAGCATTTATGGTTCTGGTGCAGCTGACAAAATGGAGTTGAGAGTAGGTGGCTTTTATACCTTCTTTGGGGCTTTGTATTTGAACTTCCTGTTCCTGTGCAAGAGCATGTCCTTTAATTTTCTATTGGCGCTGGTCAGATTCCTATAGGGGTCATGTAGGGGCCATAGTTGCAGGGGTCAAATCCACTTACCTTCGCTACCAGTTCGCAAATGTGAGCACGCGCATGCACACACTCGCTACACTCACACGTACTTCTCCACGCATGCACAGAGCCTTCTGTGCATGCGCAGAGGGTCAAAAATGGGACATGAACTTCCGGTTTGGCATTGCGGCGAGACAATCGGGGAAATAGCGGGCTTTGATGAGCCCCGCAAAAACCCCAGCTGCCGAACCGCCGCTGATGGGTCTTCGGACCGAAACCATCTTGCAGGGATGGGGGAAGAAGAGGGGTGCCTCAGATGACCAAGAGGAACAGGCAAGTTCCTGGGAGGTCGGAGGGAACCCTCTGTGAGTCGGCGGTGGGGGGCGGCAGCCATGGCGGCTGCCATGAAGCTGGGACAACTGGGCAAGTAAAGTGCTGGAGAAAAGCGGAGAAAAACGGAGTTCTTTGAAGCCAGGTTAGTGACAACAGTCCAGGCCTGTAACAACATTTGGAGCAATACTAATAATTAGAAGACCCCTAGCCTAAAATAGCAGCTATGCAACAAAAGGGCTTTGGAAAAAAATTTTAATACTACAACTTTAAAGAGACAAAGACTCGAGAAACAACTAATTTTGGAACAGAACTAAGAGAATTAATCTGGAGATATGATTAAAAGATTAAACACTTTAAATATTTGAATTGTTTTTTAAAAAGAAAAAAAAGAAATTTTGATACTTTTTTAATTAAAAGAAGAAATAAATTGGATGGTTATATAATAATAAATAAAATGGAGTCTTGCCTGACGAATGGAAATTGTGGATTATAGAGAGACACCATCTGGCGTAAAGAGGAACTTTGTAACTTCCCTTTCTTATGGGAAACTCTGAGCTTTACAGATAAAAATTACTGAACTCTGTGGAGGAGGATTTTTTCCCCCCTGTCTGCAGGCAGCTTGATTATGGTGAAAAGAAAAGAAATCTACAATGGAACTCCTACAGTTGAAATAATAATAATTTAAATGCTGGCGCAGGAATAGAAGAAGGATTAAACGCATCCTCAAAAGAAAAAGATTTCATACATCATATCCGGAATAAAAATAAGAAAAGAAAATTAACTTGATTTATGGAGAACAAAATTAAAAACTTGGAAAATGGAAGGAAATATATGTTTGCAGGCGAGGAAATGAAGATAATGTGATTAAAAATAAAATAAAATAAAGATGGATTGTAATAATAAAAGGGAGGTTTTTATAGAAATCAAGAATGTTAAAAGAAATTAATTAATACATGTAAAGATATGCTTGATGCAAGAACTATGTTTTAATGTTAAAATGTTAAGGAAAAGAATAAGAATAAATATGATTAATTGAAAATGTTAAAAGGAACTTATAAATACTGTTAAAGATATATTTTAAGCAAGAACCATGTCTCAATGTTAAAATGTCATGAATGTCATGAAAAAGGGTACAGGAAAATAAGATTATGTGAAAAAGCAATGCATAGATGGATGGAAACAACAAAGAAAGGTTTAAGTAGAGATTGATAGTTAAACCAACTATGAATATGCTGTATTTAGCAGCCAAAAAGTTATAATATGCTGTGTTGAACAGCCAAACAAAATGATTATGCTGTGTAACAGCCAAAACAAAACTGAATATGCCATGTAACGGCCAAAAAAACAAAAAATTAATATGCTGTGTTTAACAGCCAAACAAGAAAGGACGTGCTGTGTAACAGCCAAAAAATAAAAAAGGATATGCTGTGTTCAACAGCTTAAACAAATGGTTATGCTGTGTTTAACAGCCAAGAAATAAAAATGATTGGTTTAACAACAAAGATAAAGACAATAACACTGGGTTTTTTTAGGAAAATATAAAATGAGATGGGATAATTAAAGTGAGGAGGTGTATGTTGAGAATGATAAGTTAGGTTCAATAATAGAAATAAAGAGTATAAATTTTAATAGTTAGAAATAAAATGGGTATATTGAAATTAAATATTTTTGGAATGTTTAATATAATTGTATGATTTATATTGTTAAAATATATCCATCTAAGCAAATGAAAGAGAAAAATGGATTGATAATTAGTTAGGATTTAAGATTTAAGTAACAGGATTTTGGGGATAATTGCATAGTTACAGACAGATTTGAGTGAAATACTTGTTTAAAATATTAAGTTGTGTTAATTGAAAAATAAGATTTGTTAATGATTTGCTTTAATATGACTGGAGCAAAAGCTTCGTTTTGAAAAGATGTGTTTTATGTTTTTGTTCTAAAAATAAAAACATTTTATTTAAAAAAAATGGGACGTGATGATGTCTAGGCGGGTGGGCGGAGCCACCCGCTGCTGGCGCTACCAGTTTGCCTGAGCCAGATAGAACTGGCTGAATTTCACCACTGCATAGCTGGCTCTATAGGCAAAAGAGGAAATGGAAATCATAGGTATTCGTCTGAGTTTAGACTGCTCTGGGGATTGTGCAATGTCTGAAATACCCTTAGGAGATTGTGCAATGTAGTGAGCTCTGTATCTTCTGCTAAATGGTAGTTGGTTAATCCTATTATGTCCTGAAGGATCATGTTCTGTTTTTCTTAATCGCATCATCCTGGAGCTGAAGGTCTTTTGTTTTGTAGATAGGCTGGCCCAGTCTTTCTTAATGGGCACAAAATATCTGCTGGGCAGATATTAAGAAAGAGTGAGTTTGTTTCCTGCCCCTAAAAAAAAAACATGTTTCTTCATTTCTCATTTAGGGAAATATAATATTCTCCTTTTTTAATATTTCTCAAAATATTTCATTCTTCTAGGAGGGGGAGGCTTCACACACTGGCCATACTTCCTTATATAAATAAGGATGTATGAGTGAGACAAGAAAGAATTTGAAGTGATACTGAATTAAAAAGAAGTATGTGACTGGCCACATTCACTCTGATAATTATATCATGGCACTTATTCAACAGTTCAAATTTGCGATTGAGTAGAGATTATCTCCTTTTAAAAATGAGTCAATTTACTTTAAGTCTTGTCTTTCAAATATAAGTAACATAAATTAAGGGTGATAAAAATACAAAACAGAAAAGGTTAAATGTAACAATAAAATTACTTCTACTTTTTAATAGAATGTTTGCATATCACTTGCCAGCCTTTCCCATCCACTTAAAATCCACTATTTGGTAAACTATTATGTTGTGGGCTGCGGTAAGCAAGAACAGACAGCATAGATACAACAGCATTTATTGACTCAACTGGAACTCTGAACAACAGGCAAATTCCTGTAATTTATACTCTGGTCCCATAGGGCCTCAACCAATCATAGTACTTGAAAAAGCCCACTGAAATATGAATGGTCTAAGTTTCCCTTCAAAACAGTTGAAGTTAACAGTTAGGGTAATCTAAAGGTTAGTTTCACTTTAGCAGGCTTAACACAACTATATGTATTCAATACATAACACCCCTCCCCTCTATGATAGTTCTTACCCTCAGTCTGTTCAATATTCATAGTCTTTAAGATAGGCTGGGGCCCCATGAATCCTGGTGGACCGCCATAATGTTACTGGAGAGTCCTGTTTAAGTGAGTATTGTCCATCTCCAATTGAACAGAGCCTTGATGGCCGTTTTGGTCAACGATTAGTGGCGGCACATCTACTGCCCTTGGTACTTCTGTTTCTCCGGAGACGGCCATGGGTGGTGTAGGCAAACTCAAAGGAAAACAGTTCTCTGGTGGGTCTGATAAAGCCTTGGGATTCTCAATCGGCACTGGCCCGGCCTGCCGACAGCATAACTGATCAATGGAGCCTGAGTGGCGTAGGAGGCTAATGCCTCCTACTAAGGCAGCATTTAACATCCAGCTGCCTGCAATTACTGCGAGTTCAATTCTCACCAGGCTCAAGGTCGACTCAGCCTTCCATCCTTTCTAAGGTGGGTAAAATGAGGATCCGGTTTGTGGGGGCAATAAGCTGACTTTGTATAAAATATACAAAAGTATGAAGGCTAGAAGGCATATGATACGAGAATCTCTGTTACTAAACTGGGAGAAGATTAAACAATGTTATTATCTAAAAATTCCAGTCTGGTTATCACCTATTGAAGCAGTCTCACACGCAATAACATTCAGAAAAGAACAAATTGTTAGATATGGTGAATTATTAAATGAAAGGGGTGAACTTAAGTTGAAGCAAGAACTAGAAGAACAAGAGTTTGAAATGGATTGGTTTTCATATATGCAAATACAGTCTAGATATGATGAAGATTCCAAAAAGGAGGGTTTTTATAATAATTTGACAAATTTAGATAAAATTTTAACAGGTTCTGATGACCATGTAATTAAAAAACTATATAGTCATTTATTAGAAGTCAAATTGGCAGAAGAACAAGTTAAAGAAACAATGATTGCATGGGGGAAAAATGTGGGTCATGGGATTGATTTAGAGAAATGGGAAAAATTATGGTCACAGAATTATAAAATGACAATGTCAACAGCATATAAGGAAAATCTGTATAAGATGTTTTACAGGTGGCATTTACCCCCGGCGAGAATAGCCAGAATGTACAAGAACAAATCGGAGAAATGTTGGAAGTGTCATCAGACTCCGGGCTCATATTACCATATGTGGTGGACATGCGCAGAAGCCAAAAGATATTGGACTAAAATCCACAAATGGTTGGAAAAAATGATAAAGAAACATATTGACTTTAAACCAGAGATATTTTTATTAGGGATCTTACCAGAAATATACAATAGAGAAATGAGATATTTAATTGTGAATGTTTTAACAGCAGTTAGAATTGTATTTGCTAAAAATTGGAAAGGAGAGAAGACACTTACGGATGATGACATTATTAAGAAAATTTTGGAGTGTGCTGAAATGAGTAAATTGACATTTGAAATTAGGGAACAAGAAGATAAACAATATTATTTGATATGGGATTTATTTTATCAATGGTTAGACAAGAAAGAATGGAAATGAAATATGAAATTAATAAGATAAAAGAACATATAAAGGGGCTTTCTTCCCCTCATGGAGGATAATTTACTATTAAATAATTGGTAAATGAGAATAATAATGTAACAAATTGTTAAATAAGAAAATGTTGGATAGAGGATTAAGCACAAAAGATTTGTAACCGATCAATACACTTTCTGTAATTGTAATGGATGATAATTTTTATGTTTGAAGTTTTGTTTAAAAATAAAAAAAATTTTCAAAAAAAAGTATGAAGGCTATTGCTTAACGCATTGTAAGCCGCCCTCAGTCTCCGGAGAAGGGTGGCATATAAAAATAAATAAATAAATAAATAAATAAATAAATAAATAAATAAATAAATAAATAAATGTGGCATCTGATTGTACGATCATTCCCCAGAGTAACCTTGTATGACAATGGGCCATTATGTTAGATACCCTGGATGCCACCCAAGGTGCCCCACTCCCATAGTTCCTGGCCCAGACCAATTCACCTGGCTATAAGTTCCGGGGGGGGAGGTGTTGGCTGAACCATCTCTGCCGCTACTCTGTCTGGGTGAAGTTGGTCGAGCTTTGTGGTGAGCCGACGGTCCCACCTCAGCTCCACTGGGCTGTGACCTGTTGCTGTACTGGGCATTGTGTGTTTGACACAGGAGGAAGTTTGCCAGGCGGTGATTCCAGTCCCCATTTGTGCTTGAGCACCTCCTTTGTGGTCCTGATCATTCATTCAGTCTGACCGTTGGTCATGAGGTTGAATGGAGCGGATGTTATGTGCTGAATCATGTTGGCATTGAGGAATGACTGAAACTCTGCTGCCGTGAATTGTGCTCCATGTCGAACACAATTACATCTGGCAGACCATGTGTGACGAGCAACTCTCAGATGACCCTGATCATTGTCATCGATGAGACCGGTACCACTTCTGACCACTTGGAATAGTTATAGTCCACTACTATCAGGAACACCTGCTCCTGGAAGGGGCCTGCAAAGTCAATGTGCATGCAAGACCATGGGGCATGCATGGTGGTCTTCCAGTGGTACATTGGTGCTTGTGGTATCTCCAGTCAGATTTCTTGGCAGACCTGGCAATTCCTTACTTGCTTCTCTATGTCTTTGTCCAGGCCTGGCCACCACAAGTAGCTCCTGGCTAGAGCCTTCATCCAAACAATTCCTGGGTGCCCTTGATGTAGGAAATCCAGCACCTTGGAGTGAAGACTGGTGGAATGATGACCCTGCTTCCCTTGTGGACCGACAGTTCATTTTTTCAAGAAGTGTAGTGTTGGAACTCTGAACCTGGCTGGGCCTCAGGCTATCCCCTTAACACCCAGTTGAGAACGCAGCGAAGTGTTCTGTCTGTGGTGGTTTCAGCTGCAACGTCCCCTGCATGTAGGTGTATGTCAGGCAGGTCGTGGATCACCAGAATATGACAAGCAGGGGCCAGATCCAGCTCAGTCTGTGATAGAGGCAGTCAGCTAGAGCGTCGGCGTGGCCCATTTCCTTGCCCGGTTTGTAGACTAGCCAGTACATGTATGCGGCCATGAAAATGGACCATCATAGCATTCGCAGTGACAGGATCAGTGGTGTCTGTTTGTCAGCTGTGAAGAGACCAAGCATGAGTTTGTGGTCTGTAAAGAAGGTGAAGGTTTGTCCATATAAGAAATCGTGGAACTTCTTAATGCCAGCCACTACGGCGAGAACTTCCTTGTTTATGTGGGCATAGTTCCTGTCAGCCAGTGATAATGTTCTAGCATAGTATGAGATGGGGGCCTGTCTACTATCTGGCATCCTGTGGCTTAGTACTGCCCCAATGTTGTATGGCAAAGCGTCACAGGCTAGTGTTACTGGTACAGTTTCGTTGAAATGAGCTAGGACGGAGTCCAAGGATAACAATGATTTTACCAACTTGAACGCTTTGTCTTGAGTGCTCAACCAAACCCAGGGTGCTTGTTTGTCCAGTAGACAGTATAGCAGTTCTTCCAGGGCAGCCTTATGTGGTAAGAAGGAGTGGTAAAAACTGAGCAAGCCCATGAATGCTTAGAGCTCCCCCTTGGATTTTGGAGTGGGGCTTGTTGAATTGCCTTTAGCTTTGCTTCAGATGGGTGGATTCTGGCAGCATCGATGTGGAAAGCCAGGAATTCTGTGGATTCCATGCTAATCTGGCACTTTTCCCTCTTGAGTTTTAGACCTGCCTCACGGAAACATTGGAGTACTGCATGGAGACGTTCCGCCAGGGCTGCTGCTGATTTCCCTGTGATCAGGACATCATCAAAGTACGGGCAGATGCCAGAAATGTTCTTCAGTGTTCATTCCATAATACTTTGGAACAATCCTGGTGCTATGCTTACCCTAAACTGCAATCGGCGCATTCAGAATGCACCTCTGTATGCAACTATTGTTTGTGCTTTTGCGGTAGCGTTGTCTACCGGTAGCTGCTGGTAGGCCAAGGCAAGGTCTAGTTTAGCAAAGATTCAGCCTCCCAGGAGTGAGGCGAGTATGTGGCTTACCACTGGTACAGGGTAAGCATGCTGCTGTAGTGCCTTATTTATGGTGCACTTGTAGTCTGTGCAAATGTGAACGTCCCCATTAACTGGGGTCACTATGGGAGTCTCCCAATGGCTACCAGTCCACGGGTTGGAGCATTCCCTGCTGTACCAGCTTGTCTAATTCTGCATCAATTTTAGGCTTCAATGCAAAGGGAATCCTGTGTGGTTTTAATCGGATTGGAGTTACTACTGGATCAAGGTTGAGTGCAATGGGTGCCTGTTTGTATTGTCCCAGTTCAGTGCTGAATAAGTCAGTGTATTGTTGGCATACCACTTCTAGATTGGCTATTTGGTTTTGATGGATGCCCATTTGGTTTTGATGGATGCCAGGTCCGTGGTAAATAAAGCCCCCCTCATTTGTGATCTAGTTCAGGAGGGGGGAGCGGATCTGGCAGGAATTACAGAGACCTGGTTGGGCCAAGGGGGGGTCCCCCTCACTGAAATGTGCCCTCCTGGTTTCCACGCATTTCATCAACCGAGGTCACAGGGTAGGGGCGGGGGGGGTGGCGGTTGTTATAAAAGAAGATCTTGGTCTGAGGGAAGCCACTGTTCCTCAGATTGCCAGTTGTGAGTCCCTCCTGGTGAAGTGGGGTCATGGGGTACAAGTGGGCTTGCTGATCACGTACCTGGCTCCCTGCCACGTGGCAGCAGCCCTGCCTGAACTGCTCAACGTTATAGCCGGGGTGGCAGTTGATACCCCGAGGTTTATGGTCATGGGGGATTTTAACTTGCCATCCATCGGTGAAGCATCTGAGGCAGAGTGGGAGTTCATGGCTTCCATGATGGCTATGGACCTGACCCAGTTAGTGCATGGCCCTACTCACATGGGGGGAAACACTCTGGACTTGGTTTTTGTCTCTGGTCAATGGTTGAATGATCTCGATATTGGGGATATAGTGACTGAACTCTTGTCATGGTCGGATCATTCCCTCCTTCACCTTGACCTTTGAACCACTATACCCCGCTGCAGGGAGGTGGAACCGATGAGGTGGTTCTGCCCCAGGCACCTGATGGACCCGGATTGGTTCCAGACAGAGCTTGGGCCGTTTCCTGAGGCTCTGGCTCACGGCTCGACTGAAGACCTGGTGGCTGCCTGGGATAGGGCGGCCGATGGAGCTTTGGATCGGGTCATGCCTTTGTGGCCTCTGACACGGTGCTGATCTCGCTTGGCTCCTTTGTTCACAGAGGAGCTAAGGGAGATGAAGCACTGGAAAAGACACCTGGAGAGCGGTTGGAGGGCTAGCCGGTGTGAATCTGACCGAACACTGGTAAGGTCTCATATTAAGATTTACCTTGTGGCGATAAAAGTGGCAAAATGTAACTATTTTTCTGCTCTTATTGCATCATCAGATAACCGCCCAGCCGCCCTGTTTAGGGTGACCTGCTCCCTGCTCCTTCAGGAAGTGTGGGAGGACCCCTTGGAGGGTAGAGCCGAGGACTTTGTACGGTATCTGTATGATAAAATTGCTCAGATTCGGGAACATCTGGACTCTGACGGGGTAGATTCAGGGGGGAGGATGGAGGCAGGTCTTGAGAATATTATCTGGGAAGAGTTTGACTCTGTGACTCCCGAAGACGTGGACAGGATACTGAGTAGACTGAATGCTGCCACATGTTTATTGGACCCGTGTCCCTCCTGGTTGGTGCTGGCCTCCCGGGAGGTTACACAAGGCTGGCTCCAGGGGATTATAAATGCTTCTTTGAGTGAGGGAGTATTTCCCGCCACCTTGAAAGAGGCGGTGGTGAGATCTCTCCTCAAGAAGCCTTCCATGGACCCGGCAGTATTGGCTAATTACCATCAAGTCTCTAACCTTCACTTTGTTGCGAAGGTTGTTGAGAGTGTAGTAGCACGACAGCTCCCTCAGTACCTGGATGAATCGGCTTATCTGGATCCGTTCCAGTCGGGCTTCAAGCCTGGGTACAGCACGGAAACGGCATTGCTCGCATTGGCTGATGATCTCTGGAGGGCTTGGGACAGGGGTTGCTCCTCTGTCCTGGTCCTAGTAGACCTCTCAGCGGCTTTTGATACCATTGACCATGGTATCATGCTGCACCGGCTGGAAGAGTTAGGGGTGGAAGGCACCGTGCTGTGGTGGTTCTCCACCTTCCTCTCTGACCGGTCGCAGTCAGTGTTGGCAGGGGGGCCGAGGTCGACCCCGAGGCCCTTTGTATGTGGGGTGCCACAAAGGTTGGTCCTCTCGCCCCTTCTGTTCAACATTTATGTGAAGCCGCTGGGTGAGATCATCTGTGGTTTCGGGGTGAAATACCACCAGTACGCTGATGACACCCAGCTGTACATCTCCACCCCGGACCACCCCAATGATGCCCTTGAAGTGATGTCCCGGTGCCTGGAGGCTGTACGGATCTGGATGGGGAGGAACAGACTCAGGCTCAACCCATCCAAGACCGAGTGGCTGTGGTTTCTGACATCCCGATATAGTCAGTTGGTGCCATCACTGACTATAGGGGGTGAGTCGTTGGCCCCAACAGAGAGGGCTCGCAACCTGGAGGTCCTCCTGGACTCACAGCTGTCTTTAGAAGAGCACTTGATGGCTGTGGCCAGGAGGGCATTTTATCAGGTTTGCCTGATTCGCCAGTTGCATCCCTTTCTGGATCGGGACTCGTTAAATACGGTCACTCATGCCCTCATCATTTCCCGCCTGGACTACTGCAATGCTCTCTACATGGGGCTCCCCTTGAGGAGCACCAGGAGGCTCCAGCTGGTCCAGAATGTGGCCGCGCAGGTGGTTATGGGAGCGACGTGCCGCTCCCATGTGACCCCCCTCCTGCGCGAACTGCTCTGGCTTCCGGTGGTCTTCCGGGTGTGCTTCAAGGTTTTGGTTATCAATTTTAGAGCGCTCCATGGCTTAGGACTGGGGTATCTACGAGACAACCTTCTGCCACCAGTAGCCTCTCACCGACCAGTACGCTCCCATAGAGAGGGGCTCCTCAGGGTGCCGTTGACCAAACAGTGTCGACTGGTGGCCCCCAGGGGGAGAGCCTTCTCTGTGGGGGCACCCACCATCTGGAACGAGCTCCCCCCGGAGATACGGAGGATCCCGGATCTGCACGCTTTCCGCCGTGCCATCAAAACATTTCTATTCCAGCAGGCCGGCCTGGCGTAACCTCTCTTTTAAATTGTTTTTAAAAAAATTTTAAAAATTTTTTAAATTTTAAATTTATCTTATGAATTTGAGGTGTTTTAAATTTCGTTTTCCGGGCCAATTATTTAATTGTATTTTAATGGTTTTTTAACATTTGTATTATATGTATTTTATTTGGCTGTTCACCGCCCTGAGTCCTTCGGAAGTATTTATTTATTATTAATCAAATTTCTATACCGCCCTACTCCCGAAGGACTCAGGGCGGTGAACAGCCAAGATAAAATACAGATAATACAAATATTAAAAAAATCCCTTAAAATTATTAAATATTTCGGCCGAAACACAGATTAAAACACCCAATTTATAAAATCACAAATTAAAAAATTTAAAAAATTTAAAAGATGGGAGTTAGGCCAGGCCAGCTTGCTGAAATAGAAAAGTTTTGAGAGCAAGGCAAAACGTGCACAGGTCTGGGATCTTCCGTATCTCTGGGGGGAGCTCGTTCCAGATGGTAGGTGCCCCCACAGAGAAGGCTCTCCCCCTGGGGGCCACCAGTAGACACTGTTTGGCCGACGGCACCCTGAGGAGCCCCTCTCTATGGGAGCGTACTGGTCGGTGAGAGGCTATTGGTAGCAGAAGGCGGTCTCGTAGATACCCCGGTCCGATGCCATGGAGCGCTCTAAAGGTGGTAACCAAAACCTTGAAGCGCACCCGGAAGACCACCGGGAGCCAGTGCAGCTCGCGCAGGAGGGGGGTCACATGGGAGCACCACGTCGCTCCCATAACCACCCGCGCGGCCGCATTCTGGACCAGCTGGAGCCTCCGGGTGCTCCTCAAGGGGAGCCCCATGTAGAGAGCATTGCAGTAGTCCAAGCGGGAAGTAACGAGAGCATGAGTGACTGTATTTAACGAGTCCCGATCCAGAAAGGGACGCAACTGGCGAATCAGGCGGACCTGATAAAAAGTCCCCCGGCCATGGCCGTCATGTGCTCTTCTAAAGACAGCCGTGAGTCCAGGAGGACACCCAAGTTGCGAACCCTCTCCGTGGGGGCCAGTGACTCACCCCCAATAGTCAGTGATGGCACCAACTGACTATATCGGGATGTCGGAAACCACAGCCACTCGGTCTTGGATGGGTTGAGCCTGAGTCTGTTTCTCCCCATCCAGATCCGCATGGCCTCCAGGCACCGGGACATCACTTCAAGGGCATCATTGGGGTGGTCCGGGGTGGAGATGTACAGCTGAGATGTACAGGAAGTAGGGGGTATACAAATTCAAATTCAAATTCAAATTATTATTATTATTATTATTATTATTATTATTATTATTATTATTATTACCCCGATGCCCAGGGCCTCGAACCAATCCAGTCCTATGAGACTGGTGTGCGGCCCCTCTGCAACCACTATGCTAAGGGAACCCTTAAGCCCTCTTAATTGTACCCTAATGGTAGCTTTGCCCCTTACGGGAACACAGCAATTCTAGAAGTCCATTAGCACTAAGCTCAATGATTTTAGTGGGATCTCCTGTTGGCTATATTTGCAAATGTGGTTGAAAGTCGTGGAGGAAATAATGGACAGGACCGATCCAGTATCTAGCTCCATGGAGCAGGAGACCCCTTGAAGTTTTAGTTGGAGTCTTATCTTTTCTTTGATGGGGCATTGGGCCCCTATGCATTGGATGCTAGGCCTTCCCAAACAGTATTCAACTCTGTTTTGTCCTGGGAGCCTTTTCCCATTGTGCTGCTGTGTTGCAGGTTTCATTTCTCACTGATGATCTCTGCGAACTCTAGCAATGTGACCTTGTTTTCCACAGGCACAGCATACTGTTATGTGGAATCTGCACTCTGCTCTTTCATGCTGTCCCCCATAGCTTGCACAGCTCTGTGGGGGAGTTGCTTGCTTTATGGAAGGTGACCTTCTGGGTGGCTCTCTCCACAAGTGATTGATTTCTTCATTCTCACTGACCTTTTCTGAGCCTTCTGTGGTCTCTTGGTTGATCGCTGGGGAGGCTGGTGTGTGTTTTTGTGGCCGGAGTCTTCATGGCCCCTCCAGCAGCCTCATCCACCATGACTTCCTTCAATGCTGAGCACATTGTAAGCTGCCCTGAGTCTTCGGAGAAGGGCGGCATATAAATCAAATTAAATAAAAAATAAATAAAATAAATGCATCTTGGAAAGTCAGTTTCTCCTTGGCAAATAGGAGCTGCTGTAATTCACTATTATGCAGGCCACAAACGAGCCTCTCTCTGAGATGGTCTTCCAAATCAGGGAACTCACATTGATGCAAAGTTGGCGAAGGGCTGCCACAAACTCTGCTGCAGATTCCCCGGATCTCTGTTCACGATGCTTGAATGCATGACACTGGGCAATGACCGAGAGTTTAGGCTCAAAATGTTCACTTAATTTTTTCTTGAGGTCTGCATAGGCCAATGTCTCTACGCTTATTGATGCTATCAAGTTTTCAGTGATATCAAACGTGACTTGTCCACAGACACATAGTAGGTTTGCCGCCTTCAGGCCATCTTCTGTGACCTGGTTAGCCCTGAGAATCTACTCAGGAGATGTATGAGCTCCACTGTTCTGGGTGAATAGTATCGAACTCGTTGAGTCTTCCCAGTTTAGCCATTTTGAGAAGGCCCCTGTAGTGCTGGTTAATGCTTGTACTACTGCAGTTGGAGCTGAGCTGCACTTAGGAGTCCTGGGGACAGATCCCTCAGGTACATCTTTGCCTCCAGTGTGTCTTACTGTCAGGCAGGGTGGGGAGCGTGGTCCGACCAGGGCTCTTTACACGGTCTGACACCCAGTGATTTCAGTCTCTTGGTTAGCAGTAGCTCTCTCTTCTGCAGCATCCTATCCTCATCACCACTATTATGTTGTGGGCTGTGGTAGGCAAGATCAGGCAGCATAGATACAACAGCATTTATTGACTCAACTGGAATTCTGAACAACAGGAAAATTCCTGTAATTTATACTCTGGTTCCACAGAGCCTCAACCAATCATAATGCTTGAAAAAGCCTGCCCAAATATGAATGTTCTAAGTTTCCCTCCAAAACAGTTGAAGTTAACAAGTTAGGGTCATCTAAAGGTTAGTTTCACTTCAGCAGGCTTAACACAACTATATGTATTCAATACATAACAGAAAACTTCTAAATAGTTATTTTCAGGACCAGTCCACCAAATGGATAAATAAATCATTTGGCTCAGCTGTCACATTTAAGAGAGTTGTTGCATAACTAAGTGTAGTTAGCATTGTTTCTTAGAAAGAAGCTATGCTATGCTTTACCAATACAACAGGATGACAGGGCCAGACAGTTGAAATAGCAGCAATAGCAATGTATGAACATACGGTTTATTCAACCTTATTTTTGCTTTCATAATAGTTTATGGTAAAAATTAAAGAAGTATTATTGGTGTAATTGTTGTCATTGAGAAAACTGAATAATATAGAAACAACAAAATATTTGGTTAGCTGGACAGAATCCCCATTCTCAGAGAGACAATGATATCCCCATTTTAGTTACCAATACTTTGTGTTTTTGGATCTTTGTGTTATATTGATCAGGAAGGCAATGTATGAACTCCCTGGGTATAGCATGCAGTTCTTACCTCTGGCTAATGTTAGGTTCCGGCTCGCTCCACTAAAGAAAACAATTCAAACAGGCTTCCTGTGATGAGTCTTTATATAGTGCTCCGGCACGCTCCGACAAACACCCATGAAGATGAAAACATTGTCAGCTTTGTTTGCTCTGTGCTCCCCACCACCTTTTAAAGGTTCCCACTTCCCTTCTCAGCTCCACCCCATGGTCCCACCTTCCAGTCACCCCCTACTTGCAGCCTCCTCGTGTCAGCCAGCAATTATGGTTTGCCATCTCCAATTTCCTGTGGCCTCATCAGCAATGTCATTTGCATATTGCACTGAATGTCAGCTGGTCGCCTCCCAACAATGAATCGGCAGAAAAAATGGCTGTGTTCCATTTCGTCATGGATCTGCGGCATTTCACAGCCTAGCGAGATGGTATTTATTTATTTATTTATTTATCAAATTTTTATACCGCCCTTCTCCCAAAGGGACTCAGCCAAGATAAAAACCAGCAATATAAAAGTTAAAAACAATGTACAGCCAAGATAAAAACCAGCAATATAAAAGTTAAAAACAATTTAAAAATTATTAGATAATTTGGCCAATCATCTAAAACACAATAACCCATTAAAATAATATTTTAGGCCAGCCCTGCTTGATGGAATAATAGAGTTTTAAGGGCGCGGCGGAAGGTACAGAGGTCGGAAATCTCCGGGGGCAGCTCGTTCCAGAGGGCAGGTGCTCCCACAGAGAAGGCTCTCCCCTGGGGGTCATCAGTCGACATTGTCTAACCGATGGCACCCTGAAGAGACCTCTCTGTGGGAGCGTACTGGTCGGTGGGAGGCTATCGGAGGCAGAAGGCAGTCTCGTAAAAATCCAGGTCCTATGCCATGGAGCGCTTTAAAGGTGGCAACCAATACCTTGAATCACACCCAGAAGACCACTGGGAGCCAGTGCAGCTCGCGCGGGAACGGTGTTACATGGGAGCACTGAGTCGCCCCCATAATCACCCGCAGGGCCACATTCTGGACCAGCTGGAGCCTCCGGGTGCTCTTCAAGGGGAGCCCCATGTAGAGAGTGTTACAGTAGTCCAGACAGGAAGTGATGAGGGCATGAGTGACCGTGGACAAGGCATCCCGGTCCAGAAAGGGGCGCAACTGGTGGATCAGGCGAACCTGATAAAAAGCCCCCCTGGCCACAGCCATCAAATGATCTTCTAAAGACAGCTGAGACACCAAAGTTGCGAACCCTCTCTGAGGGGGCCAAGGTCTCACCCCCTATAGTCAGTGATGGAACCAACTGACTATGATGGGACGCCGGAAACCACAGCCACTCAGTCTTGGAGGGGTTGAGCCTGAGCTTGTTTCTCCCCATCCAGATCCGTACGGCCTCCAGGCACCGGGTCATCACTTCAAGGGCATCATTGGGGTGGCCCGGGGTGGAAATGTACAGCTGAGTGTCATCAGCGTACTGATGGAAATCCACCCCGAAGCCACGGATGATCTCACCCAGCAGCTTCACATAAATGTTGAACAGGAGAGGCGAGAGGACCGACCCCTGTGGCACCCCACAAACGACCTATGCCCCCCTGTCAACACAGATTGCATATGGTCAGAAAGGAAGGAGGAGAACCACTGTAACATGGTGCCCCCCCACCCCTAACCCCTCCAACCGACGCAGCATGATACCATGGTCGATGGTATCAAAAGCGACTGAGAGATCTAATAGGACCAGGACAGAGAAAAAACCCCTGTCCCTAGCCCTCCAGAGATCATCAACCAATGCGACCAATGCCGTTTCCATGCTATACCCAGGCCTGAAGCCCGACTGGAATGGATCTAGATAGTCCACTTCATCCAGGTACTGGGGAAGCTGTCGCACCACCACACTCTCCACAACCTTCACCACGAAGCGAAGATTGGAGACTGGATGATATTGGGGTTTCAGGGATGATTCCAGTCTCATCTGTGGCTGGAATGCAGCAACTACATTGGTGTCGGGCTCTGGGTGGCTTTTCCTGTGGCTGGTTCTCTCCCCCACCCCCCTGAATGGCAGCCCAGTGGGACGGAGCTGACATGCGGCCATCCTACCACGATGCTGGCATCTGCAATGACAGAATCTGATGTTAGCATGATTACAATGGCTATGCTGTAGGGGCCCTTGTTTGTCTAGGTTTTTCTTATGGAATCGAGATATGAGCCATTCAGCATTTACATCTTGGCATGGTACCCATGATGGGTCCGCAAGGGTGTATCCCTCCCATAGAATAAGGTATTACAGTCGGCCCCTATGCCAACGTGAATCCAGTATCTCAGTTACCAGGAAATGTGGTTGGTTCCCCACTATGATGGGAGGAGGGGGTTTTGCAGTTTGCCCCTTAAAGGGGATTTCCTTACTGGCTGAAGTAGGCTACTATGGAAAATGGGATGCATTTTCCCCAGTAATGGTGGAAGTTGTAGCTGTCACGGGGTTTATGATCTTTACTACCTTAAATGGGCCTATATATTTGGGGCCAAGTTTTTTACAGGGTGTTTTCAAGTTGAGATATTTGGTTGACAGATACACCCTTTGACCTACATAGAAAGGGGGTTGTGGCCGTCTCATCTTATATTTTATATTTTATCTTGGATTTCTTCAATGCCTTCCTGATGGTATGCCAAACCTGCTGTAATTGGGACATCCAACCCTGTAGGCCTAGGTCCTGTGTCACCGACTGGGGACATTCCAGTATAGGCACAAAGTCATGTCCCGTAGCTACCTTGATTGGAGTAAACCTGGTGCTGCTGTGGAGGGAGTTGTTATAAGCGACCTCAGCAAAGGGGACCAATTCCACCCAGTTGGTCTGCTGGTATTTAATGTAGCACCAGATGTATTGCTCCACCATTGCATTGGTCCTCTCAGCTGCTCCATTGGTAGCCAGGTGGAAAGCTGAACTGAGTCCCTGGGCCGACCCTATCATGGTCAGGAAACTCCGCCAGAACCGGGCAGTGAATTGGACTCCATCACAATTCTCCTCCACACTCCGTGTAATCTGTATATATATGTAAAATAAACATTTTAGCTAACTTTTGGGCAGATGGTAATCCTTCACAGGCCACAAAGTGCTCTTGTTTGGAAAACAGGTCTATGACCATCCAGATTACCATCCTGCCTTGACTAGCTGGCAGATCCACAATGAAATCCATGGCTATCTCCTCCCATGGTCTGAGAGGAGATGCCACTGATTGGAGCAACCCGGGGGGCTTCCCAGGTTGTTTTTTCATTGTCGTGCAGTAACACAGCTACGTACATATTTTTCCACATCATGTTTCAGTCTAGGCCACCAAAACTGCCGATTGATTAAATGGAATGTCTTTAGGAAACCAAAATGGCCGGCTGCCTTTATATCGTGACATCAACTTAATACCTCCACACAGAGGGTGCTAGGTATGTACAATTTTGTTCCTTTCCAGGCCGGGCCAGCTCTCTGGCTAAGATGTTTTGATTGGCCTGGAACACTCATCTGTGATAAGGGCTTGTTCTATGTCCCGGGTTACAGTATCTCTTTCAGTTGATCTTTTGTGTGGGCTGTACCCACCCCCATGTATTACTGAACTACCCATATTTGTTGGAGCTGGGATGATGGCCTGTACCTCCTCCTCACGATTGCAGTCATATTGGGGCATTCAAGATAGGGCATCCACCAGGAAATTTCATCCCCCTGATATATATTTTAGTCAGAAATTAAATCTCCTAAAATATTGTGCCCACCTAACCTGTTTTGGCGACAACTTACAGCGCCTCCAAATTCTTATGATCCATCCATACTTCAAACGACAGTCCTCCCCCTTCCAGCAGGTGTCTCCATGTTAGCAAAACCCACCAACCGCAAACACTTCTTTTTCCCATATGGCCCATTTGCGTTCGGTTTTGTTTAACTTGCGGGAGGTGAAAGCACACGGTTGTAGGATTCCATTGTTGGTGGTTTGCAATAGAACCTCCGCCACAGCGACATCACTGGCATCCGCCTGTACTATGAATGTTTTATCCAGATCCGGATGTTTCAGGATTGGCTCTTTTGCAAACAAAGGCCTGCTGACCTGGTAATGTTCAAAGGCCTGCTGACCTGGTAATGTCCAGGGTATCGGTTGGCCAGGTCGGAGTTTTTGTGTCAACTGTTTGGTTTTCAGGAGGTCCGTTAATGGAAGGGCTACTTTAGCAAAGGCCAGAATGAACTGACGATAGAAGTTTGCAGACCCCAAGAAGCTTTGTAATTGTTTCTGCGTCCTTGGGGGCTTGCCAGTCCAAAACAGCCTTTACTTTTACAGGGTCCATCTCTACACCTTTTGGTGAAATCCAATATCCCAAATAGTCTAAAAGCGACTTGTGGAACTCGCATTTCAACAACTTGATGTAGAGCTTGGCAGCTAACAGTTTACTTAGGAGCTGGCGAACTAATGAGACATGTTCCTCAAGGGTTTTAGTATATATTAATATGTTGTCCAAGTATACTAACACTCCGCTGTATAGATGCTTCTGCAAAACTTCATTAATCAGCTGCATGAATACAGTGGGTGCTCCTTGCAATCTGAACAGCATCACTTTAAATTGATAACTGCCCAAGGAACAATTAAACGTCATCTTCCATTCGTCGCCAGGCCTAATCTGCACCCTGTTATAGGCCTCTCTAACGTCTAATTTCGTGAATACTCTACCCTCTGCCAGCTGGGCCAGCATATCCTTCATTAACGGAAGGGGGTACATATGCTCCATACATACAGTGTTGATTTCCCTAAAATCCACACAGAGGCGTAGTCCTTCATCTTTTTTTTCCCCAGAACAGTATGGGCGCGGCTACCCTGGACCTGGCTGGCTGTATGAACCCCCTTTTCAAATTCTTCTCGAAGTACTTTCTCATTTCCTTGAGTTCTTGAGGGGTCATCAAATACATTTTGGGCTTGGGGAGGGAAGCCCCCAGTAATATCTCAATGGCACAATCAGTAGCATGGTGGGGGGGTAGGGTGTCACTCCCATTCACTACAGACCTCCTCAAGGTCTTTATAGATCTCCAGGAGCCCTACTAGTTCGTTAATGGGCTTGGTCGATGATGGAGTGTTTGGTGACACCTGGGTTTGGTATTCATGTGGAGGTGGGTCAGGGCCAATACCAATTTGGATAAGTCTACATGCCCCTCCCCACCGTATTGTAGGACTTCATTTATCTAGCCATGCTAGACCGAGCATGACCTCCTCAGTTATCTTAGGGACTACTAAAAACCTGATATGTTCTTTATGGGTCCCTATCTCCAGAGATAGTGGCTCGGTGACATGTGTCACTGGTTTTCCTCCCAACAGTGACCCGTCCATCTGCTCAAATCTGATAGGGTTGGTTAATCTGCATATCCCTACCTCTAAGCCCTTGGCTGTGGCTGTGCTCATAAGACAACAAGTGCAGCCAGAATCTACAAGAGCCTTACATTTTTATCAAATGTATGTTGCCAGCACCACCGGAATCAGTAATCGATTTGATGGGGGAGCTTACCATAGGATCAGCATCTGCCTCTTCCTCACTGCCACTAGTTGTCTCCACCCCCAGAGGGCTAGCACTATCATCGCCCGGAGGGGGGATAGCTCATCTGGTGGGTTCCCCTTGCAGGGGTTTTCTTCACGCTCTTCCTGGCTGTAGTCTGCCTGGGCCCTGAAGTAACAGTTCCTGGGCCCAGTTTAGGTTCTCCCTCAGGGCATACTGCCACCCAGTGGCCTGGCTTCCCGCATCTGAAACAGACCATAGGGGATCTGGTGGAACCAGGTTTTACCGGTGAAGTTTTAGGGGTGGCTGATGGTGTTGCTTTGGGTGCAGGCCTTGTTGCTGGAACGGACCATATGGGCCTTTCCGGGGATTTCCGACCCCTGAGCATCCACTCTGCCCTTGCACGGTGATCCCTTCGGATCTCCATGCCAATCTCAGTCGCCACCTGTACCCATGCTGCCAAACAGGGTGGCAAACCGTGTGTCACCCTGCTCTGAATTAATGTACTACCAACCTCTCCGGCCAGCCCCTAACTTTTCCTGAAAGTCTGCAGAACTTTATATGTTCGGCCACTGGCCTTCCCCGTTGCCTCACAGCTAGTAAGTCACCCTCAGCCTGCTGCATACATACTTCCCTGGATCCGGCAATATTGGCTAATTATCGTCCAGTCTCCAACCTTCGCTTTGTTGCGAAGGTTGTCGAGAGTGTGGTGGCACGACAGTTTCCCCGGTACCTGGATGAAACGACGTATCTAGATCCGTTCCAGTCGGGCTTCAGGCCTGGGTACAGCACGGAAACGGCATTGGTCGCGTTGGTGGATGATCTCTGGAGGGCTCGGGACAGAGGTTGTTCCTCTGTCCTGGTCCTATTAGATCTCTCAGCGGCTTTTGATACCATCGACCATGGTATCATGCTGCACCGGTTGGAAGGGTTGGGGGTGGGAGGCACCGTACTGCGGTGGTTCTCCTCCTTTCTCTCTGACCGGTCGCAGTCTGTGTTGACAGGGGGGCAGAGGTCGACCCCGAGGCCCCTTATATGTGGGGTGCCACAAGGATCGGTCCTCTCGCCCCTTTTGTTCAACATTTATGTGAAGCCGCTGGGCGAGATCATCCGTGGTTTCGGGGTGGAGTACCATCAGTACGCTGACGACACCCAGCTGTACATCTCCACCCCAGACCACCCCAACGATGCCCTTGAAGTAATGTCCCGGTGCCTGGAGGCCGTACGGATCTGGATGGGGAGAAACAGGCTCAGACTCAACCCATCCAAGACCGAGTGGCTGTGGTTTCCGACGTCCCGATATAGTCAGCTGGTGCCATCGCTGACTATTGGGGGCGAAGCATTGGCCCCCACGGAGAGGGCTCGCAACTTGGGTGTCCTCCTGGATTCACGGCTGTCTTTAGAAGAGCATTTGACGGCCGTGACCGGGAGGATTTTTCATCAGGTTCGCCTGATCCGCCAGTTGCGTCCCTTTCTGGATCGGGACTCGTTACGCACGGTCACTCATGCCCTCGTCACCTCCCGTCTGGACTACTGTAACGCTCTCTACATGGGGCTCCCCTTGAGGAGCACTCGGAGGCTCCAACTGGCGCAGAGTGCAGCTGCGCGGGTGGTGATGGGAGCGACGTGGCGCTCCCATGTAACGCCCCTCCTGCGCGAGCTGCACTGGCTCCCGGTGGTCTTCCGAGTGCGCTTCAAGGTTTTGGTTATCACCTTTAGAGCGCTCCATGGCTTAGGACCTGGTTATCTACGGGACCGCCTGCTACCACCAATAGCCTCCCACCGACCAGTACGCTCCCATAGAGAGGGGCTCCTCCGGGTGCCGTCGGCCAAACAATGTCGACTGGCGGCCCCCAGGGGGAGAGCCTTCTCTGTGGGGGCACCTACTATCTGGAACGAGCTCCCCCCCGAGATACGGAGGATTCCGGATCTGCGTACCTTCCGTCGCACGCTTAAGACGTTCCTATTCCAGCAAGCCGGCCTGACCTAAACTTCTCCGCTTTTAAATGGGAATTTTAAATTTGGTTTTAAATTATTGGGGTTTTAAATATGGTTCAGCCAAATTTATTTAATTTGTTTTATCTCTATTTTAAATTTTGTATTTCCATGTTTTATTTTTATGGCTGTTCACCGCCCTGAGTCCTTCGGGAGTAGGGCGGTATATAAATTTAATAAATAAATAAATAAATAAATAAATAAACATACAATGTTCTCAAACCTCTCTTGTAATGCCGAGAGGAACAGGCCAATATCCCCCAATTCTGCTGCATAGTTGCTATACAGGTCAGCGACCCAGTCAGCCGCTTCACTCTCCATCACGGCAGCCACGCCCATGACCATTGACCACTGGGAAGTATACAAATGTCCATACTTATCCAGATGGTCTAACACCTGTCCTAAGAACAGTGCAACCCTATCTGGACTTCCACTGAATAAAGCCTGTACAGCAGAGGGTCCCATCTTCCCACCATGGCCTGGCCCTGACTTGGTAATGGTCATGCTGGAGGAGGGCCCTGGGCATCCTGTCCCAATGTTCTGTCTGGTCATACGTGATGTTCCATGCAGGCCTCTGGGGCTGGGGTGCCTGCCTTTGGCAGTTGAAGGCCTGTGGGACTCCCCCCTGTCTGACCTAGGGCTGCATCCAGACTCAGTCTAAGCCAGCCCCTGCCCTGGGGGACGGTTACTATGTATTGATAAAGACTCCACACCTCTCCTCCACCCTCTTCCAGAGCCTGGTCACTGGAGCCCTACAGGCCCGAATATTTCCCGTAGTACATCTAGGGTTTGGCTCCCCAACGCAGTTGAGTAGCTCCACTCATCCTCCAAAATCCGTCTTTCCCGCCATTGGGTAAAGTGGCTTCTGGAAAGGGTGAGTGCTGGCGGAGGATGGGGTGCTGCATAACCCCCTTTGCTCAAGGAGCCTAACCACCACTCCCCCACCCTCTCAGACATCTCCTGCACTACCTGTTCAATGTCTACCGGCTCTAATTCCATCCGTGGTGGAATGAGGGGTGCTGCACGCTCCTTGGCCCTAACATCTGGACCAGCTTTCTCAATAGGCAGGACTTCCAGCATGGCACTACAGCCTCCACCTCCTCCAAGTCCTCTGTCTCTAAGCCTGGTTGAATTCCCTCTGCCACGTTCCCATTGTAGAGGAAGAGAAAAAAAAAAACAAAGAAGAGAGCTGACAATCTGTCAGGTTCCAGCTCGCTCCACTAAAGAAAACAATTCAAACAGGCTTGCTGTGATGAGTCTTTATATAGTGCTCCAGCACGCTCTGACAAACACCCATGAAGATGAAAACATTGTCAGCTTTGTTTGCTCTGTGCTTCCCACCACCTTTTAAAGGCTCCTGCTTCCCTTTTCAGCTCCACCCCATGGCCCCGTCCACCAGCCACCCCGCTTGCAACCTCCTCGTGTCAGCCAGCAATGTTGGTTTGCCATCACCAATTTCCTGTTGCCTCGTCAGCAATGTCACTTGCATATTGCACCGAATGTCAGCTGGTCGCCTCCCAACAATGAATCAACAGAAGAAATGGCTGTATTCTGTTTTGTCATGGATCTGCGGCATTTCACAGCCTAGCGAGATGGTATTGGGGTTTCAGGGATGATTCTGGTCTCATCTGTGGTGGAATGCAGCAACTACATTGGCGTCAGGCTCTGGGTGGCTTTTCCTGTGGCTGGTTCTCTCCCCCCACCCCCCAAATGGCAGCCCGGCGGGACGGAGCTGACAGCTAATTTAGTCATGAGTTACTGTGTTAATTTAAATGCTATGTATTTGTGTGGTCAGATCTATTTTGATGGAATGCTTAAGGTATCAGGCTAGAAAGCAGGAGATTGAATTCCTAACTAACCCTAACCCTAGGAAGGAAGCAATGGCAAAACACTGTCAGAAAAATTGCAGGCAGTTCAGTGAGTGACTGAATGAAAAAACTTTTTTTTGCAGAACTACCATATTTTTCGGAGTATAAGACGCACTGGAGTATAAGACACACCTACCTTTTTTGGTTGTTGTTTTTTTAAAAAAAGTTTTTTTAATTTTTTAGACAAACACAAACATACAATGTATTTTCTTTGAACAGAGTATTTTGTTGGTTCACAAATTTAAACAGTGTTTAGTCATTTCAATTAAATTTACAATTTCTATATTTCCTTTTTGCCATATTTATTCCTCATCTATTTTTTTAAAAAACCAATATTACCCTTCATTCTCATCTCTAATCTTAATCAAATTCAATTTTTCCCTTCTATTCTATATTATACCCCTTCCCATTGTCATCTATTTTTATATCCATCCTCACTGGTTAATTATGTAATATTACAATTGTTTAATACAAATTCAACATTTTTATATAAATCAATTAGTTATATAACTATCTTTTTTGTATATTAATCAATATGAACATGAATATTCCAATTATTTCCATGCAATCCAATTTCTTACAAATCAATTAATTATATTTACCAATAATAATAAACTAAATACTTTTCATCATATATTCCTCCAAACCACAACTTAACCATTTCTGCTTTCAACACAATATACAATTAATAGTATCTCAATTATTACAATTCCCTAATTAAAGAGCTTTCCTCTTATGTTACTCATTTTCACATCTTAAACTCTCCCAATAACCCAAACTTTTGCCCATATAGAAAAATATTCCAATTATTATTCATTTCATTTTTACAATCATGATTTCCCATTTATTTCTTACTACTATTCATATTTCAATTCTAAATATGTATAACTTTCTAAAGTTATAGATGTACTAAATATGTACATCTTTCTCTTTCATTTCTTTTTCTTTTTCTCCCTTCCCATTTTTATTTTTGCATTTTTTCTTTTGTGTTTTAAAATCTTGAACTCTTTTCTTTTGCCCTAAATTTCCCATTGTTTGCACCTACCTTTTTTGGTAAGGAAAAAGAAAAAGAAATCTCCCTCTGCCTCTGCCTCATTTTGCCACGTTGCAGCAAGCAGCCTGCTTTACCTTCAGTTTCGTTTTTCAGCATAGCTTGATTAGCACAAGGGGGAAAAAAATCTGCTCCAGCACTTTCTGCAGCAAGCAGCAGAGCCCTGCGCAAAACAGCTGAGAGCAAATCAGCTGAGAGTTGGGAGGCCGATCTAATCAACTTGTGCTAATTACCCTATGCTGAAGCTCAAGGAGCTGTTTTTTCTTGCTGTTTGATTGCAAGGAGGTAACTGCTGCGAGGCACAGGCCAAAGGGTGGGGGCCAGTGGGTGGGCAGGGCTACATTCGGTGTATAACACACACCTAAATTTTCACCCCCTTTTGGGGGCTAAAAAGGTGCGTCTTATACTCTGAAAAATATGGTATTTAAAAGTAATTATATTCAATGTGTTCTGCAGTGGCTGCTTACCTGCTAGGAAAGTGAATCTGAGTCTTACTATTGTACCACCTGTTTAAGAGCAATAAGTGTTCAGCGATTGCTCTTTCTGTATTCATCTTTCTGTATTGCAACGGAGAGTGAAGCAAACATCATCTGTGGGCTTTTGTGAACAAGTATGCATATCTAGTCTTAGTATGTGTGATAACCAGTGTGCAAAAAAAGAGTGGGAGTGAGGGACTAAAGGGGCTGTTGTATCCATCTATAATTTTGCAGATCTTCCTGTATTTTCAGAATTAATCCTTCCAATCAATAAAACCTTCCATTTTATTGAATAACTTCTACTGAAGAAGTGTAGGAAGTTAGCACCCACCCCTTTCCTAGAGGAATGAAATATTTTGGGAAATATTAAAAAGGCAGAATATTATGTTTCCCTGGATGAGAAATGGAGAAGCATGTTTTAAAGACGAAGCAGCTCCCATCTTCCTGCCCCCACCCTTTGTCAATGGGCCAGAGGCAGAAACTCAATCTTTGTCAATGGACCATCATCTGCAACACAATAGGACCCATTTAGCAACAGAAACTAACACAATAGGACCCATCTAGGAACAGAAACTCACCACATGGCACAGGCAAGCTACGGAAAGTCTGACAGTCCAGAAATATGAGCTCAGCTGGTAAATACAAAAACGCAGTGACAACCCCTTCTTTTGCCAGTTGAGCGAATATCAAGTACATCATCAAATAAGGCACATCTTCTTACGCAGATACTCATGTTGAGCTGCTGGAAGCAGTTTGTTGAGCATGTCTGCAATCTGATCATGTGTAGATACATACTGCATTTTAACAAAACCTTTTTTCACTAATTGTTTTATGTTTTGATAATGGATGTCAATGTGTCTAGACCTAGAACCTGTGAAATGTGATTCAGAAATATAAACCACCAATTCATTGTTTCCATCACTGTGATCGGTCGGATCGGGTGTGTCCAGATATCTGTGACCAAAGCATCAAACCAAGTTAGAGAATTACATGCATCTGAAACACAAGCATATTCAGCTTCAGTAGATGAACAAGAAACAAAATTCTGTTTATGCACTTGCCAATAAACAGGATATCCATTTAAGAACATCATATAACCTGAAGTACTTTTACGTGATTTCTTATCACTTGCCCAATCAGAATCTGCATAACAACATAATTCTGCATAATCAGTATGTGTTGGTTCTAATAATAACTTCATATGTTTAGTGTATTTTAGGTATTTCAATAATTTTTTAATACATAACCAATGAAACTGTTTTGCCTTACCTACGTGTCGAGACAAGAGATTAACACTAAGTGCAATGTCAGGTCTGGTCCAACTACTAATGTACAACAGTGACCCAATAACTGAACGATAAAGTGTTTGATCCTCGAACTCAGGACTTGCTTCATGTATCAAGTTGTGAAAAACTGTTTGCATGGGTGTCTTTGTTGTGTTAGCATCCTTCATGCTGCAATGATGCAAAATTTGTTCAATTTGTGAACAAATTGAACTCTTGTGAAAGACTAAACCCCTTCTGTGTTTTTTCAATCTGAACACCTAAATAAGTGCTAATATGACCTAATGATTTCAATGTGAAGTATCTCTGCAAAGCTTTGGCAAAAATTTCACTCATTTGCTTATTTGGACCAATATAAACAATATCATCAACATAAACAAGAACTATCTCATATGCATTGTTAGATCTTTTTGTGAACACGTACTCATCAGTTTCGGACTTAATAAAGCCCATTGAATTTAGTTTGTCAGTAAGACATAAGTACCACATTAAACCAGACTGTTTCAGACCATAAAGACTTTTGTTTAGAAACCAGGTATCCCCTTCTTACTGTCGGAATCCTGGAGGACCTCTCACGTAGATCTCTTCATCTAGATCTGCATGTAGATAAGCCGTGTCAACATCGAACTGGAAAACTTCTAAACCAAGAATAGTTGCAGTTGCTAAAGCAATTTTTACACTTTCAGTTCGGACTGTCGGTGAATAGGTATTTGTGTAGTCCTCAGGATAACGTTGAGTGAAACCCTGAGCTACAAGTCTGGCCTTGTACAATGACTCACCATTTGGCTTCTTTTTGATTCTATAGACCCATCGAGTGCCAATGACCCTTTTGTTTGCTGGAGGTTTTTGCAGGTGTAAACACTTTAAGTTTCTTTAGACTGTCCATTTCAACCTGCATTGCATCAAACCATTTGTCTAGCTCTGAATCAGGAAGCTGCTTGATTTGTGTGAAATTATCAAGGAGACAACACATCATGGTTTGCAGGACTCCTTGTCTTCTCTCTACGACCCCATTATGAGCTGGTGTGTAAGGCACTGACGTCTGATGAAGAATTCCATTCTTACGCATCCAGTCCTGGAAATGCTGAGATATGAACTCGGCACCACGGTCACTCTGGATTCTGGCGATGCTTACTCCGTGTTGGGTAGAAACAAGGGCTGCAAAGTCTTTAAAGATCTGAAAGGTCTCAGATTTTTCTTTTATAGGATATACATATCCATATCTAGAGTAATTGTCAACAATTGTTAGAAAATATTTTCTACCACCAAGCATTGGCGGAAATGGACCAACTATGTCAGTATGAACGAAATCAAAAATGCGTGTTGACAGGCGTGTACCATGTTTGGGAATGGCTGCTGCTTTGGATTTGGCCTTTTTGCAGACAGCACAATCCAAAAACACCTTACACCCCTTTAGATCCAAACCTTTTGCGAACTCCGGCATCTTCCTAAGAACACGGAAACTGGCATGCCCCAATCTTCTATGCCACTTATGGATACATCTGGAATGCAAAGGTTTACCAGTTAGTGAATTTTCAACATTAACAGTTTCATGAGGAACTTCAGGCTTGCTCTGAGCAACCTGTTTCCCAATTTTCCTTTTGTTGGCTTTAGGAGCCTTTGGAGCAGCAACAGGATCTCTCACTGGAGCATCTTTCTCTGGGCCTGTGCTCTCCTCTTTTTGAGTTTGTATACTTGCCTGTGTTTGCGGTTTAGGCTTTGGCTTTAAGTAATAAACACCACCAATTAATATGGTTTCAGCAACAATATCTCCATCTTTAACTATGTAACTTGCTTTTTCAAGATGGTGAACCTGGAACTTTAATGCTCTAGACAAGTGACTCTGACTAAGCAAATTACTAGTTGCTGTTGGTATATAATAAACATCATGAATGAATGCATCGAGCTCTTCAACATAAACAGTTCCTTTTCCTTTGACCTGACAAGGATGATTTGAAAAAGAATAAAGTTCACGTAGTTCAGGTTCAGGCTCGTGCATGTCTGTGAAAAGTTCCTTTCTGTAGGTAACATGCAAAGCTGCACCACTGTCCAAAGTCCACAGGAGTCGTCTGTCGTACTCTGGTTGAGGTTGTGGATCATTGGTTAAAGCCAATGTGGCGAGTGGAGCTTGCGAATCATGCCGGGGACCACTACAACCTTGTCTTCCGCCTCTGCCTCTGGAGTCTGTTCCTCTGGGCTGGTACGTGACGGGAGCTGGAACTCGTTGGGAACAATCCCGGGTGGCATGTCCCACATGATTACAGATGTAGCATCTTGGCATCCTTGGAGCGTAGGTCCTTCCTCGGAAGGGGCGCCTAGCTGGAGCTCTTGATGTGGGTGGTCCTCTCAAGTGTGGCATGGCTAACATGAGTGCTTCTTCTTCAATTAAAAGTCTGCATACATTGTCCACTGTGCGTTGAGCAACAGGCACTTGGTTAATCTTTGTAATGGCATCTTTCCATTCATAATTCAAAGAGTTAATAATAATGCTGATCATTTGAATATCATCAATATTATAGCCTCTTTATCTCAATTCTCTTCTGAGTCCTTTCAGTTTGGTCAAATGTCTTCCAATTTGTTCACCAGGTTTCAATCTTGAACCATGGAATTCAGACATGAGCAAACATGAAGATTCAATTGAAACAAGCCTGTAGCAATTTTCCAATTGGGCCCAAATTTGTTGGACCGTTGCATCAGGCGGAAATGTAACCTGCAGTTCAGTATCCATGGACATCAATAATGTTGTGCAAGCTTTAGTCTCTAAGTCTCTTATTGCAGGAGTCCATGGCTGAGCAGGAGGATTAAAAACCATACAGTGAGTACCTTCTCTGCAAAGTAACAATCCAATCTCACTGACCCAGGCCTTATAATTCTGCCCTGACATCTTTAATTTTGACTCACCAGCCAGTGGAGCAACAAAAGATGCCTTGTGAGGAATATGCATTTGGTATGCTGGCTGTGCCGGTAAAAATACCTGTGGTATTTGCTGTGCTTGTTGTGCTGGAGGTGGCCCAGGAATTGGCCCTGGTTGTACAGCTGGAGGCACGTGTGCATGCATTTGTGGTTGAGGATGTTGCATTTGAGCTGCAATATTAACATGGCCTGCTGGAGACCCAGTCATTTGCCTTTGCTGCATTAAGCTTTGTTGTGTTCCATCTAAAAGGACACCAGCACCACCAGGGGGTGCTGGAGATTGAACCTGTGGAGACACTTGTGGCATTGCAGCCTGAATCTCTGAGTGAGTTAAAGACATCTCTAATAGAGTCTTCTGCAATAATTGTAATTGCTCTCTCAAATTGCGATGCATTTCAGTTTTCTCTAGTAAATTACTTTCGCCAGCAGATGGTGCTGCAACTTTAGTTTCAACCAGCTCAGCTCTTTCTGCATACATGGCATTTGTAATTTGAGAATAGGAATAATCATTTGACATGTGCACAGCTCTCTGTTCTGATTGGCCTGACACAAAATCCACCAGGGGGTGTGTCTTTGGCTCCGAAAAAAAGGCAAAATGGCATTTTTAGAGATTTTGAAAACACTAGACTCTCTCTTATCTTGCTCAAACATAGATAAAGCCATTTTTGCCTGGGATAGCTCCTGTTCATAAAACTTTATATGGTTATGATAGGCTTTTATAGTTTGCTCATCCAGGGCGAGCTGAGAGCTTCGAGGAGAATAATGAATTGTTTCTGTCTCTGCGTGGGGGTGAAAATGCTCAGCAGTTTGTAGAAACTTTGGCTTTGCACCAAGCATTTCAAAATCAGGTTCTGGGAGGACAGTTTGAGAGCATGCATAATTGGAAGGGGGCGTTACTGACCTCAGTCATAGTGTTTCACCTTTATCTTCCTTCTGAACCCTTTGTAAGAGTATTTCATCCATTTCTTCTCCTCCCACGGCTCCCTCTAGCTGGGTGGCTGAGGCGAGCGGCCGGAAACTTGAAAACCTCCTTTCTGCCTCTTCTTTGTAGGAGAGGTTGAAATCATTAATAGGGAATGCTCTGAGTTTCATTTTGCCCTTTTTCTTCTTGCTTGGCATATTAGCAGACAATTAATCAGTGTTCCGCAGTCGCAAAAATAATCATCTGGCTAAACTAGCCTAGAGGTCTAATTATCAAAGTAACAAGCAAAGAAAAGCCATAAATCAACCATCCTCTGCTACCAGTGTCAGAGGCAATTAGCCCCGTTACCTTCCTGGGGTAATTGCCTGGATCGTGGCACTTTCCTTGGGTATACTTTGATAAATAAAACCAGAATACATCTTCTAATAAACTCATATTTATTGTAAAGAAAATAAAACATCGAACTATCTAAATATTTAATTGTTACATTTTTGCAAAGTTCCTATCGGCTAGTTCTCAGCATCCGGACTTCTCTTGGCAAGAGAACAAAGAAAAGTGTGAAGTGGAAAGAAAGGAATGCGGATACACGTAGTTAGCTTACTGATAAGAATTTTGGCAAGCTACAAAAAGTCTGACAGTCCAGAAATATGAGCTCAGCTGGTAAATACAAAAATGCAGTGACATTCCCTAATTTAACTGTGATTTATGACGGAAATGATCAGTGTGTGTGTAAATATCAGAGTTTTGCTTTTCCCTCTTTGTCCTCCTTGTTTTTGTGTGTATGTCTAAGTCTTTGTGCACCCTCGAGGTAATTGTAACTGTAAAATATATCATCCCTAGAGACAAGAATTTGAAATTGTTAGAGGAAAAAAAAAGATTGAAGCAATGAAAAATGGGAGAGAGAGAGAGAAAGAAAGAAAGAGCCTTTGCCCTGTGTTTGTCTGGCCAACAAGAAGAGAGTAAAAAGAACTTTTCATTTTATTTCTATTTTTTTTCTCCTTCCCTCTCTGTATCTTAAAGTAACAACTCAAGTTTATGAGGAAACGTTTTAAGTTCATTTACAAGAAAAAAAATTCAGTCTTGCACTCACTGTATGTGTTTAAATGGTTTTACCTGTTCATTTCTTTCCCGAAGTATGTGAATCCAGTTTTTTCTTTTTCATCTGTTGTGTCTCCATTTTGTTGAAACTGCATTATCTGTTTAGTTAACATAACAATACTGTTGTGTTGTTTATTTTCAAACTCTGCCTGCAAGCTATCTCCCCCCGCCCCATCTCTAATCCTGTTACAATGCCTTTCCTGGGAAGATTACCCACAAAGAGGGAAGGGGACCCTGTTCTCATGTCTTTCAGCCCTGCACAGATGACTCTGCTGTTATGTATATGGTTTTGGCGGGAGATTTAAACAACAATGGGTCATTTGTGATTGGCCAGCTCCCTGGCCGGCAAGGTATATAAAAGGAGCTGTTTGCCTGTAACCTTTGCTGAAGTTCACACTACAATAAAGAGCTGTTGTCACGCACTACCTTGCTTCTGCCTCCTCAATCGCCCAATTTAACATTGGTGATGAGGATGGGATTGAGGCAACAAGAACCAAGCCGAAAAAGAGCTACCAGCAGCGGATTCAGCCATGCTGAGCTTCATACATAGCAGGACTACTACAATATCTGCGTATGTACCGCCAAAGCCTTTCAACCCTGAGAGAGAGAAGTGGGGGGTTGTACATGATCCAGTTCGAGTGCTCCCTGGAAGCCAGCGACATGCACAATCTTCCAGGCAACAGAAAAAGGGCACTCTTCCTGAGCCACTGTGGGCCAGACATTTTTGACATGGCTGAGTCACTTTCCGAGCCGACTCCGGTCCAAACGGTATTGTGGGAAGTGCTACAAGCTGCACTTAAAGTACATTACACCCTGGTACCATTCTGGTTTGTCCAGCGGTACGAGTTCTGGCAGTGAGTACAGCGAGAAGGAAAGCCGATCAGCACTTACATGGCTGCCCTGCGTAAGGCTGCAACGCACTGTGAGTACTGAGACCTCAATGATGCACTTCTAGAGCAACTAATCTGTGGCGTGAGAGATATTTGCCTACAGAGAAGGTTGCTCGCAAAGCCTAACCTGACTCTACCCAGTGACCCTGACGAAGCAAGGGCACACGAGTCATTGACCAAGGCTGCAGAGACCCTGCAACATCCAACCACCTCACAAACCACCCCGAAGTCAACACCGGTACACTGTGAGATGACCCAGACCGACAGCAAGGAAGAGTCGGACGAAGACGTCTTCCAGACCGACAGGCAGAAACATGAGCAGAGAGAGCATCGTGGGAGCTGCTCAAGCTGCGGAGGGTCACACCAGAGGCAGACCTGTAAGTTCAGGGATGCCATCTGCAGACGCTGTGAGAAGAAGGGGAATTTGGCAAGTGTCTGCCGGGAAAGCCTACCAGTCAGCCACAAACCAAGAGATGGCTACAGCCAATCAGAGCCGGCACGACACAAGCGGATCAGTAAAGATGGCGACCAGAGGAAAAGGCACAAATTTCAAAGCCATGAGACCTGCAGCATCAGGATCGGCCAGGCTAGCGCGACCATCAAGAAAAAGGTCCACACCACAGTCGAGATCGAAGGAAGCACATGTGAGATGGAGATTGATACCGGATCATCTCTATCCATCATGTCCTGGGCCACCCTGAAAGCGGTGATACCAAGCTTAAAGAGGAGTCAACTACAGCACCAGCAGATACGGCTTTGGGACTACCAAGGGAACCGCATCCCTGTGGAAGGAGTTGGCACGTTCCAGGTCCAGTATGGAGAGCACCGGAAGAAGCTTCCCCTCACTGTGGTCAGCGAACGACTACCAAGCCTCCTGGGGCTGGACAGGTTCAAGGCCCTTGGAATGCGATTCACCGGAGTCCACAGCACAAGCGGCGAGCCAGCCAGGAGCGACAGCAGCCTGAGGGACGACCTGATGAAGGAGTTCGAGGACGTGTTCAATGATTGACTGGACAAGTACGTGGGGACCCCTATCTCTTTTAATCTTGACCCCAATGTAGCCCCAATCTGATTTAAGTCTAGACGAGTGCCCTTTGCACTAAAGCCTAAGATAGACTTGGAACTGGACAAACTAATTAAACAGGGGGTGTTAGTCCCAGTAGACCACGCCAAATGGGAGAACCCCATTGTGACACCCATCAAGCCTGATGGGTCTGTGCGCATCTGCGTGGACTACAAATGTATGATTAATAAGGCTCTCCAGCAGAGCGCTTACCCTGTCCCAATCGTACATCATTTGCTCCATCCGTTGGGTCCTGGCAAGATCTTCGCAAAACTTAATCTTGCGCAGGCGTACCAGCAACTGCCAGTAGATGGCGCTACCATGGAGGCACTGCCCATCGTAACTCACAGAGGTGCCTTCAAATGCACTAGGCTACAATTCGGAGTTAGCATAGCTCCTGGCCTGTTCCAAAATACAATGGAATGTCTACTACAAGAACTTCCAGGGGTAGTCCCCTATTTTGACGATGTCCTTATCAGCGTCACCGGTGAAAAGCAACTAGAGGACTGACTAAGACTAGTGTTAGAAAAATTCAGAAGTGCTGGCCTATGGTTCAAACGGATAAAATGCATGATAGCAGTACCCTCAGTCGAGTTCCTGGGGTACCGGTTGGATGGAATGGGCATTCACCCCACCAAAAGTAAGATTAAGGCCATCAAAAATGCGCCAACCCCCAAGAACAAGTCGGAGCTACAAGCCTTTCTAGGTCTCCTTAACTTTTACGCCATTTTCCTGAGAGACAAGGCAACGGTAGCTGAACCCCTACACCGACTATTGACTAAAAATGCACCCTGGGTTTGGGGAAAGACTCAGGCTGCCGCTTTTGCCACCGTAAAGAAACTTTTGACCGCGGACAGTTTCCTCATCCAGTATCTTGCGACGCTTCCACTTGTACTAGTCTGTGATGCGTCCCCTTTTGGAGTAGGGGCCGTCCTGAGCCACAGATTACTGAATGGACTAGAGGTGCCCATCACTTTCTATTCCTGCACCCTGTCCAGTGCTGAGCAGAGCTACAGCCAGCTGGACAGGGAGGCCCTGGCAGCCGTCTCAGGAGTCAAGAAATTCCACTAATATCTGTTTGGATGGAACTTCGAACTTGTCACGGACCACTGGCCACTTTCGGGCCTACTGGTGGGGGATCGGCCCACATCCGCTGCCTTGTCTCCACGGATGACTCATTGGACTATCTTCCTAGCTGCATATTCCTACCGCCTTGTCCACCGGCCCAGACTGAGTTTGGGGCACACCAATGCCCTCAGCCGATGCCCGCTACTGGACATCCTAGACGACCCCACTCTGGGGGCACCAGTCCTACTCATTGACGCTTTGGACTCAGGACCTCTCATTTCTGCTGAAGTGGCAAGAACGTCTGCTCGGGACTCTATTCTAAAGACTGTCATGAGTTGGGTCACGAGGGGATGGCCGGGAAGGACTGAAGGCGGGGAATTCAAATTGTTCACATCCAAGAGGAATGAATTGTCTATGCAAGGTGGGTGTTTACTGTGGGGCGATCGAGTCGTTGTTCCCTTATGCTTAAGGGAAAAGGTTTTGCGCATGTTACATGACAGGCACCCCGGGATCGTAAGGATGAAGGGGCTAGCTAGGAGTTATGTGTGGTGGCCACGAATGGATGACGACATCACCGAGTAGGTGGGGAAGTGTCAGCCCTGCCAAGAATCCAGGCCAGATCCCCCCACAGCACCAGTCAGGGAATGGGAACGTCTCCAGGGTCCCTGTCTAGGATACACATAGATTTCGCTGGCCCATTTCACGGCCAAACATTCCTAGTGATCATTGATGCCTATTCAAAATAGCTCGAGATCATTCTAATGCAATCCACAACTTCCGAAGCGGTCATAAAAGTGCTTCGGAGACTCTTTGCCACCCATGGATTGTCCGATACACTCGTATTGGATAACGGGCCCCAATTCACCACCACCCAGTTCGAGGGGTACCTGGCAGAGCTGGGCATCAGGCATGCACTCTCTGCCCTTTTTCATCCGGCCAGTAACGGACTGGCTGAAAGATTTGTGAGAACGGCCAAAGAGGGCCACATTCTCATGGCTAGACGCTGGGGATTGGCAGGCCAGGGTAGATAAGTTCCTAGCTGTCCAGCATGCCACACCATGCACAGCGACAGGGCACAGTCCGGCCAAGCTCATGATGGGCAGGAAGCTGCAGTGCATCCTGGACCGATTACACCCCAACAATTCCCCAGACGGATTCAAGGGGGAGGACAAGAAGTTGAGGGAATTCCAGATAGGGACAACAGTGTTCACCAGGAACTACGCAAATGGGCCACTATGGGTAGCTGGGACAATTTCAGACAGCACAGGCCCCAAGTCATACACTGTAGACACGGAAGACAGGAGGATTCGGAGAAGGCACATTGATCAACTCCGGAGAAGGTTGGCCACCAAACCAGAACCGCAACCCCAAAGTCCAAGCCCTAACTTCCAAACTCTTCCACAACAGCTAGCTCAAGCCCAATGAGATCCGGGCACTTATCTGGGAACTTCAGTGTCCAGCGCCGCCCCAGCGAGATGCTTCTCCCAGTCGAGGAAAGCAACGTCCCTGAAGAAATCCAGAAGGTTCCATTGGCAGAGCTGGGAGAAACAAAAGGTCCCTCCGACCAGCTCGACACCACACCTCTGACTGAATTACACAGGTCAACCAGACGTAGGGAACGCCCTGGTCACATGCGCGATTATGTATGCAGATGTACACCCTAAGTGCCTTCTGGGAGGGGAAGGGTGTTATGTATATGGTTTTGGCGGGAGATTTAAACAACAATGGGTCATTTGTGATTGGTCAGCTCCCTGGCTGGCAAGGTATATAAAGGGAGCTGTTTGCCTGTAACCTTTGTTGAAGTTCACACTACAATAAAGAGCTGTTGTCACGCACTACCTTGCTTCTGCCTCCTCAATTGCCCAACTTAACACTGCAACTGTGGAAGCAAAGCACATGGATCCATCTGTTTGAGCCAGGAATTGGGTTTGAATCCAGCCTCCACTGAAAGTCATCACAGCAACCAGAGTGGAGCAGACCTTCCCAGGCCTGACTGACCAGCCTTACCACCAAGCATGCTACCCAACAGACATTAAAGAAAAGACCCTGAAATGGACAAGTAAAGACCAAAAGACTCTTTTCAATCCCCAGAAGACAGCTGGAAAGACTATCAGGGGACGGTGGAAATTCATTGTAAGGTTTTCTTTCTTGTCTCATTTATATTGTAATCAGTTTATTGTAAGAATTGTATTTGGGAGTGGTTGTCACAGCAAGTTATGTACACCTTAGATTTCTACCTGGTGGGGAGGAGAAATATGTCCAAAATGTTTGTATTGCCTGTATTGTAAAAGTAGTTGCATACACAACTACACACAGAGAGAGACACACCATTCAGAATTAGACTGAAACTATTCCCTTCGTTTACCTCTACAAAGCTTCTCCTAGGTTGATTTTTGCTCTGTAGCACTAAAAGACCAAGTAGTCAAATCTCCCTGCTAATTCCATGGGGGAGGGGACAATTCCCACAGGCAATTCCCTCACTTGAAGAGATAGCAAAAAAAGTGATATCCAAAACTCAAGCCTTGACTGTGACTCACAAATGATGCTGCCCAGTTGCCCAATAAAGCATGATATGTTGCGCTGGTGGTCTCATGAGTAGAAGTCCCAGGCAGTGGTGGGATTCAATTTTTTTAACAACAGGTTCTGTGGGCGTGGCTTAGTTGGGGGTGTGGCTAGCTCATCATGTGACCGGGTGGGCGTGGCTATGTGCATAGGGACTACTCAGAGGGCTGAAAAAAATCATTTCTGACTGGGCCTCGCACTTTTGACCGGTCCTCACACTTATGACCATCCTCACATTTATGCCCATTTTAGCATTCTTAACAACCATGTCACTCATTTCACAACTGCTTCTCTTCACCATGGTGACAAGATAGGGCAAAAACATAAAATGTGAGGACAGTCGTAAGTTCGAGGACTGGTCAAAAGTGCGAGGACCAGTCAAAAATAACTTTTTCAGCCCTCTGAGTAGTCCATATGCATAAAAGGATACAGCAATAGAGAGGGATGAAGGAAGGGAAGGGAAATTAGAGTAGGAGGGAGGGTAAGAGAGGGAGGAAGAGAGGAGGAGAAGGAGAAAGGAAGAGGAAGTAGGGAGGAGAAGAAGAGGGGGAGGAAGAGAAAGTAAGAAGGAAAGAAAAGAGAGAAGTGGTAGGTTTGAGGAGAAAGATTGCTGTACAATAAAAAAGATGAAAGGGAAGAAAGCCAACCCCAAACAAATATAAAGATATTAAGATAAAGAATGAATTGTTAAACTTTAAAGAATAAAAGAGAATAAATATGAATAAATAACAATAATTAGAAACACACATACAAACATACAATGTATTTTCTTTGAAAAGAGTATTTGGCCGGTTCACAAATTTAAACAGTGTTTAGTCATTTCAATTAAATTTACAATTTCTATATTTCCTTTTTGCCATATTTATTCCTCATCTATTTTTGTAAAAAACCAATATTACCCTTCATCCTCATCTCTAATCTTAATCAAATTCAATTTTTCCCTTCTATTCTATATTATACCCCTTCCCATTGTCATCTATTTTTATATCCATCCTCACATTGGTTAATTATGTAATATTAGTTGTTTAATATAAATTCAACATTTTAATATAAATCAATTAGTTATATAACTACCTTTTTTGTATATTAATCAATATGAACATGAATATTCCAATTATTTCCATGCAATCCAATTTCTTACAAATCAATTAATTATATTTACCAATAATAAACCAAATAATTTCCCCCATATATTCCTCCAAACCACAACTTAACCATTTCTGCTTTCAGAAATATACAATTAATAGTATCTCAATTATTACAATTCCCTAGTTAAATAGAGCTTTTTTTCTTTTGTGTTTTAAAATCCTGAACTCCTCTTTTTCCCTGAATTTCCCATTGTTTTCACCTACCTTTTTTGGTGAGGAAAAAGAAAAGAATTCTGCCTGCCTAATTTTCCAACCTTGCAGCAACAGCAAAGCAGTTTCAGTTTCGTTTTTCAGCATAGATAGGGGGAAAAAAATCTGCTCCAGCAAGCAGCAGAGCTCTGAGCAAAACAGCTGAGAGCAAATCAGCTGGGGGTCGGGAGCCGATCTAAGCAAGGGCTAATTAGCCTATGCTGAAACTCCACGGGCCAATAAAATTACAAAAAAAACACCCAACCATTTGTTAAATTGCTGGCTCCCTCGCCCCTCGCCCACGGAGGGGCGGGGCAAGCCAGCAATTTAACAAACGGTTCGGCTGCACCACTGGCTATAGGGCGGCCCTTTGAAGCCCCGCGGCAAGAATTTAAGCAGTTTTTTTTTCCTCTAGCCATCAGCTGAGACTCCAGAGGCAGCAATAGATTGGGAGTGGGCAGGGTAAGCGAATGGCCGGCGATCCAACAGAGCAGAGAGTGAGGGTGAGTGAAGGAGTGGAAGCTGCTTTCTCCATCCTGCTCTCTTGCGTCCGGAGCCGGTGGGGAACCACGTGGCAGCCCACGTGGATCCCAGGCAGCGGAACTCAGGCTAGGGAAGGGGTGGGCAATTGTGGCTCTTTTACAACCTGTGGCCTTCAACTCCCAGAATTCCTGAGACAGCCAAGCTGTCTCAGGAATTCTGGAAGTTGAAGTCCACAGGTTGTAAAAGAGCCACAATTGCCTACCCCTGGCTACGGTAGGCTGGTGCCACGTGGGTGGGAGGTGGGGCGGGGCAGGGCGAGGGGCGGGCAAGCCAGCAATTTAACAAACGGTTCCGTGTGCTGCGGGGCCAATAAATTACAAAAAAACACCGAATCATTTGTTAAATTGCTGGCTCGCCTGCCCCATTTATTGGGAATAAATAGTAGTGTGGAGGGGCGGGGCAAGGGGCGGGGTGAGCCAGCAATTTAACAAAGGGTTCGGCTGAATCCCCTAGAACCCCCAGAATCCCACCACTGGTCCCAGGGCTCATTGTGTGTAATAATACTAAAAGAAAAAGAAAAAAAAGTCTAGATTACACAGACTAACCTCAATTTGGACTCCTGGATGCACTAAAGTAAGAGCTAGGGCAGGTTCAGTAACCAACCCTTGGAAATGGGCAGCCGGTAATTTAAAGGTAAACCATGGCTGTGAAAAGTTTTGGGACATGTGCTTGCTTGAAACCTGACTGGAAGCTCACAGAAAGTGACATGAAACATCTGGAAACAATTGGCATGGAAAATTGGATACTGTAAAATTCTTACCAGAACTTTTCCTCTGGCTGCTAGACCTTCATGGTTGAAAGCTTTTGGGAGCCACTGAAGGAATCCTTTTCTATTGCCTCTATCAATGCCTTCCCCTTTGCACTAGAACAATTAAAAGCACCCATCAAGCCTCCCTGACCTGGTCAATTTTAATCTTTTGCCACGAACATGTTTCCAAACTCACATTTTGAAAAAAAAAGGAGGGATTGTAGGAAGTTAGCACCCATCCCTTTCCTAGAGGAATGAAATATTTTGGGAAATATTAAAAAGGCAGAATATTATGTTCCCCTGGATGAGAAATGGAGAAGCATGTTTTAAAGACGAAGCAGCTCCCATCTTCCTGCCCCCACCCTTTGTCAATGGGCCAGGGGCAGAAACTCAATCTTTGTCAATGGGCCATCATCTGCAACACAATAGCACATCTAGCAACAGAAACTCACCACATGACACCTGGGAAGATTACATCAGCCAGCAAGGCTAGCTAAGACCTGCACCCCCTGGGAGTCTGACAACCAATCAGAATACTCTTTCTGGGCCCCAGGAAGTTCAAAGCCAGAGAGAACATAAAACCCGGGGACTCAGTGCGTCTCGCCCCTTTTCTGTTTAGGAACTCAAACCATGTGATCCTGTCCACCATTAAACCATCTTTCCAAGCAGTCTCCATGTTTCCAGTGTCTTTTTCCCCACTTGGAGCTGAACCCAGAAGGATATTTCTTCCTACAGAAGCAAAGAACGAAGACTGAGATTTTCAAGATTAGTCTATTTATTGCACCAATAGGCTTCTTTGCATTCAAATAAAGGCTGGTATTAATGCTTACTTCTTCAAAAATATCTTCCCAAATTTGTGTTAGCCTAGGACAGTGTTTCTCAATCTTGGCCACTTTAAAATGCATGGACTTCAACTGAAGTTGAGAAACGCTAGTCTAGGGTCACCAAGAATCGATCTGATAGCACCTTTTAAGATGCAGAGATACTTTTATCAGCTATTACAAGTACAGTGACCATATTTTATTGGGAAAAAATAAAAGATAAACCTGAAAAAGGGACAGAGGTTAAAAAGCTTTGCTTTACAAAGGAAAATTCTAGAACAAAAAATGATAACACAGATGATTACATTAAATCTAAAATCACTTTTCTGAAATAAAAGATGTATGTTTGCTCTAATTTATAAAGCAGATGCTTCCAAAGTCTGTGAAGTGAGCCGTAGTTTACTACAGTTTAGGACCTTGCAATGAAAAGTGTTAATCTTAAAAGGCTCTATGACCCTTGGATACAGCTGGTCCACTCTGAAATTTAGACTCAAAAAGGCAACAGTAGCAAAAGGCTTTCAGGCGTAAAGACTACACTTCCCAACAGGCAACCCAGATGATCACATGACCCTTCCTATTCGCAAACCTACACTGCCGGCTGTGTCATAGTGACCGCGGCCACCGCCCCCTTCTGGGGAAACGGAAGGAGAGAGGTTGCGAAGTACCAGTTCTAGCACCATGGAGGTTGAGTGCGGGACTCCTATCCTGTTTCTGCCTCAGCCCCGAGAACAAGAGCGGAAACTGCAGCAGGAGAAGCTCTCCGGGGTGGTGAAGAGCGTTCATCGGCGCCTGCGCAAGAAATACCGGGAAGGTAATAAGGTTCGGGTCTTAACTCGCCCCCTTCACTCCGCAGAGAGCGGATCTTCACCGCGGGATGAGAAAGAACGGAATTCAGGGCTGGGTTCGCCCTTTTGTCTTGGCTCCCGATGGCTTTGGAAGGGATTTGGGCCTGGGCACCGCCCACCTTTCTTTTCTCGGTCCTGGGACTGAAGGCTAGGCAAAGGAGGAGGACGGTGGGCCCTCAGTCTGCGGGGGAGGAAGGGGGCTGCGCTTCCTCTCGTGTAATGTGGAAAATTGTAAAAGAAAAACAACTCCATTAGCTTTGAAGGCAAGGAGGGCGATATAGTTGAGAATTTCCGATCAGAATTAAGCAGAAGGACTTCACATTTCAATGTTAAGTGATTTTCGTCCTATGAAGTGCCTTACTCTAAAGCACACGTTTCTTTTTTTTGTAAAGAGTGGTATTAACCGCAATTGGTGAACCTTTTAAAAAGAACTAATTGGCTAATTATAGTTGGAGGTTCTTTTATGGGTGGCAAAATCAGAGTGCTGGTACTCTTTCTGAAAAGAAATAATGATGCAAAAATCTCTGGAAAGAGATTTGCTCGGAATATAAAAACTTGATTCAAGAACATGTATATAAAATTATTGGGTTTCAAAAATACATGTATATAAAATTAGAGTTCAAGATAGGGGTTCAGATTTCATTATGACAATCCTCTTTGGTTATCTTAGCTGTCAATATTTATTTATTTATTTTATTTTATTTTATTTTATTATTTTATTTTATTATTTTATTTTATTTTATTATTTTATTTTATTTTATTATTTTATTTTATTTTATTTTATTTTATTATTTTATTTTATTTTATTTATTTAATTTTATTTAATTTTATTTATTTTATTTTATTATTTTATTTTATTTTATTTTATTATTTTATTTTATTTTATTTTATTTTATTTTATTTTATTATTTTATTTTATTTTATTTTATTTTATTTTATTTTATTTTATTATTTTATTTTATTTTATTTTATTTTATTTTATTTTATTTTATTATTTATATACCGCCCTTCTCCCGAAGGACTCAGGGCGGTGAACAGCCATAATAAAAACAATGTACAAAAATAGAATTTAAGAGCAGATTAAAATAATTAAATCATGGGCCGAATTTAAAACTCTCATTTTAAAACCAATTTTAAAACCCCATTAAGACCAAATTAAAATCATTTATCCCATCAGAGCGGTTTACTGGAATAACAGGATCTTCACTGCACGACGGAAGGCGCGGAGGTCCAGGATCCTTCGTATGTCTGGGGGTAATGCATTCCAGAGGGCAGGGTCCCCCACAGAGAAGGCTCTCACCCTGGGGGTCGCCAGTCTACATTGTTTGGCTGACGGAACCCTGAGGAGGCCCTCTCTGTGTGAGCATACCGGTCGGTGGGAGGCAATCGGTGGCAGAACGCGGTCTTGTAGATAGCCAGGTCCTAAGCCATGGAGCGCTTTAAAGATGGTAACCAACACCTTGAAGCGCACCCGGAAGACCACCGGGAGCCAGTGCAGCTCGCACAAGAGGGGTGTTACATGGGAGTGACGGGTCGCCCCCATTATTACTCGCGCGGCCGCATTCTGGACCAGTTGGAGCCTCCGGGTGCTTCTCAAGGGGAGCCTCATGTAGAGAGCGTTACAATAGTCCAGACGGTAAGTGACGAGGGTGTGAGTGACTGTGCGCAAGGCGTCCCGATCCAGAAAGGGGCGCAACTGGGAAATCAGGCGAACCTGATAAAAAGCCCCCCTGGCCACAGCCGTCATATGATCATCCAAAGACAGCCGTGAGTCCAGGAGGATGCCCAAGTTGCAAGCCCTCTCTGAGGGGGGTAAGATCTCATCCCCAATAGTCAGTGATGGTGTAAGCTGGCTATATCGGGACGCCGGGAACCACAGCCACTCAGTCTTGGAGGGGTTGAGTCTGAGCCTGTTCCTCCCCGTCCAGATCCGCACGGCCTCCAGACAACGGGTTATCACATCAAGAGCATCATTGGGGTGGCCTGGGGTTGAAATGTACAACTGTGTGTCATTGGCATACAGTTGACACTTCACCCCGAAGCCACGGATGATCTCGCCCAGCGGCTTCACATAAATGTTAAACAGAAGGGGTGAGAGAACATCCCTGCGGCACCCCACAAGTCAGGAACCTCGAGATCAACCTCTGCCCTCCCATCAACACAGACTGCGTACGGTCAGAGAGGAAGGAGGAGAACCACCATAAAACGGTGCCCCCCACTCCCAACCCCTCTAGCCGACGCAGCATGATACCATGATCGATGGTATCAAAAGCCGCTGAGAGGTCTAGGAGGACCAGAACAGAGGAGCAACCCCTGTCCCGAGCCCTCCAGAGATCATCAATCAATGCAATCAGTGCCGTTTCCGTGCTGTAACCCGCCCTGAAGCCTGACTGGCACGGATCTAGATAGACAGCTTCATCCAGGAATCAAGGAAGTTGCTCGCCACCACACTCTCGACAACCTTCAATAGAATTGAGAGTAACACCTATCCTGTAAATTTGACTAAAATTTGTTATAAAAAGAGCCCTTTATCCCAGAATTTTATGGAATAGTGGAATAAACTCTTTTGTACGGTTCAGTTTTATTCTTTATCTCAGAGTATTTGGGCCTGACCACTTGAAATAATAGTGATTTAACTGACAAATTAGGATAATCTTGAAAGCAAAACAAAAGAATAACACCTACTGTTCTCTTGAACAGATACTATAAAAATGAGGAAGTTTCTCATAGTTTCTAAAGTAGTCTTTAATAAAACTGTTCACCAATGGCCACCATAGTAAGAGGGCATATTTACTTTGTAGATGTGTTCAATTTTTTAAAAAAGACTATTGGTAGTCTCAAGGTTGAAGTACTGCATTTGCTTTTCATGGCACAGCCCTTGGAAATACTCTCAAACGGTCCAGGCCCAGACCAGGGAGGAGTCAAGCAAACACATACAGGAAACTCAGCAACTCAAGAATACAGGTTTTACTTCTCACTCATGGGCCGGAGCCTTGGTACACATTGAGTATAACACACAAAGCGATGCAAAGTCAGCTCTGGAAGCTCTCGCCTCCCAGCGTGTTTTATGGCTCAGGGCCACGCCCGCTGATCATCCAGCCACACCTGCTGGCCACCCAGCATCCAGCTGTCTGTGGCTGACACCCGGGTGCGGGCCTGAGGCCACCGGTAGAGTCCTGGACTGCAGGGATGGATGCACGGAAACGTGAACAACCGCAGGGCGAACAGCTGACAGGTGGTCACGTTGCTCTGGGCCTAGACATCTGGCAGTGCTGCAGTAGCCATGGTCTTCATGCTTCCTACTGCCGCTGCCAGATGGCTGGCCAGTGCTGCCTCAATGTGCCCCGCCGTCACCGCCACTGCCGAAGGACGCTCAGCTGACGAGTGGCCGGTCGGTGCTGTCCCAGCATGTGTCCCTGCAGCTCCTCTCACAACGCCCAACAGCGAAAGAAACGGCTTCGTGCCCTTCCCCCTACCCCCCAGGTATGGCGAGCCCCGGAGTGGGACTCAGCAAACACTTTGCAGATTGCCATTGGCTCAGAATGTGATACATAAGTGGGGAGCAGGGGTGGGTTCTAAATTTTTTTACTACCAGTTCTGTGGGTGTGGCTTATTTTGTGGGCATGGCTTGATGGTCATGTGACAATTCTTAAGGATTTAGCAGAGGTACTGGTCTACCAGGCTTTTAACTGCTTCCAGAGCTGTACCGGTTTACTCATTTATTTTTGCAGGCCCTGGTCTACCCATTTATTTTTGTAGGCACTGGTCTACTCATGTATTTTTGCAGGCACTGGTCTACACATTTATTTTTGCAGGCACCGGTCTACTCATGTATTTTTGCAGGCACCGGTCTACTCATGTATTTTTGCAGGCACCAGTCTACTCATCTGTTTTTGGAGGTCTACCACCAAACTGCCTTTTACCACTTATCAGCTGTAGGGCAGCCCTTTGAAGCCCCGTGGCAAGAGTTTAAACAGTTTTTTTCCTTATAGCCCATCAGCTGGGACTCAGGAGGCAGCAATAGATTGGGGGTGGGGCCAAATAAAAGGTAAGAATAACGTGGGGGGGCGGGGGGCAGAACCGGTTCGGTGATGTCATATCGTCACCGCTACTGGGTCGGTGGAACCAGGCCAAACTGGGAGGAACTGGTGGGGAGGAACTTCAACAATTGCACTGGTTAGCAGTTGCTTTTTGAGCCCAATTTAAGGTACGTATTAGAACAGCCTGTGATTTCTGCTACAGATTCTAGGGTTATATTATGGATTAATTGTCATTGAATAAGGCTGGCCTTAATGTTTAGGAGCCAATTTAAAACTACTATTTTAGTCAGATTTTGAGGAATTTTTATATTGATATTTTAAATTTTGTTGTTAGTTGCGAAGTCGTATCCGACCCATTGCGACCCCATGGACAACGTTCCTCCAGGCTTTCCTGTCCTACCATCCTCTGGAGTCCATTTAAGCTCACGCCTACTGCTTCAGTGACTCCATCCAGCCACCTCGTGCTCTGTTGTCCCATTCTTCTTTTGCTTTCAATCTTTCCCAGCATTAGACTCTTCTCTAGTGAGTCCTTCCTTCTCATTAGGTGGCCAAAGTATTTGAGTTTCAGGTTCAGGATCTGGCCTTCTAAATAGCAGTCAGGGTTGATCTCTAGGACTGACCGGTTTGATCACCTTGCAGTGCAAGGGACTCACAGGAGTCTTCTCCAGCACCATAGTTCAAAGGGCTCAATTCTTTGGCGCTCAGCCTTTCTTATGGTCCAACTTTCATAGCCATACATTGTAACTGGGAAAACCATAGCCTTGACTATATGCACTTTTGTAGCTTTAATTAATTAATTTGACTAAACAAATGCTTAGAGTCAATAGGGTTGGCAACAAGTACATGATTACATCAAATCATGTTGCGTCCCTTTCTGGATCGGGACGCCTTGCGCACGGTCACTCATGCCCTAGTTACCTCCCGTATGGACTACTGTAATGCTCTCTACATGGGGCTCCCCTTGAAAAGCACCTGGAGGCTCCAACTGGTCCAGAATGTAGCCGCGCGGGTGATTATGGGCGCAGCTCGTTACGCCCATGTAACACCTCTCCTACGCGAGCTGCACTGGCTCCCGGTCTTCCGGGTGCGATTCAAGGTGTTAGTTATCACCTTTAAAGCGCTCCATGGCTTAGGACCTGGGTACCTACGAGACCGTCTTTTGCCACCAATAGCCTCCCACTGACCAGTTCGTTCTCACAGGGAGGGACTACTCAGGGTACCGTCAGTCAAATTATGCCGACTGGCGACTCCCAGGGGGAGGGCCTTCTCTGTGAGGGCTCCAACCCTTTGGAATGAACTGCCCCCGGAGATACGGAATATCCCTGATCTCCGTGCTTTCCGCCGTGCCCTCAAGACCCTGATGTTCCAACAGGCGGGGCTAAACATATGAACATGTGAATGAATTTTTTAAATGTTATCTAATTCTGGGTTTTATTTAATTGACCAAACTAAGTAATAATTTTAATTAGCAATTTTATGATGTTTGTGTGTCTATATTTTTCTTGACTGTACACCGCTTTGAGTCCTATGGGAGAAAGTCGGTATAAAAATATAATAAATAAATAAATAAATAAATAAATAAATATCACTCACATTTTAAGAAACCTTTAGAAACAATCATAGCCAGTGTATTTGCAGTGATAGGACTCTTTGTCAGGATGAAGATCAGCTAAATCTTTTTTTTTTTCTAAATTTTTTTTATTTTTTCCAACATAAACATAAAAAAATTTTTTTCTCAAAAATGAAGTCTTGGTCCGGTCACAGATGGCTATACTAGTTTAACAAATGAAAACAGATAATTTTAACATAAATTCCAACATCTTAATTTAAATCTTTCTATTATCTCATCATACATCTTAATCTACTAAAACAAAGCTCAACGCCGGTTTGGCATTGTGGCGATGCAGTCAGGGAAATAGCGGGGCTCTAATGAGCCCCGCAAAAACCCTGACTGGCAAACTGCCACTGACAAGTCTGCAGACCTACCCTGCCCTGAAGGTACAGGGGAAAGAGAGGGACCCCTTGGGCGACAGAGAGGAACAGGCAAGTTCCTCAGAGGCCGGAGGCAACCCTCTAAGTCAGCGGCGGGGGACGACAGCCATGGCGGCTGCCTCGAGACTGCGACAAATCGGGACAAGCAATGTGCAGGAGGAAGGAAGAAAGGATGATGTGCTTTGGAGCCGGGTGAGTGACACCAACCCAGGCGAGAAACAATGTGTGAATAAGGATATTTACAAATAAGACCCCCAGCCTTACCTAACGGCTGAAGATCTGAGGGGCTTGAAGATTTTGTAAAATAAGGAAAGGAATTGAAGACCCTTTAAGAATTTTACTTTAACATTGATAGATTGGCTAAATAATAGAATAAAAAGAGGATAAGGTTAGCGTAGCTTTTATTTCTTATTTGTATATTTGGACTGAAAAGAATGTATTGTGTAAGGTTCTCACCACGATCTATATGTTGTTATATATTTTGTTTGTAACGAAATAAATAAAAATTTAAAAAAAATTGATAGATTTAGAATGAATTGCTTATTAACCAAATAGAGTTGGATATTCAAATTTTCTTGTTAAAACTGAAATGGATTTGACTTTTGGAAAAGAGAAAAGCGATAATTAAGGATTTGTCATCTTTAAAAGCCAGACAAAGAGATTAAACAGATTGCTACATAAATGTTTCAAAATGGCGTTTGAAGCTGTGACTAAGTGAAAGTGTTGATTGCGGAAACTTGTTTTTTTTGCTGAAAAGAACCTATTTGACTCGTTACATATTGTGCATTACTTTGAAAAGAACTATGGTTTTTTGAACTTTAGAGATTCCTATTCTGTCTTCTAATGGCTCTATAAAGAAAGAAGAAACACAATGACTAATAAACTTTTAACTAACTGGCGCAGCAACAAAAGCTTGGCGCAGGAACGGAAGTGGAGAAGCTGATGGATTTTACTGGAAACAGATTCTACAATAGAATTAAAAAGGATATGCAGAGTTATAAGCATGGAAGTATTGACTTTGAATTGAAATGCTTATGGACAGATAAGGAAATGAAGAAGCAAAATAGATAAACTAGATAGCAATGTTTGAACGCTTAATTGTTTAAATGGTTCAAGGTTTAAGTGAGCTTTAAATAAAAACAAGTGCTTATGGTAAAATAAAGATAGAAAATTAAAAATAAAAGATAATTAAAATAGGAGTGGGAAGTTAAGGTGACTAAAAGTGATATTTTCATAAAAGCATAATTAGATGTAACATATTTTAGTTTTAAATTGATAAAGTGGATGATAATTATGATTAATTGTTAATGATTATAGATGATATACTAAGGTACACAGATGGAAGTCATAATTGAGATTGAATTTAACACATGTTGGAAATGATTAATATTAAGAAATAGATGGGGATACACCCAGGAAGAGTATAGTTGGAAACAGTGGATTAATAGACAACATATTGAAGAAGAAATTTTTAAAATAAATTAGCAGAATAGTAGTTGGAGTTAAGGAGGAGAATAAGCTGAAAACTCAGCCAAAATAATGTAATGCTGGAAAACAGCCAAATAATAGGTGGAGTTATGGAGAATGCTGTTAATCAGCCAAAATAAAGCATGCTGGAAATCAGCCAAAACAATGGAAAATGCTGGTAATCAGCCAAATAATAGTTGGAGTTATGGAGGAGATTATGCTGAAAACTCAGCTAAAATAAGTAATGCTGGAAATCAGCCAAATAATAGGTGGAGCTATGGAGGAGAATGCTGGAAATCAGCCCAAATAAAGCATGCTGGTAATCACCAGAATAAGAGAAAATGCTGTAAATCAGCCAAATAATAGTTGGAGTTATGGAGGAGGATATGCTGAAAACTCAGCCAAAATATGTTATGCTGGAAGATCAGCTAAATCTTTTAAGTTACCTGAAAAACTAATTATTAGATAACTTACTGGTATTTATTTTAGCTGATTTCCTAGATGAGGTTTATTCAGTTGTATCTGAAAAATAATCCCACAATCTATATAAATAAAAATGTAAATGTTCGTTTGTTCAAAATCGTAAATCTCCAAAAGTTCTTCACCAATTGCTTTGAAATTTTGACACAATGTTGCATTCGAATACGCGTGTGTTTTTATATACCTACAAGCATGGGAGGTGTAGTCTCCGGTCCTCTGGAAGGCCCCACTTTGAAATGAAAGCCTGTCAGGAATCTTCTCCCTGCTTTTCAGGACTCCATGTCTGGCTTTTCCCCTGAGATAACAGCAAGGGGTCATGGGAAATGTATTTCCTCTGGGCGTCGCAAAGGCTGCTATGGGCCGAACGCTCTACGCTGGCCTACAAATCCCAGGATGCCTTCAGGAAACGGATGGGCGGTTAAAAGGATAATCCACATGGCGTGGCGTTTACAACAGCCGTTAGGGCGGTGCTGTTTCCCCTCCTTCGGGTCTTTTCCTTTTTTTAGGGACCGCCGGAAACGGCTTCTAGAGAGGCATGGAGTTGTCGTCTCCCATAATCCTGTTTCTCCTCACAGACCAGGCTGGGGGTGAAGAAGTTTGGGGGGGGGAGATAAAAAAAAATTAAACCCCAACACATATCCTTACCTCACGGAACTATAACCAACGAGAGGAGCCGTTCCATTCCCTTCCCCTCTATGGTTTTGAGGGGGGGCGGTGGAAGTGAAGGGACGGCGGAAGAGCCCGACACGTCACTGGGCCCTGCCTTTTCCAGTCTGTGCGGCTGCCATTTTGTTCGTGAGGGAAAGAGAGAAGGAGGAAGCCGTTGTGAGGAGGAGGAGCACCCGCATCTTTTCCCCGCCGCTGTCGGGAGTGTTGCCGCGGGCCCTCGGTCGGGCCCCCCACCCCTCCCCAGCCCCTATTCTTTCTGCCTCTCTTGCCGTGGGGGTGGGGGAAGAGAGAGGAGCACCCCGCCAGCCAGCCATGCCCTCCTCGCCGCTCCAGGTGGCTGTGGTTTGCTCCAGTAACCAAAACCGCAGCATGGAGGCCCACAATATCCTCAGGTAATGCCAGGCCTGCCTGTCTGCCTTTCGACAACCACTCACCGGCGGGGGTTTGAATTGGGCAGGGAAGAGCCCCCCGATTGTCATCACTGGCTTCCTCCATAAAAACATGGCGCCATTTAAAACATTGGGGTGAGGGGGGGATTCCTTTCTCCCTCGGGTCAGCAGGAGGAGGAATTTATCTCATTGGGTTTTTATTTTTATTTATATAGACTAGCTGTACCTGGCCATGCGTTGCTGTGGCTCAGTCTTGTGGCTATACAATATTTTTTGACCAAGTGCCAATAATTTCCCTCTGTAGCTCAGGTCACGTCTACTTTGCCTCCGTCCCACCAGTCTTTTCACTTGGTCGATTGTATTCAGACCTGAGTTGCCTTTCTCTATGTTTCTTTTTGGACTTTAACGTTGTAGCACCCCAATGGCAGGCGCGAGTCGGGTCTTTTCCCCTCAGCGCTGCCACTGCCAAACCCACAAGCAAAATGGCGGGAAATGTCAACCGCCGCAAAGCATCCTCCCGACTAACGGAGTATGCCGTACCTTTGGCAGAGACCCTGATGCCACCTGTGGTGCGGAGAGCTGCGAAGGTGAAGGCGGTTATACCGGCAAGCTGGGAAACCAGCAAACTATCCTCGGAGGCTTCCAAAGACAAACCTCCGGAGCCCCAGGAACGCAAACTCACCGACGGCAGCCCGGCCAGAGGCCTCCGCCAATCCCACGATGCACAGCTGTCCCAATACAAGCACCAAGTAGGTAAAAGTCCAAGAAAGCAAATGATAAGCGACGTTAAAGTCCAAAAAGAAATGTAGAGAAAGGCAACTCAGGTCTGAATCCAATCGACCGAGTGAAAAGACTGGTGGGACGGAGGCAAAGTCGGCATGACCTGAGCTACAGAGGGAAATTATTGGCACTCGGTCAAAAACTATTTTAGACCCACAAGACTGGGCCACAGCAACGTGTGGCCGGGTACAGCTAATTTAAAATATATTGGCCTTGTGGTTTTAGTCTTAATTTATTATCTCCTGTCATTGTTTTATACTGTTTGTTTCTTACATGTTTTAAAAGAGAAAAGATAATATTGGGGTGGACATGATTTGTACTTGTTATTATACTATTATTTATTTATTTATTTATTTATTTCAATTTGTATACCGCCCTTCTCCTAGTGGACTCAGGGCGGTGAACAGCCAGAACTAAAACACATGCCAATACAAAATTTAAAATTGTTAAAAGAATTACATAACTGGCCCAATTTAAAACAATTCAATTAAAACCCAATGACAATTTAAAACTAAAAAACTAAAAAAGACTAAAAAGAGGGGGGGGGTTCACGCCAGCCCTGCTTGATGGAAAAGAAAAGTTTTCAGGGCACGGCGAAAGACCCGGAGATCCAATATCCTTCGGATCTCCGGGGGCAAATCGTTCCAGAGGGCAGGAGCTGCCACAGAGAAGGCCCTCCCCCTGGGGGTCGCCAGCGACATTGGCCTGGCTGACGGCACCCTGAGGAGTCCCTCTCTGTGGGCGCGTACTGGTCGGTGGCAGGCTATCAGTGGCAGAAGGCGGTCCTGCAAATACCCAGGTCCTAGTTGTAAATCTGCTAGGTTGATTATTAATGTAGAGGCTTTTACATGGTTACTCAAAACTAAACATTTAATTCAGTAGGCATAATCCAAAATGAGTTTACAATTAGATAATTGATCTATCTATAGGCACAAATAGAACATGTTTAAGCTTAAATTATATGTAATATAAAAATCCTGAGTCCTTCTGGAGAAGGGTGGCATATTTTTTATTTTATTTTTATTTTGAATTTGTATACCGCCCTTCTCCCTGAGGACTCAGGGCGGTGAACAGCCAAGTAAAAACATCAAGTACAAATATTAAAATACAGTTAAAATATACATATATAAATTTGGCCCCATTAATTAAAAACAATAAACAAAACACTTAAAAACACTTAAAAAATTAGGCCAGCCCGGCTTGCTGGAAAAGGAAGGTTTTAAGGGCACGGCGGAAGGCACCGAGGTCTTGGATTCTCCTTATCTCTGGAGGCAATTGATTCCAGAGGGTAGGTGCCCCCACAGAGAAGGCCCTCCCCCTGGGGGTCACCAGCCTGCACTGTTTGGCTGATGGCACCCCGAGGAGGCCCTCTCTGTGGGAGCGCACAGGTCGATGGGAGATCGTCGGTGGCAGCAGGTGGTCTCGAAGATAGCTAGGCCCTATGCCATGGAGCGCTTTAAAGGTGATAACCAACACCTTGAAGCGCACCCGGAAGACCACTGGGAGCCAGTGCAGCTTGCGCAGGAGCGGTGTTACATGGGAGCGCCAGGCTGCTCCCATCACTACCCGCGCTGCTGCATTCTGGACCAGTTGGAGCCTCCGGGTACTCCTCAAGGGGAACCCCATGTAGAGAGCGTTGCAGTAGTCAAGACGAGAGGTGACGAGGGCATGAGTGACTGTGCACAGGGAATCCCGATCAAGAAAGGGCCGCAACTGGCGGATCAGGCGAACCTGACAAAAGGTCCCCCTGGTTACAGCCGTCAGATGTTCCTCCAAGGACAGCTGCCTATCCAGGAGGACTCCCAGATTGCGAGCCCTCTCTGTGGGGGCCAACGACTCGCCCCCAATAGTCAGTGATGGAGTCAACTGACTATATCGGGATGCCGGGAGCCACAGCCACTCAGTCTTGGAAGGGTTGAGCCTGAGCCTGTTCCTCCCCATCCAGATCCGCACAGCCTCCAGGCACTGGGACATCACTTCAAGGGCATCGTTGGGGTGGCCTGGGGTGGAGATGTACAGCTGGGTGTCATCAGCGTACTGGTGGTATCTCACCCCAAAGCCACGGATGATCTCGCCCAGCGGCTTCACATAAATGTTGAACAGGAGGGGCGAGAGGACCAACCCCTGAGGCACTCCACATATAAGAGGCCTTGAGGTCGACCTCTGCCCCCCTGCCAACACGAACTGCGACCGGTCGGAGAGAAAGGAGGAGAACCACCGTAATACGGTGCCCCCCATCCCCAACTCTTCCAACCGGTGCAGCATGATACCATGGTCGATGGTATCAAAAGCCGCTGAGAGGTCTAACAGGACCAGAACAGAGGAACAACCCCTGTCCCGAGCCCTCCAGAGATCATCAACCAACGCGACCAATGCCATTTCCGTGCTGTGTCCAGGCCTGAAACCCGACTGGAACGGATCTAGATAGGATGTTTCCTCCAAGAATTGTGGAAACTGTCGCGCGACCACACTCTCAACAACCTTCGCCAGGAAGCGAAGTTTGGAGACAGGACGATAGTTGGCCAATATTGCCGGATCCAGGGACGGCTTCTTGAGGAGAGGCCTCACCACCGCTTCTTTCATATAAATACATTAATTAATTAATTAATTAAATAAATAAATAAATAAATAAATAAATAAATAAATGTTTTGAATGAGTAAACTAATTGTGTATGTAAATTTTACACCAAAGCATATAAAACAAAATTAAATACTGTATATAATTACCATTTAAGGCAAATTCTGAGGTGGCAAGCAGGCTCTGTTCTGGCAAACTAATCATTACTGAATATAGGGAGGAGAGGCTGAGGTGCCAAGCAGGCTGTCAGAAATCTCAAGTGTACAACACTCAGCTGGTCAGAGTCTATTCACCACTACAGTTCTGCTTGTATGCATGTAGCAAATCAGCTGGCCAGAACCCACTCACTGCCTGTCCACATACACTGACAATCAGCTTGTTACTGATTATCAGTGAGGAAAGGGAAATGTTCAGGGATGGGGGTGGGGGAAGAGAGAGACTTTGGCCAGTGGATACAAGAAGGCTTTAAGTACTCCCTTTAGTGAATTTCCAGAGTTATTCAAAGGAAAACATAATGGGTAATACTTACACCACCCTAAGATTTATTTAATCTTGACCAACTCTGGCTGTGGCAGTCCTAAAGTAAGCGGGCGCATGGGGCCGCTTAACCTCACCCCTGCCCTAGCTTGATTTTTATGCCTGCGTCTTGCCCCACCTTGTACAACCAGACAGTGGGTGGGGCTTAACTAGGGCTTATTTTGTGGGTTAGGGCTTATATTGGTGTTCATGGGAAAATTTTAAAAAGCTCCCTGCCATTTCTATCCAGTAATTCTACAATTATGTAAATTTTGGATATACTTATTTTAGGACCACATCTTTGGAAGTAGAGGTTATACAATTTTATAGAATATTTTTCTTAGATATTTGCTATAAAGTCCACCCTGTTATATATAGTCTGTTCTAAGCCTCTCTGATATTTATTACTGATCCTGAGATTCTAATGCAGGGCTACCATATCGGGGCTGCGACAACTGTGCTTTCTGTTGTCATCTAGCAGTCACCTGGACTTTTTGCAGATAAATCTGGGAGCCCGATGCTAATGCAAAAAAACATAAATCAAAAAGAAAAGTTCTCTCATCTTGTTTTTTGACAATACTTTTAGCTCTACAAGCCTGAGGCAGAACTGAGAATGGAAAATTTCAATTCATTATATAGTTCTGTAGCCTATTTAGTGACCTGAGGAGGTGAGTATAGCTTCTTAACTGCAGACATATTTACTTTGTAGATGTAGTCAATTTTTGAAAAAAGACTGTATTAGTTGTGTCAAGGCTGAAGTATTGCATTTACTTCTTAACATTTTCTTAACATTTAGGAGCCAATTTAAAGCCGCTATTTTAGTCAGATTTTGAGGAATTTGTATATTGATATTTTAAATAACTTTAATAGTCTTGTTTTAATTGCAAATTAAAACTAATTAGTTTTATAAAATGGAACATTTTAAAGTAGAAAACAAGTTCCATAGAATTGAAAATTTATTCTGGCCTACCTGCTTTTCTGGAATGTTCAATGTTATATAGTTTATCCTTGACAAAGGTTTTGTCCTGACACTGCCCTTTATGAAGTGGCTTTACATGCCCTCTCAGAGCCAAGGACAAGTTTTGGAAGCGACCTTGTAGGTCAGGAGTCCTCAAACTTTTTGAACGGGGGGCCACTGAGGGTCCCTCAGACTGTTGGGGGGCCAGACTGGCTAGGTGGGTGTGGCTGGGGCCCCCATGTGACTGGGTGGGCTTGGCTTGGTGGCCATGTGACTGGGCGTGGCTAGGTGGCCATGTGTCTGGGTGGATGTGGCTGGGTGGGCGCGGCCAATTTAGCAGTCCATTAAATAATACACACAAATGAAACTTTAATTTGTTTTCCTCCTGGGAGTGTTTTATTTGCTTTTGTTTGACTTTTCTTTTTAACAGAACATTTTTAAAGTTGTTTACGAGTCTAGTGGTCCACTTCAGAAAACTCAGTTTTGCAGCAATTCTTCTCAGCCCCAAGGAGGTTACAATCAACATTCATCCATCTCTCCCTCTCCCTCTCCCTCCCTCTCCTAGAAGAGCAAATGGGGGTGGGGAAGACAAACCTTGCTGAATCCCATTCCATTCCATTCGCTCTCTCCCTCCCATCTCTCTGTCAGAAAAGAGATGGCTACTACAAGAGCAAATGGGAGAGAGGAAGAGAAACTTAGCTCCATTCCGTTCCATTCCATTCGCTCTCTCCCTCCCATCTCTCTGTCAGGAAAGAAACGTCTCCTACAAGAGCAAATGGGGGTGGGGAAGAGAAACCTTGCTCCATTCCATTCTATTCAGTGGTGGGATTCAATTTTTTTAATAACTGGTTCTGTGGGCGTGGCTTAGTTGGGGTGTGTGGCTTGGTGGTCATGTGACCGGGTGAGCGTGTCTAACTGGTCATGTGACTGGGTGGGCGTGGCTATGTGCATAGGGACTACTCAGAAGGCTGAAAAAAGTTATTTCTGCCTGGTCCTCACACTTTTGACCAGTCCTCACACTTATGACCATCCTCATATTTATGCCCGTTGCAGCATTCTTAACAACCGTGTCACTCATTTCACAACTATTTCTCTTCACCACGGTGACAAGATAGGGCGCAAAATATGAGGACAGTCGTAAGTGCAAGGACTGGTCAAAAGTGCGAGGAACGGTCAAAAATCACTTTTTCAGCCCTCTGAGTAGTCCATATACACATAGGGACTACCCAGAGGGCTGAAAAAGTGATTTCTGACAAGTCCTTGCACTTTTGACCAGTCCTCGCACTTATGACCATCCTCACATTTATGCCCATTGCAGCATTCTTAACAACCATGTCACTCATTTCACAACTACTACTCTTCACCACGTTGACAAGATAGGGCGCAAAACATAAAATGTGAGGACAGTCGTAAGTTCGAGGACTGGTCAAAAGTGTGAGGACCAGTCAAAAATAACTTTTTCAGCCCTCTGAGTAGTCCATATGCACATAGGGATTACCCAGAGGGATGAAAAAAGTGATTTCTGAGAGGTCCTCGCACTTTTGACCGGTTATCATTTATGTCAATTGCAGCACTTAATTAAATAAAAATGACCTACTGGAGCGGTTGGAGGCAGTTCGAGGTGGGTGTTCAGGCTGGCTGCAGGGCAAGGTGATACAACCGGGGTAGGTAGGCCGCTGCTGCTCAGGTAGGAGGCGGGCACAGGCCTGCAGGGCTGGCTGCAGGGTGAAGCAATCGGATGGGGTAGGACAGGGGTCTGCAATTTTAAACACTCAATCTTAAACACATGTAAACACTTAAACACAACCTTAAACCTGGGTGGGCATTGCTAACACCATATCACTTACTCCCACCCAGGTTTTATGGCTCCTGTCAGGTGTGCTTCCTTCAAAGTCCAGGAAAGAATGAGCCAAACTCCATATTTTATAGAGTAATGTACTTTTACTGGATGATGAAATGAACGCAACCAAAGGAAAGCTGAAACTGAAGCAATAGGCGCAAAAGTTGCATATAGAAAGCATCCCCTCCCACTGTCCATCATCAATCACCCAATCCAAAGGTCTCCCAGAGGTCAGATGGAAACACGTCTGGCATGGTCATCATTCAGGAACGCGATGACGGTTGACCCGATAGCCACTTCGGTGGTTAGGTTTCGTTTCTTCAAAATCCACCAGCTTGCTTCCCTCCCCCGTTTCTTATGGCAGCCAAAGCAGAAAGTCGGAGGCTGACAGCTCCCAGTATTTTCTTTTAAACAGGTATCTCTGTGTGTCTCTCATCTCTTTCTTTCTCCCCGCCTCTCTTTCTCTCCTTCATCTCTCTCTCCATCTCTCTTTCTTCTCTCCCGCCCAGGCGGTGGCAGCGCACCTACCGCACCATCAAGTCACGATAGGTGGGCGTGGCCATTTTTTTTTTTTTACTTTTAAAAGCATTGTTTTCTACAACCTTAAGAGGCAGAGGCTTTTAGAAGCCTCTGCCAATCAGGCAACTCAGCTGGGCTGAGGTTTTTAAAGGCATTTTTTTTCCTACAACCTCTTCGGCAGAAAGGCCAGCTGTGCGAGGAGTAGGTGGGAGTGGTGGGGCGGGGGGAGCAGGGCAGGGGGTGGGGCTGAATCCCACCACTGTCTGGGCCGGATACATTGTGTTAGCAGGCCATAGGCGGGCTGTAGTTTGATTGCTCTCACTATCAGAAAATTTCTCCTTATTTCCAGATTGAATCTCTCCTTGTTCAGTTTCCATCCATTATTCCTTGTTTGGCCTTGAGGTGCTTTGGAAAATAGGTTGACCCCCTCCTCTCTATGGCAGTCCCTCAAATATTGGAACACTGCTATCATGTCTCCCCTGGTCCTTCTCTTCTTTTCATTAGACTAGCCATGCCCAGTTCCTGCAACCATTCCTCATACTGTATGTTTTAGTCTCCAGTCCCCTAATCATCCCGGATGCTCTTCTCTGCACTTTTTCTAGAGTCTCAACATCTTTTTTATAGTGTGGTGACCAAAACTGGATCCAGTATTCTAGATGTGGTCTTACTAAGGCTTTATAGAGTGGTATTAGTACCTCATTTGATCTTGATTGTATCCCTCTGTTAATATAATTTAGGATTGCACTAGCTTTTTTGGCTGCCGCTGCACACTGCTGGCTCATATTTAGCTGGTTGTCCACTAAGACTCCAAGATCCTTCTCACAGTTTCTGCTATTAAGCCTGGTTTCACCCAGTCTTTTGGTTTTTCCTGCCTAAGTGTAAGACTTTACTTTTCTCTACATTGAATTTCATTTTGTTAGATCGGGCCCAGTATTCAAGTCTGTCGAGATCCATCTAGATCTTGAGACTATATGGTGTTGGCTATTCCTGCCAGCTTAGTATCATCTGCAAATTTGGTAAGTTCCCCTTCTATTCCCTCATCTAAGTCGTTTATGAAGATATTGAAGAGTACTGGGCCTAAGATGTGGTACCCCACTGCTTACTTCCCTCCATGTAGACATAGTACCATTAAAGACTACTCGTTGAGTATGGTTTGTCAGCCAGTTACGAATCCATCTGATAGTGATGCTATCTATCCCATTTTTTTCTATCTTACCAAGCTTGTGGTCTACTTTGTTGAATGCCTTACTGAAGTCTAAGTATATTATGTCCACAGTATTTCACTGGTCTAGTAATTTAGTCACTTGTGTTGAAGAATGAAATAAGATTGATTTGGCATGATCTGTTTTTAACAAACCTGTGTTGACTTCTAATTATTACTTTACTTGTTTCTAGATGTTGGCAGATCTGTTTTTTTTTTTTTTAATTATCTTTTCCAGTATCTTCTCAGGTATTGATGTTAGGCTGATTGGTCTGTAGTTTCCTGGGTCTGTTTTTTTTCCCTTTTTTGAAGATGGGAACCACATCAGCTCTTTTTCAGTCCTCTTGTAGTTCCCCAGTGCGCCAGGATTTTTGAAAGATGTGATACAGTGGTTTTGAAATGACATCTGCCTGCTTCTTTAGAATTCTGGGATGTAATCCATCAGGTCCCAGTGATTTGTACTCATCGAGATCAGACAGGTGTTGTCTTACCTTTTTTTTTTTTTTTTTTTTTGCTTATTTTAACTTTTATTTCAAGTATGTCTTTTACAGTTATGTTTTTGGTAGGTTGGGCTATAGTTGTTCTGACCTAGGCTTCCTGATATAGTAAAAAGCACAGAATTAGTCCCAAAACCCCTTTTTTTAATTTTAACAGCTGTGAATTTCTTTCATTCACAGCACGTGCTGAATCACCAAGAGTTTATAAATAGTCCAACAGAAGTCTGCCACAATCCTTCGGATAAGGCTGGTAAACACCCACCTTTATCGACATGCTGCCAAAGACCTAATTGGCAATTATCTTGGCAAGGTCACATGGAAACAGTCAAAAACGGAGCTTCAAAGTACAAACCGACACCATCCACAACGTTGCTTCTTGCAAAGGCCCACGTGCCTTTGCTCTTCCTTTATGTCTTATTGGAGGGGCCAATCATCTCCAACCCTTACTCCTTTTGTTTTAACTGTTCTTGCCTTCTGGCAGCTCTGTGCATGCGCGCACTAGGAACAGGCTCCCCCTGTTCCTCTGCCTCTCTGACGTCTGACTCTGGAGGCTCTGGAGTCCGCACATAACTTCCAGATGGCCCTGGCCCCAACTCTGCCTCCGATGCAGAGCCCTTGTCCAAGCTTTCCCCAGACTCCAGGACTGGCCCATGTTCCTCCCCAGCCTCCTCGCTGTCTGACTCTTCTACCACAACAGACCACAACAATTGTTTCTTATTGCATGAAGACCAATGCAAAGAATGAGTTATGCAGCTCTGCTTTCTCTCTGTTGCCTGTTACTTCCTTGCTGGTTTCAACTCCCTCTATCACTTATTCTTTGTAAGAATTAAATCCAATATGGCTGTCCTTCTAGTTCCCTCCTCTACCTTTTGGACAACAAAGTTGTCAGCTAGGTTGATTAGAAATTATTTATTTTTTATTATAAATAGGAATTATATATTATTGATCATTTCTCTGCCATGATTACATCTTCAGAAAAGAATCCAGCACAACTTCCTTGGATAGTAGGTTGCTGTTCAAAGTTAGTCCTGAGGCAGATTCAGCATAGCATTTAGCAGTCTACTGTAACAAATTTTGAAGATAAAATCTGCTCTAAATTGGCCCACATAATTGCTGCACATAAATTAATGTGATCACGAACTAATTAATTTGTTATTGTGGCCAGATTGTTATTGTTAGGGAGGATAAATAAGCTTCCTTTTATCTAACAGTTTGCCCAGTATGACAACAAGATCTAGCAGTGACAGTCGAACATGGCTGTTTTTTAAAACTGTAGGGTCACAAGAATGACAATTATTGATTTCTATTTGGCTTCATTGTGCTTAGTGACAACCTCACAAGGTTTTTTTTTCTGCCTTCTAGTATTTCCATAAAGCCACTTTGGTGTGGTAGTTGAGTTATTTGGTATCAGTATTCTTATTTCCTCTTCCCATCTTAATCAGAGGAGATTGTGCTGGTCTAAAGACCAGGAAAGTGGGTGCAGCCAGGAAACTGAAGCTGAATTCATACGGAACACTATGAATAGATAGTTCGGAGGCCCAGGAATTAAGCTGCCTTTACTGCTTTTGCAGCACCAAGCCTAATTCAAGTTATTAATTGTCATCTACAATCAGCGGCCCCCCAACCTTTTTTTGGGCACCAGGGACTGCTTCTGTGGAGAATGGTTTTTCCACAAACCGGGATGGGTATGGTTTCCTGTGCTGCCTGGATCGTATGCGTGTGTGGATAGGGGTTCACTCACTTGCACATCCTGGTTCCTGACAGGCTGTGGACCAGGGGTTGGGACCCCTGCTTTAAATATTTGAGGAGTCAAATACTTTTTAAAAATTTCTCTCCTGATATCACCCAACTCCTGCATTAAAATCAAGTAGAGAGGCCCAATTTTTCTTTTCACTAAAGGATTCAATTCAGTGTGATGATAAGGGCCTTCGAGGTGGCAATTCCAAACTCTAAAACTTGTTCCTATATCTTCATACTGTTCTTTAATCAATAGCTGAAGACATGCCTATTTAGTTGGCTGTTTTTACTGAACAATTGCTTCAGCTTCTTAGATTTTTTTAATGAACTTTAATTTTTATGCTTAACTTTTTAAATAATGTCTTGTTTTATTCTTTTGAATGCTACATGAACCTCACTGGGGAAATAGATAAAAATCTAAACAATACTTCCTTTTAAGTGGACACCCTGTGTGTGCATGTGTGTGTGTGTGTATGATGATTTTTTCACACACTGTTCAGTGGAACCAGTTGCTTCGTGATGTTCCTCTTTTGTTAAAGTCAGCCAATTTTGGTTGGCTGCAGGTGAAGACCAAATAGAGCTGTGGCAGTCTACCATGTCAAGTTATTTGTGAATGCCTTGAAATGATAAGCTCCAGAGCTCAGGCCTGAGCAATGGTGCCTTAGTTGAGCCTGAGATTTTGCACCCTTGCTATACAATCTTCAGTGTCAATTGTGCTGCTGTGATGAGAAATTTCAAGAAATGGTGGTTGGCGCAATAGTTCATTGTGTTAATAATTTGGTATGTGCAGTTTGCCTGCTAAGACAAAAATCAAGTAAATGCTTTTGATTAGAGAATTACAAATCTTTTACCAAGCATGGAAAGGAAACTTGAAGGAATGACTTCTATTTTAAAAAATACTTCACTTCAGAAATCATGGCACAAAATGTTTCCTCATCACAGGGAATGAGCTTTTTATTGATGATGTCCTAATGGATATATTCATATCTTCAAGTAAGCCTGAGAAGGAGTATAATTGTATGGATCAGTTGTTTTATAACATCATAGTACACAGTGGGTTTTGTTAAGTAGAAAATATATAGGAATATACTGTAGCTTACCTGATTACTTTTACAGTGAAGTTTTAATAGCTGCTTTCATATTATGTGTGTGTATTTTTGTTTAGTGGGTGACTTTGATAAAATATGGCGTGAACATTGTGAGGATGAAGAAACTCTCTTTGAATATGCTGAGGCAATGAAAAACTTGGCAGATAATCACTGGGCTAAAACTTGTGAAGGAGAAGGTCGCATTGAATGGTGCTGCAGGTAAATATATAGTCAAAGAAAGAAAATGTTGTAGAATATTACAAATGTTTCTCAGGCTTTTTGGAAGATAGTGGGAGTACTATACATTTCCAGTTTTGAAAGATGTATTTTGCAGTCTTATGGAAAAGATGCTTGAAGAGCTCCAACTATCTACCTATACTCTTAACCTTTATTATTTCTAATCATTCTTCAGGGGATGGCTGAATGGGTCCAGAAGGTTATCAGTGTCTAAAAGAAAAAAAAAAGTAATGAAATAGAAATTTGTGAGACATTTTTGAGAAAAAAGTTCATTGGACCTAAACATTAATAGCAACTATCAACCAACTATGAATTTTCTGTTTTTAGCCTAAATATAGCAACCAAATGATGATAATCCAGTTCCAGGTATTCTTGAATAAAACATTATCTTTACCAGAAGTAAACTGTAAATGCCCACCACCAGTTTTTCAATTACATTGTCCCAATACATTGTCCTTACTTGAGAGTTGAAATTCTGAATATATGGAGAGTTTCAATCTGAAACAAATCTGATCAAAACTCTATAGTATGTATTAGATTTAAGTTCTGCTCAAAACAAAACTTAATATAAAGATCTATATTCAAAGAAAGATTGGGTGTTATGATGAAAGCCAGTTTGGTATGATTAAATCACCCAGCTAAAAAGTGGGAGACTTGAGTTCTAGTCTCACCTTAGCCACAAAAACCAGATGGGTGGCCTTGGGCCAGTCAGTCTTAGCCCAAATCACCCCCAATGTTGTGGGGAAAATAGGAGGAGAAAGATGTGTTGTATATATTCACCACCTTGAATTACTGTAAAAATAATAAAGTGATCTAAATAAATAAATAAAGTTGATTTTTTTGTAACCTTTTGGCTGCTTTAAATACCAATAACTATAATATCAATAACTATAATATCCTATTAACCCAGTTGTGTGGATTAGGACTGAAAGTCGAGAACAGACGTATCAGGTAAGACCAACGTCCATTTTATTTGCAAATTTGGTTTCAAAAGTAATTTGGAGCTTGTGCATTACCCTGTGGCACTGAATCTGTAATGTCCCACAGAATCCCATACACTATGCATTCATGCTTTCTAATATGTATATAAAGCCATAAGTGAACCTAGTTTATGAGCTCTGTGGCATAGACACAGGAATTTTGTAAAGGTAGTTTTCAATTTACAACCACAATCGGGACAAGAATTTCTGTTGCAAGCAAGGCAGTTAAGTGAGTTGCACCCAGTTTAGTTACCTTTTTTGGCACAGTTGTTAAGCAAATAACCGCAGTTGTTAAGTGATTCAATCAGTCTTTAAGGAAATCTGGCTTCTTCAATTGACTTTGTTGGAAGCTGGTTGGGAAAGTTGCAAATGGTGATCATATGACCCCAGGATGCTGCAATTATTGTAAATCATTGCTGGTTGCCAGGTACCTGAATTGTAATCATGTGACTATGGGAATGCTATGACAGTCATAAGTCCAAGGACTGGTTGTAAATCACTTTTTTCAGTGTCATAGTAATTTTGATCATTAATGTACGGTTGTAAGATGAGAACTACCTATAGTCTTTAACTTGCAATCATATTAAAGAACTGACAGTTTAATCATTGTTTTAAATTCCTAGATGATTTAAGAAATATACTGTAAGCGTTTTCTAGAAAGAGTAATTTGCTATAGAAAATAGTGCTGAAGATGCATAGGGAAGAAAAATAATGAAGAATAAAAGGGGGAAATAATGAGGTCCATGCAATTCTACAGTACTGCATGAGTCTCTGAAAGAATTGTACAATACTGAACAGTTTCTGCGTTTAGCTTAAATCTAATTGTTAATTTTATATGCATTTTGATGAAGTATAATTAACTTACACTATTGTAATTTGGAATAATTACAGTGTTTTAAATCATGGGTGTAATAGGCATGTTTGTTTTTTAAAAAGCTATTTGCCTTTCTTTCCTTAAGTGTATCCCGGGAATATTTTCATAATGGTGGAAAACGGAAAGCACTGGAAAAAGATGAGAAAAGAGCAGCTCTTGCTACTAAAAGCATTCAAACTATCACCATTCATGCAAGTTCAAAAATGGAAGTTTCTACTGATAATTCAATCCATAGTTCTGTAATGGATGAGTAAGTAATTGTGATGTGATTATGAATAGGAAGTTAATTTTTGTAATATACTTTCAATTTATTAACTTAGATAAATAACACTTTTGAGCACTACTGTGCTTAATACATTAGTTAATTGTGTGATCTTGATTTCCTGTTTAAACCAATGTGATTTAAATGCTTAGCTTTGGTTGGTTTATATCTTCTCATAAAGCATATACAACGTTCTTATACAACCAGTTACTCTTTCTTATTAGGAATAGGTTTTATGGTTCTCTAACAACAATAAAAATATTACCATTGTTAAACTAAAGGTTTCAGAGTTCATTGGGAAAAGCATGACAATTAAACTGTTACTAATAGATAAAGTACTTCTTTCATATAGCATGGCTATAATATATAGAATTAAAATATTCTGAAGTAAGCAGCCAATTTAGATGAAAAATATAGAATAGGCTTTTTTGTTAGAACCTGTATAATCATAATATGTATGTATGTAGCTAAGCAAAAGCTTCTTATATTAGAATTTCAAAAAAACAAATTTTCTTGTTACATACTGTGTTTCCCCAAAAATACAGCCTACTCAGAAAGTAAGTCCTAGCTTGATTTTTACACGTGCGCCCAATATAAGCCCTACCCCCCCAAAATAAGCCCTAATTAAGACCTCGCCCACTCCAGGGTGCACAGGTAAAAATTAAGCTAGGGTGAGGATGGGTGGTGGTGGACCTGCCCTACTACTTACCTTGCAGCCAGTTGCAGCCAGGCCTCGCGCACCTTGGCCCATTTCTTCTGCAGCCGGCAAGGCTTTCCTGAAGGCCTCTTTAACTGATAACAGAGCACCAGATCGATCCAGAGCTCTGTTATTGGCTAGAGAAGCCTTCAGGAAAGCCTTGCTGAAAAAGAGGCCGGGGGCAATGCGTGCAAGTGAGGTGAGTCAGTTGGCGACCCCCCAAAAATAAGATCTGGTGCCCTTTTTGGTGGAAAAAATATAAGACAGGGTCTTATTTTCGGGAAAACATGGTACATAGTTGCTAAATTGGGGGCCATGTTGCCAAATATGTATGTCATGAGCCAGAAGTTCACTGAATGTTCCATATCTTTCAAAATTTGTTTAAATAAAAACCCAGTTCAAACATTATCTTATTACCTAAAAGATCAAAAAGAAAAATATTTTATGTAAAACTTGCTCATTAATTCTGAAACTGCAACATATTTACTATTTTAAATAGAATTTCCATGATTAAGATTGTGGGGAATCTGAGGGAGATTTCAATTTTTTTCTTCCACTTAGATTGCTACATCCTTCAGGAAAGATAAGATTACTTGATGTTGGCAGCTGCTTTAATCCATTTTTGAAGTTTGAAGAGTTTTTGACTGTTGGTATTGATATTGTCCCAGCTGTTGAGGTATGAAATATTAACAATCCAAAACATAAAATGTATTATATATTCAATGAATGCTAATCTTACAATTCCCTTTGGATTAATATCTGCTAGTATAGTTTTTTAGGTTGAAAATGAATATATTAATAAATAGTTAAGTCCAAAGTATGGACACATGACTGAAAACTTCAGCTTTACTAGTGTATATCTAAAGCCATTGCTTAAGTTATAGTGTGGTTAAAACTTGAGTACTTAGTGATGTGCCATATAGTTGGATTTAATTACACACATACATTACCTGAAACCAATGCATGCTACTTGCTTAACTTAAAAAATATTATACCCAGATAAAAATGTAATTAATTGATCAATGAAAAATTCTATTACTGATTTTAAGAATTATTTAACTGAGTTATCTTATTTACTTGTATACCAAGTATATCATTGCATCTATATTTCTTCCCTCAGAGTGTCTACAAATGTGACTTTTTAAACCTTCAGATTCATCAACCTCTTCAACTTGCACAGGATGCCATTGATGCTTTTTTGAAACAGTTGAAGAATCCTATTGATTCCCTGCCCGGAGAACTATTTCATGTTGTGGTCTTTTCCCTCCTCCTTTCTTATTTCCCTTCACCCTATCAGCGATGGATATGTTGTAAAAAGGCCCATGAACTACTTGTATTAAATGGATTGCTCCTTATTATCACTCCTGACTCTTCCCATCAGAATCGCCATGCTATGATGATGAAAAGCTGGAAAATTGCTATAGAATCTTTAGGGTTTAAGCGTTTCAAATACTCTAAGTTTTCTCATATGCATTTGATGGCCTTTAGGAAAATCTCACTCAAAACAACAAGTGACTTAGTGAGCAGGAACTACCCAGGGATGCTATATATTCCCCAGGATTTTAACACTGTGGAAGAAGAGGAATTTTCTAATAATTCCTGCTATATCCGATCAGATGTTGAAGATGAACAACTGGCCTGTAGTTTCATGGAACTTCCAGATGCTCCTTATGATTCAGACTCTGGAGAAAGCCAGACTAGCTCAATACCCTTCTATGAACTAGAAGATCCTATATTGCTTCTAAGTTAATGTAACAATTAAAATCTGCTTCAGAGTCCAAATTCCCTTGCCCGTAAAACTAATTTTGCTAAATTGCCATCTATTCTGCACATGAAGTGTTTACAAAAAGGAACTGCTAAAGTTTTTGAAAACTATTGCTATTTTTTGTACTTATAAATTTTAAAATGTATTCTTGTATTGAAAAATTAACATGTGTTTTATGCAGAATGGCTCATGCCATAGCATGAACAGAGTTTACTTAGTAATATTCTAGAAAGTTACCATTCTACCATTCCTTTCCAGTGCGGTGAACTGTGATTATGCATTCTATGCTGATGTGCCCTGGTTTGATACTTTTAATGCTTTTGACTGAGATTCGTGATAGTATTTCTCAGAGGTTTGCACAAAATAGATGATATGCACTATTAAATGTCTAAAAGATATGTTTAGAAAGCTTTGTTAGCCTTGAACTTGAACAAAAGTTTTGTTTGAGTTAATGTTGATCTGGTGAGTGAAAATAACTCCAAAATGACTTCACTTAAGTTGTATTTGCAACTGAAGCACTTTCACAAAATACAGATTTTGTTACCTGTTCAAATTCAGTGAATAATATATAATACACCTAAGCATAAACAGGGTTTTTTTAGTTATCACACAACTTGTTTATTCATGCAATTGTTTCAATTTCACGGCTTTACCAAATGTTTTTAATCAAACTAATATATTTATCCTAAACATATATAAACATTTTAAGGAATAGGAGAAAATAGAAGATTGTTGCTTAATTCTCTGTCTAGATGCCAGGTTAGATAGCTAATCTTTATATAAAGATATGAAGTTCAAAATTAAGATTAATTTCATTCATTCTAGTTAAAAATGAATGATAATAGATTTTGTTTTTAAGAACAACCCCAACATTTCCGTTCTTAACTGGCTCAGAAAGTTACATTCAAATATCTAAAGATCGCTTCCTGACTTAGTAACTGATTAAATAATTTATGTTTGCAAAACTGAATGAGAATGTAGCCAGTATAATTTAAAATAAACAAAAGAAAAATGTAAAAATCAAAATAGTTTTACAGTTTCAAAAATGATATTAATATTAACTATTCATTTCAGGAATACCACTGCTTAGTTTGAAAGGAAAGTGTTTATTTCTGAAATGTATTTTTTTAAAAAAATTAAAATGCTTTATCACTAACTTTCTTGCACTAAAGTTTCACAACTGACTTTTAGATTTGCTTTTTGCCTTGTGTGTTGAGTAATTCATGGTATAGACCTTATATGTTAAACCTTATTTAAATGCATTCACTGGTGAGACATGAACTAAATAAAAGACCGCAATTTTTAGCTCCGAATCAGATTAGCAAATCATTTACCCCAGAGATAAAGCAAAAGTAGGGTGTGGATGAACTATATATATATATATATATATATATATATATATATATATATATATATATATATATATAGAGAGAGAGAGAGAGAGAGAGAGAGAGAGAGAGAGAGAGAGCGCTTGCAGCCAACATGCTACATCTAAGCAACTTTTTAAATGGCCTTTGAATAAAAGTATATGCTAGCCAAACAAAAGTTGCCTACTTATAGTTAAAAGTTTATTTTAACTAGAATTTAAAAGTTTTCTCCTTTTATATTGTTGGACTAGTTTGAAATATGTTAGCTTTATCCCTCTTCCCATAATAGTGTTTCCTGTTTACGTATCTAGAATATGCATGATGTACTGTTTAATTAGCAAAAAGTTCTCAAAACTGCATAGTATGAATGTTGTGTATATGTATGTGGTAATGTCATTGTTTCCAACTCATTCTGATGCCTAATCCAGTTCAAGATATATGTAGATGAAATAGCTTCAAGTTTGAAGGGTAGATATTGGCCAGTAATACCTGATGACTTTGTGAAAAGTATGATGTTTTTCCTGAATGTTTGTGGATATTGGTGATGTTTTAAACTACTTGCTATGTTTTACTGGATATATTTTCACTGGATATACAAATTTCAAGACAGCTATGTAGATCTGTCAGACGTTCCAAGAAGGGGTTCTTGGAAACACCAAGGGGTTAATCTAAGGGTAACAAGGAAGATACCTTTTTCAAGTGTACCACAAAATGTCTCAATTTTTTCTTTTATGTTCTCAGAGCACATCAGGAGAAATGTATCATATCAACAATTTTCTGAATAGTGTTGATGTATACTATTTCATTCAGATTGCCTTTAAAGATCAAGAGAGCAAAACTGCTATTGTTACATTATTAATATAACAATATTATATTGAGAATATAAAATCATATTTTAGAACAAAAGCCATAATAATGCTTGGTTATATTTATACACAATCTTGAGAGCAACTGTTTATATAGATCAGTACTAACATAATACCAAAAAGGGATTTCTCCCATATCAACCAAATAATACCTTGCTCTGGAAGACACTGAGTTAGCATTCTGTGGATTGCTTTATTGGTGGTACCCTGATTTTTATTTTTAAATATGTTTACAAACTAGTGTAATGTTGGAATCTAACCAATAGTAGCTTATTCAACAACTGAGATTAAACTGACTTCTTGTACCTCTTTGGAAACATGATTAACCTTTAGGTCTTTAGGATTTTTATATTTCTGTGTTTAAAAAATCTAAATACCAAGCATCAATTGCAGTTCATTCAATCTGGTGTATTTGCTCATTAAAATGTTGAACTCTTATGTACTTCCAGCATCCATGAACAAGTTTGCCTTTTGTTATTAGACTAGTTTTATTGATTTTGAACAAATTATTAATCCATTTTCAAGGAGAGAAATGACACTGGTCATGTTTAAACAATTTATAAAGTAGTAGACTGAAAACAATGATTTGTAAAAATGGTTTGATGCATTTTAATTTTATTTTTTGTAATTCTTTGGTCACTTACTGCCAGTGGATACCCCTACAGATTTAGTGAACTGTGGTATGTTCATTGGTGAGTGAATAGTTGTGAATATAAGAACTGGGTTGGAAGGTGTTCAAATATCTTTTAAGTGTCTTCCCACATGGGTATTAAAAGGAGCAAGGAAAGAATTCAGTCTTGGGGGGTTAGATTTTTAACAAAATGTGGGAATGACCTTGAGGAAACAGCGGGGATGAAATGCTGCCTAGGAAATCAGACAAGAAACATGTGCCCCCAGTGGTTCAACTGTCAGAGAAAGAAACTTAGAAAGGACTCTGCCCTAATAGAACATGCAGTTAAAGGTGTTGGCAGGAACTTTTGTGCTAACATTAACTTCTGTTAATTAGCCTTACAATAAATCAAATCTGTCATCAATCAATCATCTGTCACATTTCCTGTCTGGTTTAACCAGATCATCTTACAGATATTGAAAAAGAATTGGAGTATTGACCAATATTGATTAAAAAGAAAGGATTACTATGTTCTGGATACATTTATGCTTGCTGCAACTCCTAGAAGCTGTTCCAAAAAGCTACAAGGTGTCAGGGTCTCCATTTTCAGCCTGGCACCTTGCTTGGTTCCTGCTATTAAAGGGGAAGGGAGAGAGGAGATATTTGGGCAATCCATACGTATGTGTCAAATAGTGGGAAATGGGGTGGTGGTTGTAGTAGGGAATGGGAGGGGGAAATGACAATGGAAGAAGAACAGATCACCAAACCAGCAAGATCTTCAAGGCCATTTGCCCTGAGAATGGAATGTTATTAGTTTCATACCTCAGTTTCTCAAACCATCTTACCGGCATCACATTGGCTGGCTGAGAGACTGATCTCATGGGGGGAGGGATTGGGAATTGGAAATAATAGTTTTGTATTTTGCGTGGAAACACCCGATTTCGCTTTGCTGCAACCAGTTTCAGTAAAAGTTCCTTTGCTTCAACTAAATGGACTCACGAGTCCTACTTTCCTGAATGCAAACTGACTACAAAGATGCGCTAAAATCATGTATTGATTTTATATCCTTTTATTTTTATAAGGCAGTGAGCATATCCAACACATCTTCCTTCTCCTATTTTTCCCACAGCACCCATGTGAGATGAATAGGGTTGAGAGTAAGTAAGCTCAAGGTGGCTTTCATGGCCAAGGCAGGACTTCAACTTACTGACTCTTGCTTTATAACCCAGTGCCTTAACAATTAGATCAAACTGGCTCTTTATTTACTCATGTATTGCCTACTTTTGAAATATGAGTTGTGTCCTGAACTATATACCTGGTAATCTTATCTCATTAAAGCACCAAATAGATGTGTTCTCCATTGTAGTGGTGGCAGCATCCAGGAATGGGTTGTCCTCGTCTGCTAGCCAATAGGACTGAGACTGTCAAAGCTGTGAAGACACGCCTACACCAACGGTCCCCAGTTTCTGTCTCAGTCCTGGCGGTGGACAGACGTGTCTTTGCTTGGTCAACCATTCCTGAATGCTTGCTGATTGCTTGGATATTGCTTTTTCTGTAGACTTTTCCCCTTTTTATTTACAGTTTAGTTGGCTTAGATTCCAGCATGAAGTGCTTCCAGCACGAGCCCGCTGAGGGCCGCTTTGCGGCAAGTCAGGCCACCGGCTGGTGATCTTGACTGGGCAGCCAGATCGAGCTTGCTCGCTGCGCTGACCCAGAGCCTGGACATTGGCTCTTGTGAATTCCGGCTCAGTGGGGAGCTTAGCACTCCGCTTTGAGCCGAAGGGCAGCTGGGATGACAGCAAAGCCCGAGCTGTCAAAGGACAGTGGTCGCCGGAAAGAGGAGTCCCTGTCCTATCCGGACACACTCTCTTCGCCCCGTTTTGGTCGCTGGAGGCCAGGGGCCCAATTCCCGAGTCTCTACTCCATCGCTGGCTATTGGGGGCGAATCACTCGCCCCCACGGAGAGGGCTCGTAACTTGGGCGGCGTCCTGGACGCACGGCTGTCTTTAGAAGATCATTTTACAGCCGTGGCCAGGGGGGCTTTTTATCAGGTTTGCCTGATACGCTAGTTACGCCCCTTTCTAGATCGGGACTCCCTACGCACAGTCACTCAGGCACTCGTCACTTCCCGCCTGGACTACTGCAACGCTCTACATGGGGCTCCCCCTGGGGTGCACCCGGAGGCTCCAGCTGGTCCAGAACGCGGCCGCGCGGGGGATTATGGGGCGATGAGGCGCTCCCATGTGACACCTCTCCTGCACGAGCTGCACTGGCTCCCGGTGGTCTTCCGGGTGCGCTTCAAGGTGTTGGTGACCACCTTTAAAGCGCTCCATGGCTTAGGGCTGGGGTACTTACGAGATCACCTTCTGCCACCAATAGTCTCCCACCGGCCAGTACGCTCTCACAGAGTGGACCTCCTCAGGGTACCGTCCGCCAGACAATGTCTTTGGAGAGTCGCTGGAGCCATTGCTGGTGGAAACTAAAGACAAACGTAAAGTCCTCCCTTCCCTTTCTCGACGGACAGACTCACGTCCTTCTCCATATTTCAGAAGCCAGTCCTTCCGAGGCCCTGATGGGGGGTTTGGCTCACCTAGGGCGCAGCGCCTGTTCCAACCTAGGCAGGGTCAATCTCAGGATAGGGCAGGGAAGTTTAAGCAATTCCCTCCTAAGCGGCCCTTTCTAGGGGGAGGGAGCCATCCTTACTGGCGCCAGCGATAATTGCCTCATGAACCCTCCCATTGCGGGACGCCTGGCCTATTTTGCCAGGCGCTGGGACGGTATCACAACGGATGCATGGGTTCTGGGGACGGTCCGTTTGGGCCTCTCCTTAGAGTTCCTCTCTACTCCCCCGAGGTTTTTCATCTCTTGCCCGATTTTGGGTAATCCGGTCAAACGGACCCTCATGGAAACTGCTATCCAACACCTTTTGGATATACATGCCATTCAACCAGTTCCAGAGGTCGAGCAGGGGATGGGGTTTTATTCCACCCTCTTTGTAATTCTGAAGGCCTCGGGCGGGTACAGGGCAATTCTGGATCTCAAAAGACTGAACCGCTACGTTATCTACAAACGGTTCAAGATGCATTCTCTTAAGTCCATTTTGGACAGCATCAGGGAGGGCGACTTCCTCACCTCAGTTGACCTTACTGAGGCCTATTTACATATCCCCGTTTGTTCAGGTCATAGGAAATATCTCCGCTTCTGTTATGCAGACCGGCACTATCAGTATTGAGCCTTACCCTTTGGCCTGTTGTCAGTGCCCAGGGTTTTCACGAAGGTGTTGGCGGTCTTAGCTGCCCACCTGCGAGCTCGCCCCATGCATGTCCAGTGCTATCTGGATGACATCCTGATCCAATTTGCATCTCACGAAATGGCATGTGCGGACCTCAAGGACACCATGCAGGTGCTACAGGAGCACGGGTTTTCTGTCAACCTGACTAAAAGTCATCTGGTCCCTACCACACAGTTACTGCATTTAGAGCGGAGATTGATACTGTTGAATGCAGGGTCTATCTCTCCTCTACTGTAGGGCGAGTCTTATTGATCTGGTTCATCAAGTCAAGGGAGCTCATTCGGTGCCCTTGTCGATGCTTTCGTGACTGCTGGGCAAGATGGTATCCTGTATATCAATTGTGTGGTGGGCGCGTTTGCATGCCAGGGCCATACAGTGGGTTCTCCTTCCTTATCAGAGGGCGGGTACAAGTACCTCTTTGCACAAGGTTAGCCTACCTCCACCCGCCTTGCATTCCCTGGGGTGGTGGCTTTCCCCGGGTTTGACAATAGGTTGTACATTTAAGGAGCCGGAGTGTTTAACAGTTACGACTGATACCAGTCTCTTTGGTTGGGGAGCCCATCTGCAGGATAGGGTAGCCCAGGGCAGGTGGTCTCCAGCAGATTTGGCCCATAACATTAATTGGCTGGAACTCAGGGCTGTTCTTCTGGCCCTTAGGGAGTTCCAGGATCTGGTGACAGGCAGACGCCTTTTGATTCTCACTGATAACGTGGCCGCCAAGGCACACATCAATAGATAAGGAGGTACCCAGTCCAGGGCCCTTATGGAGGAGGCTGAGCGCCATTTAATTTAATTAATTTAATTTAATTTAATTTAATTAATTAATTTAATTTAATTTAATTTAATTTAATTTATCGCATTTCTATGCCGCTCAACTCCCAAAGGACTCTGGGCGGCTTACAGCAAAAATAATGTGAACAATGAACATAGAAAAATTATTTTAAAACATTATAAAAACATTTTAAAAACATTAAAAGGCCATGCACATCATTCATGGCCGGATCTCGCAAGATTGCAACAGCGAGATCAACAGCCCCAGGCCTGCCAGAAAAGCCAGGTCTTCACCGGAAGGCCAATAGGGTGGGGGTAGTCCGGATCTCAGGAGGGTAGTTCGGATCTCAGGAGGTAACTGGTTCCAGAGAGCTGGGGCAGCCACAGAGAAGGCCCTCCCCCGCGGGCCCGCCAGCCAGCATTGTTTAGCTGACGGGACCCAGAGGAAACCAACTCTGTGGGATCTTACCGGTCGCTGGGAGGTATGCGGTAGAAGGTGGTCTCGAAGATAGCCTGGCCCTGAGCCATTTAAGGCTTTAAAGGTAATAACCAACACCTTGAATTGTGCCCGGAGACCAATAGGGAGCCAGTGCAGCTTGCAGAGAATTGGTGTAATGTGGGTGTATTTAGGTGTACCCACAACAAGCCTTTGCCTCTGGGCAGAGCAGCTCCAGATATCATTGTGGGCCGAGCATATTGCAGGGATCGTCAATGTTAGGGCTGATTGGCTCAGCAGGGCTACAATTGACCATGCAGAGTGGCGCCTGGACCCAGATTTCAGGAAATGGTGAAGCGCTTTGGACAGCCGACGGTGGACCTCTTCGCCACCCTAACAATGCTCACCTGGACAGATTCTTCACAAGGTTTGTGGTTCCGTGGGCGGAGAAAGTCAATGCACTTCGCAGCCCTTGGCCAGCAGAACTGCACTATGCCTTTCCACCTCTTCCCCTCATCCCGAGGGTGGTAAAGAAGATTCTTGCAGAGCGGGCAGAAGTGATCCTGTTGGCACCGCACTGGCCACGCCACCCTTGATTTGCCGACTTAGTGGCCCTTTCGGTGGCCAGGCCTTGGAGAATACCGCCGGACAGAGTCTCCCTCAGCCAGGGGGCAGTGGCCCATCCGGATCCTCAGTGGTTCCACTTGACCGCCTGGTGTTTGAGCGGCAGGCTCTGAGCCTGGGCCACTATTCTTTCGAGGTCATTGACACCATCCAGGCCTCCCGGAGGGCGTCTACCAATCGGATTTATGATGCCACTTGGCGGGCATTTTGCTCCTGGTGTAGTAAGTCGGCCCTTGACCCAACCTTAGTGATTGTGCCTCAGATTCTTCAGTTTCTGCAAGTGGGGCTGACAAAGGGGCTATCGCCCAACACGCTCCGCCGCCAGGTGGTAGCTGTCTCCTCAGTTTTCTCCTGTGGGGGTTTGGACTCCCTGGCTCACCACCCTAACAGTCAAAGGTTCCTCAGGGGCGTGGCAAATCTTAGGTCTCTGGAGGTTCACCGTTTTCCGACCTGGGACCTCACCAAGGTGTTGCAGGCCCTGATGGAAGGTCCCTTTGAGCCCCTGTGAGAGGCCTCCTTGCGTTTCCTGTCCTTCAAGGTGGCCTTCCTGGTCACCATAACTTCAGCCAGGAGGATCTCAGAACTGGCAGCTCTTTCTGTCCGTCCAGACCTGTGTGTCTTTCTATTGCAAAAGTTTTATTGCAAAAGTTTTACAATTACATTTTCACCCTTTTTCCCCCCCCACCCCCCACCCCAAACTTCCCAACCTCCCTAACCCTCCCTAACCCTCCCCTCCTCCCAGACTTCCCTATAATATACTCATAACTGGTAAAGAAAGATAAAAAAAACACACACAAAAAAACCCTTAATATAACACTTATGTAAAAACTTGAACCCCTTCCTCCCCTGTATAGTTTTTCTTTTTACCCTCATTACCTTAAAATATTTCTAATACATTATTTTCAAATAAAAGCTATTTGATACTTTCTAGTTTGATATTTGTTCTGAACATATTCTATCCACCTTTTCCATTCCCATTCATAAGTCTCTTGTGAACAATCTTTTAAGTATGCTGAAATCTTCGCCATCTCTGCAAAACTGGCCGTCTTCAAAGTCCATTCCTCAATAGTGGGCAGAGCTTCATTTTTCCAATATTTACCTATCAACAATCTTGCTGCTGTTATCATATACAATATCAATTTTGTTTCACCCGATGTAAAACCCTTAACTATACCCAATAAAAACAATTGTGGAGAGAATTGAATTTTTTTCTTCAAAACATTCTGCATGACCCACCAAATTTTTATCCAAAAAGCCTTAACTTTCCTACAGGTCCACCAAACATGATAATACGTAGCATCCAAACATTCACATCTCCAACATTTTGGCTGAACATTAGGGTACATACATGACAACTTTTTGGGATCTAAATGCCATCTATAAAACATTTTATAGAAATTTTCCCTCAGGTTCTGCGACTGTGTAAATTTAACATTCTGAACCCAAATTTTTTCCCATGTTTCCAACATCACTGGTTCTTCAAAATTTTGTGCCCACTTAATCATACAATCTTTAACTAATTCAGTTTCTGAATCCCTTTCTAGCAAAACATTATAAAGCCTTTTGATATGCATTGGACCTTTCTCTTTTATATGTCTAACCAATTCTTCCTCATGCAACATAATACCAGTTTTTTGGTCCTCTTTCCATCTCAATTGTAATTGATTATATTGTAACCAAGTTAAATTAATCCCTTCGTCCAACAGTGTCTGCAATGTCTTCAGCTGCCATCTGCCCGCATCTGTAAAAAGAACCTCTTTGTATGAAAACCCCCCGAGTGACATTATATTTGTATTCCACAAAGTATGACCAAGATCCAGCCATAGCGGTATTTTATAATCCCATTTGAGTCGGTGCTTCTTCCAAACTCTCATCAAAGAGTCTCTAAGTATATGACTTTTAAATACTTTATCAACTTTGTCATCATAAAATAAGTAAGCATGCCATCCAAATTCAAGATCAAAACTTTCTGCGTTCAATATTCCAGCCTTTTTACTTCCAAACCAATCACTTGTTAAAGTTAAAGCTGCTGCATCATAATATAACTGTAGGTTTGGAAGTTTAAGACCTCCTCTTTCTGGAACATCTTGCATAATTTTCAGTTTCACTCTCGGCTTTTTCTCGTTCCAGACAAACTTATTAAGTCCAGTTTGCCAGACTTTCAATTGTTTATCACTTTTAAGCACCGGAATCATTTGAAACAAAAAAAGAAATCTTGGCAAAATGTTCATCTTAACTGCTGCTATTCTTCCAAGTAGAGACAGCTGCAGTTTTTTCCAAGTCTCCATGTCTTTCTGCACCTCTCGCCACAACACCTCATAGTTATTTTGAAACAATTTCATGTTTAATTCTGCAACCTGAACTCCTAGATATTTTACCTTAGGTACAGTCTCAAAACCTGCCCTCCTTTCAAGCTCATGTTTACGATCTTGTGTCATGTTTTTAGCTATCATTTTAGTCTTTTTTGGATTCAGTCTAAAACCTGAAACTTTACCATAGTCTTGTATAATGTCCTTCATCAGGATTATTGATTCCATTGGTTGTGATAGGGTAACAACCAGATCATCTGCAAATGCCTTTATTCTGTAATCCTCTTGCCTAATCATTATACCTTTCAAGATATTAGAGTCCCGTATTGTATTTAGCAAGACTTCTAGTGTTAGAATAAATAAAAGTGGGGACAACGGACATCAAGACAGGGATGTCAGACCTGTGTGTCTTTCATACCAACAGGATGGTGTTACGTTTGGACCCTTCTTTCCTACCGAAGGTTAACTCATGGTTTCACAGGGCCCAGGAGCTGGTGCTCCCAAATTTTTGTCCCACCCCAGTGAATGCGCTGGAACGTAAATGGTACACATTAGACATGTGGAGAACACTCCAGATTTATATAAAGCGGACTTCTTCCTTCAGGAAGATGGAGTCTTTCTTTGTTTCATTTCAGCCGGCGTCCTTAGGGGCCAGGGACTCTTCTTCGACCCTGGGCTGCTGGATTCGGGCGTGTATTGCCAAAACTTATGAAATGCAGGCCCTTCCAGTGCCCAAGAGTATGATTGCACACTCCACTAGGAGTGCGGCCACAAATGCGGCATCGGCTAAGCAGGCCTTCCTGGAGGAGGTTTGCCGTGCCGCTACCTGGGCCTCACCATCCCCTTTTATTAGGCACTATAAACTTGATGTCTATGCCTCTGCAGAGGCGTCCTTTGGGAGGCGAGTCCTCCAACGGGTGCACACTGATGAGGGGATCTAGGGCCGGGCTCCTGCCCACCTGTAAGGACAGCACCGCTTTGGTATGTCCCATTCCTGGATGCTGCCACCACTACAATGGAGAAGGAACGTTGGTCTTACCTGATACGATCCTTCTCGTTGAGTGGTGGCAGCATCCACCCCCACTCTGCTTAGGAGTCAGCCTCGGTCTGCTGGGGGGTGGTTGTATGTTGTTGCTTGACTGCTTGTTGATTTGTTCCTGACCATGACACGTTGAAGCTGTCACAGTTCCTTTGTCAGAAGCTGGGGACCGTTGGTGTAGGGGTGTCCTCACAGCTTTGACAGTCTCAGTCCTACTGGCTAGAAGACGAGGACAACCCATTCCTGGATGCTGCCACCACTCAACAAGAAGGATCATATCAGGTAAGACCAACGTTCCATCCCATCTGGGTTTTGAGCCAGAGGCCAATGCATGAAGTAGGCAATCATGGTAGGCAGCTCTGCCATGCATAGATTCCAGGTTACTAGTTAGAAGCTGTTGGAAGAAATATCCATCTGGATTCAGTTCCAAGTGGGGAGAAAAACACTGGAAACATGGAGGCTGATTGGAAAGATGGTTTATTGATGGACAGGACCACATGAGTTTGAGGTCCTGGGCAGCTGAACACATGGAGTTGAGAGAGAATGTATTTATATCCTCTCTTGGGCCTTGCTCTTGAGCTTCCTGTTCCTGTGGCAAGGACATGTATTTTATTGGTTGCTGTCAGACTCCCATGGGGCTATGCAGGGATTATAGCTAATTTTGTAAGTTTTCTGAGTCAAGCTTGGTTGAAACTTGGGCTGATGCAATTCCTATTGTAGCTGAATGGCTTTGCCCTGAAGGATAATCCCATCATCCTGGAGCTGAAGGCCTTTTGTCTTGTAGATAGGCTGGCCCAGTCCTGCTGGGCTATTAAGAAAGGTGGGGGCTGCTTTCCAAGGGAAAGCAGCCCCTATCTTTTTTAAGGAAATATAATATTCTGCCTTTTATATTATTTCGCAAAATATTTCATTCTTCTAGGAGAGGTGGGTGCTAACTTTCTACAAAGCTTTGTAGGGCATCTCTATTCCTACCACAACAAGAGCTCTATGGTTCGGTGTTCCAGGCAATCTATTTCATCCATTCACTTTCCTTGTGTTGGGGAATAAAAACAGCCTTAACCAAAAACCCTATTTGTTATTGTGCCCATTCTAGCGTGAATCAATTTTTTTCCAGTGAGGTGCCAATAGATTCCAGGCATGGATGACTCTTGTCTTATAGCTCTTTAGGCTGAGTTCAAACTGAAGACAAAGAAGCTGCTAGCTGGACTGTGATGATCGCAGCGTCGCTGGAGAGAGAGGTTTGGCTTCAGAGCGTAATAAAGGCTCCTCTTTGCAGTCAGTGCCATTTTGGGGTTGTTGGAAGCTGCGGCAGCTGTAATTTTTTTTTTATTGAAAAGTTTTATAAGAAATACAAACAATTTTCTCCCCCCACCCTTTCCCCTTCCCCACATAATAGAAATTGTACGTTTTCTTATACATAAGAAATCCTACATATACATGTTTCCCTTAAAGAAAGCATTAAAATAAGACATTTTAATTACATTCGGAGTTGCTCTTCTTCTCTTTCTCCCCTCATTCCACAACAAACCTTCTTCTTCTCCTCCTTTCTTTCCCTTCCCTCCCTCCTCTCCTACTTTCTCCTGCTTCTTCTCCCACCTCATCCTACTTCCTTTCCCTTTTCCCCTCTTCTCTCTTCTTTCCCCCCTTCTCGCCTTCACTCCTACTCCCGTCCCCTTCCCTTCCCTCTCTCCTTTCTTCCATTCCTCACCCTCCCTCTCCTCTTCCTACCCCCTCCTCCTCTCTCCTTTCTAACTTCTTTGCTGTGAAATATTTTCCTCCTTTAGTGTCTGAGCAACCTATATTCTACTCATAGAATATACTTTCTTCTGCTACATTTCTCTATTGACCACTTTCCCACCCCCATCCCTTATCCCACCCTCCCCACCCAACCCTGACTTCCCAGAGCAAAAACAGGGTATAGCATCTAACAAACATATGCTAAAATAAACTAACAAATTATAAAGTTCAAAACTCCCACATGTTCTTTAACTCCCTTGCTCCAATTCATCAACTTCCCTTTTATATATTCTAAATTAAGTTCATTCTTCCTACTTATAAAATTTTTTTTCCTTGATGTATAATCCAATACTTTAGCAGTCTTACAAACAGTAAAAATCATGAATAAATTCCATTTCTATACCCTCGAACATCATTCTTTTTAAACATTACTCCCTAGTGAAATTCTGAGTTTAACATTAATCCTCTTCCTTCAAAGAGAAAAAGAAAGAGAAAAAGAAAAAAAAAAAGAAAGAAAAATTTTTCATTTTAAAATCTTACACATTTTATCTCATATATCTTTTAAAATAATATAGTCTTATGTTAAGCATTTTAAAAATCTCTTGGTACCTTTGCAACACTTGTTTACCAAATATAAATTTCAGAATCTACAGGAGGATGTCTTTCAAATTTTCAATTAACCATCTTAATACCTCTAACTTTTTAGAGAGCAGCCCTTTACTATCCAAAACTAATTATCATTTTGCAATAAAATTCTGAATTTAACATTAATCCTCTTCGCTTCAAGGGATTAGGCATCTTAAAAGCTTATACAATTTATCTCATATATATTTTAAAATAATATAACCTTATGTTAAACATTTTATAAATCTCTTAATACCATTAAAACACATATTTGTCCGATGCCAATTTCAAAATCCACAGGAAGATTTCTTTCTTAATCTTCTGTTCTTCTCTTCTTTCTATATTTTTTCCAATCCTTTTTTTTTTATAAATTCTTTCAGCAGCACCCCCAATTTTATTTTTGAAACTTTTAAAATGGTGATTTGAGGTTGATGTTTCTGAAATACTCGCTCTCTTCTTGAGGTCGCGTTTTCTAACTTGAAGTCCCCAGTTCGTCTCTTCTTGCTTGTATAATCATTCAGTCCATTTCTTTGTCCATATAGCCAAAATTTGTTGCCATAAAGATTGTCAGCTTGCAATAAAGAAACTATTTGTTGCTTTTCTGTCATTTGAATGGAAACGTCCACCAAAATCTTTGTTTCAACTGTGCCAGCCAGTCTCTTAATCCTGTCCATCTCCTGATCTTCCAAAAACAAATTCTTCTGAATAATTTCCTGCTGTCCCTCTAACAACTGCTTATATTTTCCCAGGCTGTTTTTTTGAAAAAGCCCTTTCAATTGTATTCAACAGGGCTGAAGTAAAAGAGTCTAAAAGTTCTTGAAAAGCCTGGACTGTCACGGCTTGGGAATTTGCTGATTCACCAGCCCTGTTGTCAGCCATATTTCAGCCACTTTGTATTCATCCAGCTATCAGGACAACAATTCAACTCTTTTCCACACAGTATAAAAACCAGATTTTAGTTAAAGTCAGTACCAAATTCTTTTCCTCAATACCAAATTCTTTCCATGGACGCTTCCACTTTAAAACTTTCTCTTAGGGTGTAATCCAGTAGCTGTATCACTGTTGCAAACTTTAACAACCCTTAACAAGCACTTTCCCTGATAGTTTCCTCCTCCCGCCCTCAGGCGCCATTTTCTGCATTTTAAAATGGAGTTAAAGTGCAAGTTTTCCTTTTGTTTTCTCCTGATTTGCTCTGTCTGCAATCAAAGTAAAGATGTTAAAAGTCCCCCCGTTGATTTTCAGCAGATTTTGGTCACAGCTTCTAGCTCCGCTTTTGCGGAGTCGTCCCTGGTCTGGAGCAGCTTGACAGGCTTCTATAGGGAGCCCACACCCTTTGTGCCCCAGGATTTCTCCTAGCGCACTTGGGGGGCTCTACCTCCGCCTGTCGACTCTTCTCTCTCCCCTTTGCCCGGGAAGAGGGTTCCAAGCCTCCAGACAGCTGTTTTTCGGCTGTTCTGGGGCTTTTACGGAACCAGGGATCGGGCACTCGTAAAAGAGCGTCTTCAAAGCTTGTGGAGCCAAGCGGAAGTCCCGGCAGCTGTAATTTTTTGATGCAAAATCGGAAGAAGCCTAGGAGGCACCATTTTACTGTTGGAGTAGTGTGAAGAGCTACTTGGGTTCGAGCCTGCTACTCAGGAGGACTGCTCCAGTGGCAGAACAGTATTCTCAGGCCGCAGAGCTTAGCAGGAGCGCAGGGCACTTTGGTATAGTGCTTACCAGCTGGAAGCACACAGAAGAAGGGGCTCTCTCGGCTGCCTGCCCAGAAGGGAGTGCAGAGCTGGAGTAGCTGGTGGCCCAAACAACATGGAGAGTTTCTTAGGCTGCCTGCCCCGTTGGGAGGTAGACCGGGACCTCCCACTCCTAGTAGTACCTGTAGACTGGCTGGGAGCAATGGTCAACTGGAGTAGTAAGATAACTGAGCCTGCTGTGGCCATTGTTCTTTGTTTTTTATTTTTTAAAAAAGGAAGAGACTGCTGTGGGGAGACAAGCTAGTAGATCAGATCTTACGTCACTGTCTGCAGCTTTTCTCAGTGTGCACAGAGAGATGACTGAGAGAGCTCAGTCGAGCAGAGCTACCAGTCATGGCTCCAGATATGTATTCTCTAGATCCAAGAGTGGGAGCAAGGGAGCTGCAGCCAAGATAAAGGCCAAGGCTGTCACTAACAAGAAGCCATCTAAGGCTCAGAAGGCAGAACAAAGACTTCAGAGGGCCTTAGAGAAATAGGTGACAAAAGGAACAAAAGCAGAAAAGAGAATGCAGCTAAGCCCCCTAGTGGACAAGGACATTGTTGCAGGTCCTTCTTACAGCCAGATATCAGAGCCAGACAATGTCAGCGCAACAGGAGGCTCAAATGTCCAGGAAGAGCCGGGTTCAGTGCTGATGGCAGATCCTGGTCCATCAACAAGCGGCATGTGGCCTCCACAGTTCCTGTCACCTTTGCCACAAGAGAGGGCGATTGCAAGTCATAGAAGGCATCTGCCAGGGGCCACTTTCACTCCTTCCGCCAGGTGGGGGAGAGTGACACAGGAATGCCACATAGTCAGCAATGGATTTCTGAGGCAGTTAAGCAAGGATTTGAGGCTGGCAGGCAGCATTTTCAGCAACCAGGACTGGTGGAGCCCGAGCTGCAGGTGCAGGGGAGATCTTTTTTTAAAAATTTTTTTTATGACAAACAAATATTTAATACATCAGTCATCCCTTCCCTGTGACATCTCAGTGTTATTTTCCTCAGTTCTTCTTTTTCTTCTTCCAAAGGTTTCTTCTATCTTGATCTTCATCCAACCATTATAACAATTCATTAATAAACAATAATAATTATGAATGATGATACCACAGATCAATTTGGTATAACAAAAAGGGTTAGGCAGGGATGCCCACTCTCTCCACTATTGTATATTTTAACGTTGGAGATCCTTCTAAAAAAGGTCAGGGAAGACCAAGAAATTAAAGGGTTAAGGATAAGGAGAGAAGAATACAATGTTCAGGCCTTCGCTGATGACCTTCTTTTTATAGTAGAAGAACCATTAGAGTCAGCACCAAAACTGTTTTAAAAATTAGAAGAATTTGGAGGATTAAAAATAAATAAAAACAAATTGAAATTAATAACAAAAAATCTCACAAAGGAACAGGAAAAAGAATTGGAGAATATTATACAAATTCAAACAACTACAAAAATAAAATACCTAGGGATTTGGCTATCGGCAAGAAGTTCAGCAATAAAAGAAAATAATTACGATAAATTAATAATACAGATAAAGAAAGACTTAGACAACTGGAGAAATTTACAGATATCACTAATGGGAAGGATCTCCACCATTAAAATGAATATTTTACCAAAAAAAATATTTTTATTTCAGGTCATACCAATAAAATTGGAAAAAATATTTTTTGAAACATTGAATAAAATAACATCCAAATTTATATGGCAGGGGAAGCGCCCACAGATTAAACTTAAATTACTACAGGACACAAAAGACAGAGGAGGAACAGCACTCCCAGAATGGGAAATTTACTATCAAGCGGCTGGGTTATCCTGGGTAAAAGAATGGATGGAATTAAAAAATAATAGAATACTAACAATTGAAGGACACGAAATACAAGTGGGTTGGCACTCATTCCTCTGGGTATACAAAACACATACCTATTTCAAAAGACATACAATAAGGAACGCACTATTACAAATCTGGTTAAAAATTAAAAAACAGCATTACACAAAAATACTGATTTGGCTATCACCATTAGAAGCAATAAGACATCCAAATTTGACAGAACTTAAAAAGGTAATAAGATATAAAGATTTATGTCACATATAAATACCTGACCTCATGCCCAGGCCAGGAGACAGGGGGCTGGTGAGATCGATCCCCAGGGTCCACCCTAACCCATTGACCCCTCCTTACCTTAGCCCCGCCCCAGTGGGACAGTTTCATCACACAATTAGATAGTCTCAGCCTCGAAAGACTTACACTAGAGACACTAACCAACAAACTCATTGCTGAGGATAGTCTAAGGAAGGACCGTTCACTAAGCCGCAGGGAGCAGAGACCAACAAGAAGGGTGGAATTCCAGAGTAGGAGCCACAATACGACAGAATGTTTCCTGTGCGGTTCAAAAAATCACTATAAGAGGGATTGCCCTAGAAACGTGAGGGACAGGGATCGAACACATCGTAGGGATAGACCAGAGCACAAGGCAAGATTTCCTGACAGGCATTCACCCGACAACAGACACAGACATAGAGATTCCCCCAGTCCCAGAGATAGAAGAGGTTACAGGGATAGCTCCAGGGAGAGCCAAACTGGGTCACTGTATGGACTGGGGGACCAGGAACATCCCACTAATCAGAGCAAGAAAGAGGGCACGTGGCTATTAGATGCAGGGGCCACCAATCATACCACATACGACCAAAAATCATTAACCTCATTCACCAAGGAAATAATGTCCAAGTAACAGGAAAGGGAAACACGTACGTGCCAGGGATAGGAGTAATAGAGGGGGTACTACTCATACCAAATATACCCTATAACATACTCGCCACCTTAAAGCTGAGCAGGGACAACAACATTGAAGTAACATTCAAGAAAGGAGAAGTGCACATAACCAGAGGAGGCAAAAGTGTAGGAAGGACCGTAGTTAGGGGAGGCCTACCATATTTTCACCCAGACAGCGACACACACCCAAGAGTGAACACCAACCTCAAGGTCAAGTCAGACACCACAGATAGCGGAGACAAAGAAGGCAACAGTAAGGAAGTAGAGGGGGTTAGCCACGAACACACACACAATGACCCAAGTGATCACGAGTCACCTGACAAGAGGAAACCATCAATAGGGAAGCTAGTACATGACAATTGTGCACACTTATTGCATAGGCAGTTAGGACATATTAGCTTTCCAGTTATACAGAAAATGATGGAATGCTCCGAAGGCATAAAAATAAAAAACTGTGAAAACTACCTCGAGTGTTCTGTTTGCAAATGCAAAAAACTAAAAACAAAACCCAGGCCAAAGAAATCGGTATGCACCACTGATTCCATCTTTCAACTCATACACATGGACCTAGTGGGATCACTAAGGCCATCCATTAAGTACAAAAAAAGTTTTTTTCTAACCATAGTTGATGACTTCAGTCGTTATGGTTTTGTATACACCCTAAAACATAAAAATGAAGCATTCCAAAAATTCAAGGAATTCTATGCAAGGGTAGAAACGCAATACAACACTAAGATCAAGCAGATAATGACAGACCGCAGGTCTGAATTTCTGTCAAGCGACTTCTCACACTGGTTGAAAACACGTGGGGTATTACACTAAACTTCTCCAATCTCCGCCTTCCAGAATAGCGTCGCAGAATGAAAAAATGGAACACTGCAAACCATGATGAGGTGCGCACTAGAGGATGCGGGGTTAGGGCAACACTTCTGGTCAGAAGCACTCATATACTCAAATTACACATTAAACAGACTATGATCCAGCGTGTTAAACAAAACTCCATATGAGTTAATGTACCAGAGAAAGCCACAGGTAGCACACCTGCATGTATTCGGGGTTACGGCTGATGTACACATCCCCAGGTAATTACGACGCAAGGGCGACAAAGTATCTAGGAGATTGAGGTTTATGGGGTATGAACCAGGGTCAAAGGGATTCAGATTCATAGATAGTAACAACAAATTCGTAATATCCCGAACAGCTGTTTTCCATGAGAACGCCATCTGGTCTAAAATACACCTCAATGAGGTGTTCCCCAATAAGGAGAGACCCAAAGACAGCCTAGAGGGGGCAGAACACACTACAGAAGGGAACATAGAACAGGGAAAGGCCAAACCAAAGGGACAGGAGATACAAGTTAGAGAGTGGAAAGAAAACCACCCCAACATTAAGCTGGACTCACTCACAGAGAAGGAGGCCAGATACCTATATGACACTGAGACACCACCAGCCAGACCAATTAGGGCAAACGGGGTAAAGCACCAAAGAAACTAGAGGAGTCCTATCTATGCACACTAATCAACTAACCCCCAACACATACGATGATGTGTTAAGGTTACCAGAGGAGGAAAGGGCTAAATGGGAACAGGCCATGGAACGGGAGATGAATAGTCTAAGGGAGCTAAAGGTATACACCCCTTCCGAAGTCCCAAAGGATAAGACACCCATAGGCACCAGGTGGGTCTACAAAATTAAGACATTGGAGAATAACAAAATCTTATACAAGGCCAGACTAGTAGCGCAGGGGTTTGCTCAAAAGTACCCAGAAGACTACACAGAGACATATTCCCCCACAGTCAGGGCCAAGAGTGTAAAGTGTGCCCTGGTGATAGCATCTATACTAGGCCTAGAAGTCCATCAATTCGATGTACAAACCGCTTATCTACATGCTGAACTCGATAAGGAGATTTACGTAAGAGCTCCTCCCAGCAAAAACACAACAAAGGGAGAAACCTGGATTCTAAATAGAAGTTTGTATGGAATGAAACAGTCAGGGAAGCATTGGTACGAGTGCTTATCCAAAATCTTGAGGTCTATGGGATTCTCAGCCACCTCAGCGGACAATTGCTTCTTCATTAAGAAGGTAAATAATTCCATTGAATACGTTCTGGTATATCTGGTCGATATATTATACATCAGTGACCAGGCTAGCAAATGCAATAATTTTGCTGATGAGTTGGGGAAACATTTCTCACTAAAAATATTGGGAAAAGTTGACAAATACTTAGGGGTACAGATCACAAAAACTGACAAAGGCTTCCAGCTTTCACAAAAGGACAAAATAATCTTACAGAAATGCAATATGATTAATGCCAAAACTTGTGAGACACCAATGCAACCGGACTTTTTAAAGGATATGTATAATGAAGCGGAAGCATTCAAGGACAATACACTTTATAGATCCACCATAGGGTCACTACTGTACATTGCGAACTGGACAAGGCCTGACATCGCCTTGCCAGTTAACCTATTATCCCGACATGTAGGTAACCCCACCATGTACCATTGGGAGGCTATCAAAAGGGTACTGAGGTATCTGAAGCACAGTGCTGATGCTTGCCTATCTCTGGAACCAGAAGCATCCACAAAACCTACACTAACCTGCTACGCTGACGCTGATTGGGCTGGGGACATGAAAAGTAGGAAGAGCACATCAGGCTACGTGTTCTTCCTCAACAACAGCCCAGTACATTGATACACAGGTAAACAGAACCTGGTAGCCACCTCTATGACAGAAGCCGAATACATATGCCTATCCAAAGCCACCAATAACCTGGTCTGGTTTGACAACCTACTCACCAACGTTTGGGTCGAACCCACCTACCCAATCACTATCCACGAGGACAATAAAGCTGCCATTGAAATATCGAGAGCTGATGCAGTGGGCCAGAGGTCGAGGCACATCGACATCAAACACAAGCATGTCAAGCAATTTTCCAACATTGGGTTCATAGAAGTCATACACTGTGACACCGAAGAACAGACAGCCGACATACTAACAAAACCTTTACAAAATAAACAGCATGCATACCTAACATCCAAACTGGGCATTCTCTCATAGGTAACCCCTCGTGCGCACGTAACCCATAGCCAGTCAGGTCAGGCATTTAGAGGGGGTTTTGTCACATATAAATACCTAACCTCATGCCCAGGCCAGGAGACAGGGGGCTGGTGAGATCGATCCCCAGGGTCCACCCTAACCCATTGACCCCTCCTTACCTTAGCCCTGCCCCAGTGGTACTTAAGGTCCAACCATGTGGTCCAGAGCCAGTTCCAGTACAGCACCTGTAAGGAAGAGACATGTTATGAATAAAGACTTCTGATTAAATGAATACCTGTGTGATGGAGTTATTGGGCTCGATCCTTGAACACCTTTAACAGTTTAATAAAACAAGGAAAATTGAAACCAAAACAACAGTTGGAAATGGACCTGAATAGAGAAATCGATTGGTGGACCTACTCACAAATTCAATCTAAATATAAGGAACATATAAAGACACATGAAATTCAAAGAGAGAAACAAGAATTAGATAAAGTAATATTAGATTCAGAAGAAAAGCTAATTAGCAAAATTTATAAATTTTTATTACTATATAAAATGGAGGAGGAAACAGTAAAGAATACAATGATCAAATGGGCGCAGAATTTTAATTATACAATAGATCTGGAGAAGTGGAAAACAATGTGGCAAGTGAATGCAAAATTAACACTATCGGCAGCATATAAGGAAAATCAGTTGAAGATGTTTTACAGATGGCATCTGTCACCAACAAGACTGGCAAAGATACACCCGAATAACAGTGCAATTTGTTGGAAATGTAAGAAATCCCAAAGAACATATTACCATTTATGGTGGACGTGTCTGGCAGCAAAAAAAAAATTGGTCAAACATTTTTATTTTTTTATTTTTTGATTTATATGCCGCCCTTCTCCAGAGACTCAGGGCGGCTTACAATGCGTTAAGCAATAGCCTTCATACTTTTGTATATTCATACAAAGTCAGCTTATTGCCCCCACAAACTGGGTCCTCATTTAACCTACATTAGAAAGGATGGAAGGCTGAGTCAACCTTGAGCCTGGTATTCGAACCTGCAGTAATTGCAGGCAGCTGTGTTAATAACAGGGTGCTTTAGACCACTGTACTACCAAGGCTCATTAAGAAATGGATAGAACAAATAACAAAACAACAAATAGAAAGAAGCCAGAAACATTCTTGTTAGGAATTTTTACAAAATCATATTCCAAAGAAGTAAAATATTTGATGCTACACATCTTGACAGCAGTACGAATAACCTATGCAAAAAACTGGAAACAGGAAAGAACCCCAACAGAGGAAGAACTAATAGATATTAGAACGCGCCGAGATGGATAGATTAACAAAAGAAAAAGAAGAGACAGAATATTATAGAATATGGAATAAATGGTATAATTGGCTTAAGACCAACAATAAAGAACAATAACTATTAGGAGAGAAAAATAGAAGTACAAAATAGAGATGTATCATATGTGTGGAATGGTACAAAAATGTATATAATATGAAGATAGAAATGTATAATAGTAAAGAGATAACTAAAATGTACAGTTCTCTATAGGGGAAAAGGGGGGGGAAGAAGAGGGGGGGAAAAGAGGAAAAGGAGGGGAAGAAGACGGAATAATAGATTAAGATAAAGGGGAAGAAGATTAAAGTAATAACTGGAAGACCACTAAGAAATAATGCTTAAATATGATAAGTTATATGTTGTATGTTGTGTAAATGTCCAATATGTGTTCTAATAAAATTGCAAATTTAAAAAAAAAAAAAGAAAATACCCAATTTTTGGCATTTTTACAAAAAAGTCACCTTTACACTCAATTTGTGAACTATTGGAAAGCAGCAGTAGAATGAAATTTTATATTCAAAAACCTTATGTTGCTAAGTTATTATGCACAAAGTTTCACGTTTCTCATACCTTTCCTTCCAGAGATATAAAAAGCCAAACTTTACCCTTTTTTCGTGCTGCAGTCATTTTTGGCTAACTTTGCTTCAAATTATCTAGATGGAGATCACTCATGAGAATGTTTTTATTATTTTGTTTAATAGAGCACAAGAAGTTGTACAAGATGGCCAAGTTTTGTTTCTCTCAACAAAATATTGCCTGAGAAATTATGTCTCAAAGTTGCTGAAATCTCAGTCATACTGTCGAAGGCTGTGGTATGGGGGTCACACAAATGACTCTATCTCCACAAGTATTACATCGGTAAATGTAACACTTTACCAATGTTCATTGGGGACTTGTGTGCATGTTTACACCAAATTTCATCGAAATCCGTGGTGGTCAAGCTGGTTACTTTTCTGAAATCAGACCACTTGACATGGAATGACCCCAATATTAGTTTGATCACTATACTCCTTCAGTAATTTTGCTTGGTTTCATTTGAGGGTCTTAGAGGAACTTCGCCTCCTCATGTGTTTATCCCATAAATTCTGAATACAAGCTGAGTGTAACAAGATGCCATGTCACTCCACTTGCTACAAAAGGCATCATGATTGCCTTTAACCATTAACCAGTGGAACAACTTGCCTTCAGAAATCGTGGCCACTCCATCACTGGAGGTTTTTAAGAAGACAGTGACTTGTCTGAAATGGTATAGGTTCTCCTGCTTGAGGAGGGGGCTGGACTAGAAAACCTCCAAGGTCCCTTCCAGTTCTATTCCTATTCCTATTCCTATTCCTATTCCTATTCCTATTCCTATTCCCCCTTTGGAAGAATGAATGATGTCTCTGCATTGCTGTCAAGTCGTACGTCCCGGAGGAAAAAACTCCTGTTAAAGCACTACTCCTTCATTCTGCTGTTGCTGTTTTCGCCCTCCCGCTCAGCCATCCTGCTCTGGATTAGGAGCGTTGCCACGCGCTCAGGGGGCAGAGCGTTGCGCGATTTGAACCTTTGCTCTTCCTGTACCCATTCGAACACTTTTGAGGAAGTGCTAAAATGGCGACGGGAGGGGAAGTTTTGGGAGGAAGTGGCGGACGGTGAGTGCCGAGGAAACCGGGATATTAATCACACGGGTACCACAGTTTGATCTTCGATTAGGACAGAGGCGGGAGGTGAGCGGAGGCTGCTAAGAGACCACTGTCTCTTCCGGCTGCCATAGTTGGAATGTGCCTCGTATATGATGGGGGGAGGGGGGTGATTGCCCCACCTGGCGTTGGGAAAAAGGCCGTCGGTCTGCCCTCTCAGCCTCCTGCCTCATATAGCGATTGCGTACTCGCTGCTTTTCAAGGCTCTTAGTTTGCCGGTAGCAAATAGTCGGTCTACTGTCAAGCGGTGAACCCGGGTTTCCTGTGGGCGGCTAAAATAGGCATTCTGCCCACCCGCCACCCTACAGAGCCCACATTGCCTTAACCCCGTTTCACAAACTCTCTTAACTTAGTTAAGAAATCGAAGCTTTTCCCCTATTAGCATTAAATAGGAAACACGCTAATTCGTTCTCCTGAATACCTCGCGCTGCATGTTAAAGGTGGGATGAAACTGATATTTAAAACGGCCAAGGCTTTAACGTGAAATGCTGGATCATTTGTGTGCAGAAATAATTAGATTGGTTTCTTAAGTAAGAAAAATCATCATTTAGGGCTGCTGAGAGAAAGGAGCAGCAACAGCAGACTGTCAAGTTTTGAAAATAAAATATTATTGAGATCGCTTCTCTTTTTCTAATAAACCAAAGTGTATGGGTATCTACATTTTTGCATACTGTAGGAATAAGCATTTTGCTTATTATTACTATTAATAATTATTATTACTATTAATAATTATAATAATAATAATAATTATTACTCCTGTAAATACTATCGAGTTTAGTAGTTTGATCAGTACTGATAGGTTCTTTAAGAAATTTCAAACTAGCCAAACGATATAGTTTTTTCCAGATTATTTTAAAATAAATTCAACATAAATGTAACAGTATATTTCTAATATTTTAAGGATGATGATTTTCTGTAATTTTGCACACATTTTGGGCAGTTGACAGATTGTATGTTTTATTCTTCCTTTGTTTGCATAAAGAGCCATCTGTTTCTATATGCTGGAAAGATTAAAAAATAGTAAATAACATCATTTGAAACCATAGATAATAATCTTACAATGAATTTAGATATTCTTCAATAAATCTATCAGTTCCGATGGTTTGGTACTGCAGGCTAACTCACTGCTCACTCCAGGAGTTCTGAGTGGTTCAGTGTTGACTCAGCCTCATGCAATATGCTGACTCTGAGTCTAAACCGCTTAGAAAGGGCTGTAAAGCATTGTGAAGCAGTATATGTGCTATTGTTATTGCTATTAAAACAAAATTGAAAAATAGTAGAAAATTCAAATGATAGATAATAGTTATAAAATTGCATTTACTCAAGAGGAGTTTGCTTTCCTCTTAGGAAAAAAAATAAGTCCTATGTTCATGCTACAGCTTTCTTATCCTGCCAATCTGTAGTTGCCAATACCAACTAAAATGGAATCTGGTGACACCCCCTCCTCCCAATAAACTTGGATCTGGCATACTTGTACTGTGTAGAGCCATGCTCTAAAAAGAACAAGCCTGGGGCAGAAAATTAAATAATTATTATATATTAAAATTGTTTTGGCATAACAGGCACCTGCAATTCAGTGGTGGGTTTTACCTACCTTTGCTACTGGTTCACTCACACGCTTCTGTGCAGAGCGTATTTGATGACATCCGGGTGGGTGGGTGGAGCCTTCCCCCCCCCCACTACCAGTTCGCCCAAACCAGGGCAAACCAGTAGCAACCCACCACTGGTGCAACTTACAAAAGTCAGGACAGATTGATTTTTCCAGAGTTGATTTTTAAGGACTTAAAGCTATGAGATGAATTTACAGTACAGGACTTAAACCCAACATTGCCCCATAAATTTCTTCCAAACACTGCAAAAATGATTTTAAAAATGACCCTACATTTTTGGCTGTAACAATATTAAAAGGCCTGAGTGATGTAAAAATTATGCTGGTGAGCTATGATCTGTCTATATGATGCATATTTACATCTTGTATTTTGTAAAATGAATTAATATGTCATCAGTATACATACTAATCTTTTCTCATACATACAGAGTTATAAGTACAGAGATTTTTATTTTACAGTGCTGCTTGACTTTACACTTTTGCAAGTTGGGTGATCATATAAATACTTAAAATATATAAATAAATATCCCACACATTTTCTTTAGTGGAAATAAGACTAGGTTTGGGAAATGTATGACAACTTTCCCATTTCATATATGGAAGAGTTTTTAAAAGAATAACAAAATCAAAATAATGAGAGAAATGGCAAAATCAAAATGTGAGGGGGACAAAAAGTAGAAATGAATGGAATCTCCAAATGCCTAGGAAGGACTAGGACCTGGCTTTTCCTTCTTCTATTTCAACAACACTACCTCTCTTCTTCAGTAAGAAATGAAAGTTGACTAATGTAACATGTAATTTGCAGAGAACATGTAAAATGATTTCCCCTTTTGGATTCATATATTACTATATTAAGATTTTAATACTGTATTGCCTACATTATCTCTTGCTGAAAAACAATATGTAAGGATGCAGACTTACTGTATCTGTTTATGTGATATAATATATTATTAATGTGAAGTTATGTTTGTTTTTCAGATCTTCAGTAGTGACTGACAATTATAAATGAAACAATACTGCAAGACTGCTTGTGCATCATATTTCTTGGATGAAATTTAAACATTTATATTCTGTAAAGTGGGTATAATCCCTACCAGTCTGCTTACATGTGTAGATCATTGCGTTACTGTGTTAGCCATTGTCTGTATGCAGCAATGACAAGACTGGAAGAAGCAAATCGAGAAGTGAACATGCATTCCTCTGTCCGCTATCTTGGCTATTTAGCCAGAATGAATTTGTTGGCAGCAATATGTATGGGTCTTTATGTCAGGTGGGAAAAAACTGCAGATGCACTAATACTCATAATTTTTATCCTTGGTTTATTTGTTCTTGGAATTGCAAGTATACTTTATTACTATTTTTCAATGGAAGCAGCAAGTTTAAGTCTCTCTAATCTTTGGTTTGGATTTTTACTTGGCCTTCTTTGTTTCCTGGATAATAATTCTTTTAAAAATGATGTAAAGGAAGAAGCAACAAAATATTTACTTTTTTCCTCCATAATTATAAGAATATTGTATGCTTTGGTGCAGAGAATATGTGGCTGTGTTCATCATCGGCCTATTTTACTAACGATGGTTGAAGTACTTGAGCTGGTTGGATTTGCAATTGCCAGTACAACTATGCTGGTGGAGAAATCCATGAGTATTATTCTATTGATTGTGGCTTTAGCAATGCTGATTATTGATTTGAGGATGAAATCATTTTTGGCAATTCCAAATTTAGTAATTTTCGGACTCCTTGCCTCTTTGTTATTTTTTCCATCCTTACATATACCAACAAATCCATTTCCCTTGGGATGTTTTTTTAGTTGCTTAATAGCTGATCCCCTTCTTGATGTTTACTTCAGTGGACTTTCAGTTACTGAACGTTGGAAACCTTATTTATATCGTGGTCGAGTTTGCCGAAGATTCTCAGTCATTTTTGTTGGATTTATTGAACTGATTTATTTCATCCTTTCAGCACTTAAACTAGGTGATTTGGATCTCTGGTACTTTGTAATACCAGGCTTTTCCATTTTTGGCATTTTCTGGATCATCTGTCACATCATTTTTCTTATAACTCTCTGGGGATTTCATACAAAACTTAATGACTGTCACAAAATATATTACACACACAGAGCAGACAACAATAGCCTCGACAGAGTAATGGCATCTAAAGGAATGCGCCATTTTTGTTTAATTTCAGAACAACTTGTCTTTTTCAGCCTTCTTGCAACAGCAGTTTTGGGTACAGTATGTTGGCAGGTAGGTTTTAATGTGTTTATAGTCCTCTGTCGAACTGTCTTTAAAGTATGTGTAGCAAAAAAGAGATTTTAAAACAATTATGGTTAAGGCTTTTGACAAAAAATAAAAGAGGATAGAATATTATGCATTGAAATGGACCCACCATGCTCTGTTTATTTTATTTTTGTTTATTTTATTTTTAACCTTTATTACTTTATAGGTTAAATACTCCTTTCTCCTGGTTTTTCCCCACAAGAGCTATGTAAAAATTTCATTGGGTAAAAAAAAAGGACAACCCTTTTTATTGTGTGGGCTGCATTTTATCATTTGACTGATGGGCAAGCAACAGATTTGGTGACACATCATAAAAGTCAGTGCGGAAACTTTTCAGCTAATGGGAAGAATGTTTAGGGGATGGATATTTACTTTTTGCCATTTATTTTAATTTGTTCAGCTACATTTGTAGATGTACATTAGCATTATATTTGGTGCTTGTTAATTTTTTATTTTTTTTAAATTTGATTTATATGCCGCCCTTCTCCGGAGACTCAGGGCGGCTTACAATGTGTTAAGCAATAGCCTTCATACTTTTGTATATTTATACAAAGTCAGTTTATTGCCCCCACAAACTGGGTCCTCAATTTACCTACCTTAGAAAGGATGGAAGGCTGAGTCAACCTTGAGCCTGGTGAGATTCGAACTTACAGTAATTGCAGACAGCTGGTGTTAATCACAATGCTATCAGTCTCCTGAGCCACCAGGCCCATGGCTCAGCAGCGTGATTACATGTGAACAAATGTGATTAAATGTGATTTCTGTCAGGTTTTCAGGCCGTCTTCTCCTTCTTATGTCAGCACTAGGATAAATGAGTGGCATAGGAGGCTAATGCCTCCTAAGGCAGCATTTAACATCCAGCTGCCTGCAATTACTGCGAGTTCAATTCTCCCCAGGCTCAAGGTTGACTTAGCGTTCCATCATTTCTAAGGTGGGTAAATTGAGGACCCAGTTTGTGGGGGCAATAAGCTGACTTTGTATAAATATACAAAAGTATTGCTTAACTATTAAACTATTGCTTAACACATTGTAAGCCGCCTTGAGTCTCCGGAGAAGGGCGAAATATAAATCAAATTTTTTTAAAAAAGCATCTTGACGTGCTGACAATTACATTAATGACTACAATAAAGATTGAGATGAGTATTTAAGGTGTAAATAGATGTGTTTCATTTTCCATTTAAGTGGCATCATTAGTAGCTGCCATACTAAAAGTAATGAACATGGAGTTCATATATTCAGGTTTCACTATGACTTGTCTTACAAGTTCTTTTACAGAATGTAAAATAGAGTTGGAAGGGACCATAGAGGTCTTCTGGTCCAACCCCTTGCTTAAGCAGTAGCCTATACCCGTGATGACGAACCTATGGCACGCATGGCACATGGAGTCATATCTGTGGGCACGCCAGCATTGACCTAGCTCAGCTCCAGCATGCAAGCGCGTGCCAGCCACCTGATTTTCGGGCTTTTTGGGCCCACCAGAAGTCGGGAAACAGGCCATTTCCGGCCTCCAGAGGGCCTCTGGGGGGTGGGGGTGGGGAAGGCCGTTTTCGCCCTCCCCAGGCTCCAAGAAAGCCTCTGGAGCCTGGGGAGGGCAAAAAAACAGACCTACCGGGCCCACCAGTAACTTTTTTGCCATCACGTGCCAAAAGTGGGATGGGGCACAGGCATTGAATTATGGGTGTGGGCACATTGGTGCGCAACCCCCCCGTGCTCCCCCCCCCACTTCAGGCACACAATGGCAAAAAGGTTATAACTGGCCTATATCATTTTAGACAATTGGTTGTCCAATCCCTTCTTAAAAGCTTCCAGTGTTTCTGAAGGCATGCTGTTCCACTGGTTGATTGTTCTGTCAGGAAATTTATCCTTATTACTCTGTTGCTTCTCTCTTTGCTCATTTTCCATCCATTGCTTCTTGTCTTGCTTTCTGGTGCTATGGAAAATAAATTGACCTCTGTTCTTTGTGGCAGTCCCTGAAATATTGGGGGGGGGGGAGAAAGTGGTAGTAGAGGGTAAGTTATTCCTCTCTGAAGAGCTATATCTACAAAAGGGGTGTCAAACTCAAGGCCCGGGAGGTGGATCTGGCAAACAGGATGCTTAGATGTGGCCCGTGGGGCCGCCGTGTAAACAGGGAAGGACTGTCCTGCAGTGCCTCTGCCAGCAAAAACAGAACTCCATTTTTGCTGGCAGAGAGTTGCAGGAAGCTGTCAGAGCTGAAAATGGAGCTCGAGAGCCGGTTTTCACTGGCAGAGTGCTCGGGCCACTGCAGATGCCCCAGAATGAGTGACGTCGAGCTGGCCATGCCCACCCTGGCCCCCTGAGGTCAAACCCTGATGCGACCTTCAATGAAATCAAGTTTGACACCCTTGGTCTACAAAATCTTCATACTTAATTACAAAATGATCCTTTAGCTTGTCACAAGATATAACCAAAGTGTCTCTTCTTTTTTTAAAGTAAGCTAGTTCATTTATTTTCCTTTTGTTTATAGAAACCACCTGTGAATGCCACCTCTCTTCTCTTACCACTTTTATTTCCTTCTAACAAGACAGGAAATATCTTTTTTTTTATTGAAAAGTTTTATAAGAAATACAAACATTTTCTCCCCCTCGCCCTTCCCCCCTCAGCCCTTCCCTCCCCCCTTGCCCTCCCACCCATCCCCCCTCAGCCTTCCCCCCACCCCTCTCCCTTGACTTCCCAGAACAAGCACAGGGTATAGCATCCACAAACATAAAACTAAAATATGCTAACAAATTGTTGACTTCAAATTCTTTCTAGGTCTTTAACTCCTTATAACTCAAAACACTATAAACATAAGCTAAAAGTTAAAAATGTTTCACTCATAAGCTATATGAATCTTCTTAGTCTGATACTTGTTTTGAATATAGTCAATCCATCTTCTCCATTCCGTTATGTATCTTTCGTTTGAATGGTCTTTAAGATATGCTGAAATTTTTGCCATCTCTGCCAAATGCACGACTTTTAGTGTCCATTCCTCAATAGTAGGTGGATCTTCCTTCTTCCAATACTGTGCCACCAGTAACCTGGCAGCTGTTATTAAATTCAAAACCAACTTAGTTTCTATTACAGTACAATCCGTAACTATTCCCAACAAAAAAAAACTGTGGTGTAAATTTAATCTTTTTCTTTAAAATATTTTGCATAATCCACCATATTTTTATCCAAAATGCCTTAATTTTTTTACATGTCCACCATATATGAAAATACGTAGCATCTTCACATCCACATCGCCAACACTTAGGTTGTAAGTTTGGATACATACAGGCTAGTTTTTTTGGATCTAAATGCCATCTATAAAACATTTTATAAAAGTTCTCTCTTAAGTTTTAAGTTTGTGTAAATCTTACATTTCTAACCCATATCTTTTCCCATGTTTCCATCATTATTGGTTCTCCTACATTTTGTGCCCATTTTATCATACAGTCCTTGACTAGTTCTGTTTCTGAATCTATTTCCACGAACACATTATACAACCTTTTTATATGCATTTGACTTTTGTCTCTTATTTGTTTTATCAAATTCTCATCCTGTTGCGAAATACCAATTTTTTGATCTTTTTTTTTTTTTTTAATTTGATTTATATGCCGCCCTTCTCCGGAGACTCAGGGCGGCTTACAATGCGCTAAGCAATAGCCTTCATTCTTTTGTATATTTATACAAAGTCAGCTTATTGCCCCCATAACTGGGTCCTCAATTTACCTACCTTAGAAAGGATGGAAGGCTGAGTCAGCCTTGAGCCTTGGCGAGATTCGAACCTGCAGTAATTGCAGGCAGCTGGTCTTAATAACCAGCTTAATAACAGGGTGCCTTAGACCACTGTGCTACCAAGGCTCTTGGATCTTCTCTCCATCTGGCCTGCAGCTGCCCATATTGAAACCAAGTTCTAATTATTCCTTCTTCTCTTAATTGCTCCATAGGTTTTAATTGTCGTTTGACTCCTTTATAAAGGAGTTCTTTGTATGTAGTCTTATCTTGCTTTTGCTTCAAATTTATATTTTCTATCGCGTGTCTGTGTACTGTCCATATTGGTAACTTATCATTTAATTTATATTGATACTTTTTCCAGACACGTAATAGAGCATTTCTTAATATATGACTTTTAAAAGTCTTATCTACTTTCTTATCATACAATAAATAAGCATGCCAGCCATAGACCAGACCATATCCTTCAATATTTAATATCCTTTCCTCCGTTAAATTTATCCAATCAGTAATTGCTGAGAGGGCAGCGGCTTTGTAGTACAATCTTAAATTGGGCATTTTAAGACCTCCTCTTTCTCGTGTATCTTGCATTATCTTTTTATTTACTCGCGGTTTTTTCCCTGCCCAAACAAATTTATTTATGCCCTTCTGCCATTCCTTCAAATTTTCATCTTTTTTAAGTATAGGTATCATTTAAAAAAGAAATAAAAACCTTGGTAAAATATCCTTCCCAGCAATGACAGTTGTAGTTTTTTCCAATTTTCTATCTCTTTCTGTATTTTTTGCCATAATGGTTCATAGTTGTGCTGATATAATTTCGTATTTGTGGTCGTAATATAAACCCCTAAATATTTAACCACCTTAACTATCTCAAATCCTGTTACCCTTTCTATCTCTTCTTTTTGGCTTCTAGTCATATTTTTAGCTATTATCTTTGTTTTAGCAGTATTTATTTTAAAACCAGATACTTGTCCATATAAGTTAATTATATCCATCAAGGCTGTAATCGATTGTACTGGTTGGGCTAAGGTAACAACTAGATCATCCGCAAATGCCCGTAGCTTATACTCATGCTGTCTAATTTTAATTCCCTTTATTGTATCCGTCCCACATATTTTACTCAGTAAGATTTCCAGCGTCAAAATAAACAATAATGGAGACGGGACAACCTTGCCTTGTTCCTTTTTCTATATTAAAAATATCTGTTAAACCACCATTGATTATTATTTGCGCTGTTTGTTTTTGATATATTGCCTTAATAGATTGTATAAAATGTTCTCCAAGTTGCATCCTTTCTATTAATTTTAATAAAAAATGCCTTGCCTTGTTCCTTTTTCTATATTAAAAATATCTGTTAAACCACCATTGATTATTATTTGCGCTGTTTGTTTTTGATATATTGCCTTAATAGATTGTATAAAATGTTCTCCAAGTTGCATCCTTTCTATTAATTTTAATAAAAAATGCCAATTCAATCTATCAAAGGCTTTCTCAGCATCAAAAAATACTAGCACTGCGGGGACCTGGTTGTTCCTTCCCAAATACTCTAGTAAGTTAACAACTTGCCTTACATTATTTTTCATTTGTCTACCATTTATAAAACCAGTTTGATCATGATGAATCATTTGCTGCATAATTGTCATTAATCTATTTGCTAATATTTTAGCAAAAATCTTATAATCTGTATTTAAAAGTGAAATCGGCCTATAGTTTTTTGGATCTGTATGATCCTGACCCTCTTGGGATCAAAGAAATGAAAGCTGTCTTCCAAGTTGGAGGTACCTCTCCTCCCTGTTGTATATTATTGAATAATTCCTTCAATGGTTCCACCATTTCCTCCTGTAAGCTTTTATAATAAACAGCTGTCAAACCATCCGTCCCAGGAGCTTTACCCACTTTCAACTGCTTAATTGCAAACAAAATTTGTTTGTAAGTTAGTTGCCACTTGATCTGCTATTAACATATTAAATTGACCTTTCAGTAAATTAATTGCCTCTTTAATTTTCTTATCTGTTGGATTAGCTATCAAAGCTCGTTCCTGTTTTCTAATATCTTCTAATTCTTTTCTTTTTTCCCCCTGTTTTTTTCTATATTTATTATTCAAATATATCAAAATGCCTCGCATATATGCTTTACTTGCATCCCATACCATTTCCATAGATGTACCCTTTTGCATATTCATAACAAAAATTTCCTTCATAAATTTTTTACACTCTTTTACATTTTCTTCATATCTAAACAGACTATCATTTAACCTCCAGGACTTCCTAGGCCCTTTTCCATACTCCAGTTCCAACCAAACTGGACTATGGTCTGTCAGTGTTCTTGAACAAATCTTCGTATTCTTCACCCTAGAAAAAAGATCATTAGTAATTAGTATAAAATAAATCCTTGAAAAGGATTGGTGTCTATCCAAAAAGAAAGTAAAATCTTTTTCTTCTGGGTTTCTTTCACGCCAAATATCCCTCAACTCCCAATCGTCCATCATCTCCAAAAACGACTTGGGCAATCTTGCTCTTGTTAAAACATTTTGCTTAGGTCCCTTCTTATCCTTTTTTATGTCCAAAACACCATTCCAGTCACCCAATAGGATACAAGTCTTGTATCCCCATTGTATCAATTTTGAATGTAGAAGATTATAAAATTTTTCCTGTTGTTGGTTCAGGGCATATACTCCAATTACCAGTAATTTTTCTCCTTTTATTAAAAGTTCAATCGCTAAAAATCTTCCTTGATCATCTGCTTCAATTAATTTGGCAATTAAGTCTCTCTTCAAATATATGACTATACCGTTTTTCTTCTCTGGTGCTGCTGCTACATAATGTGTACCTAATCTTGTATTTGTCAAATATTTTTGATCTTGTATCCTAATATGAGTCTCTTGTAAACAAATTACATCATTCTTAAATTGTTTAAGATAGTGAAATATTTTCCTCCTCTTTTGTGGCGAATTCAAACCGTTGACATTCCAGGTTAAAAATCTAGTTCCCATCTCTGGGCCTCTGAAGCATCTGGAGCACTTTCTGATGTTCTTGCCTCATTTGACCTTTAGGTCTGGCTCCTCCCACTGCTTCTGTTTTGGTAGTTTCTTGAGTTGCCATCTGAAGTTGTTGCTGTCTTAATTCTTCCCTGCGTTTAGCTGTTGCTGCTCTAGTCTGTCTTTGATCCTTTGGTTCTTCTGATATATCAATTAAATCCAAATCTTGAACAGCAATCTATAACAATTCTTCTTGACTCATTGAAACTCCCCCCGGACTACTGTCATCAGCTCTTCTCTCTCTCCTTCCATTATTTCCTTCTTTCTTTTTCCTTCTGGTGATTTGGATGTCCCAGCCTTTAACACATTGACGTAAAAATCTCTTGCTTTCCATATTGTATTAAGGCGATATCTCTCTCCCGAATATGTCACCACTAGGCCGGCTGGCACTTCCCATCTATACTGTATCTCATGCTTTTTCAGTTCATCCACCACAAAGGCATAATCCCTTCTAGCTCTCAACATTTTGGGAGGAATTTCTTTCATTGTCATCACCTCCTGGCCTTCCACCTGAAGCTTGTTTTTGAAGGTAGCCTGTAAAATTTCATTGCGTAATCTCCTTGTAGTAAAATATATTACAATGTCTCTTGGTAGATGTTTCTGTCTGGCCACCCACAAATTGACAATATATCTTGTCAATCTGCCAGCCTAACTCCACTTTCTTCTCCCCTAACATCTGTGCCAATGCTTCTGACATCATTTCTTTCAAATTCTCTTTTTTGTTTTCCTTCACCCCTCTTATTCTTAAAGCAAATTCCATATCCCTGTATTGAATCATGATTACATCAGCTTCAGCCCTTTCAAATTTATTCTGAGTCTCTACAACTTTATTATTCAAAATTTCTGGAGATTGCTTAATTTCTTCAACTTTGTCATCCAATATTTCAATATTGCCTGCCAGACCTTTAAATGCCAGTAATATATCTTCCCTAATTTCCTGATTCTGAATTGAAATGTCCTCTGAAACAGCCTGTATTTTTTCATTAGTTTCATTAATTTTTTCGTTAATCACAGTGGCAAGTTTAGTCTGTGTAGCTATTAGGGCTTCTTGTATCATTTCAATCGTTAAAGTCTGTGGGTCTGTTGGGGATGCAGAGGTTTGCATTTTAAAAGTGTGAGCTGGGGAACTTCCAGCACTCCCAGTTCCTTTAGTGGAAACAGTCTTTACAGGTTTTGAGGCCATTCTCAGTTTAGGTTAAATTAATCTTTATATTTTAGTCAGAAGCCAAAAGGAAAAGTTCATCAAAGTCAGAAGTTTTTCCCAATCTTAAATTGACGTCTTAAAACCCTCCTTCTCTCATTACAAAAGCTCTTTTCAGGCAAGAGGCTTCCAGCTAAACGAAACTTTCCTTTAACTTTCACTTTCCACGCCCTTTTCAAGCTTCAATCGCCATTTTGATGCAAATTTACTAAATTGTTACTTCTGAAGGAGGCAATAAACATTGGAGTTAAGTTGAATACTTGCAGTCTGATTTCTCCTGGCTTGTTCTGCCTGCAGCAATTCAGGATGTTGTAGTTCCCCTCATTTGTATTTAGCAGAGTTGATTGCGGCTTCTTGCTCCGCTAATTAGCAGAGTCAACCCAGGTCCGGAGCGGATTGACAGGCTTCTAGGGAGCTCTCGCCCTTCGCGCCCCAGAATTTCTCCTAGGGCACTTGAGGGGCTCTACCTCCGCCTGTCGGCTCTCCTCTCTCCCCTTTGCCCAGGGAGAGGGTTTCCAGCCTCCAGACAACTGTTTTTTTGCTGTTCTGGAGGCTTTTACAGTGCCGGGGATCGAGCGCTCACGGAGGAGCGTCTCAAAGCGTGCCAAAAGCCAACCAGAAGTCCAAGACAGGAAATATCTTTTAGTTCTATCAGCTGTTTGTCTAACTGGGATGGTTAAAGTTACACTAATTTTAGTTTCTCCTTGAAAGATAGAAGATCTGTAAACCAAGTTGCTTTCAGAGCAAACCTGATAGTTAATTCTTTCTCTAATTTAGGAAGTAGCTCCTTAGGTTTCTCTGTGTTCTTTTCATCAACCCCTGGTCCCCCTCAACTTGCTTTTAGCCACAAAATCATCATAATTAAAACCATTTAACAATAGTTTCTATTAATTTCCTTATTTTTAGTATTACTTCATTATATTTGTAAGCACTAAGACAGATGACAAACCAATAGTTTTCAACTAGGGAGAATTGTTATATAGATGTATTGCAACTGCCTCCTAAGCCACCAAGAAAGAGGACAGGTGTCAGTTAACTGGATGACAGGGGAAAAAAAGACTGTATACTTCTTTCCACTGCAGTGGAATTGTTCATTAATTAAGTATATGCACAGACTCAGCCAAATATTTACGTTTTTCTTATATAAATATGCATTTTCTTGAAAAGCATATTTATATAAGAAATATTAATATTTTTAAAAATCAGAAATACAAATATAGACCTTCTACTGTAAATATTTGGCTTAGTCTGTGCATATACTTAATAAGCTTTTTCAGCTATATTTTTGTTAAAAGTTGTAGTGCATACTATTGAACCTTTTGGGAGGTGAGGTTAGGACCAAACTGAGAATTAGCATTGTTAAGATTACGCTATTGCATTTGAATCATGTTTAAAATATTGTGATTTTAAATGTTATGTATTTTCATTTGCAAACTGATAAAACTGTAATTGTATGCATTCAATTCTTACAACAAATTCATTTGTTGTAGAAATCCAATGGAATCTTCATGAGTGTTTTTTTGATTGTCTTGCCCCTTGAATCTATGGCTCATGGGTTATTTCATGAACTAGGAAGTTGTTTGGGAGGCACATGTGTTGGCTATGCAGTTGTGATCCCTACCAATTTTTGTAGGTAAGTGTTAATGCAAATACATGTTATTTAATACACGGTATTGCAGTCATCTAATTATGCTAATTTCTCTACTAGATTTGCATTTTTCTCCTTTACATATCCTAAAATTGCGAAGTTTAAGGAATCCATGGGAATGTGTTGATTTGTTATTAAAACTGACATAATGATCACTTTAAACTTTAAGAAAGAAAACAGTGATAATCTTAATTGCTTTTTGTTCTGAATGGAATCATTCCTAACAGCAAGTTCAAGTCATATTTTTTATAAAAGAAACAGCATTCCAAATGAAGTTCTATCACTATTATTTCTTTTCCTTGGAAAACACCTTCTGTTCACACTGATTTGGCTGTTTGCCTATTTTCTATAATAGTTTTGGATTTGGAACTTTGTATCTGTAACTGTCTATCAATGCTTTATGTGACATCTGTTTGGGAGGTGAACGGGTTGGAGAGAAGTAATGAATGAGATTAGATATGCAGAAAAGATTCTAATAACCCCTTGAATGCTCTGTCAACTAAAACTGATAGAAAAATGAGGGGGAGCATTCTTCTAGGTCATAGAACAATTGGTGCCAATGTATGTCTGCTGATTACAGCTAGGTTTTCTTGAAATGGCTATTAATGTCTGAGCAAAACCATTCACATTTGCATTTTCAGCTAAAGTCTGCTTCTATAAATACCTTGTTTTCCCCGAAAATACGACCTGCCCCAAAAACAAGCCACAGCCCGATTTTCACGCCTATGCCTGATATAAGCCCTACCCCAAAAATAAGCCCTAATTAAGCTCTGCCCACCATCTGGTTGTATAAGATGGGGCGAGGCGCAAGCTAGGGTGAGATGGGTAGAGCTGCCCCATGTGCCCCACACCCATTTACCTTAGGACTACCACACCTCCCATGCTCCGACACCTATCATGTCCAGTGGTGAAGTCCACTTACCTTCACTACTGGTTCGGGAACGGGAGCATGTGGAACTGCACACACACTATGTATGTGCACGCCTCTTCTGCGCATGCACAGAGAGTAAAAAATAGGACATAATAATGTCCCGGTGGGTGGGCGGATCCTCCTGCCGCCGGCACTACCAATTCACACGAACTGGATAGATCTGGCCGGATTTTACTGCTGGTCATGCTGTTGCCTAACTTCTGTGGCTGTTAGCAACCAGATGCCATGAGGCTCGTAGCACCAGTGCCACTGCTGGCAGCAGGTTGCCACATGGCTCATCGTGCCGGTGTTGCCACTTGTGACAGGATGTTGGGTGGCTCGTCGCGCTGTTACCACCACTCGTGGCAGGATGCCGCATGGTTCATTGCATCAGCACCACTCATAGCAGGACACTACATGGCTTGTGCTGCTGCCACCTCTTGTGACAATGCTGCAAGGCTCGTAGCACTGGTGCCACTGCTCGCCCCTCAATGGCACAACACACCATGTGGTGTCCTATGAGCGGCAGCACCAATGTGACAAGCCTTGGGATGTCCTGCCATGAGCAGCACCACCAGCACGAGCCATGCGGCCTCCTGCCCAGAGCAGCACCACCAATGTGATGAGCCATGTGGCATCTTGCCATGAGTGGTGGCACCGGCATGATGAGCCACGTGGTGTCCTCTCGCAAGTGGTGGCACCAGTGCGATGAGCCACACGGCGTCCTGCCATAAGCGGCAGCACCAATGCTACGAGCTGCGCGGTGTCCTGCCACAATTGGCGGTACCGGTGCTACAAGCCTCACGGCCGTAAGCAGCCACAGAAATTGAGCAGCAGCGCAACAGGTGGTGTGGGAGATGTGGCTGTGGTGGTCCTAAGGGTAAAACATCCCCCCAAAATAAGACCTAGTGCTAATTTTGGGGCCAAAAAGAAAATAAGACCGGGGTCTTATTTTCGGGGAAACAAAGTATCAGAAAGCAAATAGATATTCATAATTAACGTATCATTGAAAAATAGGACTATATTAAAAACTATGTCCATTGCATATGCTATCAGTGAGACATAGAACTTTTCCATGATGGCTGCTAATTTAAGCCATTTGTAACTGAACATTTCTGTTTTAAAATGTATGCAATTATAAGTGGTGAATTATTTCATAATACAACATTAGATGGTAAAGCAACATAATAAGTTGTATTCATTGCAGTGTTTCAATTTTTCTTCTATTTCCTTCAGTTCCGATGGGCAACCAACATTGCTTCCACCTGAGGATGTGCAAAAGCTAAATTTGAGGTCAACAGCCATGCTTAATGCTATCCAAAGGTTTTTTGCATATCATATGATTGAGACTTACGGCTGTGATTATTCCACAAGCGGACTTTCATTTGACACATTACATTCTAAACTAAAGTCATTTCTTGAACTTCGGACATCAGATGGACCTAGGCATGATAGTTATATATTATACTACAGTGGTCATTCTCACAGCTCTGGGGAGTGGGCACTAGCAGGTAAGTACTAATATTTATAAATTGCTCATCACTATTTAAGTTTACAATTAAAAAAAACTATAAAACCCCTAAAATCCCAACAAAAATAGATGAAGTTAAAAAGATGGAGAGAACTCACTCAATCCACCACCACCCCTGAGGTTGTGTGCCACTTTTGGATCCCCGTGCCAGTTGACAGAGTCAGGTCTTAACATTCATTGACAGAGCGAGGTCTTAATACTGTGTTTCTTTCATTTATATATGTTTAAAGCTCATTTAGCCTATCCTTTTCAAGGACAATTTTAATAATCTGTAGTAAGGCTAAACTATTTTTTAAAAATGCAGTATGCTGGAATATTAACAGAGCAACTGTTTCCAAATTGGTAAAGCAACCATGTTTTTGCCAGGGTTCCACAGATTGTTTTGAAAGTCACCCCTGCCACTCTCTGCAGGTATGTGCATGACATTCACTTGGGAACTTAAAAGTTACTTATAAAGTAGTTCACATATATTTGGAAACTGCTGGCAGCAGTTTTAAAAACAGCCATGTGAAATATGGCAAAAGATGCAGTGGTTTTAATGATTCAAAGGATGGTGCTTCATTTGTACTTTCATCATTGCAAAGCCTCTATTCTTGGCAAAATATTTTGAAAGTGATTTGCCATTGTCTTCTTAGAACTGAGAGTCACCCAACTGGTTTCATGCCTAAGGCAGGATTACAACTCATTGTCACCTGGTTACTAGTCTTATGCCTTAACCATTACACCAAACTGGTTTTTACCTATATAAAACTAAGTGAAGCAGATTTTTTTTTCTCAGAATCATGTGGTTGCTCTCCATTGTTATTGCACAATCTTTGAAAAAGGCAAATATTTTCCTCAAACTTCACAATATTTTTATTATTTATTTATTACTTAATATGTAAAACACAAAGAAAAGTAGAAATAAGAAATTAGGGGAAGGAAAAAGAGAGGGGGAAAAAGAAAGTGTGAGATACAAGGGGGGGAAAAAAGGAAAAAAAGGCACAGTACAAGATAAAAACACGCCAGCCTCAACTTTTTGCTTTAATACATTAGTATATAACTCTTCATTTCTATAATGACAAATCTAATTGACAAAACCAAAGTCAAAATTTCATTTTTTTTTTCATCACAAGCACAAAATCCAGAACTGATATGCAAATGAAAAAATACTTAAATATATTCTCCTCTTTGAATAAAATGATCAATTCCTGCTTTATCTTCCTTGCTATGGAAATAGTATATATTTCTATTTGCATCTAATAATCTTCATGAACTATCACCATTTTTATTAAAAAGGTTCACTGTATTCTTTCAGATTCTTTGACCTTACAGGGAAAAATATTCATTTTCTTCATCTTTTTTAAAATGCTAAACTTTTCTTTAAACACATTTCTAAAACCAAAACTTTCTAATACATCTTTTTCCTTAAATTCTTAATACACAGGCTTTGAACTTCAGTATTAAATTTAGATCCCTCTCTCCAAACTACCACTATCGAATAATATTTTTTTTATAGACATCCTTTTTAAAACTCAGTTTTTGTTTTTAAAATATTACATTTTCTTTAATGTTCTATTAACACAGAAACTCTCAAATACACTTTCAATAACATTTTGCATACTTTAAGAATTACTTAAGCTTTGTATATACTGTACATAATAATTGCATTTACAAATTTTGGATTAAGACTTTTTTTCACTTACAAATATCAAACAAATAAAAATTCATCCTAGATCCAGTTAACTCATTAAGTTTAAGTCAGTCCTTCCAGCTTGTCTTCATGGAGTAAAATCTTCTCTGGAAAGTTTATCCAGTAGTTAGTTATAAGCCTACCTTTTTATCAAAGATTTCTTGACCTTGTTAATGTTCCTAAAGAAAAAGTCCCAAACTTGTCTTTTTAAAAGTTGCTGATTTTCTTGAAGCTCTTCTTTCAGTTTTGTGGAGAGATTTATATTTAAACCATCATAATAGTCAAGTGTCAGGTTTATATTCCAAAATTACAGTTAACTCCTCCGCATTTTCAGTTACTTGTAAAGTTGCCTCAGTAGTTTGGTAACTTTCTACAGATTTGCATCTCTAAAGTAGTGTGAGAGGTTTTATCATCACCCTTGGAGCACATCTGATCAACAAACTGGTGGATTTTATTTAGAGAAATTTCAAATATATCTCTAATAATTTGTCCTCCATTTTTACTCCCTCTTTGGTCAAAGAATAGCTTTTTAGTAACTCACTTAGGAATTGCTAGCCATTCAGGAATCATAAAAAATCAGAAAGTTTTCGCCACCCACAGCAAAGCAGACCAATATACAAGTTACTACAATAATAAACTAAAGCCACAGCTTTCAGTCTTTATGTTTCTCCATCAGCTTTTTTCCCCTCCAGAAATCTGCAAAATGGTGCAGGTCCTCAAAAAGGCATAGCAGGCTGTGACTAAAGAGAGTCTCTTTTAACTTAACTTAGATTAATAGTCCTTAATAGATTAATAGTCCTTAAGAATAGATTAATAGTCCTTAAAAGTGATTAAGAAATGAAAGGCACAACTTACTGTCCATTTGAAAGGTAAATTTCAAAAACGGTAGCTTCTTCAACACAAACATATTGCAGCCCCTCCTCCCAGCTTTGGCACGCAGTTCCTGAAGTTGTTTACAGATCTCAGCTCTAAGAGGCCTGAGACCATGTAGCATAGAATCTGAAGAATACAGCCACAATCCCTCTGATAGATGATTGGCCAGCCCTGCTCAATATTGCCAGCATAAGAATCCCTCGTTGCCCAACTTCCCTTTAATATTGATATGAAAACCTTTTCTTTTGAGCCATAGAAAGCAGTGCTCTGTTTCATAATAGTTTATAATACTTTTTTTCTAGGCCAAATTTCATTGTCTTATTTCATCCTAATCTTTATTCCTTTGGGTGTTCAGATAATCAATATCTTTTGAGCCTGAATATAGTTTCCAAATGGAGCTTTGCATATAATACAGTAGATTGCTTCATTTGACTTTATATCTTTTGATTTACTAGTAATAATGCTTAAACTGTGGCACTGCTATCTTATATTTATTTATTTATTTGATAATATTTATATGCTGCCCTTCTCCCGAAGGACTCAGTGTGGCTCACAGCAATAAAACAAGACAATAAATAATGTTAAAAATCCAATTTAAAATCCCCAAATTAAAACTATAGCTCCCAAACAAATCAGAAGATTTGCTGAAAAAGCCATGTCTTCAGGTCACTGCGGAAAGAGCGGAGGTCAGGGGCTGTCCGGAGCCCAGTGGGTAACTCATTCCAGAGAGTCGGTGCTGCCACAGATAACGCCCTCATCCTGGGTGCCACCAGCTGACATTGTCTGGCTGATGGCACCCGGAGGAGGGCAGTCCTATGTGAGCACACTGGGCAGTGGGAGGCCAGTAGAAAGTGGTCCTGCAAGTACCCTGGACCCATGCCATGAAGGGCTTTATAAGTAAGCACCAGCACCTTGAAGCGGATCTGAAGGACCACCGGCAGCCAGTGCAGTTCGCGCAGGAGAGGTGTAACTCGGGATTAACGGGAAGCTCCCATAACAACCCGCACGGCTGCATTCTGGACCAGTTGGAGCCTCTGGGTGCACCCCAAGGGCAGCCCCATGTAGATGGCATTGCAGTAGTCCAGACGAGAGAAAACGAGCATGAGTGACTGTATGGAGGGCATCTCTATCTAGGAAAGGCTGCAACTGGCGCACCAGGCAAACCTGTGCAAAAGCCCCCCTGGTCATGGCCGTCAGATGGTCAACTAAGGACTGCTGCGAATCCAGGAGGACGCCAAGATTGAGAACCCTTTCAGGGGGAGTAAGCAACTCCCCTCCCATCAAAAACGATGGGGCCACTAGATCATGGAATGCCGGCATCCACAGCCACTCCGTCTTGGAGGGGTTGAGTTTGAGCCTGTTCCTATCCATCCAGACCCGCACCGCCTCCAGGCACTTAGACATCACGGAAAGGGCATCCCTGGGTTGGTCCGGGGTGGAGATGTAAAGCTGAGTATCATCAGCATACTGATGACAACTCACCCCGAAACTGTGAATGATCTCACCCAATGGCTTCATATAGATGTTGAAGAGCAAGAAGGAGAGAACCAAACCCTGAGGCACCCCACAAATGAGGGGCCTCGAGTAGGATCTCTGACCCCCTGCCCAGACAAACTGTGTATGACCCGAGAGGTAGGAGGAGAATCACTGTAAAACAGTGCCCCCCACCCCAAGCCCCCCGAGTCGTCGCAGTAGGATACCATGGTCGATGGTATCAAAAGCCGCTGAGAGGTCAAGTAGGACTAGGACAGAGGAATAACCCCTGTCCCGGGCCCGCCAGAGATAATTCACCAGGGTGACCAATGCTGTTTCCGTGCTGTGTCTGCGCCTGAAGCCCGATTGGTACTAGTCTAGGTAGTCCATTTCCTCCAGGAATTGTGGGAGTTGGTATGCCACCACGGACTCAACAACCTTCGCTATAAAGCGAAGGTTGGAGACGGGACGAAAGTTGTTTAGGGAGGCCGGATCCAGGGCAGGCTTCTTGAGGAGGGGTCGAACCACCGCCTCCTTAAGGGTGGTGGGGAAGACCCCATCCCTCAATGAAGCGTTAGCAATTGCCTGGATCCAGTCTCCAGTCACTTCTCTGGTTGCCGCACAAGCCAGGAGGGACACGGGTCCAGTAAACACGTCGAGGCCCCCAATCTTCCAACAATCCTGTCCACTTCATCTATGGAAACAGAGTCAAAGTCAACCCAAATGTTACCTTCAAGACTTGCTCCCATCTCCTCGTCAGACCCTGCCCAGTCAGAGTCTAAACCCGTCTGGATCTGAGCGATTTTATCATGCAGGAATTGAACAAAATCTTCAGCACTGCCCTGCAAGGGGTCCTCCCTCGCTCCCTGATTAAGGAGAGAGCGGGTCACCCAGAACAAGGCTGCTGGGCGATTCTCTGCAGACGCAATGAGAGCAGCAAAATAATCACGTTTCGCTGCTTCCATCGCCACAAGATAAGATCTAATATAGGTTCTTAACTGTGTTTGATCAGATTCGGAACGGGAAGATCTCCAACAGCCCTCTAGGCGTCCCTTCCGATGCTTCATCTCCCTGAGCTCCTCGGTAAACCATGGAGTTACCCGGAATCCCTGTCGGAGGAGAGGCCGCAAAGGGGCAATTCAATCCAGTGCCCCGGCGGCAGCCCATTCCCAGGCGTCAACCCGGGCCTCTGGTGAATCGCGGGATAGGGATGTGGGAAATGTCCCAAGTTCCGTCAGGAACCTATCAGAGTCCATCAGGCGCCTGGGGCGGAACCAACGAGTCGGTTCTGCCTCCCAGCGGTGAGTGTTGGCAGATGGAAAGTCTAGCTTAAGAAGGGAATGATCGGTCCATGACGGGTTGAATAGATAGTACCCCCTTACCCCGAGCATTAATCCACTGCCCAGAGAAAAAAATCAGGTCAAGTGTGTGTCCACCATTGTGAGTTGGGCCCTGTACAACTTGAGTCAGGTCCATGGTCGTCATGGAGGCCATGAATCTCCCGAACCAGCTCAGATGTCTCGCCGGCTGACGGGAGATTAAAATCTCCCACAGCTATCAGGTTGGGGAGCTCAGTTCGGCAATGACTTCGAGCAGTGCGGGCATGGCCAAAGATAAGCAGCTGGGAGACAGGTACGTAATCAACAAACCCGACTGTACTCCAGGGTTCCGTTTCAACAATAGGGATTCACATCCGCCTATCTGAGGGACAGTAACCTCCTTAGGACTGAGGCTTTCCCTAATAACAACCGCCACTCCCCCACCCCTTCCATGGAGTTGTGGCTGGTGTAGCACACGGAAACCTGGCGGGCATAAATCGGAGGGACCCCTCCCTCCCTTCCCAACCAGGTCTCCGTAATGCAAGCCAGGTCCGCGCCCCCCTCATCAATAAGTTCTCGCATGAGGGGGGCCTTGTTCACAACGGATCTGGCATTAACCTACACCAGTCGGAGTCTCAGATTCCACACACCCAACCCCCCCTCCAGGGAGCAGGAAGAGCTAAAAGGGCTGGAGCACGCCACCGCCTGTAAATAGCGGGGGCACGTCCCTCTGATGCCATAAGGCCCTCTGCACCCACTACCTCTACCCCTCCCAACCACCACGGTGACAAGATGACCCTCGCCCCCCTGTACCCCATTGGGCCCCCCTCCTCGTCCACCCCGCCACGACCTTCCGACAGGCTGACTTGTTGATCTGTAAGGACCCCCCATAGGTCCATTCACATGGTCACCCCCCTCCCTCCCAGAACCCCTTAAAATTTTAACAGACAATTTAACTAAAAAAACGCTCAACTTGTTCTTCGCTGCATTCCACCTCACCTTATTTAGCTTTATAATGCATTACAATTCCTATTTTTTTCACATGTTCTCAGTAGTGGGATTCAAATTTTTCCACTACCGGTTCTGTGGGTGAGGCCTGGCGAGGGGGTCATGTGACTGAGTGGGCATGGCCAACTTGATGTCACTCGTGGCCACGGCCATTCAGTCACATGACCCCCCCCCCCCACAAAGCCACGCCCACAGAACCCAGTAAGAAAAAAATTTCCCAGGCTGCCGAAAATTACCGGAGGTCTCGAACGCACCGAAAAAGATGCTGCAGTGCCGTCGCCATCCTGTTGATGAACAGGGCGGTGACATAAGCGGGTTTTTCAGCGCGTTCGAGACCTCTGGTAGTTTTTGGCACAAGAAGCCTCCAGCCAGCCGCCGCAGCTGGCTCAGTTCCGGATGGCAAAGAGGCAGCGGTTGGGAGAAGAACGAAAAAAAAGATGTGGTGACTGCAGGCTTCTTCCAGCAAAAATTACTGACCTCTGACTCAGCTCCTCAAATGCACCACCGACGCCCTGTTGTATGCGTTTGGCCAGGAAAGTCCGAGCGGAGTGGCACAGCAGGCAATGGGTGTGCGCAGGCAGCCGGCACATAGAACAGGGCGCTGGTAGTATGTTGGAGAAACAGAGCCGGAGGTTGGTAATTTTTGCTGCAGCCCCTGCACTGCTCCTGCAAGCGGGCAGTGGCTCCGGGGCAAGGCTGGAACTGGGGAATCGCACCTTCCCTGGCCAAGGCAGGTGGCAGGTCTGGGGCCTTGAGGAATGGCATGTCCCTGCGGCCCCGGCCCCTGACCCAAGGCGAAGGGTGAGTGGGCGACATGCATTACTTCCCTTTGGTGAGCTGAGCGGACGTTGGCAGGGCGATTAGCTGGGCCGGGTGGTGAAGGCATCATATATATGGCAAGGGTGGGAGGGGCAAGCGTTGAGCGGCCAGAATGGGCGAATGAGTATCAAGCAGTCGGAAGGGGTGAGCAAGCAGTGGGTGGGGCGAGCAAGCAGCAACCGGATGGGGGGGCGTGGCCAGCCAGAAGTTCCTACTGGTTTGGTGACCCAGGCCAAGTTGCTGCTACCGGTTCGCCCGAATTGGTGCGAACCAGCTGAATACCACCTTTGTATAGTACCAAGGTAAACGTTTCTGGACCAAGCTAAACATTTTCCTTTCTATAGCAATATATTTTAATCTTCTATGTTTTTTTTTTTAATTTGATTTATATGCCGCCCTTCTCCGGAGACTCAGGGCGGCTTACAATGTGCTCAGCAATAGCCTTCATCCTTTTGTATATTTATATAAAGTCAGCTTATTGCCCCCACAACTGGGTCCTCAATTTACCTACCTTAGAAAGGATGGAAGGCTGAGTCAATCTTGAGCCTTGGCGAGATTCGAACCTGCAGTAATTGCAGGCAGCTGGTCTTAATAACCAGCTTAATAACAGGGTGCCTTAGACCACTGTACTACCAATAGCCAAAGCTATTTTGTTAGCTTTGGCTTATATTCCAATATGTGAAGAACTTTTGAAACTTGATTTTACTCCCCCTTTAAGGTTTATTAGGATTACCCAAGTCACTTATTAAAACATTAAACCAGAGTCCTCTGTTCAAGAACATTTTGCAACATCATGTTTGACCAATTAGAGAACACCTATTAGATATCTCTGTCATTCAGCTGTAGATTTTGTCTGTCATGTTGTTTTCATGATCTATCAGTTTAGTACTGTTACCAAAAATAAAGTTCTACCATGGCTTAGTCTTGATAAATTTATGTTGGTTCTTAACATTTAATAATATTTTCTGTAAATTTATCCAGCTTTGACCTCAGCCTGGTCTTCTTACAGGTTTTGGCTATTCTGTTTCATAACTCTTTGGTTATATATCCCTTATTCTGATTCCTGCCTTCATCCCATTAAGGCCTTAGCTTGTTAGAAAATTTCCATACAGCCTAGTTTTCACGTTTTCCATTCTCATGTGGAAAATTTGTCAATGTCCTTCAGCATTTAATTTACTTGTATTCTTCCCAAAATTAAGGTAGATCCCTTCTGAAATTTTTCTCCACCACCATTCCCACTCTCAGATACAGATTTCTTTTATCAGACTATTGTCTAGGCTGTAGCTCTTCGTCCTGTCTCCCAAGGTCATTCCCATATACCATTACATCCTTCCTATCCTTCAATTGTTGTTTTCATGTCATGAGTTTTATCCTACATTAAAAGAGCATTGTGAATTTGCACTCCCAACATATTGAAATTAAACTTACACTCGTATGTCTACATATTATATAGGCAGGTGTGACTAAGAGTGTTCTAACCTCCAAGTTTCCCATTATATTTACCTATATTTTACTGGGCATTAATTCATTGTCTTACTTTCTCCTTGACTATAACCATTCTTGATTAGGGATAAGAATGGTTATAGTCAAGGAGAAAGTAAGACAATCCCTAATCCCTTAGTAATTAGCTGTGGAGTTTTTCTCTTCTGTGGAGAAAATACCAATAAGATATAACAGTGAAAATCTAAGTCTAGTTAGCATTCAAAATAATTGCACCAGAGGATTGCTGTGTAGTGGACAAAATTGCATTTTTAAGAGCAGTGTACTGTATTTGAGTAGTTTAATAATGTTGTTTCCCTGTGGTAGATTGGTAGATGCACAGTAATATGAAAAAAAAAAAATACCTAAGCAGTCATGCATAAGCCATGAGCTGCAACGTGGTTTGAAAAGTTGAGCTTATTAGTTTAGATCACAAAGTTTTTTGGCATTATTAGAACTGGGTGCTGAACTCTTCATGAATTTGCATACATAAAAAGATTGATGTCCTCGGATGGATAAAATGAAAGAAGCAAATAGAAACGTTCTTATCTTCAAATAAACCACATTCATAGTGCTTTATAGCGAAGTTAATAAAACATATTTTCAAACTTGAGAAGATATTATATTCTGATTCTGTTAGCCCCATTTGCCACAGTGTGTCAACCATTCCTTTGGCATAGGCAGCAAAAGAAACTCCTGGGACATTATTTTACCAAGAGTATAACTTTACTGATAGATCCATACAGGCGCAGAAGCAGCTAAACTAGCGCGGAGGTTTTCCGCGAAAAACAGCATAGTTAATTGCCCCTTTTCCCCATTTGGACCACTCATTGCCCAAGCAATCCAACACATTCTTTTTATTTTCGGAAAACAGTCTGCGCCTTCACAAGGTTCCCATCACTGAGCCTTGAAGTGTCAGGATTTTCTCACATAAATTCCTCATTCCTCTCAATACATCCCAAGCATTCCCCACCCCCCTGTCTGCATTTCTGTTGTCAGGTTGCGAGTAGAGGTGCTTTACTAGTCAGCGTTACTTGATAGAGTGAAAATATTACTGTGCTAATTATGAGATATCATTTGATTGCAAGTTAATGACTGAACTCCTTAACTTTGTAAATGTATCTTCTAGAAATTTGTAAGAAATATTTTATTTCATAATCAAAAATTTTCACAACAGTTCAACATATCTCATTGTAAAAGAATTGATGGAGGTTTTAAAACTAATTTCTCATCTAATTAAAAGTACCTTGAATGGTACTTCCTGGGTTGCATAACTGCTCTAGTTAATTCTGATTACATAACATGTTGCTTCTTTTAGGGTTGTAATGGGAATTGGTTAACAAGAACAGGAAAGCCCCATAGGTCTATCATTATTTTGCCTTCTTTAATGCATTGACTGTTGATTCAGGGAAAACATTTTTTAATTTTTTGCAAGAGCTGATAGTTCCAAAGTATGTTTACATCTGTCCTGATTCATAAACAGAATGTGTAACTTTAATCTATATATAATCAGGTCTTGTTTTTCTTAAAGTATCTTAGCTCTGGTCCATTGTGTTATTTGAATCTTAATGAATAACTTGTACTTAAGAAACCATTATTGCAGAATTGTTTTACACCGTTCTGGTTTTATTTCACATTTTAGGCCCAGAATTAGAGATACAAAAGTCATGAGTCTTGTATTATTAACGCATACTATATACCATATAGCCAAAGTTTGGCTGTGATTTGGTTTTTCATCTTCTGTGCATTTGTGCGCTAATAATATTAACTCATGGTTAACATTGTTATACTTTTCATTTCCATTTTAAGAGCATTTTGTTAGACAGACGATAGCATACTTTAATTGTTCCAAGTATGACCAATGCTTTAAGAAAAAGATGGAAAAGATCGTAACCCGAAAATTTGTGGGAGTGAATCTTGTACCTTGTACGTGATCACTCCCTCCTTTCGCCCACGCATTTGCTAATCGTATGCAAGGCTTGTTAAGTGCAAACGAGGTATTTCGGGGTGGGGAAGTGATGCCTAGTGATGGAACAGGTCACCTGCTTCAGGCCTCCCCCGATCCACTGAAATACCTTATGCTCCCCACAATTGCTTCTCCCCCCCCCCCCCTCAACCTACCACACTGGGTCACTTACCTTGTGAAGATCTGTCTCCTCTCTAACATCTCTATTTCTTTGCCTGTGAGTGGCGAGAGCAGAGGAAGAGTAGGATGAGCACACCCTGCTTGGCTTCTCTGATCACCGAGCCTGCCTGTCGTTTCCGGAGCGGCAGGCAGCCTCAGTGAGTCTTCTCCAAAAGCTTCCAGGCTCCATGCGGAAAAGTGTTTGCACAAAGTAAGGCTTTGGGGCAGTGAACTCACATTGCTCCAAGCCTCTCATTAGCGTGCAGCCACTTTTCCTGCGGAGACTGGAACCTTCTGGTCGCCCTGATCTGGTGGGATGTCAGGCTCCCATTCTCTGCAAAAGCGGACCGGTGCCTCAACTCACGCAAGACCATGCACCTCAAGTTTCTGGGTGAAAAGTGTTTGAAGAACCTTGGGAGGGTTGGAAACAGAGAAATTTGCTCCATTTCCAACTACCCCAGAGTTGTTCAAATATTTGGTGCCCTGATGGAGATGGAAGACTTTGTCTGCATGGAAATAAGACACTTGAAAATGGAACTTCTCTTCAGCAGAGTCCTTGAGGAAAGGCCTTTCCTGGCAAAAATGGAGTTCCGGAGCGACGCACGCTCCCTCCGGGAGTTCCGTTCTAGGCAGCAAAGGCTTTTTGCAAAGATGGCAAAAGGCTTTGCAAACAGAGGGAAAGCTTCAGTGTTTCAAGCCTTCCCTCCATTTGCAAAGTCTTTTGCTGCAGCTGTCATCCAGGACCAGAGGCCTAAAGTACCGTGAGATCATGCAAGATCAGTAGCATGAGTTCTCGCACTACTGATCTAGCGTGATCTTGCGGTACTTTAGGCCTCCATTCTTTGCATACACACCAAAGACCAAGAAAGCGAAGGCTCTCTAATCTTTGCAAGGTGAGTATCCACAGGCCTAGTGCCTATGGAGACCTGGCGCAGAGGGAGGGAGGGCGGAATAGGCAGGGCGAATGTTGCAGAGCCTCTGCAATCATTTGTAAGAGTAAATCTCTGCTGTGGTTCATAATTTTGGGACTTGTTCATAAACACTAGGGGCACTTATCGTGTAACTTTGAATGTTCGCTAAGGGAACTCTTGTAACACTGGAATTACATGTATTGACTACATGGAGCTTTAGTAGTGCAATTTTTCATGGATAGGATTCCTGTAATCAACTTGATCTGAACAAAACTATGTTGAAGGCATTCTTACAGGACATACTTATTTTTCTAGTATTACTTAAAATACTAGAAATACTACTACATGACAAAACATGATGAGACTGGTATAAAGTAGGAATGGTTCTTTTTTGTAATTATTGCATTTCTGGCTCCCTCACAGGTGGAGATTCATTACAGCTTGACACGCTTTTAGACTGGTGGAGAGAGAAGAATGGTTCCTTTTGTTCACGGCTTATTATAGTCTTAGACTGTGAGAATGCTCAGCCTTGGGTTAAAGAAGTCAGAAAAGTCAGTGACATGTATATCGCAGTACAAGGAACAGAACTGGCTAAAGTAGTAGACATAGAAGAATCAGAGCCTCCCCACATTGGTGATTTCACCCGAGATTGGGTTGAATACAATTGTAATTCCAATCACAATATCAGCTGGTTTGAAAAGGGACGTACTGTGAAAGCTGTGTATGGAGTGTCAAAAGGGTGGAGTGATTACACTTTACATTTGCCAACTGAAAGTGATGTTGCCAAACACTGGATGATGTATTTTCCCCGCATCACATACCCATTGGTTCATCTTGCAAACTGGTTCTGTGGACTTAATCTCTTCTGGATTTGCAAAACTTGTTTTAGGTGCTTAAAACGATTAAAAATGAGTTGGTTTCTTCCTACAGTATTGGATACAGGACAAGGCTTTAAACTCGTCAGATCTTAACTAAGAATCAGAAGTGAGAGTTCCTACAACTTGAAACAGGATTGACTTATATATTTTTTTATTTACTTTTTAAAGAAATATTGTTACTTGTGTAGCTATATTCCTTTTTGTATTTTCTTGAGCAAATGCAAGACTTCAGAAAAATAAGAACTCCATTTGAAAACAAAAACAACATAGATATTGTAACCAAATTGGATTTGAATTCCATAAGAGCCATTAAATGTGACCATGGACTTGAGAGACAGCTTTGTGTGCTTCTTTGCATTGTAGCTGTCTGATATAAATTTGTCAAATTTCACACTTACTAAACACTCTGTTCTAAATACTACATAGGGCAAATATATCCATTTCAGTCTTAGGTCGTTGGAAGAGAGACTACTGAATCATGGTCATCATTTGTTTTGAAGGGTTTCAAAAAGTAAAGCAACAAAGAACTAAAATAAATCAAGTTATGCCAGATAGATAGCTGTAAAGCAGGGGTGTCAAACTTGCGGTCCGTGGTCCGGATGCATCATGCAGTGGCCACACCCACACCTGGTTTAGTGAAGGGGAAGTTGCTATACGTCACATGGTGACGCCATGATGACACAAGTTTGACACCCCTGCTGTAAAGCTATTGGCACTTTTAATTCATGTTGAAATGAACTAAAGTGACTGTTACATTTTTCCATGGAACATAGGAGTCTTATATCCTTATCCTAAACAAACATATATGGGAGTAAGTATTACTGATGTCAGTGGAACTTATTGCCCAGTATTCTTAGGTTTGGAAGCATAATGATTCGTCTTGGAAATAATGCTGAAATTAATTTTTGAATATTTCAAGCCTTAATTAATACAGCTGTCATAAATCATAAATAAGTTCAGCAAAGCTAAACCCAGCAAGGTTAAACTGATATTTTTCTCTGGTTTTCAATGGAGAAAGCAAAGCAATTTTTATTATATTTTTTCTTCACATTGAAACACATTGATTTTAGTTTTAAAAAATACATTCTTAAACTGCAGAATCTGTTTCTTTGTAGAGCTAGAAAATAATTGAGTAGTAACTAAAATGCATACATGAAAAAACATTTTCAGTTCATTTGAAAAAAAATATTCACTGAATACTAATTATTTATGCAACAATTTTAGAACTATAAAATTAAGATAAAGTATCCCCACAAACCCATTTAATGTTTCTAATTATGGGAGTTAAATGGCTTGTTTTCCCCTTCTCTTACCTTATACAGCACAATGAAAGCATATAGACAAACATAAAGCTGGCAATATCTGGAGATAATACAACATAATCTGCATTCTTACTTTAATTTTTTAAATGGAAATCTGTTTTCTAATTATTGATTATAGTATTTTACTTCATACTTTTGTTAAAGCATTATAAAATAGATTCACAATGCATTAAGTGCCATTCCTATATTTATTCAAATTACTATCAGTTACTACAGAATTTTAATTTAAAATGTGCATTAATAGTAATGATACAGATGAAACTTACTAATTGTACTTTTCCTACTTAAGCCACTTTTCTGTTTAACAGTTCATAGTTCAACAGATTCAGGAACTGGGGGAAATTCTCTTGCATTCCCTATTCCATTCAACAGCTATGGTCTGCAAAGTCCAATGCCCCTAAAGAAACCACTTGCTAAAAGACAACACTCAAGTTATAAGTAAGATCAACTGCATGTTTTTCAGCCAATAACAAATGAAGCATTCTGTGATGATCGAATCAAGATGGGACTAAAAACGAAAAATCAGGACATATTTCTCATACAAGTTCTGTGCATTCTTTGCCAAGAGATGCCAGAATGAAAATAACTTACTTATTAAATAAGTCAAGGTTTATAAATAATAAGAGAGATTAATTACGCCTAAATGAGATCAGACTACTTTTGTCCTAAAGTGCAGTTTCAGGCAAAAAAATAAATAAATCAGTTTTAATTTCAAATTATCAGGACTCGTTAAACACTAGGTAAAGCAGGGAGAAAAAAATTCCTTGAAAGTGGTTTCTGAAACTAGCTATTATTTAAAATACTGTTTTAGAATTTAGTATTCTTGTGCTTAATGAGTTAATTATCTTAACTTATTACATTTGATTTGTTCTTTTTATGCACAATTCCTATAACATGCAAGTACTGATACATCCAAGTAATTTGGATCTAAGTAGAAAGTATATTAATTATATCTACGAAAGAATTAAGTCATTTTGTTGATTGTATAGCTGCATTCTTTTCTCAGCATTCTTTTACGTGGATTATTTGAGGTTTTGGTATGCTAAAAGTGATTTAAGAATTTAAGCCTGAATGTACTGTCAGCAATGAGTAACACTTTTCTTGAAAAAAATCCTTATCAGTTTTTTTTAATTGAATTTATACTATAAAAGTATTATTTATATATGCATGACTCATTTGTATATTTTTTACATTTTTGTCTCATTCTATATTTAACCATTTAATTTTGTTGTTATTTTTCATTAAACTTAATTGGATTGTATAGAAGTGACACAAATTAATTTTCTCCACTTTTCAGGGAGTATGCAACTAGGCAAAGAGAGATGTAATAATTTCTTGGTTATTTTCTTTTAATGGGATGTTGCCCTTTCCTTTGACAAAGTTTTCTTTCGCAAAACAACACCCATAGTTAAGAATTGTTCTAACATCTAGTCAAAGCTGCTTCCCTGTCAGTGGATTCAAGTTTATCATTTGGGATGAGAAAACCTATATAAAATTAATAACTGAATTTTTGAAATTAATTGAGCTGATTTTGTACCCACCTTTAATTTATCTGTATTTCCTAATGTAACACCTAACCACATGGAAAATATTTTTAAATCAGCCAGTGAATAATCATTTTTTCTTAAAACAGCTGGGTTTTGAATACAAACTTTATTTAGTCATTATTATATTCATTAAATTCAGAATTGCAATTAAGCATCTTAATATATATGTTTATACAGTTTCAATCAATAACATTTAGTGCAAGATTCAGCATATTCAGAATACCTAGAATAAGAATAAAACAACAGAATATTTCAATGTTCAAGGCATTAATAATGTTTTTGCAAAATATAATTTTCTCACCATGAATTTGACAATTTTTTTTAGTGGAAATGCAATAAATTAATTGTAGAGTGTCTTAATTTTAGAACAAATTCTCTTTCTTGTTTTTAAGTATCTCTTCCGTTAAGAATCATGAGAAACTTATTCCTATATTGGAAAATATCAAATAAGGAATTGCAATATGCTGCAACAAGTTTTAATAGGTGGAACTGTTTTGAACTATACTGTACAAGATAGAAAGCAGCTAACTGAATAGATACTGGTGCTGGAGAAATATTATTCCTATTTTGGTTATAAACAGAAAAAACTAGGTACTGGAAAGGGGCGTTGGCGATACCTGATACACACCTTCTTGTTGGGTGGAGACAGCAGCCAGGAATGGGTGTTCTCGCCTGTTCAGCTTGAAGGACTGAGACTGTTGCAAAATTAAGCTCCTCCCTCGTTGCTAGGGATCTCCAGCTTTTTACGAAGACGAACAACAGACTCGATGTCTCGTGAGAAAGAAAGAAAGGTTAAGAAGATCAGACATGCCAAGGGTCGGGCTGGCTGCTGTCTCTATCCAACAAGAAGGTGGTATCAGGTATAACCAACGCCCCTTCTCCATTGAGGGTGGAGACAGCAGCCAGGAATGGGACATACCAAAGCTTAGTGTCCCAACTACGGGCAGGCCCCAGTCTGGTCCTAAGTCCCTGCATCTGAGTGAACCCGCTACAGAACCCTGCGGCCAAATGCCACTTTCACCGATGCAAACTGGTCCAGCTTATACTGTCTAACAAAGGATGAAGAAGATGTCCATGTCGCCGCCCTGCAGATCTCGTTCAAGGATGCCTGCGTGGCCTAGGCCGCAGAAGTAGTCGCACTGTGCGTGGAATGCGCTGTTAGATGTGATGGTCGTGGCAAGGAACTCAGTTCGTATGCCTTGGTGATCGTCTGCCGAATCCATCTGCCAATGGTGGAGGAAGAGATCTTGGAACCTAAAGATACTGGAATAAAAGAAACAAACAAGGATTCTGTCCTGCGGACGTCTGCAGTCCTCCTGAGATAAATACGAAGGGCCCTCCGCACATCCAACATATGCCAGCGCCGTTCTAAAGGGTGAGTGGGATGCGGACAAAAATTTGGAAGAACCAGGACAGAAACCCCCATACGGCTACACCAATCACAAAATGCCCACCAAGTGGCCAAATAAATGCGGTCTGTGAATGGTCTCCGAGACGCTTGGATGGTCCGGATAACCCTGAAGGGAATGTTGTCCTTACTCAAAGCGCACCACTCAAGCGCCAGGCAGTCAATTGGAGCCACCGAAGGTCCGGGTGGAGTAACGCTCCCTGGCTGAGCAAGTCCACAAGCTGAGGGACCCTCCAGGGAGGGGCACCGACAATGATTTCAAGTCGGCGAACTAAGACCGCCGGGGCCAGTGTGGCGCTAGAAGTATGACCTCCGCCCGCTCCTCCAGTATCTTCTGTACCACTTGTGGAATGGCAGCGGGGGAAAGGCGTAAAGAAGCCCTTTTGGCCAATGACTGTGAAGGGCGTCCACTCCCTCTGCCCCAGGAGCTGGAAAGCAAGCATAGAAGCGGGGGAGCTGAGCATTCTCCGAAGAGATCCACTTCTGGAAGGCCAAAGAGGTTCGACAGGTTCTGGAAGATTGAGGGATGCAGACACCACTCTGCGTGGTCGATAGTCTGGCGGCTAAGCCAGTTCACTTGTACGTTGGCCGTCCCCGAGATGTGTTCCACCGTCAGGGAACGCAGGTGACACTCCGCCCATAGACCCAGTATGGAAGCCTCCAACATCAGAGCCGTGGATCTGGTGTCCCCCTGGCGGTTTATGTGGGCCTTCATGGCCACATTGTAGGTAAGGACCAACACATGTTGGTTCGTCACCAGTCGGCTGAACTGTCTCAGGGCCAAATAGACTGCACGCAGCTCTAGCCAATTGATGTTCCTGTGTTGATCGCGGGCTGACCATAATCCCTGAGCGACCTGCGTCTGAAGATGGGCCCCTCAACCGGAAAGGCTGGTGTCCGTCGTCAATACGAGATGGCGAGGCTCGTGGAAGAGCCACCCTTTGGAAATGGCTGGAGACCTCCACCAGGTTAGGGACCTTCTGACCCTGAGGGAACCCGGACCCTGGCTTGAGAATTGCCTTTGCCCGCCTTCTGAAAGGGCAAGAGAAACCATTGAAGGTTCCTCGCATGAAGGCGAGCCCACGGGGTAATGTGGATGGCTGAAACCATCTTATCCAGTAAGATCCACTCTACCCTCTAGGGAATCTATTACTGCCCCCAAATGCAGAATACGCATCAACGGGACTATTTGACTTTTTGCTATATTAATAGAGAAGCCGTGGTCTCGGAGACAATGCACAGTTACTTGGAGATCCTCTAAGGAAAGATGTTCAGAAGAGGACTGAATTAATTGCAGATTGATTGTCTTCGTAAATTATAAACAGACCATTCACATTTAATCCTATATCAATTAACAATTGTTTATAATATATTAATTCAGTGCATATCAAGGATAAACATGAAACTTCCGTATTAGTTGATTAATATGCTTTTGCCTAATTGATTTCCATCCTATCAAAACATTACCCAACATTACCACGATACCTGATGTTGATTTACGAGTAGGTAGATCAGATGCAAAACTTGCATCAGCATATGCCATTAAAAATAAATCACTACTAGGCTCCAAATATAACGAATAATAAATTGTTTGCTTCAGATACCTAAGTATTCGCTTAGCAGCTTTTCAGTGCCTTTCAGTAGGTTCAGCATTATATCTAGCCAGTTGGTTTATGTTATATCTGATCTAGAACAATTACTCAAATATGATAGACTGCCTATTAAGAATTGATATATTTCCTTATCGAATACAGGACTTTGAATATTACTATGTTTAAAATCCTGACTCATTGGTGTTTTAGCAGACTTACAGAGTTCCATATTGTAACGTTTCAGTAATTGGCTAACTTTCTTGGCTTGCGAAATTTTGTAACCTGAAATGTATTGGCTGGATCAAGGACGATGGACAATGCGAAGATCATGTAATTAACTGTTTATTAACAACAGCTGGGCTAACTGCCACAGCTATAACTGAAACTGCTTGGAACTCTGCCTGACAGCTCTTATATTGCCAGCTGTCAGGCGGCTTAACCAATCAACGAACAGAATGTTACTTCCTACTTCAGCAGACTTAATACATTGCACCCCTTTCCACCTGGATGGCACATGTGTAGTCCTGGAGGTATGCCGGTCGGCGCCAGCTTCTGATCGAACGTCTTAACCCTGCCTCACTCAGATCTTGCGAGGAATTACTTTCCCCAGCAGTTCTAATAACTACAGGTATGTTACTGCTTTCGACCTGTGTTTCAATTTCTCCCTCGGGGTTTGTATTGTCCGAAGTAATCTGTCGGCTCAAAATCTCCTGCTCATCGTCTGGTAGCTTCTCAGCTTCTGGTATGCCCCTTAACCCTTGGCTGAAACTTTCTCCTGCCTGGTTCTCTCTTTCTGTTATATTGTGTTGAGTACCCCATCTGATCCGTAGCTGGTCTTGGTGATGTCTCCAAACCTTGCCTTGTCCCATATCAACCTTATATGAGCATGGACCTGTAATATTTATTTATTTATTTATTTATTCAATTTATATCCCGCCCTTCTCCAAGTGGACTCAGGGCGGTGCACAGCCAGAACTAAAACACATATCAATACAAAATTTAAAATTATTAAAAGAATTAAATAACTGTGGCCCAAAAATTTAAAACATTAAAAACTAAAACCCATTTGACAATTTAAAAAGCTAAAAAGACTAAAAATGGGGGGGGTTGTTTCATGCCAGCCCTGCTTGATGGAAAAGAAAAGTTTTTAGGGCACGGCGAAAAACCCAGAGATCCGATATTCTTCGTATCTCCGGGGGCAAATCGTTCCAGAGGGCAGGAGCTGCCACAGAGAAGGCCCTCCCACTGGGGGTCGCCAGCCGACATTGCCTGGCTGACAGCACCCTGAGGAGTCCTTCTCTGTGGGAGGTACTGGTCGGTGGGAGGCTATCGGCAGCAGAAGGTGGTCCCGCAAATACCCAGGTCCCATGCCCTGGTAACCACCTTACCACCACCTTACCTGGTAACCATAACGGCTGACCCCCATAATTCCTTTATCACCCACACCAAAAGGTTTAGATGTCCTACTTGAATCCAAAGGCTTGGCAGGGGCGTAACAGTGGTGTAACCTATCCAAAATTGTATGCAGCCAGTGACCCATCAGTAATTCTGCCGGACTCTGATTGGTAACCTGACAAGGGGTGGTGTGTTGCACTAACATATACTCCGCTATACGGTCATGCCATTTCCCTGGTCCCATGTGGCCTAATGCCTCCTTTGCGGAACTCACAGCCCTTTCTGCAAGGCCATTACTGGCCGGGTGGCAAGAAGAGATAAGGGCATGCCTGATACCTAATTGGGCAAGGAACAACTCAAATGTGGTAGTAGTTAATTGGGGCCCATTATCTGACACCAATAGGTCGGGCAACCCGTGGGTTGAGAATAGTGTACGAAGGGCCTTTATGATGGCCTCTGAGGATGTTGAATGCATAAGTATCAGTTCAATCCTTTTAGAGTACGTGTCAACCACCAAAATTTGACCATGAAATGGCCCCGCAAAGTCTATATGAAGGCGGGACCACGGGCCAGCTGGGTCTTCCCATTCCCTGGGCTTACCCTTAGGGGGCATTGGCCGGGACTCTTGACAAGGCCGGCAAGTGGCCACCCAATCGGTGATACATTGATCAAGAGTAGGCCACCAGAGATAGGCTCTAGCTAGAGCTTTCATTTGGACTATTCCTGTATGTCCAGAATGCAATGATTTTAACACAGAATCCCGTAAAGATTTTGGAATCACCACCCTGTGTCCCCACAGTAAACAACCCCCCATGGTAGATAATTCCGTTTTACAGATAGTGTACGGTTTCCACTTCATGTCCACGGGCCCTTGCGGCCACCCCCTTAGCACCCAGTCCATGACTGTAGAGATCTCTGGATCGCGGGATGAAACTCGAGCGATGTCAGCCGCCGTCAAAACGAAAGGTGAGTCTTCAATCATCAGGACCGATGAGGCGGGAGCTGGGTCAGAGAGCAACGTTGGCATGGGGCACCGGCTGAGGGCATCAGCATGGGCCAGATTCTTGCCTGGCATGTACAGGAGAGTGTAGTCGTAGGCTGATAAAAACACAGACCACCTGGTGAATCTCTGGGATAGGAATTGCGGAGTTTGACAGTCAGCTGCTACTAGACCAAGCAGAGGCTTATGATCCGTCACTAGTGTAAAAGGTCGACCATATAGGTAATGATGAAACCGCTTGACTCCAGCTACCAATGCTAGAGCCTCCTTGTTTAGCTGTGAATAATTTTGCTCCGCTGAAGCCAAAGTCCGGGAGAAAAATGCAACTGGGGCTTCACGGCCATCAGGGAAACGGTGATTTAAGGCTGCTCCCACACCATAAGGAGAAGCATCACATGCTAGCACGAGGGGTAGGGACTCGCAGTAGTGAGCGAGGACAGAGTTTGAAACGAGTATATGTTTGACATTAGTAAATGCAGCTGCTGCAGTTGAATCCCAGTTCCAACATGTCCCCTGGTTCAGCAAACGATGCAAAGGTTCTGCAATAGATGCTTTGTGTGGTATGAAAATTGCATAAAAGTTTAAAAGGCCTAAGAAGGCTTGAAGTTCGGCCTTGGTGGGAGCAGGGGCATGTAAAATAGCGTTTGTCTTAGACTCTGTAGGGTGTATACCCTTACCATCAATTGGGAAACCCAAGAACTCGATTTTGGAAGCAGCTACAATACATTTGCTTCGCTTAACTTTGAGCCCCCCTCTCTGGAATTCGGTTAGAACCGATCTGAGTCTTTTAAGGAGTTCGGTGGTGCTGGTGGCCGATACTAATATGTCGTCAAAGTACGGTACAACCCCGGGAATTCCATTAAGTAAACGCTCCATCATGCTCTGGAAGATTCCCGGGGCGACTGAAACCCCAAATTGGAGGCGGCAACGGAAAGCACCCCGGTGTGTCGTTATAGTTTGTGTGTCTTCTGTTTGGTCATCCCCAGGCAGTTGTTGATATGCCTGTGCTAAATCTAATTTAGCAAATACGGAGCCACTACCCAAGGAGTGCAACAAATGTTACACAATAGGAACAGGCTATGCATGCGCCTGTAATTGTTGCTTGGTAATCTGCGCAGATGCACATTGAACTATCCGCCTTCATGGCAATAACAATGGGGGTCTCCCATGGTGCATGCTCAACAGGCTCCAGGATACATTGTGCTATTAATTTGTCAAGTTTAGCATCCACCTTTGGGTGCAATGCAAACGGTACTCTTCGTGGCTTAAGGCAGCGAGGCTGCACTTGAGGGTCGAGACTGAACGAAACCAGTTGTCCGGTGTATTTTCCTAATTCCTCAGAGAAAACTGAGGGGAATTCATTACATAACATGTCCAGTTCAGATGATGAGATGGCATTAACCCCTTGTATAGTTAGACCTAATGCATCGAACCAATTAAGGCCCAACAGGCTGGGGAATTTTCCTTCCACAATGACTAGTGATAATAATCCACTAAACTTCTTAAATTGTACTCGGAATGTGCCACTTCCGATAATCGGAATGTTGGCTCCTTGGCAATCTTTTAGCAGGAGATGGCAGGGGTCTAGTCATTTAGCCAGTTCAGAACTAGTCATTTAATTGTACTCCATGACACCAAGGATGTAGCAGAGTCGGAATCAACTTCCATGATGCACGGTTTCCGTTCAATGAATACTGTAAGACAAATCTTCTGCTGGCTCACCATATTTGGTGGTGTTACTAAATTCACATCAGAAGAAGATCGTTGGTTACTATTATGAACTTTAGATGGATTAGGATGATATTGTTGGCCCCCATCCTGCGGCACACGTGATTCGAACTGTGGCTGAGGGGCTCTGTATACACTGGTGAGATGACCTTTGCGACTGCAGCGGCGGCACTCTGCGTTTTTAAAACGGCAATTAGCGCGCAGGTGATTTCCTCCGCAGCTGAAACATGCGTTCGGTCCCCTTGACATGCTAGTTGGGCCAGAGTTTTGTTTTCTAGACTCTTGAAGACGGCACACTTCAAAGTCACCATCAGAATCTGACAGATTCTCATTTGTCTCATTTACAGACGATGAGTCTTTTTCCGTCTTAGGTGTAGTATATCCATGGGGCAACTTGGCTAGTGACAATGCTGCCAGTTCTGCAGCACATGCCTCATCCAATGCCATTTGAAATGTGAGGTCGTGATTCGCAATCAGACGCCTTTTAAGACTTTGGTCCCTGACCCCACTGACAAGTCTATCTAGGAGATAATCTTCTTTTTTTTTATTAAAAAGTTTTATAAGAAATACAAACATTTTCTTCCCCCACCCTCTCCCCCTCCCCCCTTCCCCTCCCCCCCCCTCCCTAGACTTCCCAGAACAGGCACAGGGTATAGCATTCACAAACATAAAGCTAAGATATGCTAACAAATAATTGCATCTTCTAAATCAAAGAATTCACAATGCCTGGCCGCCCTCCCCAGAGCCGCAACTATTGATTAATAGTCTCTCCAGGGGCCTGATCACGATGGTAAAAGTGTTGGCGGCAGGCTATTCTTGAGGGGGCTGGTGTATAATGTTTTTTTAATTTTTTTATAAAGTCTTCCCATGTTCCCGAATGTACAGATTGTGGGGCCATTAATGTCATTGCAGTATCAAACATTTCAGTACTGCAGAAACTTAGGAAATAAGCCCGTTTGCGCTCAGGCGTCAGCTTTGTATAATCATTTGCAATTAAGAAACATTCAAAACATGCCAAATAAGCCTCCCATGTCTCTGCACTGGGATTGAAATGAGGAAAGGTCTGTGCAGACGCCATTCCTCTTCCTCTTTTTTTTTTTTTCCTAACTGACTCACGTTTTGCTTCTTCAGTTTAAATCTCTCTTGTTTCCTTATTACTATGACCGGTAGATTGACCAGTTGATCCTCGTCGCCAGTTGAAATGTATTGGCTGGATCAAGGACGATGGACAATGCGAAGATCATGTAATTAACCATTTATTAACAACAGCTGGGCTAACTGCCACAGCTATAACTGAAACTGCTTGGAACTCTGCCTGACAGCTCTTATATTGCCAGCTGTCAGGCGGCTTAACCAATCAACGAACAGAACGTTACTTTAACCAATCAACGAACAGAATGTTACTTCCTACTTCAGCAGACTTAATACCTTGCATAACCTTTACTAGTTTTAACTATATCAAGACCCAGATAATGCTTAATTTCTCCCAAATTCCTAATTCTGAACTTCTTTTGCAACATAGAAACAATTTCGGTTGCTTCATTTTCAGATTTTGTAATAAGTGCTATATCGTCAGTAAATAGCAATAATAGGGAAACTAAATCATCTCTCTCTTTCTTGAACAAACATGGATCAGCTATACTAGCTCCAAAACCCATAGCAACTAACTCATTAACAATACATTTATTCCACTCATAATCTGACTGCTTTAAGCCATAAAGACTTTTCTTCAGTCTCCAACAATCAGTCTTCCCATCAGTATTCAAACCTAGTGGCTTCTTCATATAGATCATATGTTGTAATGGCTCATGCAGATATGCAGTTTCAAGATCTATATGGTTTATCCTGTATTTATTCTTAGCTGCCCAAACTAATGCTGCTCATAAAGTAGTCGCCCTCAGACTAGGTGCAAACACTTCATCATTGTTGTGGCTCCGTTACCTGAACCTGTGTCATCGGCAGGAGAGGACTCTGAGAGTGAAGGAGAGGAGTTGGCAAGGCCTCCCTCTCCAGGACCCTCCTCTCTGGCAATGCCTTCGGTGTCCGCCGAAGGGCAAGAGATAGGGCCGGGGCCAAGCACGTCCACGCAGCCACAAATGGACAGTGATGAGGGTAATGAATCTTGGCTGGATCCATGCCAGCGTCGCAGAGATAAGCGCGCACAACAGAAGAAAAGGCGTGCCCAAGATTATGTTGAGTCACTGGACCACACTGAGCCAGGCTAGGATTCGATATTGGGATAAAACTTAAATATTAGAAATCCAAATCTTTGGTCAAGGCAGAAGTGCCTCTTCCGTGCCAAGGTGCTGAATTGATACAAGGTATTTGACGTAGGTACAGCATTGTAAAAGGGCAAACTGACCCTAAACAGATACATCCTGTTGTTTACTGTTTATTACACCTCAAATGTCATGTATATCCTAGAGAAGAAAAACTGCTTCCCTTACTGTCCTTTTTACTGCTCTTGAGGCGCCTTTGAGCCCCTTATCTCCTCTTTTATTATGTCTTGAGCTCCGGAGCTGAGAACCTGAGCCTGTGGGAATCAGGCTGTTATGTCTTTCCTAGAGATAGATTAAAGGGTAACTTCTACGTGCGAAATGTTGCACTCTTCGTAATAACTTTGTCTTTATACTGTATAAATATCTGGTTGAAATCAGTCATCACTGTTCAGACTTTTGTTTCGTGGTCCTCGGACTGTTTGAACCTTTGCGCAAATAAAAACTCTTTCCTGCACTGAAGAGCTTGTCCTAGTCCGTTATTTTTCCTACAACAGCTGGCACCCCAGATGGGACTAGGTGCAAGGCGATATTTCGCTGAGGACCGTTTCGACCCCTCGGGACCATCGGGAGGTCGCTCCTGAACATTCTCCAGGCGCCACGGAGATACGTCTCCGGGAGACAGCCGCGATAACCCCATGGCCCCAACGGTGCTCTGATCGAGTCCAAGAACCCTGCGGTGCAGGAAAGGTGGTCTGAACAAATTCCTGGCCAGGAATCTACGGAGTGGGAGCGTTTTTTAAGTGAGTATATTGTAAAAGAATTGTACCTGTCTCATTTGAAGGCAGAAGAAGGGATTTGATCACTCCCTTGGACTCGGGGTAGGCTACCCTAACGAAGTCCGTGTCAGGTTGTGTGGGTGGTTAAGTCGTCGTATTTCTCGCTAGCGGCCGTGAGTTTCCGGGGCTACGAGTCGACGGCAGTGTGATAAGATGGGGGGGGCTCAGAGCGTGCCAAATACTCCTTTGGCATGCATGCTAAAAGGTTTTGACAAGTATTTTAGCAACCCTTCCTATCCGAAAGGATCAAAGGAGCGATTAAAATTTTTATGTAAGCATGTGTGGCCATTATTGGGGACAGGGTGGCCCCCGCAGGGATCATTAAGGGAGGAAACGGTGGATAAGTTGTGGGGGGTGATCGTAGTGAATCAGGATAAATATCCTGATCAATTTCAATACATTGATCAATGGGCGAGAGCCCTAACAGAAAAAGCTGAGGATTTGCTGCAATGTCAGGCTGAAATGGTCAGGCTGTGTGTATCCAGATCTGGCGGAAAGAGTAAAGGGGGGAGAGAAGGGGGGAGAAGTGAGCAAGAAAAAACCCAGGCAAAAAGAGGAGAGGAATATTCAAGGAGGAGAAAAGTATTGACAGAAGATGAGGAGGAGTTAGTTAGACCCCCACCGTATGCTCCATTGTGGCAGCAGCAGCCCCCAGTGCAGCAGCAGCCCCCAGTGCAGCAGCAGCCCCCAGCGCAGCCCCTAGACCAACAGCAGCAGTTGCCGGGAGCTGTAGGAGGAGAGGGAGGTGGAAATCAGAGACGCATGAGCGATCCTGGGGCGAGACCGAAAATAAGGAAAAGTCCCCCGGTGGAAGAAGGTAGTCGGAGTGAAGGAGAAGATCGGGATGATAAGGGGTTGAAGGAAGCAACAGGAGGAGAGCAAGTGGGGGTGCAAACTCGCGCGGTAACAGCGAAGCTGAAGGCTAGCAAGCAAGAAGTTACAGCGCCTTTGCGCCAGGTGGATCAGATAATAGTAAACCAGCAGGGGCAGGTGGAACGTCAGCCCCTTTTTCAATACGTGCCGTTTACTACTACTGATCTTTTAAATTGGAAGCAACATTATGGGCCGCTGACTACTAAGCCCACTGAGATGGCGGACCTGTTTCAAACTATTATGTTAACACATAACCCAACGTGGCAGGATGTACAACAGTTGTTGCGCACTCTGTTAACTCCGGAAGAACGAGAAAAGTGGAAAGCGGCAGTTAGGCAGTGTGTGAAAGAGATGTTGCCAAATGATGCGGATGTGCAGCCGGAGGTGTTGGTCCGGGCGCCCGAAATAGATCCGGGCTGGGACCCTAAGGAAGAACAGGACCGGACACGCTTGAGGGAATATCAGAATTTGGTGGTGCAAAGTCTTAGAAGAGCAGGGAAGCCCCCAGTAAATATGTCCAAGCCATCTCTAGTGATGCAGGGTGCGGATGAAAGCCCGGAGAGTTTCCTGCAAAGATTGATTGAAGCGTATGAGTTATATACACAGGTGGATCCAAGGCAGGGGGATAATGTGCGGATGTTGAATGAAAGGTTTATAGCTCAAAGTTATGAGGATATACGGCGAAAATTGCAGCGGGTAGAAGGAGCATTAGGGAAGAACACGACGGAATTGTTGGAATTGGCACGGAAGGTGTATGTCAATAGGGATAAGGTGGAAAAGAAGGAGAGAGATGCCAGAATGCAAAAGAAGGCTGAGTTATTGGCAGTAGCACTACAGGGAGGAATGAGCTTCGACCCCAACCCGGGGACACCCCTGGGTCCTAACCAATGTGCCTATTGTAAAGGAGAAGGCCATTGGCAAAGAGAATGCCCCAGACGGATGATGAGAGGTAGAGGGATGATGAGAAGACCTGAATTTGGAGCAGGAATGAGGGGGCAGTTTGCAGGAAGAAGGGGAGAACGAGGAATGAGAGGGGGCTTGAATAGAGGATTTGGACAAAGAGGCTTGGGACGAGGCTTTGGTAGAGGAGCGAGAGGGGGCGCCGGACCAAGAGAAGCAGAAAGTATTGGATTGGCAGATATGGTGTGGTCAGATTGACGGGGACCAGGCTTGGAAGAACCCCCGCCTGAGCCGTTGGTTACAATGAGGATAGGGGGCCAGCAGACAACATTTTTAGTGGATACAGGAGCAGGTAGATCAGTTGTAAATAAGCAAATTGCAGCCCCTGGATCACGTAAAATCCAGGTTCAGGGGGTATCAGGACAGATTATGGGACGGCAGGTCCTAAAGCCTGTGATGTGTGATTTTAAAGGAGCTGAAATCCAACATGAATTTTTGTATATCCCTGAGTGCCCTATTCCATTGCTAGGCAGGGATCTGCTGAGCAAATTAGGGGCAACAATTTCTTTTGATGAAGGCAGTCAGAAAATGACCATAAGGCATTCTCCGGAGGAAATTTGGAGGTTGATGATAGGGAGACAGGTCGGTGAGAAGGAAAAGGAGGAAAAGTGGAGGATGTTTGGCGTGCCGGGTTTGTGGGCGGAGGACAATCCACCAGGTTTTGCAGCACACCACCCTCCAGTGGTGGTCGAGCTAAAACCGGGAGCAATGCCAGTCAGAATAAGGCAACGGCCCGTTTCATGGGAAGCGATCTATGCTATTTATGAGAGTATACAGAAATATTTGGAAGCGGGTGTTTTGGTGCCTACTCAATCCCCATGGAATACCCCAATTATCCCGATTAAAAAGGCAGATGGGTCTTTTCGCCCGGCCCAGGATTTGAGATTTGTGAATAGCCGAACAGTTACCTTACACCCGGCCGTGTCTAATCCATATACTTTGTTAAGTTTGATCCCACCCCAGGCGGGGTGGTTTTCTGTAGTTGATTTGAAGGATGCCTTCTTTACAATTCCTATTCATCCATCAAGCCAGCCGCTGTTCGCTTTTGAGTGGGAGAACCCTCATACGGGCACAAAAATGCAATACACATGGACTAGGTTGCCACAGGGGTTTAAAAATTCCCCGACATTGTTTGGAACAGCGCTGGCTAGGGATTTGCAGTACTACATGCCTCAGCAACCGGGGGATACAATTTTACAATATGTTGATGATGTTTTAGTGACTGGACAGACAGAGGATTTATGCTGGGACAATACTAAAATGTTATTAGACTTGTTGCTCGAGTGTGGGTATCGGGTATCAAGGAAGAAAGCTCAACTGGTGAAAGAGAGGGTGAGGTACTTGGGTTATGATATTGAGAAAGGACACAGGGCTTTAGGACCGGAGCGGAAACAGGCAGTTTTGATGCTGGCCGAACCTAGAACGAAGAGACAACTGAGAAGCTTTTTAGGGTTGGCTGGCTTTTGTCGTATTTGGATCCCCAACTTTGCTTTGATGGCAGCACCCTTGTATGCAGCCACCAGGGGCGCTAATACAGAACCCCTTGAGTGGGGGGGAGAACAGAAAAAAGCCTTTAAAGATATAAAACTTGCGCTGACTCAGGCGCCGGCGTTAGCCTTACCGAATTTGCAGAAGCCTTTTAATTTGTATGTAGATACAAGCAGAAATATTGCAGTGGGGGTGCTTACTCAACCGTTGGGAAGTTGGCAACAACCAGTAGCATACTTATCAAAACAGTTGGATGGAGTGGCGCGAGGCTGGCCGCATTGTTTAAAAGTGTTGGCTGCAATTGCAGAATTAATTCAGGATTGTAATAAACTTACTTTTTCCTGTCCAATAAATGTGCACTCTCCCCATGCGGTACAGTCCGTCTTGGATGCTAAAGGACACTTATGGATTAGTGGACAGAGATTGGCAAAGTATCAGGCAATCATGATTGAGAACCCCCAGGTGCGTTTGGTAATGTCTAATAGGTTGAATCCGGCTACGTTATTGCCAACGGAAGTAGATACCCAACACAATTGTTTACAGGTATTAGACAAAGTTTATTCCACCCGCCCTGATTTAACGGATATCCCATTACCCAATGCACAGTTCAATTGGTATACGGACGGATCCAGTTATATTGTAGATGGATATCGGGTGTCTGGATATGCCATTGTAGATGATGAAGGAGTGGTGGAAAGCGGACCTTTAGGAAGTGGACATAGTGCACAGGTGGCTGAGTTGTGGGCATTGATACGTGCCTTAGAAAGGGCTGAGGGAGAAACATTGAATGTGTGGACTGATAGTAAATATGCATTCCTTACTTTACATGCACATGGGGCTGTTTATAAGGAACGAGGGTTTAGAGATTCAGCAGGGAAAAGTATTTTGCATGGACATCTTATTAGCCGCCTGATTGAAGCTGTAAATAAACCAAAGAAAGTAGCAGTGATGCATTGTAAAGGACATCAAAGAGGAGATGATAAGGTAGCTATAGGGAATAGAGCAGCGGATGTGGAGGCAAGGGAAGCGGCGAAGCAAGAGGGGCCTTTGCCCGACTTATCTGTCTGTGTAGCAATGGATTTAGGGGTTATTCCCCCTGAAATTAAACCAACATATACGCAACAGGAAAGTGTGAAAGCAGTGACAGACTTGAAAGCCCAGGTTGAGGATGGGTGGTATGTATTACCAGACAGGAGGATTTTCGTACCAGCCTCAATGGCATGGACACTAGGACGCCTAGCCCATGAAACAACACACATGGGAAAAACGGCTTTAGAATTGGCATTAGGAAGAGACTATTACATCAATGGGCTGGCCGGAGTCGCTGCTGGAACTGTTGCAAAGTGTGTTACATGTGCTAAGGTTAACCCAAGACAAGGGCCATTACTGCCCCCTGGTGCCATACCCCGGTCATACATCCCCATGGATTATATTATGATAGACTTTACTGATATGCCTAGATGTGGATTGTTTAGAGCTCTGTTAGTTATGGTGGATATGTATACAGGGTGGCCGGAGGCTTTTCCAACAAAGACCAAACAGGCGCGGGAAGTGGCAAGATTATTATTGAAAGAGATCATTCCCAGATTTGGAATCCCCAGTTATATCTCCTCAGATAATGGTCCCGAGTTTGTCCATCATATTAACCAGGCAGTTGCAAAGGCGGTAGGAATAAAGTGGCGGTTTCACAGTTCATTTCGGCCAGAAGCAGGTGGATGTGTGGAACGCTTGAATAGGACTCTGAAGGAAAGGATTACTAAGATTTGTACAGACAGTCATTTAAAATGGCCAGATGCTCTACCACTAGCCTTGTATGCCATTCGAAGCTCACCAAGGGGCCAGCACAAGTTGTCGCCATATGAGTTAATGTATGGACGACCGCCAGGGTTGTTAAGAAGAAATTTGGCAGGGTGGCCAGATTTGGGGCATAAAGGGGGGGTCTGGAATATGGAAATGGTACAAGAACTTAATAAGCAAGTTGAGAGGCTTCAGCGATACGTGATGGAACAAGTGCCCCCCCGGTTAATAACCCATTGTCATCCGTTCAAACCAGGGGATCAAGTGTGGGTTAAACATTGGAAGAAAGAGCCACTGCAAGGACGGTGGAAGGGACCTTTTACTGTTATTATGACTTCTCCCCTTGCTATTAAGATTGCAGAATCAAAGTCATGGATCCACTGGACACGAGTCAAGGCGGCGGCAGAAACTGGATGGAAAGTGATCGTGGATAAACAAAACCCTACTAAGTTAACATTCAAGCGTGCTCAAAAATAGTTTTTTTCTCTATTTTATATAGGATACTTGGAAGTGTGGTCGATTGTGGGGATCCTCAACGGATCATAGGAGTGAACTACATACCCGGGTTGTCGTATTTCTTTTGGAAACTGATTAACGACAAGTGGCTGAAGAACAAAGGATCCATGTGGGAGGAGAATTGGATGTGGGTGTGTTGGGGATTGGGGGTATTGGGTCTGTTGATTATTGTGTTTTACAGGTATAAACAGTGGTTTTGTGGACGACCAAGGCACATCACGGCACCAGCTACTCCAATTCCTAACTGCCCGGATCTGCTCCTGAACACCCACTCAGTATAAACTGTTTGGTTATTAAAGAAATCTTGATTGTAATAAGCAAAGGGGCGATTTTTGAATGTATTAAGATTTTTTTTCCAATGTGTTGGTTCTGTAATTGTGGATGTGAGTGCTGTTGTTGCACTCATTGTATAGACTGTGTTTTATGTACAGGGTGTTTGATTGAGTGTGACATAAAAATCATAGAAGAAGTACTAGAATACTATTTGGTGATAGGGTTAACGACACCTTCTTACACACTTAAGGTTACCCCCACCGTTGAGAGAGCATTAAGGGATCTGAACAAAAAGGACCGGGAGGATGCAGAATATGGTAATCATTGGACTGGGATTATGGATGAGCGGATGGGTAATGAGACTACGAAGTGAGCTAGACATTCCCATAACAGAAGCGGTGAGTGAGGAGAACTGTGACGCATGCATACGCACAACATTGCAGGGAACACGGGTTTCTAAAACTTTGATCTATCACACTCAGAAGCCTGACGGTTGTGGGGAGTATAAACCCCAAACCTGTCAGGTAAATAATACCATATATCACATGTGTGTGTTGAAGGATAAGGTACAATGTTACAACCCGGCAGAAGCTAAGCAAATCACTACTTATGAGATGTCAATATACACAACTGAATGTGGGAGAGAGGAACTTTTAAATAAGACGGAGTTTAGACAATTAGGAAAGTCAGTAGAGATAACATTTGATGCCTGTTTAGCTATCAATCGTAACTGTGATGTGTGGAAGTCAACATGTGGGACATTAGAATGGGAAAGAAGTTATATGTTGGACAAAAAATATATGTGCCGAAAGCAGGGAGAATGTAGTGATCGGGACACATATAGTTATTGTCCATACTGGACTTGTGCAGTTATGTGGACGGGAGATCAGCCAGGGGGCTCTCAAAGATGTAAGCTGGAAAACGGGGTAGCTAGTAGTAACTGTCAACGAAACCAATGTAACCCTATAAAGATTACATGTACCCCGACAAAATTATGGAAGGAGGACTATGGATTAGGAATCTATGCAAAGGGAAAAGACCCTCTTGTAACCCTTCGATGGTATGTCACTAAAGTTACCAGGGCGACACAGGATACGAAAGGATTGTTCTGGTCATATTATTTGGAAATGGAAAAGTTGAATGTACCTGAAATTCCTAGTTATGTAACAAATACCTTTGTCAAATTAGCCGAAGATATAGCCCATACCCTGAATGTATCAAATTGTTTTGTTTGTGGAGGAACTAACATGGGAGAAAAATGGCCATGGGAAGCCCAGGAATTAAATTATTCCAAAGTCTTAGAAATGGATTATAAGGGTAATTTGTCATACAATAAGGGTAAGGATGGAGACTGGACCTTGACTACTAGTTTGGTAGGGAATGTTTGTTTTCAGAGAAAGATTGTGCCAGGCTGTTATCAGGTGGGAAACCTCATATGTACAGGAAAATGGGAAAGTAAGGTATGGTGGTCAGGAGCAAATGCCACAGAGGGACCTGATGAAATGGCCTTGTTTAAAGTAAACGGGTTATCCTTTTTAAAGGATCCAGATAATCAGACCCTTGAATGGCTGGCTCCTGATGGGCTATACTGGATATGTGGTAAGATGGCATATGGGGTTCTACCTAAATCCTGGTGTGGTGCCTGTGTCTTGGGATTAATTAGGCCTGGATTCTTTTTGCTTCCCCTTAAAACCCGACAGGTGTTAGGTGTCCCGGTATATGATGAGGTGGGAAATTTAAGACAAAGAAGGCATGTAGATACATCGGCAATAGGAAAGGTTAAGGTTGGAGGTAACCAACGTAGTTGGGGGAGTGAAGAATGGCCCGCAGAGCGAATTATTGAGGTTTATGGACCAGCTACATGGGCGGAAGATGGCATGTATGGCTATCGGACCCCTATATACATTCTGAACCGTTTAATTCGTCTGCAAGCGGTGGTTGAAATCATTACCAATGAAACTGTGAAAGGTCTTACTCAATTAGCTAGGGAAAGTGTCAAATCAAGGACATATATTATGCAGAATAGATTAGCTTTAGATTATTTGTTAGCTAAGGAAGGAGGGGTATGTGGAAAGTTTAATTTGACTAATTGCTGTATAGAAGTTGATGAAAGTGGAAAAGTTATTAAGGAAATAACAGATAAAATGGTTAAAATAGCTCATGTGCCAGTCCAGACATGGAAAGGCCTTAATTTACAGGATATGTTTTCAGGATGGTGGCCAAAGTTACCTGGCCTGCAGGCCATTTTTGGCCTGGTAGGACTAATAGCTGCAGGGTGTATTTTTCTCCCATGTATTTTACCTCTGTTTGTTAAAACTATCTCTAAAAGTCTATCCTTGCTGGTGGAACGTAAGACTACTGCTCAGGTGATGGCTATGTGGGATTATAAAAGGCTCCAGCAGGAAGAGGACTTAGAGGTGTGACTCGTCTGGTTATCTCAGATGAGTCACAAAGGGGGGTATGAGCCAGGCTAGGATTCGATATTGGGATAAAACTTAAATATTAGAAATCCAAATCTTTGGTCAAGGCAGAAGTGCCTCTTCCGTGCCAAGGTGCTGAATTGATACAAGGTATTTGACGTAGGTACAGCATTGTAAAAGGGCAAACTGACCCTAAACAGATACATCCTGTTGTTTACTGTTTATTACACCTCAAATGTCATGTATATCCTAGAGAAGAAAAACTGCTTCCCTTACTGTCCTTTTTACTGCTCTTGAGGCGCCTTTGAGCCCCTTATCTCCTCTTTTATTATGTCTTGAGCTCCGGAGCTGAGAACCTGAGCCTGTGGGAATCAGGCTGTTATGTCTTTCCTAGAGATAGATTAAAGGGTAACTTCTACGTGCGAAATGTTGCACTCTTCGTAATAACTTTGTCTTTATACTGTATAAATATCTGGTTGAAATCAGTCATCACTGTTCAGACTTTTGTTTCGTGGTCCTCGGACTGTTTGAACCTTTGCGCAAATAAAAACTCTTTCCTGCACTGAAGAGCTTGTCCTAGTCCGTTATTTTTCCTACAACAACACCCCACAGGATATAAAAGGGAGCATGGTGGCCAGTCAAACCTTGTGACGAACAAAGCTGAAAGCTTCCACGCCATTCTGCATTGCCGGACTTTTGCTATAGACTTTGCTGGATTATCTCTGGACTTGATTGACTCCGTAATTATTGAGCTGTTTCTTTTGATGTACCAGGAGTGGGGAGAAGTTGTCTCTCCTCTTCGTAAATAATAAACTCTTGGTGACTTCCGGTTGGCTCCGCAGGACTTCGCTGACACTCCTCTGTGGGCGCCCGATCCCCGGTTCCGTAAAAGCCCCAGAACAGCCGAAAAACAGCTGTCTGGGGCTTGAAAACCCTCTCCCTGGGCAAAGGGGAGAGAGAAGAGCTGGCAGGCGAAGGTAGAGCCCCCCAAGTGCCCCAGGACAAATCCTGGGGCGCAAAGGGTGAGGGCTCCCTAGAAGTCTGCCAATCTGCTCCGGACCTAGGAAGACTCCGCTATTTAGCGGGGCTAGAAGCCGCAACCATCTCTGCTGACAACAAATGAGGGATTTTTAACACCTTTAATTGCTGCAGGCAGAACAAGCCAGGAGAAGTCAGACTGCAAGTATTTACACTTAACTCCAAAGTTTATAGCCTCCTTTGGAAGTAACAAGTTAGCAATTTGCATCAAAATGGCAATTGAAACCTGAAAGGGAGGGGTGGAGAAAGGGAAAGTTACAGAAAGTTTCGTTTACCTGGCAGCCTCTTGCCTGGAAAGAACTGTTGGGCTGAGAGAAGGAGGATTTTAAATGTTAATTTACGATTGGGAAAATTCTTTGACTTTGATGAACTTTTCTTTTTGGCTTCTGAATAAAATACGATCAATTTAAACTGAAAATGGCCTCAAAATCTGTAAAGACCATTCCTATTAAATGAACTGGGAGCGCTGGAAACTCCCCAGCTCATACCCCTAGATTGCAAGCCTCTGCCCCTCTAACAGACCCACAGATTTTAACGTTTGAGATGATACAAGAAGCCCTACAAGCCACACGAAATAAAATTGCTACTGTGATTAATGAAAAAATTAATGAAACCAAGGAAAAAATTAATGAAACTTATGAAAAAATACAGGCTGTTTCAGATGAGATTTTAATTCGGAACCAGCAGATCAGAGATGATATACTATTGGCATTTAAATGTTTGGCAGGTGATATTGAAATGGTGGATGATAAAGTTGAAGAAATTAAGCAATCTACGGAAATTTTGGACAAAAAATTGGGAGAGACTCACAGCAGACTTGAGACAGCTGAAGATGATGTAACGATGTTACAATATCAAGATATGGAATTTGCTTTAAGATTCAGAGGGGTGAAGGAGAATAAACAAGAGAACTTGAAAGAAATGATGTCAGAGGCATTGGCACAGTTGCTGGGGGAGACGAAAACTGAGCTGGGCTGGCAGGTTGACAAGGCATATCGTGTTAACTCTTGGGTGGCCAGACAGAAACACTTACCAAGAGACATTGTAATATATTTTACTACAAGGAGAGTACGCAATGAAATTTTACAGGCTACTTTTAAAAACAAGCTTCAGGTTGAAGGCCAGGAGGTGATGACAATGAAAGAACCCCCCCCCCCCGCCAAGATGTTGAGAGCGAGAAGGGAGTATGCTTTTCTGGTGGATGAGCTGAAAAAACGTCAATTACAGTACAGATGGGAGGTCCCAGCCGGTTTAGTGGTGACGTATTCTGGAGAGAGATATCGGCTTAATACAATATGGAAAGCAAGAGATTTTTACATCAATGTATTAAAGGCTGGGACACCCAAATCACCAGAAGGAAAAAGAAAGAAGGAAGTACTGGAAGGAGAGAGAGAAGAGCTACTGACAGTGGTCCAGGGGGAACTTTTGACTGGTCAAGAAGAACCACTACAAATTCAGATGGCTGTTCAAGATGTGGATTTAATTGATATATTTGCAGAACCGAAGGATCAAAGACAGACCAGAGCAGCAACAGCTAAGCGTAAGGAAGAATTTAGACAGCAACAACAACAACAACAACAACTGCAGATAGCAACTCAAGAAACTACCAAAACAGAAGCTGTGGGAAGAGCAAGACCTAAAGGTCAAATGAGGCAAGACCATCAGAAATTGCTCCAAGTGCTTCAGAGGCCCAGAGATGGGAACTAGATTTTTGACCTGGAATGTCAATGGTTTGAATTCTCCGCAGAAGAGAAGGAAAATATTTCACTATCTTAAACAATTTAAGAATGAAGTAACTTGTTTACAAGATATTAGGATACAAGATCAAAAATATTTGACAAATGTCTCAGTCCTGCTCTCTCGTGGCGTGGAAGGTGCTGCGTTCTTCAGCCGAAGCTAAGGCCGCGTTTCCCCAGCGACTGGCACCGCACGCCCCCAATTCCTAGCCATGGCCTCCGTCTCCAAGCTTGCCTGCATCTACTCCACCATCATCCTGCACGACGACGAAGTTACCGTCACGGAGGATAAAATCAACGCCCTCATCAAAACAGCGGGAGTGAACGTGGAGCCTTTCTGGCCGGGCCTCTTTGCAAAGGCTCTAACCAACATTGACATCGGAAGCCTCATCTGCAACATGGGAGTTGGTGGGGTGCTCCAGCCGCATCAGCCCCTGCCGGAGGAGGGGCGCCTGCCAGTGGTGCTGCTTCTGCTGAAGAGAAGAAAGAGGAAGAAAAGAAAGAAGAGTCGGAAGAATCTGACGACGACATGGGCTTCGGTCTTTTTGACTAAGCTGCATTTTTTTCTACTCTTTATAATAAAGAGAAAAACAACTTAAAAAAAATGTTTGACAAATGCAAGATTAGGTACACATTACGTTGCAGCAGCATCAGAGAAGAAAAATGGTATAGTTATATATGTGAAAAGAGACTTAATTGCAAAATTAGTTGAAGCGGATGATCAAGGAAGATTTTTAGCGATTGAACTTTTAATAAAAGGAGAAAAAACACTTGTAATTGGAGTATATGCCCCAAACCAACAACAAGAAAAATTTTATAACTTACTACACTCAAAGTTGACACAATGGAGATATAAAACTTGTATCCTATTGGGAGATTGGAATGGTGTTTTGGATGTAAAAAAAGATAAGAAGGGACCTAAACAAAATGTTTTAACAAGAGCAAAATTGCCCAAACCTTCTGGGAGATGATGGACGACTGGGAGTTGAGGGATATTTGGCGTGAAAGAAACCCAGAAGAAAAAGATTTTACTTTTTTCTCGGATAGACATCAATCTTTTTCAAGGATTGATTTTATATTAATTACTAATGATTTATTATCTAGGGTGAAGAACACGAAGATCTGTTCAAGAACATTGACAGACCATAGTCCAGTCTGGATGGAATTGGAGTATGGGAAAGGGCCTAGGAGGTCCTGGAGGTTAAATGATAATTTGTTTAGATACGAAGAAAATGTAAAAGAATGTAAAAAAATTATGAAAGAGTTTTTTGCTATGAATATGCAAAAGGGTATATCTATGGAAATGGTATGGGATGCAAGTAAAGCCTACATGCGAGGAATTTTGATATATTTGAATAATAAATATAGAAAGAAACGGGGCAAAAAGAAAAGAATTAGAAGAGGAGATTAATAAACAGGAACGAGCTTTAATAGCCAACCCAACAGATAAGAAAATTAAAGAGGCAATTAATTTACTGAAGGGTCAGTTTAATATGTTAATAGCAGATCAAGTGGCAACCAATTTACAATATGCAAAACATAATACTTTTTGTAACGCCAATAAACCACATAGGTGGTTGGCATATTTGTTAAGGAAAAAGCAGAAAGCAAGGACAATAGAGAAAATGAAATACAAGGGTAAGGAGGTTTATGAGCAAGAATTGATTAAAAAAGCCTTTTTAGAGTTTTATTCAATGCTGTATACGTGATAAAATTCAAGATATAGATATAGATAGATATCTGCAAAAAGAGAATATTTGTATAACTTCAAAAGAGCAGAGGGATAGCTTAAATCAATTGATAACTTCCGAGGAAATTATGTTTGCAATTAAGCAGTTGAAAGTGAGTAAAGCTCCTGGAACGGATGGCTTGACAGCTATTTATTATAAAAGTTTACAGGAGGAAATGGTGGAACCACTGAAGGAATTATTCAATAATATACAACAGGGAGGAGAGGTACCTCCAACTTGGAAGACAGCATTTATATCGCTGATCCCAAAAGATGGGCAAGACTATACAGACCCTAAAAACTATAGGCCGATTTCACTTTTATATATAGGCTATAAGATTTTTGCTAAAAATTTTAGCAAACAGATTAATGACAGTTATGCAGCAAATGATTCATCATGATCAAACTGGTTTTATAAATGGAAGACAAATGAAAAGTAATGTAAGGCAAATTGTTAACTTATTAGAGTATTTGGGAAGGAACAACCAGGTACCCGCAGTGCTAGTTTTTCTGAATGCTGAAAAAGCTTTTGACAGATTGAACTCGCAATTCTTATTAAAACTAATAGAAAGGATGCAATTTGGAGAACATTTTATACAATCTATTAAGGCAATATATCAAAAACAAAGCGCAAATAATAATCAATGGTGGTTTAACAGATAATTTTAATATAGAAAAAGGAACAAGGCAAGGCTGTCCCTTGTCTCCGTTATTGTTTATTTTGACGCTGGAAATTTTATTAAATAAAATATGTGGGACTGATATAATAAAGGGAATCAGAATTAGATGGCATGAATATAAGTTACGAGCATTTGCAGATGACCTGGTGGTTACCTTAGCCCAACCGGTACAATCGATTACAGCCTTGATGGATATAATCTGCTCTTATGGACAAGTATCTGGTTTTAAAATAAATACAGCTAAAACAAAGATAATAGCTAAAAATATGGACAGAAGCCAGAAAGAAGAGATAGAAAGGTTAGCAGGATTCGAAATAGTTAAGAAGGTTAAATATTTAGGGGTTTATATTATGACTGCAAATATGAAATTATATCAACATAATTATGAACCGTTATGGCAAAAAATACAGAAAGAGATGGAAAATTGGAAGAAATTGCAACTGTCTTTGCTGGGTAGGATAGCCGCTGTAAAAAATGAATATCTTACCAAGATTTTTATTTCTTTTTCAAATGATACCTATACTTAAAAAAGATGAAAATTTGAAGGAATGGCAGAAGGGCATAAACAAGTTTGTGTGGGCAGGGAAGAAACCACGAGTTAATCAAAAGATAATGCAAGACACCCGAGAAAGAGGTGGTCTTAAAATGCCCAATTTAAGACTGTATTATGAAGCTGCTACCCTCTCAGCAATTACAGATTGGATAAATTTAACCGAGGAAGAGATACTGAATATTGAAGGATATGGTCTGGTCTACGGCTGGCATGCTTATCTATTGTATGACAAGAAAGTAGATAAGACTTTTAAAAGTCATATATTAAGAAATGCTCTACTGCGTGTCTGGAAAAAGTATAAATATAAACTAAAGGATAAGTTACCAATATGGACAGTACCCAGACACGCGATAGAGAATATAAATTTGGAGCAAAAGCAAGATAAGTTTACATATAAGGAACTCCTTTATAAGGGAGGAGTTAGATTACAATTAAAATCTATGGAGCAATTAAGAGAAGAAGGAATTATTAAGACTTGGTTTCAGTATGGTCAGCTGCAGGCCAGATGGAGAGAGGATAAAAAAACTGGTATTTTGCAGCAGGATGAGAATTTGATAAAGCAAATAAGAGATAAAGGTCAAATGCATATTAAAAGGTTGTATAATGTATTAGTGGAAATAGATTCGGAAACAGAGCTAGTCAAGGATTGTATGATAAAATGGGTAGGTGAACCAATAATGTTGGATACATGGGAAAAGATATGGGTTAGAAATGTAAGATTCACACAAGCTCAAAACTTAAGAGAGAACTTTTACAAAATGTTTTCATATATGGTGGACATGTAAAAAAATTAAGGCTTTTTGGATTAAAATATGGTGGATTATTCAAAATATTTTAAGGAAAAAAATTAAATTTACACCACAGTTGTTTTTTTTTTGTTGGGAATAGTCACGGATTGTACTGTAATAGAGACTAAGTTGGTTTTGAATTTAATAACAGCTGCCAGGTTACTGGTGGCACAGTACTGGAAGAAGGAAGATCCACCTACCATTGCGGAATGGACATTAAAAGTTGTGCATCTGGCTGAGATGGCAAAAATTTCATCATATCTTAAAGATCATTCAAATGAAAGATACATATCAGAATGGAGAAGATGGATTGACTATATGCAAAAAAAAGTATCCGAACAAGAAGATTCATATAGCTTATGAATGAAATATTTTTAAGTAGTTTATGTTTATAGTTCTTGAGTTATAAGGAGTTAAAGATTTAGGGAGAATATGAATGCAATAATTTGTTAGCATATTTTATGTTTTGTATAGCTTTATGTTTGTGAATGCTATACGCTGTGCCTGTTCTGGGAAGTCTAGGGAGGGGGGTGGGGGGGGAAGGGGGAGGGGGAAAGGGTGGGGGGGAGAAAATGTTTGTATTTCTTATAAAACTTTTTAATAAAAAAAAACTCTTGGCAGGCAGCCACTAGGTTGTTGCCAAGTTCCGTTATTATAAGGAAAAGGATTTTGCCGACTGGTTTGGTCTTTAACTCTTGAACGTCTGTTGGTGTGTGTGCATGTGGTTGGGGACAGAACAATCATAGTCCTTATCTGACTGAGCAAATCCTTGAGCAACTAACCTTGCCTTATGGGTAACAGTCCCATCCACACCAGTTTTTAGTTTATAAACCCACTTGCAACCAATTGCATGCTCACCTGGTGGTAACCTTACATTCTCATACACATCTAATTTCTTCAATGATGTCAGCTCTTTGTCCATCGCTTTCTTCCAAGCTATCTGATCCTTTTCAGGATACAGTTTGATTTCATTAAAGTTGGAAGCTCAATGTTCACCTGACATACAATACTTGCTTGATACCTATCAGGTGGACGTGTCTCTCTAGTTGAATGTCTCGGTACCTCAGGTCTCGGTACAGGTAATTTCTCTTCTACCTCCCCTATAACCTCTTCCTCCTTTACAGTAATAGAAGGTTCTTCAACTATCTCATTATCAGGGTTATCATCAAACAATGGAGTATCCACTATAACACCATCATCTACCTTGTAGGATTCCTGCTCAAGCTTACTCCAACCAACATGGTCCAGGAACTTAGGACTAGCACTGCAGTACACACTAGTGGTATCTGGCGCCCAAAATCTATATGACCTGTGGTTGGATTCATAACCAACAAAAAACAGCTTCTTTGCTTTATGTTGCCCCTTTCGCCTCAATTGCGAAGGAATATGAACCCATGCTGGGGATCCAAATGTATGCAAATAACAATTCTGATTTTCTACCATGCCAATGTGTGAATGGTAATTCACCAGTTGTTGAATTGACTACGCTACTCAAGACATGGTTAGCATACATTATTGCCTCACACCAAAGTGTCTCAGGCAAACCAGAATCAGATAACATGATTTGAGCCATAGCCTGCAAAGTTTGCCCTCTATGTTCAATATACGCATTATGTTGCAGTCTGTAAGGGGCAGAATGCTTGTGTTCAATGCCAGCTTTCTGTAACATAGTTACAAACTTGTTATTGGTAAACTCAGTACCATTGTCAGTTACCAAGCAAAGAACCTTGCGTTTCTTTTTCCTCTCAGCAAACCTCAGCCAGTTTGAAAAATGCTGGAATGTTTCTGCTTTGGTTTTCATAAGGTAACAGAAACCATAATGAGAAAAATGGTCTATTATGCTCAATATATAACAGGCTCCTCCTAAACTAGGTTTTTTAGGACCAATGATATCTGCAAACTCTACCTCTAAAGGTTCTTTGTAGTAAACCCATAACTCTGTTTGCAGGAGTTACCTTGCTTTTTTCTTGGTTACAAGCATTGCAGTTTAAATATTTTTTACAAGGTTTTAATTTTATCCCATCTGATAATTCCACAGTTTAACATTTTAAAGTTTACATGTCCCAAACGCCTATGAAGCAAGTGAATGCATTCATCATGTGGCTTCGTGTTATCGTAAACTGAGTTAGCATTAGCCATGATTAATGGATCATCATTCAGAACAAACAAATCATTCTCTAACTTTGCAGTAACAGTTGTACCATCTTTTTCTATCAGACATTTATCTCCCTTAAATGTTACTACAAACCCAGCTTTTAACAATGCTTTCACAGATAGCAGGTTAAATTTTAGTTTAGGTACATACAACATAGGTAAATGCTCATTTATACATGAACAATATGCAGTACCAGTATATAATGAAAGTATATACTTTCATTTTCCATCCATTTGCTAATGATACATGTTGTTTACTCTTAGTCATTTTAACAAACCTCTACTATTAGTTATAGACTGCGATGCTGCACTGTCAACTACCCACAAATCATGGTTTACAGTTGTAGTTGAGCTGGATATAGCTAAACTAACATCCTTTTTAGCTCTCTGTTGACTACCAGTATTCAGCTTCTTGCCCTTTTTACAGTATTTAGCTATATGACCCTTAGCCGCACAAGAAAAACATTTTCTAACAATATAGGCAGTTGAAGATAGTTTTTCTTCCTGTGGTTGTCTCTTTCTCAGTTGGTCTTTATCTTGCCTTCTTCTGGACTCTTCTAACAATCTCTCAGTTATGCCAGTCAATGTCAGTTCATCTCTGGTCAGGACTTCCAGTGAAGATACATAATCATTATAACCTTCATCCAAAGAGGAAAGAATGATATAAACCTGATGAAGCTCTGAGAAAATCAGCTCCTTTTCATATAGCTCTTGTAAAGTTCCCTTCATAAACTCCAAATGAGCTAATATATCTCCACCTTTCAGAAGATGAGCTCTAAACAGTTTACATGTAAGGTGCACCCACACTATCACGAACATAAATCCTCTTCAGAGCGTCCCAACACTTGGCAGCAGACTCCTCATCACGAATATAGACTGCTGCTGGTCACTTAGTGTCAGTCTGATTATACAAAGAGCCCTTTCATTATCCCAGTTAAATTTGGCTATTTTCTTTGCATCTTCATCATCTGCTGAATTCCAAGCAGTTACCGTATTTTCCGGCGTATAAGACGACTGGGCGTATAAGACGACCCCCAACTTTTCCTGTTAAAATATAGGGTTTGGGCTATACTCGCCATATAAGACTGCCCCTCTTCCAATGCACACCAAATAAAAATTAAAAAACATCAACTGGCTCACCTACAATGTAAAAGCAGCTGTGCTAGACCCAAAATGGCCCCTGTAACAAGCAGGAACCTCACACAGCCACAAAAAGCCCCCCCAAAAAACTTTCACACTCTAAACACACACAACACAACACAACTGGCTCACCCACAATGTAAAAGCAGCTGTGCTAGACCCAAAATGGCCCCTGCAACAAGCAGGAACCTCACACAGCCACAAAAAGTCCAAAAAACCAACTTTCACACTTTACACACACAAAATTCCACATACAGCTTTGTGAGATTTTGTGTGTTTGTGTAGTTGGAGTGAAACACTACAGAAACACACTAAATCTCAGAAAGCTGCACAAATATTGTTTTATTTTATTTTATTTTTATTTTTATATGAAAGCTAAATTTAAAACTTCCTAAACTTCCTAGGTCTAAAAAAGAACAACTAAAAAAACCTCAATTGACTATTTTTTTTAAAGCTCCCAAAGGGGAAAAAAACTTACCCAATAGAACAGGGGTCTCCAACCTTGGCAACTTTAAGATTTGTAGACTTCAACTCCCAGAATTCCTCAGCCAGCTTTGCTTTGCTGGCTGAGGAATTCTGGGAGTTGAAGTCCACAACTAACTCCTTGCTTGATTGCAGGCAGGGAGTTGCTTGCTTGCCTGAATAGATTCAGGCAAGCAAAGCAAGGCAAGCGTTGGGACTAGCAGCTGAGGTAAGCAAGCTGGAGGGGGAAAACTTTTTCCCTTTTACATGGCTCTGGCCATCCCAGCTGAGTTGCAGGGAACTCAGCTGGGATGGGATGGACCGTCAGAACTGGGACCGTCAGAGCCATGGTTCTGGCGATCCCAGCTGAGTTGCAGGGAACTCAGCTGGGATCGTCAGAGCTGGGATCCTCAGAGTAAAAGGTAAAAAACTTTTTTCCTTTTACGTGGTTTCTGGCGATCCCAGCTGAGTTGCAGGGAACTCAGCTGGGATCGTCAGAGCTGGGATCCTCAGAGTAAAAGGTAAAAAACTTTTTTCCTTTTACGTGGTTTCTGGCGATCCCAGCTGAGTTGCAGGGAACTCAGCTGGGATCGTCAGAGCTGGGATGGTCAGAGTAAAAGGGAAAAAACTTTTTTTCTTTTACGCGGTTTCTGGCGATCCCAGCTGAGTTGCAGGGAACTCAGCTGGGATCGTCAGAGCTGGGATCGTCAGAGTAAAAGGGAAAAAACTTTTTTCCTTTTACGTGGTTTCTGGCGATCCCAGCTGAGTTGCCTGATTAGCAGGCAAAGCTGGGATCGTCAGAGCTGGGATCGCCAGAGCCATTTAAGGCTCGTCAGAGCCTTTCGGGCTGGTCTGCCTGGTTACAGGAGAACGACACCCGGCGTATAAGACGACCCCCGACTTTTGAGAAGATTTTCATGTGTTAAAAAGTCGTCTTATACGCCGGAAAATACGGTACATCGGGTGGATCATGAACTACAGCCCATAGTCCTTCCTTACACAAAAGTAGCACTTCATAGACCAGGAAACATAGTTTGTTCCATCCAACCAGCTTATCAGGGATATGCTAGTTGACTGTTCTTGTGCCATCTTCACTTGAACAATAAACCACAAAAACAGCTGTCTGAATATGGTACTGTGTATTCACACTAACTCTCAGTGTCCTGGGCCCATAACCAATGTTAAGGAATTCGCAGAGCAACCCTAGAGTAGCAAGGGTGTGCACATGAAAGCGATTGAGAATAGTTATAATAAACACACCAACACAGAGATACACTGAGTTGTGTTTACTTTCAGGAAATAGTAAGGCACAGTCCAATAAACAGTCAAGGTCATACACGTATAAAGTAGTAGATAGTAAAACAATAGTCCAGGGATAATCCAATAACAAAGTCTTTTTACCAGTCGTTGTAGTCATACACATTAACAGTTGCAAACAGTAGCAAACACAGCAAAGAGCAGTAATGATCAGCAAAAAGGCAGTAAAGAGAAACAAACCAGGTTTCTAGCTCCCTCTTAAGGACATTGGCTACAGAGCTAACCAATCATGACACAGTATGATCCAATACAGCAATACAGCAGTCTTAAAGCTATATTTTATATATATAGCTATATATATAGCTATATATGCGGCCCACAGAGAGAGCCCGCAACTTGGGTGTCCTCCTGGATTCACGGCTATCTTTAGAAGATCATTTGACAGCCGTGGCCAGGGGTGCATTTTATCAGGTTCGCCTGATCCGCCAGTTGCGTCCCTTTCTGGATCGGGATGCCTTGCGCACGGTCACTCATGCCCTAGTTACCTCCCGTATGGACTACTGTAATGCTCTCTACATGGGGCTCCCCTTGAAAAGCACCCGGAGGCTCCAACTGGTCCAGAATGTAGCCGCACGGGTGATTATGGGCGCAGCTCGTTACACCCATGTAACACCTCTCCTACGCGAGCTGCACTGGCTCCCGGTGGTCTTCCGGGTGCGATTCAAGGTGTTAGTTATCACCTTTAAAGCGCTCCATGGCTTAGGACCTGGGTACCTACGAGACCGTCTTTTCCCACCAATAGCCTCCCACCGACCAGTTCGTTCTCACAGGGAGGGACTACTCAGGGTACCGTCAGTCAAATTATGCCGACTGGCAACTCCCAGGGGGAGGGCCTTCTCTGTGAGGGCTCCAACCCTTTGGAATGAACTGCCCCCTGAGATACGAAATATCCCTGATCTCCGTGCTTTCCGCCGTGCCCTCAAGACCCTGATGTTCCAACAGGCGGGGCTAAACATATGAACATGTGAATGATTTTTTAAAATGTTATCTAATTCTGGGTTTTATTTAATTGACCAAACTAAGTAATAATTTTAATTAGCAATTTTATGATGTTTGTGTATCTATATTTTTCTTGACTGTACACCGCCTTGAGTCCTATGGGAGAAAGGCGGTATAGAAATATAATAAATAAACAAACAAACAAACAAACAAACAAACAAACAAACAAATAAATAAATAAATATTTATGGTTTATATATTGCCATCCCAACAAGTTAGGTAAAATCATTTCCTAACAAAAATGTCATCCAAGTAACATTGGACCCGGACAGGGATGGCCTGAAGATGAGCCGCCAAGGCGGCTAGTACCTTAGTAAAGGCACAGGGGGCAGAGGACAATCCAAATGATAAAGCATAATGCGTACCGGCATAATAAAACCGCAGATATTTGTGATGTGGGGAAAAAGTCAGGATATTTGTGATGTGGGGAAAAAGTGGGGATATGTAAATAAGCCTCAGTGAGGTCAATAGAAGTGAGGAAGTCGCCGATCCTGATGCCAGCCAAAATAGATTGAGGAGACTGCATTTTGAACCGCTTATAAACCACATAGCGGTTCAGTTTTTTAAGGTTCAGAATAGGTCTCCACTCACCCGAGGATTTGGGGACCAGAAAGAGCAGGGAATAAAACCCTTGGCTCACCTGATCTTCTGGCACCTGCTGGATGGCATGAATGTCCAGTAGGTGTTTCACGGCCAAATCCATGAGGGTCTTTTTGTGCCCATCTCTAGAAACGGGACAGCGAATAAAGAAACTCGGAGGGGTGGAGAGAAATTCAAGTGATAGACCAGATCTTACTGTATCCCTGACCCAAGAATCCAATGTAAGAATGTCCCATCGGTCAGCAAATAAGGCTAGCCTGCTGCCGATGGGACTGTCAGACATACAGCTATCGTTGGCGGCGGAAAAGATGGCTTCCTCCCCCTCGAAAGGGCCACTTGCCAGGGAGCGTTCTACCTCTGTATGGCCTGTCTTGGGTCCCCCACTGTCTAGGTACGAAGGACCCCTGAGAACAGGAAGTTCCAGCACCCCAGTTGGATTCCCTCACAGGAGGCCTGCGAAAAAGGGAGAGAATCGAATGTCAGATTTACTTTGCGAAAAGGTAATATTTTGTGTTTGTCTTTCGACTCTATGAGGAACGGGTCCTAAGAAGAGCCAACTAAATTGCCCCCGTAAAGAGGGAAGACGCCAGACACCACTTGTGACGGGCATCTGCCTGCCAATGTTGAAGCCAAACAAGTCGGCATGCCGCCACCATTGAAACTATAGACTTCGAAACAAAGCGGTCAGAGTTGAGGGTGGCGTCTCCCAAAAACTGGACTGCTGCGATGATTTTATTTAGGTCTTGCTGCAGCCTGGAGTCCACAGGAGGCAATTTACTTTGGAGTTGATTCAACCATAGCAATGTCGCCCTGTTAAAGAAGGAGGCTGTGGTGGCAGATTTAATGCCCAAGCAGCTCCTAAATGAGCCCGTTGGAGAGTCTGATCGGAGCGGCATTCCTCAGGGCGAAGACCTTCGTCATATTTGCCTGGGATGGCAGTGTGAGGTAGTAATGCTGCAATAGGGGCATCAATTCCAAGGGGAATTTGGAGCAGAGAGGCTATCTCAGGAGCTACATTAAAGAAGCATTTGTCCAGGGAAGAAAGAGCCAGAGCAGATCCAGGTGATGTCCACTGGCGCTGAATAACGTCCAGGAAAAGTGGAGGAGCTGGAATAGAATCGACAGGTTTAGTTGGCTCAGAAAAAAGGGGGTTAAATGACTTTTGGGGCATTTGGGAACCCTTTCCAGTAGCGGGTGGGCCCAATTGCGCCGCTTGAGTGCTTTAAAGAGTAATGATTTAAAAACTGCCGGAGGGAAAAGACCGGTAAAGGCCAGCTGTTCCGGCTTGAGGCCCTTGTCCTCAGACAGATCGGGTTCCGGCTGATCGAACTCGTCAAGGTTAGCAGGGCGAGATGTGTGTGAAAAAGGCGACAACACCAACTCTGGACAGGAAAATTGATCATCCTGGATGTCTCGCTCAGGAGAGGCAGAAGCCCCCGACCTCACATAAAGATCTTCACCCAGCTGAAGATAGCCAGCTTCTAACGACATCTGTAGAGCCCTGGAAAAAATCTGTTGTAGATGATCAGGGAGCAAAGCTTCTCTATTATGTCTTAGAGGGGGTTCAGGAAATCCAGGGGTGTGCCCTGGGTCGGACACCATGCCCCCTCAAGAGGGGGAGGAGGAGGAGTAGAGGCTGAGGACTCAGAAGATCCCCACAATGCAGAAGTGGAGACCGAAATGGGGCAGTCCCGCAGAGAGATCTGGTCAGATGCCACCATGGGAAGGAACTTGGGGAAGCTCCTGTAAGGAAGGGGGCCTATGTTTGCTGGCCTTATTGCAGATTTTCTGCAAGGCCTGGTCTCTGTGCCTCTCATCCCTAGTAGCAGTAGACCTGATGCTGTGAGAAGCATGATGAGACTGAGAGGACTTTCCCTTGGAGGGAGTGCCCATGACAGAAGTAGATTGTAAAGGTCCTGATTCTGTACTCAAGGGCACCCTATCAGCCTGGCCAGTAGATCCAGCCTTTCGGCCATGCTTGGATTTGGAGAGTGCCTTAGGCATCCTGATGGTAAGTAGGAGGGGCAATACAGAGTTAGGGACAGGGCCTGATGAAGGTAATCACAAGGAGGTACACTAAAATGGCCGCCAGTCAGACAGCAATTGCAAATGGCTGCCTCAATTTGAACGGCAATCTCAGAGCAGTAGGTTCCAGAGACAATGAGAGGGAATATCCTCCCAATCACCATGAAGGAGTAGAAACAAAGCTCCTCTGGCCCAAGTCCGAGGACAGCTGCCAAATTTAGAAGAAAAATGAGCACCAAACCCAAGTGCAACCCTGAAAGGCATAAAATGGCGCCAAACTGCCAGTCAATGGAGCACGAAGCTCCCGGGCATCCAAAATGGCGTCCAACAGTCCAGCAGCTGAGCTCTAAGCCCCACAGAGCAAAATGGTACTTCCCCCAGCAATCTATGGAGCGTGAAGCTCCTGCGCCTCCAAACGGCCATCTGGAACGGACAATGGAGCGCGAAGCTCCTGATGAAAGGTGGCCGCTAGTCACCAGCAATGGAGTGTGAAGCTCCTGAATTTAAAGACTGCAGCCGCTAAACATGGAGCGCAAAGCTCCTGATGCGGCAGAAAAAACTCCTCTTGAAAGTCAGTCAAATCGGCCGATACCCTGTAGATATTGCAGGCGGGCGAAACGCGAGCGGAAGCTCCACCTGCAGCTCCACAAGACGGGCGGTGTTCAGTTGGATGTAGCAATCAATGCCGCCCGACCAGCCATCAATGAAGCCCCAGGCTTCTCACCACAAGGCTGAACGCTGGGAGCATGAAGCTCCACTCAGCGCTGAAGCGCACCCCCCCCTGGAAGCCAAACAAAACAAGCCTCTCCGAAACGCCTGCAAATTCAACGGAGGAATTCTAGCTAGCTAGTTGGGGGTGGGGGGAAATGACTTCTCCCCAGCAGGCAAGCCTGCAGGGAACAGGAACCAAGTCCACTGAAGAACAAAGTCCTCAGTAACTCACAGTTTGTAGAAATTCAAATTGGTTAAAGTCCAAAAAGGCAAGGATAGCAACCAGGAAGGGTAAAAGGAAGGTAGTGAAGAGACACAGAGCCCGAGACGTTTGTCCAGGCTGAAGGACTGAGAAAAAAGCTGGAGATCCCTAGCAACGAGAGGAGCTTAATTTTGCAACAGTCTCAGTCCTTCAAGCTGAACAAGCTAAAACACCCATTCCTGGCTGCTGTCTCCACCCTCAATGGAGACTAAGCTTTTTAAAAAGAAAATCATAGCATGATTTTTAAAAAATCTATTCGATGCAGTAGTTATTGGAAGTCTTATACTTAGAAAATACGTCATATAGACTACAACTGCAAATTACAAACCTCCATCAGCATAACTTATTACATTAATTAAAAGAAATCTGGTAGCACCTTTTCCAACTAATACATTTTATTAAAAAGCAAATCTGCAGCCTCTTAAAAAATATGTTAGTCAAAAAAAGGGCCAGCAGACTTTTCCTGATTTTTTTGCCACCATAGACTACCACATCTCTCCTACAATCCCTACATGAATAGTAAGGAGGAGTGGTATTTTGCAGTCATATAGAATGTTTGGAGACACTCCTTTTTGCTAGTAGGAAGTTACCATAGGAGGAATTTGAGACTGTGAAAAACTGGTGAGTATAAATGACACTCAGTATTGTGCTGAGAACCTTCACACTGTATTAATCCAGCAGGAGCTTCAAAGCCAAAAAGGTAGGCAGGAAATGTGTAAAGCAATAGTAGCAATGCCTGAGATAAGGGACTACGTTAATTAATTAATTAATTAATTAATTAATTAATTAATTGGTTCGATTTATATGCCGCCCTTCTCCGGAGACTCAGGGCGGCTTACAAGACTAATGCGTTAAGCAATAGCCTTCATACTTTTAAATATATCCGGCTTAGTAGGGCTTCCCCCCCCCTCCAAAGTGGTGTTCTTTTTTATACAAAGTCAGCTTATTGCCCCCACAATCCGGGTCCTCATTTTACGCCACCAATTCTCCCTAAGCAGTGCTTTTAAAATGTGTTAGCTGTCAGACCTAAATAAATAAATTATATTATTGCTTAATGCAGTATGTGAATATAACAACGTGAACATACAGCTGAAAACTATATTTTGCTTTAGAAAGGAACATAATTATATGATTATCTCTATTCAAGATTGTATGATTGATCCATGTAATGTATTTAGAATGACTTTCCCTAAATTGGGCAAAATGGGCATTGGTCTTACCTTAAATGCCAGATTTCTTGATGGGGGTGACATTGTTCAGATGACAGGTTGTATCGGTCGGATCTGACACTGGCTGAGTCATAATTTTTGACCATGCCCCTTGCTCCTCCCTTTCAGGCTCAGTTTCGACGAAGAAAGGCCACAAGAAGGATCTCCAACAGGAACCATCATCATCAGGTATAGAAACCAGTCCAATAGGACAACTGGAAATAAACTTGAACAAGAACAATTAATTGTACAGGGACTGAGACAGAGGGAGGGGCTGGACAATGTCACCCCCATCAAGAAATCTGGCATTTGAGGTAAGACTAATTTCCCAATTTCCTTGATCAGGGTGTGACATTGTCCAGATGAGGGACATACCAAAGTTTTGGCAGTCTCAAGGGCGGGATGTCAAAGGGCCTGGAGAGACCCCTGCATGGTGCACCTGCTGCAAAACCCTCCTGCCAAATGACGCTTCAGCAGAAGCAAAAACATCTATCTTGTAGTGACATATGAACGGCGAGGGGGTAGACCAGATGGCCGCCCTCCAGACCTCCTCAAGGTAGGCCTGGGTCGCCCAAGCTGCTGAAGTGGCAGCACTCTGAGTGGAGTGGGCAGTAATGCGACTGGGAACAGGGATCGCCTGGGCCTGATATGCCGAAGCGATGCAAGCTCTGATCCAGCGACCAATTGTTGCAGAAGAGACCTTGTACCCCAGGGAACTTGGTAAGAAGGAAACGAATAAGGCCTCAGATTTTCTGAAAGGGGCAGTTCTTTTGATGTAAATTTTTAGGGCCCTCCGTATATCTAAGGTATGCCACCTTCGCTCCAAGGTATGAGAGGGCCGTGGACAGAAATTGGGTAGAATAACCTCCTGAGCCCTGTGAAAGAGGGAATTAACTTTAGGTTTAAATGAGAGGTCCAATCTCAAAATAACTGTGTCCGGCCAGAAAATACAGAGATCCTCCCTAACCGAGAGGGCTGCCAGCTCTGATATGCGCCTGGCTGACATTATGGCTATGAGGAAGGCTACTTTAAGGGTGAGGAAACGAAGGTGGACTGTGCGGAGGGGTTCGAAGGGAGCCTCAGTTAATGCGTTAAGGACCTTGGGCAAATCCCAAGTAGGATACCTATGAATTGAGGAGGGATGTAAGAGCCTGGCTCCTTGCAGGAACTTTTTTATCACAGGGTGCTGAGTGAGTGGCTGTCCAGATGGACTGGATAAGGCTGTAGACAGAGCCGCCACATGTCTCCGAAGGGTGCTATGGGCCAGGCCATGGTCAAATCCATCCTGGAGGAACTCTAGGATCTGGGAAGGTGAGGCTGAAACAAGGTCTATCCGTCAGGATTGACACCACCTATAAAAGGCTAGCCAGGTGATATTGTAGAGTCTGACTGTGGATCTACGTCTACAGGCTTGAACAATGTGGATCACCCTATCCGAATAATTGTCCCGCCTTAGATGGGCCCCTTCAAGTGCCATGCAGTCAGTTGGAGCCACTGAGGGTCCGGATGAAGCAGGGTTCCCTGACGCAGCACAATCTGGTCTGGTGGAATCTTCCAAGGGTGAGATATGGAGAGACTGACTAGGTCTGCGAACCACGGACGGCATGGCCAGTGTGGAGCCACAAGGATAATTTCTGCCCTGTCGGTGATGACCTTCCGAATCAGAGCCGGAATCAGAGGCAACGGTGGGAAGGCGTAGTGAAGACCCGGTGGCCAGGTGAGACGAAGAGCGTTGACCCCTTCCGCCCCTGGTGTCGGGAACCTTGAGAAGAAGCAAGAAAGCTGGGTGTTCAGGTTTGTTGCGAAGAGATCTATGGTTGGAATGCCGAACCTGTTGCACATCTGCTGGAATATGTCAGGATGGATCTGCCATTCGCCATTGTCCACCTCGGTCCTGCTGAGGAAATCTGCTTGTGTGTTCTCCGTCCCCGCTATGTGGTCCGCTCTGATGGAGAGGAGATGTTGCTCTGCCCATTTGCCTAGGCAAAATGATTCCTCCATGAGACGCTTTGAGTGGGTACCCCCGATGGTTGACATGTGCCTTCGCCACCATGTTGTCTGTCAACACCAGAACATGACGGTTTTGCACAAACCGTTGAAATTGTGTGAGTGCTAGATGAATGGCCTTCAGCTCTAGCCAGTTGATAGGGTTGGTGAGGTCGGAGGCAGACCAACGGCCTTGAGCTACGTGCAATGCGAGATGAGCTCCCCATCCATGTAGGCTGGCATCTGTAGTGAGTATAAGCCGGTCGTGATTCATGAAGAGGCACCCCTTGTCTATAGAAGACTATGTCCACCAATATAGCGATCGCCTGACTGAGAGTGGAACTCTGACGGTCGACATGGTGTGAGCCTGGCGTTTCTGTTGAAAGGGAAGCAGGAACCACTGCAAGTGGCGGGCGTGAAGGTGCGCCCAAGGAACGATCTGAATGCAGGAAACCATCTTGCCTAGGAGCTTGGATAAAGTGGCCAATGGAACTGACAGGTTTTTGCGAATATGAGTCACCAGGTCCCTGATGTCTGACCTCCGTTCCAAGGACAGGTAGACGGTCTCTTGACCTGTGTCGATGATGGCGCCAAGATGGGTGATCCTGGTGACCGGTACTAACTGACTCTTTTTGTAGTTGACCAGGAACCCATGATCGTTCAAGGTTCGGATCATGAGGTTCAAGTCGTGTAAGGCTTGGTCTCAAGAGTGAGCCTGGATCAGAATATCGTCCAGGTAAGCCTGGAGCCTTACCGGTTTTTGTCTCAGGTGAGCTGCCATGACCGCTAGGACCTTTGTGAATACCCTTGGTGCAGATGCCAGGCCGAAGGGAAGAGCCCAGTATTGGAAATGCTTACCTGCATAGCTGAGTCAGAGATGTCGATGATTTGGTAGGATGGGGATGTGAAGGTAAGCCTCCATGAGGCCTATGGAAACTAAACTTGGTTCTCCGAGGAGCTGAGGGAGATGAAGCGCCGGAAAAGACGCCTAGAGAGTGGTTGGAGGGCTAGTCGCTCCGAATCCGACCGAACACTAGTTAGGTCTCATATTAAGACCTATCTAGTGGCGATAAAAGCGGCAAAGCGTAACCACTTTTCCGCTCTTATTGCATCGGCAGATAACCGCCCAGCCGCCTTGTTTAGGGTGACCCGCTCCCTCCTATATCAGGGAGTGCGGGAAGACCCCTTGCAAGGGCAGGCTGAGGATTTTGCACAGTATCTGCACGATAAAATCGCTCAGATTCGGGAAGGCTTGGACTCTGACTGGGTAGATCCCGGCGGGGTGACTGAGGCTGGTCTTGAGTATGTTACCTGGGATGAGTTCGACCCTGTGACTCCTGAGGACGTGGACAGGATCCTGGGGAGGTTAAACGCAACCACATGTTTACTGGACCCGTGCCCCTCCTGGCTGGTACTGGCCACCCGGGAGGTAACACGAGGCTGGCTCCAGAGGATTATAAATGCTTCTCTGAGAGAGGGTTTCTTGCCTCCCGCCTTGAAAGAGGCGGTGGTGAGGCCCCTCCTCAAGAAGCCTTCTCTGGACCCGGCCGTTTTGGCAAACTATCGTCCGGTCTCCAACCTTCGCTTTGTTGCGAAGGTTGTGGAGAGTGTGGTTGCGCGACAGCTCCCACAGTTCCTGGATGAAACCGTCTATCTAGATCCGTGCCAGTCCGGCTTCAGGCCTGGGTACAGCACGGAGACGGCATTGGTCGCATTGGTGGATGATCTCTGGAGGGCTCGGGACAGGGGTTGTTCCTCTGTTCTGGTCCTGTTAGACCTCTCAGCGGCTTTTGATACCATCGACCATGGTATCATGCTGCGCCGGCTGGAGGGACTGGGGGTGGGAGGCACCGTGTTGCGGTGGTTCTCCTCCTATCTCTCTGACCGGTCGCAGTCTGTGTTGGCAGGGGGGCAGAGGTCGACCTCGAGGTTCCTGACTTGTGGGGTGCCGCAGGGATGTTCTCTCACCCCTTCTGTTTAACATTTATGTGAAGCCGCTGGGTGAGATCATCCGTGGTTTTGGGGTGCGAAGCCATCTGTACGCTGATGACACTCAGCTGTACATTTCCACCCCAGACCACCCCAATGATGCCCTCGAAGTGATGTCCCAGTGTCTGGAGGCCGTGCGGGTCTGGATGGGGAGGAACAGGCTTCGGCTTAACCCTTCCAAGACCGAGTGGCTGTGGATGCCGGCGTCCCGGTATAGCCAGCTGGTGCCATCTCTGGCTATTGGGGGCGAGTCACTGACCCCCACAGAGGGGGCTCGCAACTTGGGCGTCCTCCTGGACACACGGCTGTCTTTAGAAGAGCATATGACGGCCGTGGCCAGGGGGGCTTTTTATCAGGTTCGCCTGATACGCCAGTTGCGCCCCTTTCTGGATCGGGACTCCTTGTGCACAGTCACTCATGCCTTGGTTACGTCACGCCTGGACTACTGTAACGCTCTCTACATGGGGCTCCCCCTGAGGAGCACCCGGAGGCTCCAGCTGGTGCAGAATGCGGCCGCGCGGGTGATTATGGGAGCGACGTGGCGCTCCCACGTAACACCTCTCCTGCGCGAGCTGCATTGGCTCCCGGTGGTCTTCCGGGTGCGCTTTAAGGTGTTGGTTCTCATCTTTAAAGCGCTCCATGGCTTAGGGCCAGGGTATTTGCGAGACCGCCTGCTGCTACCGATAACCTCCCACCGGCCAATACGCTCTCATAGAGAGGGCCTCCTCGGGGTGCCGTCGGTCAGGCAATGTCGGCTGGCGGCCCCCAGGGGGCGAGCCTTCTCTCTGGGGGCACCCGCCCTGTGGAATGAGCTGCCTCCTGGAATACGATTGATCCCGGACCTCCGGACCTTCCGTAAAGCCCTGAAGACGTTTTTATTTCATCAAGCCGGCCTAGCCTAAATGGTTTTTAATTGGGATTTTAAATTTTATGGATTTGGGGTTTTAAATTTGGGTAGCCAATGATTTAATTCTTTTAATTATCTTAACTTTTGCATTTGTATGTTTTTTTAATTTTGGCTGTTCACCGCCCTGAGTCCCTTCTGGGAGAAGGGCGGTATACAAATTAAATTAATAAATAAATAAATAAATAAAAAATTGTTGGGACGAATCCCTTGAAGAATAGAGGTTAGTGAACACATTTTGAATCTGCGATACACTATGTGGGAGTTGAGATTTTTAAAATCCAGAATGGCTCTCCACCCCTCCGACCGCTTCGGAACTACGAACAGGATGGAGTAATCCATCCTGTTTCCACTGTTCGTGGGGGACCTCCTCTATGGCGTGTATCTGCAGGAGGTGCTGAACAGCCTGGTTCATCAATTGACGTCTGGATTCGCTTTTGGAAGGTGGACATTGAAGGAAGCGGGTCGGAGGTTTGGAGAGGAATTCCAGGGGGAGGCTGAATTTCACTACTGAAAGGACCCAGAGGTCTGGTGTTGACCTTTCCCACCTGTCTGCAAAGAGGGATAGGCGACCCCCTATTGGAGGATTTGGCGGTGAGTCACTTACGACTGCGGGACTGGCGGTAGCCAGAGCCGCGAAAGGTCTGCTTGGACTGGAATTGCCTGTTCCTATCCCGAAAGTATTGACAGTCCAAAGACCTATAAGATCCCTGAAGATATTCCTGTCTGGAGAGACTTCCCTGGGAGTAGGAACGAAAGGAAGCTCTCCTGTAATATGGAGAGGACCTTCTGTCAGACCGTTTGTACGTTGAAGGCAAAATCTTTCACTTGTCCCGGGTCTCTACAAGAAGAGGGTCAAGCGACTTCCCAAATAATTTATCTGCAGAATATGGAGCTGCAGCTAAGCACCAATTGGCCTTAAGATCAGTAGGCCATTGGCAAAGCCAGAGCATTCTGCGAGCAGAAATTGTAGAGGCTAAGGCTCTGGATGCAAATTTGGCCGAATTCAAGGTTGCATCAACTGAAAATTGAGTGGCAGCAATGATTTTATTAATATCCTGATGGAGGCGAACCTCACTGGGGGGCACCCTTGCCTGTAGCTGTTGAAGCCAAAGGATGGTAGTTCTGTTAAAAAATGAGGCTGATGAAGCTGATTGAATTGCCCATGCTGCAGCCTGATGGTTCTTTTTAAAAAGAAATTCCAATTTTTTGTCCTCGGGCCGTAGACCTTCAGAGTTATCCCCTGCCACATATGAAGATGAAGAGGAAAGGGCTGCTACAGGGCTGTCCACTGGGGGAACTTGTAAGAGTTGAGCAAACTTTGGAGCAACCGCATATTTCTTATCTGAACCATGTGCAGAGGCCATGGTTGCAGGCCCAGCCCACTGTTTCTTTACCACATCTATGAACAGCTGTGGAGTTGGAACATAACACTGCTCGGGGGGGGGGGGGAGGTGTCAGAAAAAAGTCCCTGTAATCCACCCTGCTGGGCCTCCTGCATCTCTTTAGGATATTCATCTTCCTTTAAGGTGGCCATTAAGTGAGCCTTATGCAATAAAGACTTGAATTTATTAGGGGGAAATAAACCTGTAAAGGCAGGTTGATCTTGAATTACCCCTTCATCATCAGATAGATCAGAATGATGCTCTTCCTCAAACACAAAGGCTTCACTAGCTCTGGAGGCTGCAGGAGAATGAGAACCAGTAAGGCTGACTGCAGGGGAATCTCTAATTTGAGCAGATCGCTCTGAAATAACAGAGCCAGAGTGGTGACCATGAATGGTAGCTGCCACTGGTAGCTGTCTATAGGTAGATGGGTTATATAAAATAATGTTTTCAGTATATTGGAATTGTTGTGGATTTAATAAGACAAACACAACTTTTAGATTAATCAGAGACAGATTTTATATATTGCGCAATAGGTTCAAGGTTCTGTACATGAAGCGTTGAACAAAGACAGGAATTAGGTACAATGGTTTTATACCCTTCTAGACAAAGGATTCTGTTAACTCAGCAATTCATATGGTCATATACATTTATCATTTTTAATTGACATTTCCTTATTACAGAGTTTCTTTGCAAAACAGTCATAATTCTTTTTGTAGATTACTGAAGCATAGATTCAAATCATCTTTTGACGATGGACAACTTTTAACTCATGTGGATCCCCTTGACCTAACCAACCTTTAAGCTATATGTCATTAGAATGTTCCTTTCTTCTGACAACTTAGAGGCCTCCTAGAGGAACCAAAAGGATTTTGGCTGAGTTATACTTTTTCCAACCAGATGCATTGCTTTTTAGAATAGAGTGAATAGAAAGTTATCCAGTGGTCATCTATCAGAGCCCGCTTCATTACATTAGAATCTTTTTATTTTTATTTTGTCATGCAGTATATGAATTAGTTTTTGTATATGATTATAATGAAAAATATAAAAACATTGATAAAAACTAGAACTGCTAAAAATATGTTCCATTAACGTCAATGAATGTTATTTTACTTCCAATTTCATTTTGGGAGAGAAACTGAGTCATTATGTTAGAATGTCTTACAGATTTGTGGACCGCCCTGCATTTCCTGAGAACCTGTAGTATTTTTCCCAATGCTGTCATTGTGGACCAACTTTCTGAGATGGGAAACTGTATCATAGAGCAGTGGTGACTTACCCATAAAACTGAGATTGCTGCTGTTCTCTATAATATGTGTTCTGTAAGTTTTTCAGGGATTTCTCTTAGGGCTACTTAACATCATTCCCAACAATTGTTAAAACTCATTCACAACTTGAGTGTACTGTATTTTCTTTCATTCATACACACATACAAACACACACACACACACACACACACACACAGTACTTACATACATACACATACAGGTAGTCCTCAATTTAAACCCATTTGTTTAATAATTGATGTTACAATAGTATTGAAAAAGTATGATCGTTTTTCACCCTTATGACCATTGCAGGATCTCCACAGTCATATGATCAGAATTCAGGTGCTTGGCAATTGGCATATATTTATGACAGTTGCACTGTCTCAAGGTCAGGTGATCACCATTTGTAACCTTCACTGGCTTCCAAACAGCAAAGTCAATGGGAGAAACCAGATTTGCTTAATGACTGCAGTGATTCACTGAACATGTATGGCAAAAAAGGTCATAAAATGTGGCACACCTCATTTAACAACTGCTCTGTTTAGCAGGATAAATTTTGGGCTCAATTGTGGTTGTAGGTCAAGGACTCTATGTGTATGTTTGTGTGTAATTGCTATTCAATGGTGCCACAAATAGATAAATAGAAAATAAAGGTGATTGTCAGGTTGCCCTCACCATTGCTTGTGCTGCACCCTACTACAATCCTGAGAGGGAGAGGGGTGGGGAGTAAAGGGAGCCTGTTGTAAAAGAGGAGAGATGGAGGGAAACAAGCATGGACAGGAAGCAGAGGTGTGAATCAGTCCTATCTTGTTCACTTCAAGGACTTAAGGGTGTCCAGGACCTGGGAATGGAGCGTTAACTGCTTCTCAAAGTGTCCTGTTCTCAAAACATCCAGCTACCATCCTATTGGGCACTGACAAACTTGTCAAAGGGGGGGAGGGCTAAGGGTTTGAAACAGTGTAGCAATGTGTGTGGGTTTACATCAGATCTGGGCTTGCTTTCACTGCATCCAGTTGTCTCTAGTAAAAGAGCCTTGTAATCTTCTGATGAGAGTCAAGGGTCTTTCTTTCCTAGAGAGCCAGCTGGGCAGGGCTGACATTAGGCCAGATCTGCAAAACCAGTCACCTCTGAATCACCAAGCTACCATGGGAACCGCACAACCAATGTCTCACCATGAGGAGGCTGACATCCAGGGAGAGGTAGCTGCCAGAACCATGGCCAGGCAGATCCCCCCTGGAGTGGGCAGGAGAGGTGGAAGTTAGAGATGAACAACCAAGACCCAGGTGATCAATGGGCATCATCTGGAAAAAAGAATGGGATTAAGGATTCTCAAGAGTAACCATCACTCGGGGAGGCAGAGGAACCCACCAAAGAGAATTGGGCATGGAGCTCAAAGTATGAGCCTTGATAGTACAGTGGTTTAGTACACCCTGTTATTAACACAGCTGCCTGCAATTTCTGCTGGTTCGAATCTCTCCAAGGCTCAAGGTTGACTCAGCCTTCTATCCTTTCTAAGGTAGGTGAAATGAGGACCCTGTTTGTGGGGGCAATAAGCTGACTTTGTATAAAATATACAAAAAAGAATGAAGGCTATTGCTTAACGCATTGTAAGCTGCCCTGAGTCTCCGGAGAAGGGCGGCATATAAATCAAATTAAAAAAAAAAAAAAAGTAGAACCAGGCCCCAGCAACTCAGACCATGATGGCACACTGATCAAGCAAGCCATGGAAGCATTGAGGGGAGCCATGGACAATCTGCAAGCACAAGAAGCCCTGGCCCGCATGGGCCTGCAGGCTGCTCCAGTGCAGAGAGATCAAGCGGGATAGAGCAATGGCGGCTGCTGCTGTGACAGGGGCCCCCTCCAGGAACCCAAACCAAAGTTCCTGGTTTGAAGCACCAATCAGGTGCTCCAGCGGCCACAGCCCCCCTGCCAGTGGGGCCCAGTCAACCCACATGGCGGAACGGCTGAACCTTAACCCTGGGGGTGAAATTCAACTGAGACCTGGGGGACCTGGCATTTTTCATCACCCACATCTGGACTTACATGCAGCAATATGGGGCTGACATAGCAACCAAAGGGCCAAAGTGAAGTGGTAAAGCTGGCACTAGACAGCGCCACAGCAAAGTGGGGTGTCTGGGGTGCTGGGAGGGAAAATCAGGCAACCATGGCCGAAGATGGGCTATCTGAAGAGAGCCTAATTGCAGCCAGAGTGCAGCCTCCCTGAGACATCAAAGCTGAGATGCCTGCTCCAGGGGCGGAAGCAAGAAAAGATGAGTATTGGTGGGAGTTAATCCCTAAAGCAGCTGAGGTCGAGTTGCCCCACCCCAATACCTGGGAAAAGGGGAAGACCCTGAGCGAGCTGGGAAGAGTGGAATGGAGGTTGGACTGGAAACAAGCCAGGCTCCCAAAGCCTCTGGGGAGTTCAAAAGACCAGGCCACCCTTCCCGATGAGGGGCCGTCATGCAGGCCAAAGGAGAGGGGAGGAGCAGTGGATCCCTTTGAAGTGAGGAGAAGCAGACAGGAGCACAGCCCCCCTTCTCCACCCATCAGAAGGAGGCTGCAACCAGTGTCTTTTCCATGCGGCAGGCAGGCTGCCCAGGGCAGACAAACCCTTCTCTCCCTCCAAACGAGAGCTGAGGAAGAGGGCCAGCTACATCAAATACAAGCATACAGAGGCCAACAGGAGGAGAGAGGAGCAGTGCTGAATGAACTGCCCCAGTTCAGAGGAACTGGGGCAGTTCAGAGGAACTTTGATGGGGACTCAGACCAGCTAGCTCTATTCCTTGAATCAGCTGAGATCCACCTAGAATGTTATGGACACCTCTACTCATCCCCCAGAGCCATGGTGAATACCATCGCAGAGGGGCTAGAGGGGGAAGCAAGGGAATGGCTAGCAGCCCTCCACAAGAGGAGAGCCCCCCAACTGCAAGACGTAGATGACTTCCTATGACTGCTAGAGGCCAGATTTGAGGAGGCAGAGAAAGACCTGTATGCAGAGGATGAGCTCAACTATCTAAAGCAGAGGGGCTGTCCCATTAAAGAGCACATCCGCGAATTTAGGAGAGTCATTGGGAGGCTATCCCCTTTGCCAGAGCAGTTGCTAGTGCACTTTTTCAGAACAAGCCTGAACAATCAAATTGGCCAGGTAACCGCTTACTTAGACATCCCAAACCAGCTCTCTGAGTGGTTCCGAGTAGTAATAAAAGTTGACAGTGGATTGCATGCCAACAACATGAGAGAGCGACCAAACACGAAAGAGTGGGGGCAACCCGACCTGAAACCGCCCAGCCAATGGGGAACCACAGCACCACGGCAGACCCCAAAACCAGCCCTCCCTCAAAGCCTGCTGAAGTGCTACAGATGTCGGGGGAGGGACCAAATGGCATCTGCATGCATGACCCCAGCCCCGAGGCCTAGGCCAGAGCCACCACCCAGGGCACAGCTGGAACAAGGCCCCAAACGAGCCACCAACACATCCTGGAGGTCCCTCCAGGCTGAAGAGGTCCCTTCCCACCCAGCTGAAAGGGGGGAACACCAGGCAACGATGACCAGTTGCCAGAATCCTCTAATAGCGAGGACGAGGGCAAAAACGACCCAATGGTGAGGGGACCAGTCCACCCTTTCGTTTTCCCCAATATGCCTCACAGCCCCAAAAACGGGGACCCAGGGGGCCTTTCAAGCCCTGATAGACTCAGGGTGCACTAGATGCTTGATCAACCTAACCACAGTCCTGAAACTGGGGATTAGAGCAAAAAGACTGACCCACCCAATCCGGTTCGAACAGGTTGATGGGTCCCTAATGGGGGGAGTCTATGCCACTCACCTGACCGAACCAGTGAGGCTAGAGCTAGCGGATCACTGGGAAGTAATTCGATTCGTAATAGCCCCCAAAATGACAGATCCAGTCATACTGGGACTCTCCTGGCTAGACAAGTGTGGACCAACCATCTGGTGGCAAGAGGGTACCCGCAGACTGAGAATAGCAAGGGGCCCCAACCCCTCCCACACCAGCGAGCAGAAATACTGCCCATGCAGGGAACCCTCCAAAAGAGCACACCAGAACTGGCAGCCACATCTGACAAAACCCCAGAGACCAAACAGATCCCGAGGGAATATCAAGACCTTGCAGAAGTATTCAGCGAGGCTGAGTGCAACGTCCTGCCTCCCCACCGCGAGGCAGATTGCGCCATCGAAATCATCCCTGGGGCAAAACTACCCAAGTCCAAACTGTATGCCATGACACCTTGGGAAATGCAAGAAATGCGCAACTACATAGACAAAAACTAGAAAGGGGGTTCATCGAGCCAGCCAAACCACGGGTCGCGGCACCAGTCCTCTTCAAAGAAAAAAAAGATGGGACTATGAGATTGTGTGTCGACTTTCGAGACATTAATGCAGTGTGTGTACACAACCTATATCCCCTCCCCCTCATGAAGGACATGCTATCTCACCTGGCCAAAGGAAAAGTCTTCATCAAACTAGACCTCAGAGAAGCATACTACCGAGTATGCATCAGGGAGGGAGACAAGTGGAAAACAGCGTTCAACTGCCCCTAGGGAGCTTCCAATTCAAGGTGATGCCTTTCGGACTGCAGGGAGCCCCAGCGGTGTTCATGCAATTAATAAATGAGGTGCTGCATGAGCACCTCTACAAGGGGGTTCTCGTCTACCTAGATGATATCCTCATTTACACTGAGACCATGGACGACCACAAACCCCTTGTCCGCCAGGTACTGGAAAAACTTCTGGCAGCCAACCTGTATGTCAAACTGTCAAAATGCGAGTTACACCATGCACGGCTAGATTACCTGGGTTATCGAGTGTCAAATGAGGGAATAGAGATGGATCCAACCAAAGTGCAAGCAGTCCTAGGCTGGCAACCCCCTCGCACCCGTAGACAGCTACAAAGCTTCCTAGGGTTCATGAACTTCTACAGGCAATTCATCCCCTCCTTTGCGAAGATTGCTAAACCTATGACGGACCTCCTAAAGACAGGGAGCCCAGGAACAAAACCCCACCCGGGACAACCTCTGCAGTGGGACCTAACCTGCCAAGAGGCATTTGAAACACTAAAAGAAATGTTTGCAAAGGAACCAGTGTTGAAGCATCCTGAACCCGAACAACCCTTCGTCATCCAAGCAGATGCCAGTGACGTGGCAGTTGGAGCAGTGCTACTTCAAAGAAATAGTCAAGGAAATCTACAATCCTGCGCCTACACCTCCTGCAAGCGGGAGACGATGGGCAGCATGGGAAAAGGAGGCATTCGCAGTGAGATGGGCACTGCTAACCTGGCTATACCTGCTGGAAGGGGGCCAGAAACCGTTCGAAGTCTGGACTGACCACAAAAACCTGAAGGCCCTGAGGACCCCGCGAAAACTATCGCCCAAACAAGTCCGTTGGGCTCAATACTTCAACTACTTAAACTTCGTGCTAAAGCACGTTCCAGGGGGGAGGAACTTTCTAGCCAATGCCCTCTCCCGCATGCCCCAGTACAAATGTGAGCGGGAGCAGGTAGTGGACGCCATCGTTCCTCTTACCCAAATAGTGGGCCAAGTAACCACCAGACGACAACGCCACGACCGGCACAACCAACCAACAAGTGAGCTAACGGCAAAACTCAAAACTGAATTGCTGGCAGACCCCTGGTTCTGAGACAATCAACACATCCTGACAAAAAGGGATAACCTCACATGGAAGGGGAAAAAGCTCTATATCCCGGAATCCTTACGCACCCTGATCGTCCAGAGGAGCCACAACGCTAAACCGGCAGGCACTTCAGATTCCTAAAGACTTTACACTTAGCACGAAGGCAGTTCTGGTGGCCCAGCACAAAGAAAGACGTGGACAGTTATGTGAAAAGTTGCACCATCTGCGCCATGATGAAGAAGCAACCAGGAAAACCACCCAGACTACTACAATCAGTAGCAGAGCCTACAAGACCATAGGAGGAGATTGCAATGGACTTTAAAGTGGAGTTGCCAAAAAGTGGGGAAAACACGGTGATCTGGACTGTAATAGATTTATTTTCCAAACAGGCACACTTCATACCCTGCAGCAGATTACCCTCAGACCACCAGTTGGCCAAACTGTTCCTGAAACACATCTACTGCCTCCATGGAGTACAAGAAGAATTATCTCTGACAGAGGAGTCCAGTTCACAGCAAAGTTCTGGAGGGAGTTCCTATGGTCCATTGGGTCATCCCAGGGCCTTAGCTCAGCCTTTCATCCAAGCACCAATGGGGGGGCAGAGAGACTGAATGCCATGGTAGAGCAGTACCTGAGGTGCTACGTGAACAATCAGCAGTCCAATTGGGCGGACCTCCTGTCTTTCGCTGAGGTTGCGTATAATAATGCTGTTCACAGTAGCACGGGGCTAACCCCGTTCAAGGTAGTGAGCGGCATGGACTTTGTCCCAATGCCTGAGTACCCAAGGGAGCCCCCCTCCTCAGTCAGCTTGACCGATTGGATGGCAACACTGAAAGCAACCTGGGAGAATGTCAAGAAAGCGCTAACTAAAGCAGCACAAACTTATAAGAAACAGGCAGACAAACACCGAGCTCCCCAAAGGCCAATTCAATTGGGGGAGAAAGTTTCCCTCTCCACAAAATATTTGAGGTTAAAACTCCCTAGCAAGAAATTGGGGCCAAAGTTTATGGGACCATTCCCCATAGTAAAGATAATCAACCAGGTTACGGTGCAATTGAAGTTGCCCCGACTGCTAGGGAAGATACACCCGGTATTCCATAGTAGCCTCTTAAAACCCGTGGTCAGATTGACCCTGAGGCCACTACCCCATGAGTCCCCAGACCCCATGGTCATAGGAGGGCAGACCCATTATGAAGTGCAGCAAATCCTCAATTCAAGGTGGCACAGGAGACAACTCCAATATTTAATCAAGTGGAAGGGCTACCGCTTATCAAAGGCATCTTGGGTAAAGAGTCGAAACATCCAGGCTGATCGCCTTATAGCCAAATTTCATGCAGAAAATCCAAACAAGCCAGTTGGGGGATCATGTCCCTAAACTCTACATCTGTAGTCAAATTGTTTTGCTTTGTGCAGGTTGTCCTTGGGAAGTGAGGGGAGCCGAATGCCAACTTGCAAAGCTTTCAAGTTGCCATGAGTGGGAGGGAGGGAGAACTGATAGAGCTGATTGATTTACCTAACTGGAGTTACATTCCATACATGCTTCCTTACCGCAATCAGAAGGAGGGTGTTGATTTTCACAGCCAGCTAAAGTGGTTAATTGGAGAATGTGATTTATGACATGGCCAGGGAAGAGGGGAGAGACAGGGTCATAGGGGAACGTAAATCTACATGGGATTAGTTCTAACTGCATCCGAATAATGCCGAAATGGTGCTCCTAATAAATGACTGTATTTCTTTTGAAGTTTGGCTCATGACTCATGAATTAATTAGGGCATCTTTCGGAAACTTCACACCTGCAATTCAAGCCCCCCCCCTGTAATCGACCTGGCCCACTCTCCCCGCCTTTCCTGGCAGAGAGGAGAGGTGGCCTGAAACGGGGGGGGGGGGTGTTGAGAAGACCACGAAGACACTCCACTGCTGTCTGTTTCAAGGGTGGGAAGGAGGGCCATCAGGCTGTAGATTGCCACGCACCCCACTCGATCCCAAAGAACACCCCAGTGCCAACTAAAAAGCTGGGCTCCCCGTGGGCTCACGAAATGGTATTAAAGGGAGCAGAGGTCATTGAGTTCCCCTGGTGATGAGCCTGGAGTTGTTTTGTTTTGTTTTCAGTTGTGATTTGGTATAAAGAAAGACAAGAGTCCAGGCATTTACCTCAATAAGCTTTAAACGTTTATTCAGCTGAATAAAGATGGGCCTACCTTAGCAAGGGAGAACCCTGAACACATTTGAAACTTATATTTATATATTTGCTACATTGTCCACTTCTCCACCCAGAAGCACTGGCACACTTCATCCAGACAAGCTGGCACACTTTAGATAAGTACAGAAATAGCCATCCACTGCCCTTGGGAGATCCTCCAAAGACATTGTGTGTCATCTCAGGGACTTTGGGTGTTTCCTGATGAACTTTCCATGACCTTGAAGGCCTGCAGGGGCAATGGGGACATTGGCACATATGCTCCCTCAAGACTTTCAATAGAAACATTAGATTCCTGGTCAACAGAGCTCTGACCAAGGCCCCATGGAACCTGACTGTGAGTACACTGACAATAATGAAGACCCCTTGGTAACTTGGGATGCTCCCCCCATAACCATCCCCATAGAACTTGAGGTGCCCTTCGTGCAGAATAAACAGGATTTGACTGCTCTTTTGGACTCGGGCTGTACCAGATGCCTGGTCAGCCCTAGAGTGGGGAAAAAGTGGGACTGTGCCTTAGAGAATTTATTTATTTATTTAATTTGTATACCGCCCTTCTCCCAAAGGGGACTCAGGGCGGTGAACAGCCAAAATTAAAAAACATACAAATACAAAAGTTAAGATTATTAAAAAGAATTAAATCATTAGCTTCCCAATTTAAAACTCCCAAGTCCATAAAATTTAAAATCCCAATTAAGAACCATTTAGGCTAGGCTGGCTTGGTGGAATAAAAACGTCTTCAGGGCTTTATGGAAGGTCCGGAGGTCCGGGATCAGTCGTATTCCAGGAGGTAGCTCATTCCACAGGGCAGGTGCCCCCACAGAGAAGGCTCTCCCCCCGGGGGCCGCCAGCTGACATTGCCTGACCGATGGCACCCTGAGGAGGCCCTCTCTGTGAGAGCGTATTGGCCGGTGGGAGGTTATCGGTAGCAGCAGGCGGTCTCGCAAATATCCTGGCCCTAAGCTATGGAGCGCTTTAAAGATGAGAATCAACACCTTAAAGCGCACCCGGAAGACCACCGGGAGCCAATGCAGCTCGCGCAGGAGAGTTGTTACATGGGAGTGCCACGTCGCTCCCATAATCACCCGCGCGGCCGCATTCTGCGCCAGCTGGAGCCTCTGGGTGCTCCTCAAGGGGAGCCCCATGTAGAGAGCATTGCAGTAGTCCAGGCGTGACGTGACGAGGGCATGAGTGACTGTGCACAAGGAGTCCCGATCCAGAAAGGGGCGCAACTGGCATATCAAGCAGACCTGATGTAAGAGAATGTAAGATACCTGTAGCTTTCTGCCAACTAGATGGAACTATGGCAGGAGGAGCCCCTACAACATTTGTCACTGAACCAGTGGAGAATGTGGCACACCGAGACTTTATGTTTTATCATGACCCTGGCAATAGAGAGACCACTAATCCTAGGCATGGCTTGGCTTTTAAAGTAGAACCCTTATGTGAATTGGAGGAAGCGGATTCTAAACTTCAGGCGGCGAGACTGTGGGGAGTCCCCAAAAGGGGTCCTGGCTGACCCCACGCTGCCTATTCCCATCCCAGACCTGGAAGCAGCTTAAACGTTTCTTGGGGTTTGCAAACTTCTATTGCCAGTTCATGCCTTCTTTTCCCAAAATAGCCCTCCCCATTACAAACTTGTTAAAAATGAAAGGGGAGAGTAAGCCTAAACCCAGCCAACCTTTAAAATGGTCTATGGCGTGTGCCAGGCTGCTTTTGAGAAATTATGACAGCTGTTCACTGCCAAAGTGGTGCTGAAGCACCCAGACCCAAATGCCTCTTGTCATTCAAGCAGATGCCAGCGATACAGCAGGGGGGCTGTATTACCACAGGAAAATGAACAGGGGGCTTTACAACCCCATGTGTACACTTCAAGGAAACTCTCAGAAACAGAGCGGTGATGGGCAGTATGAGAAAAAGAAGTTTACATGGGACAATGGACACTCCTGGCCTGGGTACATAAATTTTTCCTAGAAGGAAGCAAAATCCCCTTTGAAGTTTGGATGGACCATAAAAATTGGGACACCCTTAAAACCCCTAGGAAATTGTCCCCCAAACAGGTCCACTGGGCACAGTTCTTTAACTGGTTCAACTTCATTTTATGCCGGGGTGTCAAACTCAATCCCATTGCGGGCCACATCAGGATTTTGTTTGCCCGCGGTGGGGGGCATGGCCTGGTCATCACAGCTGACTGAGTCGGTGTGACCAGGGTGGGCCAGGGCAGCACAGGCCGGTCCCTCACCAGGACAGCCCCACAGGACAACTCGGAGCCTATTGCGGGCTGGATCCAGCCCATGGGCTGCATGTTTGATATGTCTGCCTTATGCTATATCACGGGGGGTCGTAATTTTTTAGCGGATGCTTTATCTTGAGTGCCACAAAACAATAGTGTTAAGCTGCAGCTCATCCAGCCAGTTATCCCTTCAAAACAAATAGTAGCTCCAGTTATCATAAGAGTTCGAGCAAAGCAGCCAAAAATCACACCTAACAAAGTAATTGAAACACTGAAAATAGCCCTAAAAGATGACAACTAGTTTAAAAATCATAAAAATGAATATGTGAGGGCTTTGCATAGGTTGGAGGGAAACTACATTCCTAAGAGCTAATGAGCTTTAGTCCTGGAGAAAAGCCATGTTTCAAAAACAGCAGGGCATTTTGGGTTTCATACAGTTTCCCTCCAACCTATGCAAGGTTGCTACAAGGGAAGAATTCATTGCCATGCCAGAACTGCCCCAAAGCACGCCAGAGACTGTCTCATTGGCTGACTTGATCACCCAACTACAACACACCTGGCCCGTGGTCCATAAAGCACTAGATGACTTCAATCTAGACAGAAGTCCAAAATACTGGGGCCCAAATATATTGGCCCTTTTCCCATTTGTAAAATCATCAATCCTGTCACAGTACAGCTAAGACTTCCCAAAAATCTCAGACAAATCCATCCAGTATTTCATCGCAGCCTGTTGAAGCTGGAACTAACTCGTTCATTACGGCCGGAGCCAGGAACCCCCACCCTGATCGAAGGGGAACAGCATTTTGAAGTTAAAGACAGTTTTGACTCCTTGCAAGCACAGGGAAAAAATCCAATACCTCTTTGCCTGGAAACATTTCCCCCCTTCTGAAACCGATTGGGTGGATGCGCGGCATGTGCATGCACCTAAACTACTCCAGAGATTCCATAACCAATAAACCATGGAATACTAACTAATCTCTATCTCTTTCCAGGGCTAATGTCCCTGTGAAGGAGGGCAGCATATCAGGTTGCCCTCCCCATCACTTGTGCTGCAGCCTGCCACAATCCTGAGAGAGAGGAGGATGGGGAGGAAAGGGGGTCTGTTGTAAAGTGGGAAAGGGTGGGGGAGACCAGTATGGATAGGAAGCAGAGTTGTGAACCAGTATCATCTGGTTCAATTTTAAGGACTTTGGAGAGCTTAGGACCTGGGAATGGATTGTTAAATGCTTCTCAAAACATTCAGCTACCATCCTATTGGGCACAGATGAACTGGTCAAAAGGGGGAGGGCTAAGGGTTTGGAACAGTGTAGCAATTTGTGCGGGTTTTCTTTGGATCTGGCCTCGCTTTCTGTCAGGTCCCATAGATTCCTATAGGGACATTTTTGTCATTCTGGTGGGGGGGGGGAAGCTTGGGTGGGGGTCTCTGTATGGGATTTGTTTCTTTTCCTTGCTGTAACTTTCGGGACCTTGGCAGGCGGGAAAGAAATGTGCCTTGAGCCAGCTGCCTTATCTCATCTCTGGAGAAGAGCAGCAGTGTTGCCTTGGAGACCGGCATTTATCACCTCAGCCTGAGTTTCCCAAAACATCTTCACACCTCGGGATTGGCTCAATGATGAATTGGACTTTGAGAGGGGATCTGTCTGCAATGGTTTAATCTAACGTTTTGAATGGGAAAACTTTGTTTCTGCCAGTGGTGGGATTCAAATTTTACTACCGGTTCTGTGGGCGTGGCTTGGTGGGTGTGGCTTCATGGTCATGTGGGTGGGTGGCCATGGCTGGGTGGGCGTGGCTTGGTGGGCATGTGACGGCCATGGCCAGCTTGATGTCACTCGTGTCAAGAGGCGCCTTGCCTGGCCTCTCCTCGCCTCAATGACATACAATTCCCCTGTCTTATTTATTTACTGCTACTGAACATCCAAAATACACTATTTAATTCTATGTATATATGCCATATGTGTACATACATATTACATAGTATAGTGTGTGTCTAGGCACACAAAAAGATATATTATCTATTATATATACTGTATGTGTATGCACACACACACACACACAAACATTCAACCTCACTTACTGCATTTGGAAAAACATCCCCAAAGTCCACTTTCTGCCACACATTTAACTATAATTTCTGTACATTAGAACATTACACACGCCTTCAGATGTTCTTCCAAAGCCTGCACATGACTGTTAGAGGCAGGAGATGTCATGGATTGAGTAAAATGTGGTGAAACTCACTTAACAATGCTCTTACTTAGCAACCAAAATTTTGGGCTCAATTGTGGTCATAAGTCAAGGACCGTCCTCTGCATGGCAGCCTTGTCCTAGTAAACTCCTTCTCCTTTCTGGCAATTTTCCTCTCTGTTAGAGGCACCAAAATAATCCAGACGATAAAAGGTTTCTTGCTGGAGCAGAGGGTTGGACTAGATGGCCTCCAAGGTCCCCTTCTAACCCTGCTATTCTTTGATTCTGTAAGGAACTCCTGCTGGAGCAGGGGGTTAGACTAGATAACCTCCGAGATCCCTTCCAGCCCTAGATTGCTGTGTTGTTTCGAAGCTTTTTCTAAAGCCACATCTAATGCCAGGGTTTGTGGTCCTTCCTTCCTCTCCTTTTTTTCTCTCTGTCTCCCTCCCTCCCTCCCTTCATGTATCTATCTATCCATCCATCTATCCATCCCTCCATGCAAGTATGTCATTCACTTTCCCCTCCCCGCTCCCTGTCTTTCTCTTTCTTTTTTCCTTTCTTTTTCTTTATTTGTGTCTCTTTCTCTTTCTTTCTTTTCTATCACTTTTCTCTCTCTCTCTCTCTCTCTCTCTCTCTCTCTCTCTCTCTCTCTCTCTCTCTCTTTCTCTGCCTTCCCTTTCTCCTTCCCTCTCTCCTTCTAAGGCTAGGATACCCACCCGAAACAAAAACTCCTTTGGATGAAGCCATTGCCATCCTGCTTATTCAACCCAATACACACGTGCGCACACACATGCACTCAAACAAACTTCTGTGATGGTAAGCTGCAAAGTGCAAACTAACAAAAACTTTTTTTTTTTTGCAATGCTTGTTTTTCTCAGCCCCAGCCCCCAAGGGTTTCCCAATATTTTCCTCTCCTTCCTCACAGCCCAGGGCTGCAAAGGGGGAAACCTTAGGTGCTATCAAAGAGGATCCTGGGTGCTGCACTCTAGGGAAATGAGAAAGGGAGCTGCTGGCAGGAGGGAAAGGCAGGCAAAGAGAAAAGGGGGTTTCCTTCCCTCATGCTGGCTGCTCTGTTTCTCCTCCCCATTAAAGAGGATCCTGGGCGCTGCGCTCAATGGGGAAATGAGAAAGTCACTCCCTCACCCAGGCAGATCAGGGCAGCTCAGCTGGGCCACTTGGATACAGCCGAAGGCAGGCAAGCTGGCTGGCCCTCAGAGACCTTGTGGTCGAGGCAAGTGAGGAAGCCAGACGGAGAGCAGCAGAAGCTATGGCGGGCAAGCAGAGTAGATAAGAAGTGACTGGGCAAGGTGGGCAGGGCCAGCCAGAATTTTTACTACCGGTTTGCCTGAACCACCCAGAAACAGTTGAATTCCACCACTGATTTCTGCCTACATCTCTTGCTATCATAATCTTCCAATAAAAGTTGCTTTTGAGATGGTTTTTGTTTCAAGAGTTCTGCTTTCTTGAGAAGATTGGCGAGGCAGGACCTTACAATTTCACTGCCTCCAGTTGTCTGTAGTAAAAGAACCTTGTAATCTGATGGAATCAAGCATCTTTCTTTCCTAGAGAGCCAGCTATGGCAGGGCTGACAGTGATTCTTGACATTTTCCTACATTTCTCAAGATTACCATAAAACTCAATGTATCTCATTATTAGCAGTTACATAAAAGTAGAGAAATCTATAGTTACCATAATTATTAGTTATTATTATTAGTTCAATTTATATGCTGCCTTTCTCTGGAGACTCAGGGCGGCTAATAAACTTAAAGCTATCTCATGAATCATTTCATATTAATAGAGTTTGATATCTGTATCTTGAAACAAAAAGAGTTGTCTTCAGAAATGCCTGTCCTGAAAGGCTACATATATGTTCCATTCATTATTGTTTATTAAATATGTTCTTTAAAAAAAAAGATACATATAACAATGGTAGACAATATCTGCTTCATTACATAGCTTTTCTGCTAAGCAGATATGTACTGTAAATGTAATTTTCTCCTGAGCTTTGTGTTAGATGTCTATAGCATTGGTACCGATATGCATTCTATAAAATGTACAGTATATGAAAGAAATAGTATCAATTCAAGAAACAAGAATTAAACCACTAATTTTCATTATCATTTCAAAAAAGAAGTCTTGAAATAATTAGAAATGTCTCAGATCTATTCTTCCATGCAGTGATTTATTTCAGTTCATGATTATATAACTTCTTGTGTCTTGTTGCATTGTGACAAGTAATAAGATGCACATGATGTAAATATACTATTATAAAAAGGTTTGCTGTCAACACAGATTGCATTCTGTTTCTGTTCTAATATAATTGATCAAATACTTGATGATGCTGATTGTTCCTTTTCTTATAAACAAGTTTCCTTTGTGCCCACAAACAGCTGTGTTTATCCTCTATGAATTTATACTTTTATTATGTTGTCATCACATTGTGAAACAGCACTGCACAAATCCTAAGAATTCTTCTTAACATCTGGCAAAAAGAAAACATATTTTTAGGAACAAAATTATAATCCTAATATATTTTGAAACTGTCAAAGGAGTTTTATTAGATTTGCTTTTTTAGGATTTCATCTATTCTTTTTAAACTTCACTAAAATACTAGAAAAAAGGTCTATTACCTTGATAAAATTAAAACAAGTCATTGTATCTGCAAGATTCAAGGCATATTTATAAGTACATCACTATTCTTAATTAAAAAAGGTATGAGAAACAAGCATAGAAGGATGTCTAGGATTGATTGATTGATTTGCCATCCATCTTTCCAATAAGACATCATAATATAAAGCGGCTCACAATTTTAATTATTAAAAGGTGAAATGAATTAAAAAGGGAACAAGCTATTTACAAATTTCAGTTAAAAATGTACAGGTGATATACACAACATTCTGTTCATGTTTTAAACTATTAGGAATTCTCACTGTTATATCGAATTTGTATCTGCATACTTTAAGCATACTTTTTTAAACTGCACTTTTGTCACCCCTTTTCAGAACTTCTACAAATGTCACATTTCAGTTGGAAAATAGGCTGCTTTGAGCATTTCAGGACTGCTTGGCACTCAGAATATTTCCAAAATGCTCAAACCAACAGAATTCATGCATGAAAACAGGGTTTGAAATTCAGAAGAGTTCTTGTTAAAAATATTTGGACATCTTTAGCTGCAACTATGAACCAGATTAGAAATCAAATTAATAACTAATAATCATGCTAGTTTTTTTACTACCCTGTAATCCCTTAATTCGGGATAAAGTCAGGGTGACTGAATAGAGCTGAGCCGGATGCCCTTCCTGATGCAGAGTTTGCAGCAGATATTTTCTCTTTGCATCCTGAGAAAGAAACATCTGTGGCTGTTTAGGATTGAACTCTCAACCTTATGAGTGGGAAGCAAGCATTTTCATCACTAGGCCACCATGCCAGTCAATAATCTTGCTAGTAATTGATCGAATTTTATTTTGAAAAACAAATTGCAGAATCTTTCAGTACTATTTTTGGCTTCATAAATAATCATCTTCACAGCTCTATGCCTCCTCGGGGTGTGGTAGGCCTACCTTGTCGGGGTGTTGTAGGCCTACCTCGTCGGGGTGTTGTAAGCCTACCTCATCAGGCTGGTTTCCTTCCGCCTCCCTCCACCTTTTCCGGAGCTGGTCGATGTGACGTTTACAGACCTGTCCATCTTCCAGCTCCACTCTATAAGACTTCTGGCCAGTTGTGCTCTCAATTCTTCCTTTCAGCCATTTCGGAAACCCGTGGAAATTGAGCACGAAGACCGGGTCTCCTATGGCAAAGGCGGGGTGGGGGAGCGGCTGGCATCTGATGGCATCTCCGGGTTGTACAGGGGGTGTAGCCGGTCCAGATGTGACCTCAGTCTTCTGCCCATCAGCAGTTCGGCCGGGCTCTTGTGCGTCGTTGAGTGCGGCGTGATATGTTGAGTGAGGAGGAATTGGTCGATCCTCTCTTGCCAGTCGCCGGTGCCCATCTTGATGAGAGCTTCTTTGGTGAGCCTCACCATCCTTTCAGCTTGCCCATTTCCGGCCGGTCTGTAGGGGGCAATCAGGGCATGGCGGATGCCCAGCCCTGCCCAGGAACGTTTCCATGGGCTTGGATGTGAGCTGTGGCCCATTATCGGAAACGAGGACATCCGGTAGCCCGTGCGTGGCAAATAGTCTCCGGAGCGCCTTGGTGGTGGCTTCTGTTGTTGTGGATGCCATGGGCACGACCTCCAGCCACTTCGAGAAGGCATCCACGACGATGAGGAGGTGTCTTCCGCTCATCGGACCTGCAAAGTCTATGTGGATTCTCGACCATGGACTGCTGGGAGCCTCCCACTCTGTAGACTGGGCACGGGATGGCGCTGGGCGTACTTCCTGGCACGGGTCACATCTGGCCACCCAGGTCTCTATATCCTTGTCCAGGGTTGGCCACCACACGTAGCTTCGTGCCAGCCCCTTCATGCGAATGATGCCTGGGTGCCCCCTATACAGAGTCTCTAGAGTCTTATGTTGGAGTGATCTGGGAATCACGACTCTGTCGCCCCACAGGAGGCAGCCTTTCATAGTGGCTAGTTCTTGCTGCTTTCTGGCAAATGGGACGAATTCTTCTGCCATCTTCCCCATGGGTCACCCGCGCAGAACTCAAGACAGTACCTGTTTGGGCGTTCAGTCTTTCTGGGTCTGTGATGCCACGTCTGCGGAGGTGACTGGGCAAGCAAGGTCATTGTCAATGTGGAATAGTCCGAGTGTGGGGGCTGGGTCTTCCACCGACTCCTGGGATGGGCATCTGCTCAGGGCATTGGCGTTTCCGATGGTCTTGCCGGGTCTGTGGGTTAGAGTATATGAGTACCCGGCAAGGAAGATTGCCCAGCGTGTCATCCTGGGCGACATGTAGCTTGGTGTGGGTTTGTCGCCCGCAAATAGTCCCAACAGTGGCTTATGGTCTGTGATAACTGTAAGCTGTAAAAATGGACCAGCGTTGGTCCATTCAGTACTTTTATTTCAGCTCTGAATGAAGGCGGACGGCTATGCTGCCGGAGCTCTTTTATATGCTTCGGTAGACTCAGCCGTCCAATGACAGCTGTTTGAATTTCCCGCCGGTGGATTAGCCAATCCCCGGCGGATGTCCTTATAAGGACATAACAATACTATATTTTTCTTTACCCCAAGTGACCGTCTTACCATGAAACGTGATTCGTTCTTCACAAAACCCAGTCTACTGGCTTTGATGGTTTCTTTGAATATTTCCTGGTTCCATTTGCTTCATAACTCTTTGATTCTTCATCTTCTACAGAGAAGGGACATTTGGTCTAGTCAGCACATTTTTATATCTAAGCATCCTTTGAACCAATCAAAATCAGTTGATTTCTATATTTATTTCAAAATAAGTGTTCTTATATGCTGGATTAACTGCACATAAGTGGCTAATATGAGATTTCTTCAAATTTCTGACGAGGAAAAGCAATTTGTCTTTTGATATATAGATTCCCACCTTGTGTGGATCTGGCTTGCCTGTAATATATGATGTATAATCTATGTATAATAAATGTGGAGCACATTCTTGTGTTTCCCTCTGCAAAGTCTAATTGGTTAATATTATAAGACAAATTCTGCAAATTATTTTAAAGTTGATGATCATGACAACAGGAAGAGAAGAAGAAGAAAGAGCCAAAGAAACAATCATAACATGATTTTTTTTACAAAAAGTTATTAAGAAAAAATAATTACCAAATCCCCATGTTAATGATGAACTCAAGTCTTTCTTCCCTAAGGACAGATTTAGATATAAAAAAAGAGTAAATGTTAGGATATATTAGCAATGCAATGACAAATAAAATAACAACTATATACTTATTTATGAAATAACTTTATATATTACACCCTTCCATTTAGCATGTGCTCAGGAAAATACAATTTAAAAATATATTAAAAACATCTTATAAAATAAAAAGGAAAAATTTTTATTTAGGAAAATTTGGAAGTGGCACTCAAACTGAGGAACAGTAAAATATATAAAATAGTATAGTCTTTCTTCCCTTCTAAAACAATATAGGGAATTAATCCCTCATTTCTGGGGAGGAAATTCCACAATTAGTATGCTAATTCTCCAAATTAATATATAATTAAATATATATGTAGTCCTCAATTTACAACAGTTCATTTAGTGGCCATTCAAAGTTACAAAGGCACTGGAAAAGTGACTTATGACCATTTTTCATACTTATGACCATTGCAGCATCCCCATGGTTACATGATCAAAATCCAGACACTTGGCAACTGACTCATATTTATGATGGTTGCAGCATCCTGGGATCATGTGATCACCTCCTGACAAGCAAAGTCAATGGGGAAGTCAGATTCACTTAACAACCATGTTACTAACTTAATAATTGCACTGATTCACTTAACAACTGTGTCAAGAAAAGTAATAAAATGGGGCAAAACTCATTTAACAAATATCTTACTTAGCAAGAGAAATTTTTGGCTCAATTGTGGTTGTAAATTGAGGACCTGTAAAATATGTGTATGTGTGCGTCTGTGTATGTGTGTAAATGTGTTATGAATATGAATGAATATATGTGTGTGTATATGTATGTATGTATATGTGTGTATGTATGTACATGTATATATATGTATGTATGTATGAGAATTGGTTCATAACATATTAATGAAACAGAGATGGGCATTGCCACCTAGAGTCAGACACAACTGGGCAGAAGAAACCTTTACCTTTATAATGTTTAATTAGATAAAACAGATCTAAATCAACTAAATATATATATGATCATTTGCATATTTCTTAGGATTCATTTCATAGTATAATTAATTCATTTCATATATATTTAATATATATATTAAATTCATTTCATATATATTTAATATATATATATTTAATAGTAATAGCATTTAGACTTATGTACTGCTTCACAGTGCTTTACAGCCCTCTCTAAGCGGTTTATAGAGTCAGCATATTGCCCCCAACAATCTGGGTCCTCACTTTACCAACCTCGGAAGGATGGAAGGCTGAGTCAAATGAATAAGTACAAAAACTCTAGGTTTCCCATTTTAGATTAATTTCCCCCGCCCTACTCTTACATACATCTGAGATAATGCTTACCGTAAACCATAAATGAATTATTTAAGCGATGCATTCATTATAGTCTTCAAAATGTGATGAATTCAATAGAACTTCAAACCATGCAATAATCCAGTCAAATGTATGCAAAACTGTAGCCTTTATGCTGTGTATTGGGATTGATTAAACTACAAGTAGGTCTTGATTTACATGGATCACTTAGCAAGCATTTGAAGTTATGATAGACCTACCAAAAACTACTTACAACCAGAGTCCACAATTCCAATAGCTTGGCTGGATATTATGTGGTCATGTGACCACACTTTGGGCACTAGGCAATTGTCTCACATTTATGGCCATTTGCAGTTTCCTGCAATCACATCGCCAACTTTTATGACATTTTTGCCAGAAACTTCCAGTTTTCAGCAAAAGCTGTCATAGTGAACAATGGGTTTATTTAATGACCATAGTATTTGCTTTATGACTGTGCCAGTCGCTCAAAAACTGTGGCAGAAATTTAACAAATGCCACAAATAAAGGTCATAAAATCAGGTTAGTCATGTCATGATCTGCTTTCTGGCCCTCATGAAGGGGTGAAATGCTCCCGGTTCACCTGAACCGGTAGTAAAAAGGCTACAGGTTCGCTGAACCAGTAGTAAAAACTGTAAAAAAAAAAAAAAGTTCCAAAGATCAGCTGAGCGATGTGCGATCGTCGGAACTTTTTGTTTTTTTACATTGTTAGCATTTTTTTATTACCGGTTCTCTGGAACAGGTAGTTAAAAATGCTTTTAAAAGTAAAAAAAAGGCTCTGATGATCAAGTGCCACAGCTGTGAAAGTCAGAACCTTTTTTTAACCTTTTAAAAGCATTTTTAACAACCTATTCGTGCTTCGCATTTAGTCCGTGGTGGGCACTGCGCATGTGCGCATGCAGCGCGCATTTGGCATGCAGCATGCGTGTGCAGCCAGTGAATCAGTTCAGATTTCACCATTGCCCTCATGACTTTGACCGTAGTTGCCAGGCTCGATTACAGTTATAAATGGAGGAAAGCCTATATGCATTATGTGGGAATTCAGCATGTTCTCAGGTTTCTTTTCTAAGCTTCTGTTAAATCTTTCAAATATGTTGAATATGTTAAGGTTTTCATATGCTAAATTTGAAGGATTATCATAACTAACAAAATTAGTCACTAACAAAAACAGTATTATTAATAATAATGGTAATAATTACCAGATCCCCGTGTTATTGATGAAAATGAACTTGAGTCTTTCTTCACTAGAATACCAGGCCAGGGTTCAAGCATATTTTAAAAAGACAGAGCAATAGGTAGGGGAAAAAAGAATGAATAATCTATCTTGTATAATCTTTCTGCTGCATTGAATAAGCATGATTACATTGGGATAGCTGAATAATTATTTAAAGCCATAAAGCTGCTTCATGCAATTTGAATAAATATGTGACCTAATATAAGCAGAAAGGACACAGAATCAATTGGAATACTATTGCACATTCCATCTTCCTGGATACATTAGAACTTTGAGAACATCTGTGGCCCTAAAGAGCTTTGCTCTTCCATAAAATAGCTGACATTTAGGCCACTGCTGAACTATTTGTATCTAAACATGACATAAAAGAAATGGTAATTTTGATATGCCCAGGGGCTTCAGACTATGGACTTTAATTTCTGTGAAATCAGAGAAAGCCTATATATAATGCATATTTGAGTTATCTTTGATCTTAATTAAAGTTGATTTATTGGTTCAATTTATATGCTGCCCTTTTCCGGAGACTCAGGGTGGCTTACAATGCGTTAAGCAATAGCCTTCATACTTTTGTTTATATCTGCGTAGTAGGGCTTTCGGGGGGCCCCTAAGCGGTGTTCTTTTGATTTGATTTGATTCTTCTATTATTCTAATAGTTTCTGTAATTGGCAAGTTACAAATATATCACAGTTCAGTAAGCAATAGAAAATTCACAGTAAAATAGTAAAATAGGGCAAGATTGTGAGAAATTAAGTGTCCCTGTAGCAGTGATGCTTGCTATAAATCATCATTATCAAATGGCCCTTTGACAAAGACAGCCTGGAAGTCTACAATCAAAGTCTACATTATTATATAGTACAGGAAAATGGTATCTAGAAAAAAGATTATGCCCTCTTACTCTTATTCTGTTCAAAAACCTTTGCAGTATTTACCATTAAGTCCTATACTTGATTGCCTGACTGCTTCTGTGTATACTTTTCTTCTTTCTAAGGATGTATTGTCGGAATATGTTGCAAGAGATCCACATCTAAATGATTTCTTTGATTGTCCCACATCTCTAGTTATGTTTGCTGCCAATTCAGGAATACAACAAACAAAATGCATTAAAGAGTTAAACAATTAAAGAACAAAAAATTAGCCAATTCCTTGTAAAAAAAAAAAGAAATAAATCTTATATGAACAGCTTCAACTGTTAAACTGACACCCCTGTACTTTATACACTTTTCTATATCAAATCAAGTAAGTGCAAAATCCAACATTCACAAAATAGTGAAGCAAACAAAGTAAAATCTACAAAACTCGTCTATGCCAAGGAAAAATAATGTGTATTAATTTTTTTGGAGACTAAAACTATTAATCAGGGTTATATAATCAAGGATATGCTGAATAACACAACTAAAGTAAAAGACACTAACAAAAGGAAGTAAAGTAGCATTATATACATTCACTCATTCTTACAATTGGCTGCATATGTAGCTCCATCAAAGAGGTTGATTTCTGTTATGGTGTGAAAAGCATTTAGAGACCACAAGAATCTGTAAAATAATTACTATAGCTTTATTATCTTTTTACACTTTATATATATAAACTTTAAAGGGTCATACAATCTGAAACAGATAAAGTTCTGATAAAGAAAACAGTTTGCATCTGCAAATAAGTGATACATGTAGATGATATTATTCTGCACATGTAAAGGGAGCTTGCAAACACACTCACATACGAGACATGGTGAGTTGGGCACTCCACTTCCCTCAAGAGAGGGGGGTGTCTTGAAGCCCATCCTTCACAATCTATACTACACATTCCATACTTCCAGGGCAACTATTCAGTAAATATTGCCTCTAACAACTTTTTCTGCAGAAATCCTCTATCATGTTGAATTACTCAGAAGCAAGCAAAGTGGCAATCTCTTCTCATTCATTTCATTTTATCATAATTTCCTTGTGCTAAGATTAATTATTATCTTTCTTTTGTATGTATGTATATTAATTAAAGGGGGACTGAGAAAACAAGAGATGGGGGGAAATGAACTGCTTCCACTCATGGCTGAAATGCACACACACATACACACACATACACACACAAACCAAGCTCCATGGATACATTCTAATGTATATCTGATTTAAATTAGTTTATTATTGCATTTTTCCTTATTCTCAATCCCACTGCCAAGTCAGGGCTCTTCTTACATGCCGAGTGAGTCAACTGTTCTTCTCTTAAAGGAAAAACACCAAAGACAAAACAGGAATTGTCTTCTTTTTGGAAGCCACTTAAGAAAACAATATTCCTGTTCCTTGTTGACACTAGCATTTGATCTCCCTGGGCACTGAATTTCTCCATCAACTATCTGGATTGACAAGTTTAGGTTTGATTGGCAGGTCAGATTAAAATTTTTCTTTAACTCTTTCATGTATGAAACTCTTCGGATGGGAAGTCTCCCTATTCACTATGTATATAACAGTGATTTCCCTGAAGCTTATAGTTATACTCACTTATCATAGAAAGAGAGCATTTTAGGATGATAAAAGTCTTCCACATCACAGAAATCCTTACTGTCCCAAGAGAGAACCAAGGCCTAATGGAAAACAAATACATATTTCATACCTGGATAATTACAGTGCTATTTGAAAAATATAATTAGACATTTGAAATGTAAGATTTGAGAAATTCTCATTGAAGTTGAGCTTGATTTCTGAAGTCTTCATTCACATAGTTGTCTTGGCCGCAGTTCAGAACTTGTCTGTTACTAGTTTCTTCCAGGATGTAGTTTTGATTTCCTAATCTACCCTACACTCTTAATAACTTCTGGTGATTTCCTGTTAAATAGCTATCAAAGTCTGATCCTGTTTAGCTGTGCAAGATCAGTTAAAGTTGGCTAGGTGCAGCCACGGGGCAGGATTTAAAAATCTGTACTAGATTTTAGAAGTGTAAAATGTTGTCTCTTTATTAAAGGTAAAGATTTCTCTTTAAAGGTAAAAAGTTAAAAGAGAAGTTCCCCGAGGATGGACTCGAGCATGAATCAGAAAGCTTGGAAGACAAAACCTCTGGTCCTGGTGGCCGACCCAGGTTGGATCCTGTAACGTTATTCTTGGACACACCTTCATTCGTAAAGATTTCCCCTGTCCAATCATGTCAACTCTAAGAGCAGAGCTCATCTCTGTTTCCTAGCTGAGGGAACCAGTTTGTCTGAATATATACCAATGCTTTTACCTTCTCACCAAATTGGACCATATTTATCTACTTGGATTTGCATGCTTTTGAACTGACAGGTTGATAGGAGCTAGCTAGGGCAAGAACGGAAGCTCACCTCATCACATGTTACTTGGATCTTGAATTGCCAACCTTTCAGTTGCTGAGCCCAAAGGCTTAACCACGAGGCCACAGTAGAGAATCACATTTTGGTAACAGGGTAAAGAATCTTGGTCAGGTTTTCCCAATCTGGTGTCCTCCAGGTAGTTCGACTTCAATACTGAGAAACAATAGCCAATACAAAGAACTACATTATGCAAAGGCTTAGCTGTCTGGAAAAGGTTTTAATGTAGAGAAAGGTGGAAGGAAAGAGAAGACCAGCAGCAAGGTCAGTCAGTTATAATGATGATGACTGCACCAACTGCCAACTACTGATTCCATGTGGATGTAATAGTTTATTTGCGGTTTCTGAAATGTTTTTGATGTATGCCAGTGTTATTTTTTTTTACAGCTTGTCTTGGTTGTGCTGTATTGGGTTGAGTGGTCAGGCACTTTTTAATGCATGCATATCCATTTTGTTGGAAGATGTTGTCTAGATGCTCTGTTTCCTTTTTCTGCTGTCCAGGGTTGCTGCAGTAGCAGGTTGGGTTGTTGCTTTAGTAGTGAAACACTTGATTGGTGTGGGTGTTTTTTCAGTACACTTGTGTTTCTTCTAGTTTGCCCTTGTGGTCTCTGCTGATCAGGATGTCTAGGAAGGGTAGTGAGTTGTTTGTTCCTCTCTGGTAAACTGGATTTCTTTGAGGAAGTTGTTGATGATTTTATGGATGTTCTCTAATTTGTCTTTTTTTATTATGGTGAAGGTGTCATCTTTATATCTGATCCATATTTTGGGTTGTATTTGTGGAAGTGCTATCAATTTCAGACATTGCATTACGATCTCTGCTAAAAGTCCTGAAAGCGGTGATCCCATAGGTGTTATAGTGGTTAAAATGCTGGGTTCATCGACCGAAAAGTCAGTAGTTCAATCCCAAGCACTGTGTGACAGGGTAAGTTTCCATTCCTGCCCCAGCTTCTGCCACCTAGCAGTTCAAAAGCAAGCAAAAGTAGATAAATAGGTACCACATTGGTGGAACCGTAATAGTATTCCATGCGCCTCGGCATATAGTCATGCCAGCCACATGATCACAGAAGCATCTTTAGACAACGCTGGCTGCCCAGCTAGGAATCAGAGATGAACACCACCCCCAAGAGTCAGATACAACTAGAAAGGGGAAACTTACCTAAATTTTTATAACACAACACTAATTTTTAGAAATGTTCAGTGTACGAATCTCACTGCTGTCTCAGATTACAAAAACATTACTGAAAAGCTGATTGACTATTGAGAAAATTCAGACATTTTGGTGATTTCTGCTACCATTACTGCATCACTGCCCTAATAGGCATTATTGGTGTTATTCTTGGTTACAGGTTCAAAATGCTTTAATATTCCATGAGTGGTCCAAGCTTTATTTCATTAATATACTTTATTTTATAAGATATCATCACGTCTGTTTTCCTAGGTAAACTTAGAAATCTCTTTTTTAAAAGCAACTATAAAGCTGAAACCAGATGTTTTCTTTTTAAGGACTGCTGGACAAAGAGCCTGAAAAAATATTTGGAACTTTGTTATTATATATGTTGACTGTAGAAGAATCCTGTATGCATAAAAATGGAAAGAAAGACATGTCAATTCCCACAGTGAAATGGATGGAAAAGTGATGAAGTTGGTGCAGATGGCAAAGCTGATTGTTTTAATTAGAGAAGAGTTTACCAGGTTTTGTTTTCACTTCGAAACTAGTTTTGGACTTCATGCTTAAAACAAAAAAAATATGAAATTTTGATCTTAGGTTTTGATGACTAGATCAACTTTGCTGTTGTAGAAACGGCTTGTATCTACAGTACTAGAAATGTAAAGCAAAAAGTTGACTGTATTTTGTATTCTACTGCATCGTAAAGAGTTGGAAGTCACTGCTTTCTTTTTCTTTCTTTTTCTTTTTTCATTACACTCCTTTTCCCTTTCTAATCTTTATTATATTTGTATTTTATATTACAAACTTTAATACAAAAATTTTTAAAATGAAAAATTATTTTCTTTACTGGAATTAAGAGCAAGTGGAATGTAAATAATTGTTTGTAGCATTGTCAGTAGTTGTGTCCATAAATATGAGAGTAAACCATACCTCATACTAACAAAAACAATATATGCCATATTTCTATTATTCTGTCACTAATTTGCAGTTTTAAAAAAAATACTCAAACCATTATGAGATAAACATATTAAACAATAGGTTCTAGGAGAACAGGATTACCTTTTCATGATCTTTATTTTTCTCTGAAGGCAGGCTACCCAAAGAGCTTAAAATAGCTCCCCTTAATATCAAAGTACAAATATGAGATGAATTCAGTTTGAAACTAGCATTCAAATCAACCAGGGCTCTCCTTTTTTCTTTTGCTGAGCTCCATACAAGAGCTCTGATACAGTATACATCCTAGAAAATAGAAAACATAATTTCAGCTCAAACTAAAAATACCCAATTTTAACAGTATTTTAACAGGAGTACTAGTTGAATTAGGACAAGAAAAATCTGAGTTAAATCCCCAGCCAGCCCTGGAATTTAATTTGTCCCAATTAATAGCTCTCAGGCCACTATACTTCACCCATTGTAAATAACCCACCCTCTGCAGGATAAAAACTTAGAAAGTATTGCTTTATTTCTTGAGCAGTATTATGTGTATGTCATGAAAGCACATAGCAAAACAGCAAAAAAATGGATTTAATAAACCAAGTTTTTAAAAGCATTTAAAAGTGCATAGCAACCTTATTTTAAGTACATGATGATAGGGGATTGCAGACCTATCCAAGGAAGATATTTGCAAATAGTGTTCTTGTGCTCCCTTGAGGGACAACATTCACTGATCATAATTTACACGTTCAATTTGATGGTATCAGGTGCCAGAATAAAGTCAGAAAAATTAAGTCTGTGGGATATCAGCTAATTAGAGTGAGAGCCAACATCACTCTTTGTTTCCTCCCAGCTTCACCCCCAAACAGTTATGAAACTAATCAAAATTAGTGGGTAGGATTTAAGGGGACAGGATCTTTTATATACTTTGACTCTAGCCCAGGGGTGCCCAATCTTGGCAACTTTAAGGCTTGTGGACTTCAACTCCCAGAAGCTGAAGTCCACAAATTTTACAGTTACCCAGGTTGGACATTCCTGTCCCAGACTATTTCATTCAGCACCTTAAACTACATCAGGAAATCAATTTGAAGCTGATGGAGCACTTTCAATACAATATTCAATAAAGATAATATACAAATTGCAGTGGGTTCTTGTCTGTTGCATTTTGAACTAGCAAGAATTAGTGCTTTTCAAAATATAGTAATAAATAAAATTATTGCCATTATCATGAAGTCACAGTGACCTCTTTGACACATTTTGAATAAAACGAAGTATAATTTACCACAATGTCTCAATCAAGCTATCTTTTATTCTAAGATCTGAATGGAAAAAAAAAAACCCAACTGACATTTTATAGTCAGCTTTAAGAGGGACGGTGCTCCTAATTCTAACTGCTGAATAGACAAAGAATGACAGAAGTCTGTATGTATGGGAGATATCAATTTTTAATAACTGAACAAATAAACTTTTTCTTTCCTACAAAATTATAAAAGAAAATGGCATGATTGGTGTCCTACTCCTTGCATACAATGAAAGAAAGACCATGTATATAATACATGCACCAGAGCCAATAATTAATTAATGTAAACCCCTATCTTATTGGCTCTGGTGCATGCATTAATTAATTAATTAATTAATTAATTAATTAATTAATTTGAATCCCTATCTTATTGGCTCTAGTGCATGCATTATATACATGGTCTTTCTTTCATTGTATGCAAGGAGTAGGACATCCATCATGCCATTTTCTTTTATAATTAATAGTTAATAATAGTTAATAAATTAATGTGAACTCCTATCTTGTTGGCTCTTCTTCTCAAGCCTGCCAGCTAAAATTCATTAGCAGATGGGGGTTTCAGTAAGCCCCTTCCATTGGAGCAAGTGGAATAGGCTAATCCCACTGGGGTGAAATAGCTTCTCAGATGTTATGGCATAATGCCATCTTACTTCTATTGACCTACCCTCCTGCTGCAGACATTACTGGATATCGGAATCTAATGACTTGAGGGACACTTTCCATATATTATAAATTACACTTTTAATCTGATAATATCAACTGCTTGAATGCAGGTAGAGCAATTAATTCTATGGCACCTCATCTAATTTGAGAACCAATGTTTCCTGAGATGCCTTTCATTTAAGCAAATGAAACAAATTGTTGTCAATCCTAATGCTTCACTAATTTTTTTTTAATGCATAGCTCCAAGTTCGGTTTACTATTTCTTTTGTTTCTTTAGAGAGGGTTTCTATAAGAAGTTTTCATTCTTTGGTTTATCCAAAAGATACCTTTACCTTTCTTGTTTCTATGAGAAGAGAACATCTAAAAAATGCCACAGAAATAAAATTCTATAATTCTTTGTTTCTTTACTAAATATTTCTTCATCATTTTATATAAACCTATCTATTCACAGCAAGTGAGAGGAACAATCCATTTGAGAAGACCTTCAATCACTGTAGGAAACATATAGCTAGATAGAAAATTTCTTCATTATTACTCACAGGATTTGAAGAATCTAAATTAACAGCTCTTGTGGAATCACGTATAGCTTCTTTAATCTTGCCTGGAAATAGAAACAGTAGAGAGACACATAGTGGCTTTAGTGGTAGAAAAAGGAGGCTTACAATTTTTACCTCACACACTTTTTGTCAAATCAGCAAAAGGACCTAAATTTTTGGGCCTCCAATATATAAATAACAACTACTAGGCCTGGTTCATACGCAACGTCAAGAATCATACAGACTAAAACTGAACCTTGGTTAAGTCTCTGTCTCTACAATATAGGAGAGAGAAATGGAAAGCACAGGTCAGAGGTTTGACGAGAACTCATCAATGCAGCATTCAGCTACTGTATTATTTTGAGTAAGCTGTGAACAATTTCTTCCAAAACTGCCTATGTTCAGCAGTGGAATATAAAAGATACATAGAAAGGATAAAAACAAAATAAACCAAAAGGACCAAAAAAGATTTCAAAATAAATATATATAGAGAAACAGGCTAGACCAAAATCAAAAATAGTTACATTGCACTTTAAGTACAAATCCTATATACAGTAATCTGATTGCAAATCAATCCAAAAGCATCATATAACCCATTCAGGTTTTATTTCATTTTGAGTCCTCAACATGTGTGCACACTGGATATATTCCACCTATACACAATAGGTATAGTTATACAGAAATGGGTTTTTGTCCTATAGTTATACTGAATGAAACATAGACTTTCTTCCTACAGTTAATTAAATAATTTCTAACAGAATAATAGAGTTGGAAGGGATTTTGAAGACCTTCTAGTGCAGGGATGTCAAACCCGCGATGACACGTTGTCATCATGTGATGTATCGCAACTTTTTTCCCCTTCGCTAAAATGGGGATGGGCATGACCAGCATGTGACGCACCCAGTCCACGGACTGCAAGTTTGACACCCGTTCTAGTCCAACCCTTTGCTCAAGCAGGAGACCCTGTATCATTCCAGACAAGTGACTGTCCATTCTCTTCTTAAAAGCCTCCAGTGATGGAGCACCTACAACTTCTGTAGGCAAGCCATTCCACTGGTTAATTATTCTCACTGTTAAGAAATTTCTCCTTAGTTCTAGGTTTCTTCTCTCCTTGATTGTTTCTTCTATCCATTGTTTCTTTTCTTGCCTTCTGGTGTTTTGGAAAATAGGTTGACCCCATTTTCTTGGTGGCAGCCTTCAAAAATTTGAAACACTGCTATCATGTCACCCCTAGTCCTTCTTTTCACTAGACTGGACATACTCAATTCTTGCAACCATTCTTCGTAAGTTTTAGCCTCCAGCCCTCTAATCCTCTATGTTGCTCTTTTCTGCACTCTTTCAAGAGTCTCAACATCTTTTTGTATAATATGGTGACCAAAACTTGTTACAGTATTCTAAGTGTGGTCTTACTAAGGCTTTATAAAGTGGTCCTAATACTTCATGTGATCTTGATTTTATCCCTCCATTAATGCAGTCTAGGATTGCACTGGCTTTTTTGGTTGCTGCCACACACTACTGGCTCATATTTAAGTGATTGTCCACTAGGATTCCAAAATTCCTCTCACAGTTACTGCTACTGAGCCAGGTTTCACCTAATCTGTACCTGAACATTTGGCTTTCCTTGCCTAAGTGTAAAATCTTATTTTTCTCTACACTGAATTTCATTTTGTTAGAACTTATGTCCCATTCTGGCAGGCAGTAGCACACAAGCAAAGATTTTTCATCTTGGGATTTTCCACATGCCTAGCCTTTATGTTCTTGTGCCACTCCTGCAAAATGTAAACATTCTTACTACATAGAAAGGAAATGTAAGTTTATTGCCCACCACATCTAATATCCATCCAATGGTTTGAACAGAGCCAAATATATACATATTGTTCAAATATAGGATATATTCAGACCTTCAGTTAAATGCTCAGAAATTGTGAGTGTGGATGTCAGTCCACATTCTTTGTGTTGATTTTCACTGAATTTCAAATCAGAACTTTGTAAGATTTAAAATCATAACAAGGTTGTTATTTATTTCCTATTCTTATTCTTCTACAGTGCCAATTCAACTATATCTATATTAATGTTATAGTTTATCTTGCTACAAAAACAAGAGTTGAGTTGAAGTACAACTCTTTTTTTAAAACATACCACATTTTACATATGAATAAGCTCTCCTTGCTAGAACAGGTATCTGATAGAAAGACCCAGAAGCACAACCAACTTGACAGACGTTCTGGCAAAAAGAAAACATCATGTGAACTGAAATAGGTAATGAAGTTTTCAGTACCCAGTGCACTGTTATACCATTATATACATTGTCACTGTGAAGCTAATGGAATTTTTGAGTTGTTTGCATTAGTCCCACTGTTCTTTTGTTTATTTCACATTACAGATTTATTTTTTTAATTTTTTTAATTTTAATTTTTATTTATATGCCGCCCTTCTCCGGAGACTCAGGGCGGCTTACAAGGCGTTAAGCAATAGCCTTCATACTTTTGTATATTTTTATACAAAATCAGCTTATTGCCCCCACAAACCGGGTCCTCATTTTACCTACCTTAGAAAGAATGGAAGGCTGAGTCAACCTTGAGCCTAGTGAGAATTGAACTCGCAATAATTGCAGGCAGCTGGAAGCTAAATACTACCTTTAACAGTAGCATTAGTCTGCTGCGCCACTCAGGCTCCTTATTTGCACCAGCAAGGTTCTATCAGATTATTCCCTAAAGTGTTCAGAATCCTATGGGGATGATTCATATCATCACTCAAGAGTAATGTTTACATAATTATATCAACTTTGAACCCAAGAGATTAAACAAGCAACAGTACAATAACACCAAGAACCTTGGTGGCGCAGTGGACTAAAGTGCTGTTAAGTAGCATTTAGCTGCCAGCTGCCTGCAATTACTGCGAGTTCAAATCTCACCAGGCTCAAGGTTGACTCAGCCTTCCATCCTTCCAAGGTAGGTAAAATGAGGACCCGGATTGTGGGGGCAATAAGCTGACTTTGAATATAAAAGAACACGCTTAGGGGGGGCTGAAAGCCCTACTAAGCAGGTATATACAAAAGTATGAAGGCTATTGCTTAACACATTGTAAGCCGCCCTGAGTCTCCAGAGAAGGGCGGCATATAAATCGAACCAATAAATTATATATATTCTCATATACTGTATTCTTTTTCATTCTTTCAAAAGACAATGGAGAAAGGGTTTAATTACATTATATTGGAGCTATAAAAGACAATACAACACTTACAATAATTTCTGTTTCCTCTGTAATATAAACAGATCACAAGAATACACACACATGCAAAACATCATGTTATTTCCTATTGGGGAAAACATTATTATGAAAAATGCATAAATAGTACAGAACATAAAGTCGTGATATAAGGGGGGGAGGAAATATATGTAAATCCACTTTTCATGAATTCCATTCACTATATCCCTCAATACTTTTATAGTTTTGCAAACAAGCATTACTTGTTATCTCCATATGTTGTTTTAAATACTGACTTCTGTTCTTCCCACTTTTCTTTTGAAGATCTCATCAATTCTATCTTATCATAATTTTCTAAGATTACCCCTTCCACTCTTCTATATACACTTGTTTTAGAATTTGACACTATTCTCTCCACTCATCTATTCTTAACCCCACCTATTCTTCTTTTTAAAATAACAATACTTCTTAAGTCAGTCATTTTTACTTTATTCATTTCTACTATTTATTTTATTTTTTTGAGTCTAAGTGACTCAAGTTTCAGGTTTCTCCCATCATATCTAACTCATGTAACAAAGTGAACAGAATCACACTTCCATACACAGCCATTTTTACTTCTTTTATTACATACTTAACAGATTAACAAAGTTGGAAGGGACCTTGCAGGTCAAGTCCAACCCCATACCCAAGCAGGAGACCCTGCCTACACCATTTCTGACAGATGGCAGTCATCTCTTCTTGAAAGCTTCCAGTGATGAAGCTCCCACAACTTCTGAAAGGTGCTTTGGAAAATAAGTTGACCCCCTCCTCTCTGTGGCAGTCCCTCAAATATTGGAACACTGCTATCATGCTCCCCTGGTCCTTCTCTTCTCTTCTCTTCTCTTCACTAGACTAGCCATGCCCAGTTCCTGCAAACGTTCATCATGTTTTAGCCTCCAGTCCCCTAATCATCTTGGTTGCTCTTCTCTGCACTCTTTCTAGAGTCTCAACATCTTTTTTATACTGTGATCAAAACTGGATGCAGTATTCTAGGTGTGGTCTTACTAAGGCTTTATAGAGTGGTATTAGTACCTCACTAGATCTTGATTGTATCTCTGTTAATGCAATTTAGGATTGCATTGGCTTTTTTGGCTGCTGCCACACACTGTTGGCTCATATTTAATTGGTTGTCCACAAACACTCCCAAATCCCTCTGAGAGTTTCTGCTATTAAGCCTGGTTTCACCCAGTCTTTTGGTTTTTCTTGCCTAAGTGTAAGACCTTACTTTATTCTACATTGAATTTCATTTTGTTAGATCAGGCCCAGTGTTCAAGTCTGTCAAGATCAACCTTCCTAATGCCGCGACCCTTTAATACAGTTCCTCATGTTGTGGTGACCCCCAACCAGGGGTGGATTCTAAATTTTTTTACTACCGGTTCTGTGGGTGTGGCTTATTTTGTGGGCGTGGCTTGGAGATCATGTGACTGGGTGGGCATGGCTAGCTGGTCATGTGACCGGGTGGCAATGGCTATGTGTATAGGGACTACTCAGAGGGCTGAAAAAAGTCATTTCTGACAGGTCCTCGCACTTTTGACTGGTCCTCACACTTATGACCATCCTCACATTTATGCCCGTGCAGCATTCTTAACAACCATGTTACTCATTTCACAACTGTTTCTTTTCACCATGGTGATAAGATAGGGCAAAAAATGTAAAATGTGAGGACAGTTGTAAATTCGAGAACTGGTCAAAAGTGCAAGGACCAGTCAAAAATAACTCTTTCAGCCCTCTGAGTAGTCCATGTGCACAAAAGGACTACCCAGAAGGCTGAAAAAAGTTATTTTTGACAGGTCCTCGCACTTTTGACCGATCTTCGCACTTATGACTGGTCATCATTTATGCCCATTGTAGCATTCTTAACAACCGTGTCACTCATTTCACAACTGCTTCTCTTCACCATGGTGACAAGATAGGGCAAAAACGTAAAATGTGAGGACAGTCGTAAGTTCGAGGACTGGTCAAAAGTGCGAGGACCAGTCAAAAGTGCGAGGACCAGACAAAATAACTTTTTCAGCCCTCTGAGTAGTCCATATGCATAAAAGGATACAGCAATAGAGAGGGATGAAGGAAGGGAAGGGAAATTAAGAGTAGGACTGAGGGTAAGAGAGGGAGGAAGAGAGGAGGAGAAGGAGAAAGGAAGAGGAAGTAGGGAGGAGAAGAGGGGGGGAAGAGAAAGTAAGAAGGAAAGAAAAGAGAGAGGTGGTAGGTTTGAGGAGAAAGATTGCTGTACAGTAAAAAAGATGAAAGGGAAGAAAACCAACCCCAAACAAATATGAAGATATTAAGATAAAGAATGAATTGTTTAACTTTAAAGAAAAAAAGAGAACAAATATGAATAAATAGCAATAATTAGAAACACACATACAAACATACAATGTATTTTCTTTGAACAGAGTATTTGGCCGGTTCACAAATTCAAACAATGTTTAGTCATTTCAATTAAATTTACAATTTCTTTATTTCCTTTTTGCCATATTTATTCCTCATCTATTTTTTTAAAAAAACCAATATTACCCTTCATCCTCATCTCTAATCTTAATCAAATTCAATTTTTCCCTTCTATTCTATATTATACCCCTTCGCATTGTCATCTATTTTTATATCCATCCTCACATTGGTTAATTATGTAATTATTAATACAGTTGTTTAATACAAATTCAACATTTTAATATAAATCAATTAGTTATATAACTATCTTTGTTGTATATTAATCAATATGAACATGAATATTCCAATTATTTCCATGCAATCCAATTTCTTACAAATCAATTAATTATATTTACCAATAATAATAAACCAAATAATTTCCCCCATATATTCCTCCAAACCACAACTTAACCATTTCTGCTTTCAACACAATATTTATTTTATTTATTTTTATTTTATTTTGAATTTGTATACCGCCGTTCTCCCTGAGGACTCAGGGCGGTGAACAGCCAAGTAAAAACATCAAATACAAATATTAAAATACAGTTAAAATATATATATAAATTTGGCCCCATTAATTAAAACGATAAACAAAACAATTAAAAACACTTAAAAAGAATTAGGCCAGCCCGGCTTGTTGGAAAAGGAAGGTTTTAAGGGCACGGCGGAAGGCACTGAGGTCATGGATTCTCCTTATCTCTGGGGGCAACTGATTCCAGAGGGTAGGTGCCCCCACAGAGAAGGCCCTCCCCCTGGGGGTCACCAGCCTGCATTGTTTGGCTGATGGCACCCCGAGGAGGCCCTCTCTGTGGGAGCGCACGGGTCGATGGGAGGTTGTCGGTGGCAGCAGGCGGTCTCGAAGATAGCTAGGCCCTATGCCATGGAGCGCTTTAAAGGTGATAACCAACACCTTGAAGCGCACCTGGAAGACCACCGGGAGCCAGTGCAGCTCACGCAGGAGCGGTGTTACATGGGAGCGCCACGCTGCTCCCGTCACTACCCGTGCTGCTGCGTTCTGGACCAGTTGGAGCTTCCGGGTGCTCTTCAAGGGGAGCCCCATGTAGAGAGCGTTGCAGTAATCAAGGCGAGAGGTTACGAGGGCATGAGTGACTGTGCACAGGGAATCCCGATCAAGAAAGGGCCGCAACTGGCGAATCAGGCAAACCTGACAAAAGGTCCCCCTGGTTACAGCCGTCAGATGTTCCTCCAAGGACAGCTGCGTATCCAGGAGGACTCCCAGATTGCGAGCCCTCTCTGTGGGGGCCAAAGACTCGCCCCCAATAGTCAGTGATGGAGTCAACTGACTATATCGGGATGCCGGGAACCACAGCCACTCAGTCTTGGAAGGGTTGAGCTTGAGCCTGTTCCTCCCCATCCAGATCCGTACAGCCTCCAGGGACTAGGACATCACTTCAATATACAATTAATAGTATCTCAATTATTACAATTCCCTAGTTAAATAGAGCTTTTTTTCTTTTGTGTTTTAAAATCTTGAACCTCCTTTTTTGCCCTAAATTTCCCATTGTTTGCAGTTTTGCACCTACCTTTTTTTGGTGAGGAAAAAGAAAAAGAAATCTCTCTCTGCCTCATTTTGTCACATTGCAGCAAAGACCCTGCTTTACTTTCAGTTTTGTTTTTTCAGCATAGCTAGGGGAAAAAAAAATCTGCTCGAGATTTTTTTGCAGCTAGCAACAGAGCCCTCCGCAAAACAGCTAAGAGCAAATCAGCAGAGAGTTGAGGCTGATCTAATCAACTTGTGCTAATTAACCTATCCTGAAGCTGAAAGGGGCTGTTTTTTCTATTTTTGCAGGCACCGGTCTACTCATTTGTTTTCTTTTAAAACTGATCAGCTGTAGGGTGGCCCTTTGAAGCCCTGTGGCAAGAATTTAAACAGTTTTTTTTCCCTCTAGCCATCAGCTGGGACTCAGGAGGCAGCAATAGATTGGGAGTGGGTGGGGTAAGCGAACGGCCGGCGATCCAACAGAGGCAGAGAGTGAGGGTGAGTGAAGGTGTGGGGGGGGGGGCGAGAGAGGACTTTGGCGACCCCTGTGAAATGGCCGTTCGACCCCCAAAGGGGTCGCGACCCCCAGGTTGAGAACCGCTGATCTAGGGTGTTGGCTATTCCTGCCAATTTAGTATCATCTGCAAATTTGGTAAGTTCCCCTTCTATTCCCTCATCTAAGTCGTTTATGAAGATATTGAAGAGTATTGGGCCTAAGAGGAATCTTGTGGTACCCAACTGCTTACTTCCCTCCATGTAGACATAGTACCATTAAGGACTACTCGTTGAGTATGATTTGTCAGCCAGTTACGAATCCATCTGATGGTGATGCTATCTATCCCACTTTTTTCTACCTTACCAAGCTTGTGGTCTACTTTGCTGAATGCCTTGCTGAAATCTAAGTATATTATGTCCACAGTATTTATTTATTTATTTATTTATTTATTTATTTATTTATTTATTATTTATTTATTATTTATTTATATGCCGCCCTTCTCCTGAGACTCAGGGTGGCTTACAGTGCGTTAAGCAATAGCCTTCATACTTTTGTACATTTATACAAAGTCAGCTTATTGCCGCCACAATCCGGGTCCTCATTTTACCTACCTTAGAAAGGATGGAAGGCTGAGTCAACCTTGAGCCTGGTGAGATTTGAACTTGCACTAATTGCAGGCAGCTGATGTTAATAACAGTGCTTTAGTCTGCTGCGCCACCAGGCTCTGGTCTAGTAATTTAGCCACTTGTGTTGAAGAATGAAATAAGATTGGTTTGGCATGATCTGTTTTTAACAAACCTGTGCTGACTTCTAATTATTACTTTACTCATTTCTAGATGTTGGCAGATCTGGTTTTTTAAATTATCTTTTCCAATATCTTCTCAGGTATTGATGTTAGCCTGATTGGTCTATAGTTTCCTCGGTCTGTTTTTTTCCCTTTTTTGAAGATGGGAACCACATCAGCTCTTTTCCAGTCCTCTGGTAGTTCCCCAGTGCACCAGGATTTTTGAAAGATGTGGTACAGTGGTTCTGAGATGACATCTGCCAGCTTCTTTAGAACTGTGGGATGTAATCCATCTGGTTCCGGTGATTTGTATTCATCAAGATCAGACAGGTGTTCTCTTTCCATTTTTTTCTTAACTTTTATTTCTAGTCTGTCTTTTACAGTTATGTTTTTGCTAAGTTGGACTATTGGGGGTTTTTTTGTGTGAAGACCGATGCAAAGAATGAATTAAGCAGCTCTGCTTTCTCTCTGCTGCCTGTTACTTCCTTGCCATATTCTCTCTTTAGTGGACCAACTGTTTCCTTGATTTTTGTTGCAAGTTTTTGTTCATTCTGAGTCTTTGCTTTCCTGACTTCGTCTTTGCAGATTCTGGCTATCCGCTGATATTCTGCCTTAGTTATGTGTCCTTCTTTCCACTTTTTGTACTTGTCCTTTTTGTCTTTCAATTTGTCAGAGAGATCTTTGTGCAGCCATGCTGGTTTCTTCTTGGATTTATTTTTCTTTTTCAGTGGTATTGTGCTGGACTGGGCTTTTACGATCATATTTTTCAGAGTTTCCAAAAATTCTTGAGTTGTTTTCCCCTTTAGGATTTTCATCCAAGGAATTTTTCCCAAGTTCTCTCTGAGTTTATTAAAATCAATTCTTTTAAAATCTTGGATTCTGGTATCATTATGCTCTATTGCTTATGTTTGCATTATGTTGAATTCTAGTATGACATGGTCACTCTCATCCAAGGTTCCTGCGATTTCAACCCCCTCTATCACTTCTTTTCTGCTTGTAAGAATTAAGTCCAGTATGGTTGTCCCTCTAGTTCCCTCCTCTACCTTTGGGACAACAAAGTTGTCAACTAGGTTGGTCAGGAACAGTGGTGGGTTTCTACCGGTTTGCCCCAGTTCAGGCGAACCGGTAGTGGCGGCAGCGGGAGGCTCCACCCACCCTCCTGGACATCATCACGGACGCTCTGCACATGCACAGAAGTGCCACGTGTGAGCGAAGCAAGTGCGTGAGCATGCTCACAGTTCCGAACCAATAGTGAAGGTAAGTGGAATCTACTACTGGTCAGGAACCTATTCGGTTTCTCACTTGGTGAGGAATTAGTCTTCCAATTGATGTCAGGGTAATTGAAGTCCCCCATTACTATTGTAGTGTGTTTCCTACATATATTTGTTAGTTGGTTGGCAAAAAGTACATCTATTTTTTCTGCTTGGTTGGGTGGCCTGTAGTATACATCTATGGCAATGTCATTCTTTTTTTCTTTTATATTGACCCATATGCATTCTAGGTGGTTTTCATCTTTGGTTTTGTGCATTTTTGTAGCAATGTAGTGGTCCTTTACATACAATGCAACTCCAACATACCCATTCCTTACAACGTACTACTTTTTTCTATCAATTTTTATATACCTTCAAATTTCTCCGTGAATTTTCCTACTTTTAGAAATCATTCTACTTGGGTACACAAATTCATATATTTGCTCTGATTTTTTAACTGGTTTTGCATCACTTGCTATCATTCACTCCATTTTTCCTTTCAAATACAGCTAGCTGGAGTGTTCACGGATATTTTCAATCTAGCCCTGTTGCAATGCTCTATCCCTACCTGCCTGAAGACATCTATTATAGTGCCAGTCCCTAAGCAGACAGTAGTGGTATCCCTTAATGATTATAGACCAGTAGCTTTAACATCTGTTGTCATGAAATGTTTTGAGAGGCTGGTGTTGAACTATATTAAGGCTAGTCTTCCATCTACTTTGGACCCATGCCAATTTGCATATAGGGGTAATAGATCAACTGACAATGCTATGTCTCTTGTTGTCCATACTGTATTGAATCATTTGGAACAACAGGGGACATATGCGAAGCTGTTATTTGTGGATTATAGCTCTGCCTTTAACACCATTTTACCCAACAGGTTTTTTAAAATGCCCAATTTGGATATAACTCAAGAGGATTTGTTTGTGGATAAGGGATTTTCTGACAGATAGGCCACAGTCAGTAAGGATGGGATCTCACCATTCCTCTACTCTGATACTAAGCACAGGAGCCCCCCAGGGTTGTGTGCTAAGCCCTTTCCTTGACTCCTTGTACACATATGACTGCACCCCATTGTATAACACCAACACAATTATTAAATTTGTGGATGACACAACAGTGGTGGGGCTCATTAAGAAGAACAATGAGTCTGCTTACAGGAAGGAAGTACAAGGGCTGACATTGTGATGTAATGAAAATAATCTCACACTTAACACCACAAAAACTGAAGAACTGATAATTGACTTCAGGAGGAAGAGAGATGTATATTTACCATTGTACATAAATGGTGAGGAGGTGGAGAGGGTGGGTACTTTTAAATTTCTGGGCATTTATATCTCGGAGGACCTCTCATGGACTATGAATGCTAACATGCTTGTGAAGAAGGCACAGAAGAGGCTGTACTTCCTGAGAATGCTCAGGAAGATAAATCTATCTCAGCATCTACTTCTGTCCTACTATTGCAGCACCATTGAGAGTGTCCTGACATATGGCATTCTTATATGGTATGTGAGCAGCTCTGTAGCGGACAAAAAAGCTCTACAGAGAATCATAAAACTGCCCAGAATATCATCGGACTCCAGCTACCAGCCCTGGACGACATCTTCAAATCTCGCTGTTTAAGAAAGTTGCATAACATTCTCAGAGACTCTTCCCATCCTGCTTATAATCTTTTTGGACTGTTGCCTTCTTGCAGAAGCTACAGATCAATTAAAACTCAATTAAAATGCCCCCCAAACCCGCAATCCCCTCCCCGATTCCAAACATGGGTTTGTGCAGAGACAAAAAAAAGTGTACCATGTTTCAGGCGGCGGATCTGGCCAGGAGGAAAGAGAAGTTGCGTCTGCTGAAAAGGAGGACGGGGACGCGCGGCTCTGCAATGTGCAGAAAAACACTTTTAGGCATCAGTGCTACAATCTCCTCCCTGAATCCAAAGCACTTCCCAGTTCCCCGCTGCACATTGCAGGGGAACTGGCCGCCACCTGAAGCGCGACTCTTGAGGTTTGCATTTTGGAATCCGGGCAGCGATGGCTGGAAAGGAGGAACGTTTCCCTTTAGGGGCTCTCATTCAGCTCGGCTTGGCTCCTGGGCGCAGAGAGGGTTAGGCAGCGGCGGCTCCTCACATTGCTGGGGAGTGAAGTCAGCGCGGCCAGAGGGGTGACCAGCCGCAAATCGTGGTACCCGCCTTGTTCCCCAAGGCTGCTGGGCAGATTTCCCCCCCCACACACACACACTGTCCTGAAGAGGGAGGGTTGTTCCTCAGGCTGTGCCCCGACCCAGATCCCCGCCACCTGGAACTGGCAGAAAATGGCCAAAGGTGGGGGCCGGCGGGTGGGCGGGGCTACATTCGGCGTATAAGACGCACCCAGATTTTCACCCCCTTTTTTGGGATAAAAAGGTGCGTCTTATACACCGAAAAATACGGTATTTCAGTGTGAACATATTTCAAAAGGCTGTGCTGTCTCTGTCCTTGCCCACACCCTGCTGTCCTGTAGAAAACCTCTATACATCCAGCTTTTCAATTTGTTTGTCAGATGCCTAAAAGTGATACTGCCATTCAAGTGGAGGAAGTGGGGACTTGGATTCAATTTACTAGCATGATCTGTGTCATCAGATATTTTACAACCTATATCCTGGCGCCAAGGAAGCCTGAGATTCCCTTTACCTGCAGGAATTTATATGACACCCATGTGGGTTGTCTCACTTTAAAGGGTAGTGGTGGGAATGCATGTTTCTTTGGGTTCTCAAAGGAAATAGTAAAGAAAACATCTTCACACTTGTGTATTGGCTAAAATCTGCATTCTGACTTAAAGGGAGGGGTCTCTACCACTTTAATCCTACTGCTTTGCCTAAGGGTATTCAGATTGTGCTTTAGCTGGATGGCTTTCACTTCTGCTTAATAAAAGAATCCTTTTGAACAACTACGTTTCAAGAGTTCGTACTTTCTTAAGTTGGAAGGAGAGGCAATCTTTACAGAAAGCACAATCTGCAAAATGGTCAACCCAGAGAAGCAATCTTCGCTCTACTGAGAGGACCTTGCAAACCATGTCTGAACAAAGCAGAGAGCTGGGAGAAACCGATTGCTGGGGAGAGACAGCAATTGCCACCCAGTCAGATGCCTGTCTCATGCAACCCATCAGAGAGGATGAGGTAACCCTGGAGAATCTGGTTGATTGGCATCGGGAAGAAAGATGGCTGGGATGAGAGAACCAGAGGAGTCACCCTCAACCGTGGCAATCGAAAACCGGGGTGGAAACTGGAACTAGAAGCCCTTACTGACCAGGGGGGACTGACCAAAGCACCCCTGAGGGAGGACTATCTGAAGAGGCATATAACCCAAGTGGTGATGGAAACTTTGGAAAATCTCAACATCCGAAGGGAGTCAGGACAACAACCAAAGAGCACTGAAAGGGCAGCAGTCGTGGATGATGCCAGGGGAGGCACACACCCCCTTCGCAGCCCGCTTATCAAGCAGATGGTGCAGCAGCAGTGGGAGAAGACCCAGCAAACCCTCCCCCACAGGCAGCACGCACACCGGCACCCATTCCCAACCAACCCCGGGCTCCTCAACTGGAAAGAGAAACTCCCCCCCTTGGGGTGAAGTTTGATGGGAATCCGCAACAATTAGGATTCTTTGTGGCACATGTGCTAATCTACATGCAAGAGTATGGGCGTGATTTCCAAACCCAAGGCTCCCGAGTGCGAGTTGTGACCCTAGCCCTCGAGGGTGCCGCAGCCAGATGGACGGTGACACTACATAATGCCAACGCACCAGAACTGCGGGATTTTGACCATTTCATGATGGCCCTGCAACGTCGGTTCAAGGACCCACTGGCAGATCGCAAAGCACGCGACCACATTAAGGTGGTGAAGCAGGTGCGACGGCCAGTAGCAGAGTATACTGAAGTTCCGGGACCCCGCATGTCGTGTGCACTGGCCGGAAGATATTTTGGTGAGCTGTTTCAAGGATGGGCTGAGTGATGATCTATACAATGCCTGCGTGGCCTGAGGGGCACCGAATGACTTACATGAATGGTATGTCACCGCCGAAGAAGCTGAGATCGAGTGGGGCGAGCATGGAAGCAAGAACCCCTCAAACCACAAACCGCATTCTCTCCGAGATCTTCAGCCTGTTTCAAGTGTGGAAAAGAGGGGCACCGAGCTGCACCGAGCTGCAGAGTGTCGTTCGCAAACACCCACCCGGAACCACCCACTAGATCCTGCAAAACCGAGTCGGCGTGGGAAGGAGACTGCAGGGAGACCATAGAAGTCCCATCCCCTCCCCTTTTTGGGGAGGAAACCCTGGCATCTGAACAGGAGGAATCACACTCATTTGGAAGCGATCCAGATGATGAACCATTGATAAGCAAATCAATTAAACCGCTTACCCTCCCCTTAAGACTATTTATCCCAAACCAGGACAGGGAGATAAGTATCCCCACCCTAGTGGATTCAGGGTGTACCCATTGTTTGATCAGCCCAACATTAGTAGGGAAGTTAGGGATTAACGTAGGAAAGCTGAAAACCCCCATTGCTTTCTGCCAACTAGATGGGTCAATAGCAGAAGGGGAGCCAGCTTCTCTGGCCACCAAGCCTCTACATATTGGCATCGGAAGCCACGAGGAAAGGCTTACATTTATAGTGGCACCTGGCATGGAATAGCCATTGGTTCTGGGCCTTGCGTGGCTAAAAAAATGGAACCCACAAATCAATTGGAAACAAGGCATCATAAAATTTCAGAAGAAGGTGGCTTTTGCTGAGTATCCACATAAGGGAATTGAGGGGGCAGAGAATCGAGAAACAGCCATGCCTGGTCACGCCACACCAACTGAGGGCATACCCATAGAATACAAGGATTTAGCTGAGGTTTTTAGCGAAAAAGCCTCAGATGAGCTCCCCCCCCCCCCACCGCGCCACTGACTGTACAATAGAAATCTTACCCGGCGCGAAACTCCCTAAACCCAAGATGTACAGCATGTCACCGAGGGAGTTGGAAGAGCTGAGAACATTCATTGACAAAAACCTAGCAAGGGGTTTCATCGAGCCAGCCTGACCAAAAATTGCAGCTCCTGTGCTCTTTAGAGAGAAAAAGGATGGCTCAAAATGCCTATGTGTTGATTTTCATATCCTTAATGCGGTCAGTGTGCAGAACATGTATCCTCTCCCCATTATGAAAGATATGTTAGCACACCTCGCTAAAGGGAAATTTTTTTTCAAAGCTGGACTTAAGGGAGGTTTACTACCGTGTCAGAATTAAGGAAGGGGATGAGTGGAAAACAGCATTTAACACCCCCCTCGGCTGCTACCAATTCAAGATGCTCCCCTTTGGGTTGCAAGGAGCTCCTGCAGTGTTTATGCAGTTAATAAATGAAGTGCTGCATCAGCGTTTATATAAGGGGGTTCTGGCCTATTTGGACGACATTTTAATTTATACCGAGACCAAAGCAGAACATGTAAAACTAGTCAGGGCAGTTTTAAACAAACTCCGCGCTGCCAAACTTTATGCCAAACTTTCCAAATGTGAATTCCACCAAGAGAAGATTGACTATTTGGGATACCGCATTTCGCACCAGGGGGTTGAGATGGATCCTCTAAAAGTGCAGACTGTACTTGATTGGGACCCTCCACGCATACGTAAACAGTTACAGAGCTTCCTTGGGTTTGCCGACTTTTACCGCCAGTTTATCCCTGCGTTCGCTCAGATTGCCCTCCCCATCACCAAGCTCTTAAAAACAAAGGGGGAGGACAACCCTAAACCGAAGCAGCCATTGAACTGGACAATGGAATGCCAGGCGGCTTTTGAAAAACTTAAACGGCTGTTCTCAGCAGAACCAATTCTAAAACACCCAGACACGGAGAAACCATTTGTCATACAAGCAGATGCCAGCGATGTGGCAATAGGAGCAGTTCTACTTCAGAAGAATGAGCAAGACCAACTACAACCCTGTGCTTACATATCCAAAAAGTTGAATGAGACTGAGCAAAGGTGGGCTATTTGGGAGAAAGAGGCTTATGCAGTTCGTTGGGCATTGTTAACCTGACGGCACTTCCTAGAAGGCAGTAAGACCCCTTTTGAAGTCTGGACTGATCATAAAAATCTAGAAGCCCTAAAGACCCCAAGGAAACTCTCCCCAAAACAAGTATGATGGGCTCAGTACTTTAAACAGTTTGATTTTACTCTAAAATACCTCCCGGGGGGGGGGGACTTTCTGGCGGATGCGCTATCCAGAAAACCGCAATACAACAGTGCAAAGTCAGATGTAATCAAACCTATAGTACAAAACAATCAACTAGCCGCTAAAGTAGTCACCAGATCCCAGGCAAAACAAGAAACATTGACGGACAATGACACCATCCAAACTTTTAAACAAGCATTGGCCACTGATGAATGGTTTTTGAACAACAAATCCAGCTGTCTGACGAAAGAAGACTTGGCTTGGGTGGGGGGGAAGTTGTATGTCCCTGCAAGCCAAAGACTATGCTTAATGGTACAGTGCCATGACTCCAAATTAGCTGGACATTTTGGGTTTGTGAAAACTTTACACATTAAAAGACAATTTTGGTGGCCATCACTAAAAAAGGACATAGAAAGCTATGGAGCTAGCTGCCCCATTTGTACAGCAGCAAAAAGACGCCAGGGAAAATCCCCCGGTCTATTGCAGAAGGTAGCTGAACCTTCAGCGCCTTGGAGAGAGATCGCTATGGATTTCATTGTGGAATTGCCAGTGAGGGAAATACTGTTATTTGGGTTGTGACAGACCTATTTTCAAAACAGGCACATTTTATACCCTGCCAAAAGATCCCAACTGCTAAAAGTTTAGCCAAATTATTCCTAATACACATTTATCGACTTCATGGGGCTCCACAAAGGATCATCTCCGACAGAGGGGCTCAATTCACCTCCAACTTTTGGAGGGCGTTTTTGGGCTTACTTGGTACTGGCCAGAGGTTGAGCACATCCTTTCATCCTTGTACTAATGGTAATTCTGAAATTTTGAACTTGGTGCTAGAACAATATTTAAAATGTTTCATTAATTTTCAACAGGATAACTGGACCGAACTTTTGCCTTTTGCTGAAGTTGCGTTTAATAATGCTGTACATTCAAGCACTGGTTTTACCCCTTTTAGAGTAGCAACAGGGTAGATTTCAGCCCCATGCCTATAGAGCAGTGATGGCTAACCTTTTCCGGACCAAGTGCCCAAAGCGTGCATGTGTTTGAATGAGCACCTGAACCCCCAAAATGCAATGTGTGCATGGCCCATGCACATGCAGCCCGCCCCGCGCATGCGTTTGACCCCCACATGCAGCCTGCCCCTGCCCATGTCCCATGTATGCCCCCGCATGCACGTGCACTCCCCGCTTCCCCCATGCACTCCATCCCCTTGCATGCGCGCGCCCTGTGCACCCCGCAACCCCTACGCATGCATGGCAAAGACCCGAAGACTAGCTGGCCGTGACGGTTGAGCTGGGGTGACGGTTTGCGTGCCCACAGAGAGGGTGCTGAGTGCCACCTCAGGCATACGTGCCATAGGTTCACCATCATGACTTTAGAGGATGAATAATTGGCTTTTTCCAATTTTCCAAGAGTATTTTTCATTAACATGCTATCGTGTTTTCCCGAAAATAAGACCCTGTCTTATATTTTTTGAACCCTGAAATAAGAGCTTGGCCTTATTTTCGGGGGGAGGTGTCTTATTATTTCAGGGGTGCAGGAGGCCCTGGGCGGCCTGCGCACTCACAGCCGGGAGTCCGGCAGAGAGAGACTCTTCAGCCAGGCCACCCATGCCACCCCCCCCTCTCCAGGGCCATCCAAACCCTCAGCCCCCATATCCCTTCACTAACCTGCATTCCAGCTCTGTTCTCCGCTGCACGTTCAGGACAAGTAAAGTAGTCTATGGTAAAAAATAATACCAGTAGTTCAGACCTTTCAAATTCTCATATAAAAAAAAAATCTCGCGATGTTGGAAGGTTTTTTTACCATAGTCCCACAGACTACTTTTCTTGCCCTGCATGTGATGGTGGAGAACGGAGCTGAAAAGAAGGTTACTGAAGGAATATGGCTGCCTTGGAAGGGTTGTCAGGGGGTGGGGGTGAGGGACCTGTGTGTGTGAGAGAAGAGGGGGGGGACAAAGAGAACATTGGTACCAGCCCTGGATAACTCTCCGAGGTTGGATCGGATCTCTCTCTCTCTCTCTTTTTCTTTCTCTCTCTGTGTCACACACACACACACTGTTCTTTGGGATTGCAGCACAAATGCCCCTCCCAGGATTGCAAGGCTAAAGGCTTCGGCTGGAGCATTTTGGGATGTGTGTCTGTGCTGCGATCCCAAGTAAAGAACGATCGGTAGGAAAAGGGGGAGGAGGCCAGCAGCTGTGGAGGTGCTCTGGAGATCTGGGCCGAGTTGCACAGCCCTCACTGGCTCAGCTGATCAGCGGGCAGCAATTAAGGAGCTGAACCTCCATGAGGTGACCAGGGAAGGGAAGGGCTGCCTCCTGTGCTGGCCACGCCCACCCCTTCACTAGGGCTTATTTTTGGGGGGGCATATATTTAGGCGTCACATGCAGTCACTAATTTAAAAGATCTCTAAGAAGTTATCATTCGCTAACTATCTACTTAGGTCAACATTTTCTCAAAGGAAGCCCTCTAGAAATATTGTTAAAATTCTTGTTTTAGCCCATATCTAGAAGGCATCAATTTAGGAAAAATTCATTTTGATAGATATACTCAACCCATGTAGTAATTATTGCACTAACCCTTTATGTCAACCATTTGAAGATCAATGTAAAATAATAAATTCAAATTTATGAAGAGCAGCATTTCTAATTGCATGGTCCTTTGATTCAACAGGTTCCAAAATATAGGCATTCAATTTACCATTACAGATCATGAATGCAACATGACTATTTCTCCATTTGACAAAATTGTATTTTAATGCACTGTGCACACAGGCATAAATTTTAATTCCATACCTTGGGAATATGTGCAGTTTCTAATGCAAAAGAAAACTCTTCCAAAGCTTCTTGATGGTTATGCATACTTTGGAAAGCTACACCTATATGATAATATGTTTCAAATACCTGGAACGAAAGAATTAGGGTATCAAATTACTTAATAACTCTTTCCAACTTTATTTTAACAGGTTCTAAATTTCAAATATTAAAACTGTGATTACCTCCCATTATTAATGATGAAATTTCCACACATGTTCTAAAAATACAGTGAACACTAGAATCAATATTCTAATATTGAATAATATGGATTCTAATTGCATTTTTTAAAAAAACAAATAATGAACCAAATACAGTATTCTCAAGGAACAGGGTACTGAACAGCCTGTATTCAATACAGTAACCTTGGGTGCTGCAATTTTGCAGTTTATGAGGGAAATCCAATTTTATTTCCTTAACCTTCTTATTCTCGTAACAGTATTGTTAGTGCACAATCTATGCTAACATGTTCTTTCTTTATCTGATTATCTGATTTTCTTTAGCATCCTTTGTAACAAACAATTTAGAAAGTTCCAAAACTTGCTTATAATTTCATTGCATTTGGTTAGGATTAATAATTTTCCATGTTACCTTCTGATCTTCTTCTAGAAAGACAGACCACTTGAACAGATGGGTCAGAAATATATGAACTCCCCGATACCATGTTCAGCAGTTGTGCAAGGAAACTCTCCAGACAACTACACTGATTTATAAATGTCTAGGTAATAGGCCAGATTATAAATGGATTACATAATAAACCAGGGATGAGACCAAGAGTACAATTCATCCTTTATAGGAATGGAGCTGAGGTAGAACCCCTTTCAATAAAAATTTAAAGTAAAAAAGAATAGCATTTTCTGCAGGGATTTAAAAAGCATTTAAAATATCCATGGTTTAAGAATTAACAGGTATATCACAGTGTACATCTTGTGGATTAAACCCCATTCGAAATTATGGAAAATTAAATCTGTCTGTTGGAATAAAACTGACAGAATTTTGTTGCACCTTAAAGACCACCACTTCTTCCACTCTGAAATGTAGTCCTTGTTACAGACTATACAATATCAGAAGATAAATAAAAGTTTGTTGGAGGCAGGTGCACATAATGGAACCAATGTGTTAGAACAGGGGTGTCAAACTCAAGGTCCGCAGTCTGGATCTGGCCCACGGGGTACTTAAATCCGGCCCACAGGGCTGACCTGGAAATATCAAAGGACTGGCCCACAGTGCCTGTGGTGGCTAAAACAGGCCGCGTGTGGCAACCCTGCGCCTCGTTTTCACCCTCCATGGCCTCCTGCAGCACACTGCTGGCTGAAAACGGGATGGAAAACAGGCTGAAAACAGGCCATGTGGCTCGTTTTTGGCCGGCAGAGTGCTGCAGGAGGCCATGGAGGGCGAAAACAAGGTGCGGGGAGGGGGGTGCTTGCAGCCCCCCATGCCCCATTTTGGCCAGCAGGGTGTTGTAGGAGGCATCTATTGTTGTCCCCTGTCCCCTCCGCCGGCCCGCAGAGGAGAACTACAATGCTGATCCAGCCCTTGAAGAAATCCAGTTTGACACCCCTGTGTTAGAATGCAACTTCCTACACTGCATGTCTAATCTAAGAAAGAGAGAGAGAGAGAGAGAGAGAGAGAGAGAGAGAGAGGGAACATTTGCACAAGGAAGCGGAATACAGGTAGTCCTCAAGTTACGACCACAATTGAGCCCAACATTTCTGTTAAGTGAAACATTTATTAAGTGAGTTTTGCCCTATTTTATGACTTTTCTTGCCACAGTTAAATGAATCATTTAAGTTGTTAAGTTAGTAACATGGTTGTTAAGTGAACCTGGCTTCCCCATTGAGTTTGCTTGTCAGAAGATCACAGAAGGTGATCATGTGACCCCAAGACACTGCAACAGTCATAAATATGAGTCAGTTCCCAAGCATCTGAATTTTGATCACATGACCATGGGGATGCTGCAACAGTCATAACTCTGAAAAATGGTCATAAGTCACTTTTTTCAATCCTGTTGTAACTAAATGAACTGTTTTAAGTTCGAGGACTACCTGTACAAGGAGTTAAAAGAAAGGAACAGTGAGTTTGTCTTGAGTCTAAGTACAGTATCTAAATTTAGTGTCTAAAGTTAGACTGCTTCCATTGACACTTCATAACCAAATCAGCAAGGATTTCAAGTTAATATTCTATATAGAAATTTTTCAGATTTCAATTACCAACAATTTACAGGTAGGACCAGGAACATATTGTATAGGAAAATTCCTTTGACTCAAGCAGCTTAGCAGTCTTCTATAATACTCTATTGCCTGAAAACAATTTTTTTTAAAAAAAAGTATGAGAACTGAGACCAAATTTAAGAATCTCTGTATTTGTGAAGGAATGTAGACCTGGCCTTGGGAATGGGTAAGGAATGGTGGCTCAGCAGACTAAAATAAATATATATATAAAAGCAGGGATTCAGAAAAGATTAGTCAATCCTGAGAAAGAGAAAAGTGTGAGAAAGAAATTCAAACTAAGCTCAACTTGATTCTGTTCAGTGTAAGGTAAGGCATAAATATGAACTGGAACAGATGGTCAAGATTTTGTTATTCTATCCTGCAATATTTAATTTAATTTATCGCATTTCTATGCCGCCCAACTCCCGAGGGACTCTGGGCGGCTTACAACAAAAATAATGCGAACATAGAAAAATTGTTTAAAAACATTGTAATAATAAATAAATAAAAAGCATATCTGGAATTGCTGCCATGCCTACCTTAGAGTGCCAGCAACAATATTAAAAGCCTGTCCAAGTTTCTCTCTATCAAACAAGGCTATTTTGACTTTTTCTCACTCTTTCCCTTTTCTTTGGGACTAAGTAATTCCGAAAGTCACCTAATAGTTCACCCATTCTCTCTTCCATTCCCAAATCTAGTCCTTCACAATATGGCAAGAAGTAATTTTTTTTTACTTCAACTCAAGAAAAACAAAACAGTAGACAAATCAGTCCCTGCCCCTCCCCCACTTTCTGCAAATACATGTTTTCTGTGATCTCATAAACATTATGATTTGCTAACTATAGAACCAAGTCCACCACTCCTTGGAATGCTGTGTGTATCAAGCCATAATACGTGAAGTCATAATATGCTTTGTGTAGCATATTATATAAATAACCCAGAAGGGACGGGACTTTAGTTTAGCATGTATGCAGAATATAGCCAAATATTCACTATACAAGCAATAGTTTATTTTAAAAAAAACCAAAGAGGCAGAAACTAAAAAGAAATGCCAATGCCAAAGACATAAAAGGAAGAATTCTGAAACGTAAAAGTAATTCAGAATTCCATGTATTTGCATACTAGCATTTTAAGAAAGTCCTGGTTATTTATCTAGGGAACAGAAAAGAAACCCCACACCAAAACAGAGTGGCTAATCGCTTGGAATCAGGATTTCCATTTCTACTCTTCCAAAAGACTTTACGTCTGTCTGTATGGTGGACAGGTTCTCCACCAGGATAGTGACATCTAAGGAAAACGAAACTTCACTCAAGGGTCACAAAACCCTTAAAAGCACAGACATTTCTGCTCTGGATAGAGGAAAAAAACAGTTTGAAGTAAAAGCCAGTGCCTCGCTCGTTTGCTCGTTTGAAGTTACCCTCCGCGGAAGCAGTTTTTCAAACTTGTTTTGAACCGCAACTCTCCAAAGGCCAGGCTAGTTTGCAGTTTTGGAATTTGCAACGAAGGCAGGTCTGCGGGCATCAACAACCAGCCTCATTACCGCCTAAGGCGGTGCAATTACGCCCGGGGTGGAAATCCATTTAGAATTCGCCCGCTACGCGGGCCGCTCCGCAAGCCCAGATGGGGCGCCTGTTACCTTAGGCCAGAGCTTAGCTCGCTCGCTGGCTATAGCGGCTCGCAAGAGCGCCTGCGATCGCGCTTGAATCTGCGCGACCGCCGTCATGAACATGGGGGGAATGGTGGAATTCCCTTCTCTGGCTGGCGATGGGGAACTAGCGAAGGAGATCTGCCCGCTATGGCTGCTGGCCAGGGAAGGGGGCAGCCGCGCGTCCTTCTGGTCCGACCCAGCCAGACGGCGCGAGGTGACGCTCTGCGGAGCCGCCATCCGCGGTGTTCATCCTGTCCCTGCTGAGGGATAAAAGCCATTGCCATGGTAGCGGGAGAACCAAGGCCCGCGCCCCCGCGCTCCTGCACCTGGAGCTACGGCAACCCTAGGCATACAAGTCCTGGCCGCGCTTCCCCTCCGAGTCTCTCGCTTCGATTTCGGAGCTCCGTTTTCACTCGTCTAAACTCACCCGATGCTGCGCGGTCACCGGGATAACTTTCAGTTAAGTTCTGGCTCTCTGGTTCTGGTAAACGAGAATAGAAGTAGCCACACATACATACCTGGACTTTTGTGTTCCTTTGAACGGAGATCTTTGCTTTCCAGGTTCTTTCCAGGTTTTTAGAACCCAACCGGAGACCCGCAGCCAAATTGTTTCCACGATGAGCCGAGAAACAAAGTGTTGGGCCAGTCTGGTTCTCTCGCCTCTGGTTTTTGGGACCCAGCTTCAAGATTCCCTTTCAAGATCGCTGATGGGAGATCTGGCAGCTGCCCTGACAAGGTCTTGAGGGCATCCAGTAAGTGAAGTGGGGTGTTCTAAGGTTGCTTTAGATGAATGTTCAGGACATTATTGTTTTGCATATTAATGAATTCTAACATATTATAGTATTCCACTCTAGGTGGCCCCAAATCACTATCTTGGTTTTAAAAGGTTTCAAGGTTTCAAAAGCCTTCATAAGGAGAAGGAAATAGCCTAGAAAGCAGTCCCTGTGTTGCTAGCCATGATTCTGAGTCAGCAATTGACCCTACCATTTATTCCCTGAATTCTCACAATTCTGATCCCACTCAGGCCCAATAGGACTACTAAGGACACACCTGATTAAAGAAGCTGGAACTGCCCTCAGGAGGGCTCAAGGCTATTTGGATGTGGAAGCTACTTGGGTTCAGTTTGAAAATCACAGTAGCACTGATCTGTAAGTATCAGGGTTCCACCGATTCATTTTCATCATTTTAGGAAATTGCAGTATTGCAAACTCTTGAGAACTGGCTTTAGGCAAACAATAATCTTTGTCAAAAAGAAAAGGTGTGAAAAAGAAAATAGAACTGAAATGAGTACCTTTCGAAGTAATCAGAATTGACATTCAGACTTAAGAGAGAAGAAAGAATATATGACAAACTATTCTCATGAATAGGGAAGGAACAAGACTGGAGAATTAGTAAACCCAAAAACAGATAAAATCTATTCATGGAATTTTAAGATGCAATCTTAATTGTTCTAAATGGGTCTTTAAAGAAAATCAATAAACTATACAGATTAATTTAGACTCATTTTATTGTGTGCAAAATAATTTTTCCTGTAACTAGATAATCAATTGTTATAGTACTACAGTAAAAGGTTTGATCTTGGCTTATGTACAAAATGACAAGAATAACTGAAATCAATGGGCTTAAAGCAGAGGTGTCAAACACGTGGCCTGTGGGACAGATGCGTAACGCCCACCCCTGTTTTAGCGAAAGGAGAAAAAGTCATGATACGTCACGTGACGACAAAGTGACTACACAAGTTTGATACCCCCGGCCTAAAGGAATCATGATTATCTTAAATTTAGATTACAAGGAGACTATCCTAGTAAATTAATTATGGATCTATTTTATTTACTCAAAAGCAAGTCCCATTGTCCACATGAGACTTGTTGCATTACTGTGTACTTATAGTGTCCATCTTTTGTGAACAATTAATTTTTATCATTCTATTGCCACCACTAAATCTTCTAAAATACTTCTGTGCAGAGAAATTTCAAACAATGAGTCATTCAACTCATTGGGTCTTGACTTTGTTTATTAGCTGACATGAGGTCATTGTCCTTTGAATATCATGATCACAGAGTTAGAAATGAATCCCTGCACTGAGACTTAGGGAATGAATGTATGTACGTATGTAAATCAAGTCCCTTCATTTCTTCTAAAACAAACATAACAGTTAAATAATTTGCATTTATGTCAAAATTAAGAATAATTTTATGGACTCTTCAGTAGTCAGGTTAATTTTTATTGATAGATACAGGTAGTCCTTGACTTACAGTCATTCATTCAGTGACCAGTTGAAGTTGCAGCAACACTAAAAAAAGTGTCTTATGACCATTTTTCACACGACCATTGCACCATTCCCCAGTCATGTGTTCCAAATTTGGATGCTTGCTGACTGGCTTGTATTTATGCAGTTTTCTGCAGTAATGTTAATCCTTTTACAACCTTCTGACAAGCAAAGTCAAGGGGGAAATCAGATTCTAACTTAATAACTGCTTAAGTGCAGTGATTCACTTAACGGTGGCAAGGAAGGTCATAAAATGGGACAAAACTCACTCGCCAACTGCCTCACATAGCAACAGAATTTTTGGGCTCAGTTGTCATAAATCAAGGACTACCTGTACTAAACTAATATTGAAGCTCCTGGAGAAAATCTATATGTATTTTTGGAGAAAAGTATAGTATTTATGTCATCACTAAGAGTTGATGCTGACTTGATGGCACATAATATTGATTTTATTCACCTATCTTTCATAATAAAATAAATTTCTACCACCTAGTAGATAAACACTGAGATTTATGAAATTTAAATTCTCTTTTAGAGCTGCTTAGTACATAATTAGACCATGTAATCCAATAGACTTGAAATATCTTCCTGTAAATTCCATAAGATAAGGACATGGAATCACCACAAATAAAATTATTTAAGGAAAAACTAAGAGAAAAAAGGCTTACTGACTATTTTGTTAGATTAACATCAATCTGAGAGGACAGTTTAAAGAGCATAAATAGAGAGTCATTCTTTAAAAAAAAGACTTGGGGAATAGAATTTTTTAAAAAGTAAATATAACTATTAAATATGCAGGAGTAGCTATTATAGTATCAAACATATAATATGTTAGTTAGTCTACATATTTGGAAACTGCAGTTTCTTGAAAATATATAGATCTGAGTAATCTCATTGTTGATTCTTGTTTCTTTTTTTAATTTTTTTTATTTATTTAAAAATACAGACAAAACAACAAATAACAACAAAACATACAAAACATGTAAACATGTAAACAAGAATTCAAATATACATCTTATCCAATTTGTCGCAACTGTACTGTCTGTTCTTATTTGTGCTTTTGACTCCTCCTTGTTGGTCTGTCTCTTATATCTATCTTTGTAATTCACTGTTAACCTGCATTAGTAGTGTATGTTCCTTTTTTTATATTAGGTCACTCCACTTACTTCCTAATCTTTTTTCCTTTTTCTATCTTCCAACCATGTGTACCACTTTTCCCATACTAGATAGTAGTCATGTTCCTCTCTGTTTTGTAATTCCTTTGTGAGTCTGTCCATTTCTGCGCATTCCATGATTTTACTAATTACTCTATCTTCTATTGGTATGTCACTACTCTTCCAATTTTCTGCAAAAATTATTCGTGCTGCTGTTGTTATATAAATGATTAAATATTTAATTTCCTTTTCATATTGCCCATTTATTATGCCTAGTAGAAAGGTTTCTGGCCTCATTTCTATTCTTTGTTGTGTAATTTCTTCTATTTGTGTTCTGATCGTTTGCCAGTATTGTTTTGTCTTTGGGCAGGTACCTTTGTGAAGTTTACATTTCCAGCATGTTGGAGGAGTATTGGGGAACATTCTTGCCAGTCTGGCCGGTGGGAGGTGCCACCTATAAAACATTTTGTACAGATTTTCTTTATAGGGTACAGACATTGTTAATTTATAATTTATTGTCCATAATTTTTCCCAATTGTCTAATTCAATATTGTAGCCAAAATTCTTTGCCCAAATTATCATGTTTTCTTTAACCACCTCTTCTTCTAATTTATATCCTCGTAAATAATTATAAACTTTTTAAATCAATTTGTCCTGTGATCCTTGTAAAATTTTATCTAATTCGTATTGCCCTTTTTGGAATCCAAATTAAGCCAAATCTTTTTTATACTTTGATTTTATTTGTAGGTATGGCCACCAGTCAATGTCTGTACCCATCTCCTTCAATTCTTGTCTCGTTCTTAGTTCCCCTTGATTATTTAGCAAATCTTTGTAGGTTTTCATTTTGGTGATATCCATGGCATTTGGGTAGATCTGAGCTTCCATGGTCGATAACCATTCCGGAATTTTATTGTAGTGTATTTTTTTAATGCCCTGCCATGTCTGATATAGTGCCTGTCTGACAATACGCCTCTGGAAGTATTCATGTCGTTTGTCGGTGCCCTCCCATAGAAATGCATGCCATCCTCATTGTAAATCAAATCCTTCCAAATTCAGTAATCTTTTATTTTTGAGTTCCATCCATTCCTTAATCCAGATTAGTGCTGATGCTTTATAATATGTTTCCCAGTCCGGTAGTGCCAGTCCTCTTTCTCTTGTATCCTGTAGGTGCTTTATTTTAATTCTTGCTTTCTTCCCTTGCCAGATGTAATCTGCTATTAATTTATTGAAATCATTAAAAAAATTCTTTCCCGTTTTTTTTTATTGAAAAGTTTTATAAGAAATACAAACATTTCCCCCCCCACCCTTTCCCCCTTCCCCCCAACCCCCCTCCCTAGACTTCCCAGAACAGGCACAGCGTATAGCATTCACAAACATAAAGCTAAAATATGCTAACAAATTATTGCATTCATATTCTCCCTAGGTCTTTAACTCCTTATAGCTCAAAAACTATAAACATAAACTACTTAAAAATATTTCATTCATAAGCTATATGAATCTTTTTGTTCGGGTACTTTTTTTGCATATAGTCAATCCATCTTCTCCATTCTGATATGTATCTTTCATTTGAATGATCTTTAAGATATGATGAAATTTTTGCCATCTCAGCCAGATGCACAACTTTTAATGTCCACTCCTCAATGGTAGGTGGATCTTCCTTCTTCCAGTACTGTGCCACCAGTAACCTGGCAGCTGTTATTAAATTCAAAACCAACTTAAGTCTCTATTACAGTACAATCCGTGACTATTCCCAACAAAAAAAACTGTGGTGTAAATTTAATTTTTTTCCTTAAAATATTTTGAATAATCCACCATATTTTAATCCAAAAGTCCTTAATTTTTTTACATGTCCACCATATATGAAAATATGTAGCATCTTCACACTCACATCGCCAACACTTGGGTTGTAAAGTTGGATACATGCAAGCTAGTTTTTTTGGGTCTAAATGCCATCTATAAAACATTTTGTAAAAGTTCTCTCTTAAGTTTTGAGCTTGTGTGAATCTTACATTTCTAACCCATATCTTTTCCCATGTATCCAACATTATTGATTCACCTATGTTTTGTGCCCATTTTATCATACAATCCTTGACTAGCTCTGTTTCCGAATCTATTTCCACTAATACATTATACAACCTTTTAATATGCATTTGACCTTTATCTCTTATTTGCTTTATCAAATTCTCATCCTGCTGCATAATACCAATTTTTTGATCCTCTCTCCATCTGGCCTGCAGCTGACCATATTGAAACCAAGTCTTAATAATTCCTTCTTCTCTTAATTGCTCCATAGATTTTAATTGTAATCTAACTCCTTCATTGTAAAGGAGTTCCTTATATGTAAACTTATCTTGCTTTTGCTCCAAATTTATATTCTCTATCGCGTGTCTGGGTACTGTCCATATTGGTAACTTATCCTTTAGTTTATATTTATACTTTTTCCAGACACGCAGTAGAGCATTTCTTAATATATGACTTTTAAAAGTCTTATCTACTTTCTTGTCATACAATAGATAAGCATGCCAGCCGTAGACCAGACCATATCCTTCAATATTCAGTATCTCTTCCTCGGTTAAATTTATCCAATCTGTAATTGCTGAGAGGGTAGCAGCTTCATAATACAATCTTAAATTGGGCATTTTAAGACCACCTCTTTCTCGGGTGTCTTGCATTATCTTTTGATTAACTCGTGGTTTCTTCCCTGCCCACACAAACTTGTTTATGCCCTTCTGCCATTCCTTCAAATTTTCATTTATTTTTATTTTATTTTATTTTGAATTTGTATACCGCCCTTCTCCCTGAGGACTCAGGGCGGTGAACAGCCAAGTAAAAACATCAAGTACAAATATTAAAATACAGTTAAAATATACATATATAAATTTGGCCCCATTAATTAAAAACAATAAACAAAACACTTAAAAACACTTAAAAAAATTAGGCCAGCCCGGCTTGCTGGAAAAGGAAGGTTTTAAGGGCACGGCGGAAGGCACCGAGGTCTTGGATTCTCCTTATCTCTGGAGGCAATTCATCTTTTTTAAGTATAGGTATCATTTGAAAAAGAAATAAAAATCTTGGTAAGATATTCATTTTTACAGTGGCTATCCTACCCAGCAAAGACAGTTGCAATTTCTTCCAATTTTCCATCTCTTTCTGTATTTTTTGCCATAACGGTTCATAATTATGTTGATATAATTTCATATTTGTGGTCATAATATAAACCCCTAAATATTTAACCTTCTTAACTATTTCGAATCCTGCTAACCTTTCTATCTCTTCTTTCTGGCTTCTGTCCATATTTTTAGCTATTATCTTTGTTTTAGCTGTATTTATTTTAAAACCAGATACTTGTCCATAAGAGCAGATTATATCCATCAAGGCTGTAATCGATTGTACCGGTTGGGCTAAGGTAACCACCAGGTCATCCGCAAATGTTCGTAACTTATATTCATGCCATCTAATTCTGATTCCCTTTATTATATCAGTCCCATGTATTTTATTTAATAAAATTTCCATCGTCAAAATAAACAACAACTGAGACAAGGGACAGCCTTGCCTTGTTCCTTTTTCTATATTAAAATTATCTGTTAAACCACCATTGATTATTATTTGTGCTGTTTGTTTTTGATATATTGCCTTAATAGATTGTATAAAATGTTCTCCAAATTGCATCCTTTCTATTAGTTTTAATAAGAATTGCCAGTTCAATCTGTCAAAAGCTTTTTCAGCATCCAGAAAAACTAGCACTGCGGGGACCTGGTTGTTCCTTCCCAAATACTCTAATAAGTTAACAATTTGCCTTACATTACTTTTCATTTGTCTTCCATTTATAAAACCAGTTTGATCATAATGAATCATTTGCTGCATAACTGTCATTAATCTGTTTGCTAAAATTTTAGCAAAAATCTTATAGTCTATATTTAAAAGTGAAATCGGCCTATAGTTTTTAGGGTCTGTATAGTCTTGCCCATCTTTTGGGATCAGCGATATAAATGCTGTCTTCCAAGTTGGAGGTACCTCTCCTCCCTGTTGTATATTATTGAATAATTCCTTCAGTGGTTCCACCATTTCCTCCTGTAAACTTTTATAATAAATAGCTGTCAAGCCATCCGTTCCAGGAGCTTTACCCACTTTCAACTGCTTAATTGCAAACATAATTTCCTCGGAAGTTATCAATTGATTTAAGCTATCCCTCTGCTCTTTTGAAGTTATACAAATATTCACTTTTTGCAGATATTTATCTATATCTATATCTTGAATTTTATCACCAGTATACAGCCTTGAATAAAACTCTAAAAAGGCTTTTTTAATCAATTCTTGCTCATAAACCTCCTTACCCTTGTATTTCATTTTCTCTATTGTCCTTGCTTTCTGCTTTTTCCTTAACAAATATGCCAACCACCTATGTGGTTTATTGGCGTTACAAAAAATATTATGTTTTGCATATTGTAAGTTGGTTGCCACTTGATCTGCTATTAACATATTAAACTGACCCTTCAGTAAATTAATTGCCTCTTTAATCTTCTTATCTGTTGGGTTGGCTATTAAAGCCCATTCCTGTTTATTAATCTCCTCTTCTAATTCTTTTCTTTTTGCCCCCTGTTTCTTTCTATATTTATTATTCAAATATATCAAAATTCCTCGTATGTAGGCTTTACTTGCATCCCATACCATTTCCATAGATGTACCCTTTTGCATATTCCTAGAAAAAAACTCTTTCATAAATTTTTTACACTCTTTTACATTTTCTTCGTATCTAAACAAATTATCATTTAACCTCCAGGACCTCCTAGGCCCTTTCCCATACTCCAATTCCATCCAGACTGGACTATGGTCTGTCAATGTTCTTGAACAGATATTCGTGTTCTTCACCCTAGATAATAAATCATTAGTAATTAATATAAAATCAATCCTTGAAAAAGATTGATGTCTATCTGAGAAAAAAGTAAAATCTTTTTCTTCTGGGTTTCTTTCACGCCAAATATCCCTCAACTCCCAGTCGTCCATCATCTCCCAGAAGGTTTGGGCAATTTTGCTCTTGTTAAAACATTTTGTTTAGGTCCCTTCTTATCTTTTTTTACATCCAAAACACCATTCCAATCTCCCAATAGGATACAAGTTTTATATCTCCATTGTGTCAACTTTGAGTGTAGTAAGTTATAAAAATTTTCTTGTTGTTGGTTCGGGGCATATACTCCAATTACAAGTGTTTTTTCTCCTTTTATTAAAAGTTCAATCGCTAAAAATCTTCCTTGCTCGTCCGCTTCAACTAATTTTGCAATTAAGTCTCTTTTCACATATATAACTATACCATTTTTCTTCTCTGATGCTGCTGCAACGTAATGTGTACCTAATCTTGCATTTGTCAAATATTTTTGATCTTGTATCCTAATATGAGTCTCTTGTAAACAAGTTACTTCATTCTTAAATTGTTTAAGATAGTGAAATATTTTCCTTCTCTTCTGCGGAGAATTCAAACCATTGACATTCCAGGTCAAAAATCTAGTTCCTATCTCTGGGCCTCTGAAGCACTTGGAGCAATTTCTGATGGTCTTGCCTCATTTGACCTTTAGGTCTTGCTCCTCCCACAGCTTCTGTTTTGGTAGTTTCTTGAGTTGCTATCTGCAGTTGTTGTTGTTGTTGTTGTTGCTGCTGTCTTAATTCTTCCTTACGTTTAGCTGTTGCTGCTCTGGTCTGTCTTTGATCCTTCGGTTTTGCAAATATATCAGTTAAATCCACATCTTGAACAGCCATCTGAATTTGTAGTGGTTCTTCTTGACCAGTCAAAAGTCCCCCCTGGACCACTGTCAGTAGCTCTTCTCTCTCTCCTTCCAGTACTTCCTTCTTTCTTTTTCCTTCTGGTGATTGGGTGTCCCAGCCTTTAATACATTGATGTAAAAATCTCTTGCTTTCCATATTGTATTAAGCCAATATCTCTCTCCAGAATACATCACCACTAAACCGGCTGGGACCTCCCATCTGTACTGTAATTGACGTTTTTTCAGCTCATCCACCAGAAAAGCATATTCCCTTCTCGCTCTCAACATCTTGGCGGGGGGGGGGGTTCTTTCATTGTCATCACCTCCTGGCCTTCAACCTGAAGCTTGTTTTTAAAAGTAGCCTGTAAAATTTCATTGCGTACTCTCCTTGTAGTAAAATATATTACAATGTCTCTTGGTAAGTGTTTCTGTCTGGCCACCCAAGAGTTAACACGATATGCCTTGTCAACCTGCCAGCCCAGCTCAGTTTTCGTCTCCCCCAGCAACTGTGCCAATGCCTCTGACATCATTTCTTTCAAGTTCTCTTGTTTATTCCCCTTCACCCCTCTGAATCTTAAAGCAAATTCCATATCTCGATATTGTAACATCGTTACATCATCTTCAGCTGTCTCAAGTCTGCTGTGAGTCTCTCCCAATTTTTTGTCCAAAATTTCCGTAGATTGCTTAATTTCTTCAACTTTATCATCCACCATTTCAATATCACCTGCCAAACATTTAAATGCCAATAGTATATCATCTCTGATCTGCTGGTTCCGAATTAAAATCTCATCTGAAACAGCCTGTATTTTTTCATTAGTTTCATTAATTTTTTCCTTGGTTTCATTAATTTTTTCATTAATCACAGTAGCAATTTTATTTCGTGTGGCTTGTAGGGCTTCTTGTATCATCTCAAACGTTAAAATCTGTGGGTCTGTTAGAGGGGCAGAGGCTTGCAATCTAGGGGTATGAGCTGGGGAGCTTCCAGCGCTCCCAGTTCCTTTAATAGGAACGGTCTTTACAGATTTTGAGGCCATTTTCAGTTTAAATTGATTGTTGTATTTTATTCAGAAGCCAAAAAGAAAAGTTCATCAAAGTCAAAGAATTTTCCCAATCGTAAATTAACGTTTAAAATCCTCCTTCTCTCAGCACAACAGTTCTTTCCAGGCAAGAGGCTGCCAGGGAAACGAAACTTTCTGTAACTTTCCCTTTCTCCGCCCCTCCCTTTCAGGTTTCAATTGCCATTTTGATGCAAATTGCTAACTTGTTACTTCCGAAGGAGGCAATAAGCTTTTGGAGTTAAGTGTGAATACTTGCAGTCTGACTTTTCCTGGCTTGTTCTGCCTGCAGCAATTAAAGATGTTAAAAATCCCTCATTTGTTGTCAGCAGAAATGGTCGCGGCTTCTAGCCCGCTAATTAGTGGAGTCTTCCCAGGTCCGGAGCAGATTGGCAGACTTTTAGGGAGCCCTCACCCTTCGCGCCCCAGGATTTCTCCTAAGGCACTTGGGGGGGCTCTACCTCCGCCTGCTGGCTCTTCTCTCTCCCCTTTGCCCGGGGAGAGGGTTTTCAAGCCCTAGACAGCTGTTTTTCGGCTGTTCTGGGGCTTTTACGAGACCAGGGATCAGACGCCCAAGGAGGGACGTCAGCGAAGTCCTGCAGAGCCACCCGGAAGTCCAAGAAAATCTTCCCCGGTTTTATTGGAATCACTTGGAATAGGTATAGAATTCTAGGTAAAACATTCATTTTAATTGAAGCGATCTTTCCCAAAAGAGATAATTGTAGTTTTTTCCAAATTTCTAAGTCTTTTTTAATTTGTCTTATTAATTTATCATAATTATCTTCTCTAATTGATGAGCTTTTATTGGTGAGCCATATTCCTAGATATTTTACCTTCTTTGTCGTTTGTATGCCTAATTCGTCTTCTAATTCCTTTTCTTGTTGACTGGTGAGATTTTTTGTTAGTATCTTTGTTTTTTGTTTATTGATTTTGAGTCCGGCTACTCTCCTGTATTTTTCTATTTTATCTAATAATTTAGTGCTGGTGGTTATTGGTTGTTCTATAATAAATACGATGTCATCGGCGAAAGCTTGGAGTTTGTATTCTTCCCTTTTAATTTTTAGACCTTTTATTTCCTTGTCTCTTCTAATTTCCTTTAAGAGAGTTTCCAAAGCTAGTATGAATAACAGAGGGGACAGGGCACCCCTGTATCACCCCTTTTGATATTGGAAATTGTTCTGTCAAGTCACCATTTATTGTTATTTTTGCTTTTTGGGTGGAATAGATTTTCTTTATCATGTTCGTAAATTTGTCGCCGAATTTCATCGCTTCCAGTTGTAATGTAAGAAATTTCCAGTTTAGATTGTCGAAGGCCTTATGTGCATCTAAGAAGATTAAGGCCGATTGTTTGTCTACATTTATTTCATAATATTCTAATACGTCAATTATTAGTCTCATTGTTTTTTATCTGTCTCTTTGGGATAAAACCATTTTGATCCGAATGAATGTATTCGTTAATTATTTTCTTAATTCTTTCTGTAATAATCGATGTAAATAATTTGAAATCCACATTTAAGAATGATATTGGTCTGTAATTTTTAATATGTGTATGGTCAGTCTCTTCTTTTGGTATCAATGTGATAATGGCCTCTGTCCAGGAATTGGGGATTGTAGCTTCCAGAATTGCGTCATTAAATACTCCAAGTAGAATTTCATCTATTGATTGTTGGCAAGTTTTATAAAACTCTGCGGGTATTCCATCCGGTCCCAGGGTTTTATTTAATTTCTGTTTTTTCGCGGTCAGGAAAGGGTTATCTGCTCCTAATCCAGCGAAGATCGGGTCAGGAAGTTGATAAGCTCCTCCTCCTGTTGCTTCCCCAGCTTTCTGACTCGATCTGTGCTGGATCGGACGCACATAGCCTTTCTCCTGCCTTGCAGTCTTTTCCTTCAATTCCAATTGGGGTCTTTTTATTTCTAAATTTTATCCTAAATTGCTAGCTGAGGTGCACAGCGAGAAGGGCTGCTTTGGTCCAACTCCGTTGTGACCGCTTGCGGTCTTTGTGGATTGAGACCCCTTAGCTGGGTCTCTCCTGCTCGGCGCGAATGGTTCACGCCTGACACCGCCGCTGAGAGCCTCCTCGTGGAGTTGAGGCTCTCTGCTCTTTCGTAGCGGCTGTTTTGTTTGATTTCCGGCGAGCGATCTCTCCCTCGCCGAAGGCACCTCTCGGCACCTTAATTACTGCCTCTAGCAGCCGCTTCGCTTCTTTTGCCGCCCCCTGAGTCGCTCAGCTTCTGGCCGCCTCGCCATCGCCTGCGCTCGCTGCCGGGATCTTTCACAGCTCCAGATTGACGGAGCGAAGAAGCGGTATTGTAAGGAGGGCGTTTTCGCCAGGGCTATTATTTGGGGCATTTCTCCTGGCTTTGGACGGCGACTGGAGTGATATTTGTATAGCGGCCGCCATTTTGTCGTCCTAGGCCACCACTGAACGCTGACTATAGCGGACGCCATTTTGCCTCACCTCGTGGCATTAGAGGCCCAGTTCTAAACGACATGGCATCACGTCCTCCTAAGGCGGCTAAATGCCATGCCTCTGAGGATCCGGCTCCCGGCCCTTCATCAACTGAGCCACCAAAAAAATCAAAAAAATCTCAGGCCTCTAGGGAGGAAAAGAAGGCGGCGGCCAAGGCTAAAGAGGAGCTTCGCCTACACCAGGCCATTGAACGCTCCATACAAAAGGCCATCAGAGAGGCTTCTGTTAGAGAGGCCCCAATCCAACAAGGGGTGATTGCCACGCTAACCCCACTGGCCCCCCAGGCCTCTGTGGCCACCCCACCTGAGCCAACGGAATTACAGGCCCAGGAATCACACCCTTTATCTCCGGATGGGGGTCAATTACCAGCCCTACCACAAGGGGGGATTTGTGAAGCCCTGTTTGGGGCACAGTCAGACACACCTCCCCAAGGCCAGGCTCCCGCTTCCTCTACTCCTTTAGAGAACGCACCATCTAATTTGGAGAGCAATGCACCTCCGGGGCCCTCTGTTACTCCTGAAATCCTGGCGTTCATTCAATCTGCTATTCAAAAAGGGGTTCAGGTGGAATTGCAGCGCAGAACATCCTCCTGGGTGGCTGAATCTGCCTGCTCAAATCTGGAGATAGAAGGTTCCCTCTTGGAAGAAGGTCAGGCCCCCCCGTGATCACTGCCACTTCGGGGGCGCCATCTGAGCATCCATCTTACCATGACGAGGATGCTAGGGAAAGGGAGCTTTCCGACGACGAGGACCTCGCTCCCAATCAGCCGTCTTTCATAGGCTTATTTAAACCTCACCTCTTTAGGTCCCTTTTACACAAAGCCAAGTTGACTACCCGCCTGGGTACCCCTCAGGTCGCTCCTTCCTCTAGCGGGGACAATCAGGGCTCTATTCCCCTCTTCGAGGTTCCTGAAATTGAAACCGAGGAGATCCCTGGTCCCAAGCTCTTTAGGGACGTTCTTAAGAAACAATGGTCTGCGTCTGCTTCGGGGCCTAACCCTAATCAGCTTGACAGGCGGTTTTATAACATGGCCCCAGAGTTGGCCTCCCTTCTTCAACTCCCGACCGTGGACCCTCCGGTGGCAGCCCTTCCGGCTCCCTCCAATGCTACTGGCCCCCCTGAGGAAAACCTCCGGCCGGAGGACAAGCGATTAGAGCAGTCACTAGTTAAATCTCACTTGGCTTCGGCCTGGGCAGCTAAATCTGCTATGGCCTCGTCATTTTTCAATAGGGCATCCATTTTATGGATTAGACAACTGCAGGACAGACTTCCAGTATCGGATTCCAGGTCCCATCAGGACCTTAACAAAATTTTAGCGGCCCTGGAATTTTCCGCCGACGCGACGCTTAATGCGTCCCGTTTCTCAGCTAAGGCAGTTGGATCATCCATAACCTCCCGGCGGTTGCTCTGGCTCCGGAATTGGCAGGCGGACGCCAAATCAAAGTGGCGCCTCGCCTCTGCAGCATTTGAAGGCCCCTTGCCTTTTGGGCACCATTAGAACCTCTCTTAATAGAAACAAAGGACAAGAAACGTATCCTTCCGCCAGTCTCTAGGCTTTCGGAGCATCGCCCTTCCCCGGCTCACTTTCGCTCCTTTCGTCAGCCAGAATTTCCCTATTCGGGAGGTAGGTTCCCCAGGGCCTCCTTCTCTCGTCCCAGGCCTCTGGATCACCAGGGATATCAAAATCAAAGGGGATTCTCCAAACGTCCTCCCCGGGGTGGCCTGGGTCGCCCCTTCCGCAGGTCCAGATAGTCCCCCCCACTCCTCCCATTGGGGGCCGCCTGGCTCTTTTTGCCAGCCAGTGGGAGAGTACTTCCTCCAATTCTTGGGTCCGGGAGACGGTCAGGTGGGACCTCTCCCTCGAATTTCTCTCCACTCCGCCCGACAGGTTTCTATGATGCCCTCTTTCTCGGGATCGTGAGAAACGGCTCCTGCTGGCCTCGGCTATCAAACATCTCCTTGACATTCAGGCCATCGAGCCGGTGCCGCAGGAGCAGCAGGGACAGGGCTTTTATTCCCGCCTGTTCCTCGTTCAGAAATCTTCGGGAGGTTGGAGGGCGATTCTGGACCTCAAGTCCTTGAACCGCTGGGTCCCCTACCGGCGGTTCAAGATGCAGTCCCTTTCCTCAATTCTGGACAGCATCAGGGTCGGGGACTTCCTCACGTCAATTGACCTGACTGAGGCCTACCTTCATGTCCCTATTCATCTGGCGTATGTCAAATTTCTTCGGTTTTGCCATGCGGGTAGCCACTACCAGTACCGCGCCCTTCCTTTCGGCCTATCCTCGGCTCCCCGAGTGTTCACTAAATTAATGGCCGCTATTGCGGCACACCTTCGGGCTCTACCAATTCGGATTCTTTGTTATCTAGACGACCTTCTTATTCTATCGAGCTCGGAGGATAGGGCGCATCAGGATTTGGACACCACCCTCCGGATCCTGACGGCTCACAGTTTCTCCATCAATCGGGCCAAGAGCCACCTGGTACCCACGACCCGGATTCAACACCTGGGGGCTATCATCGATACGGTCGAGAGCAGGGTCTTCCTTTCCAAGGAGCGACTGTCCAGCCTGCGGTCTCTGGTCAGTTCGGTCGCGCAGGGATCTCCTGTTTCCTTGGCGACCCTTTCCCAACTCCTCGGGAAGATGGTCTCGTGCATCGGCATCGTACCATGGGATCGTCTCCACTGCAGGACCCTGCAGTGGTTTCTTCTCCCGTATCAGAAGTCCCACCATTCGGCTTCTAATCAAATTGTTCACCTTAACCCCTCCGTCCTTCAGTCCCTCCATTGGTGGTCCTCCAGGTCCCTGTTCAAGGGGAGGGAGTTCAGGGAGCCCAACCCGGTCGTCCTAACAACGGACGCCAGCCTTCTCGGCTGGGGGGCCCACATTCACTCACGCATGGCTCAGGGCTCCTGGACCTCGGAGGACAGATCACGCAACATAAACTGGCTGGAGCTCCGGGCCATTTTCCTGGCCCTCAGGGTTTTCAAGGACACCGTCAAGGACCGGCACGTAATTGTCCGGATGGACAATGTGGCAGCCAAAGCCAATGTCAATCGCCTGGGGGGGACCTGGTCCCGCTCTCTCATGGAAAAAGCGGAACGATTGGGGACCTGGGCGGAGGCCAACTTGCGATCCCTACGAGCAGTCCATATCTCCGGCCTTGTCAACACCCAACCCGATTGGCTGAGCCGCTCCATGCTGGACCACGGCGAGTGGCGCCTCGACCCGAACCTTTTCCAACGGATCACGCACCGCTTCGGAGACCCGGTAGTGGACTTGTTCGCGACGAGGGACAATCGCCAAACACCTCGCTTCATCTCCAGATTTCCGGACCCGATGGCAGAGGCCACGGACGCACTCCTGAGCAGGTGGCCCAAGGGCCTTCTTTATGCCTTCCCCCCCCTTCCCCTCCTGTCCAGGGTGGTCCGGAAACTTCTAGAGGAACGGGCAGAGCTGATCCTCGTCGCACCTTATTGGCCCCGTCGGCCTTGGTTTGTCGACCTTCAGGCTCTGTCAATTTGTCCTCCGTGGCGTCTTCCCTCCGCCGACATCGTCCTCCATCAGGGATCGCTCCGCCATCTGGACGCCTCCTGGCTACAACTAACCGTGTGGCGGTTGAGCGCCAGCTCCTGACGGAGTCTCTCTTGCCCGACGACGTGATAGACACCATCTTGGCGGCGTGCCGTCCGGCCACGGTACGCATCTATGCAGTGACATGGCGCTCCTTCGCGGAATGGTGCATTCCTCAAGGGATCGACCCGAAGCAGGCTTCTACTAACCAGGTACTCATCTTCCTTCAGAAGGGGTTGGCCGCCGGCCTCGCGCCGAACACGTTACGCAGGCAAGTAGCCGCTTTGTCTTCCATTCTCTGTTTGGGGTCCCGTAACTCCCTGGCTCAACGTCCCCTGATTCGCTTGTTCCTCAAAGGGGCTTTGAACCTTCGGCCCCCTCCCGTGCACCGTTACCCTACCTGGGACCTCCCAAAGGTGTTGAACGCCCTCACTCGGGAACCATTTGAGCCTATTAGCACTGTATCCTTACGTTTTCTCTCCTATAAGGTATCTTTCTTGGTTGCAATCACCTCCGCCAGACGGATTTCAGAGTTGGCAGCCCTCTCCATGAGGGCTGATCTCTGCGTTTTTCACCCGGACAGGGTAGTCCTCCGCCTGGACCCAACCTTTTTGCCTAAAGTTAATTCCCCGTTTCACCGGTCTCAGGAATTAATTCTCCCAGATTTTTGCCCCCACCCGTCCCACCCTAGGGAATGGGTTTGGCACTCCCTGGATGTTCGCCGGGCACTCCGCATCTACCTTCGGCGGACCTCCTCGTTTCGCAGGTCGGAGGCGCTTTTCGTCTCCTTCCAACCGTCCACGCTGGGCCTTAAGGTCTCCTCTCGCACTGTGGGTTGTTGGCTCCACGCCACCATAGCCTCATGTTACGAGGCTACCTCCACTCTGACCCCCAGGAGCGTCACTGCTCATTCCACCTGCAGTGCCGCCACTTCAGCAGCTTGGACTACTCAAGCTTCCCTGTTAGACATCTGCCGAGCCACCACTTGGGCGTCTCCTACTCCCTTTATCCGCCACTAAAGAATCGATACCTTCGCCTCGGCAGAGGTGGCATTCGGCCGTTGGGTTCTCCAACAGGTGTGCGCGGACCAGGCCTCCACGTCCCGGGCGGGTCCCACCCTATAGCTCTCGGGTTTTGGCATGTCCCTTTCCTGACCGCTGTCTTCCCCGCTTCCCTAGAATGGGCGTTGACTTACCTGAACGCCCCTTCTGGGGACTGGGAAGACAGCGGTCAGCCCCGCCCCCTTTCCCGCCGGTTCGTCTCGGCCGGGCCACTTCTTCTCAATTTTTTCCAGGTGGGCTAGTGTGTCGTCAGGAAGACATCACATCCCTCGTCCGAAAGCTGGGGAAGCAACAGGAGGAGGAGTTTATCAACTTCCTGACCCGATCTTCGCTGGATTAGGAGCAGATAACCCTTTCCTGACCGCTGTCTTCCCGGTCCCCAGAAGGGGCGTTCAGGTAAGTCAATGCCCATACTCTTTGAGTTCCTTCAACAGGTTGTCTCTTTTCTGTTGTTTTTCTTTGTTTTTCTTCGCCAAATATGCTATTGTCAGACCTCTTATATAGGCTTTCGTCGTGTCCCACAAATTTTGGAGGGAGGTTTGCTCTTTAATGTTGATCTCGAAAAATATTTTCATTTCTTTTTCTATCATTTGTACATAGTCTTTGTCTTTTAAGATTTCAGTATTCATCATCCATCTCTTCTTCTTCCGATAGCCTTTCCAAATTATTTTTATCGGACTATGGTCTGCCCATGTGTTTGTCATTATTTCTATTTCTTCTAGGTCTTTCCTAAGGTCTGTTGTCATCCAGGCCATATCTATCCTAGACCAGGATAGATGTGGATTGGAATAGAACGTATACTGGGTTTTTTTTTCTTTATTTATTTCCCTCCAGGCGTCCTGAAGACATAGTTTGTCAGCGTTCCAAATTAGGCTTTCTTCCAGCGCTGACATAACAAGTTGAAGCAGAAAGAGCGGAAGCTTGATTTATTGCTGAGATGAACTTTTACCTAGTTTTGTATGTACAGATAGTGTTTCCTGGGAGACGAGGATGGGGGCTGCATTCCTGTGAAAAGAACGTGCCGGGGTGTAGAGATGGATCTGTATGATGGCCAATGGGATATTGGGGTTGGAGAGCGGAAGAGGAGGGGGTTGGAAGGAGGGGCCAGTTTGGCTGCAATTTGAATCAGAAATGTCGGATTCTGCTATTCTTAAAAATAAAATGATTCATTAGACAGCTTGCGCTTGAGAATGAAGTTTATTCAAGATAGCACCGAAATCTGACAGACAGCCAAACTCTCCTCCAAATCCAGGCTGGCTGAGTTTAAATCATCCCGTTCCCTCCCAGACATCTGGTCGGACGGACTATGGCTGAAGCCAAGCTATCGGAGGAAAGCCTGCTTCAAGGAACGGGAGGAGCAGAAGCGGTCGTGATTCCAGCCAACTTGGAAAATACAAAGGTTCAACTTTCTTCACCTTCCCTCCCCGCAGAACTTCAAGCAAAGAAACGTGAAGCAGATAAGTACCCGGGGACTGTGCCAAAAGCCTTAGAGGCGAAATCCCCTTTTGCAAAGGCAAAAGATAAAGAAAAACCCCTAAGTGAATTGGGAAGGGCGAGCTGGGGATGGGAATGGCAGCGAAGCCCAGACAAGGCAGCACCTCCCCACCCCAGGATGAGAGACGAGGCAGAGGACTATCAACACCAGGGCTGGCCCTCCAGAGCTCAGCACAGAGAGGAGAGGGCAGAGAGGGAGGAGCCACCCCAGTTCAGAGGGAAGTTCGATGGTGACCCAGACAACCTCGCCCAATTCCTCGATTCAGCTGAGATATACATAGAGCGGTTCGGACACCTCTACCCTTTCCCCAGGGCCCTAGTGAATGCTATCTCGGAAGGGCTGGAGGGAGAAGCAAAGAGGTGGTCAGCATCACTCTACAAATACAGGGCTCCCCAGCTACAAAATGCGGATGGGTTCTTGCAACTATTGAGAGCCCGTTATGAGGAGGAGGAGGAGGACCCCTATGTGGAAGACGAGCTCAGAAACCTAATGCAGAGGGGGAAGCCTATCAGAGAGCATATCCGTGAATTCAGGAGAGTCATTGGGACACTGCCTCCCCTACCAGAGCGATTGCTGGTGTATTTTTTTAGAACAAGCCTAGATAAAAGAATTTCCCAAGTGACTGCCTATCGTGACATCCCAAACCGACTCGCTGAATGGTTCCGGGTAGCGATAAAAGTCGACAGAGGGCGGCGGGCGAGTGACACGTCAAAACCACCAGAGGGAAAGGAGAGAGGCCGACCAGACCAGGGGCCACTCAACAGACGAGAAACCCCAACATCACAGCCCTCCTACAGACCAACTGCCCCACGGAGCCCACTGAAATGCTACAGATGTGGGGGAAGCGGCCACATAGCAGCAAGATGTGGAACGCCTAGACCGGGACCCGATCCACCACCCAAAGCACGGCCGGAACGAGGGCCCAAGCGCGTCACCCACGTACCGCAGGAAGCTCCCCAAATCCCTGAGTTCTTCGCTCATCTGACCGAAACCAGAGGAATCCCAGATGAGAGAGATCAGTTCCCCGAACCCTATGACACGGAAGACGAAGGCGAGGATGACCCGATGGTGAGTGGACCCGTCCACCCTTTTCTTTTCCCCATACGCCTAACAGCCCCCAAAACAGGGGCCCAAGAGACTTTCCAAGCCCTAATAGACTCGGGTAGCACACGGTGCCTAATCAACCTACCCACAGTTCTAAAATTGGGAATCCGAGCTAAACAGCTCAAACAACCAATTCGCTTCGAGCAAGTTGATGGGTCCCTAGTGGGAGGAACATATGCCACACATTTGACTGAACCCGTGAGACTAGAACTCGCAGATCACTGGGAGACGATCCGCTTCATAATAGCCCCCAAGATGACAGAACCAGTCATATTGGGACTCTCATGGCTCGACAAATGGGGCCCAATCATTTGGTGGCAAGAGGGAACCCGCAGGCTGAGAATAGCAAAGGGGCCCCAACCCCTGCCGCCCCGACCAGAAGAATTCCCTCCCACGCTGAAACCCCAAAGCAGCCCTCCACTACAGAAGAAAACACCACCAACACAAGGGCCCCTCCCAGAAGGTGCAGCAAAACAATTGGCAGCCGCACCCACCACCGCTTGTAACGCAAACCAGATCCCAAGGGAGTACCAAGACCTTGCAGGGGTATTCAGCGAGGCCGAGTGTGACATTCTGCCCCCCCACCGCGAGACCGATTGTGCCATCGAGATTATCCCAGGAGCGAAACTACCCAAACCTAAAATGTATGCTATGACGCCCCGAGAAATGCAGGAAATGCGGGACTACATAGACAAAAACTTACAAAGGGGATTTATTGAGCCAGTGAAACCAAGGGTAGCGGCGCCGGTCATGTTTAAAGAGAAAAAGGACGGCTCCATGAGACTGGTGGTCGACTTTCGAAGTATCAATGCTGTTTGCGTACACAACTTGTACCCCCTCCCCCTCATGAAAGACATGTTAGCCCACCTAGCTAAAGGGAAGGTTTTCACCAAACTAGACCTTCGAGAAGCTTATTACCGAGTACGCATAAGGGCAGGAGATGAATGGAAAACAGCATTCAACTGCCCCCTGGGTAGTTTCCAGTTTAAAGTAATGCCTTTTGGATTGCAAGGAGCCCCGGCAGTGTTCATGCAGTTAATAAACGAAGTCTTACATGAACACCTTTACAAAGGGGTCCTCGTCTACCTGGACGATATTCTTATCTACACGGAGACCATAGACGAACATATACCCCTCGTCCGCCAAGTACTGGAAAAACTGCTACGGGCAAACCTATATGTCAAACTGCCAAAATGCGATTTCCACCAATCACGGCTAGACTACCTGGGCTACCGAGTATCAAATGAGGGGATAGAGATGGACCCAGCCAAGGTCCAATCAGTTCTACAATGGCAGCCCCCTCGCACCCACAGACAACTGCAAAGTTTTCTAGGTTTTGCGAATTTCTACAGACAATTCATCCCCTCGTTTGCGAAGATTGCCAAACCTTTGACAGACCTCCTAAAGACAGGAAGCCCAGCGATGAAACCTCGCCCGGGACAATCCCTACAGTGGGACCTGACCTGCCAACAGGCATTTGAGACGCTAAAAGGACTGTTCGCGAAAGAACCTGTCTTAAAACACCCGGATCCAGAACAGCCTTTTGTCATCCAAGCAGAAGCAAGTGATGTGGCAGTAGGAGCCGTGTTACTCCAAAAGAACAACCAAGGGGATCTACAACCCTGCGCCTACACCTCCCGCAAACTCACCGATACGGAGAGGCGATGGGTGGCGTGGGAGAAGGAAGCGTTTGCAGTAAGGTGGGCCTTGTTGACCTGGCGGCACCTTCTAGAGGGAGGCCAGAAACCATTTGAAGTCTGGACTGATCATAAAAACCTAGAGGCCCTAAAAACCCCACGAAAACTGTCGCCCAGGCAAGTGCGGTGGGCACAATACTTCAATCGTTTCAATTTCGAGCTTAAGCACATCCCAGGTGGGAGAAATTTCCTGGCTGATGCCCTCTCCCGGATGCCCCAATACAACAGTGAGCGGGAGCAGGTAGTGAATGCCATCATCCCCTCCACCCAAGCTGCGGCCCAAGTGATCACCAGACGGCAACGACGTGACCAGCAAGGCCAACTTGCAAGTGACTTAAGTGCAAAATTAAAAAATGAAACGCTGACAGACCCCTGGTATCGGGACAATCAACATCTCTTGACAAAAAGAGATGAACTAGCATGGAGGGGGACAAAGCTCTATGTCCCACAGAGTTTACGCATCCTGATTCTCAAGAGGAGCCACGATGTTAAACCAGCAGGACACTTCGGGTTCCTAAAGACTCTGCACCTAGTACGAAGGCAGTTCTGGTGGCCACATATGAGAAAGGACGTAGACAGTTATGTAAAAAGCTGCACCATTTGTGCCACGATGAAGACAAGGCCAGGGTGCCCGCCTGGATTGTTGCAACCAGTAGCTGAGCCAACAAGACCATGGGAGGAGATTGCAATGGACTTTATAGTAGACCTACCGAGGAGCAGTGGAAATACAGTGATCTGGACTGTAATAGACTTATTCTCCAAACAGGCACACTTCATTCCTTGTAGTGGACTGCCTTCAGCTCGTCAGTTATCCAAACTGTTCCTGAAACACATTTACCGCCTACATGGAGTCCCCAGGAGAATCATTTCCGACAGAGGGGTCCAGTTCACAGCAAAGTTCTGGAGGGAGTTTCTACGGTCCATAGGTTCATCCCAAGGGCTCAGCTCAGCATTTCACCCGAGCACCAATGGGGGGGCAGAAAGACTGAACGCTATGATAGAACAGTATTTAAGATGCTACGTCGACTACCAGCAGTCCAATTGGGCAGACCTCCTATCTTTTGCGGAGGTTGCATATAATAATGCTGTCCACAGCAGCACGGGGCTAACCCCGTTCAAAATAGTGAGTGGCATGGATTTTGTTCCCATGCCAGAATACCCGAGGGAGCCCCCTTCCTCAGTCAGTTTGACCGACTGGATGGCAATGTTGAGACAAACTTGGGAAAATGTTAAGAGGGCGCTGGCAAAGGCGGCTCAATCTTATAAGGACCAAGCAGACAAGCACCGAACTCCCCAAAGACCATTTCAGCTGGGAGAGAAAGTTTACCTCTCCACCAAGTACTTGAGACTTAGACTCCCGAGCAGGAAATTGGGCCCAAAATTTATAGGACCATTTCCTATAATAAAAATAATCAACCCCGTTACAGTGCAATTGCAGTTGCCACGGCTTTTGGGGAAAATTCACCCCGTTTTTCACAGTAGCCTTCTAAAACCTGTAGTGGGGTCTATCTTAAGGCCAACGCCACGTGAACCCCCTGGGCCCCTGGTTGTTGGGGGCCAAACGCACTACGAAGTGCAGCGGATTCTTTTTTTTTTTTTTTTTTTTTTTTATTGCAAAAGTTTTACAATTACATTTTTATCCCCTTTTTCACCCCCCACCTCCCACCCCAAACTTCCCATCCTCCCTAACCCTCCCTAACCCTCCCCCCCAGACTTCCCTATTACATACTCATAACTAATGACACTAATATATAAGCCTGAACCCGTCCCTCCCCCCTATATAATTTTTCCTCTTTATCTCTTTACATTAAAATATTTCTAATACATTATTTTCAAATAAAAGCTATTTGATACTTTCTAGTTTGGTATTTGTTCTGAACATATTCTATCCACCTTTTCCATTCCCATTCATAAGTCTCTTGTGAACAATCTTTTAAATACGCTGAAATCTTCGCCATCTCTGCAAAACTAGCCATCTTCAAAGTCCATTCCTCGATAGTAGGCAAAGCTTCATTCTTCCAATATTTACCTATCAACAATCTTGCTGCTGTTATCATATACAATATTAGTTTTATTTCACCCCGTGTAAAACCCTTAACTATACCCAATAAGAACAATTGTGGAGAAAATTGAATTTTTTTCTTCAAAACATTCTGCATGACCCACCAAATTTTTATCCAAAAAGCCTTAACTTTCCTACAGGTCCACCAAACATGATAATACGTAGCATCCAAACATTCGCATCTCCAACATTTTGGCTGAACATTAGGGTACATACATGACAACTTTTTGGGATCTAAATGCCATCTATAAAACATTTTATAAAAATTTTTTTCTCTCTTATATGTCTAACCAATTCTTCCTCATGCAACATAATACCAGTTTTTTGGTCCTCTTTCCATCTCAGTTGTAATTGATTATATTGTAACCAAGTTAGATTAAGCCCTTCATCCAACAGTGTCTGTAATGTCTTCAGCTGCCATCTGCCCGCATCTGTAAAAAGAACCTCTTTGTATAAAAACCCCCCGAGTGACATTATATTTGTATTCCACAAAGTATGACCAAGATCCAGCCATAGCGGTATTTTGTAATCCCATTTGAGTCGGTGCTTCTTCCAAACTCTCATCAAGGAATCTCTAAGTATATGACTTTTAAATACTTTATCTACTTTGTCGTCATAAAATAAATAAGCATGCCATCCAAATTCGAGATCAAAACTTTCTGCGTTCAGTATTCCAGTCTTTTTACTTCCAAACCAATCACTTGTTAAAGTTAAAGCTGCAGCATCATAATATAACTGTAGGTTTGGGAGTTTAAGGCCTCCTCTTTCTGGAACATCTTGCATAATTTTCAATTTCACTCTCGGCTTCTTCTCGTTCCAGACAAACTTATTCACACCAGACTGCCAAACTTTCAATTGTTTATCACTTTTAAGCACCGGAATCATTTGAAACAAAAACAGAAGTCTTGGCAAAATGTTCATCTTAACTGCTGCTATTCTTCCAAGTAAAGACAGTTGCAGCTTTTTCCAGGTCTCCATATCTTTCTGGACCTCTCGCCACAACACCTCATAATTATTTTGAAACAATTTCAAATTTGATTCTGCAACCTGAACTCCAAGATATTTTACCTTAGGTACAATTTCAAAACCTGCCCTCCTTTCAAGCTCATATTTACGATCTTGTGTCATATTTTTAACTATCATTTTGGTCTTTTTTGAATTCAATCTAAAACCTGAAACTCTACCATAGTCTTGTATAATGTCATTCATCAAGATTATTGATTCCATTGGTTGTGATAGGGTAACCACCAGATCATCTGCAAATGCCTTTATTCTATAATCCTCTTGCCTTATCATTATGCCTTTCAAAATTTTAGAATCCCGTATTGTGTTTAACAAGACTTCCAATGTTAAAATAAATAAAAGTGGGGACAACGGACATCCCTGTCTTGTTCCTTTTTCAATTTTAAACTCTGTCGTCAAACTTCCATTAATAATAATCTGTGCCTTTTGCTCTTGATAAATTGCTGAGATTGCCTGTATAAATTGGTCCCCAAAGTCCATCTTTTTTAAAGTCTTTAATAGAAAATTCCAATCCACTCTATCAAAGGCCTTCTCTGCGTCCAAAAAAGCCAGCACTGCAGGAATCTGTTTATTCTTGTCGAGATATTCCAATAAGTCTATTACTTGCCTTACATTGTCCTTCATATATCTGCCTTCAATAAATCCCGCTTGGTCCTCATGAATCACCTTTTGAATTACTGGCATCAACCTGTTGGCTAATACCTTCGCATAAATTTTATAGTCTGTATTCAAAAGAGATATTGGTCTATAATTCTCTGGTTTTTTAGGACCAACTTGTTCTTTTGGTATCAAAGATATATAAGCAGTTGTCCAAGATGGGGGTATTTTACCCCCTTGTTGAATGTTACAAAATAAATCTCTAAGTTGTCCCACCATTTCAGCTTGCAAAGTTTTATAATACACTGCAGTCAAACCATCCGTGCCAGGAGCTTTGGCTGTTTTTAACTGTTTAATTGCTGCTGTTATCTCCTCCTCTGTTATGGGATAGTTCATTCTTTCCTTTTGTTGATCAGTAATTTTTGTAACTCTCTTATCATTTAAATATTTTTCTATAAGTCCATTCTGCACCTCTTCTTTAGCATATAATTTAGTATAATAGTCCACAAAAGCTTCTTTAATTAATTTTTGTTGAAAGATTTCTTTCCCGCCAATATCAATACTATCAATAGTCCGTATACTTTGTTTTTTCCTCAATGTGTAAGCCAACCATCTGCCCGGTTTGTTAGCGTTGCAAAATGTATTATGCTTCGCATATTGTAGGCTTGTTGCAACTTGTTCCGCCATAAGCATTTGAAATTGGTCTTTCAGAAGTTTTATAGCACTTCGAATTCTTTCATCTGTTGGATTTTTAATAAGTAATTGTTCTTTATTCTTTATTTCCATTTCCAACTCAATTCTTTTCTTTTGTCGGAACTGTCTATGTTTAGAGTTCATATAGATAAGTACCCCTCTCATATAAGCTTTACTTGCATCCCAAACAATTTCAATTGGAGTACCTTTATTCAAATTTATTTCAAAAAATTCTTTCAAATGCTTTTTAAGTTCTATTGTATTTTTTTCATATCTAAACAAGTTCTCATTTAATCTCCAGGAACGTCTCTCAACCTTATCCATCTCAATTTCTATCCATACAGGGCTATGGTCAGTCAAAGTTCTTGAAAAAATCTTTGTTCTTTTGGTCTTAACAAGTAGATCATTTGACAACAGGATAAAATCAATCCTAGAGAAAGATCTATGTCTATCAGAAAAAAAAGTGTAATCCAATACGTTTGAATTATGTATTCTCCAAACATCTTTTAATTCCATATCTTCTTTCATATCAAAAAAAGTCTGTGGTAGTCTAATTCTAGACTTTGCCAAGCTCTTTTTATCTAGTTTAGAATCAATTACTCCATTCCAGTCTCCCATAATTAAAATAGATCTATAGTCCCATTGCAATATTTTAGTATGTAATATCTTATAAAAATAATCCTGTTGTTGGTTGGGAGCATAAATTCCAATCAGAAGAATTGGTCCATTTGCTGTAAACAATTCAATTGCTACAAACCTACCATCTTGATCTGCTTCTATAACTTTCGCTGTTAATTTTTTATTTACATAAATAACCACACCATTCTTTTTCTGCGAAGTCGAAGATATAAAATGTGCTCCTAATTTTGAATTTATCAAATATTTTTGATCTTGAATAGTTATATGCGTTTCTTGTAAACATATTATATCATTATTAAATTGTTTCAAATATGTAAATAATTTCTTCCTTTTCTGTGCTGAATTCAACCCATTGACATTCCAAGATAGACACTTAAAGGTCATCAGCCTCTTTCTGGAGCGCGGAGCAATATCTTTGAAGTTCATCCGAAAGCTTCGATCTCGCTCCTCCCATAGCGCCACTCTCTTGTACGGTGCTCTTAACTGCCTTCTTGTCTTGTCTTTCCTGTTGTTGTTGTTGCTGTTGTTTAAATAGCTTAGATTGAGCTCTAGTTATACGTTGATCTTTCACTTCAGCCAACTGAATCAAATCCAAAATTGGAGAAGAATCCAGCAAGGGCTCACTCAGAAAACCTCCTTCTGCACCTTGCACTGTTTCTAATTCCTGCTTAGACTGTTCTTCCAATTGCCTCTCTTCACTCTCCTTAATCTCCAAAACTGTAGATGTACGTGGAGATGGAGTTCTTTCCTTAAGTATAGTACTATAAAAATGTTGTGCCTTCTCCACGGTATTCAACCGATATCCTTCTCCCTTGTATCTAAAAATTATCCCAGCTGGTGCGTCCCACCGGAAGGGTATCTGTAAATTTTTCAATTCCTTAACAAGAAAACCAAATTCTTTTCTAGCTTTCAGCATTTTAGGAGGTAATTCTTTAAAAATTTCAAGTCGTGAACCCCCCACTTGTACAGAGGTGTGAAAAGATTTTTGCAGGATATGATTTCTAATTTCTCTATCAGTGAAATATATCACCACATCTCTAGGCAGTTGTCTTTGTCTGGCCACCCAAGAGTTGACTCTGTAGATTTTATCTATTTTATGAAATACCAAATCAGGATTAGCTTGTAAAATCTTGGCCAAGGCTTCAGAGCAAACTTGTCTCAAGTCCTGTCTCTCCTCCTCTCGAATTCCCCGAAGCCGTATAGCAAATTCCATCGCCCGAAATTGTATCATAACAATCTCATCTTCAATTCTCTGCATTTTATTGTCAACTTCATCAATTTTATAATCATTGTCTTTCATCTTAACATTAACTTCTGATCTAAATTCTTCAACTTTAAAATCAACTTTCCCAATAAATTCTACCAGGCCAGACGCCACTTCTGATATTTTTTTGGTCACCTTTTTTTGATTCTGATTCACCATGTCTTTAACTTCATTAATTTCCTGCATAAATTCCTGATGTGATTTTTGAAGTTTATCATCTATCTCCTGTTGGGATTTTTGAAATTTATCATCCAAAGTTTTAGAAATAAATTCTTTTAAATCTCCCACATCAAATTCTTTTTTCTGAGTTTGTAACTGTTGAGCAGGGGGAGGTTGCTTTTCATGTTTGTGTGTGGGGGATCCCCCCCCTGATGCCTTCCCTTCCTGCTTCTTTGAAGCCATCCTGGCTCGTGATCTAGTTTTTCTAAAGAGGGAGGTTCCTTTTCCTTTCCCTCCTGCACAAAAACTTCTAAAAAAGTCCCCCAGATTTAATCAAATAAAGACTAGAATAAAGCAAAGTCCAGTATTAAAAAGGGAGAAATTGTTGTTTCTCTTATGACAAGCAAGGCAACTTTGTAGCAACTTGGAAACTTTGTAACAAAACAAGATAACTTCACCAATCCACATTCACTGGCTCGTTAACTCTGAGGCTAGGCGCCATGTTTTTTTCTTTTCAAAGCACTTTCACTCACTCGCATTTCTCAAATTGAAAGTCAATAAAGTGCTGATACTTGCGTTTCCAAGTTTCAGGATTCAGGTAGTTTCGCTGTTTATTAAAGCCGGTTCTTTCGCTTTAAGTTTCCTGCAGCCGGCTTGTTCTGCAAAAGCAGAATCGTCCCACGTCGCCCGGAGTTTCAGCAGGCTGGAAGGGAGCCACGCCTGTTCTCTCCCCAGAAACTTCCCTGGGGGGTCACAGGGGCTCAACCAGTGCCCTGCGGTCTCTCTTCTTCAATCCTTTAGGATTTAGAAGTTTTCGAGCCGCTTCTTCGTTTCGAAGCGGCTCTACAGGCGGCGGGGCTGGCGGAGCTTCAAAGAGCGCCGCCGACGCCGAAGACAAGGAAACCGGAAGTGCAGCGGATTCTTGATTCAAGATGGCACAGGGGGCGCCTTCAGTACTTAATTAAATGGAAGGGTTACCCATTGTCAGAGGCTTCCTGGGTGAAGAGCGCAAACATCCAAGCTGATCGCCTTATAGCAAAATTCCATGCAGACCACCCGGGAAAGCCGGGAGGGGGGGTGCACAGCCAGGGAGGGGCTGATGAGACTAATCTTGTTGTGTTTTCCCTATGGGATAGGTGATGTCGCAGAAGTGAAGGGAGAGGGGCCGGATGTCAGCGTTCCAAATTAGGCTTTCTTCCAGCGCTGACATAACAAGTTGAAGCAGAAAGAGCGGAAGCTTGATTTATTGCTGAGATGAACTTTTACCTAGTTTTGTATGTACAGATAGTGTTTCCTGGGAGACAAGGATGGGGGCTGCATTCCTGTGAAAAGAACGTGCCGGGGTGTAGAGATGGATCTTTATGATGGCCAATGGGATATTGGGGTTGGAGAGCGGAAGAGGAGGGGGTTGGAAGGAGGGGCCAGTTTGGCTGCAATTTGAATCAGAAATGTCGGATTCTGCTATTCTTAAAAATAAAATGATTCATTAGACAGCTTGCGCTTGAGAATGAAGTTTATTCAAGATAGCACCGAAACCTGACATAGTTCTTGCGCCATTTCTTTGAAAGTATCTGGAAGGGTCTTTTTCCTAGTTTTATTTTTCTTAGTACTTCAATAGTCTTTTTCTGTGTCTGAGATTGCGTTGAAGTCGCCTACCATGCAAATATTCCTGTAATCCAAGTCTTTTACTTTGTTGTGTATGTTTTTGAAGAAGGCACGTTGGTTCTCATTTGGTGCATAAATTGAGATCAATAATATTGTTTTTAATTCTGTTTGTATTTCGATCATTAGAACTCTTCCCTCATCACCTGCATATACCTGTTTTGTTTTTAAATGTTTCCTAATGTAAACTGCAATGCCTCTTTTTTTTTTGTTCTGCTTGTGAAGTGTAAAGGTTTCCTAATCTTGTATTTTCTAATATCTTTCGGTGTTGTTTTTTGATGTGGACTTCCTGTAGGTTAATAATGTCCATCACCAATTTTTGTAGTTTGGTGAGTGTCCAGGTTCTTTTGATTGGGGCATTTAATCCATTTATGTTGATCGAAATCATTTTTATTTCCTGTTCCATTTTTCTTCCTATCTATTTGTTGTCTTTAATTTCCTTGTGTTTCTTGTTATTCTTTGCATTTTTCCCATTGCTCCTTCTCTCTCCATTTTTTCTCTTTCTAGTCTTTTCTTCTCCTCTTGTTCATCTTCTGTTTCTTCTATGGGTTGTTCCTCTTGGCTCTTATTTTCCGATTCCTCTGGATTCTTGATCTTCCTCAAGGACAAAGTGGTCGAAAAACTCCTGGGCTCCTTCCAGACTATCTATCTTAATTTTCTTGTCCTGCCACGAGATTAAGATATCCTCTGGTAATAGCCAACGGAACATCACTTTGTGTTTGTTTAGTTGTGATGTGAGGAAGTTGTAGTTTTTCCTCTGGTCCCTTATGCGTCTCGGAATTTGTTCCAATGTTATTATTTCCTTCCCTTTGTAAAAGATTGCCTCCTCTCTCATTTTTCTGTATATCTCCTCTTTGTTTTCTTTGTGAATCGGACGTGCACTTCTTTTGGCAGTTTGTTCCTATCTGCATAATTGGTGTGCACCCTGTAAGCTTCATCAATATCCCTTTGTATGTCATCTTTATCTTTCTGTGTTGTTTCAGCGAAAATCTCCGTCATAATCTCTCCCAGGTCTTCCTCTTTGGTTTCTGCTATATTCTGGAACCTTAAGTAAAATGATGCCTTCTCCATTTCCAAGTAAGTCAATGAGTCTTCCAGTTCTCGATTACTTGCCATCTGTTGTTGTTCCAGGATTTCTACTTTCTTGACCATCTGTTCCATTTTAAGTTCTGTCTTTTGAATCCTTTGTTCGTTTTTAGCAATGTTCTGTTGGATCCTTTCTATCTTGTCATCCATTTTCTTTATGTTGTCATTTATCTCTCCCACATCAGATTTCAAATCGTCATGATTTCTTTTTGTCTCCTCATGATTATTAGCAATCGATTCCTGGGTCTTGTTCATTGCTTCCTGTATCATTGCTAGGACTGACTGAATATTTTGCATGCTGGAAATGGAACCCATCTTTTCTTTTTCTGTTCCAAGCATAGTTTCTATAGATCTCTGTTGAGCAGGGGATGCTGTAAGGGAGGCTTGATTTGAAGTTATTTTCTTGTTTGCTTTGGTTATAGTGGTTGTTCCGGTACTTGTCATCTTAACTCTCTTTTGTAAGTTCTCCCAAAACTTCATGCACTGAACTACTCTTATTGTATTTCAGTTTCATTATCTATAGTAATATTTTGTCAGTGGTAGTATCTAGAGTCTATATTGTGTAGATCTTCAAATATTAATTAATCTTATTGATTTATAAATTACTTCTATAGATGTCCTTAGCACTTAACACTCTAATAAATAATTAAATATATAAATATATACTCAGGTGGGGAAGAGGAAAGATAAGGTGAAGGAGATATGGGGAAAAAACTTAAGATTCTAGCATTTCATTAAGTCTTAATATAGATAATTCAATATAATAGTCAATCTATCAAATCAAGTCTGTCAAATCAAATACCACTAATATAAATATGTAGGTAAGAATTAAATATTGTTTGAATTAATATCCACTTAAACTATTTATTCTAATTAGTTCTTAATTAAATCATCCATATAGTTGGTAGACTATCAATTAACAAGCGTCTCACAATCAAAAAGTATCAATAGATAATTATACTGTTTTACAAAAGTTAATCAGGTATATATGTAAAATTATTTGCACTTAATATACAATTCTTTTTCACTCTTACATGTGAAGTTCTTGTGTCCAAGTTCTTATAATTTATAGTCTTTAATGTCTCTCTCTCCAGGTGTATCCAACTCACTAATAGTCCAACTGTCCAAGTTTCAGCACCTTAATATAGCCCGTTCACCGTTGTCAGTTAATTTTCGTAGTAGCTTCTCAGTTATTCTCCCAAAACACCGCTTCTCTGCTTGCTGATCTGCTGATCTGCTGCACCACTTTCACTCACTCTCGCGGCTACAATGGCCTCCGTCACTCTCATTTCGCTGTCTTCCTATTCTTTTATCTCTGGATACATCCATCTATGGTTCCCTATTCAAGTCCGAACACTCTTCTTCTCTATTGAATCCAAATCTAGAGTCTGGTCTAAATTGCCACCACGTAAATCCTTTTGAAATTTCTTATTCCAAGCAGTCTCTCTTTTTCGCGCAGTCATCACCTGTCAGTTCTTCTTCCGCCCTTGTCGTCCTTCGTCGCCGCTTTCTCTGGCTGCTGTTCCGCCGTCTTTTGGGGTCTCAATTTCTCTGCTCTCCACAGTCTGCTTCACTTTGTTGCTGTGCTTTGCTCACTCAGCTTTTGTTTCAATCCACTTTCAATTTAAACTGGATACAGTTGCATTCTTTCGGTTTGATCCTCGCCTTCCTGCTATGCGGTTTCAACACTTTGGGCCAGCCAAAATGGCTGGTTTTTTCCCCTCCGGAATTAGGGGGTTTCTTCTGAACCTTCGGGATGGTTGCCTTCCCCCCGAAGTCCTTGGAGATTCCTCCTTATTCTATTGATCTCTCCAAGATCAATAGCGCCTGGAACGGCTTCCTAGGTGGGAATCTTGGAGTTTCAAGAACGGAACCCCGTTCTCTAGCTCCAAACACATTGATGTCACCGCCGGAAGTCCGATTCTTCTTGTTTCATATATACATATCCTGCTCTTCAGTATAATATACTCTTAGAATGGCCTACTATTTTGAGTGAATCTAAATATGCTCTTTGGTTCTTATCCAGTGTTAGCATTCATAAATTACATATCCCATATTAAAAATAGTTTGTGACAGTGATGAAAATATCCATATGATTAAAAATTCAGCTAATTGTTCTAAGTAAAACGTGATAAATGCACTTTTATGCACCTTCATTTTTTTCTGCTTTTGAAATATTATGTATTATGTTTAGCAACAATAAAAAAGAAAAACTTTTGTAATATCATTTCTTTCCCTCACTCTCTTTCTTTCGCCCACCCTCTCTCTTTCTCTCTCTTTCCCTCCCTCTCTCCATCTCTTTCCCTCCCTCTCTCTCTCTCAGTTTCCCTCTCTCTTTCCCTTTCTCTTTCTCTTTCCCTCCCGCTCTGCCTCTTTCTTTCTCTCACTTTCCCTCCCTCTCTCTTTCTGTGTTTCTCTCTCTTTCCCTTCCTCTCTCTCTCTCTTCCTCCCCTCTCTCCCTCTCTCTCTCTTTCCCTCCTCTGGGGAGGGAGGAACCCCTGAACTGGTGCTAGGTGGTGGGAATCTGACATCTAGAGGCCAATGAGCCCAGGAGCAGTGTGCCGAAGCTCAGCGGAGAGGCAAGGCATCCCAACACAGGCAGCTCTGCAGGAAAAACAACTGACATCCGGGAGGCCAGAGCAAGCTGAGACCACACAGGGTCGCATGGTGACTCACTGCTGCACAAGGCCATGGAGCAACAGCAAATGTACCACAACAAAGATGGAATGCTGCTTCGTGCATTTTTTTTAGTCCCTCCAACTTTTGTTTCCCTGCAAACGACAGTAAGAAATACGACAGAGAAACATGATGGAGCTGGGTGGGGCGACGCTCGTATCCCCACAGAGAGGGCTATGCGTGCCACCTCTTACACACGTACCATAGGTTCGCCATCATGGATATAGACAGTGTGTTGACTGGTTACAATTCCTTTAAACAATACTCCACATCATGATAGTGATGATATTCTCTAGCAATAATCTTATAGTAACTGCTTTTCTTTCATAATATTAATACATATTAATTATTAATCTGTGATAGGTTCGCATCTTCTTTTGGGTAATGGGTAATGTAATGTTTGGTAATGTAAGGGTAATGTTTGCTTCCATCCAGGATTTTGGCATCTTAGCTTCTAACAGGAGCTCATTATAAACTTCCAGCAGTAATGGACCCAGGATATCTTGTAATTGTTTATAAAGTTCTGCAGGTAAGCCATCTGGTCCTGGTGTTTTATTATTCTTCTGTCTCTTAATTGCCTCTGTTAATTCAAACATTGTTATCCTTTCATTTAGTGTAGATCGTTTTTCTTACGGGACTTTAGGCAGCCTTGCTTCTTCCAGGTATCGTTTTATTTTGTCCTCTAATAATTCCTCTTGGTTGTATAGGTTATTATAGTAATTTTTAATTATTATTATTATTTTTTTGTTGTCGTTTTGATGCTGTAATGTACTTTTCTCATCTTTGTATCTGTTTTTTTTTTCTTTTTCCTTTTTTAATTTATGTGCCAACTATCTTCCTGGTTTATTAGTGTTTTCAAAGAAGTTTTGTTTTGTACTCTTAATTTTCTATGCCAATTCTTCTTTTTCGAGTAAACTCAGTTTGTGTTTTATTATTTCCATTTTATTTTTGAGATTCTTTTCTTGTGGCTTTTTCTGTAACTCCCGTTCTAGTCTATTATACTCTGCCTTCAGTGTTTTTTGATGTTGTTTTCCGTATTTTTCCTTCCTGTATAAATTATAGCTAATCCTCAAAAGTATGCCTTAGCTGTATCCCATACGTCTAGGTAATGAGGTCTCTTCCTTTCTATTTTCTTTGAGGAAGAATGTCATTTCTTTCTCCATTGTGGGTGGAGACAGCAGCCAGGATGGGTGATGCATTCATCTGTCCTGATTGGTGGACTGAGTCTGTCAAAGTTGTCAAGCTCCACCCTTGTTGCTAGGGGCCTTCCAGTTTTTGACTCAGTCCGTCCAACTGGTCAGTCGTGTGGGATCGTGTCTCTGTCTAATTGACTCTCTTTCTCTCATTTTGTTGGTTTTTTCTGGCTTTGATATTTGGATTGTTTTTAAACGTTGATTTGGATTTTGGATGGTACTTCTTACATCGGTTCGTGAGTTTGACAGCTGAAGGGAGTCTCTTCCCCTCCGCTCTGTCTCTCTTCTCTAGCTAATAGTCTTGGTTGGAGTCCTAGTAGCTCTACTTATTGGGGTGACGTGTTTTCCCTCCGCTTAGGTTTCCAGCAGTTTTCTCACATTCTGGTGGAGTTTCACGCTCCTGTTGTTATTGCCTGGCATTGCTGTAGAGTTTCGCTCTCCCTTCTGTCTTGCCAGCGACCATTTTCGGCTTTTTCATTTATATGAGACTAAAATGCCTCCTTTCGCATTGTGAGCGCAGCGGTGATCTATTTGAGGAGTCGCCACGCTCCCTTTCTACTTCAAAGCTGTCTTTGAGCACTTGACAGCCCGATAGAACTGTCGGCGTCAGTGGAGTTTTTGCGCTCCCGATCCAATAACGGTGGCCATTTTGAAACCGCCGATCAGCTGAAGCTGCGCCTTGCCTTGGCGGACTTGACTGGACATTTTAAATTCTTGTTCATCTTCATTGCGGTCCAACGCTTTACTACCTGCCTTGGAGTGCCTGTAAATAGGCGGTTTCTGCACTTTGCAACTTGGCGCTGCCACGCCAGCCCAACAGACCGTGTGTCTTGCCTGTCACACTTTGACTATTGCGGTGGAGTTTTCGCGCTCCCTTGAATCCGGCTGCCATTTTATTACAGCAAGGGGTGGCAGCAATTGTGCAGTGGAGTTTTTGCGCTCCCTTGGGTCCGGACGCCATTTTATGACAGTAAGGTGCGGCAGCCATTTTGTTTGTCGCTTAAATCGCCCTGGGGCGATAGCGTGCCATCTGCTTTAGTAACAGGCTCACTATATTAACTTTTGGCGATCTGACCTCTCCTGGTACAACGCCCCACTGTGCTACCTGCGCTCCTTCACTCAAGGCCTAATGGTTTGGACACTATGCCTAAGGCCTTGTGCAAGTCCAAGCATGGCCGGAAGGCCTCTGTGGTGACACAATCTGTGGCTCAGGAGCCACTGCAGACGTTGCTGCGCCTCAGCTGCCCTCAAGGAACTTGTCCCGGGCTGTTCATCACTCTGACGTTCATCGTAAGCCCCATAAGAGTGTTCCATTGTCCTCTAAGGAGGAAAAGCGTAGGGACAGGGTTCTGACCAAGCTTTGTTCTAAGGCCGCGAGTCATATAACAGTCCCTGCCACTCCCAGGGAGGGCGCAGTTCCACCTCTGTCTTCTGGGGTGGTGACTCAGGCCCCACTCACCCCTGACCAAGTGTCACTCGGAGACCGCCAATTTTCTATCCCCACTGAAGGGTTGTGGGAAGCGAGGAGTGCGGATCCTATTGCGCCACCTCCTCTATCTCCTGTGGCACAGGATCAGTGGGTAGATCCCGTCCCTTCTCAGCCTCTTGCTCTGCCTCATATGGTACCTGAGCATTTGCAACAGTTAATTGCTGAGGTGGTTCAGAGGTCTCTATCAGGCCTGTTATCTTCGGCCAATACAGTTCCCTCGGTGGTGGCCTGCCCTTCAGTGGGCCAGAACACTGATTGTCAGGATGACGACTATCTGTCCCTTATGGCACCTGATTCTCCTTTGACTTCCCATTACAATGACAATTCCGTAATTGAGGGATTTGATTTGGGCGATCCTGAGCTTTCTGAGGATGAGGGTCTCCCCCCTGATCAACCAGCCTTCACGGGACTTTTCCCTTAGGCTTTATTTAAATATTTGTTTTTTAAAGCTATCAACACGGTGCAGCTAGGGTCGGTGCTAGCCCAAGACTCTGCCCCTTCCGTTCAGGATTCCCTGGATCCCTTGTTTGCAGAACCCACCAAGGCAACACTTTGCATTCCTACACTGCCCCTCTTTTCGGAGGTCCTCAAAAACCAATGGACATCGGACTTCCGGTCTGGCTTCCGTCGCCACCAGACAGTCCTCCATGACCGCCAGCCCCGTTGCCTGTAAAGAGCCGCCTTTACATCTGAAAGGCGGCTCGAAAAACTCCATTTCCTGATGGAAATGTGAGCCAGAGCAGGCGAGGGCAGGTAGAGCCCTCTGCGAAGTCCCCAGAGTTTTTTTTTTACTCTTGGGGACGAGCAGAGTGGGGCTCCCTATTTTCGCTCGCCGCTGCTCCGGGCTTCAGGAGGACTCTGCCTTTTTGCAGAGCTAGCCGCCGGGACCGGACCAACTAATAAAATAACAGATGGTTTAGTTGAAGAGAGCGAGATTTGTACCTGGGACCCTAAATCGCAAGCATTTTTAATGATTTTACAAGTGCTTCTAATTGAACGGAAAAAATAAGTTTAAAATGGCGACTGCTGAGGCTTGAGAAGAAAGCCAAAAGTGAAAGTCCTTCCGTAATAAGCTACACAGTAGCGAAATATACAGTGCCGGCTAGACTAGAAGGAAAATATCCATTTTAAGTTTTCTTTTTTCTTGGAGATCTGTATTTGATCTTGTTTGGGGAAAAGTTTTCTTAAAAAAAAAAAGAGCTTTTTTGTGTGGCAGGATGGCGTTAAAACTAATAAAGCATGATAAACAAGCAGTGGGGGGGTGCTCCCCCATCCACAATTATCTGAACAAGCTCTGAGCCTACAGACTCTGCAGTATGGTTTTAATTTAAAAGAATTTCTTCAGGAGGAAATGGCAAAATATCAAGAGACTGTGAACCAGAAATTTGAAAAATTAAGGCAGGAAATTAAAGAAATGATACAACTAAAGTATGATAATCTGCAACGAAAGATTGTAACAGTGACTAATGCTTTTTCAGAAGTTGATATAAAGATGGATACAAATATCAAATTATTAGAGTCTAAAATGGAGGAAGTTGATGATAAGATTTATAATTTGGATAATAAAATACAAAGAATTGAAAATGATTTGATAAATATTCAAGACAATAGTTTAGAAGTAAAGTCTAAAAAGGAAGCTGGTCACGAGACTTACAATGCAGAAGATATAAAGCAAGGGATTGAAAGAGAAGTTGTAATGATGCAATACAGGCTCACAGAATTTGTGGTCAGAATGAGAGGATTACAGGAAAATAATAGAGATGATCTAAGAAAAATATCTACTCAAGTTCTGGCTGGGATTTTAAAGGTTCATCCTGAGGAGGTATCTTGTAAGATTGACAAGGCCTATAGAGTAAATTCTTGGATTGCAAAGCAAAGGCAATTGCCTAGAGATGTGGTGATTTATTTCACAGATAAAGAAATAAGAAATGATATTGTGCAAAAATCTTTTAATTCTACTCCACAATTGTATGGAAGAAAGATCTGGATATATAAAGAATTGCCGCCTAGGATGTTAAAAGATAGAAAGAAATTTGGACTTTTGGTGACTGAGCTAAAAAAACAAAATATTTCATTGAGGTGGGATGTTCCAGTTGGTATAATATTGAGATATCAAGGAGAAAGATATCAGCTAAATACTGTTGAAAAAGCAGAAGAATTTTACTACAAGGTCCTCAAAAAGCAAAACCAACAAGAGATAGAAACTCAAGAAAAGCAGAAGGAGGTGGAAGTAATGAAGAAACAACAAGTTACAGAGGTCTCTATAGATGAGCCGCTTTTGGATTCTCTTTCAGAGGCCTCAGCTGGACTATTTAATACAAGAGAGGCGGCTTTGGATTCTAATGTAACGACTTATCAAGTTACAAACCAGCATGGAAATCAATCAGTTGATATACAATTTATAGAACCAGAAAGATTTAAGCCACAAAAGCAAATCCAACAAGATCAAGTTATAGATCAGTATGAAAACCAAATAGTCGATATACAATTTACAGAAAGGAATTCAGGATTGAGATCCAACCCACAAAAAGTCAAGAAAAGAAGAAGCAGGTCTCACAAAAACGAAAACTTTTAAACTAAACAACAGTGTAATGCCAGTTATTTAAGAGATGATTGAATATATGAAAAGATAATCGGCAAAGTATTGGTTTATTTTATCCTGAGGAGAGTGACAGACCTCTGCAGTGCTGTACTTTTGGGATGTGAAAAGGGCCTTAAACTGAATGGATTGGAACTATCTTTTTTTTTTTTTTTTTGATTCTTTGATAAATATACTACGTTTATGTTGAGTTACAAGGCAAGAGAGTTATGGGATTGGGGCACGCAGAAGATCTGGTTGTTACCCTATTACGGTGGTTGAAATTAATAATTTGGATAAAAGACACCTCTACAGACACTTTATGGAATACAAATACAAAGTCACTCGGGTGGTTGTTGTTTTTTTAATATGAAGATATTTGCTATTGATGGGGGCAGATGGTAATTGAAGATACCGAACATACTGTTGGAATTAGGATGTGATGTTACCCTAACATGGATGATGGAGTTTATAATCCAGCTGAAAGACATTACAGAAGATATTATATGGATTACAAGCCTAAAGTCTTTTTAAGAGGATTTTATTTACATAAGGGAATATTTTTTAGGGGAGTGGGCAGAAGAATAAAGATATTAAGAATTATTAAGTATGGTAGTCTTGTAGGAAAGTGGGTGGAGACAGGTTAGTTTATTGATTGTTTAGATTAAGAAAAGGGATATTATGTTTAGATATGAATATATGTAAAAGATTTGAGTTAAGAGATATAACGATGGGGGTGAAGGAAATGGGTAGACTATGAACTGAATAAATGTTAAATTAGGATTTATTATATAGTTTTATAGCGGAAGGTTGTTTTGAAATGTTAGATTAATATACATAAAAGATTTGATTTATTATTATGCTAAATTAGGAGTTATTATATAATGTTATAGTAGAATGTCATTTTGAAATGTATAGTACAAGGGGGATATGATAATTTTATTAAAAATAAAGGGTCAGTATATGGGGATGGAGTAAGGGGATGGTAAAGTATTATATAATCTGTTATGAATTTGGGTTTTATTATGAAGAAGTCACAGGGGGAGGGGAGGGTGGGGGGTTAGGGAGGAGGGGGGAAAAGGGGGGGATTTGTATTTGAAAAACTTTTTCAATAAAAAAAAAAAACCAATGGACATCTCTGGGGTCTGCTCCTGTTCCATCAGATACGGATTGAAAATTTTTTAATGTTGCTCCGGCGCTGGACTCTATCCTGCAGGTGCCACCAGTCGATGTGCCCATCGTGGCCTTGGTTCCCAACATTGCCATTCCCGGTGCCCCAGGTGAAGGTCTCCAACCTGAGGACCGTTGCACGGATTTGGTGCAACGCGCACATCAGGGTGCGGCCTGGGCGATGAGGTCGGTGTCTACCACCTCATTCTTTAACAGGTCTACTTTGCTATGGCTACGTCAACTGCAGGAGAAACTCGAGGATACCCGGCTCAAACAGGATCTCAACAAAATAGTGGCTGCTGTCCAATTTTCGGCCCACACCATGCTTAACGTGGCTCGTTTTGCAGCTAAGTCACTAGCCTCCTCCATAACGGCATGCTGTTTAGTGTGGCTTCACCACTGGCAGGCTGATGCATGTCATAAATGGTGTTTAGCCTCGGTCCCCTTTGTGGGGGGAGCCTTGTTTGGGGTCTTCTTTGAACTCCTATTTGATCGAGACAAAAGATAAGCGAAAGGTCCTACCAGCCATTTATCGCGGGGTGAGCCACGTTTTATGCCGTACCCCCAGTGACAGCAGTATTGGGGATATGACAGAAGGGGGTCCTCTACTTCCTTTTTTCCCAGGCCACAAGGTAATTACTATCCCAAACAGCGGGGATATCAGGGATCTTCCAGAGGCAGGCCCCCATTAGGCAAACGGCCCTTTTGAGGGGGAGGAGGTCGTTCATTCCGACGCCATCATGGATTGCATCCCAGATTCCCCCATAGGCAGTAGATTGGCCCTCTTTGCCAACTGTTGGGGGAAAACCATGTCCGACAAATGGGTCCTGGCCATGTTAAAATCTGGTTTGGCCATTGAATTTCTCTCCCCTTCCCCGATGTCTTTTCTATGCTGCCCGCTGTCTCAGGACTCCAAGAAACGCGCTCTTATGGAATCAGTGATTCAACATCTTTTGATCAGGGCTATCCAACGGGTACCTGAGAATGAAAGGGGGACGGGGTTTCCCGTATGTTCCTTGTGCCGAAGTCATCGGGGGGGTGGGTGGAGACCCATTCAGGACCTTAAACAACTAAACCGGTATGTCGTCTACCGTAAATTTAAAATGCAATCTTTACAATCCATTCTCGACAGTGTTCGGAGGGGTGATCTCCTCTCTTCAATAGACCTCACTGAGACCTATCTTCATATCCCTATCCTCCCCTCCCACAGATGGTTCCTGCGGTTCTGTTATGGGGGCTGTCATTACCAATATAGGGCTTTGCCCTTTGGCCTTTCATCTGCTCCGCGAACCTTTACCAAGGTGTTGGCGGCTTTAGCAGCTTCCTTAAGGTCCAGGTCCATTCATCTACAGCATTACTTAGACAATATCTTAATTTTGTCGTCTTCCCCAGCAGGCCTCGTCGGACCTTCAGGCTACCATTCAGGCTCTGGCTGCTCATGGCTTCTCAGTTAATATGGAGAAGAGCCATCTAGTACCGACCACCCATCTCGTCCATTTAGGGGCTTTGATTGACTCTGTGGCAGGTAAGGTCTTTTTGTCCCAGGAGCGCCAGAATAGTTTACGAGCCTTTGCCTCCAGGATCGAAGAGTGTAGGTCAGCTTCGCCATTTGCCCTCTCTCAGCTCCTAGGGAAGATGGTCTCGGCCATTTCGATTGTCCTCTGGGTGCGTTTGCACTCCCAGGAACTTCAATGGTTTCTCTTGCCATTACAGAAAGCGGGCAGAGGCACTTCATCCCTAAAGGTGTCAACTCCCCTGGCGGTCCACAGGTCCCTCAGGTGGTGGAGGTCCCCAGCCATTTCAGAAGGTTGCCTGTTTTTCAAGCCCCAGAGAGGGGTGGCAACGACGGATGCCAGACTGCAGGGTTGGGGCGCCCATTGTCAGGGCCAGATAGCACAGGGCACGTGGACAGGCAGCATGGCTCAACAGCCAATCAATTGGCTGGAGCTGCATGCAATTTTCCTGGCGCTTCGGGCATTTCGCCACCTCATTTTGGGCTCTCACGTTCTCGTCCTTATGGACAATACTACGCCAAAGGCCCACATCAACTGACTAGGGGGCACAAGATCCAAATCCCTCATGTCTCTGGTCATGAAGTTGGGCCTATGGGTGGAGCGCCACCTCAGTTCCTTGACGGCGGAGCACATCTCCGGAGTGGCCAATGTACAGGCGGACTGGCTAAGCCACCAACATTTAGACCATGCAGAGTGGCGTCTGCACCCCCAGATATTCAGGGACCTGGCACTCCATTTTGGCACTCCGGAGGTCAACCTGTTTGCGACGTACTCCAAAGCACAACTTCCGCGTTTCTTCGCAAGGTACCCATCGCCTCACGTGGAGGCCACCGATGCTCTTCGATCCCTGTGGCCGATGGGTCTTCTGTACACGTTCCCACCGATCTCCCTCCTTTCGAGGGTCATACGCAAGCTACTGTTGGAATGAGCAGAGGTGATTCTCCTGGCCCCTCATTGGCCTCGGAGGCTGTTGTTTGCGGACCTAGTTTCTTTATCTGTCACCCCACCTTGGCGCATTCCTCAACAGGCGGATACCCTGACGCAAGGGGCTCTGAGTCATCCAGACCTCCCGTGGCTCAATCTGACCGCTTGGAGTTGAGCGGTGCACTCTGAGGGGAGCCAGTCTCCCAGAGGACGTCATCTGGACAATTCAGGCTTCGCAGAGGCCTTCTACAGACTGCATTTATTGGGCCACATGGCGGGCCTTTTGTACATGGTGTGATCAGAACGGGGTTCAGGCCCTTCAAGCCTCCATTGTCAACATCCTGGTTTTCCTCCAGGAGGGACTTTCCAAGGGTCTTGCACCCAATACCTTGTGCAGACAGGTAGCGGCCATATCATCAATACTTACCTGCGGCTCTTTGACATCATTGGCTCAACACCCGCTGATTCGTCGTTTTCTGCGCGGCGCTATTAACTTGTGTTCTCCTGTGCTGTATAGGTACCCAACTTGGGACCTTTCGATTGTTCTGAACTCATTCACGGGTTCCCCATACGAGCCTTTGCAGACGGCTAGCCTCTGCCTGCTATCGTGTAAAGTTGTTTTCCTGGTGGCCATCACCTCCGCCCGCCACATCTCGGAGATTGCCGCTCTCTCCATCCTTGGTGATCTCTGCATTTTCCACACGGATTGAGTGGTCCTTCGCCTCGACCCTATGTTTGTTCCGAAGGTCAACATGACATTTCACCGAATGCAGGAACTTGTCCTACCTAACTTTTGCCCTTACCCGGCTCACAGACTCGAACAGCGGTGGCATTCTTTAGACATTAGGAGGGTGTTGCGTGTGTATATTAAGAGGACTGCTGTCAAGTTTCCGAAAGATGCCCTAATTAATTCATGAGCCATGATCCAAACTTCAAAGGAAATATAGTGATTTATTAGGAGTACCATTCCAGCAATATTTGGATGCAGTCAGGACTGACCCCACGTAGATTTACATTCCCCTATGACCCTGTCTCTCCCCTCCCCCCTGGCCATGTCATAAATCACATTCTCCAATTAACCACTTTGGCTGGCTGTGAAACCTAACACCCTCCTTCTGATTGCGATCAGAAAAATGTATGAAATTCACTTCAGTTCTCCCTCCCTCCTGCTCATGGCAACTTGAAAACTTTGCAAGTTGACAACTGCTCCATTTCGCAGAACTGAATCTCTCTTTGTCTCGTTCCTCCCGGGCTCCCTCGGGTGCAAGGTGTCATCGTCAACCATTGGACACTGGATCCGGCAGACAATCTCTATGGCCTACAAGCTGCGCTCTCTGCCGAGGCCTCCTCGTTTGACTGCGCATTCGACCCGTAGTGCTTCGACATCAGGAGCGTGGGCCACGCAAGCTTCTTTGCTTGAGATTTGCAGGGCGGCAACATGGACTTCGCCTTCCCCATTCATCCAACACTACAAACTTGACAATTTCGCTTCGGCAGATGCCGCCTTTGGACGTCAGGTGCTACAGCGGGTTTTCACTGGGGAGGGTTCTCTGGATCAGACTGGTCCCCCCATGACTTAGGGATAGTGAACTTGGGTATGTCCCATCCTGGCTGCTGTCTCCACCCACAATGGAGAAGGGGCGTTGGTCCTACCTGAGACGCACCTTCTCGTTGGGTGGAGGTAGCAGCCAGACCCTCCCTGTTATCAGTCTGGTCTCTATTTTATCTACCTTTCTTTCTTTGCATCCCACATGCTGAGTCTATTTCTACGTCTTCGCCAAAAGCTGGAAGGCCCCTAGCAACAAGGGCGGAGCTTGACAACTTTGACAGACTCAGTCCACCAATCAGGACAGACAAGTGCATCACACATCCTGGCTGCTGTCTCCACCCAACAAGATACGTCTCAGGTAGGACCAACGCCCCTTTTCTGTAGTTTGTATGAATTCTTTGTCTTTTAGTATAGATTGATTCAACATCCATCTCACTTTTTTTTTGTATCCTTTCCATTTGTTCCTAACTGGGTTGTGGTCTGCCCAAATATTCGATTCTATTTCTATTTCTTCTACATTACTACTTAATTCTGATGATATCCATGCCATGTCTATTCTTGACCAACGTTGATGTCTATTCAAATAATATGTATATAGGTTTTTCTTGGGATTTCTTTCTCTCCATATGTCTTGAATGCTCATTTCATCCACTACTTTAAAGAAAGTCTTTAGTAAAGTTTTCCTTGCCTTTTTGTTTGTTTTGCTGCTTCTGTAATCAAACTTTACATCTGTAATTGCATTAAGGTCTCTTATTACACAAATATTTTCATATTCCAAATCTGCAATTTTCTCATGAGGGTTTCCCATAAAATTCTTCTTGCCTATTAGTTGGTGCATATATTGCTGTCAAAAGTACCTGTTTGTGATTTATTATTACTTCCACCATTAATATTCTCCCTTCTTCATCTGCATATATTAGTTTGGCTTTTATTGTTTCTTTAATATATAAAACCAGCCCCCCTTTTCTTTTGTTGTGCCAATGAAGAATATACTTTCCCCATTTTGGGGTATTCTAAAAGTTTGCTGTGTTGTCTTTTAATGTGTGCTTCTTGCAGGCAAATTATGTCTAAATACTTTTTTTGCAATTTGGTAAAAATTATTCTCCTTTTCATTGGAAAATTTAATACATTTATATTAATCAATAGTAGGCTTGTTTCTTCTTCCATTGTTTCACTTGTAGATGGGTTTTGCCATTCTGGTTGCTCTTGTTTCTCTCTGCTCCTTTACTCTTACTCCTTCTTGTTCTGCTCATCTCTTTTATTCAATTTCACTTTCTTCTTGTTGCTTAGTTGTGGTTTCACCTGTCATTAATTCCTCATGTCCTCTATTTTCTGCTTCCTCTCTTATTTGTTGCTCCTGTGAATTGAAGTAATAATCATAGAATTCATAAGCACTATCTAGAGAATCCAGTCTATGTTTTTTGTCATTCCAAGTAACCAAGATTCCCTCAGGTATCAGCCATCTAACGTATACTTAAAGTTTAATCAACTGGCATGTCAGGAATTGGTATTGTTTCTGCAGATCTCTGACTCTTCTAGGCACTTGTTTTAAAACCACGATCTCTCTCCCTTTATATTTTAGGGGTCCCTCGCTTACTTTTTTGAGAATTTCTGCTCTTATTGATTTTTTTCATGAATCTTATATGGACCTCCCTTGGGAGTTTCTTCTTTCTAGCATAGCTAGTGTGGATTCTGAACACTTCATCTATCTTGGCCCTCATCTTTTGTGTTGTTGTCTAATGTTTGAGCTAGTAATTGTACCATCAGCTCAGCTAGATTTTCCTTTTTTTCTTTCTCGATATTCTGGAATCTCAGGAAATATTCAGCCTTTCCATTTGCAACTGGATTACAGTTCCTTCCGATTCTCTGTTGCCCTGTGTTAGTCTCTAATTCATTTCCTCTAATTTTTTCTCTGTTCTGACTTCTCTTCAATTGTTTTAATCTTTTCTTCATTTTTTGCTAGCATTTGCTGAAAAGTCCCCAATTTTTCATCCATGCTTTGTATTTTTCCCTTGATCTCTCAGTCCTCATCTCACCCATTTTGGTCTTCATTTCAATATGGTTCTTAGTTATGGCCTCTTGTAACGATTGGAACATTCCTTGCATATCTTTCTGAATTGTATTCATTTTTTCCTGCTGAATTAAACTTTCTATCGACCTTTGGCTTGAAGGGCTTGACGTTGTTGATGACGGAGGGGATGATGATGCAGATGCAATTTTCCCCCTAATTTAGATAGGTTTGAAGTTGACATTTTGAACTATATCAATATACCAATAACTTTGGACAAAGTGCTCCACCACCATTCAAAATTCTCCAAGTCTTCCACTCCCCTTTTTAATATTAGCCAATAATTCCCCCCCCCCACTTTAATCCTCAACCACTTTCCCTGTCTTTTAACTTTGATTTTAACTTTAGGCTCTACAAAGATTGTATCTAAATTGTCCAGACAATCTCTTCAATATTCTTCTTAATTCACTTATTTGTTTTATGGGAAATAATATTTGTAATCCACAGGGCTCACAAAATCTCAATAGTTGCAAGTCATCCCTGTTCAGCCGCTCAGAAAACCGCCACTTAACTTCAAATTGAATCCAGATTTCACACTGCCCAATGTATTTGTAATCCAGAGAGTCAAATAATCTCAAGCACAAATTTCTACATCTTCCCAGTTTCCAAATGTCCAGTATAAACAGTTTGCAGGTGTTAATTCTACAAAACAGCACCCAATTAAATTTATCAGTTCAGTTCAGTTCCAAGAAGCCCAAACAATTCATATTTCATCAGACAGTTCAGGAGTTCAAGGTCTTCTCCTCTGAGTGACAAGTTCCATCAGTAGATGGCATCCTTATTCTATTTCTCCACTTTCAGCTGATTTCCATTTCAAACTTTCACTCCTGCAAACTTCGTTTTCCAGGATTATGATATACACAATATATCAAAAAGTTTCTTAAATATGGTCCATAAAGGAGGCAAAATATCCACAAATAAACTACCTGGAACTCCAGCCACTTAAAGGTCTATTTTTCACAAAGCACTCCCTTCTCCTTCGTTCAGTTCTGTCCACAGCTTGTGAAATTAGTCACTGCCATTCTTAAGGAGTGATTTAAAAAAACCACCTCCTCTGTTTTAGGGTCTCATTTCCAAGAAAAAGTTAGTTTCTGGGGCAAATTTCTCAAACAGAAGTTGGAAATTGAAAGTATCTCACCCAGATCTCGCACGCTATTACCCACTTGTTTCTTTTATTGCTCTTTCATCGGAGCTGTCATAGCCTCGGTCCAGCCAATTTAATGGCCGTCTCTTCCTCTGTCAGGATGAGGAGATTTCCCAGATCGAACAGGGAGTTTGCGGATTCCCTGTGATCAATGGAAGTTCCCCTTCTATCCCTGCCACCTCTCCAAGACAGCTTGAGTCCAACTGAATCCAATTAGACTTCCTGGTAGGTAGAATATGGCAGCTTAGTACGGAGCCCCATGAAAGCTCACCATTTTCGCCATGATGTCAGCTCTGCCTCTCTCTTTAGTTTTTGCAGGATGGATTCTAAAAACCCAGAATACCAAAGGAGACTCCAGGAAAAAAAATTATTAAGAAATTGTCCCTGAATGTACTCACAGTGGCAATGGTCCGTCCTTAATCTATCAAGTGAATCCAAATGGCAAGGATGTAAGGACAGTCTCTTGAACCAAAGGAGTTAGAATCACCCAAAGAAGCTGGTTTTGTTGGGCAAGTTTGATAGCTCTGCAATCGCTCTTCCCCCTCCATCCTCAAAGTTGCTTAGTTTAGGCATCAGAAAAGGAAGGTTAGATATTAAACAGGTTAAATACAACCAAAAAAGGAAATTATTATCTGATTGGGGTTAGAGCTGGAAGTTTGTTATCTCACAACTTGTAAGAGTAAATAGGAAGAGGTAACTTATCTGAGCAACCTCTCTTCCAGGTTTTAACTTAAAAAAGCAGATCAATCAAATGACAGCGATAAAGCTTCAACTTGAACATGGAAAATCCAGTACAAGCTTTTGATGTTGATTAGTTGTCACTAAATGGCAGTTGAGAAAGGGTTTTAGGTTCAAAAGATTTCAGTCTCCCACCTACAAATGGAGAAATTTTAACCAATATAGTATAAATTTATTCCCTCACATTATTTACAAGGGCAGGGAAATAAGAACAAAAAAAAATGTAGGGAACTGCTAACCTTTCTCTTTTTCCAATTCAGCTGGTTGATGTGCAACCAGCAAGTCACTTGGCTTCTTATAGTGTTGTTATAGCAAAGTGCTTTGGTTTTTATAAAGGATTTTCAGCCTGTTACAATGAATACACTAGTACCGTGATGGCGAACCTATGACACGTGTGCCTGAAGTGGTACCCAGAGACATGTTGCCTAGTAGATGTGTCGTTACCTGTTCCTCTTCTGGGTTTGTGGCGCGTATATGCACTTGATGATCAGCTGGCCTTTGTGCGTGTGGCAGTGCCAGAAACCGGAAGAGCTGGTCTTACATTTTCGGCATGAGCGTGCACGCCGGCTAGCTGATCGGCATGTGCGCATGTGCGGCAGTAACTGGAAGACTTGCTGGCTTGCGCGCCGGAAACCAGAAGTGCCTTATCCAAGGTGCGCATGCCCCCTGGGCAGCTCCTCTTCCTGGTCATGGCCCTGACAAGCGCACACACATGAAGTGCTCCCTTTTCAGCACTCAGTACCGAAAAGGTTCGCCATCGCTGCACTAGTATTTCATTGAGGCTGAAGCATGACTCTAGATTTGTGCCATAATATTCAATTTGGTATGCCTTTTTATTTATTTTTTCAAATGGCTTTCTCAGGCAATAGAGATATACTTCACCCTTTGAAAGGATGGCCATAGAATGAAGGGCAGTATGTGTTTTGCTTTGTTAAGTATACGTTTTCGGAATTGACAATCTAATCTTCTGTATACATCCTTGCAACATTTATTAATAAATACGATAACATCTAGACTAGGGAATTTCATGTAAATGGTAATACAAGTAAGTCCTCGACTTACAACAGTTCATTTAGTGACTGTTCAAAGTTACAACAGCACTGAAAAAAGTGACTTATGGTCAATTTTCATACTTACGACCATTGTAGCATCCTCATGAGCATTTGGATGCTTGGCAATTGACTCATATTTATGATGGTTGCGGCGTCCTGGGATCATGTGATTGCGATCGTCTGACAAGGCAAGTCAATGGGGAAGCCAGACTCACTTAACAACAGTTTGACTAATTTAACTACAGTGATTCACTTAACAACCGTGGCAAGAAAGATCATAAAATGGGCAAACTCACTTAAACAAATGTTTCACCCAGCAACAGAAATTTTGGGCTCAATTGTGGTCATGAGGACTACCTGTATATTAAATATTCCTACTGTGCTTGAGTGATCTCTTTTTGCAGAGTTGGTTACTGTATATTACAAATTTTTTCTTAGTGGGAGCTAATTATCAGAAATATTCTTATGCTGGAAATACTCATCAGAAACCAGAGAGAAGAAGCACAGGGCAGAAAATGAGAGAAAGAAATATAATTTGTCATTTAAACTGGCAAAGAAACAGTGCAAAAAACTGAACTTTTTTTTAATTAATATTTTTGCAAATAAACAAATCTTACTCATATCTTATGCATAACTGCGACCATTTACATATCATAACATTCCAATTCAAATACACTCTATACATTTTTACTATACATTTTAATTCTACTTCTATTTTGTCTATTTCTTTTTCTTTTTTCTATTCTCAATCCAGTTGTACCATTTCTCCCATGTTGCGTAGTATTCTGAATCTATTTGTCCTTTCATTTCAATTGTTAATTTGTCCATTTCAGCACAATCAAATATTTTTTTAAGTACTAAGCCTTTGGAAGGTATGTTTGTATTTCTCCAACATTGCTCGAAAGCTATCCTTGCTGCGGTAATTATATGTAAAATGATACCTAAATCTTCTCCTTTTTTAAATTTAAATTTTAAACACAAATTTTAATCTGTTTAATTATGGGGTATTTTAAAATTCAGCCTAAATTATTTAATTTGTTTTAATCTATTTTAAATTTTGTATCTCTGTGTTTTATCCTCTGGCTGTTCACCACCCTGAGTCCTTCAGGAGAAGGGCGGTATAAAAATTTAATAAAATAAATAAATAAAATAATGAATAATATTTTTTGTCGTATTTCCTTTTAACTATCCCTAGGAGAAATATTCCAATATTTTTTCGTTTCAGGGCACAACCACCATGTATGATAAAATGTACCTTGTTTTTGACCACATTTCCAACAATTCGGGCTTAAATTTTGGTATATCTTCGCTAGTCTAGAGGGTGCCAAATGCCAGTGATAGAACATTTTATATTGGTTCTCTTTGTACTTTGCAGATTTAGTTATCTTATAATTTCTATTCCAAATTTTCTCCCAATCCTCCAATTCAATACTATGCCCGACATTTTTTGCCCACGCTATCATAACTCCCTTCACTCTATCTTCAGCTCTATCAAATTCTAATAAGTAATTATAAATTTTTGTTATTAATTTTTCATCTGAGCCAATCAATAATTTGTCCAATTGTTCTGGCACCATGTCAATTCCATACTCATCTTTATCTTTTTTGTACTGTGATTGAACTTGCAAATAAGGCCACCAATCTATAATTATGCCGTTTTTCCAATTTCTGCCTGTTTTTTAAATTCCCTTGGCTATCTAGAATTTCATTGTATTTGACCATTTTACCTATATCCAAAGTGTTAGGATGGATCATCGCTTCAATTGTCGATAACCAACTGGGGAGTTTGATATAATGCTTTCTCTTAGTCTCTTGCCATATTTGCATCAGAGCTTCATTTACTTTATGTCTAAAAAAATATAAATGAGATTTATTCTCCTTATCCCATAAGAAGGCATGCCATCCTTTTTGTAAGTCATGTCCTTCCAATGTAAGTAATCTTCTGTTTCTCAAATTAATCCACTCCCTGATCCATACTAAAGTTGCCGCTTTATAGTAAGTCGCCAATCTGGAAACCCAAAGCCACCTCTGATTCTACTATCCTGGAGATCTGTTAATTTTATTCTTGTTTTCTTACCTGCCATATAAATTTTGTTGAAATTCTATTCAAATCTGTAAAAAATTTCTTCTCCAATTTTATAGGTATAGTTTGAAAAAGGTAGAGTAATTTCAGCAAGATATTCATCTTGATAGTTGCAATTCGACCTAGTATAGATAGCTGTAATGCCCCCATCTTTCCAAATCCAATTTTATTTGTTGTATTAATTTCATATAGTTGTCTTCTTTAATCGAGGAAACCTCGCTGTCAACAATTTCCCAATTTGTTATATTTCTGGTCTTGTTTTCTGATATGCACTTCCTGGAGACATATAATATCTACATTCTGCTTCACCAATTTCATGAATATATTTTTCGTTTTCACAAGATCATTCAATCCATTCACATTTATTGACAATAGTTGGGGTTTTTTTCTCCATTTTCTTAGTTGTTCACTGATCTCTGATTTCTATTTATTCTGGTAGTTCTTTGTGCCCTAGTTCTAGTACCTCTTTCTTCTTCTTGGTTCTCTTTTATCACCTTGCTTCTTTCTTCCAACTCTTCACCTCCAGATTCTTGCCTCTGTTCTTCTAGACTAGCTGTCTCCAATTTCTCTCTGCTACTTGAGTCTTCTCCCATCAGTATAATTCTTGGCCTTTGTCTAAATCGTTGACTTTAATTCTTTTACCCTGCCAGGATATCGACATTCCTTCTGTGATGATCCATCAGAATAATATGCTCTTCTTATTCAGCAGAGATGCTAGGAACTGGTAGTCTTTCCTCTGTTACCTAATCTGCCTAGGGAACGCTTCAACATTATGATTTCTTTTCCATTATAAAGCATAGGTTCGTCCCTTGTAATTTTATAGATGATATCTCGGACCTTCTTTCGCACGAACTTGATATGTACTTCTCTGGGCAGGTGATGGTGTTTTGCATAGTTTGGACTATTTATTTATTTATTTATTTATTTATTTATTTATTTATTTATTTATTTATTTATTTATTCAACTTGTATGCCCCCTCTGGAGGGCTTCTGCAATCAATCCCGCCATTACCCCTCCCAGATCTTCTTTCATTTCCACAACATTTTGGAACCTCAAATAAAAGGAGGATCTATCCATTTCAAAGTGTATCAACGAACTCTCCAGATCTTTATTTACCGCCATAATTTTTTGATCCATCTGTTCTAGTTTTTTTTTCCATTTGCTCAGTTTTCATTTCCACCGACTTAATTTTTTATTCATTCCTTTGTATCGCCTCTTGAATTATATCAGCTTTATTGTCCAAATTCTGTATATCGGTTTTCAGCTCTCCATGATTTTTTGTCATATCATCTCCTGCAGCTTAACCATGGTGTCCTGTACCGTTAAAAGGGTAGATTGCAACATTTGGGAAGTCAGGCTAGAACTTGATTTTTCCATGAGTAGCATCTCTTCTATCGATCTCTGAGTTGACGGAGAAGCTGTTGCCGCCGTTGGGTTGGATGCTGTCTTTTTCCCTGCCCTCAGTGTTGTAGTGGTAATGCTTGTCATTTCTCTTAGAATTCTCTTTTGTTCTCCCAAAATTTTGTAAATCTTTTCCCAAATTACCATCCACCATTTTTATAAATACTAATAGTTTCTTTTTATCCTTCGAGATTACTTCTGTTATATCTATAATTCTTTCCTTTAAATAGATTAAATTAAACCACCGATAAGTTGCTAATGATTATTAAATGTCTTCCCAATGTCCTATAGCTATAAATCAATGTAAAAGTGTACAGTACAATACAATATGACTAGAAATCATTAAATATGTTTCCTCTATATTCAACCAATTAAGTTGATTTAATTAATTAAGTTGTCAGGTTTCGAAGTCGTCTTGAATAAATTGCATTTCAAACAAAGTCTTTGAAAAGAAACTCTAATTTATTAAGCATGTACATTCTATCTCCGACTCATTGCAGCCAAGCCTGGCTTCCTCAGGCAAACCCTCCTTTTCCTTTCTCCACTCCTCTATACTCATTGGCCATCTTCTCCGTCACTCTGCCCCTAATCTACTGCTCCCCTCAAAGGAATTTCTGCCCTCCCATCCCATCTGTGTTGACGGGGACAGAGGTCAACCCCGAGGCCCCTCATATGTGGGGTGCCGCAAGGGTCGGTCCTCTCGCCTCTCCTGTTCAACATTTATGTGAAGCCGCTGGGTGAGATCATCCGTGGTTTCGGGGTGGAGTACCATCAGTACGCTGACGACACCCAGCTGTACATCTCCACCCCGGATCACCCCAACGATGCCCTTGAAGTGATGTCCCGGTGCCTGGAGGCCGTACGGATCTGGATGGGGAGGAACAGGCTCAGGCTCAACCCATCCAAGACCGAGTGGCTGTGGTTTCCGACGTCCCGATATAGTCAGTTGATGCCATCACTGACTATTGGGGGCGAATCATTGGCCCCCACGAAGAGGGCTCGCAACTTGGGCGTCCTCCTGGATTCACGGCTGTCTTTAGAAGAGCACTTGACGGCCGTGACCGGGAGGATTTTTCATCAGGTTCGCCTGATTCGCCAGTTGCGTCCCTTTCTGGATCGGGACTCGTTACGCCCGGTCACTCATGCCCTCGTCACCTCCCGCCTGGACTATTGTAATGCTCTCTACATGGGGCTCCCCTTGAGGAGCACCCGGAGGCTCCAACTGGCGCAGAGTGCGGCCGCGCGGGTGGTAATGGGAGCGACATGGCGCTCCCATGTGACACCTCTCCTGCGCGAGCTGCACTGGCTCCCGGTGGTCTTCCGGGTGCGCTTCAAGGTTTTGGTTACCACCTTTAAAGCGCTCCATGGCTTAGGACCTGGTTATCTACGGGACCGCCTACTACCACCAATAGCCTCCCACCGGCCAGTACGCTCTCATAGAGAGGGACTCCTCCGGGTGCCGTCAGCCAAACAATGTCGGCTGGCGACCCCTAGGGGGAGAGCCTTCTCTGTGGGGGCACCTACCATCTGGAATGGGCTCCCCCCAGAGATACGGAGGATCCCGGATCTGCGCACCTTCCGCCGCGCTGTGAAGACCTTTTTATTCCATCAGGCGGGCTTGGCCTAATCTCTTCCCTTTTTAAATATGTAAATTTTAATTTGTTTTTAAATTATTGGGGTGTTTTAATTTGTCTGGGCCAAAATGATTTAATTTGATTTTATCTGGTTTTTAAATTTTTTGTATCTATGTTATTTTATTGTCTGGCTGTTCACCGCCCTGAGTCCTTCGGGAGTAGGGCGGTATACAAATCAAATATAATAATAATAATAATAATAATCTCTTAGGTGATATTCTCTCCAGTGAAAATAAGTAAGTAAAGGGTCAAATGTCTCTTTCCAAATGCCTCCACTTCTTCTTCTTATGTCAGCACTGGAGTAAGTGTGGTGTGGAATGCTGACATCAGTAATTAATTAAATTAAATTAACTATAGTAGATAAATATAATTTCCAATAAATATTAATTATTAATAATTCTGTTTTAAATAAAGTACCTTCAATACAATCTAAATAGCTATAAATTAATATAGATATAATTATGTATGACTGTAAGTACAAACTTACTAAGGGAAACGATACACAAAAGCAATATGCAAGGAAATCGTATTAATCAGGGTATTATTCACTATATACAAAGTAACAATCTGTTTGATATTCAGAATTGGGCGATTCCACTGTTTAAATATTATAGTTCTCTGGGTTTTTCAATGATCTTAGATAATGTCGTCCTCATTATCCATTCTGCCTCCTTCAATTTTTCTGTTTAGTCACTCAGTGTTATGTCCAGATCTCTCAATCCCAACAATTCCTCTCTCTTCTCCTCTCCGCCCTTTCACTGTCTCTTTCTAGCATTTTTACTTTCACTATTAAGCTCTGGATTACCCAAAACACTCGCCTTTCACTTCTTCATCTTATATCGCAATTCTCCTCCAACGGATGCTGTCCTCACCAATTTATTCCTGGCTCTGTCTGTTCTCCACTCCTCTCCAGGCTCCTCTCCTTTCACTCTCGTGCTCTCTCTGGTCACCCGTTTTTCCTCAGTCCTGAATCTCCTTTTTTAATCCCCTGATTCTCTTATCAGTTACCAAGACGAGGGTTCCACCTTTCTCCTTCTCCTTCTCTTTTCCATCCTCCGTTGTCTTACACTCTCCCACTCTTGCTCTCACTTTTACAGTCTTTTCCAATTTTTCCTTTCTTTTAGCTCCTCTCTCTCTTGCTTTTTAGCAAGTCACAGCTCTTCTCTTTAAATCGCCACTAGTTTTCCAGTGCGCTGCGTCTACACTCCATAGCTGGGTAAATCCTACTCATCTCTGTCAACAACTGAGAGAACTTTCAATTAATTTAAGTCGTCACTCTGTACTCTAACCACGCCCCCTCTGCCCTCAATTCCCCAGTCTTTCTCTCAGTTGCTGTCAGACTAAGAGGATTTTTTTGCCTCTGTGCTCTGTGTAGCCAGTGCATTTAGGATCTTTATTTTATTTTGATTATCTCCCTTTTTCGCAATCGGTGGAGAGCGGAAGATTCGATTTTAAGCGCCCGCTGATCAGCTGTGTGGCCGGTAGCATGCCTGCGGCTAAAGGCAGCTCTGAGCGTAGCACGGGGAGCGCTTACAGCTGCTGGACTCTGTCCCTTCGGGGCGGATCCGGCCAACAATACAGCCGCCGGTGGTGAAAGGGCTGGGCGGTTTGCCATCATAACCCTCACCACTCCATTTCCCGAGCTCTCCTGTCAGTGAGGGGCGGCAGAGCGGTGCGCGCTTCGTTTTTCGGCGCCTTCTTTGCCTTTGGATGAGCGGCTGCGGTCCCGGCAGTTATGGGCGGCGCCATCATTCGTGAAGCATCTGTCAGTAGCTGGCCGGCAGATCCCATGGGAGTGAGTCTGCCTCATCTTGGGGGGCTATGCGGCCACTTCTAGGTCGCCAGCCTCAGCGCCTCCCTTTTACCACTTTCGGGGCCTTGCGCCTCGTAGCGATAACGAGCCTTCGTGGGACTAACGGTTGCGGCCGCCATTTTGTTTGCCGCTATCCCGCCCGCTATTTTGCCAGCGTGTTCCCTTTTCGCCTCGCAGCGATCTCTGCTTGTTTGGGGGGGGATTCCCATCCCACACAACACTTTGCGGGCCGTTTGGGCTGAGTCGGCCTGGTTATTTGGCTGCATTAAACCTTGGGAGGCTCGTTTGAATTCAAGTTGACAGTTTCGCCGTTTGGTCATTGTTTTCGGTTCGACTTCCTGGTCGGTGCCTTGTGGAACCTCAACCTTGCGGCAATTCATCTGTTTGGCTTCTGGAGCAACTTTTCGCCGTGTGGCAATGGTAGATTCGTCTCTCTCGTCAGAGATGGAGCAAGACACCAGCCTTCCCAGGCCCGCCAGGTCGCAGAAGAAGAAAAAACAGGGCAAGCGGCCTAGATCCGACAGCCGCAAATCCCTTCCTGCTAAAGTCTTGGCGGCTGCCGACAAAGACGCTCTCCGGTGCCATAAAGCCCTTGAGCGGCGGTTAGATAAGGCGAAGCAGGCTGCGGCATCTTCATCCAACAAGGCGCCAGGGCCTTCTCCGTCGACATCGCTGGGCTCGATATCTTCTGCTCCCGGAACTCTGAATCCAGTTCCTCTTGCTTTGTCGAAGGGTGTTTCTCAATCCCTACCTGATGTCTCTGCTGCCGGCTTGGGTGCTTCTCAACCACCCCACAGACGGGCTCCTACTGCCACATTTACTCCTACTGCAGCGGGCCTTCGTGCAGCTGAGCCGCTGCCTGTGGGGGTTCAGTTTGATTTACAGACTATGCTTTCCACGGCCTTAGTGGCCATCATGTCAGCGAGCGCTCAACAATCTTCTTCAGGACAGTTTACTGGGGCGTCTCAGGCGGTGCCTTATACTTCAGCTTCCCATAGATCACATTCTCCTCATAGACACGAGTCTGACTCTTCTTCGGATTCGGATCATAGGGACGACTATCCTGAAGAGCTCAAATTTTCTGAGGATGAGGGTTTGCTGCCTGATGCCCCTGCCTTTACGGGGTTATTTCGACCTGTTTTGTTTAAGTCACTCCTCCACAAGGCGCGTTTAACAACTAATTTGGGGTCGGTGGGGGTGCAACCCACTCCGTCCCAGTCGGAGGTTTGTCCACATGATGCTTTGTTCAAGCAGGCAAAGCAGGAAAAAGATTTTGTACCATGTCCCCAACTGTTCATGGAAGTTCTTTAAGCTCCCTGGGCTCAGCCCAGGTCCTTAACTGCACCCAGTAATCAGGACAGAAAACTTTACTGTCCTGCCCCGGAATTGGAGGTGTTACTGGAATTGCCAGCTGTCGATGGGCCGGTGGCGAGCCTCTCTTCTCAGTCGGTGATATCGTCAGATCTGTTGGACGGCCTGAAATCGGATGATAGGCGCATGGAACTGGCCTTTCGCAAATCTCATCAAACAGTGGCCTGGGCCATTAGAACAGCTACGGCTACTTCCTTTTTTAATCACGCTTCATTGATCTGGCTGCGACAGTTACAGGAACGCTTGCCTCCCGAGGCAACCATTTACACCAAGACGTTAATAAGATCATTGCGGCCACAGAATGTTCAGCAGACGCGTCACTGAATTCTGTTAAGTTCGCTTCACGCACCATGGCGGCTTCCATCACGTCCCGACGTCTTTTTTGGCTGCGTCCTTGGAAGGCTGACGTCAAAACAAAATGGAAGCTGGCAGCAGCCCCTTACAAGGCGCCCAGTCTTTTTGAGGCCGCACTTGAGCCGGTCCTTGTAGAGGACAAAGATAAGCGAAAAGTTCTGCCTTCCGCTTTTCGCAAACAGGACAGACGTTACACACCCTACACACCACGGCAGTCCTTTCGGTCCTATTCCAGGGCTGGGGGTCCTCTGCCTATCGGCAACCATTTCAGTCTTCGGACCGTTTCTCAGACAGGCAGAGGTTTCGCTACCGCGGACGACCTCAGACCGCTGCAAAATGTCCCTTTCGGGGATCCAGCTCCAAGTCCTTCTGGTGGGGCAAATGACTCACCAGCATCCGGGCCGGTTGGCGGGTGTCTCCAAGCATTCCACCGCCAGTGGGAACTGTTGACGTCAGATGTTTGGATACGGCGTGCCATCTCCGAGGGCCTTTTGATCAAATTCGCGGACCGTCCACTGAGCCATTTCATCCGGTGCCCCATTCCGTGTCAGCCAAGCACCATCGCCTGATGCTTGCGGAGATAGCGCACCTGCTGGACATCAAGGCGATAGAACCGGTTCCGCCAGACCAGTTGGGGACCGGATTCTATTCAATTCTGTTTTTGGTGCCCAAGAGCTCGGGGGGCATCAGGGGGATTCTCAACTTAAAACGACTGAATCTGGCAGTACGTTACCGCCGTTCAAAATGCACTCCCTACGTTTGATCCTTTCCTCAGTGCATCAGGGGGATGTTATGCAGTCGGTGGACTTACGGACTATCTACACGTTCCAGTGCATCCCTCGCATCGCTAGTTTCTACGCTTCGAGTTTGCGGACAGACATTTCCAGTACTGTGCCATGCCGTTTGGGCTTTCCTCAGTGCCCAGGACTTTCACCAAGTTGGTGGCGGCGGTCGCCGCAACTCTCAGCATGATTCCTGTAAGAATTTTTTTTTTCCCAAAAAATATTTTTTATTTTTTCCAATATAACACTTAAAATACATCTCTTTCGAGAGCGAAGTCTCGATCCGGTCATGAATAGGTACATTTTAAAAAGGCTCCATTCACAATTTCCCATTATATCTTTTAAAATTCAAAATCAAAACACAGAAAAAATTTTAGTCAAAGCTCTACAGTAAAAGTTCGAAACCTATAAGAACAAGATTTAATATAAATTCTAACATCATCATCTAAACAAATCTATTATATCAATACAATTTTAATTTCAAATTAACTCATTTTTATTTCTATTAATCAATCTTAATCATATCTTGTTCTTCTTCACCTTATATCTTTTTCCATCAGTATCAAAAAAGATTTTTTTAACAATATTCTAACCTCTTGTTCTAATTATTTACCTTACAATTTTATCACCACAAATCTTGATTTCAAATTCTATACCACTCCATTCTTATTACACTTTATAAAGCAAAGTTCTATCTAGTTCTTAGTCTCTCGACCTTTTCCTTAATTCGTAATATCTTAAACTTTATCAATTTATCTTTGATTTTATCTCCCTTGTCATCTATTACTCTTTTCATGTTACACAGACACACAGATTTATCACAAAAATACGTTTTGTTTAGTCTAATTTCCAGGATATTTTCTTCCATACCTCCCTCTGTTATTTGGCTATTATTCAACATATTCTGTTTGGCTAGTTCCCAACATATTTTTCTCCAAAACACGAACTATTTTTGGCTAATTTCAATATAATCTCCTCCAAGCCTATCATCGTTATTGGCTGCTTTCCAGCATATTATATTTGGCTGATTTCCATCATAGTTTCCTCCTATACTCCCTCCATTGTTTGGCTGATTTCCAGCATATTCTCCTGCAGCTCTCCTCCTGTTTGTTTGGTTGATTTCCAGCATTTTATTGGCTGATTTCCAGCATATTATGTTTGGCTGATTTCCAGCATAATCTCTTCCAGGACTCCCACTCTTATTTTGCTGATTTCCAGCATAGTCTGCTCCAACTCTCCTATAATTATTTGGCTGATTTCCAGCATTTTAACTAGTTCCAACATATTTCCTCCGAGTCTCAAACTCTTATCTAGTTAGTATCCATCCCTCTTATTTTAACTTCCCCTTAACATATAATTATCTATTTTATGTCAGCTTCCAGCACAATCTTTCAAATTAATTCTCAATATATTTCATAATAATCATCATTTCCAATATATATTAAATTAAATCACAATTTATCACTAATATCTGTGTGTTTGATAGTTTGTTCAATAAAGCCTTAGTCCAGCATACTCATCAAATTAACATTTGTTTACCAATTAATATTAAAGCATATTACATCAAGCAGTAAATTTTCCTTAAAATTGTCTCACAATAATATATACTCTTCTTTATTGTTTTTAACCACCTGTATATCATCCTCTATTTTAATTGCCATCTCTTATTTTCTATTTTTATTACTCAAAAAGCTTTTCTGTTTTTTTCCAAAAACCATATATACTTTTAGGCTTTTAATCTTTACATTTCAGTTCAGTTACGTTTAAAATTTATTACTTTACTTCCTACTTTTCTTCCTTTTTCTATCTGTCCATAATTGTTCCATTTCAAAGTTCATCCATTCGAATTTAAAAAAATTCTGTATGTTCCTTTAATGCTTTTATAGTCTGTTCCGTGTGTAGTGCATCAACATCAACTTGGACATTAGACAATGGAAATTAACAAGCCTTGAAAAAAAAAATAGGTGTGGCGCAGATTCCTGTAAGAATTCTATGTTATCTGGACGATGTCCTGGTGCTATCGTCCTCCCGGACACAAGCAGCTCTCGACATGGAACTGGTGCTCTTGGCCTTTCGTTCTCTGCTCCTAAGGCCGCGGCGCCTGTTATCCCTGCGCCCTCCAAAGAGGAACAACGCCACCATCGTGCAATGGAGAAGGCTTTCTCTAAGGCAGCCCATCAATCTCGGGCTCCAGCCCCCAATCCAGCCCACCAGACCCCTCTTGCATCAACCTCCCAGGTCATGGCTGATACCCACAATTCCAGGGAGCTATCTCCAGACCGCCCTCCTTCAGCTGGGCCACCTCCCCCCCCAGGGAAGGAACCTTTGTTCCAGACGCTGTCTGAGGCTGTTTCCTCTAGGAGCTCTTCTCCAGCTCCACCTCAGGACCCACCTGCGCCCACTGCTCCTCCTCAGGTGCCCGAAGCCTTTGAGGCTATGCTAACCAGAGTCATCCGAAACGGCTTCGCCCAATGTTTACAGCAAGTGGGGTTGCCTTCTGCACCCCCTCCTCAACCCCAATGCCAACTTTGTGGGTTCGATGACCAGTCCCTTGACCTGGAACAGGATGACTATGACTATGCGGGGGACTTAGCTTTGACGTCGGATCATGAAGAGGCCCCAGATGCAGCCCTTTCTGACGATGAAGGATTGATACCGGATCAGTCACCGTTTATTGGTCTTTTTAACCCTCAGATGTTCAGATCCCTACTGTTTAAGGCCATTGCCACCACCCACTTGGGTGAGGTTCCATCGGCTGCCTCCGCTCCCACTCCCTCGGACCCCGCTTCTGCTCTCTTTGCAGAACCAACTGTGGCTCCGGAAACAGTCCCGGCACCAAAGCTTTTTCTAGACGTGCTCCAACGCCAATGGTCGCTTCCGGGCGCGGGTCCCAGCCCTAACAACTTAGACAAACGACTCTACAATTCTGCTCCAGCCTTGGCCGACCTTCTCCAACCTCCGGTCATTGACTCTCCCATCGTCGCCTTGACTAATCCAGTCCACCCTACGGGCCCGCCCAAAGATTCCCTTCGTCCGGAGGACAAGAGAGCAGAGAAGACGCTCGTCAAGGGACATCTCGCGGCTGCTTGGTCCATCCGGGCCTCATCCTCGGCGACCTTTTTTAACCGTGCGGCACTTCTCTGGTTGAGACAGCTGCAAGACCGCTTGCCCCGTGCCGACCTCAGGGCTCATCAAGATCTCAATAAGATTGCCGCAGCCCTGGAATATTCAGCGGATGCCACCCTCAACGCTACGAGATTCGCTGCCAGGGCCCTTGGCTCTTCCATCACTTCGCGCCGCCTTCTCTGGCTCAGGGGCTGGCAGGCGGATATGCGTAGTAAGTGGCAGCTCGCCTCTGCCCCCTATTCCGCAGGTTCTCTTTTTGGACCCCCGCTGGAACCTCTCCTGATCGAAACCCGGGACAAGTGCAAGATTCTCCCTTCTCATCTTCGGCGGTCGGCTTCACGCTACACTCCGTATCCACGGTCCCAGTCCTTTCGTGGTCCTGACTCCAGCTCGTTCCAGCCACGCTACCACCGTCCCGCCCCTCCTCGAAGCTAACATCTTGACTCCCAGGTTAGATCGGGGGGTTGTAACCTGCCACGCCGTTCCTTTCGGGGAGGGCGGGGACGCTTTGCCAGACGAGGCAGATAGTTCCCGCAATGATATTCCTATAGGAGGTCACTTGTCCTATTTCTATTCCCAATGGGTCTCCTCTGTATCTGACGCCTGGGTTCTCTCCACTATTCGCTCGGGCCTTCTTTTAGAATTCCTCAGCCCTCCCCCCCCAGTTTTTATTTCCTGCCCTGTCTCTCGGGACCCGCAGAAGCAGGCCCTAGTTTCCTCAGCCATCAACCATCTCCTGGCTATTCGGGCTGTTCAGAGGGTGCCCCCTGATCAACAGGGCAGGAGATTTTACTCCCGTCTTTTTGTAGTCCCTAAGTCCTCGGGGGGATGGAGGGCCATTTTAGACCTTAAAGCTCTGAACCGGTACATAATTTATTGCCGGTTCAAGATGCACACCCTGTTCTCCATTTTGGAGTGCCTCCGCCCAGGAGATTTTCTCTCTTCAATTGATTTAACGGAGGCCTACCTCCATATTCCGATTCACCCTTCCAACCATCAGTTTCTCCGTTTTCATTTCATGGGGTCCCATTTCCAGTATAGAGCCTTGCCCTTTGGTCTCTCCTCGGCCCCGAGGGTTTTCACCAAGGTCATGGCTGCACTCATAGGTCATATCAGGTCCCTTCCCATTAGGCTCCAATTTTATTTGGACGATATCCTCATTATGTCTACTTCCCTTTCTTCGGCCACCAAGGACCTTGACTCTGTTCTTTCTCTTCTCCAATCCCATGGGTTCTCTGTCAATTGGGCCAAAAGCCACCTATCACCTTCCACAAGTATCGTCCACCTGGGAGCCACAATTGACACAGTCTCTTCCAGGGTGTTCCTCTCCCCAGACCGTCAACTGGCTCTCCGTGACCTAATTAGCCAATGCTGGGCTGCGGATTCTGTCTCTCTCATGAAACTCTCTTGCCTTCTGGGTAAAATGGTTTCCACTTTCGGAATTGTTCCCTGGTCTAGATTGCACTGCAGGGAGCTGCAGTGGCTCCTCCTCCCGTACCAGCGCGCTGGCAGGAGCAACTCTCTGGCCCGCATCCGTCTCCCTCCTTCAGTACGGTCCTCCCTCTGATGGTGGTCCTCAGAGGCAATCTCCAAGGGGAGCAATTACACAGAACCAGTGGACCGCCCTGGACCGACAACACAACATCAACTACCTAGAATTGCGGGCCGTGCGCCTAGCCCTCCTCTCCTTTCGATCTCTGGTGGAGGGCAAGGACATTCTAGTCCTTACCGACAACATGGCAACCAAAGCGCACTTAAACAAGATGGGGGGCACTCATTCCAAAGCTCTGCTTACGGAGACCATTCTGCTGGGCCGCTGGGCCGAATCCCATCTGTCATCCATCCAGGCGGACCACATTTCCGGGACGGCAAATCTACAAGCGGATGCCCTCAGCTGCTCTCCCGTGGATCACGGGGAGTGGAGCCTCTCTCCATCCCTCTTCTGGGAGATTGTCCGTCGATACGGGACCCCGGTTGTCGACCTGTTCGCCTCGGCGACGAATCACCTCCTTCCACGGTACTTCTCACGGTTCCCGGACCCTCAGGCAGAGGATTCCGACGCCCTCCGCTGCCCGTGGCCTCCCGGTCTTCTATACGCATTCCCTCCCCTTCCCCTCATCCCTCGTGTACTCAGGAAGATGTTGGCAGAGAAGGCAGATCTTCTTCTCGTCGCCCCGCACTGGCCACATCGCCCTTGGTACGCGGACCTGCTATCCCTCTCTGTAGCACCTCACTGGCGCATACCGGACTCCTTAGTGATGCTGACCCAGGGCCGTCTCACTTATCCGGATCCCAAGTGGCTTCACTTGACCGTGTGGAGGTTGAGCGGCATCTCCTAACAGCTCACCACGTCCCTCCTCCGGTGGCTACCACGATGCAAGCCACCCGCCGCCCATCTACAACCAGAATCTATGGAGCTACCTGGCGCTCCTTCGTTTCCTGGTGTAACCGTTCTGCGGTCAATCCTCTTTCGGCTTCCGTCCTCCACGTCCTTTCCTTCCTCCAAGCTGGATTCGAAGCAGGATTAGCTCCTAACACCCTCCGTCGTCAGGTGGCAGCTCTGGCTTCCGTCCTTTCCTGTGGTTCTCCGGACTCCTTGTCCCATCACCCCTTCATCCGCATTTTCCTCCGCGGAGCTACCAATTTCCGCCCTCCTCCTGTGCATCGTTTCCCTACTTGGGATCTGAACAAAGTTCTCACGGCACTCGCCTCGTCTCCTTTCGAACCGCTTCGTCAGGTTTCTCTCCGTTTCCTATCGTTTAAAGTTTCGTTCCTAGTCGCTATTACTTCGGCGCGCAGGATATCGGAGCTAGCTGCCCTGTCCACCCGCAGTAACCTTTGTATCTTTCACAGGGACAGGGTGGTCCTGCGCCTTGACCCGGCTTTTTTGCCTAAAGTTAACACGTTATTCCATAGGGCACAAGCGATTGTGCTCCCGAATTTTTGCCCTCACCCCACGCATCATCTGGAGCGCTCGTGGCATCGACTGGATGTCCGCAGGGCTCTGCGGATCTACCTGGCCCGGACTGCTCCTTTTCGCAAAACAGAAGCGTTGTTTGTTTCCTTTCAACCAGATACTGTGGGGGCCCGTGTCTCTAGTACTACCTTAGGACGATGGATCAGGGCTACTATCGCCTCTGCCTACCAACAATTGAAGCTGCCCGTCCCGCGAAACATCACGGCCCATTCAACCAGGAGCGCAGCGACTTCCGCCGCTTGGTCCACTCAAGCTCCTCTGGAAGAAGTCTGCAGGGCGGCCACGTGGACTTCTATTTCTCCGTTCATCCGCCACTACTGCGTGGATTCCTTCGCATCTGCGGATGCTGCCTTTGGTCACTGGGTCCTGCAGTCCGTTCTTCCCCCCTGAGGTATTTGGGCCGTTTGTTCCCGCCCTGGTGGACATGCAGCTTTGGTATGTCCCCAGTCTGACTGCCTTCCCTTCCTTCGGAGAATGGACGTTGGTCTTACCTGATACGTCCGTTCTCCGAAGGAAGGGAAGTCAGTCAGCCCCACCCTTGGGACCAGCCCTCTCGGTTGGTTGGGGGAGGGTGCTTTTAATTCTTTCTCATTTCAGGAAGACACGTCAGTCTACACCTACGCCCTCGCCGAAACACTGGGCCATGAGGGCGGAGTTATTCTGATTGGCAAGACTCGATCAATGCTGCATAGAGGAAGTCCTTCCCAGTCTGACTGACTTCCCTTCCTGAACGAGAATGGACGTATCAGGTAAGACCAACGTCCATTTTCTTTTTTCTTTGTTTTTATACGCACTATATGATATCACAACCCCTCTTAGATAGACCTTCATTGCACCCCATACTATTGCACAGGATGTTCCTTGGTTTTCGTTTTCTTTAAAAAAAGACTTTACTTCTTCTTTCAGTTTTTCTACACACTCTTTATCACTCAATAGTTTCACGTTGAACCTCCATCTCTGTTGTTTCTTTCTCTTTGTACTCTTCTACTTTATTTCTAGGGGGTTATGATCTGCCCAAGTATTTGGGCTGATTTCTGCCGTTCCTATTTCTAATCCAAGCTTCCTGGTGACCCATGCCATGTCTATTCTCGACCATGACTTTTGCGGGTTGGAATAAAATGTGTACTGTCTATCACTCGGATGTAGGGTTCGGCATATGTCAATTAGATTCAATTCCTCAGCTAAGTCAAAAAAAGCTTTTGGTAGAGTTGCCCTTTTATTTTTATTGGTTTTATTACTTTTATGGTCTTTATCCGAGTCCACAATTCCATTAAAATCACCTATTATACAAATGTCGTTATATTCCATTTTTCCTAATTGCTCATGAAGTTTTTTAAAGTATTCTCCCTGTTTTTTATTTGGAACATAAATACCCACTAGTAACATTTTGGAATTACCTCTCATAACTTCAATCATAAGAGTTCTTCCCTTTGTATCGTTGTATTTTAGTTCTGCTTCAATTCCTTTTTTAACATAAATTACTATCTCCCTCTTTTTTTTTTCTGCTAATGAAGTGAATGTTTTACCATATTTTTTGTACTCTAGACATTTACCCTCATCTTTTTTTATGTGGACCTCCTGTAAGCAAATTATATCTACATTTTGTTTTGCTAGTTTTGTAAGTGTTAATTTCCTCTTTTTACGATCATTTAATCCATTAACATTTACTGAAATTAGTTTCAGATCGTTCATTCCTATTTTCCTTGTCCGGTTCTTAGTTTCTGTTTGTTCTTACGGCTCTTACTGGTCTTGTTTTTTTCCCCTTGGCTTCTTCTTCTATCTTCTTCTCCTCTGTGGTTCCTTCCTTGATATTCCGTTGGTGTGAGGTTTCCTCTTCTAGATTTGTTGCCTCTATTTCCTCTTTGCTGCTTTGTTCTTCTTCCGCACCTCTTAGCTGGTCAAGAAAATCTTGCGCTGTACTCAAACTGTCTATTTTTATTTTCCTCCCCTGCCAGGTGATTAGCATCCCTTCTGGCAGGAGCCATCTAAATAATATATTCCTTTTATTCAGTTGCACAGCTAGAAATCTATAATCCTTTCTCACCTCCCTCACTCTTCTTGGCACCTGTTTTTAAATTATCACTTCTTTTCCTCTGTATGTTATTTGTCCTTCTCTCACCATATTGTACAGGATGTCTTTCACTTTTTTTCTCACGAACCTGACATGGACTTCCCTAGGGAGCATATTCCTCCTTACGTAATTTGTTTGTACTCTGTAGATGTCGTCCAATTCTCTGATGATCTCTTGCTTGTCTTGTTGGAGTACTTCCGCAATCAGTTTTGCCATCTTCTCTCCCAGGTCCTCCTCTTTGTCTTCTACAACATTTTGGAAACGTAGGTAAAACAACGCCCTGTCCATCTCCAATTGAATTAACGAATCTTCTAGTTTCCTGTTTTGCATCGTCAACGTCTGGTCTACCGTATCTAGTTTCTTCTCGTTTTGTTCTATTCTTAGTTCCGCCTTCTGGATCCTTTGTTCGTTGTTAAATATTGAGACTTGAATCTCGTTCATCTTCTGGTCCAGTGCATGAATATCTGTTTTTAATTTGGTATGATTGTTTGACATTTTTTCCTTCATAGCCATCATATTTTCTTGAATTAGCATCAAAGTTAATTGCACGGTTTGCAATGTGGTGTTGCTATGGATTTTTCCGTTTTGGATAGCCCTTCCATTGATTTCTGAGTAGCTGGGGAGGTCATAGTTATGGTGGGATTTGAGGGGGTCTTTTTTCCTGTTTTCAGAATCGTTGATGACATGCTTGTCATTTCTTTCAGGATTATTTTTTGTTCTCTAATTATTCTCTCAATGTTTCTCCAGATTATCATACATTGGCTGCCGCCTCTTTTTGTCTAATATTATCTGTTGTTTTATATTGGTAATGCCTTTTCTGATTCTTCAGATATGGGTAAGGTCTATTTATCAATCAATATCGATCTATCAGTCTATGTCGCTTCCAATCAATATCTTAGACAAGTATCAGTTTGTAGTATTAGTAATAGAAATTAATTTATGGTTTATAGTTAGCTTATACTTAATTAATGTAACAGTTAATAATTAATTGGTTAATAGAAATTGGTTATATTTGGTTACACTTGGGGTGATAAATTGGGGTACATTTTTGCTAGTCTCGCTAGTGCTAAATGCCACCTATAAAACATTTTATAGCTGTTTTCTTTGTATGATACTGCCATGGTCAATTTATAATTTTTCTCCCACAATTTTTCCCATTTATCCAATTCTATGTTATGTCTGGAATTCCTAGCCCAACTTATCATCGTTTCCTTTACTGTTTCTTCTTCCAATTTGTATCCTAATAATTATAGATATTTGTAATCATTTTTCTTCCCGATCCTAATTTATCTAATTCCAATTGTTTCCTGTTTATGCCAAATTGTTCCTTATCTTTTTTAAATCTAGTTTTGATTTGTAAATATGGCCACCATTCCAAATTTATTCCTTGTTTTTTTTCAAATCTTGTATTGATTTTAATTCTCCTTTTGCGTCTAATAAATCTGCGTATCTTACCATTTTATCTAGATCTGTGGTATTTGCTTCCATGTAGACAACCAAACTGGGACTTTCATATAATGATTCTTTTTAATCTTTTCCCATACTTTCAGTAGTGCATCCCTTACCTTGTGATGTTGAAAATAAGTGTGTGATTTGTTTTTCCCATCCCATAAAAAGCCATGCCAACCAAAGGTCATGGCCTTCTATTGTTAATATCCGCTTATTTTTAAGTTGTATCCAATCTTTGAGCCATGTTAAGGATACCGCTTGATAGTAAAGTTCCCATTCTGGTAAACCGAAACCTCCTTTTTTCCTACTATCTTGCAATAATTTGAATTTAATGTGCGGTTTTTTGACCATATGAATTTCGATGTCAATTTATTCAGTTGTTCAAAAAAATTTTCCCTAATGTTTGAAATAAATATAGTAACTTGGGCAATATGTTCATTTTTATCGTTGAAATTCTGCCAATTAATGATATTGGTAATTTAGTCCAGTTATTCAAATCTTTTTGTATTTGTAATAGGAGTGTATCGTAATTGTTCCTCTTTATGGTAGTACACTTTTCTGATAGCCAAATTCCCAAATATTTAATTTTCTTTATCGAGATTCCCAGTTCCTTCTCTAAGTGTTCACTCTGTTGTTTAAATTCTCAGTCAATATTTTAGTTTTGTCTTTATTCATTTTAAATCCTGCTACTGCGCCAAATTGGTTTATGTCTTGTAGTAAAGTAGGTCCAGATTCTAAAGGTTCCTCAATAATAAATGCCAGATAATCTGTGAATGCTTGGACCTTATATTCTTGTGACTTAATTTTTAATCCCTTTATTTCCAAATTATCTCTAATTTGGGACATTAATGTCTCCACAGACAGAATGAACAACAGACAGAATGAATGACACAGTGGGCAGCCCTGTCTTACTCCTTTAGTTATTTCAAAACTTTCTGTTTGTTCCCCATTGATTATTATCTTTGCCTTTTGTATAGTGTATGTGGCTCTAATCGTGTCTATAAATTTTTCTCCAAAATTCATTCTTATTAATTGGTTTATCATAAAGTCCCAGTTTAAGTTGTCAAAAGCTTTTTGTGCATCCAAGAAAACCACAGCTACCTGTTTTTCAGGGTGAGCTTCGTAATATTCTAATGCAGTGATGATAATTCTTATATTGTTTTTTATATATCTGTTGGGTAGAAATCCATTTTGGTCCAAATGTATAATTTCGTTCAATATATTTTTAATTCTATTATGGCCATAAATATTTTATAGTCAGCATTTAGCAACGAGGCCGATAATTCTGTATCTTCTGTTGTTTACTATTGTTTTTGGGGATGAGAGTTATTAATGATTCCCTCCAGGATTCTGGTATCTTGGCCTTTTTCAGCACTTCATTAAATGTTTCTAATAGCAGTTGTTCTAACGACTCTTGAAATGTTTTATAAAATTCAGCGGGAATTCCATCTGGGCCTGGAGTCTTATTATTTTTTTGCTTTTGAATTGATCTTTGTATCTCCAGTTTTGTTTCCTCGTTTAATATTTCTTTTGTGATATCTGGTATTCTGGGAAGATTCCTTTTTCGAAGTTATCTTTGAATATTCTCCTCTTCAATTTTTTCTGTACTGTATAGTTTTTGAAAATAGTTTACTGCTATACTTTTCTTTTTTTCTTCCTGTAGATGCACCATTCCATCCACATCCTCTAATTGTTTTATTAATTTCTTTTCCTTTTCTTTTTTTAATTTATAAGCCAACCATCTTTTGGGCTTATTGCCATTTTCAAAGTAATTTTGTTTAGTTGCTCTAATTTTTTGTGCTACTTCTTCTTGGGTTATTAATTGTAATTTGTGTTTAATTAACTCTCTTTGTACTTTGATTTCTTGGTTTTGGGGTTTTTTCTGTAATTTAGATTCTGCTTTTTCTAATTTTCCTTGGAGTTCTGCCAGTTGTTTCTTTTTATTTCTATTTTTCCTTATGGTATATGCTATCGATAAACCTCTTATATAAGCTTTTGTTGTATCCCATAAGTTTTGAGTTCTAGTTTCTTCATTCCAATTTTCTTTTAAAAACAGGCCTAATTCTTTTTTTGAGTATTGAATAAAATTCTTCTCTTTCACTATCCTTTGGTTCATGGTCCATCTCCCTCTCCTCCTGACTTCTCCTTTCCAACTAATTTTTAATGGATTGTGGTTTGCCCAGGAATTGGCTTCAATTTCTATTTCTGCAATGTCTTTCCCTGTTTCTGGGTCCATCCACGCCATATCTATCCTTGACCATGATTTTGGGAGGTTAGAGAAGAAGGTATATTGTTTTTTTTGTGGGTTAATTTCTCTCTATGTATCTTTTAAGTTAAATTCCTGGGCCAATTCAAAAAATGTGGGTGGTAATATTTTTCTTTCATGATTTTTCTTTTTTCCAGTTTTGTAGTCTTTTTTAGGGTCTGCCACCGCATTGAAGTCACCTAATATGCATAGGTTATCTACTTCTAATTCTATTAGTTTTCTGTGTAACTTATTATAGTATTCTCTCTGATGTATGTTGGGTGCATACCCAACAATGACATAAATGACTACAAGTAATGTTCTTTTTTGTTTTATTGAGATTTCAATCATTACTGTCCTTCCCTCATTATCTGCATACATTTGTTTGGGATTTAACCTTTCCTTTATATAAACTGCTATCCCTCTTTTTTTTTGTTTCTGCCAATCCTACAAATAATTTCCCTAGTTTGGGGTCTTCCAAAAAAACCACTTTTCCCTTTTGGAATATGCACTTCTTGTAGGCATACTATTTCTATGTTCAATTTTTGGAGTTTAGTAATTGTTTGTCTTCGTTTTATTGGTGCATTGAATCCATTTATGTTGATTGATATTAAATTTACCACCTCCTCCATTAAATTACTTATTTGTCCTTCCTGCTTCCCGTTTTTGTGTTACTCCCCTCTGCTGTCTTGTTCTTACACCCTCTCTGTATTGGTTTCCAGTCTCTAACTGCTCTTCCGATCCTTGATTTGATTCGTTTTCTTCTTGACTTTTGGATTCTAATTCCTCTCTACTGTCCAATTCCTCTCCAAAGTTTTGTTCACTGAATTCCTGAGCCTTTTCTACCATATCTATTCTTATTTTTTTGTCTTCCCAGGTTATTAACATGCCCTCTGGTATTAACCATCGGAACATGATTCTATGATTGGTCAATGTAGCAGAGAGGAATTGATAATTCCTCCGTTGCTCACAAATTCTTTTGGGTAATTGTTTTAATATTATGATCTCCTTCCCTTTAAACATCAGTTTGTCTTCCCTTGCCTTTCTATAAATTTCGTCACGAATTTCTTTGTTAATCTGACATGAATTTCACGTGATAGTCTATGTCGTTTCGCATAATTTGTATAAATTTGGTAAGCCTCATCAATACTGTTCCCTAATTCCTGTCTATCTATATGTAGGGGTTCTGCTAGTACTTCCACTATGAGTTTATATAGATCCTCTTCTCTGTTTTCTACCACATTTTGAAATCTTAAGTAATAGGAGGATCTCTTTAGCTCAAGGCGGGTCACTGTCTCCTCCAACTCCTTTTTCTCCATTTCCCATCTCTCTTCTGCAGCTTCCAGTTTCTTTTTGGTTCTCTCTACCTTAGCCTCTATTACGTTTATTTTTTGTTCATTGTTTGCTATTGATTCCTGAATCTTTTCCATTTTGTCATCCAATTTTCTTATGTCTCCCTTCACCTCACCCATATCCCCTTTCATTTCTTCATGATTGTTTTGCATTTCTTCATGATTTTTTTGCATTGTTTCCTGCATTTTCATCATGACCTCTTGAATCATATTCAAAGAGGTCTGCATGTTCTGCACAGCTGCTGCTGTTCCTAATTTTTCAGTAGATGGCATATCTGTTATTAATTTTTGCCGTGCAGGTGAAGCTGTCACAGGGGTTATCTTTTTTACTGTTTTTGTAATTGTAGCTGTATTTGACATTTTAATTTTTTGTAGAAGGGTTTTCCACAACACTATATATATATATATATAAGTTTTTACCCCAAGTTGTATCTATAGTTCTTTCTATTTCTAATCTTTCTTCTTAATCTTAAATTAATATAGAGTACAAGATTTTCAATAGCAATAGCAATTATCAATAATATCAGACAATTAGCACCATTTTCACTTCAATGTCAATTTCTACTGTTAAAGCTTCTATTTCTTTTTTTTTTTTTTAAACTTCCACAAGAAAAGTTTCAAATACCTGGCTTAGCTAGTTCATAAATTATCATAAATCCTAAGGAAATGTGTTTCTTGTTTGTTTAGTAACACACTATTCAAATATACTGCCTACAGCAGTTTGCAAAAAAGAAAAACAACCCAATAACCTGCAATGTGCAAAGAAGAATAGTAGGTTGAAAAGGAAATTGCACCAGTGGAAAACCAAAGAAACCATAATTAGGTTCCATAAATTTGCAAATTGGATTTTTTTTTTAGAATTAGAAGTGAGATTGCTGTTTCAAGAATGAAGTCATTGCCATTCAATACTTCAAATGAGCATAATGTGAAATAAAAGGTAGAGTAACTGAGACACGTGGAAAAACTTTCCATAAATCTCTTATGAAATATAAATTATTGAGCTGATTCTATAGTTGTTTACAGTTCATATATGAATCTTTTGTGGTAATCTTAAAATCTGGGAATCAGATAATTCATGTAAACTGCAGATTTAATTTTTTTGCTTTCTCTTCTCTTTTGGCTTGAAGCACAAACTGCAGTGATGCCACACAACTGGAATCTAAGTAATATAGCTGGTCTTTTTGATTACTGAGCAGCCTGATTCCAAAGTGTTCTTTTCAAATTAATAATGCCTTCTCCTTTTTTTCTATCTCATGATGCAAGTTTCTTTTATAAATATATAAATTTGCTATTTGGTATATATCACAAAAACTTCCTATTTGGTAGTCCAGATGCTGCCATAGATATAAGTACTTGTCATAAGCTCACCCATCTAAATGATAATAACCATGTTAATGAGCATGGATTTAAAAATTGCAATGCTACAGAAAATCAATAATTTAAAAAACAGCTTGATTTTGCCAAGCTATGCCTGAATGTTGTAAAATGATTAATAGAAATATTTGTTAAAGAGAATACATCCAACATTTGATGACCAACTTGAGAGTGGATTTCATAGCAGAGGAACCTCCTGTCATTAGCCAGTAATCTGAAAAGTCAGGCCTCAATAGTCTTTTTTTAGCACTGTGCTGAAATTTCCTATAATCTCTATTATTTCTGTCTGGTTGAAGTATTGTAATATCATGTCATTTAATTTCTTGAGATTGTCAATGCTCCTCCTTTGTAGTATTATTTTTCTTGAAACTTCATCCATCTTCTCTCCAGTGTGTACTGTTACAAAAAGAAGAAAAAAGAGAAAGAGAAGAAAGAAAGAAATGATTAAGTTTAAACGAATCTTACCATGTCAAACTCCATGATTATTGTTACCAAGCTATTAAATAGCTATTTTAAACACCAATCTAAGTGTGATCGAAATGCAATATGTGATATTTTATGACAAGTTGACCCGTACTAGCTTAGCATAGTGAACACAACAAATCCTGCCACTTTATCAAAATCCTAACTAAAGTCTTATATACATTGCAAATGGTCCAACATTCACTCCTTTCCATCAGTCCATAGTAAAAAATAAAGGACAGATTGAGACCATTTGGCTTCTCAACTCAATATCTGAAGATCTGGTAACTGCAATGGCATAGATTTTTTTCAGCTTATCTAATTATTAACACAAGACATATGCAGATGTAGTCCAGAAACCATTATAATTTCTCAGCTACTTTACAGTAAAATCTGTGCTGAAGGCTGCCATTGAAGACCCTTCACAAGTTGGAATTAGTCCTAAATTAGTCCAACTGTTAGAACTCTAGTTGGAATTAGGAAAATCAGAAGCATCATACCATTTTATTTCAATTATATATGAATTTTTTTCCAGGTGCAATTCAAGATAATTCATATGACTGAAACCTGTAAGCAGCTTGGGATAAAGAACCAAATTGACTATCTCCTTCATCATAAATGTTCCCATTTCTTAAGATATGTTACAGAGTTAGGATTGCTGCTTCTTTCTTTTAGAGAAGTGCTGCTTCTCCCTGAAACAAAACCAGCATCTACACAGATCTGGGATTCTCCCATTTATAGAATTCTTTACTGTCCAACATTTGGTCAATAGTTCATTTATAGCTTTCAAATATAATGATAAGCAAATTTAACAATAATCTTCCATGTTTTTTAAATTGTTTTAAATTATTCCAAATGCTTGAATATTTTTTTAAATGACTTGCGGTAGAAAAATCAGGATTTTTTTAAAAAAAACAAACAAAATTTAATAAATTAAAAAATCAAACAATATTACTAGAAGGAAGGTTAATAAAGTTTTTGTATATTACCAAAATTCTATCACTCCAGCTGTAAAACAAGTCAATACTGAGTCAGTAAAAGATTTTTTAAATTTCTGTTGGTCTAAAGTTCCTGAATATATACACTCCTGTTAAAGGAATTTCATACAATCAGTATGCAATATGCATTCATTTGTTCATATTTTGTTTATGAAGAGAACATGCTATAAGCATAAAACATGCCATTAACTTCTAGCTTAGTCATCCATTACCATATCCTAAAAATTAAAGTGTATTTACTTACCTATTAAGATTACTACAAAGGAAACAAGCGCCAGGCTGACAATTAAAATGATGATTAATGTGACAAAGTACCAGCTTTGACATCTTATGCCCCTTTGCATTATTGGACACCCATTACTATCTATGTCGTCTTCGCAGACCACTATGAAACAAAAATGAAATTCTAAGATAAAGTCTTATAATGGACATTAAGAATAACTATTATAAATTGTTCTAATTCCATGGAATAAATAAATCATATTTGTTGAACTTAATCCAATGATTCCTCTTAGAAAAATGTCAGCCAAATAAACTAAATTACATCTTGTAACATTTTATAAATATTTAAATTCTACATCTGAAGAACTTGTTTATTTCACAGTTAATTATATAAAGTACATAGAGATAGAAAATGTGATAGAAAATATGGGATATATGCACACTATCACATGAAAAATATTCTGTACTACACCCTATTCACTGAAACGGTTTATCAAAAAGTTTGAAAGGAATTGGTAAATCTGTATTGAGAAGAACACAGGCTATCTACCAGTCAGTGTTTATGAAAATTACTCTTAACCACTACTGCAAATTGGATCCATGAATAACAGTATATCTGGTGATCACAATAAGAAAGTGAGTCTCATCAAGAATATGAATTCCAGTGTTTAGTTTATCCTTTCAACCTTTAGTTTATCTTTGATTTCTAAATCTCATCTTCCAACAACAGACCTTTGTACTCATATCATTAGATCATTGGATTCATACATCTTGCTGCTCATACTCCCTGACCCTTCTGCTAGTGTCGAAGCAGACCAGGATTTAGTCTTCAGGTTGTTTGGCCTATGAAGTTGGCTTTGCTATACATTATTGGGTTCTTTATTATAGACAAAACCCCAAACCAAACACAATAATTGATTAACTGCTAGGGAAAAGTGTACGAATGTATGCACTCAAGGAATTACACTCAAAATTTCTTTTTCTTCTAAATGAATGCATACTTTGCACAGAGTTGGTGTCACCAAAGCTAAGTGATTGTTATATGTTTACATAATAGTCCTTCTGACTTGAACCCCATTTGGTTCCTGCCTCAGGCCTTATACACCCTACCTGCTGGAATATTTTTCACAAATTCCAAACATTTTTACGTTTTCCAAGGCAACTGTTCAACTGTTCCAAGGCAACTATTGCATTCCAGGGCAAATTATGATGACCAGAGTTTTGCAGCAGATTTTGAAATTTGGGCAGGGTGGGTTGGTGTTATCAATAATTTTGGGGCTTCCGGTTTCCGTGTCTTCGGCGGCGGCGGTGCCTTTTGAAGCTCCGCCAGCCCCGCCGCTTGTAGAGCCGCTTCGCGACGAAGAAGCGGCTCGAAAACTTCAAAAATCTTTAGGATTTTTGAAGAGAGATCGCAGGGTCCAGGTTGAGCCCCTGCAACCCCCCCAGGGAATAGTTTCTGGGGAGGGAACAGGAGCGGCTCCCATTCAACCTGCTGGAACTCCGGGCGGCGTGGGACAAGTCTGCTTCTGCAGAACAAGCCGGCTACAGGAAACTTTTAATTGAAAGAAAAGGAATCAGCCTTAATAAGCAGCATACTGTTACTTGAACCCTGAAACTCGGAATCGCAAGTATTAGAGTTTTCTTGGCTTTCTAATCTGAGTGAAAAAATGCGGATGAGTGAAAGTGAACTGTAAAAACATGGCGCTTAGCCTCAGACTTAACGAGCGGGCGAGTGTGGATTGCTGAACTCATCTTGCTTTGTTACAAAGTTTCTAAACTGATACGAAGTTGCTTCGCTTGCAACAAGAGAAATAAGAGAGAAATTTCTCCTTTTTCAATACTGGACTTTGCTTCACTCTGGTTCTTATTTGATTAAATCTGGGGGACTTTTTTAGAAGTCTTTGTGGAGGTGGGAAAGGAAGAAGAACTTCCCTTTTTAGTAAAACTAGCCTACGTGACAGGATGGCCTCAAAGAAGCAGGAAGTGAAGGCAACAGGAGGTGGATCTCCCACACATAAAACGCAACCTCCCCCTGCACAACAGACACAGACTCAGAAAAAAGATTTTGATATGGGAGATTTAAAAGAATTTATTTCTAAAACTTTGGATGATAAATTTCAAAAATCTCAACAGGAGATAGATGATAAACTTCAAAAATCACATCAGGAATTTATGCAGGAAATTAATGAAGTTAAAGACATGGTGAAACAGAATCAAAATAATGTGACCAAAAAAATATCAGAAGTGGCGTCTGGCCTGGCAGAATTTATTGGGAAAGTTGATTTTAAAGTTGAAGAACTTAAATCAGAAGTTAATGTTAAGATGAAAGACAATGATTATAAAACTGATGAAGTTGATAATAAAATGCAGAGAATTGAAGATGAGATTGTTATGATACAATTCCGGGCGATGGAATTTGCCATACGGCTTCGGGGAATTCGAGAGGAGGAGAGACAGGATTTGAGACAAGTTTGCTCTGAAGCCTTGGCTAAGATTTTACAAGCTAATCCTGATTTGGTATTTCATAAAATAGATAAAATTTACAGAGTGAACTCTTGGGTGGCCAGACAAAGACAACTGCCCAGAGATGTGGTCATATACTTTACTGACAGAGAAATTAGAAATGATATCCTGCAAAAATCTTTTCATACTTCTGTACAAGTGGGGGGTTCACGACTTGAAATTTTTAAAGAATTACCTCCTAAAATGTTGAAAGTTAGAAAAGAATTTGGTTTTCTTGTTAAGGAATTGAAAAACTTACAGATACCCTTCCGGTGGGACGCACCAGCTGGGATAATTTTTAGATATAAGGGAGAAGGATATCGGTTGAATACCGTGGAGAAGGCACAACACTTTTATAGTACTATTCTTAAGGAAAGAACACCATCTCCACGTACATCTACAGTTTTGGAGATTAAGGAGAGTGAAGAGAGGCAATTGAAAGAACAGTCTAAGCAGGAATTAGAAATAGTGCAAGGTGCAGAAGGAGGTTTTCTGAGTGAGCCCTTGTTGGATTCTTCTCCAATTTTGGATTTGATTCAGTTGACTGAAGTTAAAGATCAACGTATAACTAGAGCTCAATCCAAGCTACTTAAACAAAAGCAACAACAACAACAGGAAAGACAAGACAAGAAGGCAGTTAAGAGTACCGTACAAGAGAGTGGCGCTATGGGAGGAGCGAGATCGAAGCTCTCGGATGAACTTCAAATATTTTGCTCTGCGCTACAGAAAGAGGCTGATGACCTTTAAATGTCTATCTTGGAATGTTAATGGGTTGAATTCAGCACAGAAAAGGAAGAAATTATTTACATATTTGAAACAATTTAATAATGATATAATATGTTTACAAGAAACGCATATCACAACTCAAGATCAAAAATATTTGATAAATCCAAAACTAGGAGCACATTATATATCTTCAACTTCGCAGAAAAAGAATGGTGTGGTTATTTATGTAAATAAAAAATTAACAGCGAAAGTTATAGAAGCAGATCAAGATGGTAGGTTTGTAGCAGTTGAATTGCTTACAGCAAATGGACAAATTCTTTTGATTGGAATTTATGCTCCCAACCAACAACAGGATTATTTTTATAAGATGTTTCATACTAAAATATTGCAATGGGACTATAGATCTATTTTAATTATGGGAGACTGGAATGGAGTAATTGATTCTAAACTAGATAAAAAGAGCTTGGCAAAGTCTAGAATTAGACTACCACAGACTTTTTTTGATATGAAAGAAGATATGGAATTAAAAGATGTTTGGAGAATACATAATCCAAATGAATTGGATTACACTTTCTTTTCTGATAGACATAGATCCTTTTCTAGGATTGATTTTATTCTGTTGTCAAATGATCTACTTGTTAAGACAAAAAGAACAAAGATTTTTCCAAGAACTTTGACTGACCATAGCCCTGTATGGATAGAAATTGAGATGGATAAGGTTGAGAGACGTTCTTGGAGATTAAATGAGAACTTGTTTAGATATGAAAAAAATACAATAGAACTTAAAAAGCATTTGAAAGAATTTTTTGAAATAAATTTGAATAAAGGTACCCCAATTGAAATTGTTTGGGACGCAAGTAAAGCTTATATGAGAGGGGTACTTATCTATATGAATTCTAAACATAGACTTCTCCGACAAAAGAAAAGATCTGAGTTGGAAATGGAAATAAAGAATAAAGAACAGTTACTTATTAAAAATCCATCAGATGAAAGAATACGAAGTGCTATAAAACTTTTGAAAGATCAATTTCAAATGCTTATGGCGGAACAAGTTGCAACAAGCCTACAATACGCGAAGCATAACACATTTTGCAACGCTAATAAACCGGGCAGATGGTTGGCTTACATATTGAGGAAAAAACAAAGTGCACGGATTATCGATTGTATTGATATTGGAGGGAAAGAAATCTTTCAACAAAAATTAATTAAAGAAGCTTTTGTGGACTATTATACTAAATTATATGCCAAAGAAGAGGTGCAGAATGGACTTATAGAAAAATATTTAAATGATAAGAGAGTTACAAAAATTACCGATCAACAAAAGGAAAGAATGAATTATCCTATAACAGAGGAGGAGATAACAGCAGCAATTAAACAGCTAAAAACAGCCAAAGCTCCTGGCACGGATGGTTTGACTGCAGTGTATTATAAAACTTTACAAGCTGAAATGGTGGGACAACTTAGAGATTTATTTTGCAATATTCAACAAGGGGGTAAAATACCCCCATCTTGGACAACTGCTTATATATCTTTGATACCAAAAGAACAAGTTGGTCCTAAAAAACCAGAGAATTATAGACCAATATCTCTTTTGAATACAGACTATAAAATTTATGCGAAGGTATTAGCCAACAGGTTGATGCCAGTAATCCAAAAGGTGATTCATGAGGACCAAGCGGGATTTATTGAGGGTAGATATATGAAGGACAATGTAAGGCAAGTAATAGACTTATTGGAATATCTTGATAAGAATAAACAGATTCCTGCAGTGCTGGTTTTTTTGGATGCAGAGAAGGCCTTTGATAGAGTGGATTGGAATTTTCTACTAAAGACTTTAAAAAAGATGGGCTTTGGGGACCAATTTATACAGGCGATCTCAGCAATTTATCAAGAGCAAAAAGCACAGATTATTATTAATGGAAGTTTGACGACAGAGTTTAAAATTGAAAAAGGAACAAGACAGGGATGTCCGTTGTCCCCACTTTTATTTATTTTAACATTGGAAGTCTTGTTAAATACAATACGGGACTCTAAAATTTTGAAAGGCATAATGATAAGGCAAGAGGATTATAGAATAAAGGCATTTGCAGATGATCTGGTCGTTACCCTATCACAACCAATGGAATCAACAATCCTGATGAACGACATTATACAAGACTATGGTAGAGTTTCAGGTTTTAGACTGAATTCAAAAAAGACTAAAATGATAGTTAAAAATATGACACAAGATCGTAAACATGAGCTTGAAAGGAGGGCAGGTTTTGAAATTGTACCTAAGGTAAAATATCTTGGAGTTCAGGTTGCAGAATCAAACATGAAATTGTTTCAAAATAATTATGAGGTGTTGTGGCGAGAGGTTCAGAAGGATATGGAGACTTGGAAAAAGCTGCAACTGTCTCTACTTGGAAGAATAGCAGCAGTTAAGATGAACATTTTGCCAAGATTTCTGTTTTTGTTTCAAATGATTCCGGTGCTTAAAAGTGATAAACAACTGAAAGTCTGGCAGTCTGGTGTGAATAAGTTTGTCTGGAACGAGAAGAAGCCGAGAGTGAAATTGAAAATTATGCAAGATGTTCCAGAAAGAGGAGGTCTTAAACTCCCAAACCTACAGTTATATTATGATGCAGCAGCTTTAACTTTAACAAGTGATTGGTTTGGAAGTAAAAAGACTGGAATATTGAAAGCAGAAAGTTTTGACCTTGAATTTGGATGGCATGCCTACTTATTCTACGATGACAAAGTTGATAAAGTATTTAAAAGTCATATACTTAGAGACTCTTTGATGAGAGTTTGGAAGAAGCACCGACTCAAATGGGATTACAAAATACCGCTATGGCTGGATCTTGGTCATACTTTGTGGAATACAAATATAATGTCACTCGGGGGGTTTTTATACAAAGAGGTTCTTTTTACAGATGCGGGCAGATGGCAGCTGAAGACATTACAGACACTGTTGGATGAAGGGCTTAATCTAACTTGGTTACAATATAATCAATTACAACTGAGATGGAAAGAGGACCAAAAAACTGGTATTATGTTGCATGAGGAAGAATTGGTTAGACATATAAGAGAGAAAGGTCCAATGCATATTAAAAGGCTTTATAATGTTTTGCTAGAAAGAGATTCAGAAACTGAATTAGTTAAAGACTGTATGATTAAGTGGGCACAGAATTTTGAAGAACCAGTGATGCTGGAAACATGGGAAAAAATTTTGGTTCAGAATGTTAAATTTACACAGTCGCAAAACCTGAGAGAAAATTTTTATAAAATGTTTTATAGATGGCATTTAGATCCCAAAAAGTTGTCATGTATGTACCCTAATGTTCAGCCAAAATGTTGGAGATGTGAATGTTTAGATGCCACGTATTATCATGTTTGGTGGACCTGTAGGAAAGTTAAGGCTTTTTGGATAAAAATTTGGTGGGTCATGCAGAATGTTTTGAGGAAAAAAATTCAATTTTCTCCACAGTTGTTTTTATTGGGTATAGTTAAGGGCTTTACACGGGGTGAGATAAAACTGATATTGTATATGATAACAGCAGCAAGATTGTTGATAGGTAAATATTGGAAGAATGAAGCTTTACCCACTATCGAGGAATGGACTTTGAAGATGGCCAGTTTTGCTGAGATGGCGAAGATTTCAGCATATTTAAAAGACTGTTCACAAGAGACTTATGAATGGGAATGGAAAAGGTGGATAGAATATGTTCAGAACAAATACCAAACTAGAAAGTATCAAATAGCTTTTATTTGAAAATAATGTATTAGAAATATTTTAATGTATTAGAAATATTTTAATGTAAAGAGATAAAGAGGAAAAATTATACAGGGGGAGGGATGGGTTTAAGCTTGTTTATTAGTGTTATTAGTTATGAGTATATAATAGGGAAGTCTGGGGGGGGAGGGTTAGGGAGGGTTTGGGGAGGGAGGTGGGGGGGGGGTGAAAAAAGGGGTGAAAATCTAATTGTAAAACTTTTGCAATAAAAAAAAAAAAGAAAGAAAAAAAAATAATTTTGGAACTATTCAAAAAATACCTAGGTTAAGTAACTAAAAATGAGTTTTGAATTGTTGTAACTGAAATAGCTCTTGGATCCCTTAGGAATACATTATCAGAAAGCTTTCCTTTAATTTCCCTCAGTGCTCAAGATTAATACTAAATAAACTGCATTCTAGAGAATGCCAGGTTTTCTCATAGCTTCAGATTTAATCAGGCAAGTTCTATCTGTTGAGGCTCATAATAAAATAATACAGGTAGTCCTCAACGTATAACAGTTCATTTAGTGATTTACAATGGCACTGAAAAAATGACTTATGACCATTTTTCACACTTACAACTGTTCAGCATCCCCATTTCACATGATCAAAATTTAGATGCTTGTCAACTGATATTTATGAGGGTTGCAGTTTTCTGGAGTCAGGTGATCACCTTTTGACAAGCAAAGTCAATGGGGAAGCCAAATTCACTTAACAACCGTGTTACTAAAGTAACAACTATAGTAATTCACTTAACAACTGTGGCAAGAAAGATCATAAAATGGGGCAAAAATCTCTTAATAATTTTCTCACTTAGCACAAAACTTTTGGGCTCAATTGTGGTCGTATATCAAGGACTACCTGTACAGAGTCATCTTTTAAACTTAAAATCTTAGACTAAATAGCCTTCCTGACTACTGCTTTTATACCCTGCTAAATCACTACACTGGACAACAACCATTTTGCTTCCTGAACACTCTTGGATGTATCTTATGTATCTTGATTGCTAATCGTGAAAATAATCTGTAATTTAACCTATCGCATACAATTTTATATAAATATTCTATTTTTACACAATGGCAAAGTACACCCTTCAATACATTTTGGCTATGTTGCACACATGAAAAAAACAAATGAAACTATGCAACTGTTGTTGTAGCACATCCAGTACAACAAGTACAAGTGAAATATCCTTATAAATCTAAAAGTCATGGTTCTGCTGCCTGCACTTCAACTTGGATATACCAAGTACTGTTGTTACATATGCAAATAGGACAGCCATGCAAGAGATAAATATACAAATTAAAGGTTATTTGACTATAGTAAAAAAAAAAAAAAAGAATATTTAATAGTTTCCAAACAGGATCAGAAACACATGTATAGTATAAATACCAACCAATCTTTTAAAATAGGTTTATACACTTATACTCTTTACAGCGTTAGCTAACATTTGTTTAAAAATTATAATCTTTATTTCTGTAGCCTAAAATATTTAGCCATAGATTACTATAAACTTTGAATTAAATACTTTTTTTATAAAAAAAATTTATTCGAAAATACAAACTAAACAAAACAAATCACGACAAAACATACAAAACATGTAAACAGATAAACAAAAATTCAAATATATATCAAGTTTATCGTAACTGTATTGTATTTTGGATATTTTTGTGCTTTTGACTCCTCATTATTATTAGTCTATCTCTTATGTCTATCTTGGTGGTTCATTGTTAACCTGTGTTCATAGTTTATATTCCTATTACTATATTAGGTCACTCCACTTACTTCCTAATTTTTCCTTTTCTGCCTTCCAACCAGGTGTACCACTTTTCCCATGCTAGGCAGTAATCGTGTTCTTCTCTATTTTGTAATTTTAAATTAAATACTTTTAAACTGAAAAATTCATATTGGACTTCTGGCAGTGACATCAGCGTGAATGGAGCGAGGGGACGGGACTCCATTCCTGAAGCCTGAATTTCCAGCCAAGAAGCCTAAAATAGGCACTAACAATCCCGGAGAGATTGGTAGAAAAAAGGGGGATCTTTGAGGACCTCGGGGAGAAAGGCAATTCCCCTGAAGGTTCAGGAGAAAACTCTTGATTCCAGCAGGGAAGACAGCAGCCATTTTGGCTGGCCCGAAGCGCTTACAGCCACGGAGAAGGAAGCGAAGATCGAGAAAACAACATAACTGCAATTGGTAGGAGAGAAAACCCAAAAAAAGGAGGTACAACTATATTGTTGAATGGTGGAACTGAAATATTGAGACTCTAAAACTAGAGGCAGGAATACTGCCAAATAAATGTGGCGACTAGGAGGACGGAGAGGAGCGAAGAAAATAAACTGACAAGCAGTGACAGCGCAAAAAGGTGAAGTAACAGATGAAAAGAGGAAAGAACTCCGGCTGGATACAACTTTGTGACTGAGTGAATTGGTGATTATAAACTCTATATATCTATCTCTTTATTGTTAATAGTACTGTGAAACTTACAGAAGACTTTAAGGTGGAAACTTTTGATATAGTTAACAGTGGAATTTGAATGGCAATTCTGGACATGGTGGATTTAATGGCTGTCTAGAAGGAATAGAGCTAGAAAACGAGGATTAGTTATTGTTAACTAAGACTGTCAAAATTGGATATTTTGGATATTTTTGGAGACTGATAAAAAATTTACAAGTGGAGAGAACTAAAGAGGAGGCTAAAGGACAGACAGGATAAAAAAAAGAGGGACCTACAGAGAATGATGCAAGACTGAGTGAAGATTACACAGACTTAATAAAAATATATATGTAAGAGACTTCACTTTGTGGAATACAAAACCTTCAAGAAACAAGTTCAATTCTGAGAGATGAAATAAATGTTCAACTGAAAGTAATCAAGATAAAATTATGGAATATATAAACTAGTAAGCCTACAAAGTTTTGTATGGTTAAGTAATTATTGATATATATTTGAATGTTGATATGTGAAAATTAACTCTGAGTAATCTAGATTAGCTATAAGCAATAAAAGATAAGAAATATAAATCTGTGTTTTATATTATATCCACATATTATATTATATTATATTTATATTACATCCACAGTAGTGTGTGTGTGTGTGTGTGTGTGTGTGTGTGTGTGTGTGTGTGTTTTCTGAGGTTTTCGCGGGTGTTTGTATGTAGGTCTTTGCTTATTCAGGTTTTCTCCTGCATAAAATTGGAAGTGTCTTGGCGACGTTTCAATGAAGTCTCATTCGTCATCTTCAGGCTGATGTTTTCTGCTTCGTGCTTCTAGGAGCAATGTGTGATCGCAGCTGTTTCTTCCTTTTAACTGCCAGTGGGGGTGTGAACTGATTGGGTGGGAGCTTGGCTATGTTCTGATTGGGTGGAGGTGTGTTCTGATTGGGTGAGGGCTTGGCTGTGCTCTGATTGGCTGGGGGTGTGTTCTGTTTGGGTGGGGGCTTGGTTGGGCTTGGGTTAGTCTGAGTTGCAGGGGGATTTGAGCTGGTGAGTTGTGTTGCTGTTGTTTGGCTTCACATTCGTGGTCATGCCACATCATGGTGGGTGTCAGTTTGCTTCATGTATGGATTGGAGGGGTTTAAAGTGGCTAATGATGCAGCTCTGGTCTGGCTTCTGGTTTGTGGTCGTGCCTCATCATCAGTGTGGGTTTGAGTTCGCTTTTTGCGTGGATGTCTGGTGGTGACATCCTGTGTAGTTTTCATGAGTATGGGTCTGGTGTCATTCTTTGTGTTAGGGACTCATTTGTCAATAAGGGCGGGTTTCCAAATGGCTGGTAGGCGGGAGGTATCATCTCGTTTATTCATGCTGTGTGGGCGTTTTTCTATCTCGATGGCTTTTCTGATTATTCTGTTGTTAAAGTGTTCAGTTTTGGTGATAGTTCTGGTCTTTTTAAAGTCAATTTCATGTCCTGTGGCTTTGAGGTGTTGGACCAGGGAAGAAGTTGGTTCCTCTTTTCTGACTGAGTTCTTGTGTTCTTCAATGCGTGCACTTATTCTTCTGTTGGTTTGTCCGATGTATGTGGTGGGGCAGGCGGTGCATGGGATTTCATATACTCCTTGATTTTCTAACTCAATTTTGTCTTTGGGATTTCTTAGGATGGTGGATATTTTTCAGTTTGTGCAGAATGCTGTCTTGATGTTGTGTTTGTGGAGGATCTTGCTGATTCTGTCTTTGGTGCCTTTTATGTATGGGAGGAGGGCTTTGCCATTTTCTTGTTCTCTGTCTTGGATTTTAGTGGGGGTTTCTTTTTGGATTAGGTTGGTAATCTTATTTCTTTGGAATTGGATGTTAGTACATTAGTTAGAGTGTGTAGTTCGGTTTTTAGGTGTTGTTCGTCAGCTAAGTGTTTTGTTCTGGAGATGAGTGTCTTGGGTATAGAGTTGTTCTCCATTGAGAGGGGAGACAGCAGCCAGGATGGGTAGCAGCAGCCAATCAGCATGAAGGACTGAGTCTATCAATAATATCAAGTCCCGCCCTTGTTGCCGGGCAGACCCGCTTTAGACTCAGTCCTTCAGCTTGATTAGGCATGTGGGTCTTTAGCTCTTACCCTTTCTGGCTATTTAGCTCTGTTTATTTGGATATTTCTGGTTTTTGACTTCGGATTCCTCGACTGCGATTTATTGGCTTCCTCCCTGATCGGTTTACTGAATTTCGGACTGTTGACAACGCTTTATTCTGGTATAGTTAAATTTGTGTATCCTCCTCTTCACGGGCCGTTTTTTCATTTCCCTATCGCCCCTGGGGGGGGGGATTGTTTTTTCTGCTGGCAGTGCGGCGCTGAGCTAATTTCTTAGATCTGCTTCGTTCGGGGTTTTTTTTGCCTCCATTTGACTCTGACCGGCTCGGATTGCCTGCTTCAAGTTGCAGCGGCCATTTTGTTTCAAATTGATTGTTTGCCGCCCTTTGAAGAGTTGGGATTGTGAGCGGCCATTTTGTTTGCCCTCAAGACTTTGGCTTCGTTGTGAGGGCGGTGGCCATTTTGGAGGCTATTTCTTCGCTCGTGTTCAAAGCCTCATTACCATCGGAGATATCTCTGCCCTTAGAAGGGAATTGCTTCAAGTTTTCAGCGGCGGCCATTTTGTTGCCTATTTCATCATTAATCCAGCCCTGCCTTGGTTACTCTAAGAACTCTGAGCTGTTTGTTACTCTAAGAACTCTGAGCTGTCTTCAGCCCTGTCTGCTCCCCTCTCTGACAAACAGCACCACCTTCTACAAATTTCAAAAGTTTCAGGACTATTTGAACTTTGATTCTCCTTGATAACTGTCATCTGGAGGCTCCTGACATATTTGAACATTGCCCTATTGTCTGCTCTGTTGTACTTACAGCCTTGTCACCCAAAATAGCAGGCTTTGTGGAGCTTTTACGCCCCCTGCCTCATCTGGATTTTGCTATTTCAAGGGACTGCTTAGTGGGGTCTAGCGCCCCCATTTCATTATTGAACAGCACATTTAATCTTGTGGACTTGTAATTATTTCCTGTGCTCCCTTGGGGTGATTTCTGCCAGCATTATGCCTAAAGCACTTGCAAAGTCCAAACACGGCTGCAGAGCCGGTACATCTGGCACTCACAGCTCAGACTCCCTGTCTGTTGCACAATCATTGGCTCGGGAGGCCTCTCAGGAGCCATCCCCAGTCTCACATGCGCCTGGCGCCTGTTCCAGGCCTGATAAGTATGGCACTATATCCAAGGCTGAGAAAAGGAGGGACAGAGTTTTAAAGAAATTGTGTGATAAGGCCTCTGCTAACCTCCATGGTTCTGGCAACCAGGCATCTTTAACGAGCGAGATTCCAAGCCCAGCTCCTGCCCCTCGCTCCATCACTCCAGATCAGATGTCACTACAGGATTGCCCCGTGACTATTTCTACTACTGATCTTTGGGGAGTTGGTGCCTCCTCCAAACCTGTTTCCTCACAACCAACGCCCTTGCAAGATTCTTCTTTGCCTGGTCCCCCGGCTTCTTCTGCTTCTGTGCCTCCATCCTTGCCTCCTCCTCCTACAGCTCCTGAGGCCCAGCTGATGTCTGGTCAGATCCCTGGCCAGCTTTCACCGGAACAAATTCAATGTATGATTGAGGCTGCGGTGCAGAGGTCCCTGGCTGCCCGTTCCTGTGTTTCCAGCCATGCAGGATCAGTGAGGTCGGTTTCTCCAGATTCTCCGGAACACCCTTCCTCTGAGAGGGCCCATCACAGAGTTCCTGGCTCCCCTTCCTGTTCCCACTCTAGTCATCTTTCGACTATGACGGATGCTGAGCTCAGCGACTCGGGCCTCTCCGACGATGAAAACCTTCCACTGGACCAGCCTGCCTTCACGGGGTTGTTCCCGCAGTCTTTATTCAAATCATTATTGTTTAAAGCTGTTTCCATGGCTCGTATGTCTTCTCCAATTGTAGATCCGGTGCCTTCATCTTCAACTGACTCGTTAGACCCTATGTTTGCAGAACCGGCTAGGCCGACTACATCAGTGCCGACTCCACCTCTTTTCCTGGATACTGTTAAGCGGCAGTGGTCCTCTCCAACTTCGGCTGCACTACCTTCGGCCAACGATTGCCGGAATTTTAATGTGGCTTCGGAATTGGATTCCATCCTCCAAATTCCTTCTGTCGACGCTCCCATCGTCGCCTTGCTGCCTAACGTCAATATTCCAGGGGACGCGGATGAAGCTTTACGTCCTGATGAACGCCGTTCGGACTTAGTCCTGCAGCGAGCTCATCAGGGTTCTGCCTGGGCTATTCGAGCCGCAACCACTGCCTCCTTCTTTAACTGGACTACTCTACTCTGGTTGCGGCAGCTGCAGGAAAAATTATCACCGGATGATTTGCAGATTAAGCAGGACCTTAACAAGATTGTCGCTGCCCTGCAGTTTTCAGCGGACTCTTCCCTGATCGCCGCCTGTTTTGCTTCCAAGGCTCTGGCTTCCTCTGTGGCCGCTCGCTGATTAGTATGGTTGCGTCACTGGCAGGCCGACGCCAGACATAAATGGCGTCTGGCATCAGTTCCCTTTGGGGGTGCCAAGTTGTTTGGGGATGCCTTGGACCCGTTTCTCACGGAAATGAGAGACAAGAAGAAGATCTTAGCTCCTATCTTCCGCAGGGGGGAGTCCCGTTTTTCTCCTTATGCCCCTCGTTCTCAATTTAGAGGTAACGAGGCGGGTGGGTCTTCCTCTTTTGGTTCCTCGCGGCCTTCTACTAACCTTAATAGGTTCCGGAGTTCTCAGGATAGATCAGCTCGGGGTCGGGCCTTTGTCACTAAATGGCCCTTTCGGGGGGGAGGAGGTCGCCCCTACCGACGCCGTCGTTAGTTGCATCTCAGATCCTCCCATAGGCGGCAGGTTGGCCCTCTTTGTTGCCTCCTGGGAGAGATCAACCTCTGATAAATGGGTCCTGGCCACGTTAAAATCGGGTTTGGCCATCAAATTTCTTTCCCCTCCTCCGAGTGCCTTTGTTTGCTATCCGATTTCTCGTAACCCAGAGAAACGGGTCCTTATGGACTCTGCGGTTCAGCATCTCCTTTCCATCCGTGCTATCCAACTTGTTCCCCCTGACCAACGGGGTACGGGTTTCTATTCCCGGGTTTTTCTGGTGCCCAAATCCTCGGGGGGGTGGAGACCCATTCTGGACCTTAAGAGATTGAATCGGTATGTGGTATACCGTAAATTCAAGATGCAATTTTTAAAATCCATTCTCGACGGCGTTAGGAGGGGTGATCTCCTATCCTCTATTGATCTAACGGAGGCCTATTTGCATGTTCCGATTTGTCATTCTCATAGACGTTATTTGAGATTTTGTTACAGGGGGGTCCATTATCAGTACAGGGCCTTGCCCTTTGGACTTTCCTCTGCTCCCCGTACCTTTACTAAAGTGTTAGCGGCCTTGGCAGCCTACCTCAGGGTTCGTTCAGTTAGGTTACTTTGTTACCTGGACGATATTCTTGTTTTGTCCTCTTCTCCCCAACAGGCTGTTCGAGATCTCCAGCTAACTCTGGAGACTTTGGCTTCTCATGGTTTTTCAATTAACCTTGAAAAGAGCCACTTGGTTCCCTGTACCTCCCTGGTCCATTTAGGGGCTCTTATTGATTCCGTCCAGGGGAGGGTATTTCTATCATCAGAAAGACAGGATAGCCTGCGAGACCTGATTGTTAAGATTGAGAGGTGTCGTACTGTGTCCCCTTATGTTCTTTCCCAGCTCCTAGGGAAAATGATTTCCGCCATAGCCATTGTTCCCTGGGCTCAGCTCCACGCCCGGGAGCTCCAATGGTTTCTTTTACCTTTGCAGAAGGCGGGAAGAGCCACCTCAGCAAAGCCGATTCCTGTTCCCCCAGCAGTTTGCAGGTCCCTCAAGTGGTGGAAATCACCAGCTCTGTCAGCCGGCTCCCTCTTCTTCGAACCTCAACGGGTAGTGGTCACCTCGGATGCCAGTCTCCACGGTTGGGGGGCTCATTGTCAAGGGCAGATAGCTCAAGGAACTTGGACTGGTCGGGATGTCTCCCGTCCGATCAACTGGCTGGAACTGCAGGCTGTCGTCCTGGCCCTCCGGGCATTCTGTCACCTGGTGACCGGGGCACACGTGCTAGTGCTCACGGACAATGTCACTGCAAAGGCACACCTCAACAAACTGGGAGGCACCAGGTCGAAGTCCCTGCTGTCCGTGGCTCTGGCGATAGGGCTTTGGGCGGAACGCCATCTCAGCTCTCTTCGCGCAGAGCACATCTCAGGGATCAGCAATACTCAAGCGGACTGGCTGAGCCGTCAACAGGTAGACGCCGCGGAGTGGCGGCTTCATCCTCGCATTTTTCGAGATCTGATTCTTCGGTTCGGCTCTCCTGTGATCGATCTCTTTGCCACGCACCTGAATGCTCAACTACCTCTCTTCATCGCCCGTTACCCAGAACCTCAAGCCGTTGCCGCCGATGCTCTGTGATCCCCTTGGCCTCGGGGCCTATTGTATGCCTTTCCTCCGACCTCTCTGATTCCCAAGGTCATCCGCAAAATCCTGACAGAGCGGGCGGAGGTGATATTGTTAGCCCCCCACTGGCCTCGGAGGCCTTGGTTTGCGGACCTTGTGTCTCTTTCAATCGCCCCGCCTTGGCGTCTCCCATTCGATCAGGACATCCTCACTCAAGGTGCTCTATTTCATCCAGACCTGCCTTGGCTCAGCTTGACCGCCTGGCGGTTGAGCAGCAGTGCCTGAGTGCCGCAAACATTCCTGGTGATGTGATCCAGATTATCCAAGCCTCTCGTCGTCCTTCGACAGACCGGATTTACTCGGCTACCTGGCGGGCCTTCTGCTCGTATTGTGCCAGTCATGATGTTTCACCCCTTCAGGCATCTATTGTGGACATGTTGGTGTTCCTTCGGAAGGGTTTCTCGGAGGGCCTTTCTCCTAACACCTTGAGACGCCAGGTAGCGGCTATCTCTTCCGTTCTTCGCTGTGTTTCTCTCTCATCCTTGGCACAGCATCCTCTGATTCGACATTTTCTCCGGGGTGCTGCTAACATATCTCCCCCAATGTTGCATCGCTATCCAACCTGGGACTTGCCGTTGGTGTTGAACTCACTTATGGGCCCTCCTTATGAACCGTTGCGGACAACGGGTCTCCGGTTGTTATCCTGCAAGGTCGCCTTCTTAGTGGCCATAACTTCGGCCTGATGTATCTCGGAGGTAGCCGCCTTGTCGATTCGCTCGGATCTGTGTGTTTTTCATGCTGATCGTGTGGTGCTCCGTCTGGATCCCACCTTCCTCCCGAAGGTCAACTCAGTGTTTCATTGATCCCAGGAACTCATACTACCTAATTTCTGTCCCAGACCATCTCATCTTCGGGAACGTCGTTGGCACACCTTGGACGTTCGTCGGGCGCTGCGAATTTACCTGAAGAGAACGGCTGGGGTCCGCCGTTCGGAGTCCTTGTTTGTATCCTTCTTACCCGTTTCCCTGGGTCTCCGTGTGACAGCATCTACAATTGGCCATTGGATCCGGCAAACAATCGCATCGGCCTACGACTTCCGTTCGCTCCCGCAACCGGCTCGTGTAACAGCACATTCTACTCGCAGTGCGTCCACGTCGGCGGCCTGGTCTACTCAAGCTTCGCTATTGGAAATATGCCGGGCGGCTACGTGGTTTTCACCTGTTCCATTCATCCGGCACTACAAAATCGATACATTTGCTTCTGCTGAGGCTGCGTTTGGTAGACAGGTGTTGCAACAGGTGGTTGCTGGGGAGGTCGTTTCACACCAGTCTGGCCCCACCCTACCTTCGGGACAGTGAACTGGGGTATGTCCCATCCTGGCTGCTGACTCCCCTCTCAATGGAGAAGGGGCGTTGGTCCTACCTGATACGCTCCTTCTCGTTGAGTGGAGACAGCAGCCAGACCCTCCCTTTGTGTTTTGCCAGTCTGGTGCTTCTCTCTCCTTGTTTTCTTCTGGAACTTAGTTTCTTCGTCTCCCACACGCCGAGTCTATCTCTTCAGTCCTTTGTCAAAGCGGGTCTGCCCAGCAACAAGGGCGGGACTTGATATTATTGATAGACTCAGTCCTTCATGCTGATTGGCTGCTGCTACCCATCCTGGCTGCTGTCTCCACTCAACGAGAAGGAGCGTATCAGGTAGGACCAACGCCCCATCTGTGCTGGGTGGTAGTGTGAGAGTGTGTGCAGATAGCGGTTTGTGTGTGTTTTCTTCTGGTAGATGGTGTGTCCTAGGGAGCCATTGGATTTCTTGTAGACTAAGACATCCAGGAAGGGAAGTTGGTTGTTCGCTTCTGTTTCTATGGTGAACTGCATTTTGGGGTGTTCATAACCACCGTGGCGTTGCCCTTGTCTCCTGGTAGGATTATTATGCTGGTGTCTTCTTTCAGGTTAAGTAGTGCTGTCTGTTCCTCTTTTGGTAAGTTGCTTTTGGGTGGCTTGCTGGTGCAGAGGATGTTGGTGATTTCGAGTCTGATTCTGTTAGCATTGTCGGGGTTGATTGTGGTCAGGCTGGTTTCAACTCCGCATATAAGAGAGCCGAAACACAGACCACCCTCAAGACAGACACACACACCAACAAACTCCGAAGACTACAAGAACGCCAGAAACAAACCCCTCCCCCCTCACAGCCACACATGAAACAAACAGTGCATAACATTTCAGATAGGGTCCTCACCAAAGCCGAAACCAATGTCCTTTCCAAAGGATTCAACTTTGCAGTCGCTCCCAAACACATCCCCACCGAAACCATTATATGTGGAGTTGAAACCAGCCTGACCAAAATCAACCCCGACGATGCTAACAGAATCAGACTCGAAATCACCAACACTATTACCAATCCTAGCTCCCTTTGGGCACTATTAATTAGTGATTCATAGGATGAGATTGCCTCTGAGTCACTGCATGTTAGGGCCTGATTGTATAGGCTAAGACACTACGGAGATGATAAAAGAGAGTGGAACTTTCTTTCAGTCTTGGAAGACCATTTGATCCTCCTTGCATACGAGGCCACATAGGGATCCAATATTTGGGGCCCCCTAGGCAGATGTATATTTGAAAAGAGCCCAATAATTGTAACCAGGAAGTAGTGGTCGCTCTCCGTGAGGCAGTCCACAAAAAAAGACATGGACTGCCTGTCTTAGTAGCTGGGAAACCAGCACAAAATCGATAACTGTCAGGTGTGCTTCCTTCAAAGTCCAGGAAAGAATGACACAAACTCCATGTTTTATAGAGGAAGGTACTTTTACTAGAAATGAAGTGAACGCAACCACGGCTAAGCTGAAATTAAAGCAATAGGCGCAAAAAGTGCATATAGAAAGCATCCCCTCCCACTGTCCATCGTAAATCATCCAATCCAAAGGTCTCCCAGGGTCAGGTGGAAGCACGTCTGGCAGCGTCATCAATCAGGAATGTCACGACGGTTACCCGATAGCCACTCCAAGGATTCAGTTTTGTTTCTTCCAAAGCCACGCCCCTCCTCCAGCACGCTTCCCTCCCCCAAGCTCCCTAGCTCTCCCCCCTCCCAGTTTCTATGGCAGCCAAAGCAGCAAAAGCGGAGGCTGACAATAACACTACTCCCCCGTGAGGAACTGAAAGTAAATTCACCCGCTAGATCGCCTGGGGTACTCCCATTAAGGATTATCTTATTATGTTGGGATGCTAAAAGGGCTAGCTGAATGCTGGCAAAATTTGTTAATTCATCCTTAGAATGTCTGGCTGAAATCTGGTGTCCTATGACCTGGCAGATTTCTTGGGAGTAGAGTGCCTCAATCAATGGGGGAATTTGGCCTCCCAATCTGGCATTAAAGTCACCCCCTATAAAGATGTGCAGTGCTGGAAATTTGGTTTCAATACAGGTGATATAACTCTCCAGCTCGCCCCATTGAACCTTAGTATCGGCTTGCCTCACCGTCGGGGGAAGGTAGACGTTGAACACTAACATTTTGCTGCGACCTCTCTTGATTAGGAGCGCCATAGCTAAGGAGCCACAGGGGGGCAGCTCCACTGTCTCCACTTTTAAAGAAGTAGAGACCAAGCAAGCTAAGCCACCCTTAGGTCTTCCCGTCATAGATTGTTTGGTAGCAGCCAAAGAAATGGCTGTAAATCCTGTAAGGGATATCTTATCATATGCCCAGGTCTCCTGAAGCAGGACCACATCAAATGACTGAATATAGTTGATAAATTCTGTGGTGCCGCACCTTCTCCCCCAACCTGCTATGTTCTATGAGAGGCATTTAAATGTGCAAGGGGGAAATGCCAGGTTTGCTAGTCATTCTGTATAATTAATTTTTTCCAAAGAGCCCTTCAGAGCTGAAAAGATACACCTGTTATTAGATGGGAGTGCCATCCTCTTGGGAGACAAAGGCAACGAAGATTGGGAGGGAGGCGAGCCATCCTCTTGGGAGACAAAGGCAAGGAAGAGGGGGAGGGAGGCTGTAGGGCTCTGAACGCAGTCCAGTTTGTGCTTGTAACATTAGTTGGTTGCTTACCTGGCAGGCATTCAGTGACATCAGCAGACAGGGTTTGAAGTAGCCCTGGATCTTCAAATTTACGAATTGGACATTCTGGAGAAAGGGCCGAGGGAACTGCCTTTGGTAAATCAGTGTGTACTCCCTGAAGTCCAAGGGGATCCTTATCAGGTAGTGAAAGACTCCAAAGCTTGGATTTAACTGCAGTCAGACGCTTTATAATTTGGGCCCTTTCTGATTGTGGGAGTGCACAAAAGGAGTTGAAAAGGTGTATCTCCTCCAAATTCCAGAAATTGTCTAGAGATGAATCGATTTCATGGATGGATGGAATCCCAGAGGCACTGGCCGGAGGCTTTTTAACTAAGGAGCCTTGGAAGCCCAGGGCTGGTGTCGCTTCCTTTAGAGCCATTTCTTCCCAACTGATCAAATCATGGCAAACTTCCTGATGAGATGTACCTCACTGAGGGGGGTTGGCTTGACCGGCTGTAGGAGGAACAGCCAGGGTACCATCTGAGAGGACGCCATCAGGAGGTCTTACAGGAATGGATGAATATTTAATAGATGGACTAGTATTGGGAATGGCATTCAAAATTGGCACATGTGCTGCTAAGGGGATATAAATCTCCTGATGCTCACAGGTTGTCGATTTCTTAAAAGTGGCTTAATTGACATATCTTTGAAGACTCTACTTGGCAAGATGTCGAAAGCTCTTACCAGAGATCTTCTCCTGAAGAATAGTTTAGGGGTGTTGGGGTTGTCAAAATTGAGTAACACTCTGGTACAATATACAGAGGAGGGTAAAAGTTCAACCTCCTTCAAATCATCAGCAATCAGCCCCAGTAACTGTAGTATATGGCCCCTTGCCCGCTGTATTGAACCCCATTGAGGCAAATTGCCATTAATGGGATTAATTAAGGGCCGCCTGTTTTGCTGTAAAACCAAGTGGCTGCCTGCATCCAGAGGTATGGAATTCGACTCCCTGGCAGGGCCACACTGACCAGTACTCTCGCTGGGGCCCGACAGGGAGGGCCCTGTCACTGCATCAGGTTGCCGAGCAGTCAATCCAGGGCAACCAACGGTAACCCAGGAAACTAGGCAGTCTAAAGTACTTATTATTTTATCAAGCTGTGACTGTATGCTCGCTGTTGTTTCTGCAACCAAGAAACATTGCTGGGCCAAAAGTTCAATAAGGGTAGGCTCATTTGAAGGTTGAGTGGAGACCGTAGTTTTTGGAGAGCCTTTGTTCTCAACTCGGGGGACGACACCCTCAGCCAACGGAGGATCATGATGACCAGCAGCAGTCAGATAAAAGGGAGCTAGAGTTTCCAAACAGGGAGGTCGAGGTCGAGTTAAAGCAAAGTCCTCAATCTTGGATTGCTTCAGAGAAGGTTGGGGAGCCAGGTCAGTAAGGGATCTGGTCCTTTTCCTTGACTTCATTATGTTAAATAACGCAACAGAGGGGGAGCTGTATAATATAACAAAAAGTCTAGTTTCTGAGGTGAGTCCGGAGGGAGAGGAGTCGAGAGGAAACAAACAAACCCTGATGCAAATAATTACTGAACTCCTCACAAGTAAGGCAAGAATCCTACCCTCCTGGCAGAGCAGGGAACAGGGAGTAAGTAAGTAAAAATGATAAAATAAATAGAGTAATAAAAATGGTAGATAAAAATGACGACAAGCAGCAGTCAGATAAAAGGGAGCTAGAGTTTCCGAACAGGGAGGTTGAGGTCTGTCTGACAGCAGAAGTAAAGGTTTTTAATCTTGGCAACAGAGTTCTGATAATAATTGTCTTGTGACTTGGCAGGGGAAAGAAAAAGAACCAGCTGTAAAATAGACTAAATATCCAATTGCTTTCCCTCTATTTTCTGGATCTATAATTTTGAATTTTTGGATTTCTTTTGACATTTGGAAATTTTGGAATTAAATTTTTGGATATTTTTTAATTCCTTTTTTTCCTTATCATCATTATCACCATCATCATTATTATTATTATTATTATTGGTTAATCTTTAGTGAGATTCACAGCCTTTGAGGCTGGTTAATAGCTCAGCAGCTCGAGTCCTAACCAAGGACCTAGGAACTGTTAAGGTATCGTCGGAGGATGTAAGCTGTTCCGAGTAAGGTGGTTTTTTATAGAGTCAAAATGTTCAAGTCCGGCAAATTTAGAATTTCTAAATAGTGGGGTAGTCCTTTGGGTATTGCTCCAAGGGCTCCAATTACAATCGGGACAACACACGATTTCTTTTTCCACAGTCGCTCAACTTCAATTTGCAAATCCCGGTAATTTGTGATTTTTTCTTGCTGCTTATCTTCAATCCGTGCATCACCAGGTATTGCAATGTCAATGAACCATACTTTTTTCTTTTCAACTATTGTTATGTCAGGTGTGTTGTGGACCAAGTGCCTGTCAGTCTGAATCCTAAAGTCCCACAAGATCTTGAGTTTCTCATTCTCTAAAACTTTCTCAACCTGATGTTCCCAGTGGTTTTTGCTGTACTCAAATCCAAACTTCTGGCACAATTTCCAGTGAATGATCTTAGCAACACGGTCATGGCGTTGTAGGTAGTCAGTTTGTGAAATTTTGCTGCACCCACTGATCAGGTGGTTGACTGTCTCATCTTTCTCATTGCAGAGGCGGCATTTGCTGTTGGTGGTAACATGTTGAATTTTTGCCTTCATGCAGTTTGTGGCTAGGGCTTGTTCTTGAGCTGCCAAAATAAAGCTTTCTGTTTCTTTTTTCAGTACTCCTGATCTTAACCAGTTCCAAGTTAGTTTCTGGTCAGCTTTGCCTTCAGTACTTTTCAAGTATTGGCTATGCAGAGCTTTGTGTTTCCAATTTTCAGCTCGCTGCTGAATTACTTCTTTCTTATATTCTGCTTTTGTTTTAGTTGTCTTTAAAAGGCCTCCTTTATTTACTTCCTTAATCATTAGTTCTTCACTTTTCTGGATGTAATCATTCAAGCTGCATTTTTCTTCTTCCACAGTCTGCTTTACTTGTAGGAGTCCTCGACAACCCTCTGCTCTTGGTAAATATAATCGGTCAACATCACTTTTAGGGTGCAAGGCATGATTCATTGTCATAAGCTTCCTTGTTTTTCTGTCCAAATTGTCTAACTCCATCTGGGTCCAGTCAATTATTGCTGCAGAGTATCTAATCACAGGTATAGCCCAGGTATTTATGGCTTTTATGATGTTTCCTCCACTCAATTTGGACATTAGTATCTTATGAATTCGCCGAATGTACTTGGCTGAAGTTAATTCCTTGACTTTATTATGCATTAAGTCAGAGGCTTCTAAAATCCCCAAGTACTTGTAGCCTTCTTTTGATTTTACTGCCTTTATCATTTCTTCATTCTCTAGTTCTATTCTATCCTCTTCTATGATCTTGCCTGCTTTGGTTGCTATTGTTCCACATTTGTCAATTCCAAACTGCATACCAATGTCTTGGCTGAATTCTTTTGTGTTTTCAATTAATAAATTCAGTTCAGCTTTTGTTTTACCAAACAGCTTCAAATCATCCATGTATATCAAGTGCGAGATTTTCAATCCTTTCTTTGCAAGTTCGTATCCACAGTTCATCTTCTTCAAAATGATTGTCAGTGGTAGCATTGAAAGTATAAAAAGTAGGGGTGAAAGGGAATCACCCTGGAAAATGCCTTGTTTAATTTCAACTTCACCCAGTTCTTCTTCATTAGCCATAAGTTTCGTTTTCCAGAGGCTCATTGAAGATTCCATGAATTTTTGTATGTTGCTGCTGATGCCTAAGATTTCCAGGCATTTCTTGATCCAGCTATGGGGAACTGAATCAAACGCTTTCTTATAGTCTATCCAAGCCATGAACAGGTTGGTGGTATTATTATTATTATTATTATTATTATTATTATTATTATTATTATTATTATTATTATTATTATTTGCTTTTCCTTTTTTATCCTGGGCAGACATTTTTTCTCCTTTTGTTTTTGTGGGATATTTTTTTTCTTTTTCTTTTTTTCTCTTTTGTTCCTGTTCTATTTCCTTCAAATTTATGTGGATTAGGTAACAAGAACCTGAAGATTTTGGATTGAATTTTAATTTGGATTTGAATTTGGATTTAATTTGAAAGCGGAATTTGATTGCTTGGTGGTGGAACAGAGTGGAAGTGGATCAATTTCAAGATAACAAACGTGGATTACAATTAAATTCGATATTTGGATTATAAATGTTGTGGTTTGAAAACAAAGAACAAGATGAAGAAAATAACAGCACATTTATCATCACCATCAATAACAACAACGTCCAGCTCCACAGTACAAAAGGTAGTAGATACTACAACACAACAAGAGGAAAGCTAATATGGAATTAAAAAATATGTTACAGGCAATGCATGAAGATCTTAAGGAACGAATAAACAAAGTAGAATAAGAAGTAAAAGAAGTAAAAGAGATGGGGAAAATGAACAACAACTGAAGATAGTGGAAGACAAAGCAGAATCAACAGAAAAAAGTGGAAGAGATGGATTATAGACTTACTACAACACACAAAAATCAGGAAAAGACAATTATATCATTGGAAATGGACAAGGCTGATTATTATCTAAGATTCCAAAATATTGAAGAAAAAAAAGGAGAGAATCTACCCCAAAAAATTGCAGAGATATTAGCAGAAGCAATGGAAGAGAGTACAGAAAAGATATTAAATGGGATTGATTAGATTTTCAGAGTACATACAAGATATGCAATGAGAAATAATTTGCCTAGAGAGATAGATGTCAGATATATCAAGAAAACATTGAGAGCAGAGATTTTGCAGTTAATAAGAAATACGATGATAAAACATAAGAGTAGAGAGATAGTGGCATTGAAACAAGTTCCAAGAAGGGTTAGAGACTTAAGAAAAGAATACCAGTTCCTGACAAAATGTTTGATTAAAAGAAGAGTGAGTTCTAAAATGGTTGGTTCCAGAAGGAATCTTGGTGAACTGGCAGGAACAAAGACATAAATTGGATACAATAGAGAAGCGGAACTATTTTATGAACAATATATATATAGGATTCCAAGAAGAAGAGAGATTGAGAGAAGAAAGAGGGACTGGATATCAGGAAGAGAAAAAGGAACAACCAAAAGAGACAGCTAAAGAACAAGAAGAAAGAGCAATAAGAGAAGGAGCAAGAGTGAAAGAAGCAAAAGAACAAAGGAAGATAAGAATGACTAGATCTACTAAGCAAATAAATATAAAATATGGAAGAAGAAATAAAAATGATATCAATAAACATAAATGGACTAAATTCAGCAATAAAAAGAAGAATATTTAATAAATTAGAGAAGTTAAAATTAGAGATAATATGCTTACAAGAAGTCCATATTAGAAAACAACATAAGAAGTTTTTGGATCAGATTAAATTGGGGACATTATTTACAACACTTGCTTGTCAGAGTAAAAGAGGAGTAGCACTATATATTAAAAGGACAATTCAATCCAAATAAATTTTTGAGGATGAGGAAGGAAGAGTATTAATGGTAGAAATAGTAATGAAGCATAAAAAATATTGTTAATAGCGATATATACTCCAAATGAAAATCAAGAAGAATTTTATGCGAAATTACATAGAAACATAATAGAATATGAAGATGAAGATATATGTATAATAGGAGATTTTAATGTGATTGTAAATAATGAATTAGATCACAAATCTACAAAAATGAATAAGAAGTTAAGAAAGACTCTTCCTAGAGCATTTTTTACAATGACAGATTAATTGAGCTTGCAGGATGCTTGGAGAAGAAGATATCCAAAAGAAAAGCAGTACACATTTTATTCAAACAGAAACATGTCGTGGTCAAGAATAGGTATGATGTGGATGTCAACAGAATTAATATAAAATACACAAGATTGATATAGAAACAAGTACATGGGCAGACCACAACCCAATAATAATGACATGGAAGGGGCAGAGGAAAAGAATAAGATGGACATTGAATGAAAAACTATTAAATGAAAAGAATTTTCAGCAGTATATGGAAAAAGAATTGATGTCAACTTGCAAAGCTTTCAAGTTACCATGAGCAGGAGGGAGGGAGAACTGATGGAGCTGATTGATTTCCCTAACTGAAACTACATTCCACAAATGCTTTCTTACTGCAATCAGTAGGAGAGTGTTGGGTTTCACAGCCAGCCAAAGTGGTTAATTGGAGAATGTGATTTATGACATGGCCAGGGAGGAGGGGAGAGACAGGGTCATAGGGGAACATAAATCTATGTGGGATTAGTTCTAACTGCATCCGAATATTGCCGAAATGGTGCTTCTAATAAATGACTGTATTTCTTTTGATGTGTGACTGGTGGCTCATGAATTAATTAGGGCATCTTTTGGAAACTTCACAGACAGTTAGAACTACTTTTAAAATCTATCAAGATCACCAGGTTTCCTGAATCCTGCACTCTCCAATCGCTCCCCGATATCTAGGGTGCTGGGAGGGAAAATCAGGCAACCATGGCCAAAGACGGGCTATCTGAAGAGAGCCTGATTTCAGCCAGAGTGCAGCCTCCCTCAGACATCAAAGCTGAGATGCCTGCTCCAGCACCAGAAGCAAGAAGAGATAAGTATTGGTGGGAGTTAATCCCTAAAGCAGCTGAGGTTGAGTTCCCCCACCCCAATGCCCAGAGAAAGGGGAAGCCCCTGAGCGATCTGGGAAGACTGGAGTGGAGGCTGGACTGGAAACAAGCCAGGCTCCCAAAGCCTCTGGGGAGTTCCAGAGAGCAGCCGAGGGAGGAATTTGACTGGGCCACCCTTCCCAATGAGGGGCCATCATGCAGGCCAAAGGAGGGGGGAGGAGCAGTGGATCCCTATGAAGTGAGGAGAAGCAGACAGGAACAGAGCCCCCCTTCTCCACCCATCAGAAGGAGGCTGCAACGAGTGTCTTTTCCATGCAGCAGGCAGGCTGCCCAGGGCAGACAAACCCCTCTCTCCCTCCAAACTAGAGCTGGGGAAGAAGAACAGTGCTGAATGAACCACCCCAGTTCAGAGGAAAGTTCGATGGGGACTCAGACCAGCTAGCTCTATTCCTTGACTCAGCTGAGATCTACCTAGAATGTTATGGACACCTCTACCCATTCCCCAGAGCCATGGTGAATACCATTGCAGAGGGGCTAGAGGGGGAAGCAAGGGAATGGCTAGCAGCCCTCCACAAGAGGAGAGCCCCCCAACTGCAAGACGCAGAGACTTTCTATGACTGCTAGAGGCCAGATTCGAGGAGGCGGATGAAGACCCGTATGCAGAAGATGAGCTCAGCTATCTAAAGCAGAGGGGCCGCCCCATTAAAGAGCACATCCGCGAGTTTAGGAGAGTCATTGGGAGGCTACCCCCTTTACCAGAGTGGTTGCTAGTGCACTTTTTCATAACAAGCCTGGACAAGCAAATTGGCCAGGTAACCGCTTACTGGGACATCCCGAACCAGCTCTCTGAGTGGTTCCAAGTAGCAATAAAAGTCGACAGTGGATTGCACGCCAACAACATGAGAAAGCAACCAGACACAAAAGAGAGGGGGCAACCTGACCTGAAACCTCCCAGCCAATGGGGAACCACAGCACCACGGCAGAACCCGGAACCAGCCCTCCCTCAAAGTCTGCTGAAGTGCTACAGATGTGGGGGGAGGGGCCACATGGCATTTGCATGCACGACTTCAGCCCCAAGGCCTAGGCCAGGGCACAACTGGAATGAGGCCCCAAACGGCCCACCAACACATCCCAGAAGGTCCTCCAGGCTGAAGAGGTCCCTCCCACCCAGCCGAGGGGGGGGGGAACCCCAGGCAACGATGACCAGTTGCCAGAATCCTATGACAGCGAGGACGAAGGCGAAAACGACCTAATGGTGAGGGGCCCAGTTCACCCTTTCGTTTTCCCAATATGCCTCACAGCCCCAAAAATGGGAACCCAGGGGGCTTTTCAAGCCCTGATAGACTCAGGCTGCACTAGATGCTTGATCAACCTAACCACAGTCCTGAAACTGGGGATCAGAGCAAAAAGACTGACCCACCCAATCCAGTTCAAACAGGTTGATGGGTCCCTAATGGGAGGCGCCTATGCCACTCACCTGACCGAACCAGTGAGGCTAGAGCTAGCAGATCACTGGGAAGTAATTCAATTCGTAATAGCCCCCAAAATGACAGATCCAGTCATACTGGGACTCTCCTGGCAAGACAAGTGGGGACCAACCAACTTTCACACTTTACACACACAAAATTCCACATACAGCTTTGTGAGATTTTGTGTGTTTGTGTAGTTAGAGTGAAACACTACAGAAACACACAAAATCTCAGAAAGCTGCAGAAATATTATTTTATTTTTATTTTTATATAAAAGCAGCTAAAATTAAAACTTCCTAAATTTTAAATGGCTAGGTCTAAAAAAAGAACAACTAAAAAAAATCCCAATGAACTATTTTTTTAAAGCTCCCAAAGAGGGAAAAAACCTTACCCAATTGAAGGGATAAGGCAGGCAGGGCTATAGAGCTGCTCACTGATGAGTTTGATTGCAGGCAGGGAGATTCAGTTGCTTGCTGATGCAATGGATTGCAGGGATTACAGCAGGCGAAGCAAGGCAGGCGTTGCGACCAGCAGCTCAGGATTTGAAGAGCAAAGGTAAGCAAGCTGGAGGCTGGGAGAGGAAGGGATTTTTGCTACCGGTTCTCTGAACTGCCCACCGCCATCACTATCTACTCACCTGAGCTGGTCCTAACCGGGAGTATTTCACCCCTGCTATACCCCCTCCCCCTCATGAAGGACATGCTATCTTACCTGGCCAAAGGAAAAATCTTCACCAAACTAGGTGTCAGGTTTTGAGATCGTCTCAAATAAATTGCATTTCAAACAAAGTCTTTGAAGAAAGACTTCTATTTATTAAGCACAGCATTCTAAACCCGACTACAATCGAAGCCAACACTGACTTCCAGCCCCAAAACCCTCCCTTTCCGTTCCCCACTCTTCTGCACTCATTGGCCATCTTCCAAGTCATTCTACCCCTAATCTACTCCAGCTCAAAGGAATTTCCCCCCTCCCATGCCATCTTCTAGGGGATATTATCTCCAGGGAAAATAAGTAGGTGAAAAGTCAAACGTCCCTTTCCAGACGCCTTCGCTTCTCCTTCTTATGTCAGCACTAGAGTAAATGCAGGTTGAAGTGCTGACACTAGGCCTCAGAGAAGCATACTACCGAGTACGCATCAGGAAGGGAGACAAGTGGAAAACAGCGTTCAACTACCCCCTAGGGAGCTTCCAAGTCAAAGTGATGCCTTTCGGACTGCAGGGAGCCCCAGCGGTGTTCATGCAATTAATAAATGAGGTGCTCCATGAGCACCTCTACAAGGGGGTTCTTGTCTATCTAAACGATATCCTCATTTCCACTGAGACCATGGACGCGAGGTCCTGGAAAAACCTCTTGGCAGCCAACCTGTATGTCAAGCTGTCCAAATGTGAATTCCACTGTGCACGGCTAGACTACCTGGGTTATCGAGTGTCAAATGAGGGAATAGAGATGGATCCAGCCAAAGTGCAAGCCGTCCTAGGCTGGCAACCCCCTCACACCCGTAGACAGCTACAAAGCTTCCTAGGGTTTGCGAACTTCTACAGGAAATTCATACCCTCCTTTGCGAAGATTGCCAAACCCATGACGGGCCTCCTAAGACAGGGAACCCAGGAACAAAACGAAGCAACCGGTGTTGAAGCATCCTGACCCTGAACAACCCTTTGTCATCCAAGCAGATGCCAGTGACATGGTAGTTGGAGCAGTGCTACTCCAAAGAAATAGTCAAGGAAATCTACAGCCCTGCACCTACACCTCCCGCAAGCTCACGGACACAGATGATGGGCAGCATGGGAAAAGGAGGCGTTTGCAGTGAGATGCGCACTGCTAACCTGGTGACACCTGCTGGAAGGGGGCCAGAAACCGTTCGAAGTCTGGGCTGACCAAAAAAACCTGGAGGCCCTCAGGACCCTGCAAAAACTATTGCCCAAACAAGTCTGTTGGGCTCAATACTTCAACCGTTTCAACTTCATACTTAAGCACATTCCAGGGGGGAGGAACTTTCTAGCCGACGCACTCCCGCATGTCCCAGTACAAATGCAAGCGGGAGCAGATAGTGGATGCCATTGTTCCCCCTGCCCAAATAGCGGTCCAAGTATCCACCAGACGACAACGCCGTGACCAGAATGACCAGCCAACATGCGATCTAATTGCAAAATTCAAAAATGAAATGCTGGCAGACCCCTGGTTCTGAGACAGTCAACACATCCTGACAAAAAGGGATGACCTCACATGGAAGGGGACAAAGCTCTACGTCTCGGAATCCCTAAAAGTCAGATCCCTAAAAGTGATACTGGAGGAAGTGGAGGAAGGGGGACTTGGATTCGATTTACTAGCATGGCCTGTGTCATCAGATATTTTACAACCTATATCCTGGCGCCAAGGAGGCCTGAGATTCCCTTTACCTGCAGGAATTTATATGATAGCCATGTGGGTTGTCTCACTTTAAAGGGTAGTGGTGGGAATGCATGTTTGTTCGGGTTCTCAATGGAAATAGTAAAGAAAACATCTTCACACTTGTGTATTGGCTAAAATCTGCATTCAGACTTAAAGGGAGGGGTCTCTACCACTTTAATCCTACTGCTTTGCCTAAGGGCATTCAGATTGTGCTTTAACTGGATGGCTGTCACTTCTGCTTAATAAAAGAAATCCTTTTGAACAACCACGTTTCAAGAGTTCTCACTTTATTAAGTTGGAAGGAGAGGCGATCCTTATATACGCATCCTGATCCTCCAGAGGAGCCACGACGTTAAACCGGCAGGCCACTTTGGATTCCTAAAGACTTTACACTTAGCACGGAGGCAGTTCTGGTGGCCCAGCATAAAGAAAGACAGTTATGTGAAAAGTTGCCCCATCTGCGCCACAATGAAGAAACCACCAGGAAAACCCCCTGGACTGCTACAATCAGTAACAGAGCCAACAAGACCATGGGAGGAGATCGCAATGGATTTTATAGTGGAGTTGCTGGAAAGTGGGGGAAACACAGTGATCTGGACTGTAATAGATCTATTTTCCAAACAGGTGCACTTCATACCCTACAGCGGACTACCCTCAGCCCACCATTTGGCCATACTGTTCCTGAAACACATGTACCGCCTGCATGGAGTACCAAGAAGAATTATCTCAGACAGAGGAGTCCAGTTCACGGCTAAGTTCTGGAGGGAGTTCCTATGGTCCATTGGGTCATCCCAGGGCCTTAGCTCGCTTTTCATCTGAGCACCAATGTGGGGCGCAGAGAGGCTGAATGCCATTGTAGAGCAGTACCTGAGGTGCTACATGAACTATCAGAAGTCCAATTGGGCGGACCTCCTGTCTTTCACTGAGGTTGTGTATAATAATGCAGTTCACAGTAGCACGGGGCTAACTGTTCTGTCCCCCTTCCTCACATAGACAAACATAATACCAAGCACGCCTCCCAGTATTTTATTAGGTAAACAGATTAGAATTCTTGGCAGACCAAGGTTTTGGCAGCAAAGTGCCGAATGCCTGCCAAAACCATTTTCACTCCCATAAAGCAGAAGAGGACTTATCTTCAGTCCATTCCAGGAGCAACAAATTATCCACGAGACAAGAGTTTAGTCAATGTTCAGTCCAAAATATATCCAAGCCAAATTTCAGAGATCACGATGTGACTTTCAGGGTTTAACTTTGTCCATCACAAAGCCTGAAGAGCAATCCCCACCCACTTTTATTCCTGGTGGGGCATGGCTCTGTGATTCAGCTCAATCTCTGACCCTCCCACGCCTCTTCCATTGCTACACACGCTTCTCCCTCTGACGCTGCCTGGGATCAAGCCAGGATTCATCATCCTCGCTCCCTATCAATTGGTGCTCCAATATGCCTTCCTCCTGGCACATCCCAGGCTGTTCCTCCTGGCCTTTGGATGGAACCTGAGGCATTGCCAGAAAGGAGGGTCCTGGAGAGGGAGGCCTTGTCAGTTCCTCCCCATTACCTTCTGAGTCCTCTTACTCTGTTAGGACAGGCTCGGGAGTCCGGGTCACAACACTAACCCCGTTCAAGGTAGTGAGCGGCATGGACTTTGTCCCAATACCTGAGTACCCAAGGGAGCCCCCCTCCTCAGTCAGCTTGACCAATTGGACGGCAACGCTGAAAGCAACCTGGGAGAATGTCAAGAAAGCGCTAGCTAAAGCAGCACAAACCTATAAGAAACAGGCAGACAAACACCGAGCTCCCCAATGTCCATTTCAATTGGGGGAGAAAGTTTACCTCTCCACAAAATATTTGAGGTTAAAACTCCCTAGCAAGAAACTGGGGCCAAAGTTTATGGGACCATTCCCCATAGTAAAGATAATCAACCCGGTCATGGTGCAATTGAAATTGCCCCAACTGCTAGGGAAGATACACCCGGTATTCCATAGTAGCCTCTTAAAACCCATGGTCGGATCGACCCTGAGGCTACTACCCCATGAGCCCCCAGATCCCGTAGTCATAGAGGGCCAGACCCATTATGAGGTGCAGCAAATCCTCAATTCGAAGTGGCACAGGAGACAACTCCAATATTTAATCAAGTGGAAGGGTTACCCCTTATCAGAGGCATCTTTGGTAAAGAGTCGAAACATCCAGGCTTATCGTCTTATAAGCCAAATCTCACATGGAAAATCCAAACAAGCCAGGTGGGGGGATACATCTGTATTCAAATTGTTTTGCTTTCCGCAGGTCACCCTCGGGAAGTCAGGGGAGCCAAACGTCAACTTGTAAAGCTTTCAAGTTGCCATAAGCAGGAGGGAGGGAGAACTGATGGAGCTGATTGATTTCCCTAACTGAACCTACATTCCACAGATGCTTTCTTACCACAATCAGTAGGAGAGTGTTGGGTTTCACAACCATCCAAAGTGGTTAATTGGAGAATGTGATTTATGACATGGCCAGGGAGGAGGGGAGAGACAGGGTCATAGGGGAATGTAAATCTACGTGGGATTAGTTCTAACTGCATCTGAATATTGCCGAAATGGTGCTTCTAATAAATGACTGTATTTCTTTTGAAGTTTGGCTCATGGCTGATGAATTAATTAGGGCATTTTTGAGAAACTTCACAATTGACCTATTTCTTTAATGAAAATAAAAAAGAGGATATGTCATTACAAAATGTGTGGGATACTAACAAAGCAGGGGTGAAATGCTCCCGGTTCGGACCCGATCACCCAATCCGGTAGCTATGGCGGTGGGTGGTTCGGAGAACCGGTAGCAAAAATCCCTGTGCCCCACCCCCCCACCCACCATGCCCAGCTGAGCCTTCTGATCATCAGAGGCTTTTTTTTTGTTACTTTTTAAAGCATTTTTTCTATAACTTCTTCCGCTAAAAAAAATGCTTTTAAAAGTAAAAAAAAAAGCCTCTGATGATTGCGCGGCTCAGCTTGGATCTCAGAGGCTTTTCAAAGCATTTTTTTCTGCAATCTCTTCCGGGGAAGAGGTGGTTTAAAAAATACTTTGAAAAGGCTCTGACGATCAGACAACACAGCTGGGATCGTCAGAGAGACTTTTAAAGCATTTTTTTCTGCAACCTCTTCAGTGGAAGAGGTGGTTAAAAAATGCTTTGAAAAGGCTCTGACGGTCCCAGCTGTGTTCCTGATCAGCAGAGGCTTTTCAAAGCATTTTTTTGCATTTGCAGAAAAAATGCTTTGAAAAGTTTTTTTTTAAAAAATGTTGGCCACGCTCACCTAGTCATATTACCACCACCACCACCAAGCCACGCCCACAGAACCAGTAGTAACAAATTTTATATTTCACCCCTGTAGCAAAGCATATATTAGAGGACTGACAATGACTTATTTAGGAAAACAGAACAAACAGAATAGACAAACACAAAAGAAACTGGAGGAAGAGTATAAGAACTTAGAGATGGAACTACAGAAAAATCCACTTGATAAAAAGATTAAGAATTTGATGGACCTGCAAAAAACTAATTGTGAATTTAATGGAAAATGAGGATTTGGCAAATAAAATAAAATCAACAAAGCAAAACTTTTTTGAAAATGCAAATAAACCAGGATGATGGTTGACATATAAAATGAAAAAAGAGAAAGAAAAGAAGTTAATAAACCGACTAGTAGATCAAGAGGGGAATATATGCTACCAAAATGAGGAAAAGAAAAAAGTAATTGAGAAATATTACAAACGACTATACCAGCAAGAGACAGTTGCAGAGGGAAAGATAGAACAATATCTAGAAAATGGTGGGATACCCAAGATTCCAGAAAAATTTAAAAAGTTATTTGAAGAAAGAATATCAATGATGGAATTAATAGAGGGAATTAAGAGACAAAAGAATGGTAAACCACCAGGATGGATTTCCAGCAGAGTTATACAAAATGTTGCAAGTTGTATTAAGTAACGTAATGTTGCAGGTATTTAATGACTTATTACTAGAAGCTAAGATCCTGGACTCGTGGATGGAGGCATACATAACTCTTATACCGAAAGAAGAATCAGTTCTTCAACAAATAAAGAATTATGGACCAATTTCCCTATTAAATGCGGATTACAAAATTTTTGCATCAATCATGGCTGAAAGACTGAAGAGACTGCTAAATGAACTTATACACACAGATCAGAATGGTTTTTTTACCTAAAAGGCAGATTAGAGACAATATGCGAATTATATTGAATACATTGGAATACTATGAAGCACATCCAGAGAAGCAAATGGCATTGTTATTTTTGGATGCACAGAAAGCGTTTGACAATGTTAATTGGCAATTTATGATAACACAATTGCAAATGATGGACTTTGGGGATAGGTTTATAAATATGGTCAAAATTATATACAAAGGACAATCGGCAAAGGTAATTGTAAATGATGAAATGACAGAAAAAGTGGGTATTAGAAAAAGAACCAGACAAGGATGTCTGTTATCTCCATTATTATTTATATTGACATTAGAGATTTTAAACAGAAGGGTAAAACAAAATAAAGAAATAAAAGGAATGAAAATTTAAAAAGAAGAATATAAATTGCAAGCATTTGCAGATGATTTAGTGTTTATTATGGAAGATCCTATAGAAAAAGGCCCAAAGTTACTGGAACAAATAGAGGAATATGGAGCAGTAGTGGGACTGAAAATTAATAAAGATAAGACAAAAATTTTAGTTAAAAATATTAAAGAAAAAAAAAAGGAAATTTTATTTATTTATTTTAATTTGATTTATATGCCGCCCTTCTCCGGAGACCCAGGGCGGCTTACAATGCGTTAAGCAATAGCCTTCATACTTTTGTATATTTATACAAAGTCAGCTTATTGCCCCCACAATTTACCTACCTTAGAAAGGATGGAAGGCTGAGTCAACCTTGAGCCTGGTGAGATTCGAACTTACTGTAAGTGCAGACAGCTGGTGTTAATCACAATGCTATCAGTCTGCTGAGCCACCAGGCCCGCCAAATAATGGAGAAATTAAATATCCAAATAGTGAAGAAAGTGAAATATTTGGTTATTCAGCTAACTTCAAGATGCGTAACCATCAAAGAAGATAACTACTATAAATTGAGAAATTAAATTGAAAAATCCTTGGAGAAATGGAGAAATTTGCAATTATCATTAATGGGAAGGATAGTGTTAATTAAGATGAACATATTACCCAGAATCTTTTTTGCAATTTTTTTTTATTTTTTAAACAGAAACAACATAAAAACATCAACCTTCCAAATACTTACAGACAGTATTTCGATCGGTGAAAATCTTTCGTGCTCTCAAAATTTTCAACCTCTCATTATATGACAGATATTCTTACCTCTAACAGGAAAAACAAGTGCTTAAACATTTTATCCAAATTTCATTTCATATACAATATAATATTTCATCTCCATACTTTATTATCTATCCATTGATAAAATAGCTCCCATATAAAATAATATTGTTTATCCTGTTCTCTTATTTCAAATGTCAATCTACTCATTTCGGCACAATCCAACATTTTCTTAATAATTTCTTCATCAGTAATCTTCTCTCCTTTCCAGTTTTTTGCAAATACAATTCTAGCCGCTGTTAATATATTCACAATTAAATATTGTAATTCTTTGTTAAATGTCTATGGTAAGATCCTTAATAAAAATATCCCTGGTTTAAGGTCAATATGTCTCTTTGTCGTTTTTTCCAACCATGTGTGTATCTTAGTCCAAAATCTCCTTGCTTCTACCCATGTCCACCACATATGGTAATAAGATCCTGGGGTCTGATGCCACTTCCAGCACTTCTCCAATTTGTTCTTGAACATTCTGGCTATCCTCATTGGGGGTAAATGCCACCTGTAAAACATCTTATACAAATTCTCTTTATATGCTGTAGACATTGTCATTTTATAATTATGTGACCACAATTTTTGCCATTTCTCTAAATCAATACCACAACCAAAATTTTTCCCCCATGCTATCATTGACTCTTTAACTTGTTCTTCTTCCAATTTTGCCTCTAGCAAGTGTCCATATAACTTTTTAATTACATGGTCATCAGAACTCATCAATATCTTATCTAAGATAATTAAAACATTATAAAAACCTTCTTGTTTGAGATCTTCTCGATATCTAGAAAATATTTGCATATATGAAAACCAATCCATCTTAAATACTTGATCTTCTAAGTCTTGCTTTAATTTAAGTTCACACTTTTCATCCAATAATTCACTATATCTAACAATTTTTTCTGTTTTGAATATCACTGGATACGAAAAAGCTTCAATTGTAGACACCCAGACTGGAATCTTCAAATAATGATATTTTTTAATCCTCAAAAGCAAAGCTTCATGTATCTGATTTCTTCTAAAATACCCCTGTATTTTAGTTCCTTTGTACCATAAAAAGGCATGCCACCCCATCAACAAATCATGTCCCTCCAAATTCAATAGTCTGGTATTTTTCAATGTTACCCATTCTTTAATTCACATTAAACTAGCTGCTTGATAATATAATTCAAAGTTAGGCAAACCAAAACCACCCCTCACTTTAGCATCTTGTAACAACTTAATTTTTATTCTTGCCTTTTTCCCTTGCCAAATATATTTCAATATCATTTTATTCAAATCTGTAAAAAAATCCTTGTCCAACTTTATCGGAATTGTCTGAAACAAATACAACATTCTAGGCAAAATATTCATCTTAATGGTTGCAATTCTCCCAATTAAAGATAGTTGCAAGTTTCCCCATTTTTCCAAATCTTATCCTATCTGTCGTTTAACCTTATAATTATTTTCCTTAAGAGAACTGCACCTTGCTGTCAATTGTATCCCCAAATATTTTACCTTATTCATAACCTGTATATTTGAAATCTCCATCATTTTTTCTCTTTACTGTTTCAACATATTTTTAGTCATTATCTTTGTCTTTTCTTTATTAATTTTTAGACCAGCCACTTCTCCGAACTCTCCAATTCTTTCTAGCAATTTATTTATTGATGTTAAAGGTCTTCCATAATAAAAACCAAATCGTCTGCAAAAGCTTGTAAGTTATATTCCTCTTTCCGAATTTTCATACCTTTTATCTCCTTTTTTCCTCTAATATTTGTTTAACACTTCCAGTGTCAATATAAACAACAATGGGGACAATGGGCATCCTTGTCTAGTGCCTTTCTCTATTTCAATATATTCAGACAATTCTTCATTTATCATTACCTTAGCCTTTTGTTTTGAGTATATAGCTTCAATTGCTTGAAGAATTTTTTTCCCAAAGCCCATCTCCTCCATCTGTAACATCATAAATCGCCAATTGACATTGTCGAAGGCTTTTGTGCATCTAAAAATATCAGAGCCATCTGCTTTTCAGGGTGCACTTCATAGTATTCTAAGGTGTCCAAGTTTATTCTTATATTGTCTCGGATTTGTCTTTTAGGTAAGAATCCATTTTGGTTGTAATGTATAAAATTATTCAAATATCTCTTAAATCTTTCTGCCAATATCATAGCAAAGATTTTATAATCTGCGTTTAGCAGGGATATCGGCCTATAGTTTTTGATTTGTTGTGGGTCTGTCTCTTCCTTACGAATCAAAGTGATGTATGCCTCAGTCCATGTCTTGGGTATTTCTTTTTTTATCATTACTTCATTCATAACCTCCAGCATTGGGATTACCAAGAATCTTATTTTTCTTCCAAACGATACCAATAAAGATTGAGAGTACTTTGAGAATTTGAATAGGACAATATGGAAATATATATGGCAAGAGAAAAAAGCAAGAATTAATATAAAAATGTTACAAGATTCTAGAATTAGAGGCGGGTTTGGACTTCCAAATTGGGAACTGTATTACCAAACGGAAGTTCTAACGTGGATTAAAGAATGGATCTTATTGAGAAATACAAGATTATTGACTTTGGAGGGACATGATTTGCAATTAGGTTGGCACGCCTTCTTATGGTATGGGAAAAACAGGATACATGGATACTTCCAGAGATATTATTTAAGAAATGGTTTATTAACAGTGTGGGAGAGAGTGAAAGAAAAACATTACATGGAAATACCAATGTAGCTTTCGACAATGGAAGCTTTGACACATCCAAATATTGTTGATATGAAAAATATTGTTAGATATAAGGATATTTTAACAGAAAATGGAGAACTAAAACAAAAACAAGTTGGAAAAGTGACCGGAAGTTGACGCCGCAGCGAAACGGACGCACAATTTTGGGGCTCCAGAATCGCCACCGATAGCCCCGCTGCCAGACGGTCCAGTTAGGACCCCACAGTCTAGGTTTGACTGTGGTAGTGGAGGGCACCTCCTGTCGATCTCAGGGACATTGCAAACTCCCTGATTGATCCAGGAAAGCCCTTTTTCCGGCAGCGGGGACACAGCCATTGGGGCTGCCAAGGCTGGGGCAGCTTCAGAGGAAGAAAGAGGAATGACAGCTATCCGATCTAGTGGGAGAGCTTTATTTTGACTGACAAGTTCACCTTAAGGGATGAATGAGTGGATGATTATCTAAAGGAAGTTAAGCAGCGAATTTATTTTGAAATAGACTATTTGAAATCCAATTGTTGATTGGAACTGCTTTTAAACTAATTGTTTTTTTTAAGACCGAGGCTGGACTGAATGAGAAGAGAAGGGAAGGCATTGATTTTTGGGACTGTGTTTTGTTTAAAAAAAAAAAAGAATCTTGTCTGAATTGTGATTGATCCATTGTGAAGCCTTTTTTTTTCTCCTTCTGATTTTTTTTTCTCTTTTATAACTTTTCCTTTTTTAAAAAAAAATTAACTTTCAATAAAGATGATTTGGGTTTTTAAAGTAGGAAAGCTAAGAGAGTGAAAGTGCTGCCATCTACTGGGGAAAAGAAAAGAAGAGAAGAAATTCATTTGCAATGTATCCAGGCAGAAAGTTCAAAGATATATTGTGGCCAAAATAATAACAAAGTGGCTCTGAGCTCCAGCTTGTTTAGCATAAGTGAAAAGAACATCTGAGACAGTATCTATCTGCATTGTTGATTCAGGTGTTCTTGGTGACTTTGAAGTAGGAGCCTTGGAAAAGTGTGAAGGGGAATTTTCCTCTCTATTATCATCACTCTTTGGGGCAGCTACTATTCTCTCTTTTTGAGGCTTGTATGAGAGAGAACTCTCTGTACGCTTTCCGGATAAATATAAGGAAAGATCTTTTTTCATTTTAAGGCTTTTTAAGGATTGAATCTAATTGGATTTAGGCATTCAAGAGCCTGAAGCTCTTTTCTTTTTCTTTTTCCTTTTCCTTTTTTTTTCTTTTTTCTATTTCCTGTGGGTTTTTTTTACTCCCCCCCCCCCCCATATTGTTTCCTATTGTGGATGTTTGATTTTGGACCTCTATATTTTTGTAATTCATCATTTTCTTTTCTATCTCCTTGATATTTTGTTTATACAAGATTTTTATTTTCTCTCCTCTTTTTTTTTCCTTTCTTTTTTCCTTTTTAATGGAATCTTAGTTGGATTAAGGTTTGGAAGAACCTGAAGAGTTGGCTTTTTTTCTTTTTTCCTTTTCCATATTTTTTTTTTCGCTTTTTGCCTCTCCTTTTCCTTATTCCCTTTTTGGTTTCCTTTTTGCTTTTTGTTTTTTAATTTTTTATCTCCTCTTTTGGTCTCTACACCAGTGGATTATAATAAAATGAGTAAAAAAAACAGTAACAGTGGGAGCTGCAACCACATCTTCTGCATCTCCAGCTGGAGGACAACATCTGGCCCAGACCATGACACAACAAGAGAAAGAGAAAGAAGCATCACTACAAGCAATTTGAGTGCAGTTCAGAGGATGGAACAGCAATTACTTAAGACAGATGAGAATGTCCAACGGATGGAACAACAATTAATAAAGATAGATGAAAAAGTGGTTAGCATACAACAGGCAATGTCAAAATTTGAAGGAAGACTACAAGAGCTTGAGAAGAAGGATGACCAAAAGGGGGAAAAAATGAAAGATTTTGACAATAGACTAAGAGAGGTGGAAAGCGAAAGAAGTGCAGTAGTGGAATTGGAAATGAATAGAGCAGAATTCTATCTTAGATTTCAAAATGTGGAGGAAGAGAAAGGAGAAAATCTTGCGAATGTCATGATTTCTATGCTTGCTGATGCTTTGGAGATACCTAGAGAGCAGATGGTATACTTTACTTACTTACTTTACTTTATTCAAATTTCTATACCGCCCTTCTCCTTTCGGACTCAGGGCGGTGTGGATGAGAATTATCGAGTTCACACTAGATATGCTATGCGCAATAAATTACCAAGAGAAGTCCATATAAGATTTACTAAGAAATCGATCAAAGCACAAATTCTTCAAGTGGCGAGAGAAAAAACATTGAAATTCAAGAAGAAGGAAGTGGTAGTCTTGAAACAAATACCAAGGAAAGTGAAAGATGCGAGAAAAGAGTATACATTTTTGACTAAGATACTAATTCAAAAGGGTGTTAATTTTAGATGGCTGATACCAGAAGGATTGATCTTAACATGGCAACTGCAAAGATACAGGCTAGATACAATTGATAAAGCGAGAGCTTTTTATGAAGATTTTTTAAAGGAAAAGGAAGTGGCAATGGAAACAGAAACACAAGCTACATTGATGTCGACAAAACCTACAGAAGAGGAAATGGTAATGATTGAATCAACAGAAGGTGCTGTTGGCGGGACTGTGGAATTCAAAGAACAACGGGAAGTAAGATCAACTAGAGCAATAAAACCTACATATAAAATATGAATATGGATACAACGAAATTAATTTCAATAAATATAAATGGACTTAATTCGGCTGTGAAAAGAAGAAAGGTTTTTCATAAATTAGAGAAGCTAAATTTTGATATAATTTGTTTGCAAGAAGTTCACATTAAAAAGCAACATAAAAAATTATTGGCACAAACCAAACTTGGGAAAAAATTTTCATCATTATCGCAACACAAAAAGAGAGGCATTGTTCTATATATTAAAAATTCAATAAAAGCGGAACAAATATATGCAGATTCAGAGGGTAGAGTTTTGATAGTGGAGATAATTGATAATAACATGAAGATACTTCTAGTTGCAATATATGCGCCAAATAACAGAGTGATTTCTATCAAAATTTACATATGAAAATAATCGAAATGGACTATGCTAATATATGAATATAAGAAGAAATTTTAAATGTTTTAATTGGTTTGTATTTTTAATTTTGGGCCAAATTTATATATATATTAATTGTTTTTTAATATTTGTATTTTATGTTTTTTAATTCTGGCTGTACACCGCCTGAGTCCTCAGGGAGAAGGGCGGTATATAAATTTAAAATAAATAAATAAATAAATAAATAAATAAATAAATAAATAAATAAATAAATAAATACTGCTACAGCTGTAAGTGCAAGGACCAGTCATAAATTGCTTTTCTCCATTGAGAGTGGAGACAGCAGCCAGGATGGAGTATAACCGCCTAATCAGCTTAAAGGACTGAGTCTGTCAATCAAGCTAAGTCACGCCCTTGTTGCCGGATAGACCAGCTTTTGACTCAGTCCTTTCAGCTGGACGGGCATGTGGGTCTTTTGCTCTCCCTTATTCTTGTGGATTTGTGATTCTGGCTTGATTTCTTGGTTTTTTTGATCTTGGACTGTTGGACTTCGGATTTCTCTTCACCCATCCTGGCTGTTGTTTGACTTGGACTTTCCTGGAATTGTGAGTTTGTCTCCCCTTCGCTGGTCCCTATCCCTTGGGCTAGTCTGGACTGTTGCAGGGGGGGGATTTTTCCCCCCTGCCTGCCTTCCCTGGGAGGGCGCCTTTCTTGTCCTGAGTGCTTTGTGGGACAGTTATTGGTGCTGTTTGAACTGCCTTCCAAGGCTTTGCCTCAGGTCTGCCTGACACTTCGTTTCGCGCCTCTTTTAACGGTGGTGGCCATTTTGTTTTCTTCACGGTGACGAATGGAGTTTTTTTCACTTGCCTGCAATCTCCACTTCGGACTTGTGGGGCTCTGACTCCTCCACGCAACAGGTTCCGGTGCCTCCGGCTGCTGCACAAGACTCTTCGTCTTAGCCCTTAGCTCCTGCTCCGGCTCCCGAGGTTCTCTCTTTCCAATTACGGCCTGATCAGCTGCAACAACTCATCGAGGCCGCAGTACAAAAATCTATGTCAGCGGGTCTTCGTCCTGCTAGTGAGGTTGGGTCTGTGCGTTCTGTATCTTCGGTGTCTCCGGATCGATCCGTTCAACATGGGGCTCATACCGACAGGGCTCCCGACTCTCCTACATGTTCCCATGCTAGTCAGCTTTCTGCCGCCACTGATGTAGATTACAGCGATTCCGGCTTGTCGGAAGATGAGAACCTCCCTCCCAATCAACTGGCCTTCACTGGACTCTTTCCTCAACCTCTCTTTAAATCCTTGCTCTTCAAGGCGGTGAATGCGGCCAAGCTGTCTTCTCCTTCTCTGGAACCGGTTTCTTCTCCGGCTACTGGTTCGTGGGACCCGATGTTCGCTGAGCCGGTTAGACCCGTCACGGCTATCCCTGCACCATCTCTTTTCCTAGACGTCACCAAGCGGCAGTGGGCAGCCCCAGGTTCTGCTCCTGTTGCTTCCTCAAACGACCGGAAGAATTTTAATGTCACGTCCGACTTGGACTCCCTTCTCCAAATTCCCTCTGTCAACACTCCAGTCGCTGCCTTGTTACCGAACACCAACGTTCCCAGTGAACCCAATGAAGGCCTCCATCCCGATGAGCGATGTTCTGATTTGGTCCTACAGAGGGCGCATCGGGGGTCGGCGTGGGCAATTAGGGCTGCTACCACAGCATCCTTCTTTAACCAGACCACTCTGCTCTGGCTGTGTCAGCTCCAAGAGAAATTGCCAGCTGAGGACATACGGGCCAAGCAGGACCTGAACAAGATAGTGGCGGTGGTCCAGTTTTCCACAGACTCCACCCTGAATGCCGCCCGCTTCTCCGCTAAGGCCATGGCCTCCACCGTTGCTGCCCGCCATTTAGTCTGGCTCCGTCACTGTCAGGCGGACGCCAAACATAAGTGGCGCTTAGCTTCCGTCCCCTTCGGGGGGTTCCGTTTGTTTGGCGATGCACTTGAGCCTTTCCTTACTTTACTTTAATATTTGTATTTTATGTTTTTTAATTCTGGCTGTACACCGCCTGAGTCCTCAGGGAGAAGGGCGGTATATAAATTTAAAATAAATAAATAAATAAATAAATAAATAAATAAATAAATAAATAAATAAATAAATAAATGGAGAAAAATAAAAATAGACAGTTTGAGCACAGCACAAGACTTTCTCGACCAGTTAAGAGGTGCAGAAGAAGAACAAAGTAGTAAGGAGGAAGTAGAGGCGACAAATCTAGAAGAGGAAGAAACCGCGGAGGAGAAGAAGACCGAAGAAGAAGCTAAGGAGAAAAAAACAAGACCAGTAAGAGCCGTAAGACTAAATAAGAACTAAAACCGAGCAAGGAAAACAGGAATGAAGGATTTGAAATAAATCTCAGTAAATGTTAACGGTTTAAACGATAGTAAAAAAAGGAAATTAACACTTACAAAGCTAGCAAAACAAAATATGGATATCATTTGCCTACAGGAGGTCCATATAAAAAAGGATGAGGGCAAATGTCTGGAGTATAAAAAATATGGTAAACTATTTACCTCATTAGCAGAAAAAAGAAAGAGAGGAGTAGCAATTTATGTTAAAAAAGGAATTGAAGCAGAATTGAAATATAACGATACAAAGGGCAGAATACTTATGGTTGAAGTTACAATAGAAAACTCTAAAATGTTATTAGTGGGCATTTATGCCCCAAACAAAAAACAAGGAGAATTTTTTCAAAAATTACGTGAACAATTAGGGAATATGGAACATAATGAAATCTGCATGATAGGTGATTTCAATGGAATTGTAGACCCAGATAACGACCATAAAAGCAATAAAATGAATAAAAACAAAAGAGTGATTTTACCAAAAACCTTTTTCGATTTGGTGGAGGAAATGAATTTAATCGACATATGGCGAACTTTGCATCCAAACGAAAGACAATTTACATTCTATTCCAACTCGCAACAGTCATGGTCGAGATTAGATATGGCTTGGGTTACCAGGACGCTGGGGTTAGAAATAGAGATGGCAGAAATTAGCCCAAACATCTGGGCAGACCACAATCCCCTGGAAATAAAATGGAGAAATGTAAAGAGAAAGAAACAACAGAGATGGAGGTTCAACACAAAACTATTATGTGACAAAGAATACGTAGAAAAACTGAAAGGAGAAATAAAGACTTTTTTTGGAGAAAACGAGAACCAAGGGACACCCCGTGAAATAGTATGGGACACAATGAAGGCCTACCTGAGGGGGGTAATAATATCCTACACTGCACATAAAAACAAACTAAAAAGAAAATCCAGGGAAGATCTCATCAAACAGCTAGATGAAGCAGAAAAGAAACTCCAGAAAACGCCTGGAGATACTGTAGTAAAAGAAAATTGGATGGTGTGGAGACATAAATTAAATATTCTAGATCAAGAAGAGCTAGCCCAAAAAATAAAAAGAACAAAACAGCACTATTTTGAGAACGCAAATAAATCGGGCAGGTGGCTGGCCTATAAATTAAAAAAGGAAAATGAAAAAGGGACAATTCAGATATTAGAAGACGCTGAGGGAAATCTCTTAAATAAAGAAGAAGATAAACTAGAAAGAGCAAGAGAGTACTATGAATCCCTATACAAAGAAGAGGAGACCTCGGAGGAAAAAATAGATCAATACTTGGCAAAGGCGGAGCTCCCGCAAATAACGGAGGAAGAGAAGGAGATGCTAAATGCTAAGATAACAACTGAAGAGTTTAAAAAAGCCCTTTCCAAACTCAAAAACAACAAATCACCTGGCCCAGACGGATTCCCAGGAGAAATATATAAAAAATTGGAAGAAATTCTACAACCCAAATTAATGGAAATTTTCAATGAGGTTTTGACGGGCTCAAAAATTCCTGACTCATGGAGGGAAGCTCATGTTACACTACTGCCGAAAGAAGGTGCTGACCCAAAAAAAATTCAAAATTATAGACCGATCTCACTTCTAAACACTGATTACAAACTATTTATGTGTATAATGGCAGAAAGAACCAAAAAAATATTAAACAATTGGATTCATAAAGACCAAAATGGATTTCTTCCGGGACGACAAATTAGGGACAATTTGAGAATTGTATTAGATACTCTAGAATATTACGAAGAACATCCAGAAAAGCAGCTGGCCTTAGTTTTTTTGGATGCCCAAAAGGCATTCGATAATCTAAACTGGAATTTTATGACCAAGCAAATTAAAATAATGGGATTCGGGCAAAACTTCGAAAAAATGATAAAAACTATTTATGATAATCAGAGGGCGAGCATTTTAGTAAATGGTGACAGGACAAGAACTTTTCAAATTAAGAAAGGTGTAAGGCAAGGCTGCCCTTTGTCACCGCTACTATTCATTTTGGCTCTGGAAGTTTTGCTACAAAATATTAGAAACAACGAGGAAATCAAAGGCCTAAAAATTAGAAAAGAGATTTATAAAACGCAAGCCTTTGCGGATGATGTGGCGTTAATATTAGAAGACCCATTAATATCTGGACAAAAAGTATTAGAGGAATTGGGTAAATACGGGGAGGTGGCAGGCTTTAAATTGAACAAATCTAAAACCAAAATACTTACTAAGAATGTAACTGAGATGCAGAAGAAAGAGATAGAAGAAACCTTGGGCTTACAAGTTGTCCCAAAAATAAAATACTTAGGAATTTGGCTAACCAACAGGTGCTCATCTCTAAAAGAAGACAATTATACTCCATTAATTAATAAATTAAAACAAGATCTGGATAGATGGAAAAAGATCAAATTATCACTTATTGGCAAAATTGCGGCAATTAAGATGAGTATCCTCCCCAAGATCTTATTTTTATATCAAAATTTACCAATAATCTTAAAGAAAAATTTTTTTTCAGAATTAAATAAGACCGTTAGGGAATTTGTTTGGGAGAGAAAAAAATCAAGGATCTCACTTAAAATTCTACAAGAAAAAAGGAATGTGGGAGGATTTGGACTCCCAAATTGGGAAATGTATTACAGAGCAGCAAAGCTGATATGGATAAAGGATTGGATCACCTTGGAGAATAAGAGAATCTTAGTGTTAGAAGGACATGACCTACAGAAAGGGTGGCATGCATATTTATGGGACAAAGACAATAAAAAGAAAACTTATTTCCACAGGCATAAAATTAGAGACTCCCTAATACAAACGTGGGTGGGAATCAGGCAGAGATATTATTCAAAAGTCCCAAACTGGCTTTCCACGGTAGAGGCAATGATTTACCCCAATAGGTGGGGAATGGAGAAATTGTGCAGATACAAAGACATTGTCGATGGAGAGGGAAATATTAAATCTAATGAAGCCCTGAGAGACCAAGGTATAACTTTAGATTGGTGGACTTATCTGCAAATAAAATCAAGATACCAGAAAGATAAAGAAGAGTATGGCCTAGAATTAGGATATAATGGATTAGACAAAATTTTGATGGGACCAGGGAAAAAAGCATTGGCCAAGCTGTATAACTATTTATTAGAGGAAGACAGAGATGAGGATACAATTAGAAACCAATTGAGAGCATGGGAGAGAAATATTGGACACAGTTTGAATTTTAATGAATAGGAAGAAGCCTGGAATAAAAATTATAAACTAACTAGAGCAGCCACATATAAGGAAAATCACTACAAAATGCTTCATAGGTGGCATTTGGCACCTGCAAGACTAGCAAAGATGTTCCCCAATGCGCAGCCAAATTGTTGGAAATGTGGCCATGGCCATGGCACCTTCTTTCATACGTGGTGGACATGCCCCGAAGCAAAAAGGTTCTGGAGCAAAATCTGGAGATGGTTGAAAGACATACTTAAAGAAGACATTGATCTGAATCCAGAAACATTTCTCCTGGGAATGGTAAAGAAAGGGTACGGAAAGGAAAAGGTCCACCTCCTAATACACATAACTACAGCTGCCAGACTAGCATACGCTCAATACTGGAAAAAGAAAGACCTACCACCAGATGACCTTATAATTAACAAAATATTAGAGTGTGCAGAGATAAGTAAATTAACTCACGAGATAAATGACGATGAAAATTCTGATTATGATACTGTGTGGGGAAGATGGTACAAATGGATAAATGATAGAATTAAGGAAGAAACAAAAGGTGCAGAAATCAATTAGAAATGTATAGTACAAATGACACCAGACACTTATTCATGTATATATGTATAAACACTGTGAATCCGATGTTAAACAGAATTGTTATTATATTTTATTTGTGTATAAAAAATCAATAAAATTGTAAAATAAATAAATAAATAAATAAATAAATAAATAAATATGCATGATGGGAGATTATAATGGAATAGCAGATGAAAAATTGGACTATAAAACAACAAAAACAGGAAAGCATAATAGAAAGACATTACCAAACTCTTTCTTTAAAATGACAGAGGAAATAAATTTGAAAGATATATGGAGAATTAGAAATGGGAAGAATAGACAATACACTTTCTATTCAAACAGGCACTTATCTTGGTCCAGGTTAGATATGATATGGACAACAATGGACTTAATTCCGAAAATTGAACAGGTGGAAATAGACACTAACTTATGGGCTGACCATAATCCAGTGATAGTAACTTGGAAAGGTCAAAAAAGGAAAGCTAGATGGACTTTGAATAATACAATTCTAAAAGAATTGTCTTTTTCTAAAAGAAAAAGAATTTGTACAGAAAATGCAAAGAGAGCTGGAGTTATTCTTTAAGGAGAATAAAAAAGAAGATACATCGATACAAAACCATTGGGATACAATGAAGGCCTACGCTAGAGGTATAATAATAGATTATATAAAGAAAAGGAATGTGAAAAAAAGACAAACTTTTACAATATTAAAGAATGAATATAAGAGATTTGAAAAGGAACTCCAGAAAGATCCGCATAAGAAAGATGTAAAAATGAAAATGGATATGTTAAAACATAAAATGGACTTACTGGAGAAGGAAGAGCTAGCCCAAAAAATAAGAAGTGCTAAACAGAATTATTTTGAAAATGCAAATAAACCGGGAAGGTGGTTAGCATATAAATTGAAAAAAGAAAGGGAATAAAAAAAAAATAACGCAACTGATTGCGCAACCAAGGACAAAGTAAATTTGGAAATAAAGTGATGAGGAAAATAATACAAGAATACTATAGGCAACTTTATAAAAGAGAGCAGGTTGAAGAGGGGAAAGTTAAAAAATACTTACAGAACGCAAAACTACCTGTGATCCCTAAGAACATTGAAGAAATGCTAAACGGGCATATAACAATGATGGAACTAACAGAAGCAATTAAGAAACAAAAAAAATGGAAAGACATCAGGACCAGATGGTTTGCCTGTTGAATATTATAAGACATTACAAGAATCCTTATGCCTCCCACTTTTGGATGTCATGAATGAAGTAATGACAAATAAAACAATACCCCAATCATGGATTGAGGCTTATATCACATTGATTCATAAAGAAGACACAGACTCACAGCAAGTTAAAAACTATAGGCCTATATTCCTGCTAAATTCAGATTATAAAATCTTTGCTTCAATACTGGCAGAAAGACTTAAGAGATACTTGAATAACTTTATTCATTCAGATCAAAATGGATTTCTTCCAAAAAGACAAATCAGAGACAATATAAGAATAATTCTGAATACTCTAGAATATTATGAAGCGCACCCTGAAAAACAAATGGCTTTGGTATTCTTAGACGCACAAAAAGCATTTGATAATGTGAACTGGCGATTTATGATGTTACAAATGGAAGAGATGGGCTTTGGAAGGAAATTTATTCAGGCAATTGAAGCTATATATACGAAACAGACAGCAAAGGTAATGATTAATGGAGAATTGACTGATGCTATTGAAATAGAAAACGGTACTCGACAAGGATGTCCCTTATCCCCAGTGTTATTTCTATTGACGTTGGAAGTGTTGAATAGAAAGGTTAGAGAAGAAAAAGAGATAAAAGGAATGAAAATTAGAAAGGAAGAATATAAATTACAAACCTTTGCTGATGACCTGGTTTTTATTGTTGAAGAACCATTAATATCAATAAATAAATTGATAGAAAAAATAGGTGAATTTGGGGAGGTTGCTGGTTTGAAAATTAATAAAGAGAAGACAAAGATAATGACTAAAAATATGTTAAAAAAACAAAAAGAAGAACTCAGGGAGATCTCTAAGATGTAGGTCACAAATAAGGTAAAATACTTGGGGATTCAATTAACAGCAAGATGTAGTTCTCTCAAAGAAAATAATTATAATAAGCTTAAGCAACAGATAGGACAGGATTTGGTGAAATCCTGGGGAAACTTGCAGTTATCTTTGATTGGTAGAATTGCAACTATTAAGATGAATATTTTACCTAGAATCTTGTATCTTTTTCAGACAATTCCTGTAAAGCTGGGTAAGGAATTTTTTGGAGATTTAAATAAAATGGTTTTGAAATATGTTTGGCAGGGAAAGAAGGCAAGGATAAAACTCAAACTGTTACAAGATGCTAAAATGAGGGGTGGTGCTGGATTACCGGATTTTGAATTATACTATCAAGCGGTTTGTTTAATGTGGATTAAAGAATGGGTGACATTGAAAAATACTAGATTATTAAATTTGGAGGGACACGATTTGCTGATGGGATGGCATGCTTTCTTATGGTATAAAGGAACTAAAATTCAGGGGTATTTTAGAAGGCACCAGATACGTGAAGCTTTGTTTTTGACATGGGAAAAGATCAAAAAATACCATTATCTGAAGATTCCAGTCTGGGTATCTACAATTGAAGCTTTTTCTTATCCAGTGGTATTTGAAGGGGAACAAATTGTTAGATATAATGAATTATTGGATGAGAAGGGTGAACTTAAATTGAAACAAAACTTAGAAGATCAGGGAATTAAGATAGATTGGTTTTCATACATGCAAATACTTTCCAGATATCGAGAAGACTTTAAACAAGAATGTATTTATAGTGTTTCGACTGGTTTACACAAGATATTAATGGGTTCAGATGACCGTATAATTAAAAAGCTATACAGATATTTACTTGAAGCAAAACTGGAAGAAGAATAAGTTAAAGAATCAATGATAGCATGGGGAAAAAAATTTGGTTATAGTATTGATTTAGAGAAATGGCAAAAATTGTGGTCACGTAATTATAAAATGACAATGTCAACAGCATATAAAGAGAATTTGTATAAGATGTTTTACAGGTGGCATCTACCCACAATGAGAATAGCCAGGATGTTTAAGAATAAATCGGAGAAATGTTGGAAGTGTCATCAAACTCCAGGATCATATTACCATATGTGGTGGACATGTGTGGAAGCAAGGAGATTTTGGACTAAAATACATACGTGGTTAGAAAAAATGACAAAGAGACATATTGACTTTAAACCAGAAATACTTTTATTAGGAATTTTACCAGAGACATTTAATAAAGAATTACAATACTTAATTGTGAACATTTTAACAGCGGCCAGAATTGTATTTGCCAAAAACTGGAAAGGAGAGAAGATAATTACCGATGAAGAAATTATTATGAAAATGTTGGACTGTGCTGAAATGAGTAGATTGACATTTGAAATAAGAGAACAGGGAGATAAACAATACTATTTGATATGGGAGATATTTTATCAATGGTTTGACAAAAAAGCATGGAGATGAGATAGCATATATGAAATGTTTAAATATTTATCTTCAGTTTAAGTAAAGAATAATTGCTATATGAGGAGATCTGGAGAATTGTAAGCACGAAATGATTTCAACCGATTGAGATGCTGTCTATAATTGTTTGTAAGGATGATATTTTTATGTAGTTGTTGTGTTTTTTTTTTATTTTATTTTTAATCTAAAATAAAACTTTAAAAAACAAACAAGTTAGAAAAGCAAGGGATTGAGATAGATTGGTTTACACGATTGCAAATATAATCAAGATACGAAAAAGATCTTAAACAGTATGGTTTTAATATGGGAAAATCAGAATTGGGTGAGATACTGATGGGAACAGATGAAAAAATGATTAAGAAATTATATAATTACTGCAAATTAGATTAGAAGATGAAGAGGTAAAAGAAATAATGATAGCGTAGGCAAAAAACTTTGGTTATACGATTGAATTAGAGAAATGGCAACAACTATGCGAAAGGAATTTTAAATTAACAATGGCAACAGCATATAAAGAATATCTATATAAAATGTTTTATAGATGGCATCTGCCACCAGAAACTTTAGCAAAAATGTTTAAAGACAAATCAGCTAAATGTTGGAAATGTCATCAGGCGCCGGGATCATATTACCATATGTGGTGGTCATGTAAGGAAAAAAAGAATTATTGGGTTAAAATACAAACATGATTAGAAGGAATGCTACACAAGCGTATAGAGTTAAGAGCAGAGACATTTTTATTGGGAATTTTACCAGAGAAATATGGCAAAGAAGATACGTATTGGATTATACATATAATAACAGTGGCTAGAGTATTTGCACAAAACTGGAAAGCAGAAAAAAAAACAGAAGGAGAGATAATAAAGAAAATGTTAGAATGTACAGAAATGAACAGATTAACATTAAGAATAAAAGATAAAGAGGAATCAGTATATTTTAAGACATGGGGATGTTTTTATGATTGGCTAGAAAAGGAATATGAATAAAAATAAATGAGAGAAAAGACCCCAAAAAATAGAAATCCAGATGATACCTGAGTAAATGAAAAAGGGGGAAGGAGGGGAAAAATGAAAAAAGGGTACTATATAAATGTATGTTAAGGATAATATATGTGTAACCAGCAAAATAGAAAAGAAATGGAAAGGAAAATGTGGGTAAATATAAGTCGGGGTTGCTCGAATACCATCTTGATAAAATATTGAATTGAAAATGGACATAACAACGGAGAGGGAAGGGAGAGAGGAGTAGAAGGACAGGTAGGAAGGAGAGAGGAGAAGGGAGGAAAAGAGAGCGAGAAGAAAGGGAAAATGAGAGGAGGAAAGGGAGGGGAAATAAGAGTAGGAGAGAGGGTTAGAAAGAGGAAGAGAGGAAGGGTGGGGGAAAGGAAGGGGAAGGAGAGGAGGAAAGAAGAAAGTTGAAAAGAATAGAAGGAAGGGAAGGGTAAGAGGGGAGAAGGAGAGGAATGGTTGTTGTGGAAGAAGGGAAATATGGAATGGTAGAAGAGCAACTCCAAATGTATTTTAAAGTTTTAGGATGAAGAATGAATATGGAAACCAAAAGATAATATGTGTGATAAGAATGGTTAAAGAGATTGTACATATATGATTAAAGCTGCAATACGCACATCATACCCTCTACTCTATGAAGAAGCTAGTTTGTTTTAATTCAATAAACCCAAATGTGTTTTACTCTTCAAACGATGGCAAATGGTTCCAGAAATTATTAACCCACGATTTCCAGCAACTCTGACCTGCATGATCAATGGTGCTATTGGAAATTCTAATTCAGCATCATCCAGAGGACCAGGAGTTTCTTGCTCCTGTTTAATTATTTATTCTATTCATTTTTCTAAATTTAAACCATTCAGAAAACATATTTATCTTGTTAAATGCCATCAAGTGAACAGCATACATAAATCTGAAAAGCTGTTAACAAAATATTGTGTAGCATACATACTTGGGGGCTGAGTTTGAGCTGCAGAAACATGTTCATTTAAATTGTTCAATGAATCAACAGTATAAAGTTTCCCTTCTTCGTGTAAATTTTTAAACACACTTTCAGAAGAACTCTCCATGATACCTATGAGATGACAACAGACTTTATTTAAAATGAAAAAAAGAATTGTTCAATTTTTTAGGAATTGTAGTCAAGCATGCTCAAGATAAGGGAAAGAAACATGTCCTAGTTATGCAGCATAGGCCATATGTAAATATGCATATTTGAATGATCATATATAAACTCTCCAAATGGCCTAGATTCCTTAAATCTTATCTTCCCCTTGTCTACATGCTCATATGCAAAATTGTGTTCAGTTACACTGCTTATTCAGCCTATACTACACAAATACTATATATGAATTTGGTTTACTGCTATTTCTTGATTCATGTATTGCTTATTTGCTGTCAATCTTAGAACTTAAGCACAGACCACTTTTAAGTTCAATTAAATATTCAATTCTTTAGGGAAAACTGTGGAAACAGGATTCTTTCAAACAGAATGACATTATAAAACCCAGAAAACTTCATTCTGCTCCAACTATTGAGAGCTGTAATGAGAGGTTCCAATTATAAAAAAATGGACCATGTTGATTAGAAAATTATATATGCAACATTGATTGAATTCAGAACAGGTGAGTTATTGTTCCTTTGGGAAAATATGTGTTGGAAAGGAATAACATTCAATAGCCACATCGTTGTTGCTATTTTGGGATAGTCCCTTTGGAAGCCATTCAGGATAAGCTCAACATCTAGGTCAGACTGCATTTGAAAACATGTTCTGCAATCCTCTGAATCTATACCACGAGTATTGAGGTTATTTGATATTTTGAAGGTGGGTGCTCTATTTTTCCCTAGACTCAAGAAGCAAAAATTAAGAAACAGGATGATACTTAAATCTAACTCAAATATATTTATCTAATATAAATATATGGTGATTGATTTTAAATATCATCTGAAATAACTAAAGCTTGCTATCCCATTATACATTTATGATTCTTGAACAATTAAAAACATAATGCTATATCCATTCTTTACTTTCAGACGACTAGAGGTAGAAAATGGAAAGTTTCTTACAGAGGACTCAGGACTAATTCTTTAAGTTACCACTATCAGATGTCTTATGAATAACTTTAATATGCAAAGGCTACCAATAAATACATCAATATATACTTCAGTTCATGAAGGAATAAATTCTTAACACATTTAAAGGCTTAGAGAACTGAATATTACTCACATCTAAACCATCCCCAATTAATCTATTTTCTTTCACAATAAAATGCTGGAAAAATGCATATATCAACAGCGTTGTTCCTTTGTCTTCTCCAAATCCAGTTGAATGTGTTAATGAGAGCCACAAGCTCAGTCCTGAAGCAGAATGTTGTTGCCATCTATATTTAGCATTCATTTTTGCAAAGTGTCAGGTTTCAAATATTTGATTGGACATGGTAAATTAAAAGCCAACATGTAGAAAACACTGTTAATTTTACCACATTTACAAATGTGCTGATGATCTTCACTTTATATTATCCTCTTCTTCATTATAATCAGGTTTCTGAAAACCAGCAGAACATTATCAGGGTGGGAACTAAATGGTTCTCTAGGGAGAAATCTTTTTAGAGGGCAGGTATGCAACACAGAAGGAGGTCTCCTAAGTCCCAATAGACTGCATTATTTCATCAAATGCACTTGAAACATGCTAACTCTTCCTGAGCTTGCTAAATAGTCGGGTTGTGGGAGATAGGTTATCCCTTTAATAACCTATGCCATAAAGAGCATCCCAAAATAATTATTCCCCTTAAAATAGTTCTGTATTTTTTTATTATTATTATAAAATTTTATTATAAATTAGAAACAAAAAACAGAATAAAGACTATAACGAAACACAATCACATACATACGACTGAGGTTGATTCAACTCCCATATATATACAGTTTCTAAATAACATTACATATCATCATACTACAGCTTCAATTTGGTTTATTATACTGCATCTTGCATTTGTTAAACTTCTTATATCTAATATTCCCTTATTTATATTTAGCTTGCTATTTACATATCTATGCTACATGCTTCCCTAATATCTACCTCATGACATTTTTACTTCTATCCATTAGTACCATTTATCCCAGCTTTGATTGAAAATTGATTCTTGTCTATCTTTAAGTATATCTGTTAATCTATCACATTCTGCACACCACAAAATTTTGTTGATGATCATCTGATCCGATGGTGTTTCCTTCCTTTTCTAAAGTTGCGCATATGCAATTCTAGCCGCAGTGATAATGTGTATGAAAAGGTACTAGTCTGCTTTCCTTATGCCCCCAGGGTTTATTCCTAGCAAGTAGACCTCTGGTCTCAGTTGAAAGCTGACTCCTGTAATCTCCATGAGCCAAACTTTTATCTTACTCCAATAATTTTGGGCTTGTAGACATGTCCACCATTGGTGGTAAAATGTACCCCTGGCTGAACCACATTTCCAACATTCTGCTGAGGTTCCAGGGAACATCTTTGCAATTCTTGCTGGTGGTATATGCCATCTATATAACATTTTAAATATATTTTCTTTGAAAGATACTGCCATCGTCATTTTCACATTTCTATTCCATATTTGTTGCCATTTTTCCAGATCTAATGAATATCCGAAATTCCTTCCCCAGGCTATCATCGAGTCTTTAACTATTTCCTCAGCTACAAATCGGGACAGGAGGAGGTTATATACCTTAGTGATACATTTCTTATCACCTTCCAGGAGGGCCTTATTGAACTCTTGTGGTGAAGTGAAAACCCCCTCCATTGGCTTTATCTTTTTGATATCTTGCTTGAATTTGTGCATATGCCCACCAGTCCAAATTGATTCCCCGTATTTGTAGTTCCACTTTAGATCTAAGATTTCCCCACCGTCCCAACAATTCCCTGTATATCACAGATTTATCCAAGTTGTATAGAGGTGGGTATATAGTCGCTTCAAGGGTCACAAACAGTGGTGGGATTCAATTTTTTTAACAACAGGTTCTGTGGGCGTGGCTTAGTTGGGGGTGTGGCTTGGCGATCATGTGACTGGGTGGGCATGGCTAGCTAGTCATGTGACTGTGTAGGCGTGGCTAGCTGGTCATGTGACCGGGTGGGCGTGGTTATGTGCATAGGGACTACTCAGAGGGCTGAAAAAAGTCATTTCTGACTGGTCCTTGCACTTTTGACCGGTCCTCACACTTATGACCATCCTCACATTTATTCCCATTGTGCATTCTTAACAACCACGTCAGTCATTTCACCACTACTTCTCTTCACCACGGTGACAAGATAGGGCGCAAAACGTAAAATGTGAGGACATTTTCGTAAGTCGTAAGTTCAAGGACTGGTCAAAAGTGCGAGGACCGGTCAAAAATAACTTTTTCAGCCCTCTGAGTAGTCCATTTACTACCGGTTCTGTGGGTAATGTGACTGGGTGGGCATGGCCAATTTTTTTTTTAACTTTTACTTTTAAAAGCATTTTTTCTACAACCTTAGGAGGTTGCAGAAAACAATGCTTTTAGAAGCTTCTGACAATCAGGCAAATCTGCTGGGATCGCCAGAAGCTTTTAAAGGGATTTTTTTTCCTACAACCTCCTCGGCTGAGGAGGTTGCAGGAAAACATGCTTTTAGAAGCTTCTGACGATCATACAAATCTGCTGGGATCGCCAGAAGCTTTTAAGGCGATTTTTTTTCCTACAACCTCTTCAAAAAATCCCTTTAAAAACCTCTGACGATCTAAGCTGAGTTGCCTGATCCTCAGAAGCTTCTAAGAGCATTTTTTTTCTGCAACCTCTTCAAGCTTCTGCCTTTTCAAGACAAAAAAGGGCAAGGGGGGGGACACACATGTGTGGCAGTGAGATATTCCACAGCTCAAACCTCCCCCCACCAGAAACCTTGGAAGGTTTCCTGTCTCTAAACAAACAACTCCTGAAAATTGAGTGGCAGGGGCAGGAAAGTCTCTCCCAGCAAGGAAACAGACTGGATTTCGGAGGAAACGCAGCTCGGTTTAAGGTTAAGGCAGGGCAGAAGGGCTGAGATGGCGATGAGAGGTGGGGGGGAAGCCTTTCCAACAAGCAAAGTCAATGGGGGGGGAGCCGGATTCACTTAACAACCATGTGATTCACACCTCCCTGCCTAGCCTAACACAACACACACATACATATCCAAGAGACCCTCTCCCCAGGTGAGAGAGACCCAACCCTGACAGAGCCAAGACAGGCAGGGAAGCCAGCAGCACAAAAGTTTGGGCAACCCATCCTTTTTTGGGGAGGGGGGATCTTTGCAAAGAAAAGAAATGCAGATAAGGCAGGTTTAAAGACCCCTCCGCTGCAAAGCCAGGAGCATCCCCTAGAAGTCCCAGTCATCAGAGATCCTGGCCCCCCACCCCAAACAAGCCAATCCACAGGCTCAGATTCCCGCCCACCACCCCTCTCCCCACAAGCCACACAAAACGCGCGTCGAGCATCAGAATCCCCAACTCGCGCCTGTTTTGCAAAAGCCCAGTTGGATAGGACCCCCCCATGCCCACCCTTCCCATTCCCTCCACTGGTTCCCTGGCAGTGTAGGTGCAGCAGCCCCGGCTGGGGAAAGGAAGTGCCGGCCGTGAGGCCGCTTTGCAAAGACGCACCTGCGCTGTGCGGTGCCTCCTGCGCTCTCACCTGTTGGATCTGCCCAGATGCCATCGTCACTGTTGCCGCTGCAGCCACCGGAGCCCGTCCGGCACCGGTGGAGAACCACGTGGCAGCCCACGTGGATCCCAGGCAGCGGAACTCAGGCTAGGGAAGGGGTGGGCAATTGTGGCTCTTTTACAACCTGTGGCCTTCAACTCCCAGAATTCCTGAGACAGCCAAGCTGTCTCAGGAATTCTGGAAGTTGAAGTCCATAAAAGAGCCACAATTGCCTACCCCTGGCTAGGGTAGGCTGGCGCCGCGCGGGTGGGAGGTGGGGCGGGGCGAGGGGCGGGCGAGCCAACAATTTAACAAACGGTTTGGTGTGCTGCCTGGCCAATAAATAGTGGTGGGGCGGGGTGAGGGGCGGGCGAGCCAGCAATTTAAAAAACGGTTCGGTGTGCTGCGGGGCCAATAAATTACAAAAAAACACCGAACCATTTGTTAAATTGCTGGCTCGCTCGCCCCATTTATTGGCAATAAATAGTAGTGCGGAGGGGCAGGGCAAGGGGTGGGGCAAGCCAGCAATTTAACAAAGGGTTCGGCCAAACCCCCTAGAACTGGCAGAATCCCACTACTGGTCATAAACCAATATGGAATCCTACTATACATCATTCCTTTGATCTTATTCCATACCTTAATCAGACATCCCCTTACATAGTGATTTGTAAAATATTTATCCTGTCCTGTTTTGATTGGCCAGAGAAAATAATGCCACCCCTGCTATAAATTATACCCTTCAATTTTTAATATACGCTTCCTCTTTAGTATTATCCAATCTTTTACCCAAACCAGGCAAGAAGCTTGATAGTACCGCTCCCAGTGGGGAGTCCCAAGCCTCCCCTTGTTTTATGCTCCTGCATCATTTTCCTTTTAATATGTGGCTTTTTCCCTTGCTATATGAATTTTCCAATTATCTGATTCATTTTCCTAAAGAAACTTTTCTCTAATCTTGCCGGGGCCGTTTGGAAAAGATATATCCATTTTGGCAGCACGTGTGCCTTTATCACTGCCACTCTTCCTAACAGGGATAGCTGTACTTTCCGCCACCAATCTAAATCCTGTTCCATTTGCAAAATGAGTTTATCATAATTATTCTTTTTTATTGAGGAGCATTTTGGGGTCAGCCATATGCCCAAGTATTTTACCTTTTTAGCTATTTGTATTCTCATCACATTCTCTATCTCCAATTTCCGTGTGCCCTTAAGATTTTTAACAAGTAATTTGGTTTTGTCCCTGTTAATTTGTAGACCTGCTACTGCGCCGAATTCCTCAATACTTCTTAACAAATTTGGCCCCGAGGTCATTGGCTCCTCCAATATAAAGACGAGATTGTCTGCAAACGCTTGTATTTTAAACTCCTCTTTCCTAACATTAAGTCCTTTTATTTCTTTGTTTTGTCTGATTTGATTTAGTAAAGGTTCCAGAGTCAAAATAAATAATAGTGGGGATAGTGGGCATCCTTGCCTAGTTCCCCTACGTATTTGTGTCTCCTCTGTTGTTTCACCTTCAATTAACACTCTTGCATATTGCGCCATATAAAGTGCCCGGATAGCTTGTGTAAAACTAAATCCAAAATCCATCTCCTCAATTTGTAATAAAATAAAGTCCCAATTAACCCTATCAAATGCCTTTTGCGCGTCAAGGAACATTAGAACCATTTCTTTGTATGTGTTTCATAATATTCCAGTGTTTCCATGATGGTTCTAACGTTGTTTCATAAGTATCTATATGGCAAAAAGCCATTTTGATCTTGGTGGATGTATTCATTTAAAAAAACCTTTAATCTTTCCGCTAGTATTGATGTAAATATTTTGTAGTCCGAATTTAGTAGGGAGATGGGTCTATAGTTTTTAATCTGTGTTCGATCAGAATCAGGCTTGGGGAGCAATGTGATGTAAGCTTCCAACCATGACCTGGGAACTATACCTTTAGTTAGAACTTCATTAAATAGGTCTTTTATATTTGGCAATAGTATATTGTATATCTCTTTATATAATTCAACTGGCAATCCATCCAGTTCCGGTGATTTGCCACATTTCTGCTTCTTAATAATAGTTTCAATTTCTCCTTCCCTAATCTCTGAATTAAGAATATCCTTCATATTTTGTGGGGTTTTAGCTAATTTTAAGTTTTCAAGGTATGCCCTTACTTGCATCTTGTGTATTCCCTCTTTTTGATATAATTTCTCAAAAAATTTTGTAATCACCCTCTTTTTCCCTTCCACATTCCCCACGAAATTTCCCTCACCATCTTGTAAGGCATCAATTCTCTTTGCTTCTGTTTCTTTGCTTAACCTACACGAGAGCCATTTATCTGCTTTATTAGCATGTTCAAAAAAATGTTGCCTCCCCCGCTTAAGTTTGTTTGCCAATTCCTCTTGATCCAATAATGATAATTTATTTTTAAGAAGCTCTTTTCTCTCTTTTCTCTTCTCATTTCTCGGGTCTACCTGTAATGCCTTCTCTTCCTTTTCCATTTCTTCTAAAATTTTGCCCCTCTTCTCTCTTTCTAATTTCCATTTATGCGCCGAAATTTTTATCAAATATTCCTCTTATAACTGCTTTCATAGTATCCCAGGTATTTTGTAGCGAGGTATCCTTTCATCTATTTTCCTCATAAAAAAGCTTTATTTCTTTTTTCAATCCCGTGACAAAGTCCTCCTCCATTACCAGATCTGTCCTCATTGTCCATCTTCCCCTACACTTTCTTTTGTTCCAACTTACTGTCACTGGATTGTGGTCCGCCCATTTGTTTGGTCCAATTTCTATTTCTACAGCCAATCTTAATATTTCTGGAGCAGCCCAAATCATATCTATCCTGGACCATGTCTTATGTCTAGGAGAGAAATACATGAATTGGGCCTCTCTTGGATGTGCAACTCTCCAAACATCTTCCAGTCCTAATTCATCCCGAATTTGGTCACATATCAATGGCAGTGTCTTCCTTACCTCTTTCCTATTTCCCATATCCACCCCCCTGGCATAATCTTTAGTGGCATCCATAACCGCATTGAAGTCGCCCGTTAAGCAAACATGTTCATACTCCAATTCGTTTAGTTTGTTATAAATCATGTTATAAAAAATTTTCTGGTTACAGTTGGGGCATATATATTTCCTAGTAAAACCTTCCTTTGGCATATTTTAATTTCCACCAGCAAGACTCTTCCCTCTTCATCAGCAAAGATTTTTTTTGGGTTCCAAATGTTTCTGTATATATATTGCAACTCCTCTTTCTTTTGGGTCAGCCAAGGATACAAATAAATCACCTAATTTGGGACATAAGAGTAAATTCTGGTGAGCTTCCGGCATGACGTCAAGCAGTGTAGTTGAGGGAGAATTTGACAGCTCCTGTAAACCCAGCTAATCCTTGTATAGGAGCCCCAAAAGGGCAGTTCCAGACCAGGAGAGTCTGGAATATTAAAGGGGAAGGTTTCAAGCTTTGGACGAGGCGCTAGTGTCCTGGAGTGTGAAGCTGGACCCCTTAAATCTAGCAGGGAAAAATCTGCCTTCTCTGGCAGATCAAAAGCAATGACGGCCACCTTTAAGAGGAAGTAAAGAGTGATTACAGCTACAGCTACAGCGATTGAAAGGGGAGGAAAGAAGAAGAGAGAATTAGTGGGATGGCAGAATAACAAAGGTGGCATTGAAAAGAGAGTCGCGGAGAATATTTAAAGAGGCGACTACAGAGAAAGGCGCTCAGCGGGAGATGATCAAAAGAAGTTAACAACGTAGCGGAAACAGTAAGCAGAATCAACAAAAGAAGGTACAAAGTCATTACCCTGGACTTTCTGGATTGATACAGAGGAGACGGTGGAGAACAATTGTAAAATGGTGACTTTGCTTTAACGGAAACTCTTGGTGGGTGATTTTGGAACGAGCTATCTGATTTGGTTTTGGAAAGGAGATTTTGGACAGAGCCAGAGAAGTAAGTAAAACAATTCGATACTGTGGATTTATAAATAACAAGAACGACAACAAAGTTTGAGACTGTATAGGACTGGAAATAAGGAAGAATTGGAGGGGGTGAGAAGAGTGGAGGGAAAAAAATCTGAACTGGACAATCTGATGCAATAAGGAACGGAAGGAGCGGAGGAAGGTGTCTTGGGGGGAAAAAAACCCCTGGCTTCGATTTTAAGTAACCCTAAGTAACGATTAAGTAATTACTATTAAGTAATATTTTTGAAATATTTTTGTAATTGGAAAAAAAGGGGGAATCTGTTTTGCTGATCGTATGAGCAAAAATTATATGCTTTATAGAAAGGAGTAAGAATTAAAGGAGATCAGACAGTGGTGAAAAAGGGATTGGTTTAAAAAAAATACAGTGAAAAGAGAGGGGAGAAGGTACATTTGTAAGGTACATTTGAGAGAGGTAGCGATTTTCTAACTGAGTACTAACGTTGCGAAGTAAAGTAATACCTAAAAATTTATGATATTGTGGAGGAATTGGACTAAAAATATAATAATGTCAACAACAACAATAACGAAAACAGGGGGGAAAAACCTATAGTAAACACAACTGCAACACCCTCACCTACAATGCAGCGATCGATTGAATCCATACTGGAAAAAGAAAAGGATAAGATGGAACCAACTATGAGCAGCATGCAAAATATGCTACAAACAATTCAAGAAACTTTATTGAAATCGCAAGAAAAAATGGCAGATCACCAGGAGGAAGCCAGAAGAAATCACCAAGAAATTAAAGATGAACTAGGAGAGCTAAAGAGTGATTTGAAAAGTATGAAAGAGAAGATGGAGAATATTCAACAGATAGTAGCAGAGAACGAGCATAAAATAAAAAAAAATAGAAGATAAAGTAGAACATTTGGATTTAAAGTTAGAAATGGCAAAACAGAAATTACAACAACAAAATAAAGAACTGGTTGACTCAATTACATAAAAATAATTGTACATAAAAGAAAGATTAAAATCAGAATTGAAATATGCAGATGATGAGGGAAGAATTCTGATGATCAAATTAGATACTGAAATGAAACAATTCTTATTAGTAGTGATTTATGCCCCTAATACAAACCCAAAAGATTTTTTATAAAAAATTACATGATAAAGTATTAGAACAAGAAATAGAAAATATATGTATAATAGGGGATCACAACGCGATAGTTGACACTAAAAAAGATTACTATAGTGATAATAAGAGTAAAAAAAAAAAAGAGGAAATATTACCAAAAGAGTTTTTTAATATGATATCTGAATTAGGCTTAAAAGATACATGGAGAGAAATTAATAGAGAAGAGAGACAATACACATACTATTCCCACCCGCACCAATCGTGGTTCAGGATCGATATGGCCTGGATGATGGCGCAACTGCAATTGGAGATACAAAAAATAGATATTGGAACAAACGAATGGGCAGACCACAACCCTATAATAATACATTGGAAGGGACAAAAAAAATACAAAAGATGGACTCTAAGCCAGTATTTATGTAAGGAGAAAGAATACAAACAACTAGTGGGAAAAGAGATAGAGATCTTTTTAAGTATAAATAAAAAAGAACACACCTCGCCCCAAAATCTTTGGGACACTTTGAAAGCTTACATTAGAGGGGTGTCAGTTGCATATACTGCAAAGAGGAACAAACAGAAAAGATCAACAAAATAAATTACAGGAAGAACTCCAAAAAGTAGAGAAAAAACTACATAAAGATCCACAAAATAAGAAATTTAAAGAGGAATGGAGAATAATTAAACACAAATTAAATTTGATTACACAGGAAGAAATTGCTCTGAAAATAAAGGTAGCGAAACAAAACCATTTTGAGCATGCAAACAAAATAAGTAGATGGCTAGTTTATAAACTGAAAAAAGAAAAAGAAAAAAGAAAGATACAATAGTTGAAGAAAGAAGAAGGGGAAGTATGTTACAAAACAGAAGAAAAAAATAATACATAACTTCCTCTCTAAACTCAGGAACAAAAAAAGGAAACTGAAATACAGAGCTATATAGAGGAAATAAATGTTTGCAACCTGACAGAGGAACAGAAAGGGACATTGAATAGACCAATCTTCGAAACCGCATTTGGAATGGCCATGAAAAAACAAAAAAATAATAAATCCCCAGGCCCAGATGGATTACCGATAGAACTATATAAAAATATGATAGAACAGACTGGAGAACTTACGTTAGAAATATTTAATGAAGTATTGCAAGAGACAAAAACACCCAAATCCTGGTCAGAAGCTCTAATTACATTGATTCATAAGGAGGATTCAGATCCACAACTAATACAAAATTACAGACCTATCTCTCTACTGAATTCTGATTATAAATTATTTATGTCAATAATTACGGATAGACTAAAAGTGATTCTGAACAAACATATACATTTGGACCAAAGTGGTTTTCTCCCAGGATGGCAAATCAAAAATAATACACGGATGATAGTAGATATACTAAAGTATTATGAGGTACACGCAGAGAAACAATTTTCACTGGTTTTCCTTCATGCGCAAAAGGCCTTTGACAATTTGAACTGGAACTTCATGATAGAATTAATACAGAAATTGGACTATGGACAAAAATTTGGACAAATGATTGGGAAAATTTATTCAACACAGACAGCAAATGCATTGGTTAATCAGGATATGACAAAAGGCTTTGAAATAACAAAAGGAGTAAGACAAGGCTGCCCACTCTCCCCACTTCTTTTTATTCTAGCACTGGAGCCACTTTTAAATAAAATTAGGGAAGATAAGGAAATAAAGGGCCTGAGAATTAAAAGTGAGGAGTATAAAGTCCAGGCATATGGAGATGATATGGTCTTTATAACTGAGGAACCTTTAGAATCTGGCCCCAAACTGATTAGAAAAATAGAAGAATTTGGTGAAGTAGCAGGGTTAAAAATTAATAAGAATAAATCGAAATTACTAATTAAAAATCTTACAAAAAACCAGGAGATAGAATTAGAAAGGATTATGAATATCCAAGCAACAAAAAAAAAAAAATATTTGGGAATCTGGCTCACGGCAAGAAGTTCCTCAATTAAAAAAGAAAATTATGATAAATTAACTGAGCAAATTAGAAAAGATTTGGAAAACTGGACAAAGTTGCAGATTTCATGGATGGGAAGAGTGGCAGTAATAAAAATGAATATCTTGCCCAAAATTTTATTCCTCTTCCAGACTATACTGATAAAAATGGGGATTTTTTTTTTTGACTTATTAAATAGATTAACTACAAAATTTATTTGGCAAGGAAAGAAGCCTAGAATTAGGTTAAAAGTATTACAAGATACCAGAGAGAGAGGAGGAGCCACCCTCCCAGATTGGGAGACCTACTATCAAGCAGCAGGATTAGTTTGGATAAAGGAGTGGATGGAATTGGAAAATAAAAGGCTGCTAACATTAGAAGGACATGATCTAACTATAGGGTGGCACTCATATTTGTAGGGAGGAAAACAAAATATTTATGGATACTTTAGAAGACACACAATTAGGAATTCTTTAGTAATAATTTGGAATAAAATTAAAAAACAACATTATATACAAATTCCATCTTGGATTTCCCCAGAGGAAACTTTAACATATCCAAATTTAGTAGACTGGACAAAATTAATTAGATATAGAGACATAATAACTAAGAGGGGAATATTAAAAACTAGAACCAAATTGGAACTGGACTTAGGAAGAGAAGTGCAATGGTGGATATATCTGCAGATAAATTCAAAGTACACAGAGGATATAAAATATGATCAAGTTCGACTAGAAGAAACAGAATTAGATAAAATCATACTAGGGAATGATCGAAAACTAATAAGTAGACTATACAAGTTTCTAATTCGGTATAAAATGGAAGAGGAAATGGTGAAAGACACGATGATCAAATGGGCACAAAACTTTAACCATGTGATAAAAGTAGAGAAGTGGGAGAGGATGTGGAAAATGAACATGAAACTAACAATAGCGACGGCATACAAGGAAAACCAGATGAAAATGTTTTATAGATGGCACCTCCCACCGGCCAGAATTGCAAAAATGTTCCCTACCAACTCCCCAAAACGTTGGAAGTGCAAGACTGGCTACGGAACATACTATCATCAATGGTGGACCTGCACGATGGCACAAAAATTCTGGAAGAAAATCAAAACTTGGATAGTAGAAATAACTCAGAATCCAATAGAGGGAAAACCAGAACAATTTCTGTTAGGAATCTCAATAGACAATTATAGTAAAGAAATACAGTACCTTATATTGCATATATTGACTGCAGCATGTATTGTATACACACAATATTGAAAGAAGGAAACACTAACAATGGAAGAGGATTTAATTAAAAAAATTCTAGAATGTGCAGAATTAGATAAATTAACTAAAGAAATTAAGGGAAAAGAAGAATCAAAGTATTATAAGGTTTGGAGTAGATGGTATGAATGGTTGAAACATAAGGAAATAAGTTAAATGAATGAAGAAAGGAGGGGGGAAATGTGTATGATCTTTTGTTAGTAAAGAAGAAATGATATAAAGTAGAAAATGAACGTCAAATAAGTTTATACTTAAATATTTGTAAATATTGATGTATAGAAAGAGCAGATCGCTGTGTATAGCTGAAAAGAAAAGTGATATTTTTCTTTTTTGTGTTACTTTTTGTTGTATGTACATGTTTGATTTTTAATGTGTTTTTAATGTGTTTAAAATAAAAAACTTTTTTTAAAAATAAATTCTGGTAACCTTTTTTGATATATACTTCCTGCAAGCTTATTATTTGATATCTCCCCCGCTGTAACTTCATTTGTATTTTCTTCCTTTTTTTCGGCAGGTTTAATCCATTAATTGATATTAACCGGTCTGTCTCCTGCCAGTTTGTTTATTTGGTTCTTTTGATCTGTTTCTTTTTCTGTCTCGTCACCATCTGGGATCCCGAGCCCCCAGTAAATTGGTCTTCTTCTTGTTCTCTTAAATCCTTCTGCTCCTTTATTGCTTCCGTTTCAAGCATCTCTTCTTGACTTTCACTTTGTACCTCTTCCCCGCTCTCTTGCTTATCAGCTTTAAAGTGCACGTCAAAAAATTCCTGCGCATCTCTTAGATTTTCTATACGTATCCGCTTATCTTGCCAGCTTATAATCAGCCCGTCTGGTAATAGCCATTTATAACGAATCCCAGTCTTCTGAAGCCTCCTCATAAGAAATTCATAATTTTTCCTTATTTCTCTTACCCGTTTTGGTAATTGACGTAATATAATTATTTCTCGTCCTTTATACGTTATTATTTTTTGAATTTTTTGAATTTATTTTAGACATAAAACATATCTTTTTAGAGCAAAAGTTTGATCCGGTATAAAATAAGCATAGGTTCCAAATTTCATCCATTACCATCTTAAAGAAGAAAAAAGAAGAAAAAGAAAAAAGAAAAAAGTTCTAAACCCAATTTTCCATTCAATCTAACATTTTGTTCTAACATTTAACATTCTATTAAGTATCACCCTTAATCTTAAATTCCAAATCTAGACAGCTTTTTATAATATTCATTTATCATTTTAACAATCAGTATTTCATATATTTCCTTTACTTCAAAGACCCAAATTCAATCAGTATTTCTTCAAAATTGCATCTAAAAACCAACACAAAGTATTTTATTCCCCTCTTACAAACATTTCAAAATCAATTCACTTTAAAATTAACTTCTACGATATCTCCTTCACTCCTCCTAGGTTTATTTTTAACTTGGTCAGCTGATTTCCAGGGATGCTTCCCTCCAGTCCTGACCTTGTTTAATGACTGGATCACAGTTTGGTTTTAAATGCTCTCCAACATTTTCTCCTCCACTCCTCCTAGTTTTATTTTTAGCTGGATAACGGCTTAATCAGCTGTTTTCCAGGGATGCTTACCTCCACTCCTTACCTTATATTTAACTGGTTCACAGTTTGGCTCTAACTGCTTCCCAGCATTGTCTCCCCTACTCCTCCTAAGTTTATTTTTGGCTGGTTCACAGCTTAATCAGCTGTTTCCCAGGGATGCTTACCTCCACTCCTTACCTTATATTTAACTAGTTCACAGTTTGGCTCTAACTGCTCTCCAGTATTTTCTCCTCTACTCCTCCTAGGTTTATTTTTAGCTGGTTCACAGCTTAATCAGCTGTTCTCCAGGAATGCTTCCCTCCACTCCTAATCTTATATTTGAGTAGTTCACAGTTTAGTTTTAATCATCTAATCACCCAGATTGTACTTCTTTTCACTCCTAATTTCCATTTAATTAACTGATTCATAGTATTTTATTTTAACTTACCAATTAAAAATAATACATTTTAATATCTATCTTCTCTCCTGTTCTCTCCTAAACTATTAGTTTTCTTTAAATTTATTCAAAAATTCATTCCCATTCTCTTATTTACTATACAAAGAACAAACAGTATTTTAATCCATTTTGGAATCAATTTTCTATAACCATTAAGACTCTTATTAATATTTAAAATATTTTTTTTTCATAGTCTTCACATTTCTTATGGTTTTTCTATGGTAACATTTCTCACTTTAAAAAATAATCATAAACTCTATAAACAATTCTTGTTAATATTCAAAGCTTCATTTCACAAACCTTTTTTTAAAAAAAACAATTTTCTGTAGTTATTAAATCTATCAGCAATTCTTGTTAACAATCAAAAATTCGTTCATCATTTTCATATTTATTATAATTCTTCTATCATCACATTTTTCCCACCTTAAAAACACTTCTCTCAGTGATAATAATGAAAAATAAAAAAGGAAAGAAAAAGGGAGAAGAAAAAGAAGAGTATGCCAAGAAAAAATTAAAAAGAAAGTTTCAAAAAAAGAAGAGAAAAAGAAAAAAAGAAAAGAAAAAAAGAGGCATAAGATAAAAAAGATAATAGGAAAAAAGAAAGAAAAGAAAGAGAAAAAAGAGAGAAAAAGAAGAAAGAGGATATCTCCTCCTTACATTATTTAAACATCAATTACCTAAAAAGCATTTACATCCATCTTAATCAGACTATAACGCTTTTTTCAACTTGCTACCCAGTATATTCCAGTTTTTCCCTTTCTCTATTCTGTCCAAGCTCTTTTTTTTCCTTTTCGATTCCAATATCAGTAAGCTTATAAAGACTAAAAGACTTAGTTCTTTTGTGTTCCATATATGGTATCATCTTGTCTTCTTCCGCTGCTACATCCTTCCCTTTTATTAGCATGCTATTAATCAGCAGTTTTAATTATTCCAAATAATTCCTTCTTTCCAACCATCCATACATAATCCAAAATCAAATTAAGTGCATCTAAAGTCAAACCTCTTTAGTTTTTCTTCAAGGTAATCCAATTTAGGAAGCAAGAGTCAAATATACATTATTTTTTGATCTCTCGCTTTTTGTAGTACTTCATCACATAAAGTCTTCTTGGTGCATCGTACATGGACTTCTTTTGGTAAATTATGACGTCTAGCATAACTGGTATATACTCGGAAAGTTTCATCTATATATCGATATACTTCTTCTCTGTCTCTCCCTGTAATCTCTGCCACCATATCCGTCATAATTTGGTCCAAGTTCTCATCTTTGTCCTCCGAGATATTCTGAAACCGTACATAGAAGGCTGCCCTATCCCTTTAGATAAATATTAATTCGTCTTCCAACTTCCTATTTATTCTAGATTGTTTTGTTTTAGTCGCATCACCTTCTCCTCCACTTTCCCCACTTTAGTCTCCATTTCCACAATCCGCTCCCCATGTGACACCATTGTCGAGTTCATCTCTTCCATTTTGACATTCATTTGCCTTAACTCGTCTCTCACCACTGTTACATCTGATTTCAATTCATCTATTCCTTTAGTTGTTGATTCTTGGTTTTTTACCATTGTCGTCATTGTATCTTGTAGTGTTTTGAGAATGTCATGGGGGCTTCTGGCATGACGTCATAGCAATAAGGAGCAGGGTAAGGAGCTCTCCTAGATACCCATTCCCTTTTTGGCGGCTTAATTTGGCCATTGCTGTTTGTGTTTAGATCGGCAAAAGAAGAGGGGATCGCAGGGCGACTGCGGGGTGGTGTGGACCCCTCAGGAAACCCTGAAATTTCCCAAGGTGCCGACACTGAAAGAAGGCATCCATTATGGTGCCCCTAAGCTGTGGGTCTGCCGCTATCTGAAGTCTATTATCATCATACTATAACCAATAAGTGGCTGGTAGCTGATATTGAAGATCAAACTTTATTATATTACTTCTATCTATATAAGATCGGATATTTGACCTATCAAGCCAGTGATCGGGAAGCGGCAAGGAGGAGGCTGAAAACAAACACAGAAAAACTAACCAATGATCGCCAAAGGCTGCTGGTTCGGGTGAGATTGCTGCTGGAGCGAGACAGTCTGAAGGTGATCGTGGAGCTGCTGTCGGATTTATTGGATTTTTTGGATTTTTCTATTTGCTACTTGCCTATTCGAATTGTCCCAGACCGAGTTGAGTTGAGTGGAGTGGTGGAAGAGGGAAAAGGAAAGAGGAAAGAGGAAGTTGATAGACTGAGCATTCCTACTGGAGTCATAATATATAAAAGTCTTGAACACCATCTTGTGGCTGGTACTGGAACTGCACTTTGACTTTTTCTTTTTTCTCCTTTTCCTGACTCTTCCTCTCCCTCCCAACTTGTCTCCTTTCTCAAGCCTTAAAGATTGAAGTTGAATAAGTTTCAAGATTATTAGCTATAAATTATTTAAATTGTTTTTTTGCTAAATAGCCTAATTGATATTAAATCAAAACCTCTAGATTCATCAAGTGTTCTAAATTAATCAGTTGATGGTTGATTGATATATTTATACATAATTAAGATTGAACTTGATTATTTGTTTATCTTGTTGAACTCCTCTAATTGAGATATTTACTTGTGAAGACTAGGGTAAAGATATACGCTGTATGTTAGAGTGGAGCAACCTTTTCTGTCCAACAAAGTTGGACAGAACCACAACCACAATTACTACCAAGAAGAAGACTCTCACAGTACCATCAGTATCATCTCCAGTTATGACCTCCCCAAAGGCACATAAATCATTGGAAGATATGACATCAATGGCATCAGTAGGGAAAGCTTTAAGTACAACTGGAATACCCTCAAATCTCCATGACATTCTCAAAACACTACAATAGTTCTGTATTTTTTGTGTGCCTGTAAAGATCTGCTTCAACTCCTTTCCCAAGAAAGTAAAACTCTTGAAACCAGTCACATTTCAAAAAGAACTTTTACTGAGAGATATTGATTGCAGAAAAGTCAGGTGGAGTCTGAGAATCAGGTGCAAAGTGTAAAGCTAATTTTCCCCTTCAGCCCCCATCTCAATACCCAGTGTCCTATCATTAGCCAATCATTTGCTGCAAATACGTTTTGACTTCACCAAGGTGGCATGGTGGAGAAGATGCCATCCTTGGAGCATGGCGGCCTTGAACACCTGGCATGAACCGGTCAGAAGGGGTTGATGGAAATGGTATGAACCTCTCCACCCTCAGGCTCCCAAGCAGCTATAGCTAAGTGAAAGCATGTAAACTATTTCTAATGCCTTCCTGCTCCCTTCCAGAATGGCAGCCGTCTGACAGGAACCTGACATGCTGCCCCCCTAGAAGGAGATCCGCATCTGCAAGAGAAAAGGACAAGATAAACAAGGAAAATGGGCAAACTGGTTTGTTAGGATATTGGGCATGGAAGTGTTTGAGCAATGTAGAGGCTCTGACATACAATTTATCCACCCACTCACTCTCAGAACCTGAGAAATCCTTCCATGGGACCAGATATTGAATCCTTCCCTCTATGAGCCTGTGAGTCAAGAATCTGTTTAATCTCAAAATGCTGTTCACCTTCAATCTTAAAAGGTTCAGGGGCAGGAGGAGGTGTTGGCCATAAAGGCGAGGTTGACTTGGGTTTTAACAAACTGCAATGAAAGATAGGTTGGACCTTCCTCAGCGATTTAGGCAATTCTAGTTCCACGGTGGCTGGATTGATAATGCATTTGATGGGAAAGGGGCCTACGAATTTAGGGCCCAGTTTTTTTAGAGGGTTGTAAGGATTGAAGGAACTGTGTGGACAAATAAACACAATTCTCAACTTTAAAGTCCTTGGGCTAAGTTCTTTTTTTGTCTGCTTGGATTCTGTAAGCAGCCCTAGTGTTGTCCAGGGCCCTGCGAACAACTTGCCAAGTGTTTTGCAACTGTGAGATCCATTCCTTTAATGAAGGGACTAATGCAGGGCTGCCAAACTCCCAGCCCATGGACTGGATGCATCACGCGCTGGCTATGCCCATGCCTGGTTTAGCGAAGGAGAAAAAAGTTCCGATATGTCACGGGTTGTCACTGTATTGACATGAGTTTGACACCCCTGGACTAGTGGATCCTTTACTGGCAGTTCAGGCATAGACTTAAATTGTTGGCCAGTAGCTACTTGGAATGGAATGAAACCAGTGCTACTGGGTACTGTGTTGTAAGCCACTTCAGCAAATGGCAACAAGTCAGTCCAATTATCTTGCTGATAGTTGATAAAACATCACAGGTACTGTTCTAGGATTGAGTTCATTCTGTCCGAGCTCCCATTAGTTTGAGGATGGTGCAATGAACTCAGTCTTTGTTTGGTACCAAATAGGTCCAAAAAGGCCTTCCAAAATTTTGAAGCACTTTAGCTATAGGGATTTTTTGGCAAGGAATAAAATGGACCTGTTCAGAGAACAGGTCGGTCATGATACAAACAACTGTGTCCCTGACCTTTCAGGGAGCTCTACAACAAAGTCCATAGAGATCTCTATTCAGGGTGCTGAAGGCTCGACCTTTTGGGGGAACCCTGGTGCCTTTCCTTGCCTGCATTTAGCCGAGGCACAGATAAGGCAGCTGGCTTTCAATGTCCTTGTGGGAAGGCCACCAGAATTGCCTCTTTATTAGGTGTAGTGTCTTTACAAATCCAAAGGGTCCTGCCTGCTAGTGTTTAACTGGCAGGCACATACAGCTTGGTTCCTACCCATGCTAGTCCATCCTGAGTGGAACATATTTTTATGGGCATTAAACCAGGCATCATCATTCAAAGCAACCTTAAATGCATCTGCTATGACTCCATCTAAGGGTGATTTCCCTATCACTTGTGCTCTTGTAGTTACTTGAACGGCTAACTGGTGTGAAGGAAGCATCGGTTTGACCACCTCCACCTTAGAGCTATTGTATTGAGGCATTCTTGACAATGCATCAGTGAGGAAATTTTCCTCCTGGCAAGCAGTGTAAAGTGACGTTAAAATGGCGGAAATATTGGGTTCACAATGCCTGTTTGGGAAAAAGCTTTTTTTGGGGGGGGGAGGTGTCTTTAAGGCTTCTAGGTTTTTGTAATCTGTCCAGACCTGAAAAGGGATTTTATTTCCCTTGAAAAAGTGCCTCCAGGACAGGGGTGCCCATCGGACCACATAGGCTTCCTTTTCCCAGACAGCCCAGTGTTGTTCAGTCTCGGTTAATATTTTGGATGTGTATGCACAGAGTTTTAACAGCCCATGTTCATTTTCTTGCAACACTATGGCCCCCACAGCCACATCGCTGGCATCCACTTGGATGATAAATGGCTTGTTTGTGTCTGGGTGTTTTAGCACTGGCTCGGCCACAAAAAGCCATTTAATTTTTTCGAATGCCACTTGGCATTCCAGTCCATTTCAGTGGTTGGCCAAGCTTAGATTTTCCTCCCCCTTTGCTTTTCAGCAAGTTCGTGATGGGGAGGGCAATCTGAGCAAAAGAAAGAATAAACTGTCTGTAAAAGTTGGCAAATCCTAGGAAACTCTATAGTTGCTTCTTAGTTTGGGGTGGTGCCCACTCTAGAACAGCCTGCCCTTTCTCTGGGTCCATTTCAAACCTCTCTTGGGATATTCAGTAGCCCAGAAAGTAAATTTTGTCTTTATGGAATTCACATTTGGACATCTTAGCATATAGCCCAGCAGCCCAGAGTTTCTGTAGGACAACTCTAACTAACTTCATGTACTCAGCTTTCATTTCAGAATAGATTAAAATGTCACACAGGTAGACCAGGATGCCTTTTTATAGGTGCTCATGTAGAACCTCGTTTATCAGTTGCATGAATACCGCAGGTGCCCCCTTTAGGCCAAATGGGAACACTCAGAAATGAAAACAGCCAAAAGGGCAATTAAAAGCAGTCTTCCACTCATCTCCCTCCCAAATTCTGATGCAGTAGTATGCCTTCCGCAAGTCCAGTTTGGTAAAGATTCTCCCCTTCACCAAGTAAGCCAACATTTCCTTCATGAAAGAGACGGGGGTACATATTTTCCATGTAAACAGCATTCAGATCAGAGACATAAAGACCCATCTTACCTCTAAATAACACTGGGGCAGCCACCCATTTATCAGAGTTTCAATTGGTAAGCCTCTCCTTTCACTGAGCAACAGTGTTGTAAAGGATCTCTCTACTAATCAAGCATATGGAACCAAGATCCAGCGTATGGAACATTGATCAAGTCAGGAACCAAGTCAAAGCCAAGCCAATTTCAATGCAACACAACGCTTTTGCATTATGTGTTCTTCCAGTGCTTCGAAAATGACATGAGGAAATGGCAGTTTTCCAAAAACTATTTCAGGAAAGTTGTTGTAAACAATAAGGTGCAAAGTAGCAAAAAGGTTTTTACTTACGTCTCAAATTCATGGATTCAAGATAGACGTTTTTGAATGAATGAATTGCATGGTGTGTGTAGACAATGTAGTATATACAATATATTGTAAGCTCCTGCACATCAGAAGCATTTTAAAACTGACCAATTATTTTCAAAATTTTATAATAACCATACCTTATACCCGTGATGGCGAACCTATGGCATGAGTGCCAAAGGTGGCACATGGAGCCATATCAGTGGGCACGTGAGCACTGCTGTAGCTCAATTCCAGCGCGCATGTGTGCGCCGGCCAGCTGATTTTTGGGCCTTCCGGTCCCACCGGAAATTGGGAAATGGGCTGTTTCTGGCCTCCGGAGGGCCTCCGGTGGGGTGTGGAAGGCCATTTTCACCCTCCCCAGCATCCTAGAAATCCTCTGGATCTTGGGGAGGGTGAAAATGGGCCTACCGGGCCCACTGTGCTATCGCGTGCTAAAAGCAGGGGGGGGGTGCCGGGGGGTCGAGTGTGTGGGGGCGGGGTGCATTGAATTATGGGTGTGGGCACGCATGTGGGCGACCTCCCCACTCTCCCCCCGCTTTTGGCATGGGATGGCAAGAAGGTTAGCCATCACTGCCTTATACTGATAATTATCTACAAACATTAATAGGATATACTACATAAATCAATCTTAGCCCATGTGTAGCATTTATCTAAAAGCAGAACAAGGCTCAAAGTGATGGGTGAGCCAACATTTAGGAAGCAGTTTGAAAATAATGCTTAGGTTATTAATGTGCTTTTTATTCTCTTGAAGCAGGTAACTGTTAATATAGTTTCACCTGCCTTTGCTTCCCTTTGGTTAGAATTGGCAAACTGTTTACATTTAAGAGGCCACTGCACTGTTCTATTACAAATATTCCCACTTATCTTTTTTTACATTGCAGGTTTTCTACATTTACTTTCATTTCTCTTACTCATTAAGACTGCAAACTACTTGGTATTTAATGAGGGATGCTGTCGGGGCAAATCCAAAGAAAACACAGCAAAATCAAATCAAGTCCGATTCTTTATTTGCTTACATCTAATGGAAAGAATCTTACCATTCTAAAGGTACACCTTTCTAACTTAACTAGATACATTCTGAGAGATTATAGGGTGTGGCTACCCTGAACTACTTCCATCCCCCATCCAACTCTGCACTACAGTCTCTTAATATGGGCCTCTTTGGGAAAGATGTGTTGCCAAAACTCCTATCCACTGATTCTTCCAGGTACATATTCCATCACAATTGCACAATAGAGCAAAAATATATATTTCAACTTTTGTTTCAGGGTCAGGTCAATACAAGAGTTTCTAGCACTATTGTTTGATTATTTCTCATTCAATGATTAGCTTGGTTTTTCCCATTTTTCCAATAAAGTTAGAGATGCAACATTCATTTTAACTCCTGCTACCGTTAAAACAGGGTAGTTAGAACTGGGGTGGGAAATCATATTAAATATATGCTCAGAGGCAGCTGCTGCTGAATGTGCTGAAGTGGGACATTGTATGCACAATTTGGATAATAAAGACTGGGCAAGGAAAATATTTTGCTTTAGTACTTTTTTTCAAAGTGCACCATTTGTATTTAGGCAGCAGTTGCAAATGATTCTTTCAGCTACTTTCCAATTATCCCTCCCAAATAAGACACACAAAAAAGGCCTTCACAAACCTAATACAAAGCACATATATAAGATAGCATTTTATCATTTTGAAGTTTTAAAAAAATCCCTTTTTTGCTAATGCAACTTTTTTGTGGCAGACCAAACAAGTGCAAAAGCCAAGCCAACACCAATTAAGACCCAAATCTGTCTGTTACCCAAATTATAATAAGCTTTTCTAAAACTATTATGGTTTTGTTTTAATTTTGCCCAAGGCAATTTTTCTGCAGGTTAAGAAGCAGATTAAACATTTGTGTGCTACTTCATTAACAATGTATTAATTGAATTTGATAATATTGCCCTACTATTCTGATGTCACTATAATAAATTGGATATTTATTTTTAAAATGTTTAACTGATTGTCAAATAGCAGTTCTTACCAAGGGACAACTCATCTCCAAATAATATATTTAAGATTTCATTAGATTAAAAAAACTGAATCAGGAGTTGAATATTAAGAATTTTTCCAAGTAAAAAGTTGATTTTTACCCAATATATTTATCAGGAAATTCTCTCCTACCATCCTAGCTCATTTATACTATATAAACCAGTTTAACATACATCAAGTGGTGTACAAAATGTGGAACTGCCAGAATTAAAACGATGATTTAATTCTGTACAGTGCAATTAATTGTACCCAAACAAGAACTAGATTTAACAAAAAAAAAAAAAAAAAAACATATTAAAGGGCTTTGAAGACTTGTCCTAGAACACTTCATCCACATCTGTTCTTTTATCATGGCATTTGCTTCGAGCCTTAGTCCAAGCTTTGAATGCTGCAGAGTTGTACAGATGCTATGAAAACAGGAGAGAAAGTGCAATCATATATCATAATAATCTTAGCCAACATTAAACATTTTTCTGACAACTTTGAGGTTTATTCAACAGATCCATTTTAACGTATTTTCCATTAATGCGTATAAATTAGAATGTTTTATTTTGAACTAGAATTACATTCCACTCCCAATTTTAAATTGGCTTTATTTTCTGTACTAAATTCTAACATATGTTTTCATTTAGTAATCCTAAATTAAAGCAAAATCATTAGAATATTTATTATCAAGACACCCCCGTTTACAAAATTTCTATATGCAAAAGAAGTACTTGGAAACATGCAGGGGCAGAGTTAACAGAAATTTTAGGGAGTTTTTCCAAGTTAATCTGCAATCTCCTTGGTAGCCATTTTCTCTTATTTCTAGAATGTTTTTATTTTTTAAAATCCTATATAGTCTACACCAGCGATGGCTAACCTTTTTGCCATCGCGTGCCAGGAGAGGGGGGCAGGGGAGGTTTGTGCGCATGAGTGCCAACACTCATAATTCTATGCGCCCTGCCCTGCGTGCGTAACCCGCTTCCCCCCCCCCGCTCCTGGCACGCGATGGCCCAGTAGGCCCATTTCTCTTTCTTACCTGGCTCCAGATCCTCTCTGTGTATCTGCGGAGGGTGAAAACAGCCTTTCCCACTCCCTCGGAGGCTCTCCAGAGGCCTGAAAGGACCCATTTCCCAACTTCTGGTGAGACAGGAAGTGACATTTTTTGCTGTCCCCCGCCTCCAGAGCCTCTCTAGAACGGGCCTTCCCCACCCCACCCTCCCAGGCCCTCCGGAGGCAGGAAACAGCTTGTTTCCCTACTTCTGGTGGGCCCAGAAGGCCTGAAAATCAGCTGTCCAGTGCGCTCATGCACGCCAGAGCTGAGCTGGCGTGCCCACTGATATGGCTACACGTGCCACCTATGGCACATTCGCCATCACGGGTCTACACCCTGAATTTCCTAATTATTTCAAATCCAGGTACTAACCAATTCCAACTGCATTCAAGATGAAGTAATACCAGACTTTGAATCATTCAAAATGCATACTGGAAATATAGCTCAACCTTTCCATTGGAATCTGAAATTTTACCAAATGTTACCCATTTTAGCATTTAATAGTTGTTGTATTAAGTTGGCTTTGACTGATCAGTCACATGAGATGGGCAGCCATGTTAAATCTTTTAAATAAACAAACAGTATTAAACATTAATACAATCGCACACTTCTTTCTTCATAGTACAGAAGTTAAAATTTAGCTGTTAATGATGACAGCCTTGAAAGTTCATATTCTGACACCCATCACATTTCCCAAATGTCAGATACAAGACACTACCACTTCAGTCATAACACAGGCAATGGAATATTTTATAAAAAGAACATAGGATAGAATAATAAAGGAATGATGCTGGATCATTCCCTGGGTTATTTTAGCATTCTTTTAACTGGAACCAAACTTTTAAGTCAAAATAAGTCTGTGCAGGGGACAGTGATGTGATACTGTATAAGTGCAAATCTGCAATTTAGGAGGTCTCACAAGCCCTTGTCATTCCTTCTATTCCCATTGCTCCCTCTCGCCCTTCTCACAACATAAATATTACCATGTCATTATGCTTTTGAATTCTGTGAGTGAATTACATTTAAGATAATTTAACCCAACACAGTGATAACATACCCTTTCAAAACGGGTTATCTTCATGGTCTTAAGGGTTGCCTCATCAAGCATTAATGGTGGACCAAGTTCAAAGATATTCCGGAGGAGCTCATTGGACTGCATAAAACATGTTGTCATTACAATTGTGTAAATGTTTGATCAAAGTTTTAAATAACTCCCTTTTAATATGCAAAATTTGCAAAGTAATCAGAGAGCTGCAATTCCTATTGCTAAAAATTTACTGCAATACATGCAGACATGTATTGTCTAATTTAAAAACTGTTTTAGAGATTTTGCATTGTGCTATTTACAGAGTAGACTCAAGAGGGTGCCAAAATAGTTTCATTTCAATGTATACCTGTAAATGATACTGCATTCCTGATCCTAAAATTTCCTTGAAAGTATTGTATGTTTGTTTTTTAACCCAACAGTCAATGTACATGCGCTCTGGTCCAAACTTGACTGTCTCTGTGGGAAAGTCATGTTCCTGTTAAAGAAAAACCACCTGTGTCAAATTTACTGTTTTTAAATTCTATGCCATCCTTCAAGGAAGGAACATTCTTCTAATATTTTGGGCTACAACAGGTATTTCTCCAGCAGACTTCTTTACCAATACAGAAATGCACAAAACTTTCTAAATACTGTTGAAAATCTTGCACTCTTCTTGTTCATCTTAAACATCGGTACTGTCACATTTTAAACTAAAACTTACTTCAAAAAGGTTAATATGGTACTACAGATATTCTAAAGTTCAGTGCTTAAAACAAGAATCCAAGATTTGAAAAGTTTTTGTTTTTGCCAACTTAACTAAACAGCTGTTTTCATTATCATCTCTCACAAAAGACACACCATATTACAAGTTTTTCCTACATAATACAACTACTTAGCATTCAACAAATATGGATGGATGCTACCAGTAATATGAATTGAAAATAGGACATGTTACAAAATGCATATCTTGGTTCGGTAAAGCATTTTTTGCATACAATGTCCTGAAAAAAATAGGCAATGAACAGAAGCTTCATTCTTCCTGAGCAGAGTAAACCATTAAAAAAGCTCTAAATGCTTCTGGCTAGCAGATAGAATTGTTAAGAAACACTATTCAGAAACACAAGTTCCACAGAACCATTGATGTCATGGAAAGTCCAGGAAAACTCACTTCTAAAACTGCCCCCAATCTGTTGTATCTTTAAAACAGTACCCATAAATTCAATGAGGTGTAATTCAAGGTGTTATCACCTTTAAAGCTCTTCATGGCAAGGGTCCAGGCTACTTGAGGATCTCATCCCACTGGGATTGGCCCAGTGCCGTGCCTGCTCAAGTAGAAGCTATAACATTTCAGATAAGTAACTGTCTAGTCTCTTCTTAAAAACATCCAGTGATGGAGCACCCACGATTTCTGAAGGCAAGCTGTTCCACTGGTTAATTGTCCTCACTGTTAGGAAGTTTCTCCTTAATTCCAGGTTGCTTCTTTCTTTGATTAGTTTCCAACCATTGTTTCTTGTCCTGCCTTCTGGTGCTTTGGAGAATAAATTGACCTCCTCTTCTTTGTGGCAACCCCTCAAATACTGGAATACTGCTATCATGTTACCCCTAATTCTTCTTTTTTTTATATTAGCCAAACCCTGCAGCCGTTCTTCTTATGTTTTAGTCTCCAGGCCTTTGTTGCTCTTCTCTAAACTTTTTCCAAAGTCTCAACATCTTTTTTGTGGTATGGTGACCAAAATTGGTTGCAGTATTCCAGGGATGGTCTTATTAGGGTTTTCTAAAGCAGTACTAATATTTCACATGATCTTGATTCTATGCCTTTGTTTATACAACCCAAGATTGTATTACCTTTTTTGGCGGCAGCTGCATACTGCTGGCTCATATTCAAGTCATAATCCACTAGGACTCCAAGCTCTCTTACTGTTTTTGAGCCAGGTCTCACCTAATCTGCACCTTTGATTCTTCCTGCCTAAATGTAAAGCTATGCTTTTCCCCACATTAAAATTCATATTTTGTTGGATAAGGCCCATTGTTCACATTTGTCAAGATCTTTTTGGATCCTGAGCTTATCTTCTGGGGTATTGGCTATTCCTGCCAGTTTAGTGTACCCCACTATTTACTTCTCTCCATGTGGATGTAATACCATTAAGTACTACTTGTTGAGCATGGTTTGTCAGCCAGCTACAAATCCATCTGAGGTGATGTTATCTATTCCACATTTTTCTATCTTACCAGAAGTAGATTGTAGTCTACTTTGTCAAATGCCTTACTAAAATCTAAGTATACTATGTCCACAGCATTTCACTGGTCTAGTAATTTAGTGACTTTATCAAATGAAATAAGATTGATTTGGCATGGTCTGTTTTTAACAAATCCATGCTGGCTACTAGTTATAACTTTATTTGCTTCTAGTTGTTTGCAGATCTGGTTTTTTTTTAATAATCTTTTCCAGGATCTTCCAAGGTATTGATGTTAGACTGATTGGTCTGTAGTTTCCTGTGTTTTTTTTTCATTCTTGAAGATGGGAATTACATCAGCCTTTTTCCAATCCTCAGGTATTTCCCCCGTGCTCCAGGATTTTTGAAAGATATGGTACAATGGTTTTGGGATAACATCTGCTAGCATCTTCACAACTCTGGGATGTAATCTGTCAGGTCCCACTGATTTATATTCGTCAAGGTCAGATAGGTGTTCTCTTACCATTTTCTTATTTTAATTTTTATTTCTAGTTTCTTTTACAGTAAGGGTTTTTTTTTTTTTTTTGGTACATTGGGCTATAATTTTTTGTGTGAAGACTGATGTGAAGAATGAGTTAAGAAGCTCTGCTTTCTCCCTACTGCCTGTTACTTCCTTGCCATCTTCTCTCTTTAATGGATCAACTGTTTCCTTGACTGTTTTCTTGTTATTTATATGTTGAAACTTTTTAAAAAAATTATCTTTGACTTTCGTTGCAACTCTTTGTTCATTCTCAGCCTTTGCTTTCCTGACTTCATCTTCATGTTTTGGTTATCTGCTGATAATCACCCTTACTTAAGTGTTCCTCTTCCCATTTTTTGTACTTGTCCTTTTTGTCTTTCAGTTTGTCAGAGAGACCATTGTGCAGCCATGCTGATTTCTTGTTTTTCTTTTTCAGTGGTATTGTGCTGGATTGGGCTTTTATGATAGCATTTTTCAGTTTCTCATGCTTCTTGAGTTGTTTTCCCCTTTAGGATTTCGATCCCTGGAATTTGTTAAAAATTAGGCCCTGAGTTTGTTTAAAAAACCAGCATTTTTAAAGTTTAAGATACTGGTTGGATTATTTTCTATTGCTTGTGTTTGCACTATATTGAATTCCAGTATGACGTGGTTACTTTCACCCAAGGTTCCGGCAACTTTAACTCCCTCTATTAGTAAGAATTAGATCCAATATAGCTTTACTTCTAGTTCCCCCCCCCCCTCTACCTTTTGGATGACAAAGTTGTCGTCTAGGTTGGTTAGGAATCTATTTTATCTCCCACTCGCTGCAAAGTTTGTCTCCCAGTTGATATCTGGATAGTTAAAGTCTCCCATTATTACTGTGGTATGCTTCATACATACATTTTGTGATGACCCAGGGCATGGCATGAAAGCAACACATCCAGAGAACAGGTCTAACTCCCCTTTATTGCTCCAACTGTGCCCCCAAACGTTCCCACATTCACTACAAGTCCTGGAGCAAAGCTCTTACACGCACCTTCAGAAACCTCTGGCTGCAAGTACTCCAGTAAGCCAGGTTAAACAAACAGCAAACAGGGCCAGCAGTCCAATAAGCCAGGTTAGCTAAACAGTACCCAGAGCAAGAAGTTCAGCAAAGCAGGCAAACTGGCAAGCCCCATAAGAGTACAGCACTCTCCAGGCTTTGGTAAGCGCACACGAGGCTCCACCGATTCAACGCTTGTTCCCGACAAATGCCCCTCGACCGGCACCTCCTTAATCTCAGTCCCCAGGTGTGCCTTGTGAAAGGGGGCGGTGCACTCTCCTCCCTCGTAGCCAGTTCAATCTGTGTTGATCTCTCCATCTCTCTTCCCTCCTTGCTCTCGGAGCAGGAAGGAGTAGTCTTTGCTCTTCTCCTGAGCTCTCCCTGTCTGCAGGCCTTACTAATTCAGAAAAGCCTTGCCTGGACTGACTTTGCCCTTCCCCAGTTTCCTCCAAGGCCAACGGAGCCAGCCTCTCCATCTCTGCCATTCCTGTTCCAGCTCATCTTCCCCCGCAGATTCAGACTCCGATGAGGGTATGAAACATTTGTTAACTGGTTAGCAAAGAGTTCATCTATTTCTTCTGATTGGTTGGGTGGCCTGTAATATACATCTATGACAATGTCACTTTTTTCCCTTTTACAGTCACCCATATACATATTCTGGAGGGATTTTATCTTTGATCACGTGCATTTCTATAGATACATAGTGATCTCTCACATATAGTGCAACTCCACCTCCTCTTTCTGTAGATGTTTCTTTTTGAACAATTTGTATCCATCCATCAAGTACATTCCAGTCATGGGTTTCATCCCACCAGGTTTCTGTAATGGCAACTATGTCATACCTGCCTGTGTGTATTATTGTTTCTAGTTCACCATTTGTTCCTCAAGCTTTAAGCATTTGCACATAAGCATTTAAGACTTTATACCTGTCCATGGGTATGTTTACTGCATCTCATAGTTGAGTTTTTCTTTTTTTTCTCATCACTTCTTACCTCATTGATTTTTCTTGGGATTTATGATTGATTGTGTGTTCTAGAGCAGGAGTGTCAAACTCACAGCCCATGGGCTGGATGAGTCATGTGCTGGCCACGCCCACTCCCGGTTTAGCGAAGGGAGAAAGTCCTGATATGTCAGGTGATGATGTGATGTGAGTCTGACACCTTTGTTCTAGAGATTCTAAAGATTGGTCACCCTTCCCCTTCAACTTTAAAGCCCTTCTGATGAGTTGGGCCAGTCTTTTTTCGAATACATTTTTCCCTGTTTTCGTGAGCAGCTCATCGCTTGCCAAGAGTCCTTCGTGAAGATAATGCAGTCCAAGGTCCAAGAAACCAATGTTTCCTTGGTGACACCAACCCTTTAGACAGTGGTTTGTTTCTCAAATTCTTTTTTCCCTTAATGAGTGTTGACCTTTCATTGGGAGTACTGATGAGAACACTACTTGTGCTACTAGCTCCTTTAGTTTGTTGCCTAGTTGCTTATAATCTCTCAATATTGTACTCAGGTTCTTGGTTGTATCATTTGTCCCAATGTAAAGGTGGAGGAAAGGGTAAAAATATGTTGGCCTAATTATTTTGGTTAGGTTCTCAGCCACATCTTTGATTTTTGCTTTAGGGAGACAACATACCTCCCTAGATTGTATGTCTGGTCTGCAGATAGCTGGTTTTGAGAATAGAATCTCCTGCCAACACTTGCCTTCCTTTTTTCGGGGGTGCAGTCTGAGGTGCTTTTCTATTTATCTCAGGTGTGTTTGTTGTGACTTTTTTTCTAAGTGTTTGCATGTTTTCTTTGAGGGGGAGGTTGTGGGTCTGAGTATTTTCAACTAGGGGGAGAAATCAGTTGCTCAGTTTTAATAGGGCCGCTTCTGATTGGGTTAGATTGGGTTTGTTAGATGTGTACTGTTTCTTTGATTATCATGTTTCCTTCTATGAGTGACATACCTCCATTTCAGTGGTGGGTTGCTTCTGGTTCGGTCCAGTTCTTCCGAACTGGTAGTAATGGTGGCAGGAGGCTCTGCCCACCTGCCCCAGCATCATCATTGATGATCTGCACATGCGCAGAAGTGTGCGCGTGCGCGCTCCCATTGCGAACCGGTAGTAAAGGTAAGTGGAACCCATCCCTGCTCCATTTGTCTTCCTCCAAGGGTTTATCAGCAGGATCAAATCCTCTGGCAGTTATCTGGTCATTATTTGGTTCAATTTGGGCATAGCTTTTTTGTGTAGGTTGGAGTTTGGCTAGAGTTGCCTCTAGATCCCTTACTTTTTCCTCTAGTAGTTCACATAGCTTACATTTAATACATGTATAATCTGAGTGTTCTTTGGGCATAAGCACATACATGGAACATGTATGGCATATCACAATAATATCAGTCACCTGGTCCATGAGTGTTTCTTTTTGCTGCTTTTTAAGGGTAAAGTTTTGTTATCTTTTCTTTTTCAATCCTTTTTTCTGCCTTTTTGTGCTTGTTTTTATACATTTTACTTGCTTAATATTATGTTTTATTTATCCCTTTCTTCCCTATATTTTTAAAAAGTTTTTGAGCTCCAGTTCCTCCCTATCTTATTATTTGCCTTATTTGATTGATCTTTATTAAACCTATTCTACCTTGATTTCTAATTTTCCACTGTTGTCATTATTTGCCTATTTATTTATGTTTTATTTTCTGTCTTGTATTTATTTTTATTCTCTACTGGGGTCTTCCCTCCCTGCCTATTGGGACCTCTGGCTTAATTTGTTGTGTTCATATCCATCATTCACTACTCCAGCCTCTTGTCGTCTTCTCTTCGCCAGCTTCGTTCTGTCTTTCGGTGCTCAAGTCTTTTCGGCCTCGTCTCTGCTCTGGTCAGCTCTCTCGGCCTGCTGTTCAACTTTCCAGTCAATTCAGCTCCGCTGTCTGGTCTGCTCCTCAGTCCGCCACTCAGCTTTAAGAGATCAGAGCTCTAATTTGATGCGTCTCTGTTGTGCTGCCCATCTCTGCTGCTATGATCTCCCCCTCTGATTCTGCTGCTGCATTTCTCCCCTCCACCGATTCTGCCACCACCAATTTCTCAGACAATGGTTCCCTTTGTTGGATGGGTTACTCCAGGCCCTTTGCCCTCCATCAGACAGGCCGCAGGGAAGGGCTGCTGGGCTAGCAGGAGGCGGGAAGGAAGGGCTGATCTCGCTGAGGAGGGAATGTTGATCAAGTCCTCCACCAGTCCTCCAGCTGGGGCAGGTCACTGGGGAGGGCTGCTGGGCTGGAAGGACGCAGGATGACTGTGGTAGTCAGGCTGCCTCTAGTTTGCTGGGCCTTAGGTCGGGATTCCTGGCTGGCCTCTCGACTCAGGCTGCCTAGATAGTATGGGTCTAGGCAATTAATGAATATATTGTGACCCACTGGTTTGCTGCCTCCAATAGTTGCCTCTTGTCTGTTCAGCCATTGATTCGCTGCTCTCAATTGCTTCTTTTCCAGTGTTGGGCTGCTTAGTTGGGCTCCTGAGCTGGATCTATTGTTTTCTGTTGCCAACTTCCTCCGACTCGAAGTGCAGCCATTCATTTGCTGTGTTGCTGTTTTGCTAGTGTTTTTCTCCTTACCCCAATTTCTTTTCCTTTATTCTTTCTTATTTTCCTTATCCAACTTTCTGCTTTTTTCTCCCTTTTCCCCCCTCTCCTTATACCTTCTACTTAATTTAGTAACTTTTCTCCCCGTGATCTTATACTGCTTCCGCCATCCTGGAAAATCTTAGCACCATGTAGGCATTCTCTCTGCTTCTATTTGCTTAAGGATTAATTGAAACAGAATTTGAGCAGAGAGTCTAAAATTTTTCCATGCAAGTGTATAAAGAAATCAAGTCTTAAAATTACTTTCAAGAGATAAAATTTATTCTTTGTTCTAGTTTACCTCTATAGCTCGTAAGACATCCCTGAAGACAGATCGCTGTTTCCTTTTGTCTACTTTAGCACGATGCTTATTTCCATCTGTAGTTAGAGCCTTCAATTTCTGTGTTAGAAGCTCCATATCCTCATAAAAAAAATCCTAAAGAAATACAGAAGTTGTTTGTTGCATCTTAATGAAGTGTGCTCAAATTTTAAAACCAGTGAACTTGCACATTGTCATAATTATATGCTTTATTAAAATAATTAAGCTATAACACAACAGGTTATCATTATTTAAGATCACCTTATCACAATATTGAAAGGATTGCTACCAATGCAGAGTTTCCTTTGAATTCTCTAAGCAGAATGAGATTTCTGTAAATGTTTTAATTCCACCCATTTCCAAACATTGGACTTTACCAGAGGCAGTCTAAGCTTATATATTAGTATAAACTAATCATAGTCTACAGTCCATTGCGCTAATGTTTTCAAACGAATGGCATTTGCATTAGAAAGCTGATTCAAGAACTCTGGTTAAATAGATACTAAATGTATTGCTTCTGAAACAGCCATTTGTCCCACACCTTTTACTTCCTGCATCATGGATATCAATTATTCAATGCCAAGTATTTGCTCCCTTCTGCTCCATCTCATCTCATTCACCTTCACTTGTCATTTATCCCATGTTAAGTGTAAATTTCCCCAATCACTGTAGTTACCATTAACAGGAGAAATTTAACAACTGTACACTGGCTATTGTTTAAACTATAAGTATGCAAAGGAAGACCTGTTATTTGAGAAAGAACAATGACAACCATATATAAGAAAATATTAAGATCAATTTCCATTAACTAAAGTCAGATACTACCATAAAGGATTAAAACTTTGCATGTTCATTATTCTTCTTTTCAAAATTAAATTGCCACAGCTCAATTTGAAACTGCAAGTTTCAACTATATACATTAGAGTAATATTTAAAAACTGTGCAACACAATGGCTTTCTTGATTCCTTTATTCTTTTTCTCTTATCCTTTGTTGCCAAGCGTTTTTCTAGCTACTTTCCCAAGATAGGCTTTTGAATAATCTGAGACTATTCTTCAGCGCTGTTAAAGAAAACAGTAAAGATAATAATAAAGATTTACTAAACAAATTATTGAAGTCTAAATCTATATAATTTAAAATACTCAAAATGTTCAAAAGTTTATGACTCGATTTACTGTTTGTACTAAACAGTGCATGCATTTAATATAGTTAAGAGATTGTAATTAATTTTAATAATTTATGTATCACTACCAAACAAGCTATTCATATGCTAAATTTGAACTATCTACATCAGCGGTTCTCAACCTGGGGGTCGCGACCCCTTTGGAGGTCGAACGGCCATTTCACAGGGGTCGCCAAAGCCCTCTCTCACCCCCCCACCTTCACTCACCCTCACCCTCTGCGCCTCTGTTGGATCGCCCAGTCGCCGTTCGCTTACCCCGCCCACTCCCAATCTATTGCTGCCTCCGGAGTCCCAGCTGATGACTAGAGGGAAAAAAAACTTTAAATTCTTGCCGCGGGGCTTCAAAGAGCTAGCTGCAAAGAGGTAAATTCCTGGAGCAAGTTTTTTCCCCCTAGCTATGCTGAAAAGAGAAAGCGAAAGCAGGGTCTTAGCTGCAACGTGACAAAATGAGGCAGAGAGATTTCTTTTTCTTTTTCCTCACCAAAAAAGGTAGATACAAAACTGCAAACAATGGGAAATTTAGGGCAAGAGGAGGTTCAAGATTTTAAAACACAAAAGAAAAAAAGCTCTATTTAACTAGGGAATTGTAATAATTGAGATACTATTAATTGTATATTGTGTTGAAAGCAGAAACGGTTAAGTTGTGGTTTGGAGGAATATATGGGGGAAATTATTTGGTTTATTATTATTGGTAAATATAATTAATTGATTTGTAAGAAATTGGATTGCATGGAAATAATTGGAATATTCATGTTCATCTTGATTAATATACAAAAAAAGATAGTTATATAACTAATTGATTTATATTAAAATGTTGAATTTGTATTAAACAACTGTATTACATAATTAACCAATGTGAGGATAGATATGAAAATAGATGACAATGCGAAGGGGTATAATATAGAATAGAAAGGAAAAATTGAATTTGATTAAGATTAGAGATGAGGATGAAGGGTAATATTGATTTTTTTAAAAAATAGATGAGGAATAAATATGGTAAAAAGGAAATATAGAAATTGTAAATTTAATTGAAATGACTAAATACTGTGTTGGAAGAAATATCCTTCTGGGTTCTGCTCCAAGTGGGGAAAAAGACACTGGAAACATGGAGACTGTTTGGAAAGATGTTTTAATGGTGGACAGGATCACATGGCTTGATGGCGCCCATTGTGTTAGTTTCTGTTGCTATTGTGTTGCAAATGTCCTTTGACAAAGGATTGACTTTCTGCCTCTGGCCCATTAACAAAGGGTGGGGGGCAGGAAGGTGGGAGCTGCTTTGTCTGTAAAATATGCTTCTCCATTTCTCATCCAGGGAAATATAATATTCTGCCTTTTTAATATTTCCCAAAATATTTCATTCTTCTAGGAAAGGGGTGGGTGCTAACCTCCTACAACTGTTTAAATTTGTGGACCGGCCAAATACTCTGTTCAAAGAAAATACGCTGTATGTTTGTATGTGTGTTTCTAATTATTGCTATTTATTCCTATTTGTTCTCTTTTATTCTTTAAAGTTTAACAATTCATTCTTTATCTTAATATCTTTATATTTGTTTGGGGTTGGCTTTCTTCCCTTTCATTTTTTTTATTGTACAGCAATCTTTCTCCTCAAACCTACCACCTCTCTTTTCTTTCCTTCTTACTTTCTCTTCCCCTCTTCTTCTTCTCCCTACTTCCTCTTCCTTTCTCCTTCCCCTCCTCTCTTCCTCCCTCTCTTACCCTCACTCCTACTCTAATTTCCCTTCCCTTCCTTCATCCCTCTCTATTGCTGTATCCTTGTATGCATATGGACTACCCAGAGGGCTGAAAAAGTTATTTTTGACTGGTCCTCGCATTTTTGACCAGTCCTCGAACTTACGACTGTCCTCACAATTTATGTTTTTGCCCTATCTTGTCATCATGGTGAAGAGAAGCAGTTGTGAAATGAGTGACACGGTTGTTAAGAATGGTACAATGGGCATAAATGATGACCAGTCATAACTGCGAAGACCAGTCAAAAGTGCGAGGACCTGTCAGAAATCACATTTTTCAGCCCTCTGGGTAGTCCTTTTGTGCACAGGGACTACTCAGAGGGCTGAAAAAGTTATTTTTGACTGATCCTCGCACTTTTGACCAGTCCTCGAATTTATGACTGTCCTCACATTTTACGTTTTTTGCCCTATCTTATACCATGTTGAAGAGAAGCAGTTGTGAAATGAGTGACATGGTTGTTAAGAATGCTGCACAGGCATAAATGTGAGGATGGTCATAAGTGTGAGGACCAGTCAAAAGTGCGAGGACCTGTCAGAAATGACTTTTTTCAGCCCTCTGAGTAGTCCCTATACACATAGCCATGGCCACCTGGTCACATGACCTCCAAGCCACGCCCACAAAATAAGCCAAGCCCACAGAACCGGTAGTAAAATAAAATTAGAACCCACCCCTGGTTGGGGGTCACCACAACATGAGGAACTGTATTAAAGGGTCGCGGCATTAGGAAGGTTGAGAACCACTGATCTACATGGATAGGGTTTAACATGCTTTTATTTAAGAGTGACCATATATACAAATGGAGAAACCTGTAACTCTTCAAAAGTGTGAAGATTTCTCAAAATTCCTCCGTACCAATATTGCAATATTATAATTCAATACCATCTGAGAAGTTGTAGATTTACCAACAAGATTTACCTTTCATTTTCCCATCTGAACGAAACAGTAATACTACGAAAGCATCATTCCAAATATTTACTCTCTATCCCTACTGTCTGCCTTCTATTTCTTTGGATATACCTCATCAGATTCTCGTGCAAGTTCAAATAAAACAGCCAATGTTTTCCCAGCAACAATCCTCATGTTTACATCATCACAGGACAGCAGGCTAGGAAATTTATGCAAATGTCTAGGAAAATCAAAATACTTACAATAAATATATTGAACATGATAAAGCATATCTGTGATATAGTGTTATGGTGCACAGAATTAAATTCCAAGGACCCTCAGATATTCTGATTTAGTTCCAGGACTAAAGAGAAAGTCTTTCAAACTAGAATTTCTGCTTTTTTTCTGCATAGCAGAATCTCTGTATTGATGGAGATCAAAAGAGGACATTCCATTCATATATCACAATCTGTGTAATATTAAACCTTCCGATTCTCCCAAAATATACCCTATTGGCATAGTAATTGCAACCAAAGCAGGAAAACATTAAAATAAAGAAAAGGGAGAAAAATGGCATCCCTTCTTCCTGTTTTGTTCTGTTAATGTAAACCAAAAGGGTTTTAGATAAGGCTGCTTCCTACCCTTAACTTATAATTAGAATGATTCAGCACGTTTCACTCCAAAGATGACTGCCAAGAAACACAATACATACACTTCAAGCTTTTTCTTCATTTCATTCATTGGGCAGATGGTCAACATAAGGGTCCATGCCAAGAGAGAGCTTATATAAAGACCTGTGTTATGAGTGCTGGAAATACCATTTTGATTTCTCTCTTTCTGGTAGGATTTTATGAATATTTTTTTATTTATTTGTTTGTTTGTTTGTTTGTTTGTTTGTTTGTTTCAATTTCTATACCGCCCTTCTCCAAATAGGACTCAGGGCGGTGTACAGCCAAAGTAAAAAAAACAGGACATACAAAATTTAAAAGCAGTTTAAAATAATTAAATATTTTGGCCGTAAATTAAAACAATCTAATTTAAAATCAGTTTAAAATTTAACTCAAGCCAGCCCAGCTAATTGAAATAAATAGGTCTTCAGGGCCCGACGAAAAATCCGGAGGTCTGTTATTGTACGTATCTCTGGGGGGAGGTTGTTCCAGAGGGTGGGCGCTGCCACAGAGAAGGCTCTCCCCCTGGGGGTCGCCAGCCGACATTGTCTGGCGGACGGCACCCTGAGGAGGCCCACTCTGTGCGAGCGTACTGGCCGGTGGGAGGCTATTGGTGGCAGAAGGCGGTCTCGTAGATATCCCGGCCCTAAGCCATGGAGCGCTTTAAAGGTGGTCACCAACACCTTGAAGCGCACCCAGAAGACCACCGGGAGCCAGTGCAGCTTGCGCAGGAGAGGTGTCACATGGGAGCGCCTCGTCGCCCCCATAATCCCCTGCGCGGCCGCGTTCTGGACCAGCTGGAGCCTCCGGGTGCACCCCAGGGGGAGCCCCATGTAGAGAGCGTTATAGTAGTCCAGGCGGGAAGTGACGAGTGCCTGAGTGACTGTGCGTAGGGAGTCCCGATCTAGAAAGGGGCGCAACTGGCGTATCAGGCGAACCTGATAAAAAGCCCCCCTGGCCACGGCCGTCAAATGATCTTCTAAAGACAGCCGTGCGTCCAGGAGGACGCCCAAGTTACGAGCCCTCTCCATGGGGGCGAGTGATTCACCCCCAATAGCCAGCGATGGCATCAGCTGGCTATATCGGGACGCCGGAAGCCACAGCCACTCGGTCTTGGAGGGGTTGAGTCAGAGCCTGTTTCTCCCCATCCAGGCCCGCACGGCCTCCAGGCACTGGGACATCACTTCAAGGGCATCGTTGGGGTGGCCTGGGGTGGAGATGTACAGCTGGGTGTCATCAGCGTACTGATGGAACTCCACCCCGAAGCCACGGATGATCTCACCCAGCGGCTTCACATAAATGTTGAACAGAAGGGGCGAGAGGACCGACCCTTGTGGCACCCCACAAGCAAGGTGCCTCGGGGTCGACCGTTGCCCCCCTGTCAACACAGATTGCGACCGGTCAGAGAGGTAGGAGGAGAACCACCGCAGAACGGTGCCCCCCACTCCCAACCCCGCCAGCCGGTGCAACATGATACCATGGTCGATGGTATCAAAAGCCGCTGAGAGGTCTAACAGGACCAGGATAGAGGAGCAACCCCTATCCCGAGCCCTCCAGAGATCATCCACAAACGCGACCAATGCCGTTTCCGTGCTGTGCCCAGGCCGGAAGCCGGACTGGAGCGGGTCTAGATAGACAGCTTCATCCAGGTACCTGGGAAGCTCTTGCGCCACCACTCTCTCAACAACCTTCACAATGAAGCGAAGGTTGGAGACTGGACGATAGTTAGCCAAAACAGCCGGATCCAGAGACGGCTTCTTGAGGAGGGGCCTCACAACCGCTTCTTTCAAAGCGGCTGGCAAGACCCACTCACTCAAAGAAGCGTTAACAATCTTCTGGAGCCAGCCTCGTGTCACCTCCCGGGAAGCCAGTACCAACCAGGAGGGACACGGGTCCAATAAACATGTGGTCGCGTTCAGCTGTCCCAGGACCCTGTCCATGTCCTCGGGAGCCACAGGATCGAACTTCCGCCAGATAACACTCTCAAGACCTGCTTCAGTCATCCCGTCCGGACATACCCAGTCAGAGGCCAGCCCTTCCCGAATCTGAGCGATTTTGTCATACAGATACTGCACAAAATCCTCAGCTCGGCCCTGCAAGGTGTCATCCCGCACTTCCAGATGGAGGAGGGAGCGGGTCACCCTAAACAGGGCAGCCGGGCGATTATCTGATGACGCGATAAGAGCAGCAAAATAACTAGTTTTCGCCGCTTTTATCGCCACTAGGTAGGTCTTAATATGAGACCTCACCAGTGTTCGGTCAGATTCGGAGCGGCTGGTCCTCCAACTACTCTCCAGGCATCTTTTCCGGCGCTTCATCTCCCTAAGCTCCTCGGAGAAGCAAGGAGCTAGGTGAGTTCGGTGCCGGGTCAGAGGCCGCAAAGGCACGACACGGTCCAAGGCCCCGGCAGCCGCACTATCCCAGGCAGCCACCAGGTCTTCAGCCGAGTCATGAGCCAGAATCTCAGGAAATGGCCCAAGCTCCATCTGGAACCTATCAGGATCCATCAGGTGCCTGGGGCGGAACCACCTGGTCAGTCCCGCCTCCCTGCGGCGGGGTGTAGCGGTTAGAAAGTCCAGTCGAAGGAGCGAGTGGTCAGACCATGACAAGGGTTCGATGGCTATATCCCCTATATCAAGGCCACTCAACCACTGACCAGAGACAAAAACTAAGTCCAGAGTGGACTTAGAGTTGGAATATACTTTCCAAGCATTCCATAGTCAAATATAATTCCTAATTAAAAATTAATAAAAAAACTATTAAGCAAACATTTAACTGAGCATTAAATAGTAATACTTAACATTAAAAAAATCTTACCATGATATCATCAGTAGCAATAAAGCAACAGACTCCTAAGCAGGTAGCAGACTGGAAAAGAGACATTTAAAATCATGTTTATTTTTCTAGTGCTTTCATAACGGTGATCAATATCCATGAGTCTATCATAGCTGATCTAGTTTTATTTGGCTTAAAATTGGATTATGTAATCTAAAAAAACTATTCTAGAACAGCAACTTTATCTGTACACTCCCAATCAAGCAGTGCTTAAACTACAGTGTTTTAAGAGGAAACTAGAAACACAAATGCAACAGACTAAGAATGCTACTAGTCCAAGTCTAACCTCTTCACTATTATTTTGACCAGATTTTGAAGTTCAAGGAAGTACATTATATATCATTACTTTTTTCCACTTTCAAGGGCTGTTTGCTTGCTGAATTCATTCTAATCTTCCCATGGATAATCTGTTTTCCTGTTTGGCAAGAAATCTTTTGAACTTTTTCCATCATGAATTATATTCAGCAGACTTGCTACAAAGGTGACAAAAGTTCTTGCTTTTTGAATATTTAACTAGGTCAGGGGTCTGCAACCTTAAACACTCAAAAGAGACATTTAGACCCATTTCCCATAGAAAACAACACCGGGAGCCAAAAAACCTGGGTGGGTGTGGCCAACTCGACATCACTCACTCCCACCCACCAACCCACTCTCGACATCACATGACACAACCCACCCCCAGCCATGCCTACCCAGCCAGTCATTAGGGCAGAAAACCAGTTGTTAAAAAACACCAGGAGCCACAAAATCCTTTTGACATCTAAAATGTCAAATGACGTCCTCCTCTCTCTCCATCTCTGTATATCTCTCTCCCCATTCCTTTCTCTCTCCTCCTCCTCTGTATCTCTCTCCCTCTCCATGTATCTCCCTCTCCCCCTCTCTGTATGTGTCTGTGTCTCCCCCTTTTCTCCTCTCTCTCTCTCACCTTCTATGTATCTCTTTCCACCTCACCCGCCCTCTCCCCACCTCTCTCCATGTATCTCTGTCTCTCTCTCCTCTCTATATATCTCTCTCCATATATCTCTCCCCCATCTCCTCCTCTCTGTAGCTCTCTCCCTCTCTCCCTCTGTCTCTCTCTCCCCCTCCATGATTCTGATTCTCTGACGTCTCATCCAGGGGTCTCGCTACCCAACAGATTGAAGCAGGAAACGGCAGGCAGCTACTTCCAGCCTGTTGGAGCTCGGGGAGACGCACTAAATTTCACTGTACTACACAAGGCGCCATGAGAGCAGCAAGCAGGCCATGAGGTGGAGGCCATGAGGCATCAGGCAGGCCATGAGGTGCTCTTGCAGCACCTTGCGCAGCACAGCAAAATTTAGCATGCTTCACAATGGGGGAGACGAGTCCCCTCCTCCCAGGACCCATTATGACACGGAACCACAATGCAACCCTGCCCTACTCACCCGTAGCAAAAGACGAGTGCAGTGGGCCCAGAGTAAGTCTCTTCTCTTCTCAGGTCAAGCGAGTACTACTGGGAGGGGAGGGGCGAGGCCAGCCAGTGGTGATATCAGCCAGAACTGCTGAAAAACTTAACTACTGACAGGGAGCCACAGGAGAGGGGTGAAAGAGCCGCATGCGGCTTGGGAGCCGTGGGTTGCTGACATCCGGACTAGGTAATAAGCATATTGACTCCTTAGAAGCTTATTGAAATATCACTAGGGAATAACAACTAGCATCTATATACTTACAGCTTGCCTAGCTTTCATATTTGCTGAGACATCACAGAGTATTTTGTTTAGGAGAGGTGCAAGGGTTTTAAAGACTTCCTCACTTTCAATTCCTGACCCCAACTATATGCAGAGCAGACAAGCCAACGCTGCAGCTGCACACTGTTCATCACCCTTGCCTACAATGAAAACCAGTAAAAAATCATGATAAAATACATCTGAAAAACAATGGATTTAACAGAATATTACTTCTCAGAAATACAGAATGGTATTACCTTTCTTGATACAACGTTCAATACTGTCTGTGAGTGTTATTCTCCTTTCCAGAGCGTTTATCAGAGCATTTTTGATATCAAAGGACTTTTAAGACCATCAAGAACGGACTGCCTCGTCTTTGTACTTTTGAGATAAAATGCAGGAATTCATGGTAAAATATAAAAATTATACAATCCTCTTTTAGATTTCTTGCACATTTCTTGCACAAACTCTTGTGTCCATAACCTTTAACTGGGAGAAACACTGCATTTTTCACCTAAGGTACCTCAAATGAGCTAATTTACACAACCATGTGTATCCATATTTCCATGATATTGAAATTTGACAAATTTGGCAAATAAAATGATCACAAAACATTTTATGATGTAAAATATCAAAAAACATTTCCTAAAGTGTAAATTATATACTTGAGATACTTTCAATACAGATGTATCTCTGAATATCTCCCTGATTTTTTAAAGAAATTTTCCAGAACATTAGAAGCGCTATCATTGAGAAATATGGTAAGGAAATATCTCTGAAATGATGACCAAAAAGATCCAGGGCTGTCAATTAGTAAGCTAAAACTAAAGTTTGCAATATTAAGATTTGAAAAATGCTCATCAAAACTCCCAAATTAGTCCCAGTTGTGATAACTGCCTCAAATACTTAATCTCTGTTCTATAGTGACTATAAAGTATCAAAGCCATTCTTAAAAGACAATTTTTTTATAAAGCCCCCACAGCACTTTTCCTTTCTTATAAGTCCAAAGGAAAATTCCAAGTTTTATTAGAAAACTTTTGAGAAATAACAACAATAAGGGGGAAAGCACTAAACAAATTGAAGTCTAAATTTAAATTAGATACATTTTGTTATGTCCTTATAAGGACATCCGCCGGGGGATTGGTCACTTCCACTGGTGGGAAGTTTGAACAGCTGTCATTGGCTGGCTGGCTGGCCCGAGCAGAATATAAGGAGGCTCGGGAGCCACTGCCAGCAGTCTGTTTTTCACCATTCTAATAAAGAGCTGAACGGACCAGAGCTGAGTCGCTTTTCTTTCCAGCGCCGATCTAACACATTTACAACACTACTAATAGTTAAAATTACTGGTAAAAATGGTGGCATAAAAGTTATTTGTCGATAGCTGCAAAAACATTATCTTGCACATGATTTGAGCAGTAAAGCCCTCAGGAACATGTAATAAAGCTATCATAATCTCCAACCCATGAACTAGAGTTACTCAAGTGTACTTTTCAGATCTTCCCTACCTCTTGTCCAAAGTCAAGTCAATAAACCATTTCAATTTATATTCCAAGTTCTCTTGGGTTGCTTTATCATCAATCTCAGGTCCTGTATTACATGACCGAAAAAAATTAGAAAATGGAATATAATATATAACATCTAAACTTATGCATAACTTATGCAAAACAGATCACTAGGTTTAAGTGAATGTAAATTATCTGTCATTTCTCCAATTCTATCTGGCCAGCTATTAATCACAGATCTTGTTATGTTCTATTAATGACAGATTAATCATTATATGAGACATGCCTACAGTTTTTATAAAAGCAGAATGAATATAATATATGAATATAAAGTAAATTCAATGTATTCTAAACCTGTCATTTATGGATGTTCTAATACTGTTTAAAAAATAGAATATCCCTACACACTATCTTAGCATGACTACATCATAAAATAGGATTTAGTTCTTTCAGCTTCCCTGAAAAAAAGAGAGCTGTATTCTGAGAATTTTTTATTTTCAGATTGGATAAAGAAAATATTTTGATTTAGTACTTTTTTTCCCAAAGTGCCCTTGCAAATGATTCTCTTTCAACTACCTTCCGATTATCTCTCCCAAATAAAAGACACACAAAAAAGGCATTCACAAACCTAGTAGGTGTGTATGACAGTATTTTATCATTTTGAAATTTAAAATATCCCTTTCAATAAAATTTTCCAATCTGATTAGCAAAATAATTTTGAAAAAGTTTTATTAAGGACTTTCTGCAAGCCTCTCTGCTAACCCACCTGTTATTTATCTCATTCTCTATATCCAATATTCATTTCTGCAATACCCTCCTGTTTCTGAAATGTCTCTTTGCTCTACAATATTCCTCTGCCAATATTTTTATATTGGTAGCAAAACTTAAGTTTTCAATTTTGTAATAATGAAGTGAAGACAGAGATACCCTTCCCATTCTCAAATTCACCTTTGATGGGTCTGGGATGAAAGATGTTCAGACAGAAATGGAAAAGAATCATGAACAGATTACCTGGAAGGATATAAATGCACAAGGGGGTCTGGAAACAGCCCTTATACTTTGAAAATCATACTTTTGCTTATGAGCCCACTTAAAATGGTGTATTACATTCCCCACCAAAATTATCTCCAAAGGGAGGCTATATTATCAGAAGCATTTTTTCATATAGGCCCAAATACTGACATACCATCTTCATTGAAGCTGGCAGGATCACTGAAGCCACTGCAGTGGCTCATAGTTTCAACTGATGCATCTTCATCGCTAAAAGGTTGCATGTTTCTGTGCTGGGCACCTACAAAAGTAATACATAATTCAGAAAAATATGTAGAAAAATATTGCTACATCTTTTAATTTATTAATTTAGGATCCCCTACTAAGAGTAAAATGAATGCTGGAAACTTTGTTGGAGACCAGGTACTACTTGAATTTTGAACATTTTGAGTTAGTTACCACCATGCTTTCCCAGCAGTGTATTTCTACAACTATACTTATATACATTTGTTCAGATTTTAAATATCCAAACATTCCACTTCCACATAAAAAGATCAATGTATATTACTATAAGAACATTCTATTTTGCTCCAGACTAACAACTACCTCTGCCTGTTAACTATATTCTGTCTCTTTATAAGCTAGTCTAATGTGTGACTGGTGAAATTTTGAAGAGGCTCCTAGAGAGGCTCTGGAGGCTGGAGACAGCAAAAAACATCACTTCCTGTCCCACGAGGAGTTGAGAAATGGGCCATTTCAGGCCTCCGGAGGGCCTCCGAGGAAGTTGGAAAGGCTGTTTTCACCCTTCCCAGATGCATAGAGAGGATCTAGAGCCAGGTAAGGAAGAAAAATGGGTCTATCGGGCCATCGCATGCCAGGAGCGGGGGGTGGGGGAAGGGGGATTGCATGCGCAGGGCAGGGTGCATAGAATTATGGATGCGGGCACGCGTGTGCGTGAACCTCCCCACCGGCACGCTATGGCAAAAAGGTTAGCCATCACTGCTATAGATAATATAAGGACTGTAATGGGGCATGAAAACCTATGAAGAATAATACTTAACAATGATTTAACTAGGCTGATAGAACAGGATAGGATAGGATAGAATTAGAATAGAATTCTTTATTGGCCAAGTGTGATTGGACACCCAAGACAAATTCCTTGTGTGTCCAATCACACTTGGCCAATAAAGAATTCTATTCTAATTCTAATTCTATTCTGATCCATCAGGAAACCTGTTATTATAAATACAGGTCAATCAATATCCAGCATATATAGCAATAATTAGGGTGACCAAAGCATTTATTCAGTAGATCTGGGAATGCCAAGAGGTTCCAGTAGCAGAACATTAGACTTCTGGGCCAGTTGGGGATTCTCTATTATTTTTCCCTAGTTTCACATAAATAAGCAGCAACAAAGAAAATACAGGTAGTTCTTAACTTAAAATTCATTTAACAAGTTTGAAATTATGACATCGCTGAAAAGGGGCGTTGGTCCTACCTGAGACGCAACTTCTCGTTGAGTGGAGACAGCAGCCAGGATGGGGTATAACCGCCCAATCAGCTTAAAGGACTGAGTCTGTCAATCAAGTTAAGTCACGCCCTTGTTACCGGGTAGACCAGCTTTTGGCGAAGACCTGAAGAACAGACTCGGCATGTGGGATAAGAGATAGGCAACAGGAGAGGAAAGGCAAGCAGAAAAAACTATAGAAGGACCAGATTAGCACAGGGAGGGTCTGGCTGCTGTCTCCACTCAACGAGAAGGTGCGTCTCAGGTAGGACCATTCCATTGAGAGTGGAGACAGCAGCCAGGATGGGACATACCCAAGTTCACTGTCCCGAAAGCAGGGGGGACCAGGCTGGTCCGAAATACCCTTCCCGGCAATCATATGCTGCAACACCCGCCGTCCAAACGCGGCCTCAGCTGACGCAAACTTGTCCAGTTTATAGTGTCGTATGAAGGGAATAGGAGAGGTCCACGTAGCTGCCCTGCAGATTTCAAACAATGGAGCCTGGGTGGCCCAAGCCGCTGAAGTAGCCGCACTGAGAGTGGAATGTGCAGTCAACCTGGAAGGATGCGGAAGTGATCGAAGGTCATATGCCAAAGCGATTGTCTGTCGAATCCAGGGACCGATAGTAGACGACAAAACTTTGCAGCCCTGGGAAACAGGCAAGAAGGATACGAACAACAATTCTGACCTGCGGAAGGTAGCCGTCCTCTTAAGATAGATTCGTAAAACTCGCCTGACATCTAGAGTGTGCCAGCGTCGCTCCCGAGGATGGGAGGGTCGAGGGCAGAAATTAGGAAGAATAAGTTCTTGAGACCGATGAAAAACAGAATTGACCTTCGGCACAAAGGTAGGGTCCAAGTGTAGAACCACGCGGTCCACGTGGAACACACACAGGTCCGAACGAGTGGACAAAGCTGCGATTTCTGAAATGCGGTGGGCTGAGGTTACGGCCACCAAGAAGGCGACCTTGCATGAGAGAAGCCTGAGACTGGCAGTCCTTAATGGCTCGTAAGGTGGACCCATAAGCGATTCCAACACCAAGGGAAGATCCCAAGTGGGGTACCTATGCAGCACAGGAGGACACAAGTTCTTGGCGCCCCGGAGGAATCGACGGATCAGAGGATGCTGTGCCAAGGATGACAGGGATCTGCAGGTAAGTACAGAAGACAGTGCGGCGACCTGCTGACACAAGGTATTAGGAGACAATCCCTGAGAAAGGCCCTCCTGTAGAAACACCAGAACGTTCACAATGGAAGGCTGGAGGGCAGAAACCCCAAACTGAGCACACCAAGAGCAGAAAGCGCGCCAGGTGGCAGAGTAAATGCGGTCCATAAATGGACGGCGCGAAGCTTGTAGCGTCCGAATAACGTCCACAGGAATATCTGCGGCCCTCAAACTGCACCGCTCAACCTCCAAGCGGTCAGATTGAGCCAAGGAAGGTCCGGATGGCTCAGGGCACCTTGTGTCAGGATGTCGGCCCCGAGAGGAATGCGCTAAGAGGAAGTCACAGAGAGGGAGACAAGGGCCAATGAGGAGCGACAAGGACCACCTCCGCTCGTTCGAGGAGAATCTTGTAGATGACTTTGGGAAGGAGAGACGTTTGGGGAAAAGTGTACAGGAGGCCCGGAAGCCATGGAATCCGAAGAGCGTCAGCCCCCTCCGCCTGAGGTTCCAGATACCTCGCAAAGAAGCGTGGCAGCTGTGCATTTGCGTGTGTCAAAGAGATCGATGATTGGAGCGCCGAACCGAAGGACCAGCTCTTGGAAGATCCGTGGGTGGAGGCGCCACTCCGCATTGTCCACCTGCTGCCGGCTCAGCCAATCCGCCTGGGTATTGGCTACCCCAGATATATGTTCCGCCCGAAGAGAGCAGAGGTGGCGCTCCGCCCAGAGCCCCAGCTTCATCGCCACAGACAACAGGGACCTCGACCTGGTGCCCCCCAACTTGTTCAAATGTGCCTTGGCAGTAACGTTGTCCGTCAAGACGAGAACATGTTTTCCAGAGACCAGATGACGAAACGCCCTGAGAGCGAGGAAGACCACCTGCAGCTCCAACCAATTGATCAGGTGATGAGACTCCACAGCGATCCACGTCCCCTGAGCCAGTTGACCTTGGCAATGGGCTCCCCAGTCATGGAGGCTGGCGTCCAACGTCACCACCACCCTCTGGGACTCGAGAAAGAGGCAACCCGCTGAGAGAGCTGGAGAACGCCACCACCGGAGGGATCTGCAAACTGACGGAGGGACAGGAATCAGCCTGGCTGACGTGCCTCTGCCCGCCTTCTGCAATGGTAAGAGAAACCATTGGAGTTCCTGGGTGTGTAGTTGAGCCCAGGGAACTATGGAAATGGCCGATATCATTTTCCCCAAAAGTTGAGATAGAATATAAGGGGAGACAACCCAACACCCTTCAATCTCAGAGACCAACTGTCGCAAACTATCTTGTCTGTCAAGAGAGAGGTAAACCTTGCCCTGAACGGAGTCAATAAGCGCCCCTAAATGGACTAAGGTAGTAGAGGGAACTAGATGGCTTTTCTCTAAATTGATAGAAAAACCGTGAGCAGCCAAGGTCTCCAGGGTAAGTTTAATATCTGAAGCCACTTGCTGAACGGAGGAAGATAAAACTAGGATATCATCGAGGTAACACAAAAGTCTAACCGAACAAACTCGGAGGTAAGCCGCCAAGGCGGCCAGAACCTTCATAAAGGTACGGGGAGCAGAGGAAAGGCCAAAAGACAAAGCCCTGTACTGGTAATGCACCCCCCTGTAGCAAAACCGCAAATACTGTCTATGGGAAGGGAGGATAGGGATGTGCAAATAGGCCTCTGTAAGGTCTATAGAAGAGAGGAGATTGCCCCTCCTAACACCGTCGAGGATAGATTTTAGAGATTGCATTTTAAATTTACGGTATACCACATACCTGTTCAGGCGTTTTAGGTCCAGAATGGGTTGCCACCCCCCCACACAAAGACTTAGGCATGAGAAAAACATGGGAGTAAAATCCCCTCCCCCTTTGATCGGAAGGTACAGGCTGGATAGCCCTGATCGAAAGGAGGTGCTGCACTGCAGAATCCATGAGAAACCTTTTTTTGATGTTACAAGAGAGCGGGCAGCAGACAAAGGAATGGGGGGGAGACAAATTCAATGGCTAACCCTGATTGTAAAGTGGCCAGGACCCATCTGTCAGACGTGAACTGCTCCCAAATGGTGGCAAAGCGGGCCAATCTGCCGCCTATAGGAGGGTCCGAGATGCAATCAGCGACAGCGACGGATGGAACGACCTCCTCCCCCTCGAAAGGGCCATTTGGGCCCAAAGGACTTGCCCCAGAGACCTATCCTGGAGACCTCATTGCCTGCCAAAATTGTTAAAGGGACGAGGAGTGGAAAAAGAGGAAGACCTACCCCCATCAGCACCTCGAAACTGGGGGCGAGAGGCATAAGGGGAAAACCGGGACTCCCCTCTCCAATACACAGCTGCCAACACCTTCTTCTTGTCCCTAGTCTCAGTAAGGAAAGGCTCAAGTGCATCGCCAAACAAACGGAACCCCCCGAAGGGGACGGAAGCTAAGCGCCACTTATGTTTGGCGTCCGCCTGACAGTGACGGAGCCAGACTAAATGGCGGGCAGCAACGGTGGAGGCCATGGCCTTAGCGGAGAAGCGGGCGGCATTCAGGGTGGAGTCTGTGGAAAACTGGACCACCGCCACTATCTTGTTCAGGTCCTGCTTGGCCCGTATGTCCTCAGCTGGCAATTTCTCTTGGAGCTGACACAGCCAGAGCAGAGTGGTCTGGTTAAAGAAGGATGCTGTGGTAGCAGCCCTAATTGCCCACGCCGACCCCCGATGCGCCCTCTGTAGGACCAAATCAGAACATCGCTCATCGGGATGGAGGCCTTCATTGGGTTCACTGGGAACGTTGGTGTTCGGTAACAAGGCAGCGACTGGAGTGTTGACAGAGGGAATTTGGAGAAGGGAGTCCAAGTCGGACGTGACATTAAAATTCTTCCGGTCGTTTGAGGAAGCAACAGGAGCAGAACCTGGGGCTGCCCACTGCCGCTTGGTGACGTCTAGGAAAAGAGATGGTGCAGGGATAGCCGTGACGGGTCTAACCGGCTCAGCGAACATCGGGTCCCACGAACCAGTAGCCGGAGAAGAAACCGGTTCCAGAGAAGGAGAAGACAGCTTGGCCGCATTCACCGCCTTGAAGAGCAAGGATTTAAAGAGAGGTTGAGGAAAGAGTCCAGTGAAGGCCAGTTGATTGGGAGGGAGGTTCTCATCTTCCGACAAGCCGGAATCGCTGTAATCTACATCAGCGGCGGCAGAAAGCTGACTAGCATGGGAACATGTAGGAGAGTCGGGAGCCCTGTCGGTATGAGCCCCATGTTGAACGGATCGATCCGGAGACACCGAAGATACAGAACGCACAGACCCAACCTCACTAGCAGGACGAAGACCCGCTGACATAGATTTTTGTACTGCGGCCTCGATGAGTTGTTGAAGCTGATCAGGCCGTAATTGGAAAGAGAGAACCTCGGGAGCCGGAGCAGGAGCTAAGGGCTAAGACGAAGAGTCTTGTGCAGCAGCCGGAGGCACCGGAACCTGTTGCGTGGAGGAGTCAGAGCCCCACAAGTCCGAAGTGGAGATTGCAGGCAAGCGAAAAAAACTCCATTCGTCACCGTGAAGAAAACAAAATGGCCACCACCGTTAAAAGAGGCGCGAAACGAAGTGTCAGGCAGACCTGAGGCAAAGCCTTGGAAGGCAGTTCAAACAGCACCAATAACTGTCCCACAAAGCACTCAGGACAAGAAAGGCGCCCTCCCAGGGAAGGCAGGCAGGGGGGAAAAATCCCCCCCCCTGCAACAGTCCAGACTAGCCCAAGGGATAGGGACCAGCGAAGGGGAGACAAACTCACAATTCCAGGAAAGTCCAAGTCAAACAACAGCCAGGATGGGTGAAGAGAAATCCGAAGTCCAACAGTCCAAGATCAAAAAAACCAAGAAATCAAGCCAGAATCACAAATCCACAAGAATAAGGGAGAGCAAAAGACCCACATGCCCGTCCAGCTGAAAGGACTGAGTCAAAAGCTGGTCTATCCGGCAACAAGGGCGTGACTTAGCTTGATTGACAGACTCAGTCCTTTAAGCTGATTAGGCGGTTATACTCCATCCTGGCTGCTGTCTCCACTCTCAATGGAGAAAAGCAATTTATGACTGGTCCTTGCACTTACAGCTGTAGCAGTATTTATTTATTTATTTATTTATTTATTTATTTATTCAACTTGTATGCTGCCTTTCTCCCAAGACTCAAGGCGGCTTACAATGCATTAAAAACCATATATAAAAACATTAAAAATTAAAACATTTAAAACAATTAAAACCCATTCACACCATTCATGGCCGGATCTTACCAGATCGCAACAGCGAGATCAACAGCCCCAGGCCTGCTGGAAAAGGCCAATAGAGTGGGGATGGTCCGGATATCAGGAGGTAACTGGTTCCAGAGAGCTGGGGCAGCCACAGAGAAGGCCCTCCCCAACGGGCCCGCCAGCCGGCACTGTTTAGCTGACGGGACCCGGAGGAGACCAACTCTGTGGGATCTTACCGGTCGCTGGGAGCTATGCGGTAGAAGGCAGTCTCGAAGATAACCTGGCCTGAGCCATGTAGGGCTGTAAAGGTAATAATCAACACCTTGAATTGTGACCAGAGACCAATAGGGAGCCAGTGCAGCTCGCAGAGAATTGGTTTTGAGGGGGACAATTTCCTCCCCCCTCCCCAGAACCAAGGATGGACAATCAACATAGTCTTTAGGAGGCAATACCCACAGCCACTCGGTCTTGTCTGGGTTAAGTCTTAGCCTGGGTTTTTTTTTCCAAAAGTTTTTTTTTATTTTTTAAAACATGAAACGTAAAATACATCTTTTTAGAGCAAGGATTTGATCCGGTATAAAGTAAATACAATTACTCACATTCCCTCAACCAATTTTGTTCCAAATTTTATCCATTTACCTCTTTAAAAAAAAAAAGAAAAAAAAAGAAAAAAAACTTATTCTAAACATTTAGATTTTAAACATTCTACTATGTCACCATAAATTCTAAACAATTATTTCCAAATAAACATCATTCCAAATCTTTGTCATTTTAACAATCAATATTTCATATATATTCCTCATTTCTAAGACCCATTACATCGAATCTATATTGTACCTCTTTTAAATGGCAACTAGTATCCATAATCTTGACAAAGAATATTTTCCTCCTCTCTAATTGTTTCTAAATCAATCAACATTTCTAAAATTTGTCACTCCCAAAATACTTTATTTTAAAGTCTAATATTTAACTGATTCATAATTTAAATAGCTATTTCCCAACAGTGTTTTCCGCCACTTCTATCTCTATTTATTTAACTGTTTCACAGTTTGGCTTAACTATTCTCCAGTATTGTCTCCTCCACTTCCTCCTGAGTTTATTTTTTGGCTGGTTCACAACTTAATCAGTTGCTTTCCAGCGATGCTTTCCTCCACTCCTAACCTTACTTATTTGAGCTGGTTCACAGTGTAATTTTAACTGCATACCAACATTATCTCCTTCAATCCTCCTAAATCTATTATGAAACTGGTTCGCAATTCAAATAGTTGCTTTCCAGCAATGCTTTCCTCCGCTCCAACCTCTATTTTTAACTGGTTCACAACTGTATTTCAGTTGCTCTCTAGGTATAGTTTCCTCGACTCCTAACTTCCTCACGGCCTCCAGGCACCGGCACATCACATCCACCGCCTCACTGAATTGACGTGGGATAGAGATATACAGCTGGGTATCATCAGCGTATTGCTGATACCTCACCCCATATCGTCGAATGATCTCACCCAGCGGCTTCATGTAGATGTTAAATAGGAGGGGAGAGAGGACTGAGCCCTGAGGCACCCCGCAAACGAGGGGCCTAGGGGTCGACCTCTGTCCTCCTACCAACACTGACTGTGACCGACCAGAGAGATAGGAGAAGCACTGTAACACTGTGCCTCCCACTCCCAACTCCCTTAGTCGTCCCGGAAGGATACCATGGTCAATGGTATCGAAAGCCGCTGAGAGGTCAAGTAGCACCAAGATGGAGGAATGACCCCCATCTCAGCCTCGCCAGAGATCATCCATCAGCGTGACCAAGGCAGTTTCCGTGCTGTAGCCAGGCCTAAAGCCAGACTGAAAAGGGTCTAGATAATACATTTCCTCCAATGACCATAGGAGCTGAAGTGCCACGACTTTCTCTACAACCTTTCCAACAAAGGGTAGGTTGGAGACTGGACGCAAGTTTTTTAATTCTGCTGGATCCAGGGAAGGCGTCTTGAGGAGGGCCTTACAACCGCTTCCTTTAATGGTTGCGGGAAGGCCCCTTCCCTCAAGGACGCGTTAACTAAAGCCTGGAGCCACCCTCATGTCACCTCCCTGCTGGCCGAAACCAGCCAGGAGGGGCATGGGTCCAACAAACAAGTGGAGGAACTCATCGCTCCTACAGCCTTGTCCACTTCCTCAGGAGTCACAGGCTCAAATTCATCCCACACAATAGGACTAAGACCTGCCCCCGTCATCTCGGTTGGAATTGCCCAATCAGAGTCCAGGTCCATCTGAATCTGAGTGACTTTATCCGACAGAAATTGCACAAACTCCTCAGCTCTACTCTGCAAGGGCTCCTCCACTCCCCCTGCATTAAGGAGGGAGTCAGTCACCCTAAATAGGGCGGCTGGGCGCAAATCAGCGGATGCAATAAGTGCGGAAAAATGCGAACATTTTGCCGCCCGTATCGCCACAAATAAGTCCTAATAAAGGCTCTTAAGAGTGTTCGGTCATATTCGGAGTTACTGGTCCTCCAGCGTCGCTCTAGACGTCTCTTCTGGCGCTTCATCTCCCGGAGCTCCTCGGTAAACCAGGGAGCTTTCCTGGATTCACCGCCATGGAGAGGTTGCAAAGGCGCAATCCGGTCCAGTGCCCCAGATGCCACCCTATTCCAAGCAGCCACCAGGGACTCAGCCGGACTGTGGACAAGGGAGTCAGGTATCTCCCCAAGCTCCTTCTGGAACCCTTCAGGGTCCATTAGGCACCTGGGGCGGAACCACTTAATCGGCTCCACCTCCCTGCAATGGAGGAGTAGTGTCCTGAAGTCTAACCTCAGCAGGAAATGATCGGACCACAACAAGGGAGAAGCATCTATACCCCTTAATTCCAGATCATATCTCCACTGCCCCGAGAGAAACACCAGGTCAAGTGTGTGTCCCCCCCTATGAGTTGGACCCTGAACTACTTGGGTCAGGTCCATGGTTGTCATGGAAGCCATGAACTCCTGAGCCGCATCTGAGGATTCGCCAAGTGACGGCACACTAAAGTCCCCCAGTACCAGAAGCCTGGGGAACTCCACTGCCAGCCCAGCTACCGCCTCTAGCAGCACAGGCAGGGCTGTTGTAACGCAGCTGGGAGGCAGGTATGTCAGCAACAAGCCCAACCCCTGAGTCCAACCTCAAGAGGAGAGACTCACACCCAACAATCTCAGGGGCAGGGATCCTGCGAGGGCAAAGACTCTTCCGGACAATAGCTGCCACTCCTCCACCCCTTCCCTGGAGTCGTGGCTGATGCAATATCTGGAACCCATCTGGGCACATCTCTGAGAGGGGCACACACCCCCTCCTGGCCCAGCCAGGTCTCAGTTATGCATGCCAGGTCAACCCCCTCCTCCAGGATTAAGTCCCAAATGAGGGGGGCCTTGTTGACAACAGACCTGGCATTAAACAGCAGCAGCCTGAGGCCAGGGCCCTGACATCCCGAGTCACCAGGTATACGAGGCGAGCCTGGTGAACCAGAACCAGAGGGGCCGGAACAAGTAATCACTTTGAGATAGCAAGTCCTAGTTCCCCGAGAGCGGCCTACCCCTCGGCTCCCGCCATATCTACCATATAGCATCCCTATAATTTTGTTATCAAAATTCAGGCACTTGGCAACTGACATGCATTTGTAACAGTTGCAGTGTCCCAAGCAGTCAATGGGAAAGCAGGATTCATTTAACCAAGTGACAAAGACATAAAATTGGGCAAGACTCAATTACTGCATCACTTAGTGACAGATATCCTTCCAATTAGACCAACTGTGAATAGAGGAACTCCTTTGGAAGAGTGGCCATTTTTTATACTATACTATTTGTGATCCCTCCTGATTTGGAAAATCTCTGAGATGCTGCAGCTGGCAGATGCTGCCAAGAAATTTCCCTCCAATTTGATACCTCCAAATATTAAAGTTGTTTGAATAAATTGGACTTCAAGTTTCCAATTGCCTGGATTTTTGTCTTTACTGTCCATTAGGACTCACCTTAAAAGAATTTCCAACTTTTGAACTGACAATGTTGACTTAGTTATTTTTAAGTCAAATCTGTCTCCTGGAAACTATGCTGACTATCATGCTAAACACTGCTGTATATTATGTATAAACTAGCTTTTGCAGTGAAGGCAGTCTTTGCTAGCTTATTCAAGCTCTATTTCCACTCAACAGGGATGAGTTAGTTCCCAATACAAAAGCCCAAGCCATATGCTACAATATTCTTTGCTACAAATATTGCTACAAATATTGTATGCTACAATACTCTTGTATGCTACAATACTCTTTCTACTCTGGGTGCTTCCAGATCTAATCCCACCTTGAATGAAGGCGCTGGGTGTGTGTGTATTTTTATTATATTATACTATATTATTTGATTCTTCTTATTAGTTTTATTGTTTTAAATGTGGTTTTATATTCTGTAAGCTGCCTTGAGTTGCCATGGGCGAATAGGCAGCTATGTAAATTCAATAAATAAATAAAACTCAGGAAGTGGGAGCATCCCTTCCCACAGGAAATAGGATTAGGAAAAATTAAAATTCCCTTGCAACATGCGTGGAAGGAGTTGTCCCCCTAAGACAGGGGTGTCAAACTCAATTTCAGTGAGGGCTGCATCAGGGTTCTGTTTGACCTCAGGAGGCCGAGGGGTGGTGTGACCAGGATGAGCATGGCCAGCTCAACGTCACTCATGTCAGGGGTGTCTGTGGTGGCCCGAGTGCTCTGCCAGTGAAAATGGGCTCCCAAGCTCCATTTTCAGCTGGGATGGCCTCTTGCAGCCTCTGCCAGAGAAAACAGCTCCACTTTTGCTGGCAGAAGTACCATAGGCTGGTCCTTCGCTGTTTCCAGGGCAGCCCCATGGGTCAGATCTAAATACTGTGCAGGCCAGAGCCCCCCCACCCCACGGCCTTGAGTTTCACACCCATCCTAAGAGATGTTCTTGCTCAATTAGAAAAAAGATTTTACCAAAAATGGAAAGCATACATACCTTGTTTAAATAATTTTTATTCCTCTGAATGCCACTATTAGTATTCAGTAAAATAATAGTCCTGCATATTATTCAGGTCATCTGTCATGAGTATTTCAACTTTAACCTTAGTTTTAGACAGCTAATAATGCTGTCTAAAAAAGTTTCTGTGAACTGGACATTAGCTTTTAGATTTATATTTTTATAAAAACTTATGTTCTATCAGTAGCAACTGTTTGTAAAAATGTCTTGTTACCAATATCTTTGGAAAATGCATTGGACTGCAGGTTTTCAGATTTGTAATTTTCAGTTTTTTATTTTTAATTCCTTTTAAAAGTGCTATTTAAGTCTTTTACTTGAAGGTAACTACCGAGACCATTACTCGTGGAAGCAGCGAATTAAAAGTAACAGTTCAGTTTTACAAACAAAAATAAAAGCTCCGTTGAAGTAATACTCTGCAATAGTATCTACAGCAAACGGCAGTTTAGGCGTCGCCGTTTCACATTTCTAGCCTCCCAGGCCACTCTGTCTAGCTTGGATACGTCATGGAAAGACAGGGCAGGGCAGGGCCGAGTCCAAGGAGTCGCAGCCAAACACCCCACCCCATCCCCCAATCTACGAAGAATTATACGCCGCGGCCTGTAGTCAGGCTCCTCCCCTCCCCCACACCACTCTGTAGCGCAAGCTAATGGGAGTCGCCGCCCGTCATTGAGAACCAAGCAGCACAGAACTACACTGCCCAGAATGGCTCACGGTGGCAACATGTAAGCGCCAATCCATTCACCTGATGTTCCGCGCGAGGTACCACCTCCTCACTACTTCGATTTGGGCTTGGCAGCGGTCTACAACAGTAGTATCTCCGCGCGGCTTCTACTGGCGCTCCGGCACCGAGGTCTCCGTCTCTGGCTTTACCTTCTTTCCTTCGTCGGGCGGCAGTGACAATCAGCCGATGGAAGACCAGGAGTGATTTTTACTATAGAAATGTCTTTCAGAGGCCGGCTTTCCGGACCGAGGCAGCGGATATGATTGAGGAAGGCAGGTGATAAGTAAAGCTGCAGCAGCGGTAGAAATTCCCTTGGATGCCCGTGAACAAAATCCATACATCTTTCCCCTCTCAAGTGCAGAAACTAAAGACGCAGGGCGGCTGCCAACACGACTTTTATACATAGCCTGGAAGCGACAGAGGAGGGCTCAATTATATTTAGAGCGTGGCTTAAAAAGAGCCAATAGAACCCCTCGCTGTAGTGACATTTCAGCGAGAAATCGTGCGTGGATGTCCGGCCTCTATAGTTTTCCATTCTGTTCATTAATGACCGCTTTTGTTTACAGGGCGACAATTTGCATCCATTTTCTAGGCAGCTCTGCATGCTGGGAAATGTAGTTTGTAGCCTTGGAGCCATTACCGTGGGCAAAGTTTTCACGTCGCCGGTCTTGCTTCTACCCGTGTCCTGGTATGACCTTTTGAAAGCAGAAGGGAGAACCTTGCAGACGCAGCGGCTACGATTTTCTAATTTTCTCGGCTCCAGCAACTCCCAGAAAGCTTCTTGGGGATAATTACAAGGGTATGTGTGGATGTTTGCAGTGTAGCCATAGCGCCTTCTCAAAAGTGGCAATATGAGAAATTAAATACCTGCAATCACCATAAAGTAGAGAAATCATAAAAGAAAAAGAAAAAAAGATTTATTTTACAGACTATTAAATTGTTGCTACATATACATGCGGGGCGGGATTAAGGATTTCGACCATCAAATCATAACATGAATTTTTTATCAGTATTTCTCCTCATTACAAAAGAATTACACCAACCAGAATGGCTCGAGATAGCCACACCTAGAATACTGCATCCAGTTTCGATCACCACACTATTAAAAAAAGATGCTGAGACTCTAGAAAGAGTGCAAAGAAGAGCAACAAAGATGATTATGGGCCTGGAAGCTAAAACATGAACGGTTGCAAGAACTAGACATGGCTAGTCTAGTGAAGAGAAGGACAAGAGGAGACATGATAGCCGTGTTCCAATATTTGAGGGGCTGTCACAGAGAGGTGGGGGACAACCTATTCACCAAAGCACCTGAGGGCCAGACAAGGAACAATGGATGGAAACTGAACAAGAAGCAATTCAACCTAGAAATGAGGAGAAATTTTCTGACAGAACCATCAACCAATGAAGTGGCTTTCCTTCAGGGCTTGCATTCAGGCGTTGTGGGTGTTTCATCACTGGAGACTTTCAAGAAGAGACTGGACAGACACTTGTCAGAAGGTATGGGGTCTTCGGCTTGAGCAGGGGGTTGGACTAGATGACCCTTCCAACTCTGTTATTCTAATCAGAAACTACTTAACAATATTCATATAAACAAACATTTCAGGATTTTTTTAACGATCAGGTAAAACTACTATGTAGGTTTGGAATCTAAATAAAACATCTGGTATTTTAAAAAAAGGTTGCGGCATCCTGGCAGTAATTTTTTTTTTATAATTTAATTTTTTCTGAAGGATTGAATTTTCCTGTTTGTTTATCCAGTGTGATAAAACATTGTGTAAATACTTTGTAAAGTTAAAAAGGAGTTAATGGTTTCTCAAACTGCTATTACAGTATGTGATAATGGAGTATATTTTATATGAGAAGATAATGTAAGAAATGTTCGTAATGGAATTTAAAGGTAATGATACATAAGAGTTCTGTACCTATTTTACAAATATATTTGTCATGTTGGAAAATCTATGAGCTAAGTAAGTAGGAAATAGATTTATTCAAGTGACCTCAGATTCTTACAGCATTTATCCATTTGTCTATCTTATCTGATGGTAACCAAAGAGATTGTTTAACTAATGGAAAAAATCAAGATAGAAAATATGTCTATAGATTGTAATAAAAGTTAGCAACTAAAAATAGATAATGAACATCATTTGCAAGCCAGTTTTGTACAGATCATTAGTAATACCTTGGGTACTACCTAGTTAAATGTAGCACAGTGTTGTACTGTCATCTAATGTTTCAATTGCATTTAATCACCAAGTGAGGATATGTTGGAAACAAATCAATTTGCAATGTCATAAACTTTCTTAAATTGCCAACTATAGTGAGCTGTAAGTACTAGAGTAAGTCTCATTAGTAAGGTCAGCCATCAGTAACTGAGTTTAAACAGGCTTGGGATAAACATACATCCATCATCTGACTTTTTTAAAAAAAAAAAAACAAAACTAAATTAATAATCCCAAAACAACTGGAGCACCAGTTGAATACCATCAGCATTGACCAAATCACCATCAGTTAGTTGCAAAAGTTAGCTTTGCTCAGAACAGCTTACATCTTGTGACAATACCTTTAAATCCATCAAACATCCACATCTGCCTATACCAGTTTTATCACCATTTCATATTTTATTCTTTATAAAATCTAAATGACCTATAATATACAAGTGTTTTTTCCTACACATTTACACCATAATTTTATTTCAAAATAGCTGAAATAAATCAGTTTTAAAATGCATACTTATGAGACAGATTTTTCTTCTGAAAGTGCTAATATTTGATGAATAATAATGTACATGTTGCCCAGTATATCTTGACATTTACGTTCTATCCATTATAACATTATAAAGTAATATATTTTCTTCAAAAGTGCAGTTGACAAAATTGGCTTAGGCTTAGGCTGAAGCAGTTGAACTACAAGGCCTTCTCTGATTCACATTATTGTGAATATAGGGAAGAAAACTATTTGGTGAGCATTACAACTACAGCTGCTCTTTCTGTAATGTTGCATTTCTCAGTGTAGTGACTAGTGAAATTGAATTTGCTTGGGATCCACTCTAGCTTAGAGAGAAGTTCCCTGAAGATGGGCTCTGGTACAAGTCCAAAAACTCAGAAGACAAAACCTCTAGAGTCTGGTCCCAGTGACAGATCCAGATTGGATCCTGTAACATTATCCTGGGACACATATATTCACCTTCATTTGTTGAATTTGTTCATTTAGAGCAGGTTCAATCATAAGATGACTGAAGATAGAACTGTGCCAGGGACCAAAATCATTTTTTTCTACCTTATGAACTATCCAGCTAAGACTGAGAAGTTCTTGTGTTCTTTTGAACACCAGAGATGAAGGTTGCCTTTGTTTTATTCTTCAAATAAATACAATACTGTTTTGCACGTCATAGTTATTGCTCTAGATTTTTGAGGTGTGGCATTAGAATTTCATTCCAGTGATGACAGCTGAAACCTATCATTACTCTTTGTAGGAAGCAAGTTGGACAAGAAAGGAATTTTATGAATGTTTGAAATGTATGCAATATACTTCCTGATAGGATGCCACAGATTTTTTTGGCATCTTTTAATTATTTTTGAGACCATGTTTTATTAGCTGACTGCATATTAAGGAAAGAGAATTTGAAATATGTTATACATAGGCATTATTTTCAGCTGCCCTATACTGTAACAAAAAATGGGAGGCTAAAAGTAACAACTTAAAAAACAAGGACATAAATGTATGAAGATTCAACACAGAATTAAATCAGCATCAAATAAGATAAAAGGCTTATTGAAGGAAACAGATTTTTTTTATAGATGGGCTAAGATATCATTAGATTTTAGTAATTTATATATGTATTTTAATATAAAGAGATGATATCTCTTTATGAATGTGGCAAATTCAGAAGTGGTTCTTCCTCCCACTCACTCTTGTCTCTACATTATTTTAATTTCCTTTGTCATTCCATACAGTTTGCCTGACACAGTATATCACAGAAGTGAGTACACCCCCTCAAATTATGTAAATATTTAAGAATATCTTTTCATAGGACGACACTGAAGAAATGACACTTGGCTACAATGTAAAGTAATGAGCATAAAGCTTGTATAACAATGTAACAATGCTGTCCCCTCAAAATAATGCAACAGACAGCTGGCAAACTGTCTAAACTGCTGGCAATAAAAGTGAGTACACCTCTAAGTGATAATGTCCAAATAGGGCCCAAAATGTCAATATTTTGTTCAGGCACCATTATTTTCCAGCACTGCCTTAGCCCTCTTGGGCATAAAGTTCACCAGAGCGTCACAGGTTGCCACTGGAGTCCTCTTCCACTCATCTGTGATGACGTCACGAAACTGGTGGATGTTAGAGACCTTGTGCACCGCCACCTTCCATTTCAGGATGCCCCATAGATGCTCAATAGGATTTGGGCCTGGAGCAGTGGTGAAATCTAATTTTTTTTTGCTACTGGTTCTGTGGGCATGGCTTGGTGGGTGTGGCTTGGCTTGGCTTGGCTTGATGTGACTGGGTGGGCATGGCCAACTTTTTTTACTTTTTAAAAGTATTTTTTACTAGTAAAATACTTCAAAAGTTAAAAAAAAAAGGTTCCAATGATTAGCACCTGACCAGCCTGACCCCCCTTGCCAAGCCAGACCCCAATGCCTCCAAAGATTGCCCACCTTTCTACCTCAACCACCCAGTCTGGGAGATAACGGGGTGGGGAGAGAGAGAAACAAAGCACTCAGCTGCTCCCCCTTTTCACTCACTCTGAGCTTCCTGCTGAAGATTTTCACGCCTTGCTTCACACGCCTGGGATCATTTCCCTCGTTTTCTTCCTCCTCCTCTCCATCTTCCAAATAGAAAACCGCCAAGAGCAAGTGCAAAAAGAAGTGCTTGCTTGCTCCTGGCATTTTTCCATTTGTAGGAAGCTTTCATACCTGAAGGCAAGTCTGGCTTCCTGTGCTGCTCGCTAAAAACCTCACCAGTACTGCTGTGTGCATGGGTTGTGTGTGTGTGTGTGTGTGTGTGTGTCTTTGCTCCTGGTCTTTCGCAGCAGCCCATGCCCGAAGTTTCATCCCTGGCCGGCTGAACTGGAGGTGGGGAAATTTACCCCTTCTGGCCTTGCCTGGGCTGGGCTGGCTGAAGCCGCCCTCAGATCGCACTCGTTGGGTGGTGGGTCCGCTCAGGGGAGCCACCTTGGGGATTGAGCGGGTCCGAGTGCTGCCATTCCAAGCCTGCCGGGGGCAACTACCACCTCACCTGTTGCACCTCCCGGGCAGGCCAGTTGGGGATCTCCCGAGTGCAGCAGGGGTGGGGCGAGGTGCCTTTAAGATGAACAGCCAGGGATGGGACATCAAGCATGGGCTGCTGCGAAAGACCAGGAGTTCAGGCTCAGAATGTCAGTGCCCGGATCCACTCCGGGGTGGTGGGTCCACTCGAGGGAGCTGCCTTGGGAATCGTGCGGTGTGATGGCCGATTTCCAATGCTCTTAAAAGCCCCGTAGCGAGAGGAAGAAAGCAAAAGCCGACAGCGCGAGGGTGCTCCGGGAGGGCAAGTGAGCCACAGACGTGCAGCATGTGCAGCAGCCCCGGGATGTCTGTCATCCCACCTGCCCTCCCAGAGCACTGCCACTTCGCCGCCTTTCGCTTTCTTCCTGGTCCCGCCATGAAACGAAAGCGAACAACGGCAGGGTTGCTTCAGGAGGTTGCTTCGGGCAGACAGACGTCTATAGTCAGGTGATGAGGGAGGGTGGTGAGAATGGCAGCGGTGGCCCCTTCCACGCGCAGCACACAGCGGGGGCTGCGTATGCCTCCCTGCCTGCACCATGTTCTTCTCCAGCCGGCCGCGCAACTACAAGTGTTTGCAATCTGCTCTTTGGGAAGATGAAGGGCTACCTGCGCTGGCCTGCCTGGGTAAACGCCGCTGCCCAGGCTGAAGGGAAAGCACTGCAGACTCCATGGTAGTGTGGCCAGGCCTGGCCCTCTCCCCTCACGGGGGCTGCTGCCCCGCCGGCAGTCCCCGGCCACTGCCAGCTTCTGCCCCTCTTGCTACAATTCACCGCCAGGAAGCTGCGCCGCAGCTGAACCTCCTTCCCCTGGAGCGCTGGACTCTGCAGGCCAAGTTTGCAGAGGTGCTGGCAGGCAGCTGGCCGGGTGCGAATCCAGTGGGCTGCTTTGAAGCCCCAAGCCCCACAGAGCCAGCACAGGAGGCACGGGTGGAAGGCGGCCTTTTCGGCAGCATCCCCCTCCCCTCTTTGGATCGACCTGCAATCTGCCTTTGAAGGTTTTTTTGGTTTTGATTTACATGCCGCCCTTCTCCGGAGACTCAGGGCGGCTTACAATGCGTTAAGCAATAGCCTTCATACTTTTGTATATTTATACAAAGCTTATTGCCCCCACAATCCAGGTCCTCATTTTACCTACCTTAGAAAGGATGGAAGGCTGAGTCAATCTTGAGCCTGGTGAGATTTGAACTTGGAGTAATTGCAGGCAGCTGATGTTAATAACAATGCTTTAGTCTGCTATGCCACCAGGCTCTTTGCAGAAACAGAGTGGGCGCATGTCCGCTTGCCCTCCCAGAGCACCACTGCCCCTCTCAGCCCCAGCTCAGCATCTGCGTTTCCACCAAGGGCTGCCTGCCCACCCATGGCCAGGACGGACCTCAGAAAGCAAGCTGGGGTGGGGGACCGCCAGGAAGGCAGCATGGAGGGCAGGCAAGCATGGCAGGCTTCCTCCCCCACAGCTCCCTTCCCCGCAGCTCTGCCATGCTTGCTGTCTTCCACGTGGCCTTCCATGTGCCTGCCTTCGCAAGCTGGCCACAGGGATGCCTGGAAGGCAGGGAAGCATAGCAGCACTGCGGGCCGTGGACTGGTTCGGGGGCGTGGTCAGCCAGCGACTGCTACCAGTTCGGCGAACCAGCCCCAATCTCCGCTACTGGTTCTCCCAAACCGGTCTGAACCGGTAGCATTTCACCCCTGGTCTGGAGACATGCTTGGCCAGTCCATCTCTTTTATCCTCAGCTTCTTTAGCAAGGCAGTGGTTGTTTTGGAGGCGTGTTTGGGTTGGTTATCATGTTGGAATACTGCCCTGCGGCCCAGTCTCCAAAGGGAGGGGATCATGCTCTGCTTCAGTATGACACAGTACATGTTGGTATTCATAGTTCCCTCAATGAACTGTAGCTCCCCAGTGCCAGTGGCACTCATGCAACCCCAGTCCATGACATTCCCACCACCATGCTTCTGTAGGCAAGACACACTTGTCTTTGTATTCCTCAGCTGGTTGCCGCCACACACACTTGACACCATCTGAACAAAATGAGTTTATCTTGGTCTCATTGGACCACAGGACATCATTCCAGAAATCCATGTCTTTAGTCTGCTTGTCTTTCGCTGAGGTGTTAGTCCAAGCTGTATCTCAGAATTGACGGTAGGACACAATTTAGTCAGACAACTTCACTTTTGACACAGAGCTCAGATTTGGAAACACATATTCATATTCCCTTGGGTCCGGAAAACCAAAAACACCCCAATTTACAAATCCAATCTTTCCATGAGGAGTTTGACCAAGTTTAAAATGGGTGGTAGGATTCAAATCAGCCTGACAACTTCACTTTTGACACAGAGCTCACATTTGGAAAAGAAACACATATTAATGTTTTCCAGGGTTGTTAAAGCCCAAAACATGCTCAATTTTCAGATCCTAGTTTTCCCTGAGGTGTTAGACCAGCTGTATCGCAGAATAGGCAGTACGACTCAATTCAGCCAGAAATTTTCACTTTTGAGACAGAGCTCACATCTGGCTGAATTGAGTCTTGCCACTAATTTTGAGATACAGCTTGGTCTAACTCCACAGGAAAAGCCAGGATCTAAAAATTGAGTTTCTTTTGGGTTTTTCGGACCCTCTCTCGGCTACGCCAGTCCGCATCTGGGTGTTGAATGTTGAAGCACCAAAAACGAAATACTAGCTTGGAGAGTCAACGTTTTATTCGCACCAACCGGCACTAGGAAACTCCGAGTTCACAAAGAATGAAATAAAGTCAGCTCTGAGCATTCCAGTTACACAGCTGCCTTTAAAGAAACGGCGCTAAAAATCTTTTGGAACTTCAAAAGCTAGAGGAGTTGCTACATTGATATCAGATAGGGTATATTTTGAAAAAGAACAAGTAATTGTGGATGAAGAAGGAAGATATGTAATAATTGTGGGAAATATTAACAAGGAAAAAGTGACACTGGTTAATTTATATTTACCAAATGAGAAGCAAAAAGAATTTCTTGAAAAAATAACTAAAATTTTGGAAATCGAAAGTGTAGGGAAAGTAATTGTGGCTGGGGATTTTAATTTAATTAGAGATAAAATAGATAGTACTAACCCCACTCGTTGTGGAGGAGCAAATAAAATGGGGACCTTAAATAAATGGATGTTTCAAAACGGTGTGGTGGATGTCTGGAGAGAAGTGAAAGGAACTGAAAGAGTGTACACTTTTTACTCTAAGATACATAATACATATTCAAGAATTGACTATATCTTAGTTTCTAAAGATTTGTTGAATAATGTGGATAAGATAGATGTGGGAATTTTTAAGGATTCTGATCATGCAGAAGTTACGATGGAAATAGATTTTAATTCTGAGAAAAAAGGAAGTTGTTGGAGATATGATGAAAAACTGTATAAAAATGAGGAAGATAAAAAATGGATATTTAAAAAATGGGAAGAATGTTGGAGATTGAATGATAATGGAGAGGTTAAATTTGAAATTGTTTGGGATGCGATGAAAGCAGTGTTTAGAGGGGAAAGTATCAAGTTATCAAGCAGAAAATATAAAAATTATAAAAATAAAATTGAAAAAGATAAAAGCCAGATTAAGAAATTGGAAAATCAATTTTTGCTTACTAAAGAAAAAATTTTTTTGGAGGAATTAAATTTGCTAAAAAATAAATTGATAGAAGAAGATATAGAATTGGTAAAAAAAGAATATGAGATATTTAAATAGGAATTTTTTTGAATTTAGCAATAAAAACTCTAAGTTATTGGCAAGGATGGCGAAAAATAAAAGAGAGAAGAGAGAAATTGGAGCCTTGATAGATGATAAGGGTATAAGACGCTATAAAAAATTAGAAAAATGTGAAGTGGTCAGGAACTTTTTTCAAAATTTATATTCGAAAAAATTAATTGATCGGGGAAAACTGAGAAGCTATTTAGAAAAACATGTTGTGAAAATTGACCAGAAGATATAACACAAGATGAGATTAATGGAGTAATACAAAAAATAAAATTAGGGAAAGCTCCAGGTGAAGATGGATTACCTGCTGAGTTTTATAAAGAATTTAAGGAAATAATAATACCAAAATTGCAAAAACTATTTAACGGAATTTTACATGGTGGAGAAGTTCCATTGTCATGGAACAGAACGGTGATATCTATAATCCCTAAACCAGATAAAGACTTAGAAAGGATTGAGTCCTATCGGCCCATCTCTTTGATTAATCAAGATGCAAAGATATTTACTGCCATTATAAGTAATAGATTAAGTAGATTTATAGATAGATATATAAGTTATAACCAAGTAGGTTTTGTGAAGGGTAGATACATGAGTGATATTGTCAGAAGAGTATTAAATATTATAGATGTTGCTGAATATAATGCTGATAAAATAGGTATAATATCATTAGATATTTTTAAAGCTTTTGACTCTGTACAAAGGGAAACTATTAAAACAATTGTTGAGGTACTAGGTTTTGGTAATAAGTTTATACATGTTATTTCAAAACTGTATCAAAAAAGTAGTGCAAGAGTGAAGGTGAATGGAAGGCTGACAGAAGAGATAAGATTGGAAGCGGGTACAAGACAAGGATGTCCCCTGTCTCCAACATTATTTTTATTGGTTATGGAAATTTTGACTAAAATGATAGAAAAAGATGAAGAATTGGAAGGGCATAAGGGATATAAGATAAATCTGTATGCGGATGATACTTTGATTATTTTGAAAGATATAGAGAAAGATTTGAAAAAGATACATAAGCATTTGGAAGAATTTGAGGAAATGACAGGTTTGAAAATAAATTGGTCAAAATCTGAATTATTAATGAATAATAATGGTAAGGAGTGGGAGAATATGCAAGAACAACTTGGGATAAGGATTAAAAAAACATTGAAATATTTGGGCATAACACTTTCACTCAAAGTTAAAGAAATGAAAAAATTAAATTATGATGTGATGAATGAAATTGAGAAAAAGATAGATAAATATAAAATGATAAAGTTGTCTTGGTTTGGTAGAATTGCAATGTGTAAGATGATGTTGTTGCCAAAGTTTAATTTTTTATTTGAGATGTTACCGTTAAACTTGACAGAGAAAGATATTGAAGGATATCAGAAGAAATTGGATAAATTTTGCAATGGTGGGAAAAGACCTAGATTAGTGAAGAAAATGTGGTATCAAAATCAAAAGGAAGGTGGATTAGGAATCCCCAAACTACTCAATTATTATTGGGCTTATGCTATTCGGACTGTGGTAAAAATATTTAAAGGTGAAGATAGTCATTGGAGAGATTTAGAATTAAAGGACATCAAGAGATTTGGCTCAACATGGTTTTTAGATAAAGCAAAATCAAAATGTGTAATTAATAGCTATTGGTTAAAGAGACTGAGTAAAATTTGGAACAAATTTGTTAAAATTTTAATTCCAGATATAATTTTCTTAGGGAAGACAATTGAAAATTGGCCGATTAAAACTAATATAAGTCGTGATAGGGTAATGGAAGATGAAAATATACAAACTATAATAGATTGGTTAAAAACTTCAGAAAATGAAAGGAGGAAAAAAGAAATCATTGAAAAATTGGGTTTAGGATGGTTTGAAAAAATACAGATAGAAAAATGGACTAAGAAGGTAAGGGACAATTGTTCGATAAGTAGAAGTAAAACTGAATTTGAATATTTAGTATTCCAAATTATGAAAGATGAAATTGGGCTAAAGGGACTCGTTAGTAAGATATATAAGATTATAAATTTTGATGGAAAACCACAAAGGGTGATGAAGATGAATTGGGAAAAAGAACTTAATATTAAAATATCAGATTTAGATTGGAACGTGAATTGGAAGAGTAGAATTATGAAGACTTTATCTGTGAGGATTAAAGAGCATAATTATAAGGTTGTTTGGAAATGGTATTTGACTCCATTAAGATTGTCATTGATGGATAAAAAAATTAGTAAACAATGTTGGAGATGTGACATGGAATTAGGGACTTATGAACATATGTGGTACAAATGTGATAAAGTTAAAAAGTTTTGGCAACAATTGGAGGAAATGATATTTGAAATGATGGGGAAAGCAATAATATTGAGACCAGAAACTATATTACTGTTGATAATTAAGGAAATAGAACCAACAAAATATGAGAAAGAATTGATTAGAATTATGATTATAATGGGTAGAATTATAATAGCCAGATATTGGAAATTAGATGTGAATTTTAGAATAGAAGAATGGTATTGTGAAATGTGGAAATTAGCTTTAAATGATAAAATGACATGTGATATTAAAATTAGAAATGGTGACTATAAAGAAGATATTTTCTGGAAAATTTGGAAACCATTTGTGGACTATGCGCTGGGAAAATTGGATGCTTCAGTACCTGTACCCCGAGAACGTGGATTTTGGCGATCATGAGGATATATCCGAAGAACCAAATTTTCCTTTCTTATGTATAGCACAGGGTGAAATATTGTATATGTTGTTTGTAATGTTAGTAATTTAAAATATAAAATGAATAAAAAAATTAAAATATAAAAAAATAAAAAAATAAAGAAACGGCGCTGACCACACCCCCACCCCACTCCCTTAATAGCCTAATTGCCTCCTTAAGTGCCTCCTTAATTGCTCTTTACAGCTGGTTTCAGTTCTTGATGCAGCGTTTCTGTGGTTGGTAGCCTGGTTTCGTAGTCAAACTCTGATGTGATGTGATGTGTTATCGCAGCCTAAATGCATCTAATCACCACCATCATTACTAAACAAGCCTACCCGTCACCATCCCTAAACCCAAGTACTGTGTGTGCTTTGACATGGCTCCATCAAACTGCCTCTCCCTCCGGTGAGTATGGCGAGCAGAGCAGAATGCAGACTCGACACCCTGGGGAACATGAATATGTGTTTCTTTTCCAAATGTGTGCTCTCTGTCAAAATTGAAATTTTCTGGCTGAATTGAGTCCTACTGCCAATTCTGCGTTACAACTGGTCAAACACCTCAGGGAAAGCTAGGATCTGAAAATTGAGTGTGTTTTGGGCTTTTCACATCCTGGGGAAGATGAATATGTTTCTTTTCCAAATGTGAGCTCTGTCTCAAAAGTGAAGATTTCTGGCTGAATTGAGTCGTACTGCCAATTCTGCGATACAGCTAGTCTAACACCTCAGGGAAAGCTCAGATCTGAAAATTGGGTGTGTTTTGGGTTTTCCAGACCCAAGGAAATATGAATATTTATTTATTTATTTATTTATTAGGCATATTTCTATGCCGCCCACTCTCTGAGAACTTTGGGCGGCTTACACCAAAGACAGTATACTAAATAGCATATTGCCCCCTAACAATCTGGATCCTCATTTACCCACCTCGGAAGGATGGAAGGCTGAGTCAACCTTGAGCCACTGAGATTTGATCCACCGATCTGCTGAACTAGCAGTCAGCTGAAGTAGCTGCAGTACTGCACTATAACCACTGCGCCACATCGGCTATATATGTATTCTGTATGAATATGTGTTTCCTTTGAGCTATGTGTCAAAATTGAATTTTTCTGGCTGAATTGAGTCCTACTACCTATTCTGCGATACAGCTGGTCTAACACCTCAGCGAAAGCTAGGATCTGAAAATTGAGTGTGCTTTGGCATTTCAGACCCTGGGAACATGAATATGGGTTTTTTTTCCAAATCTGACCTCTGTGTCAAAAGTGAAGATTTCTGGCTGAATTGAGTCCTACCGCCAATTTTGAGCTCAGCTTGGTCTAAGTCCTCAGGAAAAGCCAGGATCTAAAAATTGAGTTTCTTTTGGGTTTTCCGGATCCTGGGGAACATGAATATATGTTTTGTTTGCAAATCTGTGCTCTATGTCAAAATGGAAATTTTCTGGCTGAATTGACTCCTACTGCCAATTCTGTGATACAGCTGGTCTAACACCTTAGGGAAAGCTAAGATCTGAAAATTGAGTGTGTTTTGGGCTTTTCACACCCTGGGGAAGATGAATATGTGTTTCTTTTCCAAATATGACCTCTGTGTCAAAAGTGAAGATTTCTGGCTGAATTCAGTCCTACCACCAATTTTGAGATACAGCTTGGTCTAAGTCCTCAGGAAAAGCCAGGATCTAAAAATTGAGTTTCTTTTGGGTTTTCCAGACCTGGAGAACATGAATATATATTTCCTTTGCAAATCTGTGCTCTGTGTCAAAATTGAAATTTTCTGGCTGAACTGAGTCCTGCTGCCAATTCTGCGATACAGCTGGTCTAACCCCTCAGGGAAAGCTAGGATCTGAAAATTGAGTGTGTTTTGGGTTTTCCAGACCCAAGGGAACATGAATATGTGTTTCCTTTGAGCTATGTGTCAAAATTGAAATTTTCTGGCTGAACTGAGTCCTACTACCTATTCTGCGATACAGCTGGTCTAACACCTCAGGGAAATCTAGGATCTGAAAATTGAGGGTGCTTTAACAACCCTGGGGGAAATGAATATGTGTTTCTTTTCCAAATGTGACCTCTGTCTCAAAAGTGAAGTTATCTGGCTGAATTGAGTCCTACCGCCAATTCTTAGGTAAAGCTGGTCTAAGTCCTCATGGAACTCTCGAATCTGAAAATTAAGTGTGCTTTTGGCATTTCAGACCCTGGGGAACATGAATTATGTGTTTCTTTTCCAAATGTGAGCTCTGTGTCAAAAGTGAAGTTGTCAGGCTGAATTGAGTTTTACCGCCAAATTTGAGCTACAGCTTGGTCAAACTCCTCATGGAAAGCTCAGATCTGAAAATTGGGTTTGTTTTTGGTTTTCCAGACCCTAGGGAACATGAATATTTGTTTCCTTTGAGCTATGTGTCAAAACTGAAGTTTTCTGGCTGAATTGAGTGCTAATGTCGAGTGTCAAATATCCCTCGAAACCACATCTCCTTGACAGCATGGAAGACCATGGTGGGGGGGGAATACCGTCGGAGGATCCTGAACATCCAAATGGACTCTAGCAACGGAACACGGTGGGGGGGTGTTGCGCTAGGACAGCATGCACACTAATAGTGGGTGATGGACGGGGCACAGGAAGAGGGGGGGTGGACTACAGAAACAGGGACAGGAACGTACATTAGTTTCTGAGGGGATAATAACGGGGCGGAGAATGACGTCAAACGCCTGTGACCGAAGGCAAACGAATGAATGAAACAAGTGGCAGATTTGACTGTAACAGCTGTGAGGGATTGCCTGATGATTGTTAACCGTGTCCATGCCCTATAAAACTGAACGGGCTGGGAGCTCAGGCATCTCCGACTTTGTTTCTGCTTAGCAGCTTAGTGCCTACTGTACATCGCTATGTTGCTCTCATTAAACCGGGTTTTGGATCGAATCCCTCCTTTCTTGTGTGCGTGTGTGTTTGTTCACCCCGGCGAAGCACTGGTGGCTCCAGAGGGGCTGAGAGGAAGTCAGAGACCTTTCCTTCCATCTTCAAGAAATTGAGGGAGCAATGGCAGAAGGGACGGAAGAGGGGGTTGCCATTCTGGATTTGGAAGTGCCTGAAGGTACAAAGAATGGAAAAGAAGAACGGGGGAGGGATGTGAACAGCTGGTGGTGTGTCCCAAACAGGGAGCGGTTCAACCAGAGGAGAAGCAGAGGAGTCAGGATATTACAGTTGCAGAGAATACCCAGCCCTCCTCAGGACATTGTGGCATGGTTCGGCTTTGTGGGGAAAACTGGGGTTTCAGGTGCCAACCCCTCCCCCCTCAGGCCCGCAATATCAAGGCTGGAGAGAATGACAATGGACTGACAAAGAAGTGGGATTATTCCACTGGACCGGGAGTGACCACTATGGACTTGTTGAGGGAGAGGTTTGGGGAGGCCAGCTTTAGGGATGCTCCTTTCTGGCAGCCATGGGCCCCAGGGTTGGACTCGTCAGCTGCCTGGCAGGGAGGGGGTGGACCACCATTGGTAGGAATGTCTGATAGATTCCGGCTGGCCAGTCCCAAATTGAGGGTGGAAAAAGAGCGGTATCGGGTGAGGGGGGAGGAACCCACCAACCCCGAGATGATAACCATGTTGGGTGCACATGGAGCAGCCCAAACCCACGGGAGGGTCCAGCAAGAAAGGGAAAGAGAACCAGCTGTCAGGCATCAGCAGACAGAGGCACGGAGGAGCTATCAGAGAGGTGAAAGCTCTGCATGTAGTAGGGATTCAGTGTCCATTTGGGTGCCTGGACTGTGGCCACAGCAAATCCCCTGGGGGCCCCCTCCGTTTCAGGCTACTTTTGACAGCAATCCGGAACGTGTTGCTGTCTTTTTGAGCCAAGTAATCAGCTACATGGATGCCTATGGATATTTCTATCCCTCTCCATGGGCGAGAATGGTGGCTATTACCATGGCCTTAACTGAAGATGCAGCTGACTGGGTAGCTGGGTTACACAACCTGCACGTCAGGGAGCTCGCGGACTTAGGTCGCTTTCTGGAAGCCTTGCAGTGTAGGTTCGAGGTCCTTATATAGTGGAGTGGTATAAAGCGGCCGTAGAGCTAGATATTGGTTTAAAGGAGTTTTGTACACAAGGCAAGGGACTAGGCCAACCACATAAACTGTTGGAAAGACCGTAAATGAGCCGAGGAGTAGTGAGACCGAACATGCCTACAGGAACCAGGGCTGATGCTCCTCTAAGACGTCCGCATTGATGTTACCAATGTGATCAGGAAGGGCATAGAGTCATTGAATGTCCACTTCCACCACTCCGGGTATCAACACCACAACCATTGGATCCTGGGGAGAGAACCAAACCATGGTCACAAGTGACATCAGAACGCTCCCGCATTGCAACTCAAGCAATAGATAGCGGCCTTGGTAGACGTGAAGAAAGCCATTGTCACCCAGGAATCGCTCGGGTACTAGAGGAGTCGGAGGTTATTGAAGACGAAACGGATCCTCGGGATTCCATGGTATGTGCCCCCATACGTCCATTTATAGTCCAGGTGACATTGAAACATCCATAAACGGGTAAGGCAAAATACCTAGGGGCTTTGATTGATACTGGGTGTACGCCACTGACCTCTATTATGGAGGTCAGTGGCGGAGAGTCTGGGTCTCCATATCATGGCTCTGCAGAATCCCAATTAATTCGAGCAAATGGACAGCTCAACCCTAGGCAGACAGCCTACTACACATGTAACAGAACTGGTGAGGTTTGAAATCGGACAACATTGGGAGTTGGTGCGGTTTGTAGTAGTGGAGACAATGATAGAACCTGTTATCCTGGGGCTATCATGGTTGGACAAGTGGAAGCCCACCATTTGGTGGGAGGGGGGTTACCGCAAACTGAGAATGGTAATGGGTCCTAAACCCCCAGAGGATGATCATGGTATAGGAGCTGTGGGGAGGGAGACACAGTCATCCCTATTGGAGGAGGTCCCGAAGATATATTGGGATCTGAGATGAGTATTCAGTGAAAAGGAATGTGAATCCCTTCCACCACACTGTCCCACCGACTGTGCAATAGAACTGAAGCCTGGTCTTCAGTTGCCCAAGCCTTGTATGTATGTGATGACTCCCCAGGAACTGGAGGAGCTATGCCGATATATCGATAGCAATTTGGCCAGAGGCTTCATAAAACCCAGCAGATCCCATATGGCAGCACCGGTACTGTTCAAAGAGAAGAAAGATGGTGGCCTTCACTTATGTGTTGATTTTCGGGGTTTGAATGCAGTATGTGTGGAACCACTGTACCCGTTGCCCCTTATGACAGACCTGCTCTCCACCTTGGCAACCGGTAAGATTTTCCCCAAGCTCGACCTAAGAGAAGCGTATTACAGAGTCTGTATTCGTGACGGTGATGAGTGGAAGACACAATTCAACTGTCCTTTTGGTAGTTATAAGTTGCAGGTCATGCCATTTCGGTTGCAGGGGGCTCCCGCGGTATTTATGCAATTTATTAACAGCATGCTCTATGACAGTGGTTCTCAACCTTCCTAATGCCGCGACCCTTTAATACAGTTCCTCATGTTGTGGTGACCCCCAACTAGGGGTGGGTTCTAAATTTATTTACTACCGGTTCTGTGGGCGTGGCTTATTTTGTGAGCGTGGCTTGAAGATCATGTGACTGGGTGGGCGTGGCTAGCTGGTCATGTGACCGGATGGCCATGGCTATGTGTATAGGGACTACTCAGAGGGCTGAAAAAAGTCATTTCTGACAGGTCCTCGCACTTTTGACTGGTCCTCACACTTATGACCATCCTCACATTTATGCCCGTGCAGCATTCTTAACAACCGTGTCACTCATTTCACAACGGCTTCTCTTCACCATGGTGACAAGATAGGGCAAAAACCTAAAATGTGAGGACAGTCGTAAGTTCGAGGACTGGTCAAAAGTGCGAGGACCAGTCAAAAATAACTTTTTCAGCCCTCTGAGTAGTCCCTGTGCACGAAAGGACTACCCAGAGGGCTGAAAAATGTGATTTCTGACAAGTCCTCGCACTTTTGACCGGTCTTCACACTTATGACTGGTCATCATTTATGCCCATTTTAGCATTCTTAACAACCATGTCACTCATTTCACAACTGCTTCTCTTCACCATGGTGACAAGATAGGGCAAAAACGTAAAATGTGAGGACAGTCGTAAGTTCAAGGACTGGTCAAAAGTGCGAGGACCAGTCAGAAATAACTTTTTCAGCCCTCTGAGTAGTCCATATGCATAAAAGGATACAGCAATAGAGAGGGATGAAGGAAGGGAAGGGAAATTAGAGTAGAAGGGAGGCTAAGAGAAGGAGGAAGAGAGGAGGAGAAGGAGAAAGGAAGAGGAAGTAGGGAGGAGAAGAAGAGGGGGAGGAAGAGAAAGTAAGAAGGAAAGAAAAGAGAGAGGTGGTAGGTTTGAGGAGAAAGATTGCTGTACAATAAAAAAGATGAAAGGGAAGAAAGCCAACCCCAAACAAATATAAAGATATTAAGATAAAGAATGAATTGTTAAACTTTAAAGAATAAGAGAACAAATATGAATAAATAACAATAATTAGAAACACACATACAAACATACAATGTATTTTCTTTGAACAGAGTATTTGGCCGGTTCACAAATTTAAACAGTGTTTAGTCATTTCAATTAAATTTACAATTTCTATATTTCCTTTTTGCCATATTTATTCCTCATCTATTTTTTAAAAAAACCAATATTACCCTTCATCCTCATCTCTAATCTTAATCAAATTCAATTTTTCCCTTTTATTCTATATTATACCCCTTCCCATTGTCATCTATTTTTATATCCATCTTCACATTGGTTAATTATGGAATATTACAGTTGTTTAATATAAATTCAACATTTTAATATAAATCAATTAGTTATATAACTATCTTTTTTGTATATTAATCAAAATGAACATAAATATACCAATTATTTCCATGCAATCCAATTTCTTACAAATCAATTAATTATATTTACCAATAATAATAAACCAAATAATTTCCCCCATATATTCCTCCAAACCACAACTTAGCCATTTCTGCTTTCAGAAATATACAATTAATAGTATCTCAATTATTACAATTCCCTAGTTAAATAGAGCTTTTTTTCTTTTGTGTTTTAAAATCTTGAACTCTCCTCTTTTTCCCTAAATTTCCCATTGTTTGCACCTACCTTTTTTGGTGAGGAAAAAGAAAAGAAATTTGCCTGCCTAATTTTCCAACGTTGCAGCAACAGCAAAGCAGTTTCAGTTTCGTTTTTGAGCATAGCTAGGGGAAAAAAATCTGCTCCAGCAAGCAGCAGAGCTCTGAGCAAAACAGCTGAGAGCAAATCAGCTGAGAGTCAGGAGCCGATCTAATCAAGGGCTAATTTGCCTATGCTGAAGCTCCACGGGCCAATAAAATTGCAAAAAAACACCAAACCATTTGTTAAATTCCTGACTCGCCTGCCCCTCGCCCACCACTATTTATTGGCAATAAATAGTGGTGTGGAGGGGCGGGGCAAGGGGCGGGGTGGAACCAGCAGAATCCCACCACTGGTATAGGGCGGCCCTTTGAAGCCCCGCAGCAAGAATTTGAACAGTTTTTTTTTTCCTCTAGCCATCAGCTGGGACTCAGGATGCAGCAATAGATTGGGAGTGGGCGGGGTAAGCGAACGGCCGGCAATCCAATAGAGCAGAGAGTGAGGGTGAGTGAAGGCATGGGGGGGGGGCGAGAGAGGGCTTTGGCGACCCCTGTGAAATGGCCGTTCAACCCTTAAAGGGGTCGCGACCCCCAGGTTGAGAACCGCTGCTCTATGACCATCTGTATCGTGGAGTCCTAGTATATTTAGATGATATCCTGATATACTCCACCACCATGGAATAACATATACAGGTTCTAACAAAACTGTTGAATGCCCAGTTATTTGTGAAACTTTCAAAATGTGAGTTTCATAAAACAGAGATTGACTATCTGGGGTTCAGGATTACAGGGGAGGGGATAGAAATGGACCACAACAAGGTTAAAACAGTGTTGGAGTGGCAGGCTCCAAAGCCCCAAAGGCAGAGCTTCCTCGGGTTTGCTAATTTTTATAGGAGATTCATTCCCACATTCGCTCAGGTAGCCTTACCCCTAACAGACCTTCTGTGAACACGGAATCTGGGTATAGGAAAACAATGGCCAATACAGATATTAGAATGGACACAATCCTGTCAAAGGGCGTTCAAGACCTTGAAGTTTCTATTTGCCAGAGAACCGATACTCTGGCACCCTGATACGACAAAGCCGTTCATGATCCAGGTGGATGCAAGCGAGGTAGCGGTGGGTGGAGTCCTACTACAATGGGACACTCAGGGTATACTCCGCCCAGGCGCTTACACCTCCTGGAAACTAACTCCCACAGAACAGAATTGGACCGTGTGGGAAAAGGAAACTTACACTATCAAATGGGCTCTTCAGACCTGGAGACATTTATTAGAAGGCACCAATGTGCAGTCCGAAGTACGGACAGATCATAAAAACTTGGAAACCCTGCAGACACCCTATAGGTTATCACCTAAACAGGCAAGATGGGCACAATATTTTTGCCTGTTTATGTTTGCTCTGAAGACCATACCAGGAGGCAAGAATTATTTGGTGGATGCTCTATCTCATATGCCCCAATACGAGAGTAAGCGGGACGACTCACCACAAGCCTTGCTGTTTCCGTAACAAACAGGAAATCAAGTGAGGGATATACCCCAAGCGGTGTCCCCCTGGATAGTGGACTTACAAAAGGAAATAGCGACGGACCCTTGGTTAGCAACACATTGCCAATTAGTGACACAGAGAGGAGGACTCGCGTGGAGATACCCCTCGACACCACATCACCTTGACAGCATGGAAGACCATGAGGGGGTGGGAATACCGTCGGAGGATCTGGAACATCCAATGTGAGGGATTGCCTGATGATTGTTAACAGTGTCCAAGCCCTATAAAACCGAACGGGCGGGGAGCTCAGGCGTCTCCGACTTTAAAATGCTTTTGGCATTTCAGATCCTAGTGAACATGAATATGTGTTTCTTTTCCAAATCTGACCTCTATGTCAAAAGTGAAGTTATCTGGCTGCCAATTGGTTATCTGCCACCAATTCTGGGGTACAGCTGGTCAAACTCTTCATGGAACCCTCGAATCTGAAAATTGAGTGTGCTTTTGGCATTTCAGACCCTGGGGAACATGAATATGTGTTTCTTTTCCAAATGTGAGCTCTGTGTCAGAAGTGAAGATTTCTGGCTGAATTGAGTCCTACTGCCAATTTTGAGCTCCAGCTTGGTCTAACACTTCATGGAATGCTCGAATCTGAAAATTGGGTGTGTTTTGGGTTTTCCAGACCTGGGAGAAGATGAATATGTGTTTCTTTTCCAAATGTGAGCTCTGTGTCAATGTGTGTAGATATTCACTTTTGACCAGGGTGGATTTGATTTAAAACAGTTTGATTTAAGTAGTCAGTAAGGCTTGATTTAAATCATAGTTTTCTACATAAAGACTAATTCTTGCTGGTATAACTTTAATATGCAAGTAGATGAAGATTTTTAGAATAACAACTTTTCATATTAGTTTTTTTTATCCCCAGTTTAATAGGTTAGTCATTCATATTTGGACAACTTTTCTGTTGTACTTAGGAAGGAGAAAAATAATCATTACCTTAATAATAACAATTTAAATAGATTTATTCAACTGAAACAATAACATTACAGCATATGTTATTTGTTTAAACAAACATCCATGTTTGTTAACTAATTTGGCTAAACAAAATATATATATTTTAAGAAACTTAGACTGTCAGCCCAGCCTACACATGAAAAACTTAAATACTGTCCTCTGTAGCTCACTCGTCATCTTCATCTTCTTCTTTGTTCATAATCTGGAAAAGAAAAACAAGCTTTCCTGCTTTATTGGGTCCCAAATGATTTCTCAATTTAGAATGAATGAGTCCAAAGGAAGAGAATATTCTTTCAACGCCTGCAGAAGAAGCTACTGCTGTTAAAAGTGAAATCATTACTTGAACAGTCTCTAAATCCAAGCGCTTAAGTGACTTCCACCAGTTCACTGGTATGACTTTCTTTAAAATATCTTCAGCAAACATATATTTCTTGAATAGTTCCCCCTTAGCTTTTTTATTTAAAAAAAACAAAAAGTTCGTTGCATAAACAAACTGGGCAATTTTTTCATCAATTAACTCTTTTTCTAATCTGCTAGTTTTTATCACAAACTTATCTATGGTGGTTCCAGGTGGGAAGGGTTTTTTCTTTCTTTTAGGTGATAGTGATATGTGGCTGTGGGTGTCTGATGATGATGATGCTAATGAAGCACTATCCTGGATGGATAACTCTGAAACTGTAGAACAGGAGGATGGTGATCTTGAAGGTGGATAGTTTCCAGAATCCATGAATTCCCCTAAACAAAAAAGTCAATGCTGTTATTTTATTGTTTATACAATTTCTGCTTATTGTACACAGCACTGCCCCAAAAGGAATATTTGCTTTTCTTCATAACTGTACCAAGTGACAGTAACATGCAGTAATAATAAGAAATATAATTTTGCTCAAACATGACAGTTCAAGGCAGTCTTTAGAAATATGATTCAATAAAAATGTTTACCAACCTGAAGATCCTGCCTGTTCAAATGTGTTTCTTTGGTCATCTTCATCACAGCACTTTTCATGATGTTGCCTCATTCGGGCCACCAGGCCTTGCATTTCTTTGTTGCAGTGTTTGCAGTTTGCACGCATGCCTGCCTTACCGATAGGTAAAGGAACTTCACTAAAATATTGCCAAACTGGGTCTCTTTTACGGCCTGCTGCCATTTGAGGATTTTTCCTCCAAGGAAAGAATGTGATAAACCTCAGGTCATACACACAAAAAGATCCAAAGACTTGTCTGTCTGTGGCTGTGCAGTATTGTGCTCAGAAAGTTTCACTTTCATTTTGTACTGCTTGTCTGCTTGCCCCTTCCTCCTCACACTTAGTTTCACTTTCTTCTTGTGCAGATCTATTCCACTCCAAACAATCAAAAAAATATTGTTTCTATTCTATTCACTGAACTTCTTGAAACTTAGCACTGAAGGGGTTGATTCTGTATTCATAGGTTTGTAGAACAATAGGATTAAGGTCTTTTTCTCAACTCTGTTCATGTTATAACATTTTTGCTGTGAAGAAGAGGCATGTGATCTCTGCTGAGTCAAATTCAGTTTTGAGAACTGCAAAAGTAAAACCAAGCATCTGTGATAATATCTTGTAGGCAAAGAAACTGCCCAATAATCTTACAAAAACTTCTGGAAGAGCATGACATTGTGAATGGATTAATGGAATTTATTTACCAAAAAAATTAAACATATACATCCTTATTCTACATAATTAAAAAACTACTTTATTTCATGACCAATTTTAATAACCTTTGGATGGTAATATATTTTCCTCAAAAAGCATTTTATTTAAAAAAATCCGATTTAAATAAAAAAAATCCAATTTAAATTTAAAAAATCTGATTTTTTTGAGTTTTTTTTAAAAAATCATTGATTTTTATCCACCCTGCTTTTGACACTCAGATTTGGAAATATTCATGTTCCCTTGGGTCTGGAAAACTCAAAACACACCCAATTTTCAGAGCTCAGCTTTCCCTGAGGTGTTAGACCAGTTGTATCACGGAATAGGCCAGTAGGACTCAATTCAGCCTGACAACTTCACTTCTGACACAGAGCTTACATTTGGAAAAGAAACACATATTCATGTTCCCCAGGGTCTGAAATGCCAAAAGCACACTCAATTTTCTGTGTTTAGCACCTCTCAGAATTGGCAGTAGGACTCAATGCAGTCAGACCACTTTTGACACATAGCTCAGATTTGGAAAGGAAACATATATTCATATTCTCCATTTCTGGAAAACCCAAAAGAAACTCGATTTTTATATCCTAGCTTTTCCTGAGGAGTTAGATCAAGCTGTATCTCAAAATTGGCAGTAGGACTCAATTCAGCCAGAAATCTGCACTTTTGACACAGTGCTCACATTTGGAAAAGTAACACATATTCATCTTCCGCAAGGTGTGAAAAGCCCAAAACACACTCAATTTTCAGATTCGAGCATTCCATGAGGTGTTAGATCAAGCTGGAGCTCAAAATTGGTGGGAGGACTCTATTCAGCCTGACAACTTCACTTTTGACACAGAGCACAGATGTGGAAAAGAAACATATATTCATGTTCTCCATGGTCTGGAAAACCCAAACCAAAGTCAATTTTCAGATCCTGGCTTTCCCTGAGGTGATAGACCAAGCTATATCTCAGAATTGGTGGTAGGACTCAATTCAATCAGAAATCTTCACTTTTGACAAAGAGCTCAGATTTGGAAAAGAAAAACACAATCAAGTTGCACAGGGTGTGGAAAGCCAAAATACCACTCCAGTTTGAAATCTAACATTTTCCTGAGGAGTTAGCCCAAGGCGTATCCGAATTTTGTGCACCACTCAATTTAAGGAGCCACGGTGGCACAGTGGTTAGAGTGCAGTGCTGGAGCTGCTTCAGCTGACTGCTAGTTCAGCAGATCAGTGGATCAAATCTCACTGGCTCAAGGTTGACTCATCCTTCTGAGGTGGGTAAAATGAGGAGCCAGATTGTTGGGGGCAATATGCTATTTAGTATACTGTCTTTTGTGTAAGCCGCCCAGAGTCCTCGGAGAGTGGGTGGCATAGAAATATGAATAATAAAAAAATAAATAATAAGCAAGAAAAAATCACTTCTGACACACTCAGATTTTGGAAAGAAACATATATTCAATTTCAGCAGGTTGTGGAAACACTACTCCATTCTCACATGTGAGCTTTCCAGAGGAATTAGCCCAAGTCATGTCTCAGAATTGGCGGTAGGACTCAATACAGCTAGAAAATTTCACCTTCAATACAGCTAGAAAATTTCACCTTTGACACAGAGCTCAGATTTGGAAAAGAAACACATATTCAAGTTAAGCAGGGTGTGGAAAGCCAAAACACCACTCCATTTTGAGATCCGAGCTTTCCTTGAGGAGTTAGCCCAAGGGGGATCTCAGAATTGGCGGTTCTGACACACTCAGATTTTGGAAAGAAACATATATTCAAATTCAACAGGTTGTGGAAACACTACTCCATTTTCACATGTGAGCTTTCCAGAGGAATTAGCCCAAGTCATGTCTCAGAATTGGCGGTAGGACTCAATTCAACCAGAAAACGTCAGTTTTGACACAAAGTCAGATTTGAAAAAGAAACACATTCAAGTTCAGCTGGATGTGGAAAGCCAAAACACCACTCCATTTTGAAATCCGAGCTTTCCTTGAGGAGTTAGCGCCTAGAAGTAGCGAATAAAAGTATAGCAGAAAGTAGTCCAAAGACAGTTTAAGTACATCTAAAATCAAGCTTCCTTAATTTTTCCTCAAAATAATCCAATTCTGGAAGCAAGAGACAAAGTTTCTTCTTTAAACAGCAAACTTTCCACAGTTGCAATTTGCACTTTCATTCTCAAATCTAATCTTTCCATGAGGAGTTTACCAAGCTTAAAATTGGCGGTAGGATTCAATTCAGCCTGACTTCACTTTTGACACAGAGCTCACATTTGGAAAAGAAACACATATTCATCTTCCCCAGGGTGTGAAAAGCCCAATCAATTATCAGATCCGAGCACTCAATTAAGCAAGAAAAAATCACTTTTGACACACTCAGATTTTGGAAAGAAACATATATTCAAGTTCAGCAGGCTATGGAAACACTACTCCATTTTGGAACTTCCGCTTGGCTCCGCAAGCTTTGAAGACGCTCTTTTATGAGCGCCCGATCCCCAGTTCCATAAAAACCCCAGAACATCTGAAAAACAGCTGTCTGGAGGCTTGGAACCCTCTCCCCGGGCAAAGGGGAGAGAGAAGAGTCGACAGGCGGAGGTAGAGCCCCCCAAGTGCGCTAGGAAAAATCCTGGGGCGCAAAGAGTGTGGGCTCCCTATTGAAGCCTGTCAAGCCGCTCCGGACCAGGGACGACTCCGCCAAAGCGGAACTAGAAGCTGCAACCAAAATCTGCTGAAAATCAATGGGGGGACTTTTAACATCTTTTACTTTGATAGCAGACAGAGCAAATCAGGAGAAAACAAAAAAGAAAACTAGCAAGTAACACTTTAACTCCATTTTAAAATGCAGAAAATGGCGTCTGAGGGCAGGAGGAGGAAACTACCAGGGAAAGTGCTTGTTAAGACTTGTTAACATTTGCAACAGTGATACAGCTACTGGATTACACCCTAAGAGAAAGTTTTAAAGTGGAAGCGGCCAGGGAAAGAATTTGGTATTGAGGAAAAGAATTTGGTACTGACTTTAACTATAATCTGGTTTTTATTCTGTGTGGAAAAGAGTTGAATTATTGTCCTGATAGCTGGATGGATATAAAGTGGCTGAAATATGGCTGACAACAGGGCTGGTGAATCAGCAAATTCCCAAGCCATGACTGTCCAGGCTTTTCAAGAACTTCTAGACTCTTTTACTTCAGCCCTGTTGGATACAATTGAAAGGGCTTTTTCAAAAAACAGCTTGGGAAAATATAAGCAGTTGTTAGAGGGACAGCAGGAAATTATTCAGAGGAATTTGTTTTTGGAAGATCAAGAGATGGACAGGATTAAGAGACAGGCTGGCACAGTTGAAACAAAGGATTTGGTGGACGTTTCCATTCAAATGACAGAAAAGCAACAAATAGTTTCTTTATTGCAAGCTTACAATCTTTATGGCAACAAATTTTGGCTATATGGACAAAGAAATGGACTGAATGATTATACAAGCAAGAAGAGACGAAATGGGGATTTCAAGTTAGAAAACGCGACCTCAAGAAGAGAGCGAGTATTTCAGAAACATCAACCTCAAATCACCATTTTAAAAGTTTCAAAAATAAAATTGGGGGGACTGTTGAAAGAATTTATAAAAAAAAAGGATTGGAAAAAATATAGAAAGAAGAGAAGAACAGAAGATTAAGAAAGATATCTTCCTGTGGATTTTGAAATTGGCATCAGGCAAATATGTGTTTTAATGGTATTAAGAGATTTTTAAAATGTTTAACATAAGGTTATATTATTTTAAAATATATATGAGATAAATTGTATAAGCTTTTAAGATGCCTAACCCTTTGAAGCGAAGAGGATTAATGTTAAATTCAGAATTTTATTGCAAAATGATAATCAGTTTTGGATAGTAAAGGGTTGCTCTCTAAAAAGTTAGAGGTATTAAGATGATTAATTGAAAATTTGAAAGACATCCTCCTGTAGATTCTGAAATTTATATTTGGTAAATAAGTGTTTTAAAGGTATTAAGAGATTTTTAAAATGCTTAACATGAGACTATATTATTTTAAAAGATATATGAGATAAAATGTGTAAGATTTTAAGATGAAAAATTTTTCTTCTGTTCAAAAACAGAATGTTCAAAAAGAATGATGTTCGAGGGTATAGAAATGGAATTTATTCATGATTTTTACTGTTTGTAAAACTGCTAAAGTATCGGATTATACATCAAGAAAAAGTTTTTTTTATAAGTAGGAAGAATGAATTTAATTTAATTGGTTTTGAGAATTTATAAAAGGGAGGTTGATGAATTGGAGCAAAGGGAGTTAAAGAACATGTGGGAGTTTTGAACTTTATAATTTGTTAGTTTATTTTAGCATATGTCTTGGCTTGTCGTTCGTTCAGAACTGCGATAGGAAATAATCACCAGTAACACACAGAGAATCAGGGTTTACTTTGGCAATGATAAGCTTGCAGTCAAAAGTAAAGTACAAGTCGGTGTTTTGGTTCAAAATCAGCGCTGGGTGTAATCACACCACAGCGCTATTTAACAAAAACTCAGCCCCTTAAACATACATCCGGTGATTATCAATCAAGCACCCCCCACTCCCTTAACAGTAACAGCTGCGAGCAGCGAGGACAGCAGAATCGGAGAGGCCCGGCAACGTCATCAATCATCGCCCTGAATGCTGCTATCCAGGAACTGTTTGTGTGTTCGCTGCGGCTGCTTATGTCCACTCCTTCGTCTCCCACACCCCCCATTGATGGCGAGCTCCGGCAGGACTCGACAGGCGGCCCCCCCTACCAGGAGCTCACCTATAAATAGAAAGCATACAGATGTTAGTCACTGTTACGATCCTGCATTAGGTTTGTCTGGGTATTTCCGATGGAACCGTTGTATCAATCGGGCAGCGTGAACATCGGGTGCTGCCACCCACGAGGCCTGTGTTACAGGGTATCCTTTCCACCGCACAAGATATTGTAACATCCCCCTACGAACCCTGGAGTCCAATATTCGGTCTATCTCATATTGGTTGGTATGCACGGGACCCGGTGGAGTAGTTGAGGTACCTGGCCTTTCTATCGTCACCGGTTTCACCAAACTGCTATGGAATACGGGATGTATCCTACTGAACAGAGGGGGAAGTTTAAGAGCTACGGTTACAGGATTGATGACTTGTGTTATGGGAAATGGTCCTATATATTTAGGTCCTAATTTTTTACAGGGCAGTCGGAGTTTAAGGTATTTCGTAGATAAGTATACTTTGTCTCCTATCCGGAATGGTTTTGGATCAGCTCTTTTCTTGTCTGCATATTTTTTGTACTCGTCTGCTGCCTTTTGTAATGCTGTTTTTACACTTGGCCATACATTACTAATTTTATCGGCCCAACTGCGTGGCGTGTCGCCGTCTGTCATAGGGGGATCTAACTCTGGAATGGCTGAAAACTCTCGGCCGTATATTACTTGGAAAGGGGAGAACCCAGTACTGCAGTGGGGTATGTTGTTATATGCCACTTCGGCGAAAGGCAGGAGTCCTGACCAATTCGTCTGCTGGTATGAAACGTAGCATCTGATATATCTTTCGACCATGGCATTGGCCCGTTCAGCCGCCCCGTTAGTGCTCGGGTGGAATGCTGAACTTAACCCTTGAGAGGACCCAATTAAACGGACAAATCGTCTCCAAAACTTAGAGGTGAATTGAACACCGCGGTCGGATATAATCCTCTTAGGTGCTCCATGGAGACGATAGATATGTTGCAAAAAGAGTTCGGTTAATTGTCGCGCGGATGGTATGCTTTTACATGGCACAAAGTGGGCCTGTTTCGAAAACAGATCTACCACCGTCCAAATTACAGTGTGGCCATGGCTAGGGGGGAGATCGACTATGAAGTCCATAGCGATCTCTTCCCAAGGCCTGCTAGGATTCGCGACTGTCTGTAATAGTCCTAACGGTCGTCCAGACCAGGGTTTGGCGGTTGCACAGGTTGTGCAACCTTTTACGTATGTTTCTATGTCCTTACGCATTCGTGGCCACCAGAATTGCCTCCTCACAAGGTGTAGAGTTTTTAAATACCCAAAATGGCCTGCTGATTTGGCATCATGGCACCTGCATAACACTACGTTCCGTAAACGTTCTGGAACATATATTCTATTCTCCCTCCACGCTATTCCATCATTATAGCTAACCATAGAGGGGTTTTGGATTACCCATTGATCCTGTTGTAAAGCTGTTTTAAACTCGGTACGTAAGTGACCATCTACTTCTGTAAGTCTTAATAGGGTTTGGGAAGGTGCAATTAGAGGTTCTATCACTTCCTCTCACTTGCTATTATACTGTGGCATCCGGGACAGCGCATCAGCCAGGAAGTTTTTCCCAGCAGGAACATACCGCAACCGGAAAGAGAAACGCTGAAAATATTGTGCCCACCTTATCTGTTTGGGAGATAGTCGCCTGGGCGTTTGTAAGGCTTCTAAGTTTTTATGGTCCGTCCATACCTCAAAAGGATGAGACGCCCCCTCCAAGAGATGTCGCCATGTCATCAACGCCCAACGGACCGCAAATGCCTCTTTTTCCCAGATCGCCCATGCCCGCTCTGTCGTGGTTAACTTTTTAGACGTATAGGCACAAGGTTGTAACCCTCCCTGCTGTGTTCTTTGTAGGAGTACTGCTCCTACAGCCACGTCGCTAGCATCTGCTTGGACTACGAATGCCTGCGTTGGGTCTGGATGCTTGAGTACTGGTTCTTGAGCAAAGAGTGTTTTTAACTGCTCGAAAGCCATTTGACACGCTGACGACCACGTCAACGCTTGTCCCGGCTTTGGTTTAGCCGTGGCCGGTTTGGTTTGGTCCGTAACAGATCCGTTAGTGGTAGGGCTATTTCAGCAAATCTGGGAATGAACTGCCGATAGAAGTTTGCAAAGCCTAGAAAGCTCTGTAATTGCTTTCTGGTTCTAGGGGCCTGCCATTCAAGCACTGCCTGGACTTTTCTGGGATCCATCTCTACCCCGCTCTCTGATATTCTATAGCCTAGATAATCTATCCTCTTTTTGTGAAACTCACATTTGGATAGTTTCACGTACAGCTTAGCAGCTAATAATTTGTCTAAGACCTGTCGGACCAGAGATATATGTTCCTCTTCAGTTTGTGTGTAAATTAAGATGTCATCCAAATATACAAGGACACCCCTGTACAGATGTTCATGCAGCACTTCATTGATGAACTGCATGAACACCGCAGGGGCGCCCTGTAGTCCGAACGGCATGACCTGGAACTGATAGCTTCCCAAGGGACAATTGAATGTTGTTTTCCACTCATCCCCTGGTTTGATTCGTATCCTATAATACGCTTCGCGTAGGTCGAGTTTCGTAAAGATACGACCGGTGACTAGAGCAGCTAACAGGTCCTTCATTAAGGGAAGTGGATAGAGGGGCTCCACACACACTGCATTGATACCTCTGAAGTCAACGCATAAGCGTAAACCCCCGTCTTTCTTCCCATGAAACAGGACAGGGGCAGCCATCTTTGATTGACTAGGTGTGATAAAACCCCGGGCCAAGTTCTAACTAACAATATGTTTGTTAGATGCTATACCCTGTTTTTGCTCTGGGAAGTCAGGGGTGGGTGGGGAGGGTGGGATAAGGGATGGGGGGGGGAAAGTGGTGAATAGAGAAATGTTTTAGCAGAAGAAAGTATATTCTATGAGTAGAATACAGGAGTTGCTCAGACACTAAAGGAGGAAAATATTTCACAGCAAAGAAGTTAGAAAGGAGAGAGGAGGAGGGGATAGGAAGAGGAGAGGGAGGGTGAGGAATGGAAGAAAGGAGAGGAGGAAGGGAAGGGAAGGGGACAGGAGTAGGAGTGAAGGTGAGAAGGGGGAAAAGAAGAGAGAAGTGGGGGAAAGGGAAAGGAAGTAGGATGAGGTGGGAGAGGAGGCAGGAGAAAGTAGGAGAGAAGAGGAGGGAGGGAAGGGAAAGAAAGGAGGAGAAGAAGAAGGTTTGTTGTGGACTGAGGGAAGAAAGAGAAGAAGAGCAACTCCGAATGTAATTAGAATGTCTTATTTTAATGCTTTCTTTAAGGGAAACATGTATATGTAGGATTTCTTATGTATAAGAAAATGTACAATTTCTATTATGTGGGGAAGGGGAAAGGGTGCGGGGGAGAAAATTGTTTGTATTTCTTATAAAACTTTTCAATTAAAAAAAAAAGAAAGAAAGAAACACTACTCCATTTTGACATGTGGGCATTCCCGGAGGAATTAGCCCAAATCATGTCTCAGAATTGGCGGTAGGACTCAATGCAGCGAGAAAATTTCACCATTGACACAGATATGGAAAATAAATATGTTTATGTTCCCCAAGGTCTGTAAAGCCAAAAACCCGCTCCATTTTGCGATGTGAACTTTCCCTGAGAGATAGCCCAAGGTTCTTTTTGACACAGAGCTCAGATTTGGAAAAGAAACCCTGTTTAAGTTGTGCAGTGTGTGGAAAGTAGAAAAACCACTCAATTTTGAGTTCCAGCTCTCCCTAAGAAGTGAGCCAAAGGGAGATCTGAGAATTGGCGATAGGACTCATTTCAGCGAGAAAACCTAACTTTTAACAGATTTGGGAAAGAAACACATATTTAAGTTCTGCACGGTGTGGAAACCAAAAGACTATTTGGAGATCCGAGCTTTCCTTGAGGAGTTAGCCCAAGGGGGATCTCAGAATTGGCGGTAGGACTCCATTCAGCCAGAAAATGTCACTTTTGACACAGAAACCCAGGGTATGGAACTCCAATAAAACTGTCCATTTTGATTTGTGAACTTTCCCTGAGTTAGCCCAACTCAGAATTGTTAGTAGGACTCAATTAAGGAAGAAAACTTCACTTTTGACACAGAGCTGAGATTTGGAAAACAAACACAGTTTAAGTTGTGCAGTGTGTGGAAAGTCGAAAAACCACTCCCTAAGAAGTTAGCCCAAGGGGGGGGGGTTGAGAATTATTGGCAGGACTCAATTCAGCCAGAAAACATCAGTTTTGACACAAAGTCAGATTTGAAAAAGAAACACAACACATATTCAAGTTCAGCAGGGTGTGGAAAGCCAAAACAACACTCAATTTTCAGATCAGAGCTTTTCTTGAAGAGTTAGCCAAAGGGGATCTCAGAGTTGGTGGTAGGAATCAATTCAGTCAGAAAAAGTCACTTGACACAGAACTCGGATTTGGAAAAGAAACACATATTCATGTTGAACTGGGTCTGGAAAAACGATAATCCACTCCACATTGAGACACGAGCATCCCCTGGTGAGTTAGCCCAATGGGTATCTAAGAATTGGGGGCACAATTCTCTGTCACTTTTGACACAGAGCTCAGATTTGGAAAATAAACATATTTATGTTCTCCAAGGTCTGGAAAGCCAAAACGCCACTCCATTTTCAGATCCGAGCCAAAGGGGATCTCAGAATTGGCGGTAGGAGTCAATTCAGCCAGAAAACATCACTTTTGACAGAGAGTTCAGATTTGGAAAAGAAATACATGTTCATCTTCACCAGGGTCTGGAAGGCTGGAAAACTGTTTCATATTGACACGTGAGCTTTCTGCAAGGAGTTAGCCCAAGTCAAGTGTCAGAATTGGTGGTAGGACTCAATGATATGTGTTCTGTCCCCCTTCTTCACACAGGCAAACACACAACCAGGCACGTCTGATTAAGCAATCAGATTAGAAACCCTTGCAGATAAGAGTTTTGGCAGTAAACTGCGAAATGCCTGCCAAGTCAGTTTTCACTCACAGTCAACGAGAGTTTCTCCTTAGTCCGATTCAGTAGCAAAAAGTAATCCACGAAGCAAGAATTGGCCAAGGTCCAATCCAGATTTCAGGTAACGCGATGTGACTCTCAGGTTTTTAACTTTGACCGTCACAAAGCCTGAAGAGCAATCACACCCACTTTTATTCCTTTTGGGGTGTGGCTCAGTGACTCAGCTCAATCTCTGGCCCTCCCACGCCTCTTTCGTTGCTGTGCACACTTCTCCCTCTGACGCTGCCTGGGATCAAGCCAGGATTCATAATCTCGCTTCCTATCTGTTGTTGTTCCGATATGCTTTCCTCCTGGCATATCCCAGGCTGTTCCTCTTGGCCTTCGGATGGAACCTGTGGCATTGCCAGAGAGGAGGTCCTGGAGAGGGAGGTCTTGACAGTTCCTCCCCATCACCTTCTGAGTCCTCTTCCTCTGTTAGGACACGCTTGGGAGTCAGGGTCACAATACTATGTGAGCTTTCTGCAAGGAGTTAGCCCAAGTCATGTCAGAATTGCTGGTAAGACTCAGTTAAGGAAGAAAAGTTCACTTTTGACACAGAACTGAGATTTCGAAATGAAACACATATTGAAGTTCTGAATGGGATGGAAATCAAAAACCTGTCCATTTTGAGATGTGAGGTTGCCCTGAGGAGTTAGCCGAAGGGGGATCTGAGAATTGGCGGCAAGACTCATTTCAGCGAGAAAACCTAACTTTTGACAGATTTCGAAAAGAAACACACATTCAAGTTCAGCAGGGTGTGGAAAGCCAAAACAGCACTCCATTTAGAGATCCGAGCTTTCCTTGAGGAGATAACCCAAGGAGGACTTAGAAGGGGACTTAGGAATCAATTGCCAGAAAACGTCGCTTTTGACACAGAGCTCAGATTTCGAAAAGAAACACATATTCATCTTAACAAGGATATGGAAATCCAGTAAAACTGTCAATTTTAAGATGTGAGTTCTCCCTGAGGAGTTAGCCCAAGGGGTAAATCAGAATTTGGTGTAGGACTCAATTCAGCCAGAAAGCCTCACTCTTGACACAGAGGTCAGATTTGCAGAAGAAACACATATTCATGTTCCCAACGGTCTGAAAAGCACAAAAACACATTAAATTTTAAAGTATGCGCCTTCCCTGAGGAGTTTGACCAAAGTGTATCTCAGAATTGGCAGTACGGATCAATTCAGCCAGAAAACGTAACTCTTAACTTTTGACTCAGAGCTCAGATTTGCAGAAGAAACATAGTCATGTTCGCCACGGTCAGAAAAGCACAACAACACATTCAATTTTCAAGTACGAGCTTTCCCTGAGAAGGTAGACCAAATGTATCTCAGAATTGGCAGTAGGGCTCAATACAGCCAGGAAATGTAACTTTTAACACAGAGCTCCGATTTGCAGAAGAAACACATATTCATGTTCCCCACGATCTGAAAAGCGGAACAACACATTCAATTTTCAAGTACAAGATTTCCCTTAGGAGTTAGACCAAAGTGTATCTCAGAAATGGTAGTAGGGCTCAATTCAGCCAGAAAACGTAACTTTTGATACAGAGCTAAATTTTCAGAAGAAACCCATATTCATGTTCCCCACGGTCTGAAAAGAGCAAAACACATTCAATTTTCAAGTACGAGCTTTCCCTGAGGAGTTTGACCAAAGTGTATCTCAGAATTGGCAGTACGGATCAATTCAGACAGAAAACAGAACTTTTGACACGGAGCTCAGAGTTGCAGAAGAAACACAAATTCATGTTCCCCACGGTCTGAAAAGCGCAAAAGCACATTAAATTTTCAAGTACAAGCTTTCCCTGAGAAGGTAGACCAAATGTATCTCAGAATTGGCAGTAGGGTTCAATTCAGCCATTAAACGTAACTTTTGATACAGAGCTAAATTTTCAGAAGGAACCCATATTCATGTTCCCCACGGTCTGAAAAGCACAAAACACATTCAATTGTCAAGTACGAGCTTTCCCTGAGGAGTTAGACCAAAGTGTATCTCGGAATTGTCAGCAAGACTCAATTTAGAAACAAAACTTAACTTTTGACTCAGAGCTCAGATTTGCAGTACATGTGTTGTTTGTCTCGTCCATCCCATAGGAACGCGTGCCATCCTCGTGTGAGATCAAAGCCTTCTAGATATAAAGTTCTTTTGTCATCTAATCTCATCCATTCTTTAATCCAGGTCAATCCGGCTGCTTTATAATATAGCTCCCAGTCTGGTACTGCGAGGCCTCCTCTGCCTCGTGTGTCTTGTAGCACTTTAATCTTAATTCTAGCCTTCTTTCCCTGCCATATGTAGGTCATTGTAATTTTCTTGAGATTTTTGAAGAAGTCCCTTCCTGGATATAATGGTATTACCTGGTATAGATATAGTACTCTCGGTAATATATTCATTTTAATTGAACTGATTCTGCCCATCAATGACAATTGTAGCCTGTTCCAGATTTCCAGGTCTTTTTTAATTTCTTTTAGTAATTTCGTGTAATTGTCTTCTTTGATTGTGGTTGCTTTTGCAGTCAGCCAAATACCTAAATATTTTATCTTCTTTACTAATTGGATTCCTAATTCTTCTTCTAATTCCGATCTCTGAGTCTGGGTCATATTTTTCGTCATTATTTTTGGTTTTTGTTTGTTTATTTTGAGGCCTGCAACTTCCCCGTATTGTTCTATCATCGACATCAGTCTGGGTCCAGATCGTCTTGGTTTTTCCAAGTTGAAAATTACGTCGTCTGCAAAGGCGAGCAATTTGTACTCCTCTCCCCGGATCTTGAGTCCTTTGATTTCTTCCTCGTTCCTTATTTCGTTTAATAATACCTCCAATGCTATTATAAATATTAGCGGTGACATGGGACATCCTTGTCGTACTCCTTTCTGAATATCAAAAATTTGTGTCATGTCGCCGTTTATTGAGATTTTTGCTGTTTGTTGGGAATAATTTTTTTTAATCAGGTTTATGAAATTTCTCTCCACAGTTCATTAGTTCGAGTTGTTTTATGAAAAAAGACCAATTTAAATTGTCGAAGGCCTTCTGGGCATCAAGGGAGATTATGGCCATTTCTCTGTCTATCTTCTGATCATAGTATTCCAGAATATTTATAATCATTCTCAAATTATTCTTAATTTGTCTTTTAGATATGAAACCGTTTTGGTCTGGGTGTATATAGTTATGTATTATTGTTTTGAGTCTCTGAGCTAGTATTGACATGAATAGCTTATAGTCCACATTGAGTAATGAAATTGGTCTGTAATTTTTAATTTGCATCGGATCTGATTCTTCTTTATGTATTAATGTAATAATAGTTTCTGTCCAAGATTTTGGGATTTCTGCTATCAATAATGCTTCGTTAAAAACTTGTAACAGTATTTGGTCTATCGATTGTTGACAAAGTTTATAGAATTCAGTAGGAATTCCATTCAGTCCTGGAGTCTTATTGTTCTTTTGTTTTTTGCGGGCTTCCATTAGTTCCAGCATTGTTATGGGCCGGTTTAACATCTCTCTGTGATCTTCTGTGAAGTGCGTGAGATTGGTTTTTTGGAGGTGTTTTTTGATTTGGTCTTCCGGGGCCTCTTCCTGGCGATAAAGTTTTTGAAAAAAATTTTTAGCTATGTTTTTCTTCTCCAGATGTGTGTGGTAAAGAGTTCCTGATTCGTCTTGGAGTTGGTGTATAATTCTTTTTTCTGTTTGCTTTTTTAGCTTATATGCTAACCAGCGTCCAGTTTTGTTAGCATGTTCAAAATTATTTTGTTTTACCATTCTTATTTTCTGTGCCAATTCGGTTTTTGTGGTTAGATTCAGTTTGTGTTTGGCCAAATTTAGCTTTTGTAGCACAATCGTGTTGTTGGGCTGTTGTTGTAATTTAATTTCTTCTGTCTTAATTTCTTCCAATAATTCATTTCTAATTCTTTGTTTCTCCTTTTTCTTTTTCTAACTATGCAATAGTTAGGCCTCTAATATAGGCTTTCGTGGTATCCCATAGGTTTTGTAACGATTTTGTATCTTTTGTATTTATTTGTAGAAATATCTTGATTTCCTTTTCTATCATTTGCTGATATTCTTTTTCCTTTATTATACTTGTGTCCATTTTCCATCTCTTCTGTTTTCGGAAACCTTTCCAGACTATTTTAATAGGATTGTGATCGGCCCATATACTAGACATAATTTCTACTTTGTGTGTTTCTTTACTTAGTTGAGGTGTCATCCAAGCCATATCCAGCCTGGACCACGATTGATGTGGGCCTGAGAAATATGTATATTGTTTTGTTTTGGTATTTAGTTCTCGCCAGGTGTCGTGTAGGCTCATTTCTTGTACTAAATCTTTGAATGTTTGTGGCAATGTCTTCCTTTTAATTTTATTCTTCCTAGTGCTGTGGTAATCTTCTCGTAAGTTTACTATCGCGTTAAAGTCGCTGACAATGCATACATTTTCGTATTCCAACTCCTTTAGTTTGTCATGTAATTTTTTGTAAAAATCTAATTGGTTTCCATTTGGAGCGTAAATAGCTACTAACAATATTGTTTTTATTTCCAATTTTAGTTCTACCATTAAGACTCGGCCTTCTTTATCAGTGTAAATCAGTTTAGATCTTATGTGATCTCTAATATATGTTACCACTCCCCTTTTTTTACAATCTCCTAAAGATGTGTATATTACTCCTAATTTTTTGTTTTCAAGTAGTTTTTTCTGTTGTTTTCTTATGTGTACTTCTTGTAATGTGATTATGTCTGCCTCTAATTTTTGCAACCTTGTAAACATCTGATGTCTTTTGCTTGGTTAGTTTAAACCATTTATATTTATGGAAATGAGCTTTATTTATTCTTCCATTTCCGCTAGTGTTTATTTGTCTGTTATTTTGAGTTTTGTTGTGTTTCTTGTAACTCTTTGTGAGATCCCCGCTGTTTCCTCTCTCTCCAACCTTCCCTTCTTTTGTTCTTTGTCTTCCTTGTTTGTCATTTGTATCTCTTGGTCACTTGGGTTATGTTCTTCTCTACTATCTGCTTTCCTGTTCTCCTTCATTTCCTAGATGTTGGTCAATAAAGTCTTTAGCTTTTTCTATTGTATCTATTCTGATTTTCCTTCCTTCCCATGAAATAAGTAGGCCTTCCAGTATGAGCATCTAAATTTTATCTTGAGTTTATTCAGTTGTCTACTTAAGAAATTGTAGTCTCTTCTCCTGTCTCTGGCTCTTCTCGGTACTTGTTTCAATGTTAGAACTTCCCTCCCTTTGTACATGACTGTCTCCTCTCTCATTCTTCTATATATTTCTTCTCTCATTGTTTTTTTTTGTAAATCTAATATGGACTTCTTTGGGGAGTTTGTTTCTCCTTGCATAATTTGTAAAGGATCTATAAATTTCATCAATTCCATTTCTAATTTCGTCCTTATCTTTGTACGTTGCCTTTGCCAGTATTTCGATCATAATCTCGCCCAGGTCTTCATCTCTCTGTTCTTCTATATTTTGGAATCTAAGGTAGAAGGATGCCTTCTCCATTTCAAGAAATGTGAGTGCATCTTCGGTGTCTCAGCTCCTCATCGTTTGTTGGTTCTCCATCCTCTCCAGCCTCGAGGCTGTAGCTTCCGTTTTTTCCTCCACTTTATGTATTCTCTGTTCATTTTCTATGATATTTTGCTGGATTTTCACTATCTTCTCATCTATGTTTCTAATATCATCTTTAATTTCCCCTACATCCAGTCGCAATTGTTCATGGTTTTTTCTAGTTTCATCGTGGTTTAGCGTCATCTTATCTTCCATCCTTTTCATTCCTTCTTGTATCATTGCGAGGGCAGCCTGTATATTCTGCATGCCTATGATAGTATTAGTCTTTTCTTCTCCCGTCTTTTGCTGTACTGGGGAGGTCACTAGTAGTGTTTGGGTTTGGGGTACCTTTTTGGTTGTTTTAATGGTAGTTGATATACTTGAAGTAGCCATGTCTATTGTACGTGTTAGTCCTGTCCACAGTTTCATATAATTATGTATTGCCTATTTTATGTTAGTGGCTTAAATGAAACGTTATTGTTGGAATTAATATTAGTGGAAATACTTCTAATCAGCAATCAGCAATATAATAATAATATATATAGAAAGAAGAGAAAAGCAGGGGGAGGGAAGGTAGAAATGGGGGAAACAGCGGGGAAAGGGCACGTTTCTAGCAATTCATAAATTACCTTATTCTTAAATTAATTGCAAATTAAGAGATCTATTTCACTAGCAGTATTTATAGTAATTCTAAAATCAATTCTATATCAATTTATATTTCTAATTATCTTAATTGTTATAACTGTATTAAATTGTTTAAATTAATTAGCTTTCAATCAATATTTATCACACATATAGTACTCTATAGTTGTTTGAATGATCAACTTGTTATTGTTATAATCAACTTATTCTTATATAGTCACAAACAGAAAAAAGAAGAAAGAAAAAGTACTAAATTATTAAATATTCTTTTCAATTCTCCAGTCCGGGTGGTCACGGCAGTCAGGATGGGAGGCGACACGGGTGCGAGTTGTTTAGGACCGAGTCTGCAGAGGAAACGAAGCCCCGCCTCCCTGCTCTACGCGTCAGTTTTTTCGACTCGGTAGAGTAGGACAGGCGTGTTTCGTGTTTCCTCTGTAGGCCCGGCCTTGCTAAACTCAATCCCAGCGTGAACGGAGGGATTCCGCTGAAGACCGCTTGTCGGTAGGGCTGTCGGCTGACAGACCCTTCGGCGCGCACGAGCGTTTCTGCTCTGCCGCGCGGCAGCATTTTCGGCCCTTTTCCTCATTTGACGGTAGCTGCGACTCGGGCTCAGCCCTGCAGCTGATAAGCGCGACGCCCATTCCGCGCCACCTTCCTGGCCTCCTTGGACCGACGCGACGTTCCAACCTCCCCTTCACCACCGGATCGCCGATTTCGGCACTGGGAACCCATCTGCCCTTCTAAGGTCGGTTTTTGCCCTCATTTGAGTTCCCGCGCGCCTTTGGACTAAATCCAAGATGGCGGACGCCACTTTGAGCGCGACTTCGCGCCAGAAGAAGGGCAGGGGAAAGCGGGCCCATGAGCCCGATCCAGGGGAGGGGACCTCCGGGGGCCACAGGGCCAAGAAGAGTAAGCACCAGGATACCCCTCGGCCATCAGGGATCCGCTCCTCATCTTCCTCAAGATCTACTAAGGATGAGGAGCGTCGTCATAAGGCTATAGAGAAGGCCTTTAACAGGGCCTCCTCTTTCTCAGTGGCCCAGGACAAGGGTCCTCCAGCAACTTCGGCGTCGAGGGAGATTCGCCCGGCTGGGCTCTCGCCTCCCGCTCCTGAGGCCCCTCCTCATCATCATCCTCCTCCTCCTCCTCCTCCTCTCTCCCCTGATCATTCTAACCAGGAGGACAATGTCTCCATTTCTGAGGCAGTGGCCGTTTTCCAAGGGGATCATGGGGTGTCTTCTGGAACCTCAGGCCCTGATCCCTCTCCTCAGGCCGAGGACTCTTTGCCTCAAGGTCAATCTATTCCTCCGGCCTCAGCTATTACTACCCAAGGGCAGAATATTTCTCCTGATTTGGCAAATTTGATAGCTCTTTCCATAAGACAAGGCATTGCCCAAGGTCTGCAAGAGAGAGCCTCGTCTCGTGTATCTGACTATTTGGATGAGCAGGCCCTTTCCCTGCGCTCAGTTCCCATGAACACAAGCCATCCTCCTCCGGAACGGGCAGGGTCACCTTCCAAGATCAGTCAAGGTTCCATGTCTGAGGAAGAAGAGGGTGAAATTTTGGTCGACCAAGACTTATCTGAAGACGAGGGTTTGGAACCCGACCAACCCTCCTTTGTGGGTCTCTTCAGACCACAGATGTTCCGGTCTCTTTTGTTTAAGGCCCAGACTACCACCCGCTTGGGCATTCCCGGAGCTAAGTCTTCCGGTCAAGCTTTGTCTTCTGATCCTGCCTCGGCCTTGTTTGAAGAGCCATCGGTTATGACTGAGACTATACCGGCTCCCAAGTTGTTCTCGGACGTCTTACAATGGCAATGGAAATTCCCGAGCTCGGGTCCTGCTCCTAATTCTTTGGATCGAAGATTTTACCATCTAGCGTCAGAATATGCGGATTTGTTACAGGTCCCGACAGTGGACCCTCCAATAGTCGCTCTTGCTTCTCCAACCCCCTTGTCAGGTCCCTCGGAGGAATCTCTGCGACCAGAGGATCGGAAAGCGGAAAGGTCTTTGATTAAAGCCCATCAGTCAGCGGCCTGGTCTGCTCAAGCCTCCTCGGCGGCTTCTTTTTTTAATAGAGCCTCTATCCTCTGGCTGAAGCAGTTGCAAAAACGCATTCCTAGCTCGGATGTCCGCTCGCACCAGGACATAACCAAGATTCTGGCGGCGGTTGAATTCTCGGCCGACGCCACCTTGAACGCCTCACGCTTTTCGGCCAAATCCATTGGTTCGACGATTACTTCCAGAAGGTTGCTTTGGTTGAAAAATTGGCAGGCCGACATCCGCCACAAATGGCGCCTGGCGTCCTCTCCCTATGCTGGCTCGAGCTTGTTCGGGGCTCCTCTGGAACCACTTCTTATTGAAACCCGAGACCATCGCAAGGCGCTACCAGCCCTTTCGCGTAGATCTGAGTATCGTCAGACGAATTCCTTTCGTCTGTCCTCCTTTCGTTCCTCGGATTCCACTCCTTCCTACCAGCGTTACCAACGTCCTTTCCAGGCCAGGGGAGCTCCTTTCCAGGATCACCAGGTCAGACAGGGGCCCCGATTCCCCTCCAGGCGAAACCAACGTGGGGGGCGTGGCAGGCCCTTTCGCAGACCTCGTTAACTGGCCCCAGACCTCGGGGATCGGAGGTCGTTTAGCCCTTTTTGCCTCCAAATGGGAGTCCACAGTCTCAGACAATTGGGTCAAGAATGTGGTTAAATTCGGCCTTCCCCTAGAGTTTAGGTCTACCCCTCCTCAGTTGTTTTTGCGTTGCCCTGTTTCCCTTATTGGGGCTAAAAGAGCCCGGGTGGAGGCCGCCATTAAACATCTGCTGGCTTCCAGGTCCATTCAGCCCGTTCCGTCCTCGGAATTTGGTAAGGGGTTTTATTCCCGTTTATTTCTTGTTCAAAAGTCCTCCGGGGATTGGCGCCCCATTCTCGACCTTAAGGCCTTGAACCGGCATATAACATATCACCGGTTCAAGATGCAATCCCTTCAGACGATTTTGCTTTCCCTGCAAGTTGGAGATTTCATGTCATCTATTGACTTGACAGAGGCCTACCTTCATGTCCCTATCCTCCCCGAGCACCGTAGGTACCTTCGTTTTTGTTATAATGGGAAACATTATCAATACCGTGCCCTTCCCTTTGGCCTTTCCTCAGCCCCCAGGGTTTTCACCAAGATTATGGCTGCCCTCATGGCCTTTGTCTCTAACCTCCCTGTGAGGGTTCTCTTTTATCTCGATGATATTTTAGTTTTATCTCGTTCCTCTGAGCAGGCACATCGAGATTTAGCCTTGACCCTTAGGATTTTACAAGAACACGGCTTTTCCATTAATTGGAGGAAGAGCCACTTAGTCCCTGCCACTAGGCTCCAACACCTGGGAGCTATTATAGACACGGTCTCCTCGGAGGTTTTCCTTTCTCCGGACCGTATCTTGAGTTTGAGATCTCTGGCAGCCAAGGTACAGCGACAACGCTCAACCTCTCTCCTCACCTTGTCTTGTCTCCTCGGCAAAATGGTGTCTTCGTTTGGGATCGTCCCTTGGTCCAGACTACACAGCAGGGACCTCCAGTGGTTCCTGCTGCCGTTCCAGCGGACCCGCAGGGCTTCATCCCCCGTACGAGTGATAGTTCCCCAGCACGTGCTGCAGTCTCTGGATTGGTGGATCTCTGACAACATCACCAAGGGAAGCTCCTTCCGCGAGCCTCAATGCTTACTCGTCACAACGGACGCCAGCTTAACCGGTTGGGGCGCTCATCTGGGGAGTCACCTGACTCAAGGACTGTGGTCCTCCCAGGAGTCGGAGTTGAGCATCAACGTCCTGGAGCTTCGGGCCATCTTCCTCGCTCTGCAACATTTCCAGACCCTAGTTCAGGGCCGGGACGTCCTCGTCCTAACGGACAACGTCTCGGCGAAAGCCCATGTCAACAGGCAAGGGGGGACGCGGTCCCGAGCTCTCATGCTCGAAGCTCACAGGCTGGGCTCCTGGTCGGAAACCAATCTGTCTTCCATCAAAGCAGCTCACATCTCCGGGATCGAGAATCGGACAGCGGATGCCCTCAGCCGGTCTACGATCGACCCAGCGGAGTGGAGTCTCCACCCGGATCTCTTTCAGGAACTGGTGGTTCGATTCGGTCTTCCGGCCATCGACCTATTTGCCTCGGGGGCCAACCATCAAACACCTCGGTTCTTCTCCAGGTTCCCAACTCCAGGAGCGGAAGCAATAGACGCTCTCCGCTGCACTTGGCCGTCGAATCTCCTCCTGTATGCATTTCCTCCGCTTCCCCTCATTCCTCTAGTCATCAGGAAGCTCCTTCAGGACCGGGCGGAGCTCGTCCTGATTGCACCCTTTTGGAGCCGTCGACCTTGGTTCGCAGATCTACGAGCTCTCTCGGTTCAACCACCTTGGCAGATTCCAGACGATCGCATGGTTCTCCTGCAGGGATCCCTGTCTCATCCGGATCCACACTGGCTTCACTTAACCGCGTGGAGACTGAGCGGCTCATTATGAGGGACTTTCCCCTTTCGTCGGGGGTCATCGACCTCATACAAGCTTCTAGGAGGGGCTCGACTACCAGGATTTACGAGGCTACCTGGCGGTCTTTCTCTACATGGTGTCAAAAGCGTCAAATATTACCTCCTTCAGCCTCAGTGGAACATGTCTTAGAGTTTCTTCATGAAGGGTTTCTAGCGGAACTCTCACCTAACACCCTACGACGTCAAGTGGCGGCACTTTCTTCGGTCCTTTCCTGTGGCTCGACGCACCCAATATCTCGTCACCCGCTCGTTCGCCAGTTCTTACGAGGTGCCACCAATGTCCGCCCACCTCCGGTACGTCGTTTCCCTACATGGGACCTTCCTCGAGTCCTTTCAGCCCTGACGAAAGCTCCCTTCGAGCCCTTGAGGGAGGTATCCCTTCGACTTCTCTCTCTGAAGGTGGCCTTTCTAGTGGCGGTCACCTCCGCTCGAAGAATCTCTGAGATGACTTCCCTATCGGTCCGTAAAGAACTCTGTATCCTCTACCCGGACAGGGTGGTCCTCAGGCTGGACCCTTCCTTCGTCCCGAAGGTAAACTCCTTGTTCCACAGGTCCCAAGAGTTAGTCTTACCAAACTTTTGTCCCCATCCGCGTCATCGTTTGGAAGAAAACTGGCATAAGTTAGATGTTCGCCGTGCTGTCAAGGTCTATCTGGCTCGTACGTCATCAATCAGACGGACGGATGCTTTCTTCGTTTCCTTTCTTCCTTCTTCATTGGGGACCAAGATCTCATCAGCGACCTTGGGCCGATGGATTCGGGCATGCATCTCTACAGCCTACATTTCACTTTCTCTGCCGGTTCCCCGGGGCATTACGGCCCACTCAACGAGAAGCGCCGCAACTTCGGCAGCCTGGTCGACCAGGGCCCCGGTAGAGGAGATCTGCCGGGCGGCCACGTGGGCCTCTCCTAACGCCTTCATCAGACACTATCGTCTGGATGCTTATGCCTCTTCGGATGCAGCCTTTGGCAGGAGAGTGCTCCAGCAGGTCCATCAGGCATCCTAGGACCGGGGCCGGCCGTCTCCCTCCCGACAGGACACAGGACTTGGGTATGTCCCATCCTGACTGCTGTGACCACCCGGACTGGAGAATGAGCGTTGGTACCTACCTGATACGCTCCTTCTCGGGCTGGTGGTCACGGCAGTCAGCCCCTCCCTTTGGCCGTCCCGGGCTGGCAGTAATCTCTACAGGGAAGGCTGCGGGGGGGGAGGGTTTACTTACCTCTCTTCATGTTTTTTTCCTCTAGACACGCCAGTCTGCACAGAATTCCTCGTCTCAAAACTGACGCGTAGAGCAGGGAGGCGGGGCTTCGTTTCCTCTGCAGACTCGGTCCTAAACAACTCGCACCCGTGTCGCCTCCCATCCTGACTGCCGTGACCACCAGCCCGAGAAGGAGCGTATCAGGTAGGTACCAACGCTCATTCTATTGCGTTCTAGTATGTTATAATAAGATTAAGCCAGACCATTAATAGCTATATCGTCCGTTTGTTCATCAGTTGTTTCAGTGGTTCAATAGTTAAATAGTTCAATATTTAACAATTAGATCGTTATATATCCCAGTTTTTTGGAAGAGTGCCAGTAGAAATAGTGGAAATATTGGTAGCTTCTAGACGTCCGCTCAAAATACATTATATCAAAGTTTGTTTCGTCTCTGTCAATACAATGTCCACACTCTCCTTCAGTCTATTTCACACTCGGTTTTCCAATTTAGTCCAATCTGCCCAGCCGAAGCCAATAGAGTCCAATGCAGTCAGTTTATAGGAATCTGTCCAGAATCCTCCTTCCGATCTCCGACACACCGCTCTCCTCACTCTCTCTTTCTTTCCTTCAATCGTCCTTCCGATCTCCGGCACACCGCTCTCCTCAGTCTATTTCACACTCGGTTTTCCAATTTAGTCCAATCTGCCTGGGCAAAGCCAATAGAGTCCAATGCAATCAGTTTATAGAAATCCGTCCAGAATCCTCCTTCCGATCTCCGGCACACCACTCTCCTCGGTCTCTCTTTATTTCCTTCAATCTCGCAATATCTGTTCTTATTCTTATTCTCAATTTAGTCCTCTCGATCCAGTCCACCCCAATAAAATCCTGTTATATTGGAGTTAAATCCTCCGCAATTCTCGTCGCTCTCTCTTTTCTCTCGGCTGTTCAAAGTTTTTGCGCTGTCATACCTATTCAAAATGGCTTCAATCTGCCCGATCCTTCTGTCGCCGCTTGTCAAATGTCCTTTCCCGGTATCTCTGCCACCAGCGTCTGCTTCTTCATCAAATGCTTTTTGGGTTTTTTAGGTTAAAGTCCTCTGTTGATGACTTCTTTTCTTTTTACAATCTTCGCTTCCCACTCACGCAGTTGTCAGCGCCTCCGGCCAGTCTCGAAAGCCTGTTTTTTCCTCACTCTGGATTAAGGGCTTGTCTTGTACCTTCGAGGTAGTTGCGATCTCCTCCGAGGTCCTAAGACGTTCCCCTTTAAACTATCAATCCCTCCGAGATCGATAGCGCCTATTTCGGCTCCAGATGTGGGATTGTTAGAGACTCAGGAACGGAGCACCGTCCCTTTCGTCCCTAAGGCGCTGAGGTCGCCGCCGGAAGTCAAAACACATTCAATTTTCAAGTAGGAGCTTTCCCTGAGGAGTTTGACCAAAGTGTATCTCAGAATTGGCAGTACGGATCAATTCAGCCAGAAAACGTAACTTTTAACACAGAGCTCCGATTTGCAGAAGAAACAAATATTCATGTTCCCCACGGTCTGAAAAGCGCAAAACACATTCAATTTTCAAGTACGAGCTTTCCCTGAGGAGTTTGACCAAAGTGTATCTCAGAATTGGCAGTACGGATCAATTCAGCCAGAAAATGTAACTTTTGACACAGAGCTCAGATTTGCAGAAGAAACACATAGTCATGTTCCCTATGGTCTGAAAAGCACTAAACACATTCAATTTTCAAGTACGAGCTTTCCCTGATGAGTTCTACCAAAGTGTGTCTCAGAACTGGTAGTACGGATCAATTCAGACAGAAAACGTAACTTTTGACACTGAGCTAAATTTTCAGAAGAAACCCATATTCATGTTCCCCATGGTCTGAAAAGCACAAAACACATTCAATTTTCAAGTACGAGCTTTCCCTGAGGAGTTTGACCAAAGTGTATCTCAGAATTGGCAGTACGGATCAATACAGCCAGAAAAAGAAACTTTTGACACAGAATTCTGATTTGCAGAAGAAACACATATTCATGTTCCCTATGGTCTGAAAAGCGCAAAAGCACATTCAATTTTCAAGTACGAGCTTTCCCTGCAGAGTTAGACCAAAGTGTATCTCAGAATTGTCAGCAGAACTCAATTTAGAAACAAAATGGAACTTTTGACTCAGAGCTCAGATTTGCAGAAGAAACACATAGTCATGTTCCCTATGGTCTGAAAAGCGCAAAAAAACATTCAATTGTCAAGTACGAGCTGTCCCTGAGGAGTTTGCCCAAAGTGTATCTCAGAATTGGCAGTACGGATCAATTCAGCCATAAAACGTAACTGTCAGGTATGCTTCCTTCAATATCCAGGAAAGGAAAACCCAAACTCAATCATTTTGAAGAGATTAGTACTTTTACTGAATACGAAATGATCGCAACCCAGGTAAAGCTGGAAGTGAGCAAAACGCGGGAAATGCATCTACTAAGCTTCTCCCCCCCCGTGTCCATTGATCATCAGCCAATCCAAAGGTCTCCCAAAGGTCAGGTGGCATCACGTCTGGCAGCGTCATTCATCAGGAATGTAGGGCAGTTGGTCAGCCTTCTCCTTTGAAGATTCACTTTCGTTTCCTAGGAAGACACGTCCTACAAGAAAAAAAAGCACCTCCTGCATCTTCCCACTCTTCGCCCCCATAACTAATCCCTCCCCCATTTCTTATGGCTGCTGAAGCAGGCAAAGCTGATGCTGACCTTCGGCCCCTCTTGCAGAAGAGACGTTATTCCTAAATAAAAGGAAAGAAAAGAGAGAGAAACAGAATATATACAATAATTATGGTTTATCTGGGTATTTGGTATAGAATTGCTGTACTTTCTTGGGAGCTTGAACATCCCGTTTATTCACCCATTCAGCCTGAGACAAAGGGAAATGTTTCCAGGCAATCAGATATTGGACTTTACCATGGTGTTTCCTAGAGTCCAAGATTTCTTTAACTTCAAAATGTTGCTCCCCCTCTATGAGAATGGGAATTGGAGGGGTGCTTTGGTCAGCTCTTAGGGGAGATGAGTGTTCAGGTTTCAATAAACTAACATGAAATACAGGATGTATACGTCTCAACGTTTTTGGCAATTCCAACTCAACTGTTACTGGATTAATTAGTCTAACCACACGAAATGGTCCCACATACTTAGGCCCTAGCTTTTTGGACTTCTGGGTAGTCTGTAAGTATTTAGTAGATAATAGACTTTATCACCCACTTTATAAATGTGAGCTGGGGACCTTTTCTTATCGGCTTGCACCTTATGGGCCCAGTGTGCCTCATCTAATGCCTTCCGAGTCACTGCCCATGTGCTCTTTAATTGTTCAATCCAATCCATCAAGGAGGGATTTTGAGGATCATCTTGTGGTAGCTCGGGAATGGGTACGAAATCCTGGCCCGACGCAACCTTAAAAGGAGTGAATCCGGTGCTACTGTGTACGGAATTATTATATGCCACTTCTGCAAATGGCAACAAGTCTACCCAATTGTCTTGCTGGTAATTTACGTAACACCTCAGGTATTGTTCTAGCACCCCATTGGTTCTTTCACAGGCCCCATTTGTCTGAGGGTGGTGACTGGAACTTAGCCCCTGTGCGGAGCCTATCAACTTCAAAAACTCCTTCCAGAAGCTGGAGGTAAATTGTACACCCCTGTCAGAAATTATTCTTTTCGGAGATCCATGTAGTCGGTAAATCTGCCGAATAAACAGTTTTGCGAGGGCTTTTGCAGAAGGGATCTTTGAGCAAGGGATGAAATGTACTTGTTTGGAAAACAAATCAGTCACTACCCAAATGACAGTGCAGCCCTCACTCTCTGGTAAGTCCACAATAAAGTCCATAGATATTTCCTTCCATGGGGCGTTCAGTCTAGACACACTTTGCAGTAATCCAGGGGATTTTCCTGGAGGTCTTTTAGCCGAGGCACATACTGGACAGCTAGCCACATATGCCTCTATGTCCTTTTTAAGTGCAGGCCACCAAAATTGTCTCTTAACAAGATGTAGAGTCTTGACAAATGCAAAGTGTCCTGCGGCCTTGGCATCATGAGCATATTTTAGTACGGTTGTCCTTAATGTGGTTGGAACATACACTTTCGATCCAACCCAAGCTAGTCCGTCACGAAGTGTGCATTCATTCGAGTGGTTCTTAAACCACTCGTCAGTTTTCAGTGCTTCCCGTAATTTTTCGAGTAAATCCCCCAAGAGTTCTGGTTCGGTTTTATTCTGCGCTCTGGTAGTGACAGGTGTTGCCAATTGTGTCAAGGGGATCATTGGTTGAACCACTTCCTTCTTGATGCTGTTGTACTGTGGCAATCTGGAAAGTGCGTCCGTCATGAAATTTTTCCCACCAGGAAGGTAACGTAAAGTGAAATGGAAACGCTTGAAATGTTGGGCCCAACGAGCCTGTTTTGGTGATAGTTTGTGTGATGTTTTTAATGCTTCTAGATTCTTATGATCAGTCCACACCTCGAAAGGGTGTTTCGCCCCTTCTAAAAATTGTCTCCATGTTAACAGCGCCCATCTAACTGCAAACGCCTCTTTCTCCCATATGGCCCATCTCCTTTCCGTATCTGATAGTTTACGGGACGTGTAAGCACAGGGTTGTAATATCCCGTTTTCATTCTTTTGCAAGAGTATTGCTCCTACAGCTACATCGCTGGCGTCAGCTTGTACTACAAAAGGTTGTTCCATGTCGGGGTGTTTGAGCACAGGTTCAGCCGCAAACAGCCGTTTCAATTTTCGAAAGCGGCTTGACAGTCCATAGTCCATTCTAGTGGTTTCGAGGGTTTGGGCTTTACTTCCCCTTTGGTTTTTAACAAGTCTGTAATTGGTAGTGCGATTTTCGTGAAAGAGGGGATAAATTGTCTATAGAAGTTAGCAAACCCTAAGAAACTCTGTAATTGTTTACGGGTGCGCGGTGCGGCCCATTCCAGCACTGCCCGGACCTTTTCAGGGTCCATTTCTATTCCCTCATGCGATATACGATATCCAAGATGGTCGATTTTGTCTTGGTGAAATTCACATTTAGAAAGTTTAGCATAGAGTTCAGCTGCTCTGAGTTTCTTCAAGACCGTTCGAACCAACTTTACATGGTCGGCCATGTTGTCAGAATAGATCAGAATGTCATCCAAATAGACCAACACCCCCTTGTACAGGTGCTCATGCAATACTTCATTGATCAACTGCATGAATACAGCCGGGGCTCCCTGTAGTCCAAAAGGGAGTACTCTAAATTGGAAACATCCCAGTGGGCAATTAAATGCTGTCTTCCATTCATCCCCCTCTTTTATTCTCACTCGGTAGTAGGCCTCTCTTAAATCAAGTTTGGTGAAAATTTTACCCTTCCCTAAATGAGCTAACATGTCCTTCATGAGTGGGAGGGGGTAGACATTTTCTACGCAAATCGCGTTCATATTTCTATAATCAACTACTAAACGAAAGGATCCATCTTTCTTTTCGCGGAACATTACTGGTGCCGCCACCTTGGGTTTGGCTCATTCGATGAATCCTCGTTCTAAGTTGTTCTCAATAAAATTTTGCAATTCCTCCAACTCTCGAGGTGTCAAGGGGTAAATTTTTGGTTTGGGAAGCTTCACCCCAGGGAGTATTTCAATGGTGCAGTCGGTGGCCCTGTGGGGAGGCAGAGCATCCGATGCCTTTTCGCTAAAAACTTCCTTGAGATCCCAATATTCCTTTGGAATTTTCTCTTCTCCCTCAATATAGTTAATGGCTACTGCCACCCTTTCTGGTTTTATGTAGTCTCTCAGGGAGGGGCCTTCCTTTTCCGGAGTTGGTTTTGCCGTGTGGATGCGCAGGACCCCCGTCTTCCAATTTACCCGTGGGTTCCATTTTCGAAGCCAGGGCAGTCCTAGAATGAGGGGTCTTTCCATACCAGGTGCTACAATAAATCTGATCTTCTCTACATGATTCCCCATTTGCAGTTCAAGGGGTTCGGTCATAAAGCTAGCTGGGCCCCCTCCTGCAATCGACCCATCTAATTGACAAAATGCAATGGGTCTTTTTAAAGTTTTTAGTCTCAGTCCCATTTCCTCCACTACTTTGGGGCTAATTATGCACCTAGTGCACCCCGAGTCCAACAGTGCTAATAATTGCGCGTGAGCCCCTGTGGAGGGCACCCTTATTTCTACGGGGATGAGTAATGGTTCTTCCGTGTGACTCACCCGATCGTCGGTGTCGGAGTCGGAGTCCGTCTCGCTGTCGTCATCGTTGGTCGGAGTTCCCAACTCACCCTGGTTTCAGAGAGTGAACTCAACGACTTCTCCTTTCAGGGCGGTGCCGCGGGCTTTGGCGGGTATTTTGTTGCCTTTCTTCGGGCCAGCCCCGGTAGCTTTTGGCGGTGGCTTGGAGAAGCATTTGGCAGCCCGGTGACCTTCTTTCCCACATTTGAAACAGGTGAAGGGCTTTGACTTGGGTTTGAATTCGGCCTTCCCCCCAGTCATCTTTGGTGCCCCTTTACGGTGGAAAGAGGATGACTGGTCCCCCATACGCCTTCCTCGGAGTTCGCTCCGTCTCAGCTCGATCTCCACATCCTCAGCTACTATGTACCATCTATGCAAATCTTCGGGGACCCCATGCTTCTACAATCTCGATATATCTCTTCATTCAACCCATCCTTGAAACTCTACAAAAGAGCCATTTCTGACCAGCCTGTCATATAGGGTGCCAGCTCACGAAACTCTTGGATATACTCTGCCACCGGTCTCCGGCCCTGCTGAATGCTCTACATTCTGAGTCTCGCCTTTCGTTCAGCTAAATGGTCTTCAAAACGCTTCCTAAGGGCCCCCATGAACTGGCTGTAATTTCTCAGCAAGAGGGAGTAGTTATTGTGGAGAACCACCATCCACTCAGCAGCTGCTCCCTCTAGGGCGTTCGCGACGCTTCTCACTTTAGCAGCCTCTGATTTATAGTCCTCCCCCCACTCCTGCATGTGGTTCCACACATGGGTCAGGAAAAATCCCAATGTTTTAGGATTTCCATCATACTTCCCAGGAAGCGGGGGGGATTTTTGGCTTTTTACGTCTGCGTGGGGGGGCCTGCAGGGCTGGGGTTCTCTGGCCAGCTGCATCTCTCCCTCGAGCTGCCGAAACCTGGGAGCTTTCTTCCTCAAACTCTTCCTCTCCCCTGCAGGCTGTCTCTTCTGGCTCCCCCCTGGGGCTTGCTCCCCCCTTCTCCACAGGAATTCCCAAAGACTCACGGTTTTTTCTGCTTTCTTCTACATCACGAATAAGCTGCAAGGCTTGTTCCATCATGAGACGTTCCTTTTGCTTTTGCATCCACACTGCCTCCTTTTTACGGGGTCTGGAAATCGTCACCCCCCGGGGGTCCTCTCCCCAGTCCGGCAGCCTCCCCACTCCTTTCGACCATCTAGCTTCCTCCGGCTCTAAACGGAGTCTTTCCAACCATTCTTCATTTTCTTTCTCCGCTTGGAGGGCGGCTGCCGTTGAACTCGCTGCCCCCATTTGCTCTTCTTCATCACTCCCTCGATCTGACATATTTTGGATTTACAGTCCCCTCGGTTTTTGTCCGGGATGACTGGATGGGACTTCCAGCTTAATGTCAGGTATGCTTCCTTCAATATCCAGGAAAGGAAAACCCAAACTCAATCATTTTGAAGAGATTAGTACTTTTACTGAATACGAAATGATCGCAACCCAGGTAAAGCTGGAAGTGAGCAAAACGCGGGAAATGCATCTACTAAGCTTCTCCCCCCCGCCGTGTCCATTGATCATCAGCCAATCCAAAGGTCTCCCAAAGGTCAGGTGGCATCACGTCTGGCAGCGTCATTCATCAGGAATGTAGGGCAGTTGGTCAGCCTTCTCCTTTGAAGATTCACTTTCGTTTCCTAGGAAGACACGTCCTACAAGAAAAAAAAACAACACCTCCTGCATCTTCCCACCCTTCACCCCCATAACTAATCCCTCCCCCGTTTCTTATGGCAGTGGAAGCAGGCAAAGCTGAGGCTGACAGTAACTTTTGACACAGAATTCTGATTTGCAGAAGAAACACCTATTCATGTTCCCTATGGTCTGAAAAGCGCAAAAACACATTCAATTTTCAAGTACGAGCTTTCCCTGAGGAGTTTGACCAAAGTGTATCTCAGAATTGGCAGTACGGATCAATTCAGACAGAAAATGTAACTTTTAACTCAGAGCTCCGATTTTCAGAAGAAACACATATTCATGTTCCCCACAGTCTGAAAAGCGCAAAACACATTCAATTTTCAAGTACGAGCTTTCCCTAATGAGTTAGACCAAAGTGTATCTCAGAATTGGCAGTACGGATCAATTCAGCCAGAAAATGAAACTTTTGACACAGAATTCTGATTTGCAGAAGAAACACATATTCATGTTCCCTATGGTCTGAAAAGCGCAACAACACATTCAATTTTCAAGAACGAGCTTTCCCTGAGGAGTTAGACCAAAGTGTATCTCAGAATTGTCAGCAGGACTCAATTCAGCCAAAAAACGTAACTAATAACACAGAATCCTGATTTGCAGAAGAAACACATATTCATGTTCCCCACGGTCTGAAAAGCGCAAAAACACATTCAATTTTCAAGTACGAGCTTTCTCTGAGGAGTTAGACCAAAGTGTATCTCAGAATTGGCAGTAGGGCTCAATTCAGCCTGAAAACGTAACTTTTGACACAGGTCTTAGATTTTGAAGAGAAACACATGTTCATCTTCACCAGGGTCTGGAGGGCAGGGAGACCGCTTCATGATATGTGAACTTTCTGCAAGGAGTTAGCCCAAGTCGTGTCAGAATTGGTGGTAAGACTCAGATAAGGAAGAAAAGTTCACTTTTGACACAGAACTGAGATTTGGAAACGAAACACATATTCAAATTCTGAATGGTATGGAAATAAAACAAAACCCTGTCCATTTTGAGATGTGAGCTTTCCCTGAGGTGTTACCCGAAAGGGGATCTGAGAATTGGCGGTAGGACTCATTTCAACCAGAAAACCTTACTGGTTTGGAAAATAAACATATTTATGTTCCCCAAGGTCTGGAAAGCCAAAAACCCGCTCCAATTTGAGATGTGAACTTTCCCTGAGAGTTAGCTCAAGGCATAACTCAGAATTGTTGGTAGGACTCAATTAAGGAAGAAAACTTCAGTTTTGCCACAGAGCTCAGATTTGGAAAAGAAACACAGTTTAAGTTGTGCAGTGTGTGGAAAGTCGAAAAACCACTCCATTTTGAGTTCCAGCACTCCCTAAGAAGTTAGCCCAAGGGAGATTGAGAATAATCGGCAGGACTCAATTCAGCCAGAAAACATCAGTTTTGACACAAAGCCAGATTTGGAAAAGAAACACACGTTCAAGTTCAGCAGGGTGTGGAAAGCCAAAACACCACTCCATTTTGAGATCCGAGCTTTCCTTGAGGAGTTAGCCAAAGGGGATCTCAGAATTGGTGGTAGGAATCAATTTAGCCAGAAAAGGTCACTTTTGACAGAGTTCAGATTTGGAAAAGAAACACATATTCATCTTATCAGGGATATGGAAATCAAAAAAACCCTGTCCATTTTGAGATGTGAGCTCTCCCTGAGGAGTTAGCCCAAGGGGTATTTGAGAATTTGGTGTAGGACTCCCCAGCCAGAAAATTTCGCTTTTGACACAGAGCTCGGATTTGAAAAAGAAACACACAATCAAGTTGCACAGGGTGTGGAAAGCCAAGAAATCACTCCATTTTGAGACATCACATTTCCCTGAGGAGTTAGCCCAAGGCGTATCCGATTTTGGTGCAGCACTCAATTAAGCAAGAAAACTTCACTTTTGAAATACTCAAGATTTTGGAAAAAAACATATAGTCAAGTTCAGCAGGCTGTAGAAACACTACTCCATTTTGACATGTGAGCTTTCCCTGAGTAATTAGCCCAAGTCATGTCTCAGAAGTTCAATACAGCTAAAAAATTTCACCTTTGACACAGAGATTTTTTTTTAAATTTGATTTATATGCCACCCTTCTCCAGAGACTCAGGGCGGCTTACAATGCGTTAATACAATGCCTTCATACTTTTGTATATTTATACAAAGTCAGCTTATTGCCCCCACAAACTGGGTCCTCAATTTACCTACCTTAGAAACGATGGAAGGCTGAGTCAACCTTGAGCCTGGTGAGATTTGAAGTTACAGTAATTGCAGACAGCTGGTGTTAATCACAATGCTATCAGTCTGCTGAGCCACCAGGCTCAGATTTTTTCCAGATTTGGAAAAGAAATACACATTCAGCAGTTCAGCAGTGTGTGGAAAGCCAAAACACCACTCCATTTTGAGATCCGAGCTTTTCTTGAGGAGTTAGCTAAAGGGGATCTCAGAATTGGCGGTAGGAATCAATTCAGTCAGAAAAAGTCACTTGACACAGAGCTCGGATTTGGAAAAGAAACACATATTCATGTTGAACTGGGTCTGGAAAAACGATAATCCACTCCACATTGAGACACGAGCATCCCTTGGTGAGTTAGCCCAATGGGTATTTAAGAATTGGGGGTACAACTCTCTGTCACTTTTGACACAGAGTTCAGATTTGGAAAATAAACATATTTATGTTCCCTAAGGTCTAGAAAGCCAAAAACCCGCTCCATTTTGAGATGTGAACTTTCCCTGAGAGTTAGCCCAACTCAGAATTGTTAGTAGGACTCAATTAAGGAAGAAAACTTCACATTTGACACAGAGCTCAGATTTGGAAAAGAAACAAATATTTAAGTTGTGCAGTGTGTGGAAAGTCAAAAAACCACTCAATTTTAAGTTCCAGCTCTCCGTAAGGAGTTAGCCCAAGCGGGATCTGAGAATTATCGGCAACTGAATTTCACCAGAAAACATCAGTTTTGACACAGAGCTCAGATTTGGAAAAGAAACAGACATTCAAGTTCAGCAGGGTGGGGAAAGCGAAACAACCACTTCATTTTGAGATCCGAGCTTTCCTTGAGGAGTTAGCCAAAGGGGATCTCAGAATTGGCGGTAGTAATCAATTCAGCCAGAAAACGTCACTTTTGACAGAGAGCTCAGATTTGGAAAAGAAACATATTCATCTTCACCTGGGTCTGGAAGGCTGGATAACCGCTTCATATTGACGTGAGCTTTCTGCAAGGAGTTAACCCAAGTCATGTGTCAGAATTGATGATGGGACTCAGTTAAGGAAGAAAAGTTCACTTTTGACACAGAAGTGAGATTTGGAAATGAAACATATATTGAAGTTCTGAATGGGATGGAAATCCCCAAAACCTGTCCATTTTCAGATGTGAACTTTCCCTGAGGATTTAGTCGAAGGGGGATCTGAGAATTGGCTGTAGGACTCATTTCAGCTAGAAAACTTCACTTTTGACACAGAGCTCAGATTTGGAAAAGAAACACATGTTAATCTTCACCAGGGTCTGGAGGGCTGGATAACCGCTTCATATTGACGTGAGCTTTCTGCAAGGAGTTAACCCAAGTCATGTGTCAGAATTGATGATGGGACTCAGTTAAGGAAGAAAAGTTCACTTTTGACACAGAAGTGAGATTTGGAAATGAAACATATATTGAAGTTCTGAATGGGATGGAAATCCCCAAAACCTGTCCATTTTCAGATGTGAACTTTCCCTGAGGATTTAGTCGAAGGGGGATCTGAGAATTGGCTGTAGGACTCATTTCAGCTAGAAAACTTCACTTTTGACACAGAGCTCAGATTTGGAAAAGAAACACATGTTAATCTTCACCAGGGTCTGGAGGGCTGGAAAACCGCTTCATATTGACATGTGAGCTTTCTGCAAGGAGTTAGCCCAAGTCAAGTGTCAGAATTGGTGGTAGGACTCAATTCCGTCAGACAACTTCACTTTTGACACAGAGCTCAGATTTGGAAAGGAGACTCATATTCATGTTCCCTTGGGTCTGGAAAACCAATTTACAAATCTAATCTTTCCAGGAGGAGTTTGACCAAGCATAAAATTGACGGTAGGACTCAATTCAGCCTGACAACTTTTGACACAGAGCTCAGATTTGAAAAAGAAACACATATTCATCTTACCAAGGATATGGAAATCCAAAAAAACCCTGTCCTTTTTGAGATCTGAGCTCTCCCTGAGGAGTTAGCCCAAGGGGTATCTCAGAATTTGGTTGTTGTGGCCCCGCCCTCTGAGCCTGTCCCATCGGAGGAAGAAAGCTCCGAGCATGAGGAAGAGGAGTCAGCCAGGCCTCCCTCTCCAGGCCCCTCCCCTCTGGCATTGTCTCAGGTGCCGGCCGAGGGAGAGGAGATCAGTAGGGAGACAGCTGGCTCGGATCAGAGTGACGAAGAAACATCATTCCTGGAGGCACGCCTCCAAAGGCGTGATAAACGTTTGCAGCCGTTTAGGAGGCGTGCTAGGGATTAGAACTGAGTCACTGGACCACACCCCAGAGACTATATAATAGAGGGTAGTGGTCAGTGATCCTTGTGACGAACAAAAGTAAATCTTGGATAGTCACTAAAGCCTCATCCGGAACTGCGGAGAGAAATATTATTTCTGCTTGGACTTTTTGCACGTTAAGTACCTTATCTTTCTGTTTGTGAAAATAAAGGCATTTGGCAGACGGTGTGTCTATCGCTGCCAAGTGGGAGATAAGGCCTGGGTGCATTCCAAAGTGTTTCCTTAACCCTCGGCTGGCTGTGTTTGTGTGTGTGTGGGTACGGGGACAGATCATTGGTGTAGGACTCCTCAGACAGGAAACTGGGTCTGAAAAGCCGATAACCCACTCCACATTGAGACACGAGCGTTCCCTGGTGAGTTAGCCCAATGGGTATCTAAGAATTGGGGGCACAATTCTCTGTCACCTTTGACACAGAGCTCAGATTTGGAAAATAAACATATTTATGTTCCCTAAGGTCTGGAAAGGCAAAAACCTGCTCCATTTTGAGATGTGAACTTTCCTTGAGAGTTAGCTCAAGGCATAACTCAGAATTGTTGGTAGGACTCAATTAGGGAAGAAAACTTCACTTTTGACACAGAGCTCAGTTTTGGAAAAGAAACACAGTTTAAGTTGTGCAGTGTGTGGAAAGTCGAAAAACCACTCCATTTTGAGTTCCATCTCTCCCTGAGAAGTTAGCCCAAGGGGGATTGAGAATTATCGGCAGGACTTAATTCAGCCAGAAAATGTCAGTTTTGACACAAAGCCAGATTTGGAAAAGAAACACACGTTCAAGTTCAGCAGGGTGTGGAAAACCAAAACACCACTCTGTTTTGAGATCCAAGCTTTTCTTGAGGATTTAGCCAAGGGGGATCTCAGAGTTGGCGGTAGGAATCAATTCAGTCAAAAAAAGCCACTTGAGACAGAGCTCGGATGTGGAAAAGAAACACATATTCATGTTGAACTGGGTCTGGAAAAGCGATAATCCACTCCACATTGAGTCAAGAGTATCCCTTGGTGAGTTAGCCCAATGGGTATCTAAGAATTGGGGGCATAACTCTCTGTCACTTTTGACACAGAGGTCAAATTTGGAAAATAAACATATTTATGTTCCCCAAGGTCTGGAAAGCCAAAAACCCGCTCCATTTTGAGATGTGAACTTCCCCTGAGAGTTAGCCCAATTGTTAGTAGGGCTCAATTAAGCAAGAAAACATCAGTTTTGACACAGAGCTCAGATTTGGGAAAGAAACATATATTCAAGTTCAGCAGGCTGTGGAAAGCCAACACACTACTCTATTTTGAGATCCAAGCTTTCCCTGAGGAAAGCCCAATCAGAATTGGGGTAGGACTCAATTCAGCTAGAAAGCTTCCCCTTTGACACAGAGCTCAGATTTGGAAAAGAAACACATATTCATCTTCACCAGGGTCTGGAAAGTCAAAAAACTGCTTCATATTGACATGTTAGCTTTCCCTCAATATGATCTCAATATGGAATGGGCCAATATCAACATGAATGTGTTTCTTTTCCAAACCAGAGATCTCTTCAAGAAAATTGGAAATATGAAGGGAGTATTTCATGGAAAGATGGGTATGATAAAAGACCAAAATGGCAGGGACCTAACAGAGGCAGAAGAGATTAAGGAGAGGTGGCAAATTTACACAGAACTATAGAAGAAGCTTAACATCCTTGATAAACACTGACTTCGAGGTAGACATCCTGGAATGCGAAGTCAAATGGGCCTTAGGAAGTCTGAGCAACAACAAAGCTAGTGGAGGCAACATTATTCCAGCTGAGCTATTCAAAATCTTAAAAAACAATGCAGTAAAAGTGCTACTCAATATGCCAGCAAATTTGGAAAAGTCAACAGTGGCCACAGAATTGGAAAAGGTCAGTTTACATTCCAATTCCAAAGAAGGGCAATCCCAAAGAATGCTCAAACTACTGCACCATTGCACTCATTTCACATGCTAGCAATGTTATACTCAAAATCCTACAAGTTAGGGTCCAGCAGTATGTGGACCGAGAACTACCAGAAGTGCAGGTAGGATTTCCAAGAGGCAGATAAACTAGAGATGAAATTGCCAACATATGCTGGATCATGGAGAAAGCTAGGGAGTTCCAGAAAAACATCTACTTCTACCTCATTGACTATGCTAAAGTCTTTGATTTTGTGGATCACAACAAATTGTGGCAAATTCTCAAAGAGATGGAAGTACCAGACCATCTTATTTGTCTCTTGAGAAACCTATATGCGGATCAAGAAGCAACACTGAGAACTGGACACTGAACCACTGATTGGTTCAAAATTGAGAAAGGAGTCCGGCAAGGCTGCATACTGTCACCCTGGCTTCCTATTTTTGCCCTGCTCAGCCAACAATCTTAAAGCTATGGAACTGAATGTATGTCCTTGTTCATTGCAATTTGAGGCTACCAATTAGTTTCGGTCTCTTCTAACCACTTGCTCATGTTCTCGCACATCCAAAGTAAATTATAAAAAACATGTAAGTAGCATTTAGTGGCAGGGGGAGGGAATAGGAGGGCTAGAAAAAAACAGGGGTTACTAAAATGCTCAGTTTGTTTTTGCGTTATTTAATATATTTTTTTAAAAAACCCACTTCAAAAAATTCAGATTTTTAGAACACAACTTTTCAAGAAGAAACAATATTTTAGAAATGACCTTTTTGTATTTGTTTTTGCGCATGCAGTGAAACTAATGTTTAAAATATTGTTCCATTTCTGTAGGAAGAAAGTTTCTTCTTAACCTTAACTTTGAATATTTTTAGATATTCTATCTTAGTGGTTCCCAAACTTTTTCAGTCCACCGCCCCCTTGGTACTACAAACTCATCCTCAGTGCCCCCCACCCAGGGGTGGGTTCTACTTACCTTTACTACCGGTTTGCAGCGGGGCCGCGCATTCGCACATGCACGCACTCTTCTGCACATATGCAGAAGCGTTTTGGTGATGTCGGGGTCGGTGGGCGGGGCCTCCTGCCAGTTTTACTATTGGTTCTATAGAACTGGTGAGAACCGGGGCAACCCACCACTGCCCCCCCTATAAATAGCATTGTTCGGAATAGCGGTTTGCACGACCCACTAAGGAAGATAGTAACAGTAAAATACATGGAATACAGCCATTTTTGGCTTCCTGAAGCCTTGCCCAGCATGTCCCATTTTTGTGAAAAACGGGCCCGTTTTTCGCAAAAACAGGGTGCGCAGAGCCTTTGGGAGGCCTGCAGGCTGCTCCAATACAAATCTATCCCTGTAACAAAAATTGCTAACATTATTAGTTAACACTACAGAAATCCCCTGAATCAACCAATCTAGAGCAGTGATTCTCAGCTGGGGGTTCCTTTTGAATTTGCTGACCACCAGCGAGTGGGAGAAAGCTATTTCACAGAGGAGGGGATGGAGAGGGCTGTGGGATGAATTCACACCCATTCCCAGACCCCTTGGGATCAACCTGCAGCCCTCCCCTGCCTCCTCAGGCGGTGGAGCGTGTGGTGGGGGGGATGCTTTTCAAGAAGTCACAAAGAGGGCTGAGAGCTGGTTTCTGTCTCACAAGTAAGATTTGGTCCAGAACCAACCCCAACATAAAGGTCTTTTATTTGCTCCTTGTACTCTTTGTCTTTGCATTTTTAACAGGTAATAAATTAAATTTCTGATGATGTAAAAATAGCTCATAACTCACCTTTCTAGACAGCTATTATCATGTCTAAAAGTAAGATACTCTTCTCTATCTTTTGTCTGGAGTACCATTTAATTCCAGAAGTCCAAGTTTAAAGAATGGACTTCTGGAATTAAAGCTCAATTTTTTAGCTAAAACTTAATTCACATCTGTTAGTTTTGTTTGAGCAGTGTGAACAATTGACAGTGTGATCCTCCAAAGGTATGAAAAATATATCATTGTTTTTTCTTTGGCATTTAAACTAGATAGCCAATGTGAAAAAGTGCATCAAGGAAGGACTGGAAAGCCAATTCATACTGAACTGTATTGGGTTTTCTGTTATTTGAATAAAATGAAAAGAAATCAAATAGTGGTACCTAGTGTGGAAAAAGAGACGAAATAATGGGTCATTCTCAACACTTGAATTCTCTACACTTCAAATATCTAGAAATTATTATGGTTAAGTGAGCTTTGCCCCATTTTACGATTTTTCTTGCCATAGTTCAAATCAAAGTTCAAATCAAAGATTTGATAGTTCAAATCAGAGATTTGATAGTTCAAAGATTTCTGAGACCAATGTTGAATACTTAAATTTCAGTAATCACCAATCCCAGTTTTAAAATGAGTTTAGAATCAGTGGGAGTCACTGATAACAATGAACTACTAGCTACTGATAATGAGTCCAGCCCTGCCTTTCTTTTCCTTCTGTTCAAGTTTTGCAAGTACTTTTTCCAGGTAGATGTTTTATTCCAATGTATACACACCATTATTGTTAGGGAAAAATGGGTCTTCCAAGCAATTTTAAAAGACACTGTCAGAATGACTCTGCCCTCAGCCCCCCTTGTGGCTCCTTGAAAAGCATCCCCCCCCACATATGTAAATGAAAAGAATAAGCTTAAAAATCCTAGCCCTTTAAAATTGAAAATATGGAGAATTGGGAGGATGAATATGAGACACTAAGAGAGATGTTTCAAAAGGTAAGGGAGGCATTTAAGGGAAATAAAGAAGCAGAAAATTGGTTAGCTTGCAAAAAAGAAAGAGAAAAGATGAATGAGAAGCAAGAGAAAAAAGGAGATAATATTGAAAAGGAAATAATTGAAAAACAAGATAAAGATGATTACACTGGGTTCAATAATGATAGAATAAAAATGGATATGGGAAAATACATCCCAAATATGACGAAAAGAGAAATAAATGGGGTAAGATTGAGAATGAAAAGTAATAGAGTTAAAATTAAAGGAAAAAGGCTGAAGGGGAGATATAAGAACAGGAGAAAGAAGAAGGTAAAGAAATGGGAAAAAAGGAGGAAAACATCAAGAAAGAGAACTGTGGAGAGACTAAGAGAAAGTGGTTAAGAGTCAGTGAAAACGTTAATTTGTTAATAAAGAGAAGGATGCTAGTTGTAGAAATTATATGTGAAAATGCTGTTAAATGAAAAATAGAACAATGTAATGTGAAAGAAAGAATGATATTGGAAGAAGCACTAAAAGGAGAGAATAAATTATAATATAAGAATTAATTGAATAAGATGGAATATGGAAATTAAATGTAAAACTGAATGAAATTGAAATGCAAAAAATGATTCAAATGATATACTTGTAAGAAGTAAAGTAAAAATATATTGTTAAAAGTAAAAAGTCTAAGGATTGGAAGATTGTTTGAGTAAAGATTTTTTTAAAAATGGAATAAGATGAAATATACTGCTAATAATTAAAAAGATGAGGGGAAATTTTGAGAAATATACTTGATAAATGAAAGAAAGACCAGAGTTGCCTGGACTCCATAGTGGAAAATATAAAATTGAAAATGAATACAGCAATAGAGAGGGATGAAGGAAGGAGAAGAGAGATGGAAGAAGGAAGGAGAGAGAGGGAAGGAAGAGAAGGGAGGAAGGAAGGGAAATTAGAGTAGGAGTGAGGGTAAGAGAGGGAGGAAGAGAGGAGGAGAAGGAGAAAGGAAGGGGAAGTAGGGAAGAGAAGAAGAGGGGGGGAGAGAAAGTAAGAAGGAAAGAAAAGAAAAGAAAAGAAAAGAAAAGAGAGAGGTGGTAGGTTTGAGGAGAAAGATTGCTATACAATAAAAAAGATGAAATGGAAGAAAGGCAACCCCAAACAAATATAAAGATATTAAGATAAAGAGTGAATTGTTAAACTTTAAAGAATAAAAGAGAACAAATATGAATAAATAGCAATAATTAGAAACACACATACAAACACAATGTATTTTCTTTGAACAGAGTATTTGGCCGGTTCACAAATTTAAACAGTGTTTAATCATTTCAATTAAATTTACAATTTCTATATTTCCTTTTTGCCATATTTATTCCTCATCTATTTTTTTTTTTAAAAAAACAATATTACCCTTCATCCTCATCTCTAATCTTAATCAAATTCAATTTTTCCCTTTTATTCTATATTATACCCCTTCCCATTGTCATCTATTTTTATATCCATCCTCACATTGGTTAATTATGTAATATTACAGTTGTTTAATACAAATTCAACATTTTAATATATGTACCTGGATGAAGCTATCTATCTGGACCCGTACCAGTCAGGCTTCAGGCAGGGGTACAGCACAGAAATGGCATTGGTCGCATTGGTGGATGATCTCTGGAGGGCTCGGGACAGGGGTTGTTCCTCTGTCCTGGTCCTATTAGATCTCTCAGCGGCTTTTGATACCATCAACCATGGTATCATGCTACAGCGGTTGAGGGGGTTAGGAATAGGGGGCACCTTGCTGCGGTAGTTCTCTTCCTTCCTCTCTGACCACTTGCAGTTTGTGTTGGCAGGGGGGCAGAGGTCGACCTCGCAGTGCCTCGCTTGGGGAGTGCCGCAAGGGTCGGTCCTCTCGCCCCTTCTGTTCAACATTTATGTAAAGCCGCTGGGTGAGATCATCCGTGGTTTTGGGGTGAGAGTCCATCAGTACGCTGATGATACTCAGCTGTACATCTCCACCCCAGACCACCCCAATGATGCTCTTGATGTGATGTCTCGCTGCCTGGAGGCCATGCGGGTCTGGATGGGGAGAAATAGGCTCAGACTCAACCCTGCCAAGACCGAGTGGCTGTGGCTCCCGGTGTCCGATATAGTCAGCTGGTGCCATTGCTGACTATTGGAGGTGAATCTTTGCCCCCTACAGAGAGGGCTCGTAATCTGGGTGTCCTCCTGGACACAAGGCTGTCTTTAGAAGAGCATATGACAGCCGTGGCCAGGGGGGCTTTTTATCAGGTTCGCCTGATTCGCCAGTTGTGGCCCTTTCTGGACCGGGATGCCTTGCACACAGTCACTCATGCCCTGATCACCTCCTGGCTGGACTACTGTAATGCTCTCTACATGGGGCTCCCCTTGAAGAGCACTCGGAGGCTCCAACTGGTCCAGAATGCGGCCGTGCGGGTGGTTATGGGCGCGACTCGTGCCCACGTGACATCACTCCTGTGCGAGCTGCACTGGCTCCCAGTGGTCTTCTGAGTGCAATTCAAGGTGTTGGTCACCCCCTGTTCTATCCCCGTCTCTCTCACACACACACACACAAAGAGTCAGCTGCGAGTTAATAAAACCAGCAGTCAGGAATTCCTTTGAGATAACAGAATTGGCAGCAACCCAGTAGCTGCCTGCCAAAGACTTTATTCACAAAGGGAGGTTTTTCTCCTCCGTCCGATACACCAAAATAAGTCCACAAAGCCAAGTCCAGTCCGTAATAAATCCAAGGAGGGCATATAACGAAGTTCCAGAAACGCAGTATGACTTGCTAGCTTTTCAGTTTTGTCCGTCACAAGGCTTGAATGGCCACCACACCCCATTTTATCCCCTGTGGGGTGTGGTCCAGTGACTCAGCTTAATCTCTGGCACACCTCTTTCTCTGCTGCACGCACTTATCTTTCCAACGCTGTCGGGGATCCAGCCAAGACTCATCTCCATCGCTGTCTAACTGCGGCTGCTTGGAAGTGCCTGGCTCCTGGCCTATCTCTTGGCCTTCGGAGGACATCTGAGGCATTGCCAGAGAGGAGGGTCCTGGAGAGGGAGGCCTTGCCAACTCCTCTCCTTCACTTTCAACGTCTTCTCCCTCTGATACGACGGGCTCGGGGGTCAGAGTCACAACACCACCTTTAAAGCGCTCCATGGCTTAGGACCCGGGTATCTTCGAGACCGACTTCTGCCACCAGTAGCCTCCCACTGGCCAGTTCGCTTCCACAGAGAGGGGCTCCTCAGGGTGCCATCGGCCAAGGTATGTCGGCTGGTGACACCCAGGGGAGGGCCTTCTCTGTGGGAGCTCCTGCCCTGTGGAATGAACTGCCCCCGGAATTGCGAAAGATCTCCGACCTCCATGTATTTCGCTGTGCCCTCAAGACCCTGCTGTTCCGCCAGGCCGGGCTATCAATGTAAATGATTTTAAATTGGGTGTTTTAAATTTTTGGGTTTTAATTTGGGCCAAAATTATTTAATAATTTTAATTATTTTTAATTGATGTCTGTATATTTTTGTCTTTTTAATAGGCTGTACACCGCCCTGAGTCCTTCGGGAGAAGGGCGGTATAGGAATAAAATTATTATTATTATTATTATTATTATTATTATTATTATTATTATTAATAATAATAATAATAATAATAATATAAATCAATTAATTATATAACTATCTTTTTTGTATATTAATCAATATGAACATGAATATTCTAATTATTTCCATGCAATCCAATTTCTTACAAATCAATTAATTATATTTACCAATAATAATAAACCAAATAATTTCCCCCATATATTCCTCCAAATCACAACTTAACCATTTCTGCTTTCAACACAATATAAATTAATAGTATCTCAATTATTACAATTCCCTAGTTAAATAGCTTTCCCCTTGTTACTCATTTTCACATCTTAAACTCTCCCAATAACCCAAATAGTTTTGCCCATATAATCCTCCAAATCACAACTTAATTATTTCCACTTTCATCACAATATATAATTAAAAATATTTCAATCGTTACAATTTCCCTAATTAAATTTAAAAATGTTCTAGCTGTTATCCAAGCTACAACTTAATCCTTTTTACTTTCACCACCATATACCATTAAAGGTATTTCAATTGTTAATTTATATTTATTCATATTTCAAAAAAAATAAAATATAAACTTATCATTGTCTAGATTTCAAAAATACAAAGACAAATATTCCAATTATTATTCATTTCATTTTTAACAATCATGATTTCCCATTTATTTCTTATTACTATTCATATTTCAATTCTAAATATGTATAACATCTTTCTCTTTCATTTCTTTTTCTTTTTCTCCCTTCCCATTTTTGCCTTTTTCTTTCTCCTTTTTTTCTTTTGTGTTCCTCTTTTGCCCTAAATTTCCCATTGTTTGCACCTACCTTTTTTGGTGAGGAAAAAGAAGAAAAAGAAATCTGCCTCTGCCTAATTTTCCAACGTTGCAGCAAACAGCCAACAGCCTGCTTTACTTTGTTTTGTTTTCAGCTTGATTAGCACAAGGAGAAAAAAAAATCTGCTCCAGCAATTTAGCTCTTTGCAGCAAGCAGCAGAGCCCTGCGCAAAACAGCTGAGAGCAAATCAGCGGAGAGTCGAGAGGCCGATCTAATCAACAGGTTAATTAGCCTCTGCTGAAGCTGAAAGGAGCTGTTTTTTCTTGCTGTTTGCTTGAAAGGAGGTAACTGCTCCGAGGCACAGGCCAAAGAGTGGGGGCCACCCCTCTTGCCACTTAGCACCCCCCTGCCGCCCCTTTTTGCCTCTAGCGCCCCCCTACCGCCCCCCTTGCCTAATCACCCAGGGCATCCCCCCCCGGGGGCGGTGCCGCCCACTTTGGGAACCACTGTTCTATCTCAATCACATAGGGTTTGACTTCTGAATAAAGAAAATGTACTCGCAATCCAAAGACTGTTCAGCATTGGAGACACAAACATATGGCTCCAGTCATTCAAATGCTTTGTGGTATTTAGATTAATACAGATAACATAGATATTTTAAAATTATTTTCAATTGTTTTAATAATAATAATAATAATAATAATAATAATAATAATAATAATAATAATAATAATAACAATAATGTTTTATTGTTCTGAGAATGGTTTTACTATTGAACTTGTTTTATTATTTTGTACCACTTCACTGGCACTGCCTCTATAATTTTTGCATTCACATAGAACAACTACAAGGAACCAATATTCTTTTAAATGCTTGAATTGATTTCAGGAGCATTTCATTCCATATTCAATACAGTCTTATGATGCTGATAAGAATTGATGTTGAAGGCAGAGAATCCAACTCCCAAACAGTATATACGCACATAAAGTTATCATCACTTGTTACATCTGACTGCAGATACTTATGCTATAGAATAGAATAGAACTCTTTATTGGCCAAGCGTGATTGGACACACAAGGAATTTGTCTTGGTGCATACGCTCTCAGAGTACATAAAAGAAAAGATACATTCGTCAAGAATCATAAGGTACAACACTTAATGATAGTCATAGGGAAACAGTCAATATAAATCTTAAGGATACCAGCAACAAGGTTACAGTCATACAGTCATAAGTGGGAGGAGCTGGGTGATAGGAACGATGAGAAGATTAATAGTAATGCAGACTTAGTAACTAGATTGACAGTGTTGAGGAAATTATTTGCTTAGCAGGGTGATGGCATGCGGGAAAAAACTGTTCTCGTGTCTAGTTGTTCTGGTGTGCAGTGCTCTATAGCGTCGTTTTGAGGGTAGGAGTTGAAACAGTTTATGTCCAGGATGTGAGGGGTCTGTAAATATTTTCACAGCCCATTTTTTGATTCGTGCAGTATACAGGTCCTCAATGGAAGGCAAGTTGGTAGTAATTGTTTTTTCTGCAGTTCTAATTGCCCTTTGAAGTCTGTGTTTGTCTTGTTGGGTTGCAGAACCAAACCAGACAAGTTATAGAGGTGCAGATGACAGACTCAATAATTCCTCTGTAGAACTTTATCAGCAGCTCTTTGGGCAGATATGGTAGAACCTAGAAATTTGAAGGTCTCTAGTATTGATACTGTGTTGTCTAGTATTGTAACCGGTGGTAGTATGGGAGAGTTTCTCCTAAAGTCCACCAACATTTCTACGGTTTTGAGTGTGTTCAGTTCCAGATTGTTCTGGTTGCACCACGAGGCTAGTTGTTCAACCTTCTGTCTGTATGCGGATTCATCAGTCTCGAATGAGACCGATCACTGTTGTGTCATCTGCAAACTTCAGTAGTTTAACAGATGGATCGTTTGAGATGCAGTCATTGGTATATAGAGAGAAGAGAAGTGGAGAGAGCACACAGCCTTATGGGGCCCCTATGCTAATTGTGGGGCCCCTGTGCTAATTGTATTGATAGCCATGGCATTGTTTTGGAGAAAACATTCACACAAAAGGAACCATACCAGTAGATATGTAGGAAATGTTTTAATTACTTTTATATTGAGAATTATGGCTGTAACACTAAATGTATTTTCCTATCATGCCTAATTGAGTACATTTAGCATAAGCTAAAATCTTAAACCTATTAGTTGTTATTCACTTATCTGAAATGGTATAGGTTCTCCTGATTGAGCAGAGGGCTGGACTATAAGACCTCCAAGGTCCCTTCCAGCTCATTCTATTATATCATAAAAAATCAATCTCCCATTTTTTCTTAATTAATTATCTCTGAGTCCCAATAAGAAAAATTCTATTTTCTTTACAATAATAATCTTTAAAATCCTTCGTATAAATTTATATCCAAAATTTCTTAATTTTTGTGCAAATCCACCAGCATAATAAAATGCCCCTTATGTTTTCATATTTTCAACATTTGTACATTTTTGATAATTTATTTGGTGTCATAGACCAATGATACATCACTTTACAATTTTTCTCATAAATTATTAATCTAAATTTAATACCAGTTTCCCACATTCTTTCTCAAATCTCTATGTTTTACCTCAAATTATTAGCCCATTTTGTCATGCCCATTTTAACATGTTCTTCTGTTTCAAATATTAATAAAATTTTATTAATTTTTGCTATTATGTTCATAATTTGTACACATTATAGTTCAATTTCAAATTATGTTTTGTAATTTTCAATTCAAATTGACTTTTTATTCATATTGTATTTTTTATTCATATTGTATCTTTCATTTAACTGTGCATATAATCAGAAACAATGTCCTTCTACAGTTAATTGTTCTCTTGACTTTATCTCAATTTTTCCATCCTCTTGTACACTAAATGACACTAAATCTTTGTATGCTAACTATTTATTTCTATCAGCGGTTACTCTTCTATAGAATGCTTCCTATATGGAGGTTGATAAAAGATATATTTGGACTCCTGGGTTTATATTTCAATATAGCACTTTTCACATAATGATTTTTAAAATCTACATTAATATTAACTTTATTGTATCATAAAAAAGCTCATGTCTGACAAACTTCATTATTTTATTTCTCAGCAGGTCCCATTCTTTCATCCAACCCAAACAAAATAATGTAGAATACAATTTTAAATCAGGTAATCCTAATCAGTCTTTTGTATCCTGCAGAATTTATATTTAATCTTTGGTTTCTTTCTCTGCCATAGAAATCTAGATAATAACTTGGCCATTGTTTAAAAGGCAAACCATTTTTCAAAATTGGTATTGTTTGAAATAAAAACAACACTCTAGGTAACATTTTTATTTTTATCCCAGAAATTTCTCCAAGAAAGAATAAATTTCATCTTTCCCCATCTTAATAGATCTTAATTTCATTCCATACTGTAATATAATTATGTTAAAATAACATACCATTCATGTTCGACATAGTAATATCCAAATATTTTACCTCTTTTAAAATTTAAAAACCAGTTATTAAGATTTTTTTCATTGTAATCATGTTTCTATGTTATTTAACTCCTCATGAAGAAGCTCATTTAATACACTGCTCTGTTTCAAAGCCTCTACGTTGTAAACATCTTCACTAATGACAGGTATGTTATCTGTTCGTTTTTCAGCTGCCAGTTCATCCTCATTGTCAGAAAGTGAGCAGAGAAGAGTATCATTTTCATAGGTAGGAAAATAGTACCTAAACAGAACAAAAAAAAGTAATATATCTAATTAATGTTTTCTTTGCCCACACCACTTATAGCATTATGACTGAACCTAACATTACTGAAATGGACATGGCTACTGCAACCACATAAACAGCAATAGCCTGTCATATAAGCAGAAATTGGCAATAGTTGCGGCTATCTCTTGCTACTGCTGTAGTTTGTGTGATACTGGTTAGGGTGGACTGAAATGCTATGCAGTGCACTATAGATCTATTACTATTTCAGTGCTAATGGAAGAATGGCAAGGCAGCAATAACTGCTACTGCATGTAGGTAACACCAAATAAAGAACACATATAATTGGATCCTATTCCCCAATTCCAATTCTTAACACAGTTCCCAATGAAATGGGAAGCATCACTGGGAAACTGCTTCACAATTTATGATATGTGCACATAATGAATATGTTCACATGCATATATATTCATATAATCAATATTTTCAGTCACTACAGATTCTTGAAGGTACAAACCAACAATGTGGTGGTGCTTGTTTTTGAATTTCAAGTCTGTAGTTAATTAATTCTGTTTTCCTACTTTCTGTAAACTTTAAATCATCTTGCATTTTTAAACACATTGAATAGTTTGTAATAGAAAACTTACTGTTCTCTATTTGTCACTTGTTAAGTGACATGCCCTGTCTAATGAAAATATTCTATCCTTTCCTTTTAAATCTAGCAAAAATACCTAGCAAATTGTATTAGTGCTTTTAGTTTGAAAGTGTGTAGATCAGAGAGCATTCTGAATGATTGGCTGGTTTGTAGCCTGCACAGATTAAGAGAATACAAACCTTGACTGTCAAATTAAGTCTTATAATACACTGTCTACAATATTGATGGAACACGCATACATAACTTACTGTGGTTGATCCCAAACAGATCTTTCAGGTAGAACTGCTATATGTTTGCTATCTTCCAAATGACATATTAACTCTTTTTTCAAATGGAATTTTTTCTCACACTTAAAACACTGACATTGGTGCACCTGTCTTCTGATGAAATTCATTAGTTTTACTTGTTGATAGAAATTCAGATCTAGTAAACAAAAAATAGGTTTTAGGGAAGAAGTAGATATATCTAAATAAGATTCTTGGATCAAATTAATCTTGTGTTTCTAGTATTTAATCTACATTTATTATTCTTAAATAAGTTAAAGTTCTGCATATCTTTTGATCATTTGAAATAGAAAGGTATGACAGATTCTGACATCTATTGTATATTGCTTAAGGAGAAATAAAGCAAATAGTGCCATGCCACTACTTGTTATTTACTACTTGAGTGCTGAAACCTGAGCAGCTATTAAGAAATCATGCAGCTCATTTATATGTCGATTTCTTGAGAACCATTAAAAAAACAATATTAACATTTAAGAAAGGAAAATTGCAGTAAAAGTCCAGGTAATTAAAAAAAACCTTGAATTGTATAGATTGATTTATATTCTAACACCCCCCTCCATTTTTTATGAGGAGCAATTTCTTTAATACAAAGTATGGATTACTTACCATGCTCAGATTTAATTTTTAGCAAGTTAAATCCATGAGCCTCCTAGGTTTGGAAAGAAAAAAAGATTTTGAAAGATTTTGAATTAGTTATATTTGCTGAATGCTAATTTTGTGAAAACTAGAAATAGTATAATTGTACTGTACAATATTATACTGCTCAAAAAAATAAAGGGAACACAAGCAGAAGACATCCGAGATCTGAATGAATGAAATAGCCTTATTAAATACTTTGTTCTTTACATACAGTAGTTTATACACTGCCCAAACAACTAAAGGGAACACAAAACTACTGTATGTAACGAACAAAGTATTTAATAAGGCTATTTCATTCATTCAGATCTTGGATGTCTTCTGCTTGTGTTCCCTTTATTTTTTTGAGCAGTGTATATTATTATTATTATTATTATTATTATTATTATTATTATTATTATTATTATTATTATTATTATTATTATTTTATTTCTATACCGCCCTTCTCCCGAAGGACTCAGGGCGGTGTACAGCCAATTTAAAAACACAAGACAAAACAATGATTAAAATTAAAATAATTAAATAGATTTGGCCGGTTTAAAACCAACAGCAACCAGTAATTTGCTTAGTCAGTGTCACTTGTCTAGAATGTTAAAATTCCAGGTTCACCACCTTGAAAATGCAAGTTACATTGTTAAAGATGGAGATATTGTTGCTGGAACCATATTAATTGGTGGTGTTTATTACTTAAAGCCAAAGCCTAAAACACAAACACAGGCAAGTATACAAACTCCAAAAAGGGAGAGCGCAGGCCCAGAGAGAGATGCTCCAGAGAGAGATCCTGTTGCTACCCTTAAGGCTCCTAAAGCCAACAAAAAGAGAATTGGTAAACAGGTTGCTCAGAGCAAGCCTGAAGTTCCTCATAAAACTGTTCATGTTGAGAATTCACTAACAGGTAAACCTTTGCATTCCAGGTGTATCCATAAATGGCATAGAAGATTGGGGCATGCCAGTTTCCGTGTTCTTAGGAAGATGCTGAAGTTCGCAAAAGGTTTGGATCTAAAGGGGTGTAAGGTGTTTTTGGATTGTGCTGTCTGCAAAAAGGCCAAATCCAAAGCAGCAGCCATTCCCAAACGCGCTACACGCCTGTCAACACGCATTTTTAATTTGGTTCACATTGACATAGTCGGTCCTTTCCCGCCATCATTTGGTGGTAGAAAATATTTTCTAACAATTGTTGATAATTACTCTAGATATGGATATGTATATCCTATGAAAGAAAAATCAGAGACCTTTCAGATCTTTAAAGACTTTGCAGCCCTTGTTTCTACCCAACACCAAGTTCGTATCGCCAGAATCCAGAGTGATCGTGGTGCCGAATTCATGTCTCAGCATTTCCAGGACTGGATGTGTAAGAATGGAATTATTCATCAGATTTCGGCCCCTGACACATTGGCTCACAACGGAGAGGTACTGCAAACCATGATGCGTTGTCTCCTAGAAGACGCCAACCTTGATAAGGTATACTGGGGTGAAGCTATAAAATATGCAAATTACATTGTCAACCGTACTTGGAGCAGTGTAACAAATCAGACTCCTTTCTTCATGTTGTATGGCTACAAGCCCGATCTTAAAAACATCCATATTTTTGGTTCATACGCTATGGTGAACATTCCCTTAGCTCAAAGAAGAAAAGGAGGTCCAGCAGCAAAGAGACTGAGATTTATGGGTATTGATGATAACTCAAAATGGAGCAGATTTATTGACTCTAAACATGCAATTGTGATTTCCCAATCTGCTAATTTTGAAGAAGATATTGACTGGTCCAGGATTCATTCCAAAGATCCTAGAGTTTATTTTCCCAGAGATGATACTGCTGATGCCACGCAGATTGATGATCAAGATTCCACTGGTTCTTCTCAACCCGATGTTCCGTCTTCGCAAGCCGCGGATGCTGACGCTAGCGACGAAAGTGAGGACGAGGACAAAGCAGAAGAAGACAGGACAGTTGTTCCGAGACGTTCCAAGAGGGCCACGAAAGGAATCCCTCCACAACGATATTCTTGGCAACTGACAAAAGCACCCTTACCTTTGATTTGCAATGTTACACTTCCACCTGATAATTTCACACAAATCAAGCAGCTCCCTGATTCAGAGCAAGACAAATGGTATGAAGCAATGCAGGTTGAAATGGACAGTCTAAAGAAACTCAAAGTGTTTACACCTGCAAAACCTCCAGCAAACAAAAAGGTCATTGGCACTCGATGGGTCTACAGAATCAAAAGAAACCAAATGGTGAGTCATTGTACAAAGCCAGACTTGTAGCTCAGGGTTTCGCTCAACGTTATCCTGAGGACTACACAAATACTTACTCACCGACAGTTCGAACTGAAAGTGTAAAAATTGCTTTAGCAACTGCAACTATCCTTGGTTTAGAAATTTTCCAGTTTGATGTTGACACCGCTTATCTACATGCAGACCTAGATGAAGAGATCTACGTGAAAAGTCCTCCAGGATTCTGACAGCAAGAAGGGGATACCTGGTTCCTAAACAAAAGTCTTTATGGTCTGAAACAATCTGGTTTAATGTGGTATTTATGTCTTACTGACAAACTAAATTCAATGGGCTTTATTAAGTCCGAAACTGATGAGTGCGTGTTCACAAAAAGATCTAACAATGCATATGAGATAGTTCTTGTTTATGTTGATGATATTGTTTATATTGGTCCAAATAAGCAAATGAGTGAAATTTTTGCCAAAGCTTGGCAGAGATACTTCACACTGAAATCATTAGGTCATATTAGCACTTATTTAGGTGTTCAGATTGAAAAAACACAGAAGCGGTTTAGTCTTTCACAAGAGGATAAAATTGAACAAGTTTTGCATCATTGCAACATGAAAGATGCTAACACAACAAAGACACCCATGCAAACAGATTTTCATAACTTGACACAAGAAGAAAGTCCTGAGTTTGAGGATCAAACACTTTATCGTTCAGTCATTGGGTCACTGTTATACATTAGTAGTTGGACCAGACCCGACATTGCACTTAGTGTTAATCTCTTATCTCGACACGTAGGTAAGGCAAAACAGTTTCATTGGACATGTATTAAGAAATTATTGAGATACCTAAAATACACTAAACACATGAAGTTATTGTTAGAACCAACACATACTGATTATGCAGAATTATGTTGTTATGCAGATTCTGATTGGGCAAGTGATAAGAAATCACGTAAAAGTACTTCAGGTTATATGATGTTCTTAAATGGATGTCCTGTTTATTGGCAAGTGCGTAAACAGAATTTTGTTTCTTGTTCATCTACTGAAGCTGAATATGCTTGTGTTTCAGATGCATGTAATTCTCTAACTTGGTTTGATGCTTTAGTCACAGATATCTGGACACACCCGATCCGACCGATCACCGTGGTGGAAGACAATGAATCGGTGGTTTATATTTCTGAATCACATTTCACAGGTTCTAGGTCCAGACACATTGACATTCGTTACCAAAACATAAAACATTTAGTGAAAAAAGGTTTTGTTAAAATGCAATATGTATCTACACATGAGCAAATTGCTGATATGCTCAACAAACCACTTCCAGCAGCTCAACACGAGTATCTGCGTGAGAAGATGTGCCTTATTTGATGATGTACTGATATTTCGCTCAACTGGCAAAGAAGGGGAATGTCACTGCGTTTTTTATTTCCCAGCTGAGCTTCATTATTTTTGAACTAATAGACTTACTGTAGTTTGCCAAGTTCCTTATCAGTATTTTACTACGCATGTCCATATTCCTTCACTTGCTTCACACACTCTTTCCTTTGTTCTCTTGCCAGAAAGGTCCGGCTGAGAAATAGCCAGCAAAAGCTATTTCAAAATGTAGCAATTACTTTTCTTAGTTAGTGAGGTGTTTTATTTTCTTTATAACAAATAAATGAGTTTTATTAGAGAACTTTTCTTCGCGTTTTCTTTTTCAGAATATTGCAACAAGAAATAAGCCACGATCCATCCTCTAATTAAACCAGGGTGATTTGTCCCAGAGCCAAATATGGGATTAATCAATGCCCTGACAATGGTCACGGCGGTATGACGGTCACTTTGAGGGCTCTCAAGGACCCGTCGATATCTCCGCTGTCCAGAGATCCTCAGTGATCTAAGTTGTCCTGTAGGAACGACGAACAAGAGGAGCACATACCAGTCAGCACAGGGAGATCGTAAACTCCCTGGCAGAATCGGAAGAAGCTCCTCAAACTGGACAGCACAGAAAGCGACCTAGAAGTCGCTAGGAAGCTGGGGCGGCCGCAACAAAAGAGGAAGAAAAGAGACAGCATGTGACATTGAGGTGAGAGTGACTTGGTTTTTTTTTTTTTTTGAGAGTTTCTCTTCAAATCCATCTGAAAGATCCATAGAGTGGAAAAGACTAGCTGAGAGCGAGGAGTGAGAGCGGGTGTGTATTCGCTCTCACATCTAGTAATTTGATGGCGAGGAAAGCGCAATCGGAAGTTTTTACTATATTGCTATTGAAGGGGGGGGGGAAAAGGATTTGGGGAACTTTTAACTTTTATAAAACTTGACAATAAAAATTTGGATAATGAATTTAATGGAAGATTTGAATGAAATGTTACAGAATGGTGGTGATTGCTAGAAGAAAATTTTGAAACAACAAAGCTTAAAGAAGTGAATGTACTGTGTTAATGCTAAAAGTTAACCTGCAGTGTCATTTAGTGGCAGAAGAAAAAAAATAGATCTTTACTTTGAAGAAATCCAAATAAATTGACCTTGACATTTTGGCTGAATGATAATAGAACAGCTGTGGAAGAGAGAAGACTAGACTTTGAACTTGTTTTTGAACTTTTTTTTTCTTTTTGGCATTTAATCTTTTTTTTTTTTTTTTCTCCTGGGGTGACTAGTTCTTTTTGAAGTATTTTGTTTTGAGACTTGCTGGTGGGAAAGTGAAAAGTGAAAAGTCTATATTCTTGATTTGTTTTTTACCCAGATGCTTTTTTACTGAATTTAATAGAATTGGACTATCAAAGTTTGGATTATGACCTGAAGAGTCAGAAAAAAAATCTTTTTTTAAAAAAATCTTTTTTTTGGTTATTCTTGTTTGGATTTTGATTTTGAATTTTTTTACCTTTTGGGCAGCTGAATTAGCTTTTCTTTTTTTCCTTCTCTTTTCTCTCCTCTTGTTTTTTAAATTTCTTTATGGGAGATTTGGAATCTTAAATTTTTGGAGGAAGGTGGTTTATTGGGATTTCCCCCCCCCTCTTTTTTTCTTTTTGCTAATTCAACCATTGAGTGGATTAGATATTTGGATTATAATTAAACCACAAGTGGATTACAAATTATAGAAATGAAGAAATTTACAGCCCATTTGCATCCAGCATCAAGCCCTTCAGCAGCAGAAACACAGAAAACTTCAGAGATGATGGGACTAAGAAATTTTATGCAATCGCTTCATGATGATATAAAACAGGAATTAAAAGAAATGAAAGATAACTACACACCTCTGGTTAAAAGAATAAAACAGGATTTGGAAAAATGGGAGAAAGTGCAATTACCACTCTTGGGCAGGATAGCATCGATAAAGATGAATATCCTGCCCAAGTTTTGGAATACCTATTCCAAACGATACCATATCCTGCCCAAGTTTTGGAATACCTATTCCAAACGATACCCGTTATTTTAGACAAATTTTTTTTTCACAGAAATCAAAATTATTAGGAAATTCATTTGGGCCGGGAAAAAAACAAGAGATTTCGGACTCGTATATTATAAAGTGGCCATCCTAGTATGGATAAGGGAATGGGTTAATTTAAGAAACAAAAGAATCCTAATTTTGGAAGGGCACAATCTACAAAAAGGGTGGCACGCCTTCTTGTGGGACAAAAAGAAAAAGACCAAGTATGGGAGGAAATTAGAAGAAAACAATACATGAAAATCCCGAATTGGCTATTGACGATGGAAGCCATGATATACCCAAATACATTAGAGATTAATAAAATGATTAGTTACAAAGAGCTTCTAGATAATCAAGGAAATTGTATAAGTAATCAATCGGTAGATGAACAGGGAATACATATTGACTGGTGGCTATACCTACAGATTCAATCTAGGTACAAAAAAGATAAGGAAGAATTTGGCATTGAGATGGAAACAAACACATTAGACAAATTACTAATAGGCCCAGAAAAAAAGTACTATCTAGATTATACAATTATTTATTAGAATTCGATAGGGCAGAAGAGGTAGTAAAAGAGCCAATGATAGCATGGGCCAAAAATATTGGACATAATATAAATTTGGACGAATGGGAGATTATTTGGAATAGTAACTATAAATTAACAAAAGCGGCAACATACAAAGAAAACCAATATAAAATGCTATACAGATGGCACCTAGCACCCGCGAGATTAGCCAAAATCTATCCAAATGTAAGCCCCAAATGTTGGAAATGTGGATGACACCAAGATACCTTGTTTCACATGTGGTGGTCCTGTCCCGAAGTGATGAGGTATTGGAAAAATTCAAAATTGGCTACAAGAATCAACCAATGAAAAAATCAAATTGATACCTGAAACATTCCTCCTGGGAATACTAAAGATGAAATATCGGGGAAAAAAAAGATATCTAATCATACATATACTCACTGCACCAAGAATAGCATACGCCCAATATTGGAAAGGAAAGGACATACCACCAGAGGAACATATTATTCAGAAGCTTCTAGAATGTGCCGAAATGAACAAATTAACGTTAGTATTAAATGAGAATGAAGAATATTATACGGTGTGGGATGATTGGTACAGGTGGATTGATAATAGAATAAAGAATAGATAAAAGTTAATATAAATTTTAAGATGCATATGTAAATTACGTTATATTACGATGAAAAGTAAAAGAAGAATCAATGTAACCTGTGTAGAAAAATAACACTGACTGATTGTACTGTATTGTATTATAATAAATTTCAATGAAAATTAAAAAAAAAAAGAAATGAAAGATATGATGGGGAAAAATGAAGAGAGAACCCAGAAAGTAGAAGAAAAGGCAGAAATGACAGAGAAGAAAGTTGAGGAATTAAAAGAAAAATTGGTGTCAACTGATAAATTACAAGAAAGAATAATTATCATGCTGGAAATAGAGCGTTCTGAATTCTACTTAAGATTTCAAAATATAAAAGAAGAAAAAAAGAGAAAATTTACCTGAGGTGATTGCTGAGATTTTGTCAGAAGTTTTGGAACAATCCAAGGAAAAGATTTTAAATGAGATTGATGAAGCATTTAGAGTTTCAAGATATGCAATGAGGAATAAACTACCAAGAGAAGTACATGTAAGATTTACAAAGAAGGCAGTGAAAGCAGAGATACTACAAGTAGCAAGAATTATAGCACTGAAACATAAAAATAAAGAACTTGTGGTTTTACGACAAATACCCAGAAGAGTTAGGGACTTGAGAGAATATCAATTCTTAACAAAATTCTTAATATTTAAAGGAGTGAGTTTTAGATGGTTAATACCTGAAGGAATTATGGTGACATGGCAAGAACAAAAACATAGACTTGATTCTATTGAAAAAGCAAAACTATTTTATCAACAATTTTGTGGACCATTAGAAGAAGAATCTACTTCAAGCAATCAAAAAATTAGAGACTAAATTACAGAACAGCCCACAAAATTCCCAATTACAAGAACAATTGATTTTTCATAAACACAAACTCAATTTAATTGATCAGGAAGAATTGGTTAGAAACTTGAAGGCAAGCAAACAAGTATACTTCAAACAAGCAAATAAGCCAGGAAGATGGCTATCTTATAAACTTAAAAGAGAGAGAGAGAAAAGAACCATCTACCAACTACAAGATGAAAATGGAGATTACCAACACACAATAGAAAAGAAAAAAGAGATTGCACATAAATATCTTGAGGATCTCTATAAGAAAGAAAGAGTAGATGAGGATCAGATTAGAGAGTATCTAAAAGAAAAAAGAACCCGAGAAATAAAAGATGAACTGAAAGAAACCCTGACTAAGGATATAACTATGATGGAATTAAATCAAGCAATTAGATCCCAGAAAAATAACAAAACACCGGGCCCCAATGGTTTTCCATCAGAATTTTATAAGGTAATAGAAGAACAAGTAGGACCAATAATGGTTGATCTATACAATGAGGTATTAACATCAGCTAAAATGCCGGATACATGGAGGAAAGCATTAATTTCGCTAATCAGGAAGGGGGATACAGATGCCAGACTGATACAAAACTATAGACCAATCTCTTTGTTAAACGTAGATTTTAAATATATGCTACTATTATTACCAACAGATTAAAGAAAATTTTAAACGACTATATACACACTTAGATCAAAATGGATTTCTTCCAAATAGACAAATCAGGAATAATTTAAGAATAATAATGGACAGTTTAGAATATTACGAAGCCCACCCGGAGAAACAAGTAGCCTTTGTCTTCTTGGACGCCCAAAAGGCATTTGATAACCTCAATTGGCAATTTATGATTCAACAAGTTTATGATATGAATTTGGGCACTAAATTTGAGAATATTATAACAGCAATATATTTGATACAAAAAGCAAAAATTATAATTAATGGAGAAAACACCCAAACTTTAAATATAGAGAAAGGAGTTCAACAAGGTTGTCCTCTATCTCCTCTGCTCTTCATACTGTCACTAGAAGTATTATTAGAACGAATCAGACAAAATTCAGAAATAAAAGGATTGAAAACCAGAAATGAAGAATATAAATTGCAAGCATTTGCAGACGATTTGGCTTTTATTATCGAAAAACCAATAGAGAAAGGACAAATACTAATTAAGGAATTAGAAAGATATGGAGCTGTAGCAGGACTGAAAATCAATAGACAGAAAACATAACTTCTAGCAAAAAATTTAACAGAACTACAAATAACAGAATTGGAAAGAACACTTGGACTCCAAACAACAAGAAAAATTAAATACTTAGGTATATGGTTAACAGCACATTGCAAATCGATAAAGAAGAATAACTATAACAAACTATTACAACAAACAAAAAAAGATTTAAAACTATGGATTAACATGCAACTGTCACTTTTAGGAAGAATAGCAGCCATAAAAATGTCTATATTACCAAAATTTCAATACTTGTTCCAGTTAAATTAGAAAAGACCTTTTTTAATGACCTCAATAAAACAATAGCAAAATTTATCTGGCAGGGGAAAAAACCCAGAATAAAAATGAAATTACTACAAGATATGAAGAGCAGAGGAGGATTTGGATTGCCAAACTGGGAATTATACTATAGTGTAGCAACATTAGTTTGGTTAAAAGGTTGGATCAATTTGAAGAATAAAAGAGTACTAGCTATAGAAGGTCACGACCTGCAGAGAGGATGGCATATCTTTCTGTGGGAAACAGGATGTACAAAACAACAATACTTCCACAGACACCTGATTAGAGATTCGCTAATAAATAATTGGATTAAAGTTAAAAATAAAGACTACATAAAAATCCCAAAATCTTCCACAATGGAAGCGATGACCCATCCAAACAATTTAGATTTGAATAAAATGTTAAAATATAAAGACCTATTAGATAACCATGGACCATACAGGACCTCCAAGAACAAGGGCTACGAGTTGACTGGTGGGCTTATCTCCAATTACAAAACTGATATAAACAAGATATAAAAGATTATGGAATATATCTTAAACCACAACAACTAAACAAAATTTTATTAGGACCAGACAAAAAAATATTACTAAAATTTACAAATACCTTTTGGAAATAGAATTGGAGGAAGAAGTAGTGAAAGGATGCATGATTGCATGGGGTCAAAATATTGGACACAACATAAAACTATCAGATTGGGAGAACATATGGAACAGAAACCATAAACTAACAAAATCAGCAGCATATAAAGAAAACGCATATAAAATGTTCTACAGGTGGCACTTACCCCCTTCGAGTTTAGTGAAAATGTACCCTAAAATGAGCCCCATATGTTGGAAATGTAAAAAGAAAGAGGGAACATACTACCATATGTGGTGGTCCTGTCCTGAGGCTCGAAAATATTGGCTAAAAATTAAAGATTGGCTACAGGAAATTACTAATGAACAATTAGACTTAGAACTGGAACTCTTCCTATGGAGGATCTTCAAAAAAAAAAAAATGTGAAGGGCACAAAATATCTAGTACTACACATATTAACCGTTGCCAGGATTGCCTACGCTCAATGTTGGAAACAGCCATGTACACCCGCAGAGAAACTGGTCATACAAAAGATCATGAATTACGCAGAAATGGACAAATTAACACTGAGTTTAAAAGATAAAGAGACATCAATATTTTACAATGTGTGGGAACAGTGGTATAACTGGATAGAACAGAGATAGATTGAAGATAGATAGTTATTAAGTACAAGTAATAGATAAAATAAGAATGTAAATATGCACAATTTAATTTTTGTAAATAATGAACGAATTATTGTCACAAGAAAAACACCACAATTAGCTGTTGTTGAGTGAAATAATTTTTTATGTTTTTAATGTAATAAAAGTTTAATAGTTTATAAAAAAACTATTGGGAGCAGTAGGAGAGACAAAACAGAGAAATGAAGAGAAAGATAAAGATGAAAAAACAAAAGAAGAAAAAGCGTTAAGGGAAGGGGTGAGATCCAAAGATTCAATGGAACAAAGAGAGACAAGGGCGATGAAGTTAAAAACTACTACTACTACTAGTAGTAGTAGTAGTAGTAGTAGTAGTAGTAATAATAATAATAATAATAATAATAATAATAATAATAATAATTTTATTTCTATACCGCCCTTCTCCCGAAGGACTCAGGTGTACAGCCTATTTAAAAACACAAACAAAACAGCAATTTAAAATTTAAAATAATTAAATAAATTGGCTCAGATTTAAAACCCCAAAAAATTTAAATACCCCAATTTAAAACTATTATGTTGATAGTCCGGCCTGGCGGAACAACAGGGTCTTCAGTGCGCAGCGAAACACCCGGAGGTCGGAGATCTTACGTATTTCCGGGGGCAGTTCGTTCCACAGGGCTGGGGCTCCCACAGAGAAGGCCCTCCCCCTGGGTGTCGCCAGCCGACATAACTTGGCCGATGGCACCCGGAGGAGACCCTCTCTGTGGGAGCGAACTGGTCGGTGGGAGGCTATTGGTGGCAGAAGATGGTCTCGGAGGTACCTGGGTCCTATGCCATGGAGCACTTTAAAGGTGGTAACCAACACCTTGAATCGCACCCGGAAGACCACTGGGAGCCAGTGCAGCTCGCGCAGGAGGGGTGTCACATGGGCACAACGAGTTGCGCCCATAACCACCCGCGCGGCCGCATTCTGGACCAGTTGGAGCCTCCGAGTGCTCTTCAAGGGGAGCCCCATGTAGAGAGCATTACAATAGTCCAACCGGGAAGTAACAAGGGCATGAGTGACCGTGCACAGGGCGTCCCGATCCAGAAAGGGCTGCAACTGGCGAATCAGGCGAACCTGATAAAAGGCCCCCCTGGCCATGGCCGTCATATGCTCTTCTAAAGACAGCCGCGTGTCCAGGAGGACACCCAGATTGCAAGCCCCCTCCGTGGGGGGCAAAGATTCACCCCCAATAGTCAGCAATGGCACCTGCTGACTATATCGGGGCGCCGGAAGCCACAGCCACTCGGTCTTGGAGGGGTTGAGTCTGAGCCTGTTCCTCCCCATCCAGACCCGCACGGCCTCCAGGCAGCGAGACATCACATCAAGGGCATCGTTGGGGTGGTTTGGCGGTCTAGTAACAAGAAGAAGAAATGGAAGAAGAAATCAAAGCAATATCACTAAATGTAAATGGACTAAATGCGGCGATAAAAAGAAACAGAACTTTAACCAAATTAAACCATTTGAAGATGGACATTATATGTTTACAAGAAGTACATATTAGAAAACAACATGTAAAATTATTACAATCCTAAATTAGGAGTTTTATTTACATTATTGATACAACAGTATAAAAGAGGAGTGGTATTATATATTAAAGAACAACTAGAACCTAAATTACACTTTGAAGATGAAAAAGGTAGGATTTTGATGGTGGAAATAAAAATGAGTTTAGTTCCTGTTAATATTGGCTGTTCTATAATAAAAACGATGTCATTGACGAAAGCTTGAAGTTTGTACTCTTCTTTTTTTACTTTTAATCCTTTTATTCCTTTGTCTCTTCTAATTTCATTTAGTAATGTTTCTAGGGATAGTATGAATAACAGGGGGGATAGAGGGCAGGGCACCCCTGTCTCACTCCTTTTGATATTGAGAATTGTTCTGTCATGTTTCCATTTATTGTTATTTTTGCGGTTTGGGAGGAGTAAATTTTCTTTATCATGCTTATAAATTTATCACCGAATTTCATGTTTTCCAATTGTAGTATGAGAAATTTCCAATTTACGTTGTCAAATGCCTTCTGTTTATCTGAATTTATTTCATAGTATTCCAGTACATCGATTATTAATCTCATATTATTTTTTATTTGTCTTTTTGGAAGAAAGCCGTTCTGATCCGGGTGAATGTATTCATTTATTACTTTTTAAAGTCTTTCTTTGATAATCAGTGTAAATAATTTATAATCTATATTTAGTAATGATATTGGTCTGTAATTTTTGATTTGTGTTTGATCTGTCTCTTCTTTTGGAATAAGTGTAATAATGGCTTCAGTCCAGGATTTAGGGATTGTGGCTTCCACAAGTGCATCGTTAAAGATTCCAAGTAATATTTTATCCATTGAGTGCTGACATGTCTTGTAGAATTCTGACGGTATACCAACTGGTCCTGGGGTTTTATTATTTTTCTGCTTTTTTCTTGCCTCTATTAATTCTGTCATAGTGATTGGCCTGTTCAGTAATTCTTTATGTGTTTCTTCTAATCCTTTGACATCTGTTTTATTTAAATATTGTTTAATATCCTCTTCCAAAATCTCTTCTTGCTCATATAGTTTTTGGAAAAATGTTTTTGCTATATTCTTTTTGTCCTCATTCCTATGGTATATCTCTCCTGTATCATCTTGTAGTTGGTGTATCATCCTTTTCTCTTTTTCTTTTTTCAATTTATATACCAGTCAATGTCCTGTTTTATTTGCATGTTCAAAATGGTTTTGTTTTGCTAATTTAATTTTCCTTGCTATTTCTGTTTGTGTGATCAAATTAATTTTTTGTTTTGTCAAGTTTATTTTTCCTTTAATCATTTGGTTTTGAGGTTTCTTCTGTAACTCAAATTCATATTTTTTAAGGTCCTTTAACAAATTATCTCTTGTTTGTTGTTTATCTTTGTTTTTCTTCACCATGTATGCAATTGTCAGGCCTCTTACATAGGCTTTTGCCATATCCCAAAGATTCTGAAGAGAGGTTTGCTCCTTTGTGTTTATCTTAAAGAATATATTCATTTCTTTTTCCATCATCTGTGTATAATCTTTATTTTTTAGTATTTCCTTATTCATCATCCATCTTTCTTTCTCCGATATCCTTTCCATATTATTTTTACCAGGTTGTGGTCTGCCCAGGTATTTGCCACTATTTCTACGTCTTTCCTGAGTTCTGTCGTCATCCAAACCATGTCTATTCTAGACCATGATTGGTGTGTTTTTCCTCTCTATTTACCTCTCTCCATGCATCTTGAAGACATAATTCTTGTATCATCTCCTTGAAGGTATCTGGAAGTGTCTTTTTCTTGGTTTTATTTTTCTTATTACTCTGGTAATCTTTTTCTGTATCTGTAATTGCATTAAAATCACCTATAATACAAATATTCTCATATTCCAAATCTTTTACTTTATCATGTATATTTTTGAAAAATTCATTTTGATTCCCATTTGGTGCATAGATCAAAATCAGTAATATTGTTTTTAGTTCTGTTTGTATCTCGATCATCAAAACCCTTCCGCCTTCGTCTGTGTATATTTGTTTTGTTTTCAGGTGTTTTTTGATGTAAACTGCGATGCCTCTCTTTTTGTGTTCTGCTAATGAAGTATATAGATTCCCTAGTCTTGGATTCTGTAACATCTTTTGGTGTTGTTTTTTAATATGGACTTCCTGTAGATTTATAATGTCCATCTCCAATTTTTGTAACTTTGTAAATATCTGGTTTCTTTTGGCTGGCACATTTAATGCGTTTATATTGATTGAAATCATTTTTATTTCCTGTTCCATTTTTATTCTTATCTATTTGTTGTCCTTAGTCTTCTTGTTTTTCTTGTTACTATTTGTGTTTTTCCCCTCACTCCCTCTCTCTCCATTTTTTCTCTTTGCAATCTTCTCCTTTCCTCCTGTTTCTTCTGTGGAGTGTTCTTCTTGGCTTTTATTTTCCAGTTCTTCTCTGGTTTCTTGATCTTCCTCTAGAACGGAATGTTGTTCAAAAAACTCCTGGGCTTTTTCCAAACTGTCTATCCTAAATTTCTTCTCTTGCCAAGAGATTAGAATGCCCTCTAGGATTAGCCAATGGAACATCACTTTATATTTGTTTAATTGTGATGTAAGAAAATTGTAATTTTTCCTCTGGTCCCTTACTCATCTTGGAATCAGTTTGAGTGTTATTATCTCCTTCCCTTTATACAAAATTACCTTGTCTCTCATTTTTTAATAGATTTCTTTCTTTATCGTTTTTTTGGTGAATCTAACGTGTACTTCCTTTGGCAACTTGTGCCTGCGTGCGTAATTTGTATGCACTCTATAAACCTCGTCAATGTCCCTTTGTATGTCCTCTTTATCCCTCTGTGTTGTTTCTGCCAGGATCTCCACCATTATCTCTCCTAAATCTTCCTCTTTACTTTCCGCTATGTTCTGGAACCTAAGATAAAAGGATGTCTTCTCCATTTCCAGATATGTGATTGATTCTTCCAATTCTCTGTTAGTTGACATCTGTTTTTGTTCTCACGTTTCTATCTTCTTGTCCGTTTGTTCCATTTTTTATTCCACCATTTGGATCCTTTGTTCATTTTTAGCAATATTCTGTTGTATCTTTTCTATTTTGTCATCCATTTTCTTTATATTGTTTTTTATTTCTCCCACATCAGATTTCAGATCCTCATGGTTATTTGCGATAGATTCTTGTGACTTATTCATTGCTTCCTGGATCACTACCAATACTGATTGAATATTTTGTATACTGGAAGTAGAGCCTGCCTTTTCTTTATCTGCTCCTAGCATGGTTTCTATCGATCTTTGCTGTGCAGGGGATGCTGTGAGAGATGTTTGGTTTGAGGTTATTTTCTTATTTATTTTGGTTATCGTTGTTGTGCCTGTGCTTGTCATTTTTACTTAAATGGCAATCTATATTTATAGTGTTGTAAATTTATCTATATAAATATTCTTATCACTCTAATAAGTACTTAACCACTTAACCACTCTATCAGGCAGTATATAGTACACTATATCTTTTATATACTTATTCAAGATTTGTAAATTCTAACTTATATGTACACTTATGTTAAAGGAGAAGGAAAATAAGGGGAGGGAAGTGAGGGGAAAAATTTAAGATTCTAACAATTCATCAATTTGTTCTTGATATAGTTAACATAATATATATAATCAATCTATAACGATAAATAAATAAAACTAGATGTTATTAAAATTAATATCAATAAGCACTAATTACCAATTAATAGTCAGCAGTCAACAATTATTAATTGTTATTAATAAGTGGTATATGATTCTACTCAAATTAATCAATTTTATATATGGTTCATTATTTTCCTATCATACAATCCTTTTTCACTCTTGCATCATTTTCTGCTCAGTCATCTGTACAGTTCTTTTTCCACACTGTCTTGAAGTATAAATTTTAATGTCTCTCACCAGAAATGTCCAAATATCCAAATGTCTAAATTCAGCACTTTTGGGTAGCAAGATCAAAGTTCGTTGTTTTCCACGCCAAATCTGTCTATCACTCTTTTAAAGTCACCACTTCTCCAGTCACTGTTCTGTTTCCACCGCTCGCTCTCTTTCTCTTATCTTTAATGACTTCCGTCCGTCTCACAGTCCTTAATCCTAAATGCCATCTTCCTGCAATTCTGTTTGTTTTGTAATCCCCCCTTTCAAGTCAATGTCCAAATGTATCTGTTAGTTTTCTTCCTCGTCTCCACCGCTCTCTCACCTTTCATGCATTCACCACCTGTCAAAGTTCCTTCTTTCTTCCGTCGCTCGTTATCTCCTCTGATCTCTAGATGTTTTTGTCCAGCTCACAAATGCAGTCCCAATCACCTTCCTCTATTCACTTTGTTTTATAATCCACACCTCTTTCCAGTCAAAGTCAGAGTAGATCCATTGGCGTTTCCTCATTCCCACTGCTCTTTCTTTTTCACGCAGTCACTACTTGTCAAAGTTTCTTCTTCAGCTCCTCTCATCTTTTTGTCACCGTTCTGCCGCTTGCTTTGGAGTCCCGATCTCTCTGCTCTCTTTTTCCACTGTATAACTGTACCTCACTCAATATACATTTTTCCTTGTTTCTCGTACCGTTCCAATCTATTGTTTCAATTTTCGCTTCCTACTGTCTTCCTACTTTCTTTCCTGCTGTCAGTGCTTCAGGCCAGCCAAAATGGCTGTTTTTTTCCCCTCCGGAATTAAGAGGTTTCTCCTGAACCTTTGGGATGCTTGCTTTCCCCCCGAGATCAATTTCTATTGATCTCTCCGGGATCAATAGTGCCTAAAACGGGAATATTGGAATTTCAAGAACGGAGCTCCATTCTCTAGTTCCAAATAAGTTGACGTCACCGCCGGAAGTCCAAGAAATGCATTGTTATTGGTATGGGAAAAAGTTAGAGATAAATATTATGTGAAAATACCAATATGGTTATCAACAATGGAAGCTTTAATACAACCGGATGTTTTTCATTTTGGAAATTAATTATCCTTATACTAACATATATTGTTAGATATAAGGATTTATTAATAGGTAAAGCGGAATTGAAAGGGAAACGAGAATTGGAAGAACAGGGGATTGAAATGGATTGGTATATGTATTTGCAAATACAAACAAGATATGAAAAAGATGCTAAATTACATGGTTTTTACTTAGAAAAGACTGAGCTGGATAAGATACTCACAGGATCAGAGGATAAATTAATAAAAAAATGTTATAACTTTTTATTGAGTATTGAATTAGAGGAAGAACAAGTAAAGGAAACAATGATAGTTTGGGCAAAAAAAATTGGATATTCAATTGACTTAGATAAATGGCAACAGTTATGGGAAAGGAATTACAAACTAACAACGTCCACTGCATATAAGGAGAATCAATATAAAATGTTTTACAGATGGTATATGCCCCCTGAGAAATTGGCAAAAATGTTTAAAGACAAATCAGCTAAATGTTGGAAATGTCACCAGTTACCAGGTTCATATTACCATACGTGGTGGACATGGCCTGAAGCAAAGAACTATTGGAATAAAATTAAATTATGGTTAGAGGAAATGATACAACAACATATGGATTTAAAACCAGAGCTGTTCCTATTGGGTATCTTACCAGAGAAAATTAGTAAAAACAATATATATTTGATTATACATGTAGTAATAGCTGCGAGGATTGCCTATGCACAAAATTGGAAAGCAGAGAATATACCATCGGAGGGAGAAGAAATTAAAAAAAATTTAGATTGTGCAGAAATGAATAGATTAACTATGAAGATAAAAGAAAGAGAAGACTCAGAATATTTTAAGATATGGAATCAATTTTAAAAAAAAAGATATAAATAAGCTTTAATAGAGATAGATATAGCATGTTACAACTAGAACATTAGATCAGTGAGAAATGTTTGTAATGGACTTGGCGAGAACGAAGATAGTAGAAAAGAAGAAGTTTTTGGAGATAACACCGAGATGTCACATGGAAGAAATGAATGGTGTCCTAAATGTTTGTTTGTCTAAAAAAAATAAAAAACTTTTTTTTAAAAAAAATTAAAATAACTCAAGAAGCGTGGGAAATTCTGGAAAATATGATCATAAAAGTCCAGTCCAACACAACACCATTGAAAAAGAAAAACAAGAAATTCAAGAAGAAACCAACATGGTTGCACAAATATGCCTCTGATAAACTGAAAGACAAAAAGGACAAGTACAAAAAATGGAAAGAGGGACACATAACCAAGGCAGAATATCAGCAGATAGCCCAAATCTGCAAAGATTAAGTCAGGAAAGCAAAGGCTCAGAATAAACAAGGACTTGCAACAAAAGTCAAAAACAATTTAAAAAAAAGTTTCTTTCAACATATAAATAACAAGAAAAAAGGAAACAATCCATCCACTACAGAGAGAAGATGGCAAGGAAGTCACAGGCAGTAGAGAGAAAGCAGAGTTGTTTAATTCATTCTTTGCATCAGTCTTCATGCAAAAAGAAACTATATCCCAACCTACCAAAAGTATAATTGTAAAAGACAGATTAGAAATAAAAATTAAAATAAGCAGGAAAATGGTAAGAGAACACCTGTCTGATCTTGATAAATATAAATCATTGGGACTTGATGGATTATATCTCAGAGTTCTGAAGGAGCTGGCAGATGTTATTTCAGAATTATTGTACCATATCTTTAAAAAATCCTGGAGCATTGGGGAACTACCAGAGGTTTGGAAAAGAGCTGATGTGGTTCCCATCTTTAAAAAAAAGGGGTGGGGTGGGGAACCAAACCCAGGAAACTACAGACCAATCAGCCTAATATCAATACCTGGAAAGATACTAGAAAAAATAATTAAAAAACAGACCTGTGAACATCTAGAAACAAATAGTAGCCAGCATGGGTTTGTTAAAAACAGACCATCTTATTTCATTCTTTGACAGAGTGACTAAATTAGTAGACCAGCAAAATACTGTGGACATAGTATACTTAGACTTCAGCAAGGCATTCGACAAAGTAGACCACAACTACTTCTTGGTAAACTAGAGAAATATGGGATAGACAGTATCACCACCAGATGGATTTGTAGCTGGCTGACAAACCATACTCAATGAGTAGTCCTTAATGGTACTACATCTACATGGAGGGAAGTAAGCAGTGGGGTACCACAAGTTTCTGTCTTAGGTCCAGTATTCTTCAATATCTTCATAAATGACTTAGATGAGGGAATAGAAGGGAAGTCATCAAATTTGCAGATGATACTAAATTGGCAGGAATAGCCAACATCCAGAAGACAAGCTCAGGATCCAATAAGATCTTGACAGACTTGAATGGGCCCTATCCAACAACATGAAATTTAATGTGGAGAAAAGCAAGGTTTTACACCTAGGCAGGAAAAACCAAGGATACAAGTACAAATTAAGTGAAACCTGGCTCAATAACTGTGTGAGGGACCTTGGGGTTCTAGTGGATGATCACTTAAACATGAGCCAGCAGTATGCAGCAACAGCCAAAAAAGCTAATATAATCATTGGCTGTATAAATAGAGGCATAGAATTAAAATCATGTGAAGTAACGCTTTATAAATCCTTAGTAAGACCACATCTGGAATATTGCATCCAGTTTTGGTCACCACATTACAAAAAAGATGTTGAGACTTGGGAAAAAGTGCAAAGAAGAGCAATTAAGATGATTAAGGGCATGGAGACAAAAATATATGAAGAACAGTTGCAGGAATTGGGTGGGACCAGTCTAGAGAAAAGAAGGACTAGGGGTGATATGATGACAGTATTCCAGTATTTGAGGGGCTGCCACAAAGAAGAGGGGGTCAACTTATTCTCCAAAGCATCAGAAAGTAAGACAAGAAACAACGGATGGAAACTAATCAAGAAGTGAAACAGTGGTGGTATTCAGCTGATTCTATCTGGTTTGGGTGAACTGGTAGTGGCAGCTGCGGAAGGCTCTGCCCACCAACCTGGATGTCATCACATCCAGTTTTTGACGCTCTGCGCATGCACGGAAGGACCTGCATGCACGTGCTCACATTTGTGAACCAGTAGCGAGGGTAAGAGAATACCACCCCTGGAAAGAAGCAACCAGGAATGAAGGAGAAACTTCCTGACAGTGAAAACAATTAACTAGTGCAGGGGTCAGCAACCTTAAACATTCAAAGAGCCACTTGGACCCATTTCCTACAGAAAAAAAACCCTCACCTGGAGCCACAAAATCTGGGTGGGCATGGCCAACTCAATGTCACTTACTCCCACCCAGTCACATGACCACCTAGCCATGCCTACCCAGCTACAAAACTATTCTCTATGTCTCTCTCCCCCTCTCCCTATCTCCCCCGCTCCCCCCTCTTTCTGTATCTCTGTGTCTGACCCTCTCCCTATCTTCCCCCCTCTTGTGTCTCTCTCCCTCTGTATCACTCTCTCTCCCTCTCTTCCCCCCTCTCTATGTATCATTCTCTCTCTCTCTCTGTATGTGTGTGTATGTCTCTCTCCCACCTCCCTTCGGGCGACCGTCCTCCTCCTCCCCCCTCTTTTCGTAACTCCCTGGCCAGCTGGGGCTGAGCCAGAAGCGTTCGCACGCGCATGGAGACCCTCCTCAAGTGAGCGCCAAAACACAGTAAAGGCATGCGTGGGGTGGGTGGCCGCTCACTTAAGAGGGTCTTAACAGGACACGGCTTCTCTCTTGCACTAATGCTCCAGCCATCGCCTTGCCATGTCATTGCCCATTGGCCGAAGGGAGCGCGGAGGGAGAGAGAGAGAGAGAGAACATGCATGTGTCTTTCCTGAGGGCGTAACTTTAACTCTGTTGAGGCAACTGAAAAGTTCATGTGGATGTGTAATAGTTGCATATTAGGAAGTCATATGAATTGCTAAAGCAATATGTTACTCTCTCTCTTATACAACACTAATAGTAATTACCTTGGAGATTTGTATTGCCATTTCAAAGTGAGGAGTTTCCATTCCTGTCCCATCACTGGTTGGCCCCGCCCCTCTTATTTCTTTTTGGGACTCTAGCCTGAAGTGGCAGGAAGCGAAGGCTGCCTTATGTGCAAATGTGGCGCAAAAGCAGATACAGGGCAGCTTCGCTCCTGCACTCTCCGGCGACCCTCTTCCCCCTCCTCCTCTCAGGACGCCCAGGCCAGCTGTGGCTGAGCTGGGAGCGTGCACACATGTGGGGAGACCCTCCTCAAGTGAGCACCAAAGCTCAGGAAAGGCGCGCACGGGGCGGGCAGCGGCTCGCTTGAGGGTCTCTTCGCACGTGCGCACACTCCCGGCTCATCCACAGCAGGCCATGGGGTTAAGAGAGGAGGGGGGGAGGAGAGTGCAGGAGCAAAGCTGCCCTGTACCTGCCTTCATGCCACATTTGAGCATAAAGCAGCCTTCGCTTCCTACTACTTTGGGCTGGAGTCCAAAAAAGAAATAAGAGGGGCGGGGCAAACCAGTGATGGGACAGGGAGCCGTGGCAGAGGGCCCAAAGAACCGCTTGTGGCTCTGGAGCCGTGGGTTGCCGATCCCTGAACTAGTGGAACAGTTTGCCTTCAGAAGTTGTAGGTGCGTCATCACTGGAGGTTTTTAAGAAAAGACTGGACAGCCACCTATCTAAAATGGTATAGGGTCTCCTTCTTGAGCAGGGGGTTGGACTAGAAGACCCTCAAGGTGCCTTCCAGCTCTATTCTGATTCTTTGGATTCTCTTTTACAAACCTCATGTGTTGATACTGGAGGTTTTATGGAGAGGTGTACTTGTATTCTTTGCACCATGTATCCTGTCCACACATCTAGAATGTTAATTAAATGGAATCCTAGACCGCAAACAAAAGTGCTACATTACATTCATGGAAAGCATAGCTGCCCTTTAAGAGCAAGATCAGTGTCTATACATCATTCTCTACTAAATCTGAAGCCCACCATGCATTTATCTAAACCCCTAAAGGATTTAAAATAGATTTCCTGAAACTTCTGAGTCAAGATGTTCCTCCTTTCTCCAACATGAGTAGCTCTGCATCTAATCTATCTATCCAAGGCTATAATTCCATTAAAATTAATGAATACTAACAAAGAAATTAAAAGACGCTTGCTCCTGGGGAGGAAAGCTATGGCAAATCTAGACAGCATACTAAAAAGCAGAGACATCACCCTGCCAACAAAAGTGCATATAATCAAGGCTATGGTTTTCCCAGTTGCAATGTATGGCTGTGAAAGTTGGATCATAAGAAAGGCAGAGCGCCAAAGAATTGAGGCCTTTGAACTATGGTGATGGAGAAGACTCCTGCGAGTCCCTTGGACTGCAAGGCGATCAAACCGGTCAGTCTTAGAGGAGATCAACCCTGACTGCTCTTTAGAAGACCAGATTCTGAAGATGAAACTCAAATACTTTGGCCACCTAATGAGAAGGAAGACTGGCTGGAGAAGAGCCTAATGCTGGGAAAAATCGAGGGCAAAAGAAGAAGGGGACGACAGGGAATGAGGTGGCTGGATGGAGTCACTGAAACAGTCGGCATGAGCTTAAATGGATTCCAGAGGATGGTAGAAGACAGGAAGGCCTGGAGGAACGTTGTCCATGGGGTCAGACACAACTTCGCAACTAACAACAACAAAGAAAAAAATAACAAACAACTGGTGTATTATAATGGCTAAGGTGTTAAGGACTGGGGAGATGTAAGTCTACCCTTAGTCAGGGAAATTCACTGGTTCATCTCTCTGCCCAACTTTTTTTTACAGGTTTATTGTAGATAAAATGAAGGGGAACCTCATGAAAGTTCCTCTGAGCTCTTGGGGGAAAATTGGATCTAAATGGAATAAAGAAATTCATAATAAAGAACCTGCTAAAACAAATACCTTCCTAACAAACCCACAATATGTAATTTACAATGTATAATCTAAAATTATACATTACTACATTCTTCTTACCTCCATGTGAACATAGAGTTTTTCTGTGGTGTCAGTTTGCTTTTCACAGAAGAGACAGACAGCACAAACAGGATGTTCTTCCCAATCAGACCAGTCCCTATAAAAAAAAACAATGCAAAGAACCATCTGTAACTGGCATTTTGGAATTATTAGAAAAACTGTAGGCATGGAAACAAAATCTGTTTTAACTCATCTATTCCTGCAAAAAGCAGAAAGGTGTAATTCTGCTCTCATCAGTCAGCTGCAATCTTAAACTATTTTCTCTTCCATACCTGTCCCCATTGGCTTTTAGTTCCTCCTTCCTACCCCTGAAGATACTCAGTTTTCTGTTATCACTGAGCAGGTTTAATCCACTCTACGTTGTTTTGTCATATATACTTTTTCCCACATATTATTTTTGTAGCATTGCAAGTTTTGCAATTCCCAAGCATGCTGCTATTTTCTTCTTATTCTTGGTCTTAATATTTTGAGGAGATAACTATTCCATCTATTAACTGTTATAAATTGTAACAACATACATCACCCAAATGGGTCAAAGGTACTTATGACTGGATGCTGCTTATGTCAAAGAAAGAAAAAAATAACATATCCCAGAATGGGGTTTTTTTTGCAGTTACCAAAATTTAAGTGGTTAATTTTTAGCAGCAAAACAAAGTAGATGCCATGTTTTTAAGCTTAAGTGTAGTTTTATCCCGCTAAAAACCAACACCTCCCCGCTATCTCTTTTCCATGTACTGCAATGATGCCACCATAATATTCTGACTCCATTGTGATTTAATAGCATTGCTTGTGTCAACAGATATTTTACAACCTATATCCAGGCACCAAAGAGCCCTGAGATCCTCTTAACGTGGAGGAATGTTTATGATAGCCCTGTGGATTGTTTCACTTTAAAGGATAACAGTGTGAATACATGTTTGTTTGGGTTCTCAGGGAAACTAGTAAAGAAAACATCTTCACACTTGTGTATTGGCTAAAATCTGCATTCTGATTTAAAGGGAGGAGTCTCTACTGCTTTAATCCTACTTATCTTGCCTAAGGGTATTCAGATCTTGCTTTAACTTGGTTGCTTTCACTTCTGCTTAATAAAAGGTTCCTTTTGAACGACCACGTTTCAAGAGTCTTTACTTTCTTAAGTTGGCAGGAGAGGCAATCATTACACTAACATTTTTTCCTTAGGGTGCAAAAGTAAATTTGAGGTGGGATATTGTCATGCCAATTTATAATCTTTATATACTATTGTTGCTCTCTATCCCCATCTAGTGGCCGGACAGACAAATACCAATTATATTGTTTTGAAGTTGACCCAATCCCTTTACCCAGCAGCCTGCACTCTCAAAACAAGTGCACTCTCAAAACAAGTGCACGCTGGGAAGCCAGACTTCATTTTTCTTTAGCATTTGGAGGAGACAGAAGCACAAAGAAGAATCCATCTTAATCTGTGGCACATGTTCATCCAAGGACAAATCCACATCCCAGACACAGAGCATCACTGGTAAGATTTAGATTGCTTGTATTTATTAATTGTTATGTTCAGCAGTAACTCAATCCTGCCTATCTTGTATTTGGTTCTCATTGTATGTATTTCTATCTTCTCCAGTTTCACCATATCTTGTTCTTTCAATAAAGCATCTAGATCTATGCACACAGTTTGTTTTATTGGTGGATAGGTAGATTTAGCTACATGTTGAGCTGCACCCAGACTAACGGATAGTGAGGACAGAACTGATATAATTTAAAAAATAAAATGAAAGGTATTAAATTATCCTTTTTTAATCTGACTATCCCAATTCACTTCCATTCCCCATAATTACTAATCATACTTGAAAATGTTGAAAATCTCATTTTTAATTTTTTCAGTGACTGCTGTTTTGTCTATCATTATCATGTCATCAAGCCTAAAGAAGCCCATGTTACTAGCCCTTAAATATGAAACAAAAATTCCAAATACTCTTCTTGATTGTGGAACAATTCTTGATCATCTTCTGACTGAATCTGTTCCCAGGACTTCCCAAATTCCTGAAAAAAATAAAAATGTGTTAAGCAAACTAAAAGTTTTAGATTTATTCAGAAAAAGCAGACATTCCTAAATTAGAAATGGAAACTCTCAGCAATTCTTCCCCTTGATGATATCCACTGAAGAACTTGAATGCTGCAGCTTAGTAACACCTGGAGAGTCACTGGCTCACCTTTATCTCATCTAAGTTTTGGCTGTACCTTATCTGATGGGGTATTTAAGATAAAGTAATTTTATAGTTTTTTATGTAAAATATTAATTCACTCAGTTGGAAATGTATTTCTCCTTGTGAAAATAACTCAAATGCAAGGAAATATGGGATTTCATCAAGAGTCCATAGCAAGCATGACAATCCCTTACAGGAACTGAATTTTGACCCGTATCACAGTTTTATTATGGAACCCAAATCATGTTCATTTCTTAGGTTTTCTGGATTTTGTAATGATTGTATTCCTGACTCATATGATAAATGTGTGTGATTCAAAAAAAGGTCCTAACAATTAAGTACTGATGGCATGCTCATTATTAGTTAGTTATCATCATTGTTAGTTATCACCTTTAAAGCGCTCCATGGCTTAGGACCTGGGTACCTACGAGACCGTCTTTTGCCACCAATAGCCTCCCACCGACCAGTTCGTTCTCACAGGGAGGGACTACTCAGGTTACCGTCAGTCAAATTATGTCGACTGGCGACTCCCAGGAGGAGGGCCTTCTCTGTGGGGGCTCCAACCCTTTGGAATGAACTGCCCCCGGAGATACGGAATATCCCTGATCTCCGTGCTTTCCGCCGTGCCCTCAAGACCCTGATGTTCCAACAGGCAGGGCTAAACATACAAACATGTGAATGATTTTTTAAATGTTATCTAATTCTGGGTTTTATTTAATTGACCAAACTAAGTAATAATTTTAATTAGCAATTTTATGATGTTTGTGTGTCTATATTTTTCTTGACTGTACACCGCCTTGAGTCCTACGGGAGAAAGGCGGTATAGAACTATAATAAATAAATAAAATAAATAAATAAATTATAGGATATGGAAATCATCCAATGTATTTAACTATTTTTATGTACTTTTCTGCATTGTTGTGGAAAGTACTAGTCTAGTGGAAAGCTCTATGGAGCAAGATAAGCCCTCTTTGAATAAATGACAGATAGATTAAAAAGAAGTCTTTCATTTTCAGGAAAATGTCTGAGTTCCTACGTTAGTATACTGATAAAGAGTATTAGCTACCTGAGAATACCAATACATTGGATTGAAATAAGACTGAGCATTACTAAAAGATAGTGAAATACAAGGCACTATATTTGTTTCTCTGCATTGACATAAAGTCTAGTTTTAGGATGGATTTCTTTAATGTGCTATCCTGTACAATGAAACCATTTACCTATGCATGATGGGTCCCCATTCCCTTACAGGAACTGATCTATGGTTTGTAGATCTTCCTGGGCTCAGACTGCCATAGATAAGAGTAATTTTATTTTAATCTTCCAGTACTGTAAATTTTTGGGGAAATAAAGAAGTTTCTTATGGTTCAAAGCAGTGGTCACCAACCGGTGGTCCATGGACCAGTGGTGGTCCACAGAAAAATTATTTGAGGACCCCTCAAACTACAGCCCCTAGGCTGGATACATACAATGAATGTTTGTGTTGCTGCAGAGTCTCCCCCTTCTGGTTCTTTTTGTGCAGGTCGGAGGGGGGCAGAAATTCCGACTTGGGGTCTGCTTTAGACTCCTGGTGCGGGGCTTTGGGTGAAGCCTGGAAGTGCCGCTGGTGCGAAGAGCCAAAGGGCCTTGTTCCAGAAGGACTGCATCATGGTCTGGAACTGGCTGACCATCTCAGCCCGCTTAGCCTCCAGGCGCTGGCACCTGGCCTGCAGGTCTTTCTTCTGCTTGGAAAGCCTATGCTTGTAGTCCTCAGTGAGGTGCTTCTGCTGAGTCTCTTTCTTGGTCAGATCCAATTTGAACTGAGCCAGCTGCTTTGCCAACTCTTTCTCATGGTAATTGCTTAGCTCCAGCAACTGCTTCCTGTTGGCGCCCTAAGGAGCCAGGGCGGGCAGGCGAGGAGTGGTGAGTAGATGCTGGCAAGGTGCCCCTTGATGTGAGTGACATCGAGTTGGCCATGCCAACCCAGTCACATGAACACCCAGCCATTCATTAGGCAGATCATATTAGTCGTCTGTAGGATTTAAAATTATGAATTTAGTGGTCCCTGGGGTCTGAAAGGTTGGTGACCCCTGGTTTAAAGTGCTTGAAGGATGTTGTCAAATTTCGAAGTGCACCTTTGCAACCATTATCGCTTCTCAGCTTGCCAATGAACTGGGGGGAGGGAGAGGGAGATAGAATGTAGTCTCCAGAAATCAAGAAGACAGCTGTGAGAACCAAGGACATTTCGGCAGGAGCCAGAGCCAAACACTTTTCCCCATAACAATACAATGAGACTTAATTGGATAGTATGACCTGGTCTAATAGAGGGAGAGAGAAGCTATACTTTAATTATGTGGGATTACGCAGGAATTAGCTAGATCTGGTTTTGCCCTCATCTGTGCCGAAATGATGTATTCAATAGAGTTTTGCATTAAGAGATTGGATCATCTCGGCCGTGCTTGCTTTGATTGGGTTCATCAGTCAGAATGTTGACATTAAACCAGATCTACCAAAATTAAAAATGACAAAGGAGTCCTGGGTTCCTGCAGCCTGTCCGGCTACCTCTTGAAGAGCTGTGAAGACCCAGGAGATGTCCAGGGTAGAATGTAAAAGAAAGCTGACGGCCAAGCCTGGGATGGGCGTGGCAATAGAGACTCTGACTGCAGGCCAAGTGGATTTCAGCACCCAAATGATGGTCACTTGTTTGAAGGGATGAGCGGAGAAAACCGAACAGCCAACAGCCATGGTAGTTGGGGGACTCTGTCAGGCAAGCAAGGAGCTATGGCAAGGTGTGGTGCAAAAAGCTTCCAAAGCTGAGTTCCCTCTGCTTCCTCCTGGAGCTGCATTCACCCGAGGCAAAAGATGGAGAGAGAAAAGAGCAGCGGAGTGGGAAGAGTGGAGTGGAGGTACCTGGCAGCCTGCCACAGCCCATCAGTCAAACAGCTGAGAAAGATTCATCAGAATGAGTTGCAGGAAGAACCGGCATGGCAGATAGTCCAAACTTCCGGAGCAGGATCCAGTCAACTCTCTGCAACTCTCCCACTTCCATTGTCTCAATCCTGGCTGAGGACAGGGGGAGCCGTAGTTTTGGGAGCAGCCAAGGCCCATGGACTGCCATCCCCCTGGCTTCACGGCAAGGCGCCACTAGACCCCAACAGGCGGCAGTCCAACTGCACAGGATTGCTGGGCAGCCTCAAGTGCAACTGGCAGTGGTTGGCGCACAGCCCTGGCCCTTTTCCCATGGGGTGGGATGACCACAGGGATACTGGGGTGCCCCAGGTACTATCGAGCCCCTGCAGATCAAGGCTACGTTAGATGGGAATCTGGAGAAGCTGGCGTTCTTCCTGAATCAGATGTGGGCTCACCTGGATCAATATGGGCCAGTCTACTTTGATGATGTGGCTTGCGTGAACGCCATTGTGGCAAACATAGAGGGAGAGGCAGCAGAATGGGTGACAGGCCTCCATGACGAAAGGGCTCCCGAGTTGGGGTATCCCAATGACTTCTTGGGGGAGCTCAGAGCCCAATTCGGAGATACCATGAAAGTCCAGCGGGGGGAATCTGACATCCATGCCATCAAGCAAGGCAGCAGACCGGTGATTGAATACATTTATGAGTTCTGAAGACTGGCAGGGAAACTGAGTGGCTCCTGGTTCACTACTTCCGAAATGGCCTGAACCGGGAGTTGTACCATATGTGTCTACCTCAAGGAATACTCGAGCTGATCCACAACTGGTGCCAGGTGGCAACAAGCATGGAGCTGGACCTAATGGAATACAAACAGCATGGAGGAACAGAAGGCTGCTCAAAGAGTAACACTCACTGGGGCAGAGAAAACCCACTGCAAGGACCTCTGCCCCTCCTGAACCCCCGAGGCACAGACCGAGTTTATGCTTCTGATGTGGCCAAGAGGGACAGAATGACAGCCTGCTCGTACCGGTGCCCATCGATCCCGAGGGCTATGAGCCAGGGGTGAAATGCTACCGGTTCGGGCCGGTTCGCCCCGAACCAGTAGTAAAAAATGTAAAAAAAAAAAGTTCTTATGAACTTTTGAATCGTGCTGAGCAACGCACGATTGTCGGAACTTTTTTTTTTTAGGCATTTTTTTTACTACCGGTTCGGGTGAATAAATAGTATAAAAATGCTTTTAAAAAGTAAAAAAAAGGCTCCAACGATCACAGCTGTGCTGCACGATCGTGGGAACCTTTTTAACAGTGTTTTTTACTACTTATTTGCCTGAGCCAGTAGTAAAAAATGCTTTTAAGAAGTTTTTAAAAAGGTTCCCACAAAACCGAGAAAGTCGCCCAAACAGGTTATTCTTACCTTCCCAAGCACAGCTTGGGAATGCGTGCATGCAGCGTGCATTTGGTACACAGCACGTATGCGCAGCCAGGGAACCAGTAGTAAACCAGTTCAGATTTCATCACTGCTATGAGCCCAGCGAAACCGAGAAAGTCGCCCAAACAGGGGAAGAAATCACGAGTAGCATGCCAGGTCATAGAGTTCTCCCCCCCTCCAGCTGTGAAGGTGTTGTGGCCCATCAGCAGTCTGTGCAGCTAGTAGCTGATTCCAACAGCGAGGAGGCTGATGTGGTGCTGTGCCAGCTGGCACTCGAGTCAGACAATGAGGAGGCTGGAGAAGATGTGGTGCCAGAGGCGGGAATTCAGCCAGGGCCTTCAGAACCCCCAGAAGCTCCCATAAGTGAAGAGGAAGAAGAGGAGGAGTCTCTTCTTCTTCTTTTTTTTTTAGAAAAAGTTTTTATTATTTTTTTTTATAATCAAACAAATAACATTTTCACTTGTCTTTTTAAACATTTATAAACCCAACCTTCCATCCCCCCTTCCCACCCCCCCTCCCCCGACTTCCCAGAAGAAAAACAGGGTATAAATTTTAGCAAACATACGCTAAAATATGCTAAATTAATGCAAGACTTAAAACTCCCTAGACCCCTTAACTCCCCTTCTACAGATTATTCATCAACCTCCCTTTAAACTCAAAATAACATATAATCCTTTAAACCTAAGAGTTTTAAAAAACATTAACAAACACTAATAGATCATTCAAAGCCTAAACATCTCGTGATACATCTGTAAGATATTCTTAGTTCATTTACTTAATCATTTTACTCTCCCTCCTACTTTTATTCTCAAAATTCAAATATTTTTTCTTAAGCCTTAATTAATCATTAATTGAATTCTTAATTCATTTACTTAATCATTGTAGTTAATCATTAATACATCAATTATTAGACCAAAGAAAGTTAATCTTCCATTCTTCCTTTCTTTCTGTATTTTTTCCAGTCTTTCTTCCTCCCTCTTATTTTTATTTTGAGGAGGTTTTGAATTTCAATTGGGGGTTGATGTATCTTTAAAACTTGTCCCTTTCTTGGAACCATTTCCTCTGATTTGGAGCCCCCATATCGACTCTTCTTGCTTATATAATCAGTCAGTTCATAGAGCAAAGAGTTAACTCAATCAGTTTGCAAAAAAAAGTCCAGTTGTTGCATTCCAATTAATTGTCACAGGGGAGGGGCAGGGGGGTAGCGGTTATTATTAAAGAAGGTCTGAGACGGAGGGAGGCCACTGTTCCTCAGACTGTGAATCCCTTTTTTTGAAATGGGGTCACGGGGTTCAGATGGGTTTGCTGATCACGTACCTGGCTCCCTGCCGCTATGGCGGCGGTGAACGGGAGGCTGGAACAGGGTCAGGGTGGCGCCAGGTTGCCTTGGCGCCCCCCCCAGCGGCGGCCGGAGCAGGGAGGGGTGTGGGGAGACAGCAGCTCGTTGGAGCGTCGCTGGACCCCTCCCCAGAAAAGCACCCCGACATGGTTTCCAGCTGTCAGCAGCGGCCGCGACGGTTGGAGCGGCGGCTGCGGCGGCTGGGGATGAGACGACGGCCGCTGGGGCGGTGCTGGGTGGAACGGCGCTACCCTGGCTGTTTTCAGACCGACTTTAGACCTTTCTACCAGGGTCGGTTATTTACTGCGGAGGGAGGAAGGGAAGAACGCAGTCTGACCGGTTGCTGACTCCTGAAGACTCCTGAAGACCGGGGACTTAAAGGGGATTAGAAGACCTAATGGAGACTGGGGGTTTGGCAAAGTTGGATGACTGGCCTGCCTCCCCCTGGCCTCTATCCATTTTCCCCTCCCCGCCGCGGCCTGGTTATGGGCGTGGTTGGGGCTGTGGCCATTTGATCTGGACCTTATCTGCACCGGCACTGGACTGCATTGGACTTATTGGACCCCTGACCTGACCTGACTATAATTGACCCCCGGTTTTCCGGCTATATCATCAGTCCCAGTCACATTTATAATGCCTTGCTGTGAGGAGAGGCTTAAGCCTGGGTGTGGTCACCGAGGGAGTCACCTTGCTGTTATTGCCACTGAATTAGACCTGTCGATACCAGCCGCCGTGAGAGGGTGGCTTGGTCATTGCTTTTCGGGGCATCGGCTTGAGACTCCTCTCCACTGCTGTGAGAGGACAGTGGAGTCCCGGTTTTGATCCGCGCCAAAATGGTGAACTGTCTATCCTGGACCTTTAAATGTACCATCATTGAATCCTTAGCCTTATTCCATTTCCCCAGGCGGACTTGCAGGAATGTATTCACCGGCTGAGCTCTTTGCCTTGCGAGACTCCCCCCTCTCGCAAGCCTGGCCTTCCACGTTATCGAAGGCCTACCTCGATGAAGGGCTTTGGAACCCAGAGAGGTGGCATGTCGCGAAGAGGGGGTTCCGGGGGGGAGGGTTGGATCAGAAGTAAGGCCGTGGGTATGGGGGATAACCCACTAAGGGGAGGGCCAGGTATGGCTGTGGAGCACGGCACGGGGGGTGGGGGGCCTGGGGTGAAGGGGGGGCTAAAGTTCATCCAGATAAAGTTTTTACCATCAGTACTGTGGGTGGGAGGGGTAGATATGGTGGGAGCAGGGGACCATATCGTGTTAGGGGAGCGCGCGCCCGCTGTCTTCGAGCGGTGGCGCGCTCCGGCCCCCAAAGCTCCACTCGTTCTCCAGGTGGCGCAGATCCTCAGGGCCCTGGCCTCCGTCTGATGTTATGCAATGCCAGGTCTGTAGTAAATAAAGCCCCCCTCATTTGTGATCTTGTTCAGGAGGGGGGAGCGGACCTGGCAGGTATTACGGAAACCTAGTTGGGCCAAGAGGGGGGTCCCTCTCGTTGAAATGTGCTCACCAGGTTTCCGCGCATTCCATCAGCCGAGGTTGCAGGGTAGGGGCGGGGGGGGGTAGCGGTTATTATTAACGAAGGTCTGAGACCGAGGGAGGCCACTGTTCCTCAGACGGCCGGCTGTGAATCCCTCCTTGTGAAATGGGGTCACGGGGTTCAGATGGGTTTGCTGATCACGTACCTGGCTCCCTGCCATGTGGCAGCAGCCCTGCCCGAACTACTCAGCGTCTTCGCCTCGGTGGTGGTTGAGACCCCTAGGCTTATGATCATGGGGGATTTCAACTTGCCGTCCGTTGGTGAGGCATCTGAGGTGGCTCGGGAGTTCATTGCTTCCATGGCAGCCATGGACCTGACCCAGTTAATTCATGGCCCTACCCACACGGGGGGAAACATGCTGGATCTGGTTTTTGTCTCTGGACAGTGGTTGAGTGATCTTGAGATAGGGGATATAGTTGCCGAGCCCTTGTCATGGTCAGATCACTCTCTCCTTTGTCTTGACCTCCGAACCGCTGCACCCTGCCGCAGGGAGGCGGAGCCGGTAAGATGGTTCCGCCCCAGGCGCCTGATGGAACCTGATAGGTTTCAGACGGAGCTTGGGTCATTTCCTGAGGCACACGCCTCGGCTGGAGACCTAGTGGCCGCCTGGGATAGGGCGGCCGCTGGAGCTCTGGACCAGGTCATGCCTTTGCGGCCTCTGACCCGGCGCCGATCTCATTTGGCTCCTTGGTTTACTGAGGAGCTAAGGGAGTTAAAGCGCCAGAAAAGACGCCTAGAGAGTAGTTGGAGGGCCAGTCTTTCAGAATCAGACTGGACACTGGTAAGATCTCATATTAGGAATTACCTAGTGGCGATAAAAGCAGTGAAATGTAGCTATTTTGCTGCTCTTATTGCATCATCAGATAACCGCCCGGCTGCCCTGTTTAGGGTGACCCGCTCCCTGCTCCACCAGGAAGCGCGGGAGGACCCCTTGGAGGGTAGAGCCGAGGATTTTGTTCAGTATCTGCATGACAAAATCACTCAGATCCGGGAAGATTTGGACTCCAACTGGGTAGTCTCAGGGGGAGGGACTGGGGCAGGTCTTGAGAATGTTATCTGGGATGAGTTTGATCCTGTGACCCCTGAGGACGTGGACAGGATTCTGGGTAGACTGAACGTGACCACTTGTTTATTGGACCCGTGCCCCTCCTGGTTAGTGCTGGCTTCCCGGGAGGTGACGCGAGGCTGGCTCCAGGGGATTATAAATGCTTCGTTGGGTGAGGGTGACTTCCCCGCCGCCTTGAAAGAGGCGGTGGTGAGGCCTCTCCTCAAGAAGCCTTCCCTGGACCCAGCAGCGTTGGCTAATTATCGTCCGGTCTCCAACCTTCGTTTTGTGGCGAAGGTTGTTGAGAGTGTGGTTGTGCGACAGCTCCCCCAGTACCTGGATGAAGCGACGTATCTGGATCCGTTCCAGTCGGGCTTCAGGCCTGGGTACAGCACGGAAACGGCATTGGTTGCGTTGGTTGATGATCTCTGGAGGGCTCGGGACAGGGGCTGCTCCTCTGTCCTGGTCCTATTAGATCTCTCAGCGGCTTTTGATACCATCGACCATGGTATCATGCTGCACCGGCTGGAAGAGTTAGGGGTGGGGGGCACTGTTCTATGGTGGTTCTCCTCCTTTCTCTCTGACCGGTTGCAGTTTGTGTTGGCAGGGGGGCAGAGGTTGTCCCCGAGGCCCCTCGTATGTGGGGTGCCACAGGGGTCGGTCCTCTCGACCCTTCTGTTCAACATTTATGTGAAGCTGCTGGGCGAGATCATCCGTGGTTTCGGGGTGAAGTTCCATCAGTACGCTGATGACACCCAGCTGTACATCTCCACCCCGGACCACCCCAACGATGCCCTTGAATTGATGTCCCGGTGTCTGGAGGCCATGCGGATCTGGATGGGGAGGAACAGGCTCAGGCTCAACCCATCCAAGACCGACTGGCTGTGGTTTCCGACGTCCCGATATAGTCAGTTGACGCCATCGCTGATTATTGGGGGCGAATCGCTGGCCCCCATGGAGAGGACTCGCAACTTGGGTGTCCTCCTGGATTCACGGCTGTCTTTAGAAGAGCACTTGACGGCCGTGACCGGGAGGATTTTTCATCAGGTTCGCCTGATCCGCCAGTTGCGTCCCTTTCTGGATCGGGACTCCCTACACACAGTCACTCATGCCCTCGTCACCTCCCGACTGGACTATTGTAATGCTCTCTACATGGGGCTCCCCTTGAGGAGCACGCGGAGGCTTCAACTGGCGCAGAGTGCAGCTGCGTGGGTGGTTATGGGAGCAACATGGCGCTCCCGTGTAACACCTCTCCTGCGCGAGCTGCACTGGCTCCCGGTGGTCTTCCGTGTGCGCTTCAAGGTTTTGGTTACCACCTTTAAAGCGCTCCATTGCTTAGGACCTGGTTATTTACGGGACCGCCTACTACCACAAATAGCCTCCCACCGGCCGGTACGCTCTCATAGAGAGGGTCTCCTCCGGGTGCCATCAGCCAAGCAGTGTCGACTGGCGGCCCCCAGGGGGAGGGCCTTCTCTGTGGGGGCACCCACTATCTGGAATGAGCTCCCTCCGGAGATACGGAGGATCCCGGATCTGCACACCTTCCGCCGTGCTCTTAAGACCCTTTTAATCCAGCAAGCCGGCCTGGCCTAATTTTTCTCCCCTTTCTTTTAAATTTTAAATTTTAAATTGAAATTTTAATTTGTTTTAAATTTATTGGGATTTTAATTGTCGTGGGCCAATATTATTTAATTTGGTTTTAAATTGTTTTTAACTTTTGTATTTCTGTATTTTATCTTGTGCCTGTTCACCACCCTGAGTCCTTCGGGAGTAGGGCGGTATACAAATTTAATAAAACAAACAAACAAACAAACAAACAAACAAACATAAAACAAAGTATTCGAGTTATTACCGACTATAAGGCATCTTCCCTGACATGTAAGAGTGACATAGATTTTTTAAACAAGCTAAACATGTTTTTTGGACAGTTTGGAGGCTGCAAACAACATTCCAGGAAGGAAGGCTGTCCCCCTTCCTGATGAACAGGTTTGATACAACTGCTGTTTGGAAGGTCCTGTGGAAAGTCAACATTCAAAAAGCTATGGGTTCTGAAGAAACCGGAAGCGTCGTGGTGAGACCGGCTGGAAAAATAGCGGGCTCTGACAACCTCCATGAAAATCCAGCCGGACAAACCGCTGTTGGGGGAGTCTTCGGACCGGAACTGTCCTGTAGGAATGGTGAAGAAGGAGAGGTGCCTTGGATGACCAAGAGGAACAGGCAAGTTCCTTGAATGGCCATTGAAAAATGACTGCTCTGGGCTAAAAATTTTGGATATAATATCAACCTAGAAAATTGGGAAAAAATGTGGAAAGTAAATACTAAGCTGACAATGTTCGTGCCCTACAAAGAAAATACATACAAGATGTTTTATAGGTGGCATCTCCCCCCTGCACGGTTGGCAAGGATGTTTCCCAATACCAATCAGAATTGTTGGAAGTGTAAAATACAGAAGAGGACCTACTACCACATGTGGTGGTCATGCCCAAAAGTCAAAAAATTTTGGAAAACAATTCAAAGTCAGCTGGAAGAAATCACCACCCAAAAAGTGCCCCTCAGACCCGAAACATACTTATTAGGAATACTGACAAAGGACTATAAAAAAGAGACACAATACTTGATAATACACATCCTAACCGCAGCTAGGATCGTTTTCGCACAAATGTGGAAATTGGAAGACACGCCACCAGAAGAAAAAATAATACAAAAAAACAATGGAATGTGCGGAAATGGATAAACTGACCAAAGAAATACAGGGAAAAGAAGATTCAGACTTTTACTTAATTTGGCAAAAATGGTACAACTGGCTAGATAAAAAAGACACGAAATAAGGGAATACCACCCTTATAATTATATATAATTACCGAAGTAGCTCTATTTTCAAAGTTCAAGCTTTATGACTTGATTTCATTGTATAGTTAGTTTATGTTTAGTTTGTTTAAACGTCTATGTCTGTATGTGTATGTTTGTCTATAATAAAAAAATTAGAAAAAAAGAAAAGAAAAATGACTGCTCTGAAGCTGGGATAACCGGACTAGGTTTTTTGTGCAGGAGCGGTGTCTGAACGGAGTGCTGGTACCGGGTAAGTGATTGGCCAACTCACAGGTAAAAAAAGAAACTGGATTTAAAATTGGACCTGGAGAAACTAAAAATAATAAAAGAAACCCGAGGAAAAGCACTCTTTATGTGGATTTAAAATATTTTGACAGCTTTGATACTTAGTTGATCTGAGAATATTGTGGATTTGAGAGTGACATCTGCTGGCAGAAAGAGACTACTGCAATATTGGTTGGAAGATAGAAGAGAAAATAACAGCTGTGACCTTGACTAATAAAAGATAATCCTGAAACTGTGAGAACTTTTAAGGAATATCTGTTTTTCTGAACTGCTTGGTTTCAACTCTCAACAGTTGTGGAAGATAACAAAGCTTTAACTTGGAGTGGATTGGATAAATATTTGAACTGGATACTATTTGGAACTAAAAAGAGACTATATGGACTTTAAAATTTTAATTAAATATAAATCAAAACCTTTAACAATTTTTTAAATTGACAATATGGAGTCTTGGATGTGTGAGGAATTAATTGAGATGTTTAAAAACGTGTGGATCACTAAAGGGTAATAAAAAGTCAGAAATTTTGCTGGAACACACAGAACAGGAAAAAATGAGCATAAATGAGGAGCAAGAAAATAATATTGAAGGAAAAGGAATTGAATGCAAAAAGCAGTTAGATGATTTCACTGGGATTAACAATGGCAAAAAAAGAGTGGATGGGGGGGAATATTCTCCCCAAAAGAATCAATCAAAAGGAAAAGAAGGAAATAGTGGAAAGGCTTGGGGAGAATTACTTGAGTAATATATTTAAAAGTGAGAAAAAGGATTCAGGAGAAAAGCTATAATAAATACAAACAGAAAAAAAGAAAAAGAAGTAGTTAAAAGAATGGGATAAAAGGAGGAAATTATTAAGAAGTGGAATTTTGGAGAGACCAAGAGAAAATGGTTAAAGAGGGAAAAAATAGTGGAAAGGAGGAAGGGAAATAAGGTTATTAGTAGATTTAAGGGAACTCTATTAATATTATTAATTGTAGACTGTCAATTAAGTTAAAGGGTTTTAATGTAAGAAGTGAATATGATGATGTATATTGCTTATAGCAAAACAGAATAGCAAATGAAGTATAAAATGGCAATTGGATTTAATTATGAAGACAAGTTAAATTAAGAGACAAAATTGAAATGTTAAAAAGTGGGATGGGGATTTTGAGAAATATATTCTGCAAAAGGAGAAATAAGATAATTAATTGATGTTAGCGTAAGAAATTAGGAATTAAAGGGCGGATAGTGATACTGTTTATGTATTATGTATTAAGAAGAGATTAAGATCAGATAAAGAAATATGGAAAAAGAATATTGTGGCCGAAATTGGAAATATATAAAATGTATTTGGGGGGGGGGGAGAAAGAAGAGATGAAATAACAAGATATGGTGAAAAATGATGAATTTGTGATAAAGAATTATATAAAAGGGATGAATATGGAAAAAGTGGGAAGATTGGAATAGATTATAAAAATTAATATATATAAGATGTATAAGATGTGACCTGGACAACACTCTGTTCATAAAATATGTGTGATGAAGGAAAAAATGTTAATAAAACTTGTTTACAAAAAAAAAAGAAAAAAGCTATAGGTCCTGATAATACCCCTGGGCAAGTACTTAAGGAGTGTGCTGACCAGTTGGCCACTGTTCTCACAGACATCTTCAATCTCTCATTGCATCAGGCCATGATTCCGTCATGTTTTAAGACTGCAATCATTGTACCAGTGCTCAAAAAACCAATACATGCTTTAATGATTACCGTCCAGTTGCACTCACTTCCATTATGATGAAGTGTTTTGAGAGATTGGTAAAGGATTATATAGTTTCATGCCTTCTCCCTACATTTGACTGTAATGAGTCAAATGTAGGGAGAAGGCATGAAACCATATAATCCTTTACCAGAAGTACCACTCTATAGATGATGCACTTCCTGTGTGCTTCATCTTAGCTTGGCGCACCTGGAGGAGGAGAATATTTATGTGCAGATGAGTTGATTTTAGTTCAGCATTCAAGACAATCATTCCTCAGCATTTGGTGAACAAACTGGGCCTATTAAGTTTTAATATTCCTTTATGTAACTGGATACTTGATTTCCTTATTGATAGACCCCAGTTTCTGCAAGTTGGAAGAAAAGTTTCCAACTCCATCTCCTTGAGTACAGGTTCCCCACAGGGCTGTGTCTTGAGTGTGCTATTGTTCACCTTGATGACCTATGACTGCTGTGCCAAATCTGCTACAAATCATTTTGTGAAGTATGCAGATGACACGGCAATGGTGGGCCTTATCCAGAACAATAACGAAGATGCTTATAAGGAAGAGGTGAAGACTCTGGTGGACTGATGCAATAAAAGTAACCTGGTTCTAAATGTTAATAAAACAAAGGAGATCATCATAGATTTTAGAAAAAGCCATCATGGTCATACTCCACTCAGTATCAAGGATGCAGCTGTAGAGCTGTAGAGATGGTCAACCGTATTAAGTATCTGGGGGTGCAGATAATTAACAATCTGAATTGGTCTCTCCACATGTCATCCTTAGTGAAGTGTGCAAACCAGCATCTGCATTTCCTGTGTTGGATGAGGAGAGTACATCTTTCTCCTTCTGTCCTGGCCACTTTTTACAGAGGAATGATTGAGAGCATTTTAACAAGCTGCATCACTGTTTGGTTTGATGGTAGCAGTGCCTCAGCTAGAAGGTCCGTACAGAGAGTGGTAAGGACAGCTGAGAAGATTATAGGAAGCTCGCTTCCCATTATTTAGGATATTGCTTAAAAGCGCCTGTGCTTAGAGCTCAAAGCATTGTTAGAGACCCCATACACCAGTGGTGGGTTCCTACCGGTTCGCCCCGGTTCAGGTGAACCAGTAGCAGCGGTGGCGGGAGGCTCAGCCCATCCACCCAACGTCATCAAATATGCAGAAGCTTTGCACGCACAGAAGCTTCACGCGAGTGAACCAGTAGCAAAGGTAAGTGAAACCCATACCTGCCACAGACCCACTTTACGGTCTGTTTCTGTTGCTTCCCTTTGGGAGGAGGTTTTGCAGTATTTCTAGCAGGACTACCCGATTCTGTAACAGCTTTGTTCCCTATGCCATCCTTCTGGTAAACTCTCAAGATTCGTTTTTCTCATCATGTACATCTATACATGCGAATTAGACTATGTTGTTTCTCTGTATCATATAATATATGTGGGTATATACATAATTTTTCTTTCTTTCTTTGTCATGTTTATGTAGTGTATATTGGAGATGGTGACCCTTTGAGAGCTGTATGTAACAAATTTTCATTTTAATGTACACCAATTAGTGTACATTTAAAGTGACAATGAAGTTTTTTTTAATAAGGGGGGGAAATGATGAGATTGCTGCACACTTTTATGATTGGAAATTGGGAGGGGGAATTGACAGTTGAAGAAGAACAGAGCAGCCTGGAATCCAATTTGTGCTGGTGCCCTGGCATCCTCAAGTTCGTTTGCCCTGAGTGTGGAATTTCACCAACCCAAACATCTCAGAGTTTATCATAATATCACAGTGATGCTGGATTGGCTATGCTATGGACTACGGGGGGAGGTCTAGGGAAACTGGGGTTTTAGTTCTGTATTGCTGAGTGGGAATTTCAGATTCCACTTGATTCTACTGCAATCAGTATTCCTTAGTAAAAGTGCCTTTCACTTCAAATGGAGTCAAGAGTTTTATTTCCTTAAGGGATTAAACTGGGGCAGGTCTGACATTAAGCAGAATCTGCAATTGTGATCAGCCTGGAAAGGACATCACTTCTAACGTGGGGACCGTGCACACAATGTCAGCTCAAGCGAGTGACCAGGAGACCGAATGCTGGGGGGAGGCTTCATCCAGGCCCCTTTCCTGGCTGGATCTCTCTGAATGGTGGTCCCTGGGCATTGGAAGGAAGGACTGGGAAGAGAAGCCCTTGGAGGTGACTTTCACCTGCGGAAACTGTGGCAGTCCCCAGTGGAACAGAGAATAGAGCTGGAAAAACTGGAGGAGGAGGAGGAAGAGGCGGGCAGAGAACAGGGCCAAGCTGACTGGATGATGGAGCAAGCTATCAATTTTGTGCGGGGAGCTTTCAAAAACCTCAAGGCAAAGAAACCACAGCAGAGCGGAGACAGTTCTTTGCAAGGTGAGTCTGGTGCAGTAGGATGGGAGGAGGGGAATCAGTTTTGGCAAGCAGGGGGGAATAGGTTGAATGTTGCAATGCCTCTGCGGTTGTTTGTAAGGGCAAATGACTGCTGTGGTGCTTCAACATTCGTAATTTCGGGACTTTTTGGGGGACACTTGGGGGAGTTATTGCGTAACTTCGAACAGCCACAAAATGAACTGTCGTAACTCGAGGATTACCTGTTCTTCAGAATGAACAAGATACAAATAATTTGGTGATATAGGTTAACTTTCTTGACTTTCAGTTTTATCACTGGTGATTTTTACTTGGATTTCTCTGGGTACTGCAAGTGATCCAACAAAAATAAATCAGTACATAGCTACTATGTGATCTTTGGACATTGTGACAAGAGCTTGGCCTTTTATTGCCAATTTAAAACATGCGATTTAACGCAGGAGGTATCTGTATTGCCTAAAATTGTGAAATGACAAAGTATTTATATTCAATCCAATTACCTCTTCATTTCATGAGTTCAGAAATGTCCAGAGGATCTAAAACTCCCAAATTACCATGAGGATTGGAACACAGCACATGTTTTGTGTGCCTACTATATTTTTTCTAAACAATTTAAAATATTGCTTAATTATTTGCAAGAATTCTGAAATTAAGAATTGTAATACATTGCATTAACTAATGAAGGTTTGCAACCTGAGAGTCTTTATGTACTGTAAGTGTATCTCAACCACTTAAGGCTGCCAAGCAATTAATCAACTAACTATTAAGTTGGAAGGATTTCTTGACAAATTCTAAGGTAAAGGTTGACAACAAGAAGATAACTGCCAACAAGGAAAAAGTGCTTTAATTCTGAATAACCCAAACAAAGAGACAGAATTGCCTGTAAAATTCTCAATCCCCAACAGTTATGGTGTATTACAGATAACACAGATTCACTTATATCTTATTTTTACTATACTATATAGTTATTTTAAAATTGATAAACTTATTTTTTTAAAATCTAAAATTGTAATGATATGATTTTATAGCATTATAATAGAGTTCTGAGTTCCATAATTGCTTCACAGTAGCTTTTATGGTCTATGTTATTACTACAGTTTTGTAGCTATTTCCTTTACAATTTAAAGGCACAGGCTGTTCTTAAATTATACCAACTTAAATTATATCAACTGTTACAGTTGATTTTGTAACCTTACAATTGATTCTGTAGCCCCAAATTAACAGCCAATAATAGCCACTTTTAGTTGTTCAAAAACTGAAACAGTCATTTGACTGAACCCAGTTAAATGATCACCCGTCTGTGCATGAAGCACATTAATAGTTGGTATTTTATTGTTGATCTAAAATGCAACTTGGTATTAATTCAATATAATTAAAAGGAAATATAAATTAAATATATATATGTATACATACAGCTTACCAAATAATTAATAATATAAAATCTGTCATATTCTTGGTTTTTAGCATTGATTTTACGATGTTGCTTCTTCCTCATGTGGTCCTTGAGTTTGTTCTTATCCCCAAATGTTTTTTCACAGTATAAACATTGGAAACTAGGAGTTAGCAAAAGAAAAATGAAATTATTATAATACTATCAATTAGCAAAATTACTTGTGATGCTAACCAAACTGGTTCATTTTTAAATATGTAAGACTCTCTTTATAGGCATCAGAAAGATATTTAAGAAAACTTTTGTTAATAAATTATTCAAGCAACCTCTGCAGCATCCAAAATCAACTCTGTTCAATTGTTAAACTGGAGAGGCAGTTTAATGTAATGGTTAAGGTGTTAGCCTATAAACCAGGAGACTGTGAATTCTAATCCCACTTTAGGTATGAAAAACCAGCTGGGTGACTTTGAGCCAATCATTCTCTCTCTCTTATCCCAACTCACCTTATGGGTCGTTATAGAGGGAAAACAGAAGGAAAGAATATTGGTATTTTTGTGCCATGAACTGCATATGAAAAAAAGACAGAATAAAAAAATCTAAAAATAAAAATTAAAGTGCCCGGAATCTAGGCTCAAATATCACTTATTTTATAACTAACCCACAACAATATGACTTATTTTATAATTAACTCACAGCAATGTTAAAAGCCTCCCAAATCCTTCCATGATTAAATAGATGTCAGGTAAATCAGTAATAGACAGTTTCAGAAAAGATAAAACATTCAGAACAGTGGTAATTCAACTTTTTATTTATTAAAAAAGAGAAGAAAAAAGAGAAAGTAAATATATAAATTTAAAACAGAATGTGGAGCTACCATTATAAAACAAAACTAATAACATAAGGGTGCTTTTTCAAGAGGCAATTAGACTTTCTGGTTTTTCTTTGAAGATGTTTAGCTTCTTATCCAAGAAGCTTCTTCACCTCTGACTGGATGGTGGGGAATGGAAGGATTTATACTCCTTACAGAAAGCTGGTCATTTGCATTCTTTCAGTGAGTTGTTAAGGCCACCTGGAGGTTTATCTGTGTCATCAGGGTCAAACTTGATTAGTGCAAATGGGTGTGGAGCAGTAGTGGGTTCCACTTACCTTTGCTATCGGTTCGGAATCAGGAGTGCGCACGCAGGGCGCTTCTGCGCAGAACATTCTGTGCATGCGCAGAGTGACCGTGATGATGTCTGGGCGGGTGGGCGGAGCCTCCCGTCGCCGCCACTACTGGTTCACCCGAACCAGGGCAGACCACTAGAAACCCATCACTGGTGTGGATCCTTCTTGGGACTGTTGAAAGGACTGTGTTATAGACTGGAGATAGATGATGTCATATCCCGCCCACTCTAGTTTAGAGAAGGCTGTTCAATTTTGACATAGATAGCCTCTTTGACCCATCTTTCAAACCAGTGGTCCTCTCTGTCCAAAATGTGGGCTTTGCTGTCTTCAAAAGAGTGGCCTTTGTCTTTCAAATGCAGATGGACTGCTGAATCTAGTCCTGATGGGTTTGTTCTCCTATGTTGTGCCATGTGTTTATGAAATGGTTGTTTTGTTTCCCTAATGCAGAGATATGCATTATTATATGAGAGATATGGCTCATTGCCTTTTACTGCACGTACCACATTGCTTAGTTTGTGTCTGGGTGTTTTATCCTTGGGGTGGACAAGTTTCTGCCTTAGGGTATTCTTGGGTTTGAAGTATGTTGTGTTGGCTGAAAATCCTCCTAAGCTTCTCCGATATTCCTGCAACGTATGGAATGATAATGTTGCTTCAATTATTGTATTCTTTGTTGTCTGCTATGGAGGAGCTCCTGTAGGGTCTTTTTTGAGATTTGATGAAGGCCCATTTGGGATAGCCACACGTTCTGAGGGCTTCCTTGATATGTTTTAGTTCTTTGTCTTTCCCATTTTTGCTCATAGGCAGGCCTTCAGCTCGGTTGTGTAGGATTCTGATGACTCCCATTTTATGCTCCAGTGGGTGGTGGGAATCAAAATGTAATTATTGATCTGTGTATAGGGGTTTTCTGTAAACTTCAATGTTTACAGGCTTCTGTATTCTTTGATGTGTACTGAACAGTCCAGGAAGGCTAGACTATTTTCCTTAACACTTTCCCATGTGAAATTGATGTATTTGTCCACAGAGTTGATATGTTTGGTGAACCCTTCCTGTGCCATCTATGTCAAAATTGAACAGCCCTCTCTCAACAGAGGGGGACGGATATGACATTATCTATTTCCAGTCTACAACACAGTCCTTTCAACAGTTCCAAGAAGGCTCCATTCCCATTTGCACTAATCAGGTGACCCTGACAACAGATAAACCTCCATGTGGCCTCGACGACTCGCTAAAAGAATGCAAATGACCAACTTTTTCCAAGGAGCATAAATCCTTCTATTCCCCATTCAGTCAGAGCTGAAGAAGCTTCTTGGGTGAGAAGTGAAAAGTCTTCAAAGAAAAACGATTGACTCTTGAAAAAGTACCTTTGGGACAATTGTGACTGAATGACTGAGAATCTCCATAGACAAAACTAATATCACATACCACTTATGCAGATACTTTAATTCAGTGCTTCCCAGACTTTGTCCTTCATTCTCAAACTTTTCTATCAGAAGATCCTTTTTACCCAATATTACTGTACTTTTTGAAGTATAAGACACACTCCCCCCCCCAAAGAGGGTGGAAATGTTGGTGTGTCTTATACACCGAACACAGCCATTTTTGGCTTCCTGAAGCCACCCCCGGCGCATCACATATTTTCAAGAAACGGGCCTGTTTTTCGCAAAAACGGGACACACAGAGGGTTTGGGAGGCCTGTAGAGTGCTTCTGGGGGACGGGGAGGGCAAAAACTTTTTTTTCTTGCTTACCTCTTCAAAATCTTGGTGCGTCTTATATACCGGTGCATCTTATAGTCCAAAAAATACGGTAATAAACCACTTTAAATTAATTGAAATGTCCTGGCTGTCAGGGTTCCAAGTAACATACGCATAGCAAACAAAACTCTGAGGTAGGTAAATTCCTCAAAGAATAAGTTTATTGGATAAGTCATATTGGCACAGGCTGGTGAAAACTGACTTTGCCTATTCCTGCGGTTTTCACCTAATTAAAAGTTTTTCACTTTCTCAGAACAATCATTCACATGGTCCAATCAGGATACTGTCCAGTTGCTAGGTGACTCCAGTCCTCTCCTTCCGAGCAGCTGCAAGAACGTCTTTGGTTCCCAAGAGAAAGTATTTTGTTTTGACTATAAACCCCAACTATCTCTATTCCCTCCTCCCTATACCTCTTCTCCAGTGTCTCAGCGCTGAAGTCTTAAAATGGTCTCAGTCAGGCCAGCTTCAGGGTTGACACTGGCTGTGCTTGCGCTATCCTTTCCTGTGTCACTTTTTCCCAATTTTGGACAATTTACCCAGGTTTGAGAAGCCAGACAATTTACCCAGGTTTTAATTCTTGGCCATATACAAATAGGTACCTGTCAATTTTTTTCTGAAGAACATCCAAAAACTCCTTACAGTTCACAATGTTATCTGGCAATCCAATATTGAATGCATGATCTTTTGCCATGTGATTGACAAGGACTGACCTACAAAATAAAAGAAACAAAATACAGGTGTATCTTTTTCTTCTTCTACCTACATTTTAGGGCACCATTAAATATACTCAAATGAAAACCATAATGCTTGGAATTAAGCAGTGCTGCTAGAATGAAGGTAGTTTATCCTTTTGCTTAGACTTCCAATTTCACTGTAAACAGCATGCAGAGATGAATAATATTCAAAGCAACTCTTAATATTCAGAAATTCACAAATGCTACTTGAAATACGTTCAACGAGTGACTAAATAACTGTAGTGATTCTTTTACTGATAGAATTTGTGCTTAACCAAAGAAAAATGTGAATTTCAGACCAATAAAACTATTATTGAATAACTTTCTAGCAGCAAAGATTTTTGACGCATATATTTGCAAGTTATTTCCTTCTCATATCAGCATATCACAACATCATCTGCATCTTTAAAACCAAAATCAATTACTGATTTTGATCAATATGGTAATTATGCATTTCAGACTGCAGCAGAAAAGACAAATGATTTCAACAGAGGAGGGTGGGCAATATATTTCATACCTCATTAGAATGGAAACACTGGTGGCAAACAAACAGAAGCACATATATTTATTTAAAGCAAAGACTATACAAAGATAATACAGAAATCAATTTTATTACTTGGAGCGATAATCACTCACTATGTAGATTCCACTCACAAAGTAGTACTACTGTAATTCATTGATTATTTAGATACAGCAAACCAAACATATTGCCTCCCCTCCCCTCTCAAGTCTCAGTTCAGTAATTCCTGTCTTGGTTAAATGCTGTTTGAAGTTCAGAGAGTGGAGCCCACACATCCTGGCTCATTCCCATGTTCATATCATACTATTTGCTGGGCTGAATAGTTGTATCAAAAATAGAATAATATAGAGAACCAGAATGATATTCAGGGTGAGCAGGGCACAGCCTACCTATCATTTTGAGATTCCAGGATTCAAAACTTTCTGCTTTGTTAAGTTTCAGTATGTTGAAACTTTGAACTTTTGTTAACTAAAAATAATAGAAATAATTTAAAATATAATATAGTTAAAAAAGGTAAAGGTAAAGGTTCCCCTCACACATACGTGCTAAGTCGTTCCCGACTCTAGGGAGCGGTGCTCATCTCCATTTCAAACCGAGGAGCCAGTGCTGTCCAAAGAAATCTCTGTGGTCATGTGGCCAGCATGACTAAACGCCAAAGGCGCACGGAACACTGTTACCTTCCCACCAAAGGTGTCCCTATTTTTCTATTTGCATTTTTTATGTGCTTTCGAACTGCTAAGTTGGTAGAAGCTGGGACAAGTAACGGGAGCTCACCCTGTTACGCGGCACTAGGGATTCGAACTGAACTGCCGACCTTTCAATCAACAAGCTCAGCGTCTTAGCCACTGAGTCACTGCGTCCCACTATAATAATATATAATTATATTATATATATATATATATATATATATATATATATATATATATATATATATTCCTTTTAATTCATAGGTATAAATGTGTGATATTTTTGTAATCAGGGTTTTTCCTATGTTGATAAAAGATGTTAATTGGCCATGGTGGGATGAAATCTCCAATCATCACTTTCAGGCCTGTCAGACATTTTATGTTGTATATTCTGAGACTTATGGGAGACTGGGATAGCACTATTTCGGTTTTTTTGAACCTCTTCAGCCAGACACACCCATATTTTATGACTCCTCCCTGTAAAGGTCAAATATTTACTCCTCTTAATTCATAGGTATAAATGTGTGATATTTTTGTAATCAGGGTTTTTCCTATGTTGATAAAAGATGTTAATTGGCCATGGTGGGATGAAATCTCCAATCATCACTTTCAGGCCTGTCAGACATTTTATGTTGTTTATTCTGAGATTTATGGGAGACTGGGATAGCACTATTTCGGTTTTTTTGAACCTCTTCAGCCAGACACACCCATATTTTATGACTCCTCCCTGTAAAGGTCAAATATTTATTCCTTTTAATTCATAGGTATAAATGTGTGATATTTTTGTAATCAGGGTTTGTCCTATGTTGATAAAAGATGTTAATTGGCCATGGTGGGATGAAATCTCCAATCATCACTTTCAGGCCTGTCAGACATTTTATGTTGTTTATTCTGAGACTTATGGGAGACTGGGATAGCACTATTTCGGTTTTTTTGAACCTCTTCAGCCAGACACACCCATATTTTATGACTCCTCCCTGTAAAGGTCAAATATTTATTCCTTTTAATTCATAGGTATAAATGTGTGATATTTTTGTAATCAGGGTTTTTCCTATGTTGATAAAAGATGTTAATTGGCCATGGTGGGATGAAATCTCCAATCATCACTTTCAGGCCTGTCAGACAACGGATAAAATTAGCAAAGTACTGCATAGACACAACATCAAAACCATATTTTGCACAGATAGAAAGATATTGTCTATTCTGAGAAACCCTAAAGACAAAATAGAATTAGAAGATCAAGGCATATACGAGATCCCGTGTGCTTCCTGCCCCTCAACATATATTGGACAGACCAACAGAAGAATGAGTGTGCGCATCGAGGAACATAAAAACTCAGTACAAAAGAAAGAATACACATTATCATTAGTACAACACATAAATGCCACAGGACATAATATTAATTTTAATAACACAAAAACAGTTGCAAAAATAGAACATCTCAATGGCAGAATAATCAGAGAGGCCATTGAAATAGAGAAAAGACCATATTGTATGAATAAAGTGATGACACTTCCCGTCTGCCTACTATTTGGAAACCTGCTCTCATAGACAGACGAATCTTAACACAAAATATAAACCATAGATCAAAGGCGGCCTGTGTTGCCACCAGTTCCAGCATAACTTATCCATTGACCCACAACCAAGCAACAGTGCTTCCACCCAATCAAAATATAGTTACGTCATCAGCCGATCAGAATACAACAACACTGTCGACCAATCAGAATACACCTTTGCCTCTTTTCATAGAAAAACGTCAGTTACGATCACACAGTTTGCCCATAAGCACCAAACTGAGAACATCAGCCAGAAGATGATGAATGCGATTTCGTCGAAACATCGCTACTACCCTTTTAAGGATATGTTTACAATTACACGGGAAGAAACCCGAGATATTAACTGTACACATACACACACACACACACACACATATATATAATGTAATAATATATAATAGTAATATAGTTACTATTTATTTAAATAGTAAACATATGTTTATAAAATACTATTAAACATATTTTATGCAGCCTCATAAAAATGACTCTTAGTGGCTCGCATACGTAGAAAAAAACCTGATATCAAACAATCCCGTACATAAATAAAAACACAGCAACACTGCAAGAATAGAAATAAAATAAAAGATGACAATATGAAATCCAATTGGAAGAAGGCTGTTTGAAAAATCTTGGTTTTTTGGAGTTTGGTGAGAACAGCAGAGAGGAACCAGTCTGACAGCTGCGGCGTGCGGTTCTCAGACCCTTTTTTTTTTTTTAACCTTTTAAAAGCATTTTTTTACAACCTATTCGCCTGAATAGGTTGTAAAAAATGCTTTAAAAAAGTAAAAAAGTTGGCCAGTCACATTACCCCCACCAAGACACGCCCACAGAACTGGTAGTAACGAATTTTACATTTCACCACTGATTACAATTAACCTATTGGGTAAAGTCAATGGCTAAGGATCAACAAAAGCCAATAGCTGTTGAGTTATGTGGTTCACACTTTTGCTATAGGCAACTACCCTAAACTGTAAGCATAATATAATAACAATGTCTGAAAACTGTTCTGTGAAACCCCATCTGAACTTTCCCCAATTATACAGCATCAGGATGTTCATGAACATAAAAACATACTGTAAAATATTCGGTACTAACCTGTTACCCAAAAAAAGCTGGTCACAAAACATGCATATGCCATGAAAATCTGCATCATATCTTTCTTGCTGCTGTTGATCCAGAATATCTTTCTATTGATTGAAAAACAAAATATTCCATCATATCTTTAATAAGAACCTGTTGCAAATTATTCCTAGAAAAAATAAGTTTTCTTCCATTATAATATCATATTGCACTGTGCTGAACTATATACAACATATTCTTGTAATATATTGTATAATATGTGGTGCAATATCATTTGACCATTGGAAAAAACATTTTGCTGTTATTTATTAAATTAATGTATTCCCATAGCGTAAAGTTGCAATAACAGAAACAAATGAAGACTGATCAAACTAGGCATTTTGAATGCAAAGTGACGAAACTGTAACCATCCCAACTCTCCAGCTCCGTGAAATCCTAAAAATAGTTAGATCTGTTAGACAAATATGACTTGATGGATTTAGTCTACAAAACAAGTTAGTTAGTCAATGGCAGCTTGAGAAGCAGGCGGATTGCTGTGAATAAAGTAGGGTGTCTTTGAACCTCTCTCTATTTACCACAGAGGGATTGTATGGAGAAAAAGTATGTTTTGTATTGTTTTAGATATCACTGCATGTCAATGCGAAGTAAAAAAAATGTCCTAGTGTGTTCACGTGCACAAACATAAATAAATTTTATACTTTTAAAAATATGTTTAAAAGCAAAAAAGCATCCCACTTTTTTTAGTACTTCTATTCCTGCTTTTATTTTTTTACTGCTTTTACTGGATTTTACTGCTCAGTACTCTGAGTACATGTTGTTTTGGACAACAAACTGAGTGTGAGAGAATCAAGGTATTTTTTTGCCATGTAAAACCAAAGGAATAAATTGTTTATATTTTGGTAATAGGAAATGATCAAGAGATGGGGAACTGGGAGTGTTGAAGATATTTAGGTCTATATAAAGACTGTAGGGCACTTGAGATTAAAATGCTTTACAAATAAACCTCTATCCCAGTGGTGGGTTGCTACCCTGGGTTGGCTGAACCGGTAGTGGTGGTGGCGGGAGGCTCTGCCCAGCTGCCCAGATGCTTCTGCGCATGTGCAAATGTGTGCGCACGCGCCCATGAGCAAACCGGTAGTGACGGGTTTTGAAACCCGTCCCTGCTCTATCCCAAAAGAAAAATCCAAAGCCATCAAACTGACCATAATATATCTGTAAGACTCCTATTTATTCATCTCCACATTGCCTTTGACCACTTTGATAATGGGAATAGAAATAATTCAAGTTTATTCATGTTGTTTGCAAAGGTTTAATCTGCTTCCATGTACCAAAGTTTGTCTCCTCTAATGTCCTACTAGCCTTTACCTTTCATTCTTGCAGCTTCTGTTTATTTACAAAGGAAGAGGATGACTGGGTAGAACACCATTGAAAACTAATTTTACATATGCATGCCCAGTTCTCAATGGCTGCACAAACAAAGATTCATTAATGTGAAAATTCCACACCATTTGTTCCTTCACACAAACAATTCCACTGCTATTTCATCAGGAACAGATCATGCAATGAGCTGAAAAGCACCATTCTGAGAGTGGTTTTTTTTTTTTTAATTGAAAAAGTTTTAAAAACAAACACAATTTCCCCACAGCCCCCCCTCCCAACCCCCCCCTCCCCCTCCCCAACTTCCCAGAGCAGAACACAAGGTATTTCTATTGACCTTTAACAATAAACTCAATTGCATAACCAATCATTAAACTAACACCCCTAAAAAAAAATTTCTTAACCCCCCATATATAAAATCCTATTTCTTAAACATAATATTTCTAATATCACTTATATAACGCTTATACAAATAAAAGAAATCATTCATAAACTATTTGATATTTTTTGGTCTGATACTTATTTTGTATATAATCAATCCATCTTCTCCAGTCCTGTATGTACCTTTCATGTGTGTGATCCTTCAGATATGCTGAAATTTTAGCCATTTCAGCTAAATTAGTTACTTTCAATATCCAGTCATCAATAGTAGGCAAAAAGTCCTTCTTCCAGTGTTGTGCTACCAACAATCTTGCTGCTGTTATCAAGTTCAAAATCAATTTAGTCTCTGCAACTGTACAGTCCGTAGTTATACCCAGTAAGAACAACTGTGGAGTAAATTTCAGTCTCTTTTTAAGAATATTCTGCATCACCCACCAAATCTTTATCCAAAATGCTTTGATTTTTCTACAAGTCCACCATATATGATAATAAGTTGCATCATCACAGTCACATCTCCAACTTTTAGCTTGCACATTAGAATACATACATGATAATTTTTTAGGATCTAAATGCCATCTATAAGACATTTTATAAAAATTTTCTCTTAAATTTTGTGCTTGTGTAAATTTCACATTTCTAATCCAAATCTTTTCCCAAGTCTCCATCATTACTGGCTCTTGAAAATTTTGTGCCCATTTAATCATACAGTCTTTAACCAATTCCGTCTCAGAATCTATTTCCAATAAAACATTATACAACCTTTTAATATGCATTTGTTTTTGATCTCTAATTTGTTTTACCAAATTCTCCTCATTTTGCACAAAGCCAGTTTTTTGATCTTCCTTCCATCTAGCTTGAAGTTGACCGTACTGAAACCATGTATAAATTATACCTTCTTCTCTCAGTATATCTAAAGATTTCAAATACATTACCCACCTTTCCATAATAAGAAGCTCTTTATAGGTAATCACCTCCTGTTTTTGTTCTATACTTATATTTTCTATTGCATGTCTAGGATTTGCCCATAAAGGTATCTTATAATTTAACTTATATTGATATTTTTTCCAAACCCTTAACAAAGCATTTCTTAATATATGAACCTTAAATACTTTATCCACTTTTTTGTCATATAACAAAATAGGCATGCCATCCATATAACAAATCATAACCTTCTAAATTCAAAATTCTCCCCTCAGTTAAATTAAACCAATCACTAATTTGTGATAAAACCGCTGCTTCATAATATAATCTTAAATTAGGCATTTTAAGACCCCCTCTTTCACGTGTATCTTGTATAATTTTCATTTTTATTCTGGGTTTTTTCCCAGCCCAAATAAAAGTATTAACACCTTTCTGCCATTCTCTCAGATTTTCATCTTTCTTAAGCACAGGTATCATTTGGAACAAAAATAAAAATCTAGGTAAAACATTCATTTTAATTGCTGCAATTCTTCCCAATAAAGACAACTGTAATTTTTTCCAATTTTCCATATCCTTCTGTACCTTCTGCCAAAGTACCTCATAATTGTTTTTGTATAATTTTGTATTTGAAGCTGCTATGTATACCCCTAGATATTTAACCTTTTTAACTATTTCAAAATCTGTTAATCTTGCTAGTTTATCTCTTTCAAGTATAGTCATATTTTTAACTATCATCTTTGTCTTATGTGAATTAACTTTAAATCCTGATACTTTCCCGTATTGATCAATTATATCCAATATATATGGAGCCGACTCTATAGGTTGGGATAAAGTAATAACCAAGTCATCTGCAAATGCTCTTAATCTATAATCTTGTTGTCTAATTACAATACCCTTCAATTTTTCTGAATCACGTATCTTGTTCAATAGTACCTCCAAAGTCAAAATAAATAATAGTGGGGACAGAGGACACCCCTGCCTTGTTCCTTTCTCAATTTTAAAAGCCTCTGTTAAACCTCCATTAACTATAATTTGTGCTGTTTGCTACTGGTATATCGCTCTAATTGATTGTGTAAAATATTCCCCAAAGTCATTTTCTCTATTATTTTGAACAAAAATTGCCAGTTCAAACGATCAAATGCCTTCTCTGCATCCAAAAATATAAACGCTGCAGGGACTTGATTATTTTTTTCCAAATATTCCAGTAAGTTTACAATTTGTCTAACATTATATCTCATTTGTCTCCCTTTTATAAACCCTGATTGATCATTGTGAATTATTTGTTGCATAACTGGCATTAATCTATTAGCTAATATTTTAGCAAAAATCTTATAATCAGTATTCAGAAGTGAAATTGGCCTGAAATTCTCAGGTTTAATGGAATTTTGGTCCTCCTTTGGAATTAGTGAGACAAAGGCTGTTTTCCAAGAAGGTGGTACTCCTCCTCCTACTTGTATTTTATTAAATAAAATTTTGAGTGGTTCTAACATTTCAGATTGTAAATGTTTATAATAAACAGCTGTTAGTCCATCTGTTCCCGGAGCCTTACCTATTTTTAATTGTTTAATTGCCCCAACAATTTCCTCGGAAGTTATTGGCTGATTCAATCTCTCTCTCTGTTCCAGCGTTAATTCAGGAATCTCCATCTTTAAATATCTATCAATATCAACATCTTGAATTGCATCTTTAGCGTATAACTTTGTATAGAACTCCAAAAAAGCCTTTTTTATTAAATTCTGTTGATAAATCTCTTTACCTCTAAATTCTATCTTGTCTATAACACGTGATTTCTGTTTTTTCCTCATCGTGTAAGCCAACCATCTCCCAGGTTTATTAGCATTACAAAATGTATTATGTCTGGCATATTGTATGCTGGTTGCTACTTGCCCAGCCATTAACATATTAAATTGCTCTCTTAAAATATTAATCATATCTTTTGCCTTTTTATCTCCCGGGTTAATTATAAGCAATTGTTCTTTCTTTTTAATTTCCTCCTCTATCTCTTTCCGTCTGTTTTGTTGTTTTAATCTATATTTATTATTCAAAAAAATTAATGTTCCTCTCATATATGCCTTACACGCATCCCATACCATCTCCATCGAAGTTCCTTTATTCATATTGTTAATAAAAAATTCTTTCATTTGTTTTTTAAGCTCACACAAGTTATCTTCATATCTAAATAAATTCTCATTTAACCTCCAAGACCTCCTTTCCCCTCTTTCCTGCTCTAGTTCCACCCAAACCGGGCTGTGATCAGTTAAAGTTCTTGGACATATCTTCGTACTCTTCACCCTAGAAAAAAGATCATTTGTAGTTAATATAAAATCAATCCTAGAAAAAGATTGATGCCTATCTGAAAAAAAAGTAAAATCACTCTCCAATACGTTCCTTTCTCTCCAAATGTCTCTGAGCTTCATATCCTCCAAGATATCAAAAAAGGATTTAGGCAACTTAGCATGCATGGAAATCTTGGAAAGACTTTTTTTTATCTTTCTGGGTATTTAATACCCCATTCCAATCACCCATTAGAAGTAAAGATCAATAATCCCATTGTAATATTTTGGTATGTAAAAGTTTGTAAAATTTATCTTGTTGTTGATTAGGTGCGTATACTCCAATTACAAGCAGCTTCCCATTCTGTGTTGTTAATTCGATTGCAATATATCTACCTTGAGTGTCAGCCTCAATTAAATTGGCCACTAAGCCTCTTTTAACGTATATAACTAGGCCATTTTTCTTTTCTGGTGCTGATGCCACAAAATGTGTACCTAATTTCGAATTTATCAAGTACTTTTGATCTGAGGATTTAATATGCGTTTCTTGCAAACAAATGACATCGTTCTGAAATTGCTTCAAATAGTGAAATATTTTCTTTCTTTTTTGTGGAGAATTTAAACGGTTAACATTCCAAGATAAAAATTTATGTGCCATCTCTGGGCGCTCCAAGCTTTGAGAGCATCAGCTGAACCTCCTCCGCCATTTTAGACTTCGGCCTAGCTCCTCCCATTGCTTGTGTTTTTTGGGCTTGTTGGGTTGAATCTTGAGGCTGTTGTGCAGATGTTGTTTGTAAGTAGCTCTTGTCAATCGTTGATCTTTTGGCAGCTGTATCATCGTTAATGACTCAAGGGTTGGTGGTGGACCCCCACTCAATAGTGGATCTTCTTCCAGATTGGCTCCTCCAGCTAGTGCTTGAGCATAAGTTTGTGGTTGCCCTCCATCTTTCTCTTGTTGTGTAATTTCCAATTGCTTTCTAGCACCCCCTGGTGAGGGTGGCCTTCCAGCCTTTAAAACATTGGCATAAAAATCTTTTGCCTTTCCAACTGTGTTTAAACGATGTCTTTGCCCAGCGTATATCACTATTATCCCAAATGGGACATCCCATCTGTACTGGAGCTGCTGGTTTCTTAGTTCATTCACCAAAAAACCAAACTGCTTTCTGTCTCTTAACATTTTAGGAGGAAGCTCTTTCAGGACCACCAGCTCTTGTCCCTCCACTTTAGTCTTGTTTCTGTAAGAAGCTTGCAAAATGTCATTTCTAACTCTCCTTGTTGTAAAATAAATCACCACATCTCTTGGTAGCTGCTTTTGTTTTGCCAGCCAGGAATTGACCCTGTAAATTTTGTCCATTTGAATTGCCACATCTTCTGGCCTTTCTGAGATCAGCTCTGCTAAAGCATTGGAGCAAACATCTTTTAAATTTTCACCACTCTTTTCTTTCAAACCTCTCAGCCTCAGGGCAAATTCCATTGATCTGTATTGTAACATAACCATTTCGTCATCCACTTTCTCTGTTTGTATCATAACCTCTCCTACTTTAGTTGCAAGCTCCAAGTTAGCATCATCAATTTCCCGTACTCTCTCCTCAATCTTTAACATATGAGTAGCCAGTCCTGAAACTGCATAAACAATGTCATCTCTTATTTCATCATGTTTTTCCTCCACCACACTTGTAAGTTTCTTTAGCTCCTCTGAAAATTCTTTCATCATTTCTGTCTGATTGTTCAGGGCACCCATTATAAATTCTTTAAGGTCTTGTGATTGTGTATCAGCCGGAAGTTGTTGTTTTTGAGTCACTACAGGGGAACCTCCTCCCCCTTTAGAAGTTGGTGGCTTTAGTTGTTTAGCAGCCATTTTAGTTTAAAAAGAGTTTTTTCCTTTTACAGCCACAGAATCTTATAAACAGTCTTACAAAGTATATTTCAAAGTTTTTCCAAAATAAACAATCCTCTCTTCAAGCTATACTCAATCCCCAGCAGTTTACTCTTCAGGCAGAGGGCTCTTAACAAGCAGTTTCCCTTTAACTTTCACTTTCCCTTCCGCCCATAACAAAGGCTTCCTCTCCAGCCTCCAGCTCAAGAGAGCTCCGTTTGCAACAATGTGTTCACGGAGTTAAGTTCTGTTTCTTTTAGAAAGCTTGCACTCTTGCTTCCGCTCTGTCTGCCTTGTTAGAAATCATTAAAACTCACTGTTTGCCGGCAGAATTGGACGCAGACGTCTTGCTCTGATTAACAGAGGCACCAGCGATCTGGAGCAATGGGAGGGGTGAACTGGGGAGCTCTCACCCTCCGAGTCCCTGGAATTAATCCAGTGACTTTCGGGGAGCTCTACCCACCCCCTCCGACTCTCCTCTCCTTCTTTGCCCGAAGGAGAGTTTTTTCAAACCGCCGGACAGCTGTTTAGCGCTGTCAGGGCAGTTTTTACAGATCGGGTGGCTGGCGGTCTATGGAGACCGTCCTCGTCGTCCGCAGAGCCACTGGAAGTCCTCTTTTTTTGAAAGATTCACAAAGTTGAGTTCTGTTCTTTTACTCTGCCTGAATGGCAGCCTTTCCATTCAATGAATCATTAAATGGTAAAACACAAACACATGCACAAATCAGTTCAAACAAGACTAAGGGAGCAGAAATCTTTCTAAAGCTTCATCTAGGTTGGGTCTCCCACTTCAAGAGCTTGACATTTGTACTGCTTCCTACAGCGCTTGATGGTTTGGTAATTAAGTGGCTAGTATTAATAAGCAGTTTCAACTATTTCAGTAAATTCTCAGTTGGTAAATTACTATTTTGCAAAAGGACACTGGAGATTGGAAGTTAACACCAGGACATGTGATCAATTCTTGGCTTTTCTTTTCTTAGGATTTCTAGAATTCCCATTTCCTGGAATCCATACTCCTATATCATCAGAACCTCACCCTTGGCAAAACAATGCATCTTCCTCTAGAAGTGCAACCCTTACCCCCATGAATTTAACCACAGAAGATTCAAGGATAAAGTTCAGATACGTTATCACAAATACAAAAGATGCTCAAACAATGAGCAAGGAAACTAACTTTAAATATAAGATCCAACTTTATATGTAAGTGCTGTGGTTTAAACCTTATGTCTCATAACTGTCATCATATGGTAATGGAATTTTTGCTATTTATTTTTCACTTTTCATTGTTGAGGGCACTTCACAGTGCTTGGCGCTCACCTTGTCAGATTTCAGCTTTTTCTTATCCTGAATATATATAGACTAAAATATCATATGGCTATGATATTTTGATATAAGAAATATATACATTTCGTTCACACTAATATATCTATAAACATTAAAAAAAGAACCCAAATCATAGTGACGCCAAAAAGCCTGTCCAATCCTATCTTTAAGTCATCGAGTAAGTTCTTCAGATGAGGGTTTCCTCTTTTTTTAATTGAAGAAGACCTTGACATATATATCTTCTATAAGACATTTCTTACTTGAATTTCTCCAGTAATCCTCAATATACTTATAAACCAGAAGTTTCTACTGGGCTAAAGTTTCCTTTATTAAATTGTTATGGTCAGTCTGCAATGTACTATTCAAAGAGAAGATCTAGGAGTTGTTGACTTCCATTTTATCTGTGTAAATAATTTCACTATATATATATATATATATATATATATATATATATATATATATATATATATATATATATATATATATATATTTATTCTCTGAGGTTTTCGCGGGTGTTTGTATGTAGGTCTTTGGTTATTCGGGTTTTCTCCCGCGTAAAATTGGAGGTTTCTTGGCAACGTTTTGACGAAGTCTCATTCGTCATCTTCAGGCTGGTGTCTTCGGCTTCGTGCTTCTAGGAGCAATGTGTGTGATCGCAGCTGTTTCTTCCTTTTAACTGCCAGTGGGGGTGTGAACTGATTGGGTGGGAGCTTGGCTGTGTTCTGATTGGGTGGAGGTGTGTTCTGATTGGTTGGGGGTTTGGCTGTGCTCTGATTGGATGGGGGTTGGCTGTGCTCTGATTGGCTGGGTGTGTGTTCTGTTTAGGTGGGGGCTTGGTTGTGCTCGGGTTGTCTGAGTAGCAGGGGGATTTGAGCTGGTGAGCTGTGTTGCTGTTGTTTGGCTTCGTGTTCGTGGCCGTGCGACCTCTTCATGGTGGGTGTCAGTCTGCTTCATGTATGGATTGGAGGGGTTTAAAGTGGCTAATGATGCAGCTGTGGTCTGGCTTCTGCTCCGTGGTCGTGCCTCATCATCAGTGTGGGTTTGAGTCTGCATTCTGCGTGAATGTATGGTGGTTACATCCTGTGTGGCTCTCATGAGTGTGGGTCTGGTGTCATTCTTTGTGTTAGGGACTCGTTTGTCAATAAGGGCGGGTTTCCAAATGGCTGGTAGGCGGGAGGTATCATCTCATTTATTCATGCTGTGTGGACGTTTTTCTATCTCGATGGCTTCTCTGATTATTCTGTTGTTAAAGTGTTCATTTTTGGCGATAGTTCTGATCTTTTTAAAGTCAATATCATGTCCTGTGGCTTTGAAGTGTTGGACCAGGGAAGAAGTTGGTTCCTCTTTTCTGACTGAATTCTTGTGTTCTTCAATGTGTGCACTTATTCTTCTGTTGGTTTGTCCGATGTATGTGGTGGGGCAGGCGGTACATGGGATTTCATATACTCCTTGATTTTCTAACTCAATTTTGTCTTTGGGGTTTCTTAGGATAGTAGATATTTTTCGGTTTGTGCAGAATGCTGTTTTGATGTTGTGTTTGTGGAGGATCTTGCTGATTCTGTCTGTGGTGCCTTTTATGTATGGGAGGAGGGCTTTGCCGTTTTCTTGTTCTCTGTCTAGGATTTTAGTGGGGGTTTCTTTTTGGATTAGGTTGGTAATCTTATTTCTTTGGAATCCATTGGATATTAGTACGTTAGTGAGAGTGTGTAGTTCGGTTTTTAGGTGTTGTTCGTCAGCTAAGCGTTTTGTTCTGGAGATGAGTGTCTTGGCTACGGAGTTGATCTGTGCTGGGTGGTGGTGTAAGAGTGCATGCAGATAGCGGTTTGTGTGTGTTTTTTTCTGGTAGATGGTGTGTCCTAGGGAGCCATTGGATTTTTTGTAGACTAAGACATTCAGGAAGGGAAGTTGGTTGTTCGCTTCTGTTTCCATGGTGAACTGTATTTTGGGGTGTAGGCTGTTGAGGTGTGTGAGGAAGTTGTCCAGTTTTTCTTTCCCATGTGGCCAGATTATGAAGGTGTCGTCTACGTATCTGAGCCAGAGTTTGGGTTTGTGATCCGATTTTTCTAGAGCTTGGGTTTCAAAGTGTTCCATGTAGAGGTTAGCAATGACAGGTGAGAGGGGTGATCCCATGGGTGCTCCTTCTATTTGTTTGTATTTTTGTCCGTTATAGATGAAGTTTGTGTTGGATAGGCAGTGGTTGGTCAGATCTAGGATGTGCTTGGGGGGGTTATATTTGTTTTGGATAGCTGTCAAGGCTTCTCTGATTGGCACTTGGGTGAAGAGGGATATGACATCGAAGCTCACGAGTAGGTCGCTGGGCTGTAAGTTTTGTTTCTTTATGATCTCTATGAACTGGAATGAGTTTTTTACATGTGAGTTGATGGATTCTGCATAGGGCTGTAGTTGTTTGGCGAGAAATTTGGCTAGGTTTTGCAGAGGTGAGCCTATGGAGCTGACTATGGGTCTAAGTGGGGTTCCTTCTTTGTGTATCTTGGGGAGACCATAGAGCTTAGGGCATTTGGATGATTTCTCTCTGGGAATGATTCTTTGCTGGATCTCTTTGCTGATGGGAGAGGCTTTTATTTTGGATCTAGTGGTTTTTTCCAGGTAAGTGGTGGTATCTGTGTTTAGGGGTTTGTATGTGGAGTCTTGGAGTAGGTTGGTTAATTTGGTTTGGTAGTCAGATGTGTTCATAACCACCGTGGCGTTTCCCTTGTCTGCTGGTAGGATTATTATGCTAGTGTCTTCTTTCAGGTTAAGTAGTGCTGTCTGTTCCTCTTTGGGTAAGTTGCTTTTGGGTGGCTTGCTGGTGCAGAGGATGTTGGTGATTTTGAGTCTGATTCTGTTAGCGTCGTCGGGGTTGACTTTGGTCAGGCTGGTTTCAACTCTGCATATAATGGTTTCAGTGGGGATGTGTTTGGGAGCGACTGCAAAGTTGAATCCTTTGTAAAGGACATTGGTTTCGGCTTTGGTGAGGATCCTATCTGAGATGTTATGCACTGTTTGTTTCATGTGTGGCTGTGAGGGGGGAGGGGTTTGTTTCTGGTGTTCTTGTAGTCTTCGGAGTTTGTTAGTGTGTGTGTCTATCTTGAGGGTGGTCTGTGTTTCGGCTCTCCAGACAGCGAGTTGTTTGGATTTGTCCCAAAGTGTAGGGTGGATCTTGTTGCTGAGTTTGAGGTGAAGTGTGAGGAGATCTTTGTTGATTCGGTCTAGGGGGAATCTTTTTGTGTGAACTTCACGACGCTAACAGAATCAGACTCGAAATCACCAACATCCTCTGCACCAGCAAGCCACCCAAAAGCAACTTACCCAAAGAGGAACAGACAGCACTACTTAACCTGAAAGAAGACACTAGCATAATAATCCTACCAGCAGACAAGGGAAACGCCACGGTGGTTATGAAGACATCTGACTACCAAACCAAATTAACCAACCTTTAATTGCTTGATTTTTCCTAATTTGTATTAATAGTATCTCCAAGAATAATATAAATAAGAGAGGTGACAAGGGACATCCCTGTCTTACCCCCTTAGCTATATCAATCCTCTCTGCCGTTTCCCCATTCATTATTATTCTGGCCAATTGTTTCAAATAAATTGCTCTTATTAAATCTGTAAATTTCTCCCCAAATTTCATAATTTCCTATTGGTTAATCAGAAAGTTCCAGTTTAAATTATCAAATGCTTTCTGGGTGTCTACAAACATCAATGCCAGCTGCTTATCCGGATGGGCCTCATGGTATTCTAATGTATCCAGAATCATCCGTGTATTATTTCTTACAGTATATATCTATTTGGAAGAAATTCATTTTGATCTGAATCAATAATTTCACTTAAATTTTTTTTGGCCCTTTCAGCTATTATTGTTACAAAAAATTTTATAGTCCACGTTAAGCAGCGAGATTGGCTGATAGTTCTTGACCTGCTGTGTGTTTGTAGAATCCTTTGGGATGAGTGATATCAATGCCTCTCTCCATGTCTGTGGTAATTTCGATTGCCCTAAGGCTTCATTATATAGATTCAGCAATAACACTTCCAGAGGTCCCTGTATCTTTTTATAAAACTCAGAGGGGATACCATCAGGTCCTGGTGTTTTATTATTTTTTTGTTTTTGAATAGCCGCCTTCATTTCTGTCATAGTAAGCCTGCTGTTTAAAATTTCTTTCATTTCCTCTGATATTATCGGAAGATTCCTATCTTTCAAATATTTTTTATATCTTCCTCCTCCACCTTCTCCTGGCTATAGAATGTTTCAAAATAATTTTGGGCTATTCTCTTTTTTTTTTGTTCTATATATCTCCTTTGTTGCCTTAAGTTTTTGCGCCATTTCCTCCTGGGAAAGCAGATTTATTTTATGTTTAATCAGATCCCTTTCCTCTCTAATTTTTTTTATCCGGGGATTCCTGCACCTTATATCCTAATTCCTCTAATTTCTCTTGTAATTCCAATTGCTGTTTTCTTTTTTCTCTATTTCTCTTCTCCCAGTATGCTATTGTTAGGCCTCTGATATAAGCCTTGGTTGTATCTCAAAGGTTCTGTAGGGTCGTATCCTCATTTGTATTTTCTTTCAAGAAGAAATTGAACTCTTTTTCCATCCATTCTATATACTTTTTTCTTTTATAACTCCTTGATTCATGGTCCATCTCCTTCTCGATTTAGATCTTCCTTTCCATTTTAATATCAATGGGCTATGATCCACCCATATATTATTTGCTATTTCTATTTCATCTATATTTTTACTTGATTCCAAATCTGTCAAAATCACATCTATTCTGGACCATGAACAATGTGGGTTAGAATAAAAAGTGTATTGGTTTTTTTGTGGATTTCCGGGATGATATCATGGTGTTGCGGTCCAAGAAACGGAGCTCTGCCATCTTGGACCAAATTTTCGCATTTGGAAGCCGGTACCGGCGAGAGCTGACCCGCGAGACATCAATTTGGTAGAGGGGAAATTCTCTGGGTAACAGGGAGCTGCGCAATTCCCCGTTACGGAAGGAAGAGCCTCTTAAATTTCAGCGTGGAAGAGACCAGCTGTAATGGTCGGATCCGGAGGAGTGATGGCCCATGTGAATAGTGAAGCAAGCAAGAAGTGAAAAAACAGCTAGATGCATCGGTGAACAGAGACAGGACAGAATGAGTTACTGGGTTAATTTCCTAATTTGGTGGAAATTAAAAGGTGTGACAAGGAAGTCTCCGAAGAGAGGAAAAGCGGCGCGGTGGCCATGGAGCGAAGCAGCGAGAAGGAGGTTGAAAAGAGAAAAGAAGGAGTTTGGAGGAGTTGAAAGGAAAAGAGAGGAAGAAAGTTGGAAACTGCGGTAAAGACTGTGACTGAATGTACTGGGACTGAAGTGAAAGATCAGAGTGTGCAGATATAATAATTGCAACAATGAGGATTGGAGTGTGGATTGATAGCTACAGTGACAGTGCATACTAATAGGAGCAGACAGCTTGGAGGAAGGACTTGGAAAGTAGCGAACGGAAGAGATTGGGACAGTGCAAGGAAGGAGACTGGAAGAAATTAGTAGGAAATTGTGTATATTGTATATTTATATTTAGAAGCAAATAATATGGTATAGCCATAGATTTTCTCTATTTTTTTATTGTTGATATCTATTATTTAATTGACTCTTGAAAATATTGAGATAATATAAGATATTGTATATAAACAGATAAACTTATTAATTTAAGGAATTAGTTAATATATTATCTAAGAGGAAGGACTGTAATAAACTGTCTGGCTTTTCTATCTATATACTCTTTCTTTATACTGAGGTAATATATTTTTGTTTGTTTAGGTATTGTTAACTTAATAGTGATAATTAACCTAAGAGTGATAATAGTTATTAAGATTAGGGGAAAATAGAATCAATTATATTAATTACTTATTTGAGTACTACATTTAATGAACTCTAAAAAACAAAATTGATGGAAAATTAAGTAGGTAAGACCATAAAAGAAAGGAGCATTTAACAACCAAAAGAAATTAGGAAAGACTTCAGAGAGAAAAGAAACAGATTCTTTATGGTCTTGTGGAAGAAAATCTTTGGGAAAGTGGATATGACAAGTACAACATCAGTAACTAAAACTGCAAAACAAGTTATACAAATGCCTCTCCAGCAGGACAAAAATTGATAGGAGATATGTTGGGAGGAGAAAAGGCAGGAGCTGAAATGAATGTACAAAGTATGCAGACAACTCTGAATATGATTCAGGAGGTGCTTCTTAAGACCCAGGAATCTATTGGAAAGAACCATGAAGAATTGAAGAATCACATTGACGAAGTGAAAGGCGACATAAGGAAACTAGATGACAGAATGGGAGAAATACAAGAGACAATTGTTAAGAACGAACAGAGGATAAAGATAGTGGAAGACAGAACGGGACAGACAGAAAAAAAATTGGAGGAGACAGAAATGAAATTGATGGCAACAAATCGAGAACTCAAAGAGGCAATAACGTTTCTTGAAATGGACAAGGACGTGTTTTACTTAAGGTTTAGAATATACCAGAAAAGGAACGTTGGACTTACTTGAACGTTCGTTCTCGTTATGCTGCGTGAGAGTCCATTGAATGGGTTGTCCTCATGTCATTGGCCAGAGATTGAGTTAAGATTTTTTAAACACACCTCTTCCGGTGTGGCTCGTTCGTTAACGAAGGTCCAGATCTGAAGAACACTGAAACTCAAACAGAAAACAAGCAACCAAAATCCGGAACCCCCGCAGAAAAAAAGGGAGGGTATGGACTCTCACCAGTGCAACGAGAATGAATGTTCAAGTAAGTCCAACGTTCCTTCTCCATTGCGCTGCTTAGAGAGTCCATTGAATGGGATATACCCAACCTAAATATCCCTAGGGTGGGACTAAGGAAAGCCAGGTGGAGTGTCAGCGGAAAGAACCTATTGGAGCACCCTGCAACCAAAGGCCGCCTCGGTCGATGCAAACTTGTCCAGCTTGTAGTTACATATAAAAGGAGTGGGTGAGGCCCAAGTGGCCACCCTGCAGATCTCGAGAAGAGCAGCCTGCGTGGCCCAGGTGGCGGAGGTAGCTGCGCTCCACGTTGAATGAGCCGTAATGTGGCGAGGTCAAGGTTTGCGTTGCTGGTCGTATGCCATGGCAATGCAAGCTTTGAGCCAACGAGCAATGGTAGAAGATGACATTCTGTTGCCCAGAGAGCTGGGTTGAAAGGAAATGAATAATGATTCTGACTTCCGGAATGGGGCCATCCGGTAAGTATACTTACGTAGAGCCCTGTGGATGTCCAGGGAATGCAATCATCATTCGCTGGGATGTTTGGGATTGGGGCAAAAATTGGGTAAAACCACCTCCTGAGCCCTGTGGAACCAGGTATTGATTTTAGGGAGAAAGGTGGGATCCAGCCATAGGACGACACAGTTGGAATAAAAGATGCACAAGTCGTCGCGAGTGGAAAGGGCCGCCAGCTCCGAAATCCGACGAGCAGAAGTGATTACAAGAAAGGCGATCTTGAAGGTCAGAAGATTCAGAGAGGCAGTATCCAGTGGTTTGAAGGGAGACGCGGTCAGGGCCTGTAGGACAAGACTGAGGTCCCAGGAGGGATATCTGTGGACTGGAGGCGGGCGAAGGTTGGACGCACCCTGCAGAAACAACGAACATAGAGATGCCAGGACAACGTGGAGGCCCCTTTGCATTGAATCACAGTTGCTAGGGCAGCGACCTGCTGGTGGAGAGTACTGACGGCGAGGCCGGCTTCCAACCCCTCTTGAAAGAAGTCCAAAACCCGGGGAATGGATGCCGAAGTGGGAACAGTACCAGTCTTGGAACACCAGCAACGGAACGAAGACCAAGTTGCTTCGTAGATGCATGTCGTAGACTGTCGACAAGCAGCGAGAAGTGCATATCACACTAGGTGAGAAAGGGTCCCTCTTCAGGATCTCCCTTTTAAGTGCCAGGCGGCCAGTTGGAACCACTGAAGATCTGGATGGTGGATGGCCCCATGATGGAGGGAGATCTGATCTGGAGGAATTCTCCAGGGAGGAGTTAGCGAGAGGCTCATGAGGTCTGCAAACCAGGTCCTCCAGGGCCAATATGGAGTCATGAGGATGACGTCCATTCCCTCCGTCAAGATCTTCCTGATAACCCTGGGCATCAGAGGGATCGGTGGGAATGTATAGAGGATGGTTGGAGGCCACTGACAATGGAGGGCATCGGTCCCCTTGGCTCCTGGTGTCCAAAACCAGGTGGAGAAGCATGGAAGCTGTGCATTTCTCAGGCTGGCGAAGAGATCTACTTGAGGGCGACCGAAAATGGTCGTGATTTGCAGAAAGAGATCGGGGTGCAGCTGCCACTCTGCTTGATTGAGGTAGCCCTGCTCAGCCAGTCCGCTTGCGTGTTTGAGATGCTGTAGATGTGCTCTGCGTGAAGAGAAAGCAGATGTCTCTCCCCCCATAGACCTAGTGATGTGGCCTCATGCATCAGGGCCTTGGAACGAGTGCCCCCTTGCCTATTCATGTGGGCCTTCGCCGTCACATTGCCTGTTTGTAGAAGCACGTGATGGTCCGACAGTTGTTTCTGGAAGTGTCGGAGTGCCAGGTAGGTGGCGTGCAACTCCAACCAGTTGATGTCGTTCCGCAGGTCCCTGTGGGACCATCGACCCTGAGTCATGTGGTTCTGAAAGTGGGCACCCCACCTGAAGAGACTTGCGTCCGTGGTGAGAACCAGACACTGTGGTTCTTGGAAGGAGCAGCCTTTCTCCACCAGCATAGTGATGTGAGCACCCTGTGAGAAACCTTGATCCAGGCATTGGTGTTGCTGGTGCCAGACTTTTGGCTGGGCAAGAGGACCAACTGAAGGGGATGTGACTGTAATCTTGCCCAAGGGATGATAGCCAAACAGGAAATCATCTGACCCAATAATTGAGAAAGCAACAGCAGAGGAACCATCTTGAGAGACTGCACACGTCTCACCACATTCCGGATGATGACCAGGTGTTCCTGAGAAAGGAAGACTAGGCTGGATAAGATGTTGATTTGTGCACTGAGGTGGACAAGGTCGATAGAGGGAGTGAGATGACTCTTCTCCCAGTTCACGGTGAACCCATGTTCCTGGAGCATCCTCATTGTTACCTGGAGGTCGAGTTCCGCCTGTTGGGGTGAGTAAGAGAGAATTAAAATATCATCTAGATAACATAGCAGTCTGATAGGCGTTGCTCGTAAATGAGCAGCCACCACGTCCAGGAGCATGATGAAGGTGCGGGGGGCAGACGAGAGCCCGAATGGCAAAGTCCTATACTGGAAATGGGCCCCATTGTAGCAGAATCTAAGGAATCTCTGGTGAGCTGGTCTGAGGAGAACATGGAGATAAGCCTCCTGGAGATCAATGGATGCCAAAAAATCTCCGCGTCTGATGCTGCCCAGGATACTATGCAGAGATTGCATCTTGAAGTGCCTGTACCGTATATGTAAATTCAAGCGCTTCAGATCTAGCATGGCCCTGCTTCCCCTCGACTTCTTTTGAACCAAGAAGAGAATCGAATAGGAGCCAGAACCCCAATGATCTGGGAGCACTGGCTCAATGGTTTGAATGGCCAGAAGGTGTTGAATTTTGGCTTCCATCAGAGCTCTCTTGGAGGGATCCGTGGACCTGGAACATCAAATGAATCTCCGTGGGGGATCGGAAATAAATTCGAGGGTGACCCTGAGGGAAACTGTCTGAAGAGCCCAGGCATCGGTGGTCGTATGGCGCCAGGTGGTTACAAATTTGGCAAGCCGACCGCAATGGACTCGAGATCTGAGTAGTTACTTATTTCTGCGGTAGGGTGGAAGTTGGAGCCCCGAAAGGGTCGTTGAGAGTGAGGTTGCTGGGATCACTCTCTGAAGGGTTGTCTGCCCTGGGCTCTATCAGTGGGGTGGTTGAAGGGCCGCTGGTAGGCCGGGGATTGGAACCCGGGATCCGAAGGACAAAAGGAATGCCTTCAGTAAGGAAAGGCGGATCGCCGATTGGACCATCTGGAGACATAGGGAAGGACCTTCTTCTTGTCCCTACCTTCTACGAGGACCGGATCTAAGGCTTCCCTGAAGAGGGAGCCCCCTTTAAATGCTGCTGCGGCTAACCGCCATTTGATCCTCATGTCCACCTGCCAATGGCGCAGCCAGAGGTGGCATCTGGATGTGATATTGGATGCCAGTGCTCGTGACGCAAATTTTGCTGAGTTGAGTCAGCAGAAAACTCAGCGGCAGCGATCAATTTATTAACATCCTGATGCAGACGAGAGTCCTCTGGGGAAATCCTGGAGTGCATCTGATGTAGCCAGATGAGAGACATCCTGACAAAGGACGCCGCCATGGCAGATCTGATGGCCCATGCAGCAGCCTGGTGTGTCTTACGGGTTGAAATTTCAGCCCTTCTGTCTTCAGTTCGAAGACCCTCAGCAGCATCAGAAGGCAGAATGCTAGGCGAGGTCAGATGTGCCAAGGGGACGTCGATCCTCGAGCTCCTGGTCCACGGTGTACAATTTTTTGTCTAGTCCACTTGAAGTCGGAATGGACCCCAGCTGAACCCATTGCCATTGGACTATGTCAATAAAGAGCTTGGGCAATGGGATGGTTTCATGCTCTGTGAGTGCCTCAGTGAAAAGAAGGTTGGTGGAATCTTGAGGGTCCAAAGAGCCCTCTTGACGCGCAACTGTAACACACATATTAGCAGTAACCGTCACCTTATGCAGCAGCGTCTTAAACATCTCATGGCGGAAGTGACTGGTGGTATGGGGTCTGTCAGAGGCAAATTCTTCTTCCTCACCAGAGAGATTGTAATCAAAAATATCATCGTCACCCATCAGCGACGGATCGCTATGGTGGGACGGAGAAGGTGAATGAGTAGCTTGCGAAGAGTCAGTGTCCATGTGGCTCGACGGTTGGACAGGTCTGGGTGCCTGAACCAGAACTGACAATGGAGCTAAAATGCCCCTTTGTGTGAGAGCTGCATCGATTCCTCTGGTCACAGTATGAATAATGAAATCGCACATTTCCTGTGGCATGACAGAAACGTGGCCTTCCACTGGACGGAGCCCCGCTGCAGTAGGAGTAAAGGTTGCAGACGGCTTTGTCAGCCTGGGGGTCTAGGCGGTTCCATGATGGAAGCAGATCCTTGAGAGAAAACTTCTCTGATTACCGCCTGGTTATCTTGTGTTTCAACAGAGAGATTGGGAAACCAGGTAGAATGGTCCTGAGATATTTGAGGTGAGGGCTCCTGTTTTTGAGCTAAGATGGGGTCCCCCCAGGTTCAGAAGAAGCAGTGGCGCTGTTGGTTGCTGCCTTCTTTTGGGCCTTGTCAAACTGCTTGCTTAAGACAAGGTGTCTGCGTTTGACATCTTTCTCTGCAGAAGACGAGGATGCAGTGGCAGAAGATTTAGCCCTGGTTGAATGGGCTTTGGATTTTGATCTGCCCCTCTGTGTAGTAGGAAGGGGAAGAGATCTAGATCGACGTGAGGGAGAGCGGCTGCAATCCGCCATTGTATAATGAGTCTCCCTCCAGGCAAGCCGGTCAAATTCAGTGGATCTGCAAACAAGGTAGTAAAAGCCCTCCTAAGGTGGCGCAGAACTGATGGAACAGCTAATTACCAGAGGAGAGCTGCCAGAAATGGTAGGGAGCCAACAACACAGCTCCACAGGGCCCTGAGCAGGATCAATTAAAGGCGAGGGTTAGGCACGGAGCTGATAGGATGATCCCAAAACTCCTTGGGGAGGGCTGAGAGAAATGGCGCGGAGCCAGCAACACAGTTCCACAGCACCTCTAATCAGATAGAAAATGGCGTGGAGCTGACAGAACAGCTCAGGCATCCACACCAGCAGATACAAAATGGCTTAGAGCCGACAACACGGCTCATCTAGTGCCCTTGCAAGTGAAACAAAATGGCGCTGAGCCGTCAGAACAGCTCCCTCTCGGCAAGAAAACAAGCAAGTGAAACAAAATGACAGGAGCCGACAAAACAGCTCTGCGAATGGCAAGGCGATGGGCCACGCAGGGAGAGTTCAGCTCCGAGAACACGGAGCTCCTCTTGATCCCTGCAGCGCCAAGGCGACACCATGGCTTCCCTCGCACTTCCAATCCACTCACTGTTAGGTTGCGCTCTCCGCGAGGTGATGAAATTGGCAGGGATTGGTGAAAATGGCAATGCCCGGAGAGTGGAATCCACAACACCAGTGGCAAGCCGCAGCTCAGCTGAGCGGCGCTCGGCCAAACATGAGGTCCCCCCTGCTACCGCAAGTTCAGCAAGAATCCAGCAAGGAAACAGCCACAATAAAAAAAGTTAAAATTCTTCCAAAAATGCTAGTCAGAAAGTCCATTACAATGAGCTGAGCCTTATATCAGAGGCTTAACAATTGCCTATACTGCACAAAAAAACAACAACAACAACAACAAATAAAACATTTACAGACAATATTACATCAATATGAATTAGATCTACAGAAACAGCCACATAACCAAAAAATTAAGGAGAAAATAAATTTAACAAGGCATAAATTAAATTTGATCACAACAACAGAAATAGCAAGAAAAATAAAAATCGCTAAACAAAACCAATTTGAACATGCAAACAAAACCGGACGATGGTTAGCATATAAATTGAAAATAGAAAAACAGAGGAATATTATAATACAGTTAAAAGATGTAGATGGTTGTTTATACCAGAATACTGAAGACAAAAAACAAATTGCAAAGGAATTTTTCAAAAACTTATACGCAAAGGAAGAGATTAAAGAAGAAAATATCATAGAATATTTAAATAAAATAAAGATTCAAGAATTAGAAGAAGAACATATAGAATTATTGAACAGACCAATCTCAATGTTAGAATTAATAGAAGCGAGGAAGAAACGAAAAAATAACAAGACACCGGGAACAGACGGTATACCGGCAGAGTTTTATAAGACATTCCAACAACCATTAGATGATATATTAATACAAGTTTTCAATGATGCAATAATAGAAGCTGAAATTCCGCAGTCATGGAATGAGACAATAATCACATTAATACCAAAACACGATTCGGATCCCACGGAAATTAAAAATTATAGACCAATTTCTCTTCTCAACGTAGATTATAAACTATTCACATCAATTATAACACAGAGATTGAAAATCAATAATCAAATACTATATACATCCTGATCAAAATGGTTTTATTCCTGGAAGACAAATTCATAACAATACAAGAACAATTATTGACATTCTGGAATTCTATGAGCAAAGATCGGAAAACCAGTTAGCTCTAATTTTCCTAGATGAGCAAAAAGCGTTTGATAATCTCAACTGGACATTTCTAATAGCACAATTAGAAAAGATGAAATTTGGAGAAAGATTTATAAAAATGATTAAAAAGATATACAACACCCAAACAGCAAAAATACAAATTAATGGAGATACAACTGAACAATTTGATATAAAGAAAGGAGTGAGACAAGGATGACCATTATCTCCTATATTGTTTATATTAACATTGGAAATATTACTAGAAGAAATCAGGAAAGATACAGAAATAACTGGACTAAAAATAAAAAATCAAGAATATAAACTGCAAGCCTTTGCGGATGATATAGATAAACCCATACAATCTGGACCAAAATTAATGATAAAAGTACAACAATATGGAGAAGTAGCGGGATTGAAAATTAATAAACAAAAAACTAAAATTTTAATAAAGAACCTTAACAGGTATCAAGAAGAAGAATTGGAAAATATATTAGGGATACAAACAGCAAAGAAAGTTAAATACTTAGGAGTATGGATTACAAACAAAATATCAACGTTGAAGGAAGACAATTATATTAAACTGGCTAAACAAATAGAAAAGGATTTGGAAAGATGGCCAAAACTCCAATTGTCTCTTTGATAGTATAGTGGTTTAGTGTACCCTGTCATTAACACAGCTGCCTGCAATTTCTGCTGGTTCGAATCTCTCCAAGGCTCAAGGTTGACTCAGCCTTCCATCCTTTCTAAGGTAGGTGAAATGAGGACCCAGTTTGTGGGGGCAATAAGCTGACTTTGTATAAAATATACAAAAGAATGAAGGTTATTGCTTAACGCATTGTAAGCCGCCCTGAGTCTCCGGAGAAGGGCGGCATATAAATCAAATTAAAAAAAAAAATTGCTACCATTAAAATGAATATTCTGCCAAGAGTGTTATACTTATTTAGGGTGATACCAGTAAACCCAGGAAGAACATATTTTAAAGATTTAGACAGAATGATATTAAAATTTATTTGGCAGGGGAAAAAAGCAAGAATCAAATTAAAACATCTACAAGACAAAAGCGAGAGAGAGGGAATGGGACTCCCTGATTGGCAGAGTTATTACAAAGCCTCAGCGTTAACATGGATAAAAGATTGGATCGAACTCAAAAACATAAGAACATTAATATTGGAAGGTTTTGACATGACAAAGGGATGGCATGCATATCTTTGGGGAGAGAAAATTACAAAACAAGAACAATTTCGCAGACACATTGTAAGAGACAATTTGCTTAAAATATGGAATGATATCAGAAAATATCACTATGATAAGATTCCTAAGTGGACTTCCATAATGGAAGCACATATTTATCCAAATACAATAGATACAAATAAATTAAAAACATATCAGGACATCTTAAATGAAGAAGGAAAACTAAAAACAAGAGAAGAATTGAGAATGCAAAATGTGGAAATAGAGTGGTGGTCATATTTGCAATTAAAATCCAGATATAAATCCGATATGGAAAAAACTGGAATTCAAATGGAATCAAATCAGTTGGATAAAATTTTATTAGGCCCCAATGAGAAATTAATAACCAAAATTTATAATTTTCTATTGGAATATAAACTAGCAGAGGAAGTAGTTAAAGAGAATATGATTACATGGGCGACGAATTTTGGGTATGCAATAGAATTAAATAAGTGGGAAAAATTGTGGAAAAGTATTAATAAATTAACATTATCTGTACCATACAAAGAAAATGCTTATAAATTGTTCTATAGGTGGCATTTACCACCGGCACGAATTTCTAAAATGTTTCCCAGTACATCTCCACTCTGTTGGAAATGTAAAGCGCATAAAGGGACATACTATCATATATGGTGGTCATGTCCCAAAACTAAAAAATTCTGGAACAATATAAAAATGCAACTGGAACAAATAATAACCCAAAAGGTACCATTAAAACCAGAAATTTATTTATTAGGAATACCTACAAGCAAATATGAAAAAGAAATAATATATTTAATAACACACATTTTGACTGCAGCAAGAATCATATACGCAAAAAATTGGAAACAAGAAGAGGTCCTGACTCAAGAGAAATTAATATCCAAAATTATGGAATGTGCTGAGATGGATAGACTCACCAAGGAGATCCAAGGAAAGGAAGAATCTGAATATTATCTGGTCTGGCAAAAGTGGTATAAATGGTTAGCGGTAAGTGAAAAAAAAGAGAAGAAGAAAGAAAGAAAAATTAAATAAAGGAAAAGATATCAATAGAGTAAAATAATTTTTTACATCAAATGAAATTTAAGAAAGAGACACCAGATATCAATAAAATAATATCATTATATAAGGTGAGAGAAATAATATATACTGAAGAATATAGGATATTGATATTGTAACAATTCAGATATTATAGGGTAGATGTCATTAAGATGATGCTTGTTGTAAATTGTTTTATTTGCATTTATAAATGTATTATGTGGTTTCTTAAATTAATAAAAGTTTAAAAATTAAAAAAAAAAAGAATGAGCTGAGGCTAAAAGGGTCCCTAAGGCTGGACTGAGTTAATGAACTGGAGCCACACCAGAAAAGGAGGTGTGTTTAAACAAATCTTAACTCAGTCTCTGGCCAATGACATGAGGACAACCCATTCAATGCACTCTCTAAGCAGCGCAATGGAGAACATGGAAGAAGACCTCCTGAATATTATGATAGAGTTGTTGGCGGACAACCTGAAGATAAGTAAGAGTGAGTTGCAAAATGGTATTGACGAATTGTATAGGGTGCATACTAATTATGCACAGCGAAATGAATTGCCACGTGAGTTACACATACGATTTACTAAAAAAACAATTAAAGATGAAATCTATAGGTGAATGCGAGATACAATGATGACATACAAAGGGAACGAGATTCTGACTCTCAAACAAATACCCAGGAGGGTAAGGGAGCAAAGGCGGAGCTACCACTTCTTCTCCTCCCAACTTATCAAATATAAAATAATGTTCCGGTGGTTTATTCCAGAAAGTTTACTAGTGACCTGGTAAGACAAAAAAATTAGGTTGGATACATCAGAGAAGGCTCAGGAATTTTACGATCAGTGTATAGCAATAGATGAAGAGAGGGAAAGTGGGGACGAGACAGAAGATAAGAGTCAGGAAGAAGGGAAGGAGTCGGAATTGGAATTATAGGAGAGGATTGAAAGAGAACAGCGGGAAAGAACAAGGACAAGGTCAAGGACACAAACAGAAACGAGATTAAGGAAAGGAACCAGGGCTGTCAGTAAAAGGTAAAATGGAAGAAGAAATTAAATTAATTTTGATTTATATAAATGGTTTAAACTCCCCAACTAAAAGGAGACAGATTCTATCCAAATTACAAAAACACAATTCAGACATCACACAGTTACAAGAAACCCATATTAAAAAGCAACAAGGACATCTATTAGAAGACCCTAAATTAGGAAAACTATACTCAGCTCTTGCACCACAAAGAGAGGAGTAGTTTTATATATTAAAGATTGGCTACAATCAAAACAAATTTATGCAGATGAGGAAGGTAGAATTTTACTAACTGAGATAATAAGACAAAAAAAAAATGTTATTGGTGGCTATCTATGCACCGAACATTAGACGGAGGAATTTTATTACAAATTACATAAAAAAAATAGTGGAATTGGAAACTGAAAATATTTATTTATTGGGGACTTTAATGCGGTCATAGATACAAAATAAGATTATGGATCTGGGAAGAAAAATAAAAAGCAGAAGAGGATACTACCAACCACTTTTTTTGACATGGTGCAAGAACTGAATCTAAAAGACATCTGGAGAGCACAATATCAATATATTTAAACAAAATAATATCTTACCAGTCTTTGTTGTTGAAGTTCCTCCCTTAGTTCTCTGTCTTCAGGTAAGGCATCACATAAAAGAAAATAATTGTCCTGATCCTCTGTTACAAAGTAAACATAAGTGTCAAAGCAAATTGTGTAACTTTTGTTAGTATACTAAGATACTTCTTAAATGGCACATTGCATTGAGATGTCAAATTATGCAAATATGAAAAGATGAAATGGTTACTCATCCTAATCTCCTATATAGATAGAGCAGAAGAGGAAGCTGTAACCAAAAATATATTTAAATCCTGGAAAATTAGAAAGCAAAACAAAGGAATTCAAAACAACTGTTCCTTGATGGGCTAGGTAGAAGTTGAAATAGAGGAGAGCTTGTCAGGCTTTCAAGATTGTCAAGATTGAGTTGCAATGTCCTAACCACAAACTACACAGAGGCCATGTGGCCTCTGAAGCAGGCCCCAGTTTGGGATTCATTTTGGCCATTCTGAAATAGCTCCTGCTTCCAGGACATCATCAGATGGCCTTGTACTGTATAAAAGGCTGATGGGTGGATCAGCTGGTTGTCGTTCACAAAGCAATCTCTTCATGGAGTTGGACTCAAAAGCACTCAAAAGGACTCAAAAAGCAATCCATGATTCTGTGCTGCCAGGACCCCGGTTCACTCTCAAAGAGTTGCCACTGGAAGGATTTGCTCTAAGAGCTGTCTGCTGGATGATGCCGTACCTATGTAGTGAATGAGATATTCTGATATTTTGGGTAAGAATATAGTCATTCATCTACATGACATTTTGATTTTTTTCCCAAGACTATTCTCTACATTCTTGTTCGTGTCAGGAATGTGTTCAATACACATCCCAAAACAAACTGCATGGTAATTTGGAAACATGTGACTTTGATCTTCCTCAATTAAATGATCTGGTTGATTGGATTTTTATGGAAGGTATGCAGGTAGAACATTCAAATGTTCAGGCTTCCAATGTGTGGTTTCCAATTTTGGAATTTGCCAACATTTTACAAAATATTAATCTCTGTATAGAGAACACTAGGCCATTAATTCAACTTCTGAAAAATGGAATGCCAATTTAAATAGTCTATTCTAGAAGAAGGCATCTTTTGGGTATTGACCCTCTTTTCATTTCAACTGCATCTCAAAACATCTAGATATTCTGGAACTTTGTCTAGAGTAAGAACAGATGTTAAAGATGCCATATCTGTCTTTGAGTCAGAGCTGTAATACTAAGTTGGTCAATTTGCTCCAGAGCATGTTTTTCAGTGCAGAGGTTTAGTCAAATATATAATCCTGAATTAGGGTTGTTAATTTGCAGCAAGATTTTGTTGAGCATACCAGATAACGTAAGTCTAATCTTAACCTCTATTTTTCACTCTAAGTATGTATAGATAAGAATATGTATAATAATATTCCCCCTATTCCTAATCTCTATCTATTCTAATTCTTAATACAGCCAATCTTGATTATTAACAAAAAGAATCCTTCCTAACCATCATCTCTCACCCTCTTAGGAGTTACACTTTTTCCCTTTTCAACCTGCCTTCCATATTCCTCCCTTAAGTCCTCATCTACATCTTTCATATTCCGTCCAACGATTGTTTCCATTTCCATATTTTTTGCTGCCAATTCTCTCCTGGGTTTGCCAAACCCTCCATCTTTTCCCCAGAGATATCTTTCGGTTTACTCAATTCCATTTTTCTAACTCTTAATATAAATTCTCCCAATTTTATATCACCCAGCTTTGTTATCTCCTCCTTCTTTTCTTCTTGTTTTGTTTGTTGTGTGGCCTGTTCTATACCTTCTAAACTTCCAATTGTCCCCCTTGATTCCTGGGTTTTATTTTCTTGTTCTATTTATTGTGTAGACTGTTCTATACCCTCTACACTTCCCATTATACCCCTTGGTTCCTGGATTTTATTTTCTTGATTCATTATTCCTTGTTGTGAATCTTTGGTCTTCCCAATAATGACGTGTAATAAATCTTTTATCACCCTGGAATTTCTCATCATAGTGGTGTAAATATTTTGGATCATCCACACAATTTCTTGTTGGAGTGCCCCCAATTCTTCCTAATGAGCCTTCTTGTCTTGTTTTAAAAAGTCCAGATATCACTAAATATTCAGTCAATTGCCACTGCTCAAACGTTATCTTCCTTTTTCACTTCCCATTGTCAGCAAACTGCTTAATATTGTTCATCAGGAAATACAATAGTTATATATTTTTTAAAATTATTTTTTATATCCCACAATTAGTCAGTTGGTTCTATTTATGCAGTCCAGGGGTTTTTCCAAGTAATTCCTTAAGTCCACTCTTTAAATTGCTAGTTAATTCCAATATTCAAAAGTTATTCCCTTAGATATCCTCCAGGTTTCCAAGGTTAATCCTCTAATAACTATATATTAGAAAAGTATATAGTAGTAGATAATACAACAGACCTCCAAATGTACATTTTTCTTATCAGAATTTTTCAGGGTTATTTTGTTATTCTAGAAGTAAACATTCACCAATAGAGGGTGCCATCCGTTTAAAATTCAACATTAAGACTCTTCTTCCAGTTAATTATTTCCAGATTGATTCAAAACAAATATTCAATTGTTCCATAAACAGTCAAATATCCATGGTAGCTATTTTGGCTGCCTCGTCCTCATCTTTGGTAAAGAGGAAACCCTGTGTCAAGCAAAAGAGTTGCCACTCTCTGCCGCCTACAGGCAGCTTGTCAGATCTGTGTATCTGCTATTCTTTGTGGAAGAAGTGGGGGGGGGGGAGGATTTGGAGTTGTCACATTTAGTTCTTTTTCCTATGTGTCCTATTTCCTGCCTGGTCCTCTTAGTATAAACTTTAACCTGATTTATAACCGTTGCCTGGTGTCAGGAATGCCTGGAGAATTCTCACACCTTGGGAAATGAAAGGGGAAGGAGGAATGAGTGGATTGCAAGATGACCCTGAGAAGCTCTTCTTATCTGTTTCTCAGAGAAGCTGGTACAATTCATCTTCACACCGGCGGATTGGTCGGAATCCATATTGGACGGTGGGGAGGGGGTTCCTAATTTCCTTTATCCTGAACTGCATACCCTGAGGGACCTCAGAGCCTGCTTTGAGTTTTGACTTCCTTTCATCCCTTTCAATAAAAGGCTCCTTTTGAAATACAAAGTTCTCAAGAGTTCGTACTTTCTTGGAAGGGGGTGGGTGGGAGAGAAGCTGGTCCTTACATAAAGCAGGCTCTGCAATAGTGGTCAACTCAGAGAGGAATTTTTCCCCCCTTAATTTCCACTCTACCGAGGGGACCCTACAACAATGTCCGAACGAAGCAGTGAGCAAGGGGAAGCCAAATGGTGGGGAGAAACCTCAACAACTACCCAGCCAGACATATGTCCCATTGAGGTCATCGAAGCTGTCTTTGAAAGCTCCATGAAGCCCCGATGGTTGATTAGCGTAAGAAAGACAACTGAGATGGAAGAGCCAAGGGGGTGACCCTCACCTGCGGCAGCTGTAAACCCGGGTGGAAAAGGGAGCTGGAGACCCACTTTGATCAGGAAGAGCTGACCGAGGAACCACTGGTGGATGATCGATTGAAGCAGTACATCAACCGTATTCTGATGGAAGCCCTGGAAAATCTCAACGTTCAAGGCAAACAGGGTCGCCAGTGAAGGAGAGCGGGCAGATCAGCAGCTGAGGAAGCTCGAGCCATCCCTCCTGACCCAGCCATGGTTGACCAAGGAGACGATCAAGCCGATGGAGCAGCAGTCACAACAGGTACCCAATTTCCTGCTGTCCCAGCCCAGGCGATCGTCCTTGGCCAACCCAGGGAGCCGCAGCCAGAGATGAAGGCCCCTCCCTTGGGGGTAAAATTTGACAGAGACCCCCAAAAGTTGGGGTTTTTCCTGGCTCAAGTCCTCACCTACATGCAAGAGTACAGGCGGAATTTCCTAACCCAGGGGGCATGAGTGCAAGACGTTACCCTAGCCCTAGAAGGGGCAGCAGCCAGGTGGATGGTGAGCTTCCACAACTCCGATGCTCCAGAGCTATGAAACTTTGATCGATTCATGACAGCACTGCGCCACCGCTTCAAAGACCCACTTGCTGATCACAAAGCCTGTGACCGCATTAGAGTCATAAAGCAAGGCCGCTGTCCTGTAGCTGAATACACCGAAGGATTCCGGGACCTGGCTGGCCGAGTCGACTGGCCAGAAGATATCCTAGTCTGCTGGTTCAAAGATAGACTCAACGATGACCTGTACATTGCCCGCCTGGCCCATGGTGCCCCTAACCGCCTGCATGAATGGTATCTGATGGCAGAGGAGGCAGAGATCGACATGACCCGAAGCCAGTACCGCACCAGCAGGGCTTGGAGAAGATCCCTACCCCAGGGGAAGCGGGAGTCATTCAAACCCCAAACTGCCATGGCACTGAGGCCATGAGGTTGCTTTAAGTGTGGGAAGGAGGGGCACTGCGCAGCAGAATGCTGGTCGAAAACCCCCGCCGGAAAGCCTGATAGTCTGTCAGGGGGGAAGTCTGCAAACCCACCCACCCCCCGAGGAAAAGAAATTGCGCTGAGAAGCCGAGAGACCGTGGAATTCTGTTCCCCTCCAAAATCAGAGGAAGGATCTCCAGTGCTCTGAGAGGACCTGACCCACTCTGAAAGCAATCCAGAAGACGACCTGCTGGTAAGCAACCTAATCTAACCACTCACCATACCGCTAAGACTTTTTATCCCCAGCCAAGGAAAAGGGGAGGAAGTAGCAGCATTGCTGGACTCGGGATGCACCTGATGCCTAATTAGCCCAGCCCTGGCAGGGAGATTGGGAATTCACTTAAGGAAGATGAAAAACCCATTGCTATTTGCCAGCTAGCCGGAACTGTAGCGGGGGGGCGGGAAGGGGGGCAGCCATTTTTGCCACAGAACCACTGCAAATTAAGCTGGGGGATCATAGCAAGACCCTCATGTTCATAGTAGCCCCAGGAATGGAATGGCCACTAGTCCTAGAGCTAACATGGCTGCTGAAGTGGAACCCTAAAATAAACTGGAAGAGATGAACCGTAAAATTCCAGGGGCATGTAACTTTCATGAACGTGAAAGAGGAAGGAAAGGAAAACAGGGAAACGGCAATGATGGGCCACCCTGCTGAACCCACTAGGATCCCCAAAGAACACCAGGATTTGGCTGAGGTATTTAGTGAAGAGGTGTCCGATGAACTTCCACCCCATCGCGCCGTGGACTGTGCCATTGAGATCCTACCAGGGGCTGAATTTCCAAAACCGAAAATGTACTGCATGTCCCCCAGAGAACTAGACGAACTCAGAGCGTTTCTCGACAAAAACCTAAAAAGGGTTTTCATCGAACCCACTCGACCAGAAAGAGCAGCCCCAGTGTTATTCCGTGAAAAGAAAGATGGCTCTTTACGCCTCTGCGTTGACAACCTGAACACAATCAGCGTGGAAAATATGTACCCACTCCCCCTCATGAAGGACATGTTGGCTCACCTCTCTAAAGCAGCAGTCACCAACTGGTGGTCTGTGGACCACTGGTGGTCCGCAAGAAAATTTTGGTGGTCCGCAGAAAAATTAAATGCACTTTTTATATTGCACTAAATCTCAGGGATCCTCAAACTACAGCCCCTGGGACAGATATGTGCCATGAACGTTGGTGTTGCTACAGAGAGTCTCCCTCTTCGGGGTCATTTTGTGTGGATTGGAGGGGGGCAGAAATTCTAACTTGTGGTCTGCTTTAGACTCCTGGTGCGAGGCTTTGGGTGAAGGCTGGAGTGAAGTGCTGCTGGTGGCGAAGAATTGGAGGGCCTTGTTCCAGTGGGACTGGATCATGGCCTGGAACTGGCTGACCATCTCAGTCCGCTGAGCCTCCAGGCGCCTGTACCTAGCCTTGCACTCTAGCAGGTCTTCCCTCTGCTTTCTCATGGTGGCTGCTTAGCTCCAACAACTGCTTCCTGTTGGGGCCCTAAGGAGCCCGGGCGGGGAGGCAAGGAGTGGCTGGGAGGGGAGGGGTGAGTAGAGGCTGGCGAGACACCCCTTGACGTGAGTGACATCGAGTTGGCCATGCCCACTCCATCACATGACCACCTAGCCACGTCTCCCCAGCCGGTCATTAGGCAGATTAAATTAGTGGTCCGCAGGATTTAAAATTATGAATTTAGTGGTCCCTGAGGTCCAAAAGATTGGTGACCCCTGCTCTAAAGGAAAAATCTTTTCAAAGCTTGATTTACGAGAGGCGTACTACTGCATCAGAATTAGGAAAGGGGATGAGTGGAAGACTGCTTTTAACACCTCACTGGGGTGCGACCAATTTAAAGTACTCCCTTTCGGATTACAAGGGGCCCCTGCCGTGTTTATGCAATTAATTAACAAGATGTTCAATGAACATTTACACAAAGGGGTCCCAGTTTATCTTGATGACATCCTAATTTACACCGAAACAAAAGCAGAACACATAAAACTAGTCCGAGCAGTTCTTGCTAAACTCCAAGCTGCAAAACACTCTAAATGTGAGTTCCACCAAGAAAGAATTGACTACCTGGGATACAGAATATCCCACAAGGGAATAGAGATGGATCGACTAAAAGTAAAAGCCGTCATCAATTGGGAGCCACTCCGAACCCATAAACTACTACTAAGTTTCCTTGGTTTTGCTAACTTTTGCCATCAATTCATTTCAGCCTTTGCGAAAATCGCCCTCCCCATTACAAACTTGCTAAAGACGAAAGGGGGGGGGAACCAAAACCAAGGCAACCCCTTAATTGGACCATGGAATGCTAAGCGGCATTTGAAAAACTCAAATAACTATTCTCAGCTGAACCAGTCCTAAAACACCCAGACCCAGAGCAACCATTTGTCATCGAAGCAGACGCCAATGACATGGCAGTAGGAGCGGTTCTACTTCAAAACAATGAACAGGGACAATTGCAACCATGTACATACACATCCAAGAAACTGACAGAAACTGAGCAAAGATGGGCCATATGGGAGAAAAAGCTTATGCTGTACAATGGGCCTTCACATGGAGACAATTCTTAGAAGGGAACAAAATCCTTTTTGAAGTCTGGACTGATCATAAAAACTTAAAAGCTCTGAAGACCCCACAAAAACTCTCCACCAAACAAGTATGTTGGGCGCAATACTTTAAACATTTTAATTTTGCCCTCAAATATCTCCCAGGTAGAAAAAACTTCTTAGCTGATGCCCTGTCCAGAAAACCCCAATACAACAGTAAAAAGACTGAAATGGTTAAACTTATGCTCCAAAAACCCCAGCTAGCTGCCAAAGTAATTACCTGAACACAAGTCAAAGAAGAACCATTTGCTGACAATTCCACAGTCTCAAAATTTAAGCAGGCACTATTTAAGGATGACTGGTTCCAAGCACACAAAAACATTTGTTTGGTCAGGCGATTTAGCCTGGGTTGAAAACAAACTTTAGGTCCCTTCTAGCCAAAGATTGGAACTTATGAAACGATGCCACAACTCCAAGATAGCTATACATTTTGGATTTGTGGAAATGCTACACCTAATCAAAAGGCAATTCCGGAGGCCATCCCTTAAAAAAGACATTGAGAGCTATGTGGCTAGCTGCCCCACCTGCGCAGCTGCAAAAACATGACAAGGAAAGCCCCCCGGGCTCTTACAAACTGTAGCAGATCCTTCAGCACCTTGGAGAGAGATTTCTATGGATTTTATAGTGGAGCTGCCTGAAAGCTTGGGAAACACAGTTATTTGGGTTGTAACGGACCTCTTTGCAAAACAGGTCCATTTCATACCCTGCCAGAAGATCCCAACAGCCAAGGCATTAGCAAAAATGTTTTTAGTCCACATTTATCGCCTCCATGGAGCTCCCCAAGGATTATATCAGACAGGGGTGTCCAATTCACCTCCAAATTTTGGCAGGCTTTCTTAAATCTATTAGGCTCCGCCCAGGGGCTGTCCTCTTCACACCACCCCCAAACGAACAAGGGGGGCAGAGAAAACCAATGGTATATTGGAACAATATTTAAGATGTTTTATTAACTACCAAAAGGACAATTGGAGTGACCTGTTACCTTTTGCTGAAGTAGCTTACACCAATTCTGTACACAGTAGCACTGGTTTCACCCCATTTCAGGTAGCCACAGAACAAGAATTTAACCCCATGCCAGAGCTACCAGCTAAGGAACCTGATATCCCCTCCCTTAAGGAGTGGATAAACATCTACAAACCACTTGGCCAGTGGTCAGACTAGCTATACAAGAGACTAGAGCAACTTTTAAAATTCAAACTGACAAGAAATGCTGTGAACCCAAACCATTCAAGGTTGGGGATCGCGTATATCTATCCACAAAGTTTCTACAATCCTTACAACCATCTAAGAAATTCATTGGCCCATTTCCCATCACCAGAATCATAAACCCTGTCATGGTAGAACTCCTCCTTCGTAAGACACTTAGGCAGGTTCATCCAGTGTTTCACTGCAGCCTACTCAAGCCAGAAATCACTTCAAAAGTCAGACCCCCTTTGCCCACACCTCCAACCCCTATTATGGTGGGAAAAAAAACAATATTTTGAAATCAAAGATTTCCCGCACTCACCACGGCTCCACACAATATTTTAGTGGCATGGAAACACCTACCATCCTCTCAGAACGAATGGGTAGCCAAAAAACATGTAGAAGCCCCCATACTGTTAAGGAAATTCCACCTGAAATACCCACGCAAACCATCCTAAATCTTAATATGTTTTATGTCTATCTAGCTGGATTTTCCATTTTTCTGAGGAGGACAGTATGACAGATCCGTGTATCTGCCATTTGTCATGGAAGAAGGGGGGGGATTTGGAGTTGTCACATTTAGTTCTTTTTCCTATGTTTCCTAAGTATCCTATTTCGTGCCTGGTCCTCTTTGTATAAACTTAAACCTGATTTATAACCGTTGCCTGGTGCCAGGAATGCCTAGAGAATTCTCACACCTTGGGAAATGAAAGGGGAGGGGGGAATGAGTGGATTGCAAGGTGACACTGAGAAGTTTTTCTTATCTGTTTCTCAGAGAGACTGGTACAGTTCATCTTCACACCGGTGGATTGGTCAGAATCCACATTGGACGGTGGGGAGGGGGTTCCTAATTTCCTTTATCCTGAACTACATACCCTGAAGGTCCCCAGAGCCTGTGTTTTGACTTGCTTTCTCCTTTTGAAATCCAAAGTTCTGAAGAGTTTGTACTTTCTTGGAAGGGGGGAAGAAGCTGATCCTTACGGAGCTCCTCCTTTATATGTCACTCCTACAGAGTGACTTTAGGCCCCTGGGGGACCCTCTGACAAAGAGAATTTGGCGTGGGGATACGGAACAACGCTCCCCTGCGCCAACCTCGCTGCGACGTGTAACTGGAAATCTGCAGCCAGATTTTGGGAAGTCCTCTGTCGCATACTGGTTATTTACATTCATTTGTCACTATCTCATCTCCCAGTCAAACAGGAAATTAGAGAAGACTAAATGTTGAAGCCATTTTTGCATTGTTAGTTTCTATAAAGATATGTTTGGAGATAATCTTGATGAAGGAATGTATTAGTTATTAAGAAAAATGACAACTCAGTTCTGGGAAAGTAAAAACTCTGAGAACCCCAAATAATCCCACAATAATTATGTTTGGTATAAAAGGAAGCAGAGAGAAGTTCTGGCAGGCCTTCAACGTTTTATTATTATAGCTTACAACAATGAAGTAGCATTCCTATATTCCTGGCAATGCCTGTTTCCTGACCTGGTCTACCTTGAACTTCTGACAGTTTCTTATCAATGGGACAATTAGGTTGATTTCTTGTCATTTGCACTCTCTGCACTTCTCAATGGTTCCCTTTCAAACAGTTTATGGACCATCAAGCAGTTTATGGAAACAATCCTCTGTGCTTAAAAATTTTGTCTCTATGGTTCCATAACTCGTGATTTCCTCTAAGACATAGATGGCATAGTTCCTTTTAATATAACAGTCAGATTTGGCTAAAGCTGTGCATAAACATATAGCAGGTACATATACATATGGAAGAAGACACTAAGATTGCTGTGGGGGATATAGTTTATCTATCCATAAAGTTTTTTTACTTTTCTCCAATCTATCCAAGAAATAAGTTTCAAGGTTTATTGGCCTATTCCCTATTATAGATCAGTACAGCTCGATGGTTATGCATTTGCAACTGCCTACCTCAGACAACATACATTTTACAATTCTGTTTGTCTATGGAGATTCCCAGTCTCCAGGTCATGGTTGTCTCAAAAGGTGCTTTTTCAATAGACAGCTGGACTTTCTTATTTTTCATTGAAAACGTTTCACTTCTCATCCAAGAAGCTTCTTCAGTTCTGAACATTTTGATTTTATTTTTCTCCATGGGTCCTTCTTTTCAACTTAAAGTGCAAAATCTAATCAAAGACTTAACTCATCTTAATTATTTGATTTTCAAATAGAAATTGGTGAGAAGATATGGTCCCAAATTTGACTATTTTCTGCTGCATTTCAATTCCTAAAGTATTTTGGGAATCGCAATAAAATGTGATTTAGGGTTGCCCAGTCCTATCCCTATATCTTTAACTTTACAGTATTTCACAGCCACAAACTAAATCAAAGCATTTATGGAACATAAATCCTCAAACAGGTGTTTTTGCATGTAAGATAATTAAGTACAAAGTAAAAACTTGGTGATTAGTAAAAACAGAGATCTTTCACACCAGGTCTACAAAACTTCTATTACAAAACTCACTTACCTAAAGCTGTTTCAGAGTTTGTTTTTATTATACAACAGAAGTCAGCAATAGGCTGTTCTGTGAATCTTTTCTTCCAGTACAATACATACCTTCAGAGGAGAAAAATAAGAAAAATTATAGACAACTCTATAATTGTCTTACTATACAATTAATTAATTCTATTAACATTTAAATAAACAATTCTTGCAGTATTTGGAAACTTCATTAGTACTTCTAATCTTCTATGAAGGCATTTCTTCAAACACTTCTATTTAGCCATAATAATATACCCAACATATGGATAAGATACAAATTGAGAATCCTTTGTTAAACATTTTTCAGATGAACAGCTTACACACAGAACCCAGACATTATGACTGGAATTTGTTTTTAAACATGGGAAGCTTAATGTATTGAATAACCCAACTATTTAAGGATTTTATTTGCTCTACATTCTTTCTTTCTATTATTTTATTTATTATTTATTTATTTATTTCAATTTGTATACCACCCTTCTCCTAGTGGACTCAGGGCGGTGAACAGCCAGAGCTAAAACACATGCAGATACAAAATTTAAAATTGTTAAAAGAATTATATAACTGGCCCAATTTGAAACAGTTCAATTTAAAACCTCATGACAATTTAAAACTAAAAAACTAAAAAAACTAAAAAAGGGGGAGAGGGTTCACGCCAGCCCTGCTTGATGGAAAAGAAAAGTTTTCAGGGCACGGCAAAAGACCCGGAGATCCGATATCCTTCGTATCTCCGGGGGCAAATCGTTCCAGAGGGCAGGAGCTGCCACAGAGAAGGCCCTCCCCCTGGGGGTCGCCAGCTGACATTGCCTGGCTGACGGCACCCTGAGGAGTCCCTCTCTGTGGGCGCGTACTGGTCGGTGGGAGGCTATCGGCGGCAGAAGGCGGTCCTGCAAATACCCAGGTCCTATGCCATGGAGCGCTTTAAAGGTGGTAACTAACACCTTGAACCGCACCCGGAAGACAACTGGAAGCCAATGCAGCTCACGCAGGAGAGGTGTCACATGGGAGCGCCCCCTGGCTCCCATAATCCCCCGTGCGGCCGCATTCTGCACCAGTTGGAGCCTCCGGGTGCGAGCATTGCAGTAGTCCAGGCGGGAAGTGACAACTGCCTGAATGACTGTGCGTAAGGAGTCCCGATCCAGAAAGGGACGCAACTGGCGAATCAGGCGGACCTGATGAAAACCCCCCTGGCCACGGCCGTCATATGCTCTTCTAAAGACAGCCGTGCATCCAGGAGGACACCCAAGTTGCGAGCCCTATCCGTGGGGGCCAGTGATTCACCCCCAATAGCCAGCGATGGCACCAGCTGGCTATATCGGGACGCCGGAAGCCACAGCCACTCGGTCTTGGATGGGTTGAGACGAAGCCTGTTACTCCCCATCCAGATCCGCACAGCCTCCAGGCACCAGGACATCACTTCAAGGGCATCGTTGGGATGACCTGGGGTGGAGATGTACAGCTGAGTGTCATCAGCGTACTGATGGAACTCCACCCCAAAGCCACGGATGATCTCACCCAGCGGCTTCACATAAATGTTGAACAGAAGGGGCGAGAGGACCGACCCGAGGCACCCCACAAACAAGGCGCCTCGGGGTTGACCTCTGCCCCCCTGCCAACACCAACTGCGACTGGTCGGAGAAATAGGAGGAGAACCACCGCAAGACGGTGCCCCCCACTCCCAACCCCCCCAACCGGCGCAGCAGGATACCATGGTCGATGGTATCAAAAGCCGCTGAGAGATCTAACAGGACCAGGATAGAGGAACAACCCCTATCCCGAGTCCTCCAGAGATCATCCACCAACGCGACCAATGCCGTTTCCGTGCTGTGCCCAGGCCTGAAGCCGGACTGGAGCGGATCCAGATAGACAGCTTCATCCAGGTACCCAGGAAGCTGTCGTGCCACTACACTCTCAACAATCTTCGCCAAGAAGGGAAGGTTGGAGACTGGACAATAGTTAGCCAAAACAGCCAGATCCAGAGCAGGCTTCTTGAGGAGGGGCCTCACCACCGCCTCTTTCAAGGCGGATGGCAAGACACCCTCACTCAAGGAAGCGTTGATAATCCCCTGGAGCCAGCCTCGCGTAACCTCCCGGGAGGCCAGCACCAACCAGGAGGGACACGGGTCCAATAAACATGTGGTCGCGTTCAGCCGCCTGAGTATCCTGTCCACGTCCTCGGGAGCAACAGGATCGAACTCCTCCCAAATGACAGTCTCAAGACCGGCACCCATCATCCCGTTTGTACCTACCCAGTCAGAGACTAAGCCTTCCCGAATCTGAGTGATTTTATCGTGCAGATACTGAACAAAATCCTCAGCACGACTCTGCAAGGGATCCTCCCGCACTCCCAGATGGAGGAGGGAGCGGGTCACCCTAAACAGGGCGGCCGGGCGATTATCTGCTGATGCGATAAGAGCGGAAAAATAGTTACATTTTGCCACTTTTATCACTACTAGGTAAGTCTTAATATGAGATCTTATCAGTGTTCGGTCGGGTTCGGAGCGACTAGATCTCCAACTGCTCTCTAGGTGTCTTTTCTGGCGCTTCATCTCTCTCAGCTCCTCGGAGAACTAAGGAGCCAGGTAGACTCGGCGACAGGTCAGAGGCCGCACAGGCACAACTCGGTCCAAAGTGTCAGCAGCCGCCCTATCCCAGGCGGCCACCAACTCCTCAGCCGAGCCATGAGTCAGAGCCTCAGGAAATGGCCCAAGCTCCATCTGGAACCTATCAGGATCCATCAGGCACCTGGGGCGGAACCATCTGGTCTGTTCCGCCTCCCTGCGGTGGGGTGTGGCAGTTAGAAAGTCAAGCCTAAGAAGGGAATGATCCGACCATGACAAGGGCTCAGTCACTAACTCCCCTATCTCAAGATCATTCATCCACTGTCCAGAGACAAAAATCAAGTCCAGAGTGTGTCCTCCCGTGTGCGTGGGTCCATGAATTAATTGGGTCAGGTTCATGGCCGTCATAGAAGCCATGAACTCCCGAGCCACCTCAGATGCTTCGCCAACAGATGGCAAGTTAAAGTCCCCTATGACCATAAGCCTGGCGGTCTCCACCGCCACCTCGGCAATCACGTTGAGGAGCTCGGGCAGGGCCGCCGACACATGGCAGGGAGCCAGGTACATAATCAGCAAGCCCATCTGCCTCCCTTGTCCCCACTTCACAAGGAGGGACTCACATCCGGCTATCTAAGGTACAGTGGCCTCCCTTGGGGTGATACCTTCCTTTACCAGAACCGCCACTCCCCAACCCTCTCCTGGGACCTCGGCTGATGAAATGCGTAAAAGCCTGGAGGGCACATCTCGACGAGGGGGACACCCCCCTCCTGGCCCAACCAGGTCTCCGTAATACCTACCAGATCCGCACCCCCCTCCTGAACCAGATCACAAATGAGGGGGGCTTTATTTACCACGGACCTGGCATTGCACAACATCAACCGAAGGCCCCGGGCCTGAGGGTCTGAACAACCCAGGGTGCAAGACGAGCATTGAGGGCCGGAGCACGCAATCGCCCGCAGACAGCGAGTGCGCCCTCCCCTAACACGATATTTTGCTTTAAGTCTTGATATTGCATAAGAAATAAATGGATTCTTTGTGCAAGCTTGGTTTCAAGCCTTTGAAAAATGTATGCTGTTATGAATGCTGAGCCTTACTTAGCAGTTTAATTATCCAACAAAATAAATATTGAAAAGTTCTGCAGGAGCCAGCTACAGTATATGCCACAATACCATGTGCTACCATATGGCCATTCTATCTAAGAAGTCAATTTCTGGATGTATGTATAATAGAAATACAATATGCCAAGAAAAGGAAAAATGAATCAAATATTCTTAGTAGACCTTTATAAAACATATACAAAAATCTTTGTTAGAAAACTTGAAAATTATAATTTGTATTTTAAGTGAAGTGAAAGTAGGCAGTTCTATTTGCTCATGCCAATTTACAATGCACAAAACATATTGTATCTGTTGAATTCCAGTTATTTTATCCTTTGTATAAATGAACATTTCTCCCATCAAGTCTAATCCTTCTGCAATCTTTCCACACTAGAATAATGTTTTCTTCTAAAAAAATATTTAAAATTTTGTATATTCTTAATTTTTTAAGTTTGAGGAATATTCACTAGTTTCGACAAAATCCCTGGTAAATTTATGAACATTCAATAATTCTAATTTCTCATAATTAATACATAATGCTGAGACTAGTGCAAAACTGAAATGTTTTATTTATTTACTGGGCTTATAGGTCATTCTGACTACAAATGATTTTTTTTTTAAAAAAAGTTTGTACAGCATTAACTTCTGTATGTCCAAGTTCATATCATCAACAAAAACTTTAGGAAGTATTCATTAACTTTCATATTTTGATATATGCATCACTGCATAGAACTGAGACTAAAGTTAACCCTTTACAATGATAATAAAACTGAATAAATGCGTTTATATGTATATGTTAATAAGCAGTCTGTTTCTTCCCTCTTCCCTATCTCCTTAAGACAGGGGTCGGCAACCCGCGGCTCCACAAGCGGCTCTTTGGGCCCTCTGCCACGGCTCCCTGTCCCATCACTGGTTTGCCCCGCCCCTCTTATTTTTTGGGGGGACTCCAGCCCGAAACGGCAGGAAGCGAAGGCTGCCTTACATACAAATGTGGCATGAAAGCAAGTACAGGGCAGCTTTGCTCCTGCACTCTCCTCCTCCCCTCCTCCTCTTGTAACCCCGACTGGCTGTGGCTGAACTGGGAGTGCACACGTGTGGAGAAACCCTCCTTAAGCAAGCAGCTGCCAGCCCTGCACACACCTTTCCTGAGCTTTGGCGCTCACTTGAGGAGTGTCTCCCCACCCGTGCGCAGTTCCCGGCTCAGCCACAGCTGTCCCGGGCATCCTGAGAGGAGGAGGGGGAAGAGGGTCACTGGAGAATGCAGGAGCAAGCTGCCCTGTACCTGCCGTCGTGCCACATTTGCACATAAGGCAGCCTTCGCTTCCTGCCACTTCAGGCTGGAGTCTCCCTGCGTGTGCGAACGCCCCTGGCTCAGACACAGCTGGCCAGGGAGTTACAAGAGGAGGGGGGAAGGAGGAGGAGGACGGTTGCCCAAAGGGAGGGGGAACACACACACACATACAGAGAGAGAGAGAGAGAGAGAGAGAGACATAGAGAGAGACATACAGAGTGATACACAGAAAGGGGGTGAGAGAGGGGGAGAGAGGGAGAGACACAGGGGGGAGGGGGAGAGAGACATAGAGAATAGTTTTGTGGCTGGGTAAGCGTGGCTAGGTGGGAGTGAGTGACATAGAGTTGGCCACGCCCACCCAGGTTTTGTGGCTCCTGGTGTGTGTTTTTTTCTGTAGGAAACAGGTCCAAGTGGCTCTTTGAGTATTTAAGATTGCCGACCCCTGCCTTAAGATAATCTGTTACAAGTACAATTTATTATCACAGTCTTAAACCAGAACAAATAAAAGCACTCAGTATATATACACTTAAGAATTCAGGTATAAAATAATAAGTAACAATTAAAATGTGTATTTGCAGGACCGCCTTCTGCCGCCGATAGCCTCCCACCGACCAGTACGCTCCCACAGAGAGGGACTCCTCAGGGTGTTGTCAGCCAGGCAATGTCTGCTGGCGACCCCCAGGGGGAGGGCCTTCTCTGTGGCAGCTCCTGCCCTCTGGAACGATTTACCCCCGGAGATACGAAGGATATCGGATCTCCGGGTTTTTCGCCGTGCCCTAAAAACTTTTCTTTTCATCAAGCAGGGCTGGCGTGAACCCCCCCCCTTTTTTTAGTCTTTTTAGCTTTTAAAATTGTCAAATGGGTTTTAGTTTTCAATGTTTTAAATTTTGGGGCCACAGTTATTTAATTCTTTTAATAATTTTAAATTTTGTATTGATATGTGTTTTAGTTCTGGCTGTGCACCGCCCTGAGTCCACTTGGAGAAGGGCGGGATATAAATTGAATGAATGAATGAATGAATGAATGAATGAATGAATAAATAAATAAATAAATAATAAAATCTATAATAAAATCCAGTGTCAATTATACATGGTCTAACTATACTGGCGCCTTCCCAGTTGGCCAATGAGCGATTTGATTTCGGACTCTGAAACTGGGGGCCATTCAAGTAAGTCCTTCATTGTATACCTTATACTCTCACAGGTCTTTGTACATTCTCCAAAAGTAAAGTTCCCAGGTTGTAGGAGGTATGTGGATGTCTAATGGGGTATGAATTCTGTCAGAATGACTAGCTATTAGACACCAGAATAGAGTAGAGTTCTTTTGCTTTGCTGCCACAATTTAGCTGTTCCCAGGAGGACCTTGTGTCTTGTCTCTTCTTAAGAGCAATCAGTTGCTTATATTGTTTTTTGAGAGTAATAAGATGTTTAAGACTTGTTTTATCACCATTCCCAGTCTTGCTTTTATACATCTTATAGGCCAAGGTAACAGCTTTCTTGGTTTCTACACAATCCTTGTCAAACCATGGTTTGGAAGCGATACAGGGATTCTTAGCTGAAAAATTCCGGTCATGTACTAGTATTGCTTGTAGCTTATGAACTATGTTTTTATATTGTTCTAGTAAATCTTGGGAAGGGTTGGCTGTAATAAAGGCTGAGCGAAGTTTTTGAAGATTGTCCTCTGATAGAGCTCTTCTCACCTTCTGGTCAAGTTGTTGGGACCATTTCACCCTATATCTTGTTTGGGCTGCTGGAGAAATTGCAGGAATAAATTGGTCCCCGAAGGGCATCTGCCGGATGAAGGGCTTCATGAATATACATAAAGGTAGATGATCGCTTTCCAGGTAAGGTAGGACTTCAAAATTTTCTACGTAATGTAATAAGTCCATAGAAGTTAGGATATAATCAATGGTGCTGGTTTTGGACCTTTCCATAAATGTAATCTCACCAGGAGTTGCCAGCCCAAGAGCTGTTGGATAAAGGTTGAATTTATTCACCATCTTTGCAAGACAGAGGCCAGTGAAATTTGCTCTCTTGTCTTTAGAGAGTTGTGTGAGGGAGGAGCTGGTTCTTATGTAAACCTCTGATGGTGGATAATGATGGTATTTCGTATATAGTGTATAATCATCTTGTCCCAATCTAGCATTGAAGTCTTCCCCTAGTAAGACTCTGGCTTTTGGATGGTCCATGTGGAGTTTACTAATATAATATTCCAACTCCATCCATACTGCATCCATTCTTGTTTTCAATAAAACATATACCCAAAGCTCCTTTTCTTTTCTAGATGTAAATTTCACTTGTCTTGTTCCTTTTTTGTTTTTAGCTTTCCGTGCTGTATATACCTTTCAAATGGACATATACTATAAGCAAATCTGATAAGGAGCATTTATATTATTTGGGAATAAATCTAATATGCCACTTTTGTTTTGCTGTATTTTCCTTATACAAAGATAAGTGCTACCGTGTTTCCCTGGAAATAAAGCCCTAGCCTGATTTTTAAGAGTGCACCTAATGGAAGGCCAACCACAAAAATAAGCCCTAGTGAAGGGTGGTGGGGATGGCCAGCACAGGAGATGGTGAGCACAGAGGCAGCCACTGTCAACCCTGGAGCCATTTTTGAGGGTCTTCAAGGCTGGATGGAGCTGTGGGAATGGGAGGAGGGAGTAGAGATAGCTACGGGAATATGTAGCCAAAATAACATTCATTCTTCTGGGAACCAAGGACACTCTCACCAGCACCTGGAGGTGAGGCATCCAGGATGGAGATAGAGACCTGATTGGGGCATGTGATGGTTATGTGTGATGGCAGGGAAAAACTTTGGATTTTGAACTGGGTGGGGAAAACCCAGGGGACTTCCGATTCGAGTTTTCACCAGCTATGCCAATATGACATGCCTAATAAATCAATTGAGGAACCCTGCCTTGTAGTTTGTATTTCATATGGGCTGTTACTTGGAACCCTGACAGCTGAGCCCACGCAGGTGAGTTGATTACCTGTCCAAGCAGCAGGCAGAGGCAGAGTGGGGGAAAATGCAGGCGATCCGGACACACCGCATGAGCTGTGGAAAAGCAGAGAGTTGGTGAGTCATCTCTCAGCTTTCCTGTGGCCCGTGTAGCGCAATGAGATTGCCTGTCCTTTGCCCCGTGCCTCTGACTCCATCTGCTGCTGGTGCCACCGCGCAAAAAACAACCCTCCGGCAACCAGCTGCCCCAACCCACAGACTCTCGGCTTTCTGGTGGCACATCCAGTTTGCCTGCTTCCCCTGTGCACCTCTGCCTCTGTCTGCTGCTTGGACAGGGCATCAACTCACCTGTGCTGTGTTGGCTGCACAGCCTGCGTGCCCCAACCAAAGGACTGGCAGGCTGCAGCTGCTGCTGGATACCGGCGGTCCCCGCACGATTGCTGCCTCTTGTGCGCATGCCAAGGTGCGGGACACCAGCTGGACTGATTGCCCTGGAATCATGTTTTCCCCAAAATAAACCCTAGTACTTATTTTGAAGCTCCCCAAAATAAGACCCAGTCTTATATTTTTGGGGAAACATGGTATGTCTAACAAATTTCAGACATAGTTTGGTAAACAACCAGATGGAAACTTACAGTAAAGAGACCTACCACTTTGTGGTTCACTTAAAAGCAGTAATATGTTAAAGAAAGTCCTGCTGTAGTGTAAAGAGTCCTTGACTTACAACATTCATTTAGTGACTGTTCAAAGTTACAATGGCATTGAAAAATGTGACATGACCATTTTACACACCATTACATCCCCATGGTCATGTGATCAAAATTAAGACATTTGGCAACTAACTCATATTTGTGATGGTTGCAGTGTCCTGGGGTCATGTTATCACTTTTGTAACCTTTTGACAAGCAAAGTCAATAGGGAAGCCAGATTCGCTTAACAACCGTATTATTAACTTAATAACTTCAGTGATTCACTTAACAACTATGGCAAGAAAGGTCATAAAATGGGGTAAAACTTACTTAACAGATGTCTCACTTAGCCAAATAAATTTTGGGCTCAATTGTGGCTACAGGTCAAGGACTACCTGTATTTAGGTAAATCCTGCTTTATTAGATGAGGAATAATTCAGTTGATATAATTCCTCAAATATTCCCTTTTGCCTTTCAATAAATCTTGCTAAAGACATTCTGTGAGAATGGTGCTTGAAAAAGAGCTGTTGGTATAGGCAGATAACTGACAATTTATTTACTATGGTTATTTTTTAGGTTTTCTTATTAAATTATTTGTATTTGTGTTTAAAATCTTCTGTAAAATACTTACATTTGAATATCCATCTTTTAACAGGACGAAATTTAAATATAAAATGGCAGAAAGTCAGAAAGAAATCAGAACCAAATATGTTTTGTTCCACTATGTAGAATTGATGCTAATTCATAGAATAACTTGAAATGAACGTTGGGCTTACCTTGAACGTTCCATCTATGTGCACTGCTAGAGAGTCCAAGTGTGGGTTTATTTCAGTCTGTTGTGACGTCACTGAGTTGGAATTTCTTTGGCCACATCTTCCTCTTTCCGGCCGAGCCTGTTTTTTCAACGAAACTGGAACCAGGGGAGACGCCATCAGTTGGAAGAACCAACCACTCCTGGACCCCGGACCAGTACAAGCCAAGGTGGGATTTGGACTCTCTAGCAGCGCACATAGATGGAACATTCAAGGTAAGCCCAAGGTTCAATCTCCTGTACACTGCTTGGAGAGTCCAAGCATGGGATATACCCAAGCTAAGATGATGTAGGGTGGGAAGCAGATTGGTCCAGGATCCCCTCGGCTGGTAGGACTCTCTGTAAGACACACCTCCCAAATGCTGCCTCAGCTGATGCGAACTGGTCCAGCTTGTAGTGCCTCACGAACGGTGAAGGGGAAGTCCAAGGCTCTACAGATGTCAAAAATGGATGCTTGCGTAGCCCAGGCAGCCGAAGTGGCAGCACTTTGAGTACGGTGTGCCGTGATGCGACGAGGCACTGGACGACTTGTTGTTCATAAGCTAAGGCAATACATGCCTTGAGCCAACGTCCAATGGTAGATGGTGATACCTTTTTTCCCATTGATGTGGGCTGTAACAACCCGAACAAGGCCTCCGTCCATCGAAAGGATGCCGTCCGCTTGACATAACGCCTCAAAGTCCTGCGCACATCCAGCGTATGCCAGTGCTTCTCCGTCTGATTTCTGGGATTCAGGCAAAAGTCCGGTAAAATAAGTTCCTGCACCCTGTGGAACCAAGAATTAACTTTTGGCACAAATGTAGGGTCCAAGCGAAGAATGACACAGTCCGGGTGAAAGATGCATAAATCCTGGCACACGGAAAGCACCGCCAGTTCAGAAATTCTACGTGCAGAATAGCCACTAAAAAAACAACTTTGAAGGTGAAGAGTCTGAGTGTGGTAGTCCGCAACGGCTCAAAAGAAGGCGAGGTGAGCGCCTGCAAGACCAGTGATAGGTCCCAGGTCGGGTAGCGATGAACAACAGGAGGTAACAAATTGGCAGCTCCTTTCAAAAAGCTGCGAACCTTAGGATGGTGTGAAAGTGGAATAGGTCCCTCACCTGGCAAAACTGTCGCCAAACCTACAACCTGTCGACGCAGCGTATTAGTTGACAGTTTCTTTTTCAGACCTTGCTGGAGAAAGGCTAGGACTTGTGGGACCATCGCGGCTGTCAGCACCAAATTCCCTCTAGCGCACCATCGACAAAACGCCGCCCAGGTGGCCTGATAAATGGGAACTGTTGACTGTTTCCTAGAAGCTAGAATGGTGGAAATTATCTCAGAGGGATAGTGTTCCTTCCAGAGAGCTTCCCGCTCAATCGCCAGGCAGCTAACTTGAGCCACTGAGGATCTGGATGTTGAAGAGCGCCCTGACTGAGGGAGACCCGGTGCGGTGGTAATATCCAGGGGTGCTGTGTCGACAGCGACATGAGGTCTGCAAACCATGGACGTCTCGGCCAATATGGTGCTACTAGTACCACCTCTGCCTGCTCCTCCAGGATCCTTCTGATCACCTTCTGAAGCAACGGAATAGGAGGGAAGGCATACAGCAACTCGGTCGGCCACGGGCAACGAAGGGCATTGACCCCTTCGGCCGTTGGAGTCCAAAATCTGGTGAAAAACCGAGGCAATTGAGTAGTCTGCAGGATAGCGAACAAGTCCAGAGTCGGAGGCCCGAAATAAACTGTAATGAAACAAATCTGGGTGAAGGTGCCATTCAGATTGGTCTATAGTTGTCCAGCTCAACCAGTCCGCTGTTGAGTTGGACGTCCCAGCGATATGTTCTGCCCTCAAGGACCGAAGATGTCGCTCCGCCCAGAAACACAGTTTCCTCACTTCGCACATGAGGGCTTTCGAATGAGTGCCCCCTTAGCGGTTGACATGCGCCTTGGCCATGACATTGTCCGTTAACAGAAGAACATGTCGATCTGACAGCTCGGCTTGAAATTGTCGAAGCGCCAGGTATGCAGCCCTCAGCTCCAGCCAGTTGATATTGTTGAGATCCTCCTGAGACCAGCGTCCTTGTGTCATAGTGGACCCCAGATGCGCCCCCCAGCCGAAGAGGCTAGCGTCCGATGTTAGCACCAGTCTGGGAGGATCCCAAAACAGACATCCTTTCTCTAAAGCCTTTGACAGCCACCAATCCAAGGAGTGAAGCACCTGTTGAGGAACCCTGATTCTGCCCAGTGAGTTGCTGTGCCCTGACTTCTGACTGGGGAGGAGGAGCCACTGTAAGGCTCTGGTGTGCAATCGAGCCCAGGGAACTATGGCTAGGCAAGAAATCATTTTCCCCAACAGTTGGGAAAGAAGAAGAAGAGACACTGAACCTGATGCCTGAACCTGCCTTATCAGCTGTCTTATACTATCCCTGCGTTCCTGAGACAGAAACACCTGGGATAATTGGGTGTCTATTACCGCCCCCAAATGGATCAGTCTGGTAGATGGAATCAGATGGCTTTTCTCCCAGTTTACTGAGAAGTCATGATACTGTAGAGTCTGGATGGTGAGTCGTAGGTCCCACTCTGCCTGACTGAAGGACGATGACTGGATCAGCACATCGTCTAGGTAGCACTGTAGACCGACTGGATGAGCCTGCAAACATGCCGCCACCATGTCCAGTAATTTGGTGAAGGTGCGTGGTGCTGATGACAGGCCAAAGGGAAGGGCCCGGTATTGCCAGTGGCGGCCCGCAAAGGCAAACCTGAGAAATCTCCTGTGGGAAATCCTTATGGGCACATGGAGGTAGGCCTCTTTGAGATCTATCAATGTTAAGAAATCTCCTTGCCTGAGGCCCCCCAGGATTGAATGCAGTGAGTGCATTTTGAACCTTTTGTACTTTATATGAATATTGAGGTTTTTCAAATTCAATATTGCCCTTTGGCTCCCCAAACACTTGGGAACTAGAAAGAGTACAGAGTAAAACCCCAAACCCCTTTGACCAATCGGTACCGGTTCTATGGCTGTGATATCCAGCAAGTGCTGAATTTTGGTCTCCATCATGGCCCTCTTGGTGGCCTCCCTGGGCATTGGACACTGAATGAAACGATGAGGGGGTCTGGAACAAAATTCTAAAGTTAGTTCGAGAGTTACAGTTTGTAAGGCCCGCACGTCCGTGGTGGTATCCCTCCACTGGTCGGCAAACATCTTTAACCTGCCAATAGGGATGTGGGCCCAGGAATCACTTGGAACGGCAGTAGGGGCATCCCCCTGAAGCACTGTAGGGGCGCCTGGACTGTGACTGCCGAGATCTCTCGGAATCCTGACCTGTCCTGAGATCTGTCTCAATGGAAATATGGTCTCTGAGACTGGGAGGCGGGGAATCCCACCTCCGTATTCCGAAAGGGCTGCCTACGGTAATAAGGAGTTGGTCTCCTATCATATCTCCTATTCAGTTGAGGTAGCACCTTCCTCATCTTTCCCTTCCACCAGGATGGGATCTAACACATCTCCAAACAGCTGCTGTCCTTTAAAGGGTGCAGCAGCCAGACACCCTTTGGACCTGACATCCGCCTGCCATTGGCGCAGTCATAACAAGCGTCTGGAGGCCACATTAGACGCTAGAACCCTAGAGGCAAATTTTGCAGCAATAATAGATGCATCTGCCATGTATTCCGTTGCTGCAATCAGTTTGCTAAGATCTTGCTGGAGGCGGAGATCCTCTGGGGAAACTCTGGCCTGATGCTGCTTGAACCATAGGAGCGATGTTCTGGACATAAAGGAAGCCGCTGTAGCAGATCTAATCGCCCAAGCAGCAGCCTCGTGAGTCTTATGTGCGGCCAAATCTGCCTTCCTATCCTCTGACTTCAACCCTTCTGCGTTATCAGAAGGGTGAGTAGCAGCAGAAGCTAAATTAGTTAAGGGAGAATCCACTGTAGGAATTTGGAGAAGTTCTTCAAGTTCCTTCTCCACTGAATACATCTTTTTGTCCATGCCACTAGGCGGTGAAACAGATATAGGATGTTCCCATTGCCTTTTGATTGTATCGACAAAAAACTGTGGAGAGGGGATAACCTCCTGGGTAGTGACCTGTTCTGAAAACAGGCTAGCACAAAGATCCTGGGAATCCTTAGGAGCTGAAGCAGATTTGTCCACCTGGCCCACATTAGCAGTCATTTTAGCCTTAAGTAATAAGGTTCTGAAAAGATGAGGGCAGAACAAACCAGAGTATGCTCGCTTATCATGAGCAATGCCCTCATACCGACATCTCAAATTCACCTAATTCCTCCTCACCTTCCAGCGAAGCCTCACTGTGAAGGGATTGAGTGTCATGATAGGATTCTTCCCTGTAATCCCTATGCCTATGTGACTGATGAGGCACAGGATCTGCCCTGGAAGGCCCTGGATGGGAAGGAGCCAAAATACCCCTCTGGGCCAGCACCTCATCAATGTCCTGGGTAATGGTTTGCACAATGGCATAATGTAATTCTGAGGATAAAGTTTGTTGTACTGGCTCCTGAGGGTGGAGACCCGCTGTGGGCGTAAAGGTGGCAGAAGGCACAGTGCGCTGTCTGCCTGGCACCTGAGAAGAATCAGGAGGAGGCTGAACCGTGGGCAATACATAACTCTCCTGAAAAGGAACTGCTTAAAACCCATGTTGTTCCTGAATAATAGTGGGAGACCAGTTAGGTTGCTCCTCTTGTACTTCCTGAGTTTGTAAAACAGTGGGAAAAATATTAGAAGCCTCACCCTGATCCCTTGAACCCACAGGGGATTTAGGAGCTGCAGCCTGTTGCTGAGCCTTTGCAAAATGCTTTTCCAAGGCTTTTTGCCTTCTCAGGGCATCCTTTTCAGCTGCTACAGAGGAAGATTTAGTCTGCTTAGCTTGGGTGCTAACAGAAGGCTTACTGGATCTCAATCTTGATTTGTTAATGCTAGAGCATTCTGGCTGAGGTGAGGTGGTGAAGACCCCTCAGAATCACTGCTATTGCCCATAATAGACACATTTCACAATTTCAAACCAAGAAAATTAAGACAATAAAATAAAGGTTACTCACTGCGCAGTTCAGGGCTCAATTTACTCTAAACCGACAACACGGTTTATTTGTGAGTATAATATGCAGCAGCAGCTATAATCAGGGCACTCCAGGAATAAAAAGGTTGTAAGGCTTTTATCAAGGATGTTAAAGCCACCAAACACAGTAAAAATAGACCAGTACAGAGGTGTACTTGCGTGGAAAGTAGCTGCTCCGGCTTCCAATTAGTAGATCAGGCCCAATCATCGCCCAGCTGCACTCATGTAAAGTATTTTGCTGCGTTGTATAGCCCCAACAAAATGGCAGCTATCGGCTGCATAGTCAGCGCTCCTTCTCCCTGCGATCCACAGCTCTCCGACAACAAAAAGAGGAGGATTCCGAAGCCTCGGAGCTCCTGAAGGCCTCCGGTGCCTTTCCCAACAATCGGAGTGGCTATCCCATCCACGTGGCAATGGCCACCGCCACAGCAATCAAAACGCTGCCTCACAGGGTGCCCAGCGCTAACTCGCTCTCTGTGCTCTGTCTGCAAGCCACCCAAGCCGAATTTTAAAGAGGCTCTTATATATATATATATAAAATTCCAACTCAGTGACGTCACAACAGACTGAAATAAACCCATGCTTCGACTCTCCAAGCAGTGCACAGGAGATGATATGTTTCTCTTCAGGGTGTTCAGTTTTAAGTTTGGAAATTTTATGTTTAAAATTCCAAAATGAGGTCTACATTTGTATAATGATCTAACTCTCCACTTTTTCATAACTAGAACTATTTGGCACATATACAGTGGGGCAAAAAAGTATTTAGTCAGCCACAAATTGCGCAAGTTCTCCCACTTAAAAAGATGAGAGAGGCCTGTAATTGTCATCATAGGTAGACCTCAACTATGAGAGACAAAATGAGAAAAAAAATCCAGACAATCACATTGTCTGATTTGGAAAGAATTTATTTGCAAATTATGGTGGAAAATAAGTATTTGGTCAATATCAAAAGTTCATCTCAATACTTTGTTATATATCCTTTGTTGGCAATGACAGAGGTCAAACGTTTTCTGTAAGTCTTCACAAGGTTGGCACACACTGTTGCTGATATGTTGGCGCATTCCTCCATGCAGATCTCCTCTAGAGCAGTGATGTTTTGGGGCTGTTGCTGGGCAACACGGACTTTCAACTCCCTCCAAAGGTTTTCTATGTGGTTGAGATCTGGAGACTGGCTAGGCCACTCCAGGACCTTGAAATGCTTCGTTGCCCGGGCGGTGTGTTTGAGATCATTGTCATGCTGAAAGACCCAGCCACATTTCATCTTCAATGCTCTTGCTGATGGAAGGAGGTTTGCACTCAAAATCTCACGATACATGCCCCATTCATTGTTTCCTGTACACGGATCAGTCGTCCTGGTCCCTTTGCAGAGAAACAGCCCCAAAGCATGATGTTGCCACTCCTATGCTTCACAGTAGGTATGGTGTTCTTTGGATGCAACTCAGCATTCTCTCTCCTCCAAACACGACGAGTTGTGTTTCTACCAAACAGTTCTACTTTGGTTTCATCTGACCATATGACATTCTCCCAACCCTCTTCTGGATCATCCAAATGCTCTCTAGCAAACTTCAGACGGGCCCGGACATGTACTGGCTTAAGCAGGGGGACACGTCTGGCACTGCAGGATCTGAATCCCTGGCGGCATAGTGTGTTACTGATGGTAGCCTTTGTTACGTTGGTCCCAGTTCTCTGCAGGTCATTCAGTAGGTCCCCCCGTGTGGTTCTGGGATTTTTGCTCACCGTTCTTGTGATCATTTTGACCCCACGGGGTGAGATCTTGCGTGGAGCCCCAGATCGAGGGAGATTATCAGTGGTCTTGTATGTCTTCCATTTTCTAATTATTGCTCCCACAGTTGATTTCTTCACACCAAGCTGCTTGCCTATTGCAGATTCAGTCTTCCCAGCCTGGTGCAGGTCTACAATTTTGTTTCTGGTGTCCTTCGACAGCTCTTTGGTCTTCACCATAGTGGAGTTTGAAGTGTGACTGTCTGAGGTTGTGGACAGGTGTCTTTTATACTGATAACAAGTTCAAACAGGTGCCATTAATACAGGTAATGAGTGGAGGACAGAGGAGCCTCTTAAAGAAGTAGTTACAGGTCTGTGAGAGCCAGAAATCTTGCTTGTTTGTAGATGACCAAATACTTATTTTCCACCATAATTTGCAAATAAATTCTTTCCAAATCAGACGTGATTGTTTGGATTTGTTTTCTCACTTTGTCTCTCATAGTTGAGGTCTACCTATGATGAAAATTTCAGGCCTCTCTCATCTTTTTAAGTGGGAGAACTTGCACAATTGGTGGCTGATTAAATACTTTTTTGCCCCACTGTATTCTTCACCATGGGTAATTCTAATCCTGTATCTATAGTTTCCAGGATGGACTTTCACATCTACAATTCTAAAACTACGAAAAAATGTAAATTTGTTGTTTGCATATCTATTATTTATTATCTGTTATTATTTCTCTTATTTAAACCAATCATTAAAATCTTCACTGATCTTCATTAATCATCTTCTTCCATTTGCAGTATTTACCAGAATAAACAATGGTTGATGTATTAGAATTAGATCATGGTATCTCTGTGCTAAGATCCATTACTTAATTTCAAGGAAACATACCTTCTAAAATCTGCAATCAGCTTGACATCTGCTATGACAAGTTTGTGTTTTATGATCATGTGTTTCAGATTTTGATTTTGTTCTGATATTGGATAATATTCTTCACAGAATAGACAAGGCACATATGAAGATTCTTCTTCAGCAGAAATGCCACCTGGACTTTCTGGCAGGGAAAGTGGTTCCAAAATATAGTCTTGGTGGTCTAAAGAGAATATCAGGATCAGAATTAATACATATGTACAAATATACTTTTTTGCACTTACATTCTATCTGCATTTTTTCTGAAGTATAATCAATAATTCATATATGCATTTTTGCATAAACTCATATATACAAGAAACTATTTTAAACAATCAAGTAATGGTTTTCATTCTAGTGCCCAAGGACTGGCATGAATGGGAAAACAGAATCAGAATACCTTTGTCATCATGAAATGTATTCCTTAAATGTCTGCCATTCTGCTCCAAAATTCAACCCCCAACTCACCTTGCTTGCCCAGTCTAAACTATAAGCAATGGGGACACAACTTGTTGCTTCCTGTTGTCAAAGCCCAGAGAGGAAAAGGCAAACAATACTTCCATTGCAAAACACAAGACAAATTATAATTACATCATTTTCAAAATAGCATAAAACATTTGATGCAATTCCATTTAAAATGGCTGTGGTTTGTTCCATATTCAAACATGCCAGCAAGTTTTGTTCATATTGAAACAAAACTCATGAAATACATACTGCTTTGAGTAAATCATTTGATGCAGCTCAAACCATTCTTTTGCAAATCCTTACTGTTTAACAAGGAAGAAAAACACATTTTCTAACAAAATATTAAATTCTTATTATTGAGCCACAATAGCACTTCTGGAAGCTACTGCTAAGGAACTGGATACTTTACTCTCTAATATGACAGATATCAGTCTAAATCAAAGGAAAATAAGAAATTAGTCAACTAATCCTCAGTCTAATTTGAGAAATTATCTATGAAGGATAAATTCAGGCCTCTGGGAATAACTACATCACCTCCTTCCAAACATATTCTTAGACGAAAGAGAAAGAAAGTGTCAATAAATTGAGGAGATGGGGTTGTCTGAAAAAATGTGTTTCAAAGCAAGGGTGTCTAATTCACTTTTAGCACAAACCCTAACTATTGTTTCAGATCGACCTTTCCTATAATTTCCATCAGTTTGGCCAAAGAAACATGTTCTTTATATAATTTTTTCCCCAAAAGCCTAAGGAACTACTTACTAACAAGCAAGCAGGCAAGTGTACTTATAGTCTTTGATTTATGATCACAAACAGACAAATACTTTTGCACTTGATTTCATGGGATTTTTTGCCACTATCATTAAGCAAATCCACCTTCCTTTATTGATTTTGCTTGTTGGAAGCCCCCTGGAAAAGTCACAAATGGAGATCATATGTCTCCAAGATGCTGCAACAGTTTTAAATACATGTTGATTGCCAAGGGCCTGAATTCTGATCATGTGACTACTGGGACAAATATGAGGAATGTTCATAAGTCACTTTCTTCAGCACCACTGTAACTTTGAACAGTCATTAAATGCATGGTTGTAAATCAAGGACTACCTGAATACAGGAATCTCAATTCACTTGAATAAATAGTGGAATCCAGCATAGCATATGTCACATCCACATCCATCCATAAGGTTCATATATAATTAAAATGATATCTTATAAAATATTTATTCTTCCTTGCACGTGCACCAAAATGTCAGTTTTTTGGATGGTTTATCGCTAAGCAAGCTTCACATACTAGGGGCTATGTTTTGATCCCTGGCATCCTCAGGTAGAAATGAACCTGTCTGCAAATTAGTGAATGAATTAGCTAGTCTGATTTAGAACAAGGCACATTTATGTATGTTCTTTCAGATTCTCCATCCAGTAGAATTGCAAAAGACATGTTTGTCAGAATTTCTTTTGCCTCTCCAAGTGAGGAGAACAAAGACTGTTGAGGGTTTTTTTGTGTTTTAAAATACTAGAAATATAATCCTTTAACAATTCCTAACTTCCCGTATCCCTTAGGTTCATCTTGGATCATGGCCACCTCCATGTATAATTCTTGATATCCTGTACAATGTCTGGTTTAACACTCAAACAGATGGAAATGGCACATCCCTGCTCCTGAAGAATGCCAGAAATTCTCAGAACTATCTCATTAAACAAAATTAGGCATGACACATTTTTTGTGATCCTCTCATTAATTCCTATTAATCTGGACACACCCATGAGTTTAGCAGATACTACATTTGATTAAGTGCAGCAAGAAAAATTAATGGGGTTTGTCTGCCACCGGCGAAGACGGTCGCTTTTGAAGGACCGCCAGCCCCGCCGCCTGTAGAGCCGCTCCGAGTGAGGGGAGCGGCTTGAAAACTCCTAAATCCTGAGGATTTGAGGAGAAGAGTGAAGCAAGAGGCAGGTCGAGCCCCTGTGAACCCCCAGAAGTCTGCTTCAACTTGCGGAGACTCCGGACGGCGTGGGACGACTCTGCCTGTCAGAGCAAGCCGGCTGCAGCAAACATTTAAATTGATGGAAAAATAACTTTGCTATAAAACAACCTCAACCCCTAAACCAAGAAACTGCAAGTATTTCTTTGTTTTTGAACTTCTGATTTGGGAAAAGGCTAGAGTGAGCGGAAACGGCTTGAAAAAAAATGGCGCCGTTCCAGCGTTAACGAGCTGAAAGGGAGAGTGATTTTGCAAAGTTATCTCAATAAGTTACATTGTAGCACTGCTTGTAGCAAGCGAACAGAGAAGTGTGGAAGAAAAAATTCCTTTTAAAATAAACCTGAGCTTGCTTCAGCTTATTCAATTTCTAATTTGATTAAATCTGGGGGACTTTTTCAAAGGACTTTGTGGAGGTGCAAAGGAAAAAAAAAAGACTTCCTTTTTTCAGAAAAGTTAATTTACGTGGCAGAATGGCTTCAAAGAAACAGGAAGGAAAGGCTGCAGGGGAGGGATCTCCCACTCACAAACCGGAACAGCAGCCCCCTCCCAGCCAGCAGAATGAGGGAAAGGATTTTGATGTTCAAAGTTTAAAAGATTTTATTACCCAGGCTCTGGATGATAAATTTCAAAAATCACAACAGGAAATGAAGAAGGAAATTAATGAATTTAAAGAGGCAATGAAAGAGAACTATGACAAGGTGTCTGATAAATTGTCAAATGTGGTTTCTGATTTGGCAGAAACCATTACTAAAGTGGATTCCAAATTGGAAGAATTCAAATCAGAAGTTAATGTTAAAATGAAGGATACTGATTTTAAAATTGCTGATGTGGATAATAAAGTGCAGAGAGTTGAAAATGAAATTACAATGATACAGTTTCGATCCATGGAATTCGCTATTAGGCTTCGAGGGATAAAAGAGAATGACAGGCAAGATTTGAGACAGATTTGTTCTGATGCCCTGGCTGTATTGTTAAAGATTGATCCAGCAGATGTGGTCTATAAAATAGACAAAATTTACAGAGTGAACTCATGGGTGGCTAGACAAAGAAAATTGCCCAGAGATGTGGTGATATACTTTACTGATAGAAAAATAAGAAATGATATTTTGCAAAGATCCTTTCTTTCCTCTGTGCAAGTGGAGGGAGCCCAAATTGGAGTCTACAAGGAATTACCACCTAAGATGTTAAAAGATCGAAAAGAGTATAGGTTCTTAGTGAATGAATTACAAAAGCAAGAAATACCATTCCGGTGGGATGCCCCAACTGGTATAATTTTGAAATATAATGGAGAGAGGCACCGATTGAATACTTTTCAGAAGGCGGAATATTTTTATTATAATATCCTTAAAGAAAGATCATCATCCCCACGTACATCTACAATGTTGGAGATAAAAAGTGATAAGGAAAAGCAATCTCAGCATGAGAAGGAACAACAGTCCAAGCAGATGGAACTAGTGGAAATGCAGGGTGCTGTAGGAGGAGGAGGCCTTATGGAGGAATCCCTGTTAGAACCTTCTTTAATTTTGTCAACACTCGAGGAAATAATCGCAGCAATTAAACAATTGAAAACAGCTAAAGCTCCTGGAACAGATGGACTGACTGCAGTGTATTATAAAACTTTACAAGCAGAAATGGTGGAACAACTTAGAGATCTATTTTGTAATATACAACAAGGGGGTAAAATACCCCCATCATGGAAATCAGCATATATTACTTTGATACCAAAAGAACAAGTAGGTCCTAAAAAACCGGAAAATTACAGACCAATATCTCTTTTAAATAATGACTATAAAATTTATGCAAAAGTATTAGCCAACAGATTGATGCCAGTAATGCATCAAGAGGTGATTCATGAGGACCAAGCGGGATTTATAGAGGGCAGATACATGAAGGACAATGTAAGGCAAGTTATAGATTTATTGGAATATCTTGAGAAGAATAAACAGATCTCTGCAGTGCTGGTTTTCTTGGATGCGGAGAAGGCCTTTGATAGAGTGGACTGGAATTTTCTACTAAAGACTTTAAGAAAAATGGGATTTGGAGACCAATTTATACAGGCGGTCTCAGCAATTTACCAAGAGCAAAAGGCACAGATTATTATTAACGGAAGTTTGACATCAGAGTTTAATATTGAAAAAGGGACCAGACAAGGCTGTCCGTTATCCCCATTGTTATTTATTTTAACACTAGAAGTCTTGTTGAACACAATACGGGATTCGAATAACTTGAAAGGTATAGTGATAAGGGAAGAGGATTACAGAATAAGGGCATTTGCAGATGATCTGGTTGTTACCCTAACACAGCCGATGGAATCAATAATCCAGATGAAAGACATTATACAAGATTATGGTACAGTATCAGGTTTTAGATTGAATCAGAAAAAAACTAAGATGATAGTTAAAAATATGACACAAGATCCACGACATAAACTTGAAAACAAGGCAGGTTTTGAGATAGTACCAAAGGTTAAATATCTAGGAGTTCAGGTTGCAGAATCAAATATTAAATTGTTTCAAAATAATTATGAAGTACTGTGGCGAGTTGTACAGAAAGATATGGAGACGTGGAAAAAACTGCAGCTGTCTTTACTTGGGAGAATAGCAGCAGTTAAGATGAACATTTTGCCAAGATTTCTTTTTTTGTTTCAAATGATTCCGGTGCTTAAAAGTGATAAACAACTGAAAGAGTGGCAAACTGGAGTGAATAAGTTTGTCTGGAATGAGAAAAAACCGAGAGTGAAATTGAAAATTATGCAAGATGTTCCAGAAAGGGGAGGTCTTAAACTTCCAAACCTATAGTTACAGGTGAAACTCGAAAAATTAGAATATTGTGCAAAAGTTCATTTATTTCAGTAATGCAACTTAAAAGGTGAAGCTAATATATGAGATAGACTCATTACATGCAAAGCGAGATAGTTCAAGCCTTGATTTGTCATAATTTTGATGATTATGGCTTACAGCTCATGAAAACCCCAAATTCACAATCTCAGAAAATTAGAATATTACATGAAATCAATAAAAGAAGGATTGTACATAGAACAATATCAGACCTCTGAAAAGTATAAGTATGCATATGTACTCAGTACTTGGTTTGGGCCCCTTTTGCATCAATTACTGCCTCAATGCGGCGTGGCATGAATGCTATCAGCCTGTGGCACTGCTGAGGTGTTATGGAAGACCAGGATGCTTCAATAGCGGCCTTCAGCTCTTCTGCATTGTTCGGTCTCATGTCTCTCATCTTTCTCTTGGCAATGCCCCATAGATTCTCTATGGGGTTCAGGTCAAGTGAGTTTGCTGGCCAATCAAGCACAGTAATCCCATGGTCATTGAACCAGGTTTTGGTACTTTTGGCAGTGTGGGCAGGTGCCAAGTCCTGCTGGAAAATGAAGTCAGCATCCCCATAAAGCTCGTCTGCGGAAGGAAGCATGAAGTGCTCCAAAATCTCCTGGTAGATGGCTGTGTTGACCCTGGACTTAATGAACCACAGTGGACCAACACCAGCAGATGACATGGCTCCCCAAATCAACACAGACTGTGGAAACTTCACACTGGACTTCAAGCATCTTGCAGTGTGTGCCTCTCCATTCTTCCTCCAGACTCTGGGTCCTTGGTTTCCAAATGAGATGCAAAAGTTACTCTCATCAGAAAAGAGGACTTTGGACCACTGAGCAACAGACCAGTTCTTTTTGTCTTTAGCCCAGGTAAGATGCTTCTGACATTGTTTGTTGTTCAGGAGTGGCTTAACAAGAGGAATATGATATCTGAAGCCGATGTCCAGATCCATCTGTGTGTGATGGCTCTTGATGCACTGACTCCAGCCTCAGTCCACTCCTTGTGAAAGTCCCCAACACTTTTGAATGGCCTTTTCCTGACAATCCTCTTCAGGCTGCGGTCATCCATGCTGCTTGTGCACCTTTTTCTTCCACACTTTTCCCTTCCACATAACTTTCTATTAATGTGCTTTGATACAGCACTTTGGGAACATCCAACTTCTTTTGCAATTACCTTTTGAAGCTTTCCCTCCTTATGGAGGGTGTCACTGATGGTTTTCTGCACAACTGTCAGGTCAGCAGTCTTTCCCATGATTGTGATTCCTACTGAACCAGACTGAGAGACCATTTAAAGGCTCATGAACCCTTTGCAGGTGTTATGGCTTAATTAGCTGATTAGAGTGGGACACTTTGAGCCTAGAATATTGAACCTTTTCACAATATTCTAATTTTCTGAGATTGTGAATTTGGGGTTTTCATGAGCTGTAAGCCATAATCATCAAAATTATGACAAATCAAGGCTTGAACTATCTCGCTTTGCATGTAATGAGTCTATCTCATATATTAGTTTCACCTTTTAAGTTGCATTACTGAAATAAATAAACTTTTGCACGATATTCTAATTTTTCGAGTTTCACCTGTATATTATGAAGCAGCAGCTTTGACCTTAGCAAGTGATTGGTTTGGAAGGAAAAAGACTGGAATACTGAATATCGAAAGTTTTGATCTTGAATTTGGATGGCATGCTTACTTATTTTATGACAATAAAGTGGATAAAGTATTCAAAAGCCATATACTTAGAGACTCTTTGATGAGAGTTTGGAAGAAGCACCGATTCAAATGGGATTATAAAATACCGCTATGGCTGGATCTTGGTCATACTTTGTGGAATACAAATATAATGTCACTCGGGGGGGTTTTATATAAAGAGGTTCTTTTTACAGATGCGGGCAGATGGCAGCTGAAGACATTACAGACACTGTTGGATGAAGGGTTTAATTTAACTTGGTTACAATATAATCAATTACAATTGAGATGGAAAGAGGACCAAAAAACTGGTATTATGTTGCATGAGGAAGAATTGGTTAGACATATAAGAGAGAAAGGTCCAATGCATATTAAAAGGCTTTATAATGTATTGTTAGAAAGAGATTCAGAAACGGAATTAGTTAAAGATTGTATGATTAAGTGGGCACAGAATTTTGAAGAACCAGTGATGCTGGAAACTTGGGAAAAAATTTGGGTTCAGAATGTTAAATTTACACAGTCGCAAAACCTGAGAGAAAATTTTTATAAAATGTTTTATAGATGGCATTTAGATCCTAAAAAGTTGTCATGTATGTACCCTAATGTTCAGCCAAAATGTTGGAGATGTGAATGTTTAGATGCTACGTATTATCATGTTTGGTGGACCTGCAGGAAAGTTAAGGCTTTTTGGATAAAAATTTGGTGGGTCATGCAGAATGTTTTGAGGAAAAAAATTCAATTTTCTCCACAGTTGTTTTTATTGGGTATAGTTAAGGGTTTTACACGGGGTGAGATAAAACTGATATTATATATGATAACAGCAGCAAGATTGTTGATAGGTAAATATTGGAAGAATGAAGCTTTACCCACTATCGAGGAATGGACTTTGAAGATGGCTAGTTTTGCAGAGATGGCGAAGATTTCAGCATATTTAAAAGACTGTTCACAAGAGACTTATGAATGGGAATGGAAAAGGTGGATAGAATATGTTCAGAACAAATACCAAACTAGAAAGTATCAAATAGCTTTTATTTGAAAATAATGTATTAGAAATATTTTAATGTAAAGAGACAAAGAGGAAAAATTATACAGGGGGAGGGATGGGTTCAAGCTTATATATTAGTGTTACTAGTTATAAGTACATAATAGGGAAGTCTGGGGGGGGAGGGTTAGGGAGGGTTAGGGAGGGTTTGGGGAGGGAGGTGGGGGGGTGAAAAAAGGGGTGAAAATGTAATTGTAAAACTTTTGCAATAAAAAAAAAAAAAGAAAGGGATTCGGAAACTGAATTAGTTAAAGACTGTATGATTAAGTGGGCACAAAATTTTGAAGAACCAGTGATGTTGGAAACATGGGAAAAAATTTGGGTTCAGAATGTTAAATTTACACAGTCGCAGAATTTGAGGGAAAACTTTTACAAAATGTTTTATAGATGGCATTTAGATCCTAAGAAATTGTCGTGTATGTACCCTAATGTTCAGCCAAAATGTTGGAGGTGTGATTGTACAGATGCTACATATTATCATATCTGGTGGACCTGTAAGAAAGTTAAGGTTTTTTGGATAAAAATTTGGTGGGTCATGCAGAATGTTTTAAAGAAAAAAATTCAATTTTCTCCACAATTGTTTCTATTGGGTATAGCTAAGGGTTTTACAGTGGATGAAACAAAGTTGATTTTGTATATGATTACAGCAGCGAGATTGTTGATAGGCAAATATTGGAAAAATGAAGCTTTGCCCACTGTAGAAGAATGGACTTTGAAGATGGCCAGTTTCGCTGAGATGGCGAAGATTTCAGCATATTTAAAAGATCGCTCACAAGAGACTTATGAATGTGAATGGAAAAAGTGGATAGATTATGTGCAGAACAAATATCAAACTAGGAAGTATCAAATAGCTTTTCATTGAGAGTATTATATTATATTAAGATAGAAATATTTGAACTATGTGAAGATGAAAAATGATATGGGGGTTGGCGGGGCTCAAGGTTTTTATATAAAGGGATAATGATGGGGTATATTCTATGGAAGTCCGGGGGGGAGGGGAGGGTTAGGGGGGGTTAGGGAGGGGGGGTTGGGGAGTCTGGGCTGGGTTAGGGGGGTGAAAATGGGGTGAAAATGTAATTGTAAAACTTTTACAATAAAAAAAAAAATTAATTAGACCACCTTGGATATTAACTTTAGTCTTTTGTAGAAACCCGAAACCAAAAGTAAAAAACCAAATTGAAATCTAGATTTTATTGTTCACAAACACTGGAGATATAGATGAAGATTATAGTGATATATTGTAGACTTTGTGTTATAAAAAGTTTTGGTTGATCTTTTAAGAATATGATATATAAATATGGGTATTGATGTGTTTGTCAGCTCACCATGTTGAAATAATTGTACCAAAACAAAATAAGTACATCTACTGCATTATTGTTTTTCTAATCAAAGCCAGCAGTTGAATTAATAAATTCATTAGCAACAAGCCTGCTTTATTATCTCATTCATACAGCTAGCTAATACAAGAGATTAGTTGAACTTGACAACAATTCCCAAAACAAGGAACAAAAAGAAATGTATTAAGAAGTAATAAACAGCAAAGAAAACTAATCAGTATAAGAAGAAGGATGCTTTCAGTAATTCTGAAACTCATATATTAAAAAGATGTGTATAACAAAAAGGGGAGAAATGGTTTCTCTAGTATTTATCTGCCAAAAAAAAATCCTTTTTTTTAATCAAGTATATTAGAAAAGAAGAAATAATGTCAATCAGGAAAATTTGCTAGCAAGGGGATGGAATAAATATTAGATGATTTCTATGATAGTTTTTAATGAGTGGCTTTATTACGTTTCCATGATCCTGAAAAGACTACCATTATGAAATTAGAATCCCTTCCGTTAGTCTCCATCTGCTTTCTAAGTCTACAAAATGCCAAATATATATTCTATAAACCAAATATTTTTAAGATCTGATTATTTTTACATTATAGTGATAGCACATAATATTTATAACTTAAGTTAACTTAAGAGAATTAGAACTAGAGAATACATAAATATGGCTAAGCAACTATGTGCAGGGTTTATTGGAGAAGTATGGTAACAATGCATGGTGTCAGCATTCCAGCAAAAAACCCCTCTCCAAGTAAAGACACGGAAGCAAGCATTTTCTAAAGTCCTCTTTACTAGAATAGGCAAACTGGCACATCTGGGAAATCCCAAATCTGAAAAGCCCGGGCTTTCCTTCAGTAATTCAAAGCTCCCAAAACCATCCCATTTCTCCCCAGTCGGCCACATGCTCCAATCAACGTCCATTCCACCTCGACTCAGCCCCTGACCTTGACTTATGTCTACTAATTCTCCTCTCCTAAATCCCCCCTCCTACTTTCCCACACACGAGGAGATGGCAGCATTGAAGCTTCCGGCCTAATATGGCTTCCAAGACTGACAAAGACCTTCCAAGACTGGCAAAGACCTTATCTTTGCCTCTAGAAATATGTAAATTCTCAGTGGTTCTAGAATCTCTTCCCTACCACAAATGTCAAACATTGGTGGCAGTTTCTCTATTTTTTGAGAAGAAAAATATCCCCCACACACCACATACCCCCTCCCCCTCACACATGTAGGCTTAACAGGCTCTTAACAGTTTCAAAAAACAACAACTCCATATTCCCAAGAAATCAAAAAAAATCCTTTATCAATCTAATGTGTGCCAAGACTCACTAACTGTACACATCATTCTATCCACCGCTATCCAGACTACCTAAATCTGTGTTAGATTTGATTATGGGACAAGAAGACAACAACTATGCTCTTTCATTGTTATAAAAAAAAGACAACTAAATTCATGTTAAATCCAATTGTGTTGATTCCTGATAAGTACAGCCTGTTTCCTGTGTCTATTTATAATAAGGTAATGGATAGGGACCTAAGACAAAGTGCAGATTGAAATATGGCAATTGTCAATTTAGTCAATTTAGCTATCTCTGCTAACTCCACCAACTTTTGTTGTACAATGTACCATTGTAGGAATCAAAGTGTCATTCCATTTTTCTGCATAAAGTAATCTTGCTGCCATCAACATACAGTGCATTCAGATAGTATTCAGACCCCCTTCACTTTTGTCAATTTTGTTATGCTGCAGCCTGATTCAACAGTAGTTGAAATTCATTTTTCTCATTAATCTACACTCAGTACCCCATGATGACAAAGTACCCCATGATGACAAAGTGAAAACAGAATTTTAGAAATGTCTGTAAATTTATTAAAAAGGAAAAACTGAAACATCACATTGGCATAAGTAGTCAGATCCTTTGCAAGAACACTTGAAATTTAGCTCAGCACCTCCCACTTCTCTTGATCCTTGCTGACATGTTTCTACATCTTGATTGGAGTCAAGGTGTTAGAAACTGTGGTAAAATTAAATTGATTGGACATGATTTGGCCTCTATAGAAGGCCTCAATGCATACTGTAGCAGAGCAAAAGCCATGAGGTCAAAGGAAGCCTCTCTTCAGTGCAAAACACAGAAAGCCCCCTTGGACTTTGCAAAGAAAGCACCTGAAGGACTCTCAGACTGTGAGAAAGAAGATTATCTGGTCTGTTGAAACCAAGATTGAACTGTTTGGCCTCAATTCTAAACATTATGTCTGGAGGAAACCAGGCACCACTCATCACTTGCCCAATATCCTCCCAACAGTGAAGCATCATGCTGTGGGGGTGCTTTTCAGCAGCAGAGACTGGGAGACTGGTCAGGATTGAGGGAAAGCTAAATGGAGCTGTGATGACCTGGGGCGTGGCATGAAAGCAAAACAACCAGGGAACAGGTCTAATTCCCCTTTATAGCTCCAACTGTGCCTCCAAACATTCAATACAAGTCCTGGTGCAAAGCTCTCACATGCACCTTCAGAAGCCTCTGGCTGCAAGTAGTCCAGTAAGCCAGGTTAACCAAAGAGCAACCAGGGCCAGCAGTCCAATAAGCCAGGCTAGCCCAAATATTAACAAGGGCCAGCAGTCCAATAAGTTAGCTAAACAGTAGCCAGAGCAAGAAGTTCAGCGAAGCAAGCAAACTGGCAAGCCCCACAATACAGAGTACAGCAATCTCCAGGCTTTGGAAAGTGCACACGAGGCTCCACAGATTCAACGCTTGTTCCCGATAAATGCCCCTCCCACTGACACCTCCTTACATCTCAGTTCCCAGGTGTGCCTTGCAAAAGGGGGTGGGGCACTCTCTTCCCTCGTAGCCGGCTCAATCTGCCATTTCTCTTCCCTCCTTGCTCACAGATCAGGAGGAGGTAGTCCTTGCTTTTCTCCTGAGCTCTCCCTGTCTGTAGGCCTTACTAATTCAGAAAAGCCTTGCCTGGACTGACTCTGCCCTTCCCCCGTTTCCTCCAAGGCCAACGGAACTGGCCTCTCAATCTCTGCCATTCCTGTTCCAGCTCAACTTCCCCTGCAGATTCAGACTCCAACAGGGGCATGACAGAAGCAAAGTACAGGGATATTGTCAATTGAAACTTGTTCCATAGTGCTCAGGACCTCAGACTATCCAACACGACAATGAACCTAAGCACACAACCAAGACAAGACAGGAATGGCTTAGGGACAACTCTGTGAATGTCCTGGAGTGGCCCAGACAGAGCCCTGACTTGAACCCTATTGAACATCTCTGCAGGGACCTGAAAATGGCTGCCCACTGATGGTTGTCATCCAACCTGACTGTGTTTGAGAGGAGAGCAAGGAAGAATGGCAGAAAATCCCCCAATCCAGGTGTGCAAAGCTTGTCGCATCATATCCAAAAAGACTCGAGGCTATAATTGCTGCTGAAGGTACAAAGAACTGAGTGAAGGGTCTGAATAGTTATGCTAATGTGATATTTCAATTTTTTTCTTTTTAATAAATTTACAGACATTTCTAAAATTCTGTTTTCACTTTAGTGATATGGAGTAGTGAGTGTAGATTAATGAGAAAAAAAAAAACTTCAATAACTGTAGAATCAGGATGCATCATTCCAAAATTGACAAAACTGAAGGGGGTCCGAATACTTTCTGAATGCACTGTATATTATATCAAATTTATATATATCCCATTTTCCCCCAAGTCCTTTTTCATTAAACCCAAAAGAAAAGTTTCTTGTTTTATCTTTATCTATACACTTTAAGAACTTTCTGTTTTTCATTAGGATATGAATCCTACTCGAATATTTCTTTGCTTTATCACAGGTTCACTATAAATGATAAAAAGTCCCTTTTTACATTTTAGTTCCAACATCCATTTGAAATACCTTTATACATTCTTGACAACCTGTCTGGTGTTAAATACCAGCGATACATCATCTTATAACATTTTTCTTTTAAATTGTAATTTGGTAAACCCAAATTACAATTTAAAAGAAAATCTGGTAAAACCCAATCTGGAAAACCAAATCCAAGGAGGCATCTTCGTAAAAAACCTTGTTTCATATCTATTCCAAACTCTTAGAATGGCACCTCTAACATTGTGGTTGTTAAAATCAACATTTACTTTAACCTTGTCATACCATAAAATCTTAATTCATGACCTTCTAGATCAAGTAGCCTCTTATTCTGAGGTTCACCCACTCTTTTAAACGGACCAAACAACTTGCATCAAAATACAATTTCCAATCTGGTAAACCCATTCCCCCCTTTTTCCTTATTATCTTGTGATGGTTTATATCTAATTCTTGGATTTTTTCCCTTGCCATATATACTGAGAAATATCTATCTGTCATTGTTTAAATGATTAAACACGTCTAGAAGCTTGAATAGTGGAAATCACCCACCCTGAGAGATTGTCCTTCCTTAGGAGGATCCTCTCAAGTGCCAGATGGTCAACTGGAGCCACTGTGGCTCTGGGTGCAGTATGACCCCCTGGCTGAGAAAGATCCTGTCCCTGGGAATCCTCCAGGGACGGGCAACAGACAGGCTCACCAGATCCGTGTACCAGGGCCAGCGAGGCCAGTGTGGGACGACTAGCAGGACCTCTGCTCTCTCCGCTAACATCTTGCGAATTACCTGTGGGATAAGCGGAAGGGGTGGAAAGGCGTAGAGCAGGCCCTGAGGCCAGGGACAGCAGAGAGCATTGCAACCCTCGGCCCCGGGGCACGGAAAACGGGCAAAGAATCAAGGTAATTGAGTGTTGGTCGGGTGCACAAACCGGGCATCCAAATCAGCAGGACAACTCGCGGAAGAGCAAAGGATGAAGATGCCACTCTGCGTGATCTATCTGCGTCCTGCTCAACCAATCTGCTTGGATATTGGTGGACCCGGAGATGTGTTCCGCCGTCAGAGAGATCGTGTGCTCTGCCCAGGTTAGCAGTTTGGTTGACTACTCCATGAGTGGCATGGACCGAGTGCCGCCTTCACAGTTCATGTGTGCTTTTGTGGTCGTGTTGTCCATTAGGACTAGCATGTGTTGGCCTGCTACGGAGGAGCAGAAGTGGTTTAGGGCAAGCTGGATTGCCCGTAGCTCCAGACAGTTGATGTCATTGAGCAACTCCGTCGGAGACCAACGACCCTGGGTTACTCAGGAGTGAAGATGGGCGGCCCACCCGAGCAGGCTCGCATCCATTGAGAGTCACGCATTAAGGGTCTTGAAACAGACATCCGTTGTGCATGGCCCTTGAGGTCCACCAGTGAAGGGACAGAAGTACAGTCGCCGGGAGCTGAATCCGCGCCCTGGAGTTGCTGCTGTTCTCTGGTACGGTAGAAGGTACCACTGCAACAGACGGGAATGAAATCTCACCCAAGGGATGATAGTGATGCACGAGATCATTTTCCCAAGCAACTGCGACAGGAGGATCAGTGGCACAGTCCAGAGCGAGAGAACCTGGAGCACCAAGGAATTGATGCTGAGGTGGCGATCCGGAGACAAAAAAACCTTGCCCTGAACAGAATCTATCACTGCACCCAGGTGGAGTATGCGAATGGTTGGATGAAGCTGGCTTTTCTCCAGGTTCAGGGAAAAGCAGTGTAGTTGCACGGTCTGGCGCACCATGACAAGATCCCGCAAGGCTTGGTCAATAAAGGATGACAAGATTAGAATGTCATCCAAGTAACAGAGCACTCTGATGGGAATCTGCCTGAGGGAGGCCACCACTGTTGCCAGTAATTTTGTGAAGGTCCTGGGGGCCGATGACAGGCTGAATGGCCTGTCGTCGTATTGGAAATGCCGATTGTATTGGAAATGCCGATTGGCATACGCAAAATGCAGGAACCTTTGGTGTGATGTCCGAATTGGAATGTGAAGATAGGTCTCTTTGAGGTCTATTGAAGTCATCAGATCCCCCGTGTCTTATGCAACCCAATATCAACTTGCGGGATTGCATTTTGAATTGGTGGTACACAATAAGTTTGTTCAGTTCCTTGAGGTCTAAGATCCCTCACCAGTCCCCTGAACTTTTGGTCACCAGGAAAAAGATGGAGTGGAAGCCGGTCCCTTGTTGTTCTGTGGGAACCGGCTCTATGGCACAGATGTCCAGGAAGTGTTGGATTTCTGCGTTCATCAACCTCCTCTTCTCTGGGTTGGCCGAAACCGGGCATTGAATGAATCGGTTGGGAGGGCTGGAGCGGAATTCTAAGGTGAGTCCCAGCCTCACTGTTTGGAGGACACAGGCGTCCGTCGTGGACAATTCCCATTGGCTTTGGAAATGCCGGAGTCGACCGCTAATGGGAGAAATAGATAGGCAGTCACTTGCCTCTTCTGAAGGGCTTATTGCCTGATCCTCTGAACGGGCGCTTGGCTGGGGGCTGGCGCCTACCTCTGTCTCGAAAGGTAGACCTGTCGGAGGGTCTGATGAACCCCTGGGCATAGGGTCGGCTAGTATAGGACCCACTGGGTCCGGTCTCAGTCCGAAAGGGCTGCCGTGGAGTATAAGGCGTGTACCGACGATCAGCCCATCTGTATGAAGAAGGCATTACTTTTCGTTTATCTTTGTCCTTCACCAATATTGGGTCTAAAGCTTTGCCAAACAGATTGGATCCCTTGTATGGAGCCGATGCCAGCTTCCACTTGGATTTAATATCCGCCCTCCAAGGGCACAACCAAAGGAGGTAGCGAGAAGTTACCGTTGAAGTTAGGGCTCGGGAAGCAAACTTTGCAGTGTCCAAAGATGCGTCAGCAGAGTATTCCGTGGCCACCACCAATTTATTAATGTCCTGATGGAGCCATGTATCCTTGGGAGGAATACGGTCCTGCAGCTGGCGTAGCCAAATTAACGAGGCACGATTGAAGAAGGACATCGATGTAGCTGCTTTAATAGCCCAAGCTGCTGCTTGGTGTGTTTTGCAGAAAGTGAGTTCCGCCTTTCTGTCCTCCGTACATAGGCCATCAGTGATGTCATTGGATAACAAGGTGGACGATGTCAAATACAAAACCGGGACATCCACTAAAGGCAGTTGAAGTAAGTCCTGAAGATTGGGGGCTGAACAGTAAAGCTTCTTGTCCAGACCGTTCGATGCAGCTAGGGAGCCTGGAATGCCCCACGGATGTTGGACGACCTCAGAGAAAAGTTGCGGACAGAGAATAAACTCCTGCTCTGCTTTTGGCACTGTAAACAGCTCATCATGCAGGCGAGAAGCATCTTACGTGTCAGACTGACCTTCCGAGGACACCAGATTAGTCGTTACCTTGGCCTTATGCAATAAGGACTTAAAAAGGGATGCACAGAAGAGCTGTGTAAGAGGTGATCTGTCCGGTAAGAGGCCCTTGTCATCTAAGAACTCCATCTCCCGGTGGTCCTCCTCATCCCACAAGGAATCCTTGCTATGGACAGAATCCTGGATGGCAGTGTAATCTGGATGGCGGTCCACATGTATCAGGGCATGCGAATAAGAAGCTGTCTGCAAGGCAGAAGGGTGAGTGCCATGATGAGCTCCAGCCGCTATAAATTTAGAGATTGTCTCTGTAACCAGAGTCTGGATATCAAAAGGCAGACTCGGCTGTATCCCATCCCCCGTGCGGAGCCTTGCAGCAGTGGGGGTAAATATAGCTTCTGGAGCAGCGCGTCCAACAAACAGTTGGGAGGAAGCTGAAGCCCCAGAACGAACCTGTCTAGACACTGGGTCTGCGTGGGAGCATGCAACCACATCACACTGTGACACGGCCACTTCAGAATTTCGACCCTGGGGATTCATCTGACGAGATCTGAGGGCCTGAGGTGGAACCCTAGGCCACTGCTTCAGATGTGGCTGATGGTTGATGGCCAGAGGTCTGGGCCTTATGCTGAGCCAAGGAGAATTGCCTTTCCAAGGCCCTATTTCTCCGCTGTGTATCCTTCTCATTGGCCGACAAATGTTTGGAGGCCCGGGAAGTAGACGGCTCAGACCTGCTAGAAGCATGCTTAGTGTGTGTCTTACTCCCTTTGGGTGCAGGCTTCGCATGCACAATGGGCTTGCGGGGGCTGCAGGTTTGTTCCAAGTCTGATGACAGCTCCGAGTCAGCCATGGTATGAAGCCATTTAGACAATAACACAGGCCAGTCAGGCCAGTAAGGGAAGCTGGAAAGGCAAGTAAATGGCATGATTTTTTTTTTTAGGACAGGTGGGGTGTGTGTGCAAGTAATTATGTCTTCAGCTCAGACTCCAATCTAAATCCCCAATGCACAGTGCCTGGATCTGACGACAGGTAAGTTGGGCTGCTATAAAATGTCTGCCTGACAATAGAAGAGGCAAGGAAAGTCCGTGGTCGAAAACGCTGTGTCAGGTTTCGATGCTATCTCAAAATAAATGAATTTCCAAACTGCCGATCTTTGAGGAAATTTTCTCTTTATTGAGCATAGTGATCTGTCCCTGGCTCTTTCATGGTCAGCACTGAGCTTTGCCCCTCAAGCCCTCCCTTTCCGATCCCCAATTCTCTACGTCTCATTGGCTATCTTCCAAGCCACTCTCCTCATCCCATCTCCATCAGATCACAGGAATGTCTCCCCTCCTCCCATCTCCGAGGAAACAGAATCTTCAAAGGAATTAAGTAGTCAAAAGTTCAAGCTTCTCCTCTCTTTTCATATATCAGCGCTGGAACGCTGACATCCGGCCCCTCCCCCTTCATTTTCCCAGTGAGGCCTGCACGAGACAAACAACAAGTTTAGTACCATTACCCCGTCTGAGGGTGTGTCAGGCGGTCAGCTTGGATGTTCGTGCTCTTCACCCAGGAAGCTTCTGACAAGGGGTAACCCTTCCACTAAATTAAGTATTGGAGGCGCCCTCTGTGCCACCTCGAATCAAGAATTCGCTGTACTTCATACTGAGTGTGGCCCCCAATGATCAAGGGCCCCGGGGGATCATGTGGGACCGACCTTAAAGTTGAGCCCACCACAGGCTTCAGGAGACTACTGTGAAAAATGGGGTGTATCTTTCCTAGTAACCGGGGCAACTGCAATTGTACTATGACCGGGTTGATTATTTTTACTATAGGAAATGGTCCTATAAATTTCGGGCCCAGCTTCCTGGTCGGGAGCCTGAGTCTTAAATACTTGGTGGAGAGGTAGACTTTCTCTCCTACTCGGAACGGTCTTTGGGGGGCTCGGTGCTTATCTGCTTGTTTCTTATAAGACTGTGCCGCCTTGCCTAATGCCTTCTTGACGTTCTCCCAGGTTTCTCTCAGCGTTGCCATCCAATCGGTAAAGCTAACTGAAGAAGGGGGTTCCCTTGGGTACTCTGGCATGGGGACGAAATCCATACCCCTCACTATCTTAAATGGGGTTAATCCTGTGCTACTGTGGACAGCATTGTTATATGCGACCTCCACAAAGGATAGGAGGTCCGCCCAGTTCGATTGTTGGTAGTCAACGTAGCACCTCAGGTACCGCTCTATCATGGCATTCAATCTCTCCGCCCCCCCCCCATTGGTGCTCGGGTGAAACGCTGAGCTGAGGCCTTGGGATGATCCTATGGATCGGAAGAATTCCCTCCAAAATTTCGCTGTAAACTGGACACCTCGATCGGAGATGATTCTTCTGGGTACTTCGTGCAGGCAGTAGATGTGTTTCACGAACAGTTTGGCCAACTGGCAGGCTGAGGGTAGTCCGCTGCAGGGTACGAAATGTGCTTTTTGGAGAATAAGTCTGTTACAGTCCAGATCACTGTGTTTCCGCCACTCCTTGGCAGCTCTACTATGAAGCCCACAGCAATCTCCTCCCATGGCCTTAACGGTTCAGCCACTGGCTGAAGCAGCCTGGGAGGTTTTCCTGGTCGGGTTTTCATTGTGGCACAGATGGTACAACTTTTTACATAGCTGTCTACGTCTTTTCTCATGTAGGGCCACCAAAACTGTCTCCGTGCTAAATGCAGAGTCTTTAGGAAACTGAAATGCCCCGCTGGTTTAACGTCGTGACTCCTCTTTAGGACCAGGGTGCGTAGAGTCTCTGGGACATAAAGTTTCATCCCTTTCCATGCTAGGTCGTCCCTTTTTGTCAAGAGATGTTGATTGTCTCGGAACCAGGGGTCCGCCAATGTTTCTGCTTTGAGCCTTGTCATCAGGTCACTTGCTGGTTGGCTCTGCTGGTCGCGATGCTGGCGTCTGGTGGTTACCTGACCCACTCCTTGAGGAGAGGGGATGATGGCATTCACCATCTGCTCCCGTTCACTGTTGTATTGGAGCATTCGGGAGAGAGCATCGGCCAGAAAGTTCTTCCCCCCTGGGATGTGCTTCAGCTCGAAGTTGAAACGACTGAAGTATTGGGCCCACCGGACTTGCCTGGGCGATAACTTCTGTGGGGTCCTAAGGGCCTCCAGGTTTTTATGGTCAGTCCAAACCTCAAATGGTCTCTGGCCTCCTTCTAGCAGATGTCGCCAGGTCAACAGCTCCCACCTCACTGCGAACGCTTCCTTTTCCCACGCCACCCATCGTCTGTGTCGGTGAGTTTACGGATGTGTAGGCACAGGGATGTAGGTCCCCTTGGCTATTCTTTTGGAGTAGGACAGCCCCCACGTCACTGGCATCTGCTTGGATGACGAAGGGTTGCTCGGGGTCAGGGTGCTTCAGGACTGGTTCTTTTGCAAACATTTCTTTTAGTGTCTCGAATGCCTGTTGGCAGGCCAGGTCCCACTGTAGAGGCTGTCCCGGGTGGGGTTTTGTTGCCGGAGTCCCTGTTTTTAGGAGGTCCATCAGAGGTTTGGCAATTCTTGCAAAGGAGAGGATGAATTGCCTGTAGAAGTTCGCGAACCCCAGGAAGCTTTGCAGTTGTCTTTGGGTGCAAGGGGGTCGCCAGTCTAGGACTGATTGTACTTTGGCTGGGGCCATTTCTATCCCCTCGCTTGACACTCGGTAACCTAAGTAGTCTAGCCGCAACTGGTGGAACTCGCATTTTGATAGTTTGACATAGAGGTTCGCCTTCAGTTTTTCCAGCACTTTGCGGACGAGGGATATGTGTTCTTCTATGGTTTCTGTGTAAATGAGAATGTCATCTAGGTAGACGAGGACTCCCTTATAGAGGTGGTCGTGTAGGACCTCATTTATGAATTGCATGAACACCGCTGGGGCCCCCTGTAGCCCAAATGGCATCACCTTAAATTGGAAACTCCCTAGTTGGCAGTTGAATGCTGTCTTCCACTCGTCCCCTTCCCTGATGCGTATTCGGTAGTAGGCTTCGCGAAGGTCTAGTTTGGTGAAAACTTTCCCTTTGGCCAGGTGGGCTAGCATGTCTTTCATTGGGGGAGGGATATAAGTTGTGTACGCAGACAGCGTTGATACCCCTAAAATCAACTACTAGGTGCATAGAGCCGTCTTTCTTCTCTTTGAAAAGGACCAGTGCTGCGACTCGCGGTTTGGCTGGCTAAATGAAACCCCTTTGTAGGTTCTTGTCTATGTAGTTTCGCATTTCTTGCATTTCACAGGGCGTCATGGCATACAATTTAGGTTTAGATATTTCGCCCCAGGGATGATTTCGATGGTGCAGTCGGCATCGCGGTGGGGGGTAGGACGTCACACTCGGCCTCGCTAAACACCTCTGCAAGGTCTTGGTAGTCTTTTGGGATCTGTTCTTCTTCATGGGAGCTGTTGGATGTGGGCCCCAGGTGCTTCGCAATACCCTTTGGGAGGGGCCCTTGTGTCGGCGTCATCTTCTTTTGTTCAGGTGGGAAAAGTTGGGGCTCGTGTGTGGGGGGGGCGTCTCTCCTGGTTGGAGCAGCAGAGGTTGGGGCCCCTTTACTATCCTCAATCTGTAGGTTCCCTCTTGCCACCAGATGATTGGGCCCACTTGTCTAGCCAGGAAAGTCCCAGTATGACTGGATCGGTCATCTTGGGGGCTATTATGAACCGAATTGTCTCCCAGTGATCCCCTAGCTCCAGCTTCACTGGCTCGGTCAGGTGCGTGGCATAAGCCCCGCCTACTAGGGTCCCATCAACTTGCTCAAATCGAATTGGGTGGTTGAGCTTCTTAGCTCGGATCCCCAATTTTAGGACTGTGGGTAGATTAATCAGGCACCTAGTGCAGCCCGAATCTATCAGGGCTTGGAAAGTCCCTTGGGTCCTTGTTTTTGGGGCTGTTAGGCGTATGGGGAAAAGGAAAGGGTGGATGGGTCCACTCACCATTGGGTCGTCTTCACCATCATCCTCACTGTCATACGAGTCGGGAGATTGATCTCCATCATCTGGGACTCTCCTTGCTTCGGTCAGGTGGGCAAAGACCTCTGTGCCTGGGGGAGATTTCGTGGCGCATCGGTGGCGTGCTTGGGATCCCATTCCGGTCGTGCCTTTAGCCGTGGGTTTGGCCTCAGCCCCGAGGTTCCACACGCTGCTGCCAGATGGCCTGTTCCCCCACATCTGTAGCACCTCAATAGGTTCCGCGGAACAAAGGGCCGTAGGCCGTAGTGCCTCATCTGGTATGTGGTCTCGGGTCCGATTGGTATCTCTTCTTGACCTCTGGTTACTTTAGCATATTGTTGGCGTGCAGCCCCCTCTCAATTTACATCACCACCCGGAACCATTCGGGGAGTCGGTTCGGGATGTCCCAATAAGCGGTCACTTGGGCGATTCGCTTATTTAGGCTTGTTCTGAAGAAATACACCAGTAGTCACTCTGGTAGGGGAGGTAAGGTGCCAACGACTCTTCTGAATTCACGAATGTGCTCCTTGATGGGCTTCCCTTTCTGCATTAGGTTTCTGTGTTCGTCTTCCACATAGGGGTCCTCCCTTGCCTCCTCGAACCTAGCCCGTAGTAGTTGCAAGAAACATCTGCATCTTGCAGTTGGGGGGCCCTATTCTTGTAGAGGGCTGCTGACCAGCTCCTTGCTTCTCCCTCCAGCCCTTCTGAAATGGCACTGACTAGGGCTCTGGGGAATGGATAGAGGTGTCCATAGCGCTCGATGTAGATCTCAGCTGCGTCGAGGAACTGCGCTACCTGGTCTGGATCCCCATCGAACTTCCCTCTGAACCGGGGTGGCTCAGCCCTCGGTGGCCCCTCCTCCCATTGCGGGGCTCTGTGAGCCTGCCTAGGGTGCTGTTGGACTTCCTCATCTCTCATTCGGGGGTGGGGGGGGCGATGTCCTGCTTAGGCTGGTGTGCTTGCTGGGCAGAGGGGGAACCCATGGATGTACACTGGGACTTTCTTTCCTTCTGGTGTGGGAGGGGGGAGGCTGCGCTCCCGTCTATGGTGACTCAGTTCAACAGGCTCAGCTGGCCTCCCCCTCTCCTTGGGCCTGCAGGGTGGTCCCTCCCCCAGTCGGACGGCACGGTCAAAATCTTCCTTCAATTTCTCCATGGGGCTCTCGAGTGGCAGCTTTGAAGCTTTTTGCTGTCTGGCTTGTTGCCAGTCCCATAACCAGTCCGCCCTTCCCAATTCACTCAGACAGAGGCTTCCCCTTACCTTTTGCATCAGGAAAGGGGAACTCAACTTCTGCAGATTTTGGCAAAGTCCACCAAGGTTCATCATTTTTTCTTCTCTTGGCTTGGAGCACAATCATCTGACCTTGGTAATTCTGCGGCAGTGGTGGAGGAAGGGGGGGTTGCAGCTTTGCTGGAGGAGGGGGGGTGTTGAGGCCCCATTACATCCAAGCTGGCTGGAGTAGGGAGGGGGGGCTGGTTCGCAGCCACTTGAAGTAAGCTTTCAGTAGAGAGTTGGCTTTCTGCCATGGCTTTGGAACCCTGGCGCCACTCCGTCCAAACATCTGGCAGGGAGCTGGAGGGTTGGAGGTTTGCCAGTTTGGCTTGGAAAGTTCTGAGTCCTGATTGTCTGTCAGGTTTCGATGCTATCTCAAAATAAAAGAATTTCCAAACTGCTGATCTTTGAGGAAATTTTCTCTTTATTGAGCATAGTGATCTGTCCCTGGCTCTTTTGAGGTCAGCACTGAGCTTTGCCCCCCAAGCCCTCCCTTTCCGATCCCCAATTCTCTATGTCTCATTGGCTATCTTCCAAGCCACTCTCCTCATCCCATCTCCATCAGATCACAGGAATGTCCCCCCTCCTCCCATCTCCAAGGAAACAGAATCTTGAAAGGAATTAAGTAGGCAAAAGTTCAAGCTTTTCCTCTTTTTTCATATGTCAGCGCTGGAATGCTGACACACTGGCTGACAAAGGCACTGGAATAGAAAACTATCCCCCGCGCGCCGCTTCGCTAATGCCTCCCAAGGAGGTGACAGGAACCCAATCTGTCCACTCTGTCACTGCGGCTCGACGAGTCTACCATAATATAGGCGGGAAAATGCTTTGCTCCTCAGCACCTCCACCACCAACCTTGAAGAATCAAAATGGCATGCAAGCAGGAAACCGTTCTGCAGCGCCTTCGTTGTCAGCCGAAACAACTCAATCTGGTGTGAGAGTGAGATATTGTTCTCTAGTACCTTTGCGGTTGAGCCAGGGTGCGCGAACACTTTCAAAATGCTCCCAGCGCAGCGAAGCCAGAAATAATCCTCAGAGTATGCCCTGTGTGCTGGCAGTGACTCTGGAGCCGCCCATGAGAGAATGGGAGCTGATTTTTCATCATATCTCCAACAACTTCCTTTTTTCTCAAAATTAAAATCTATTTTCATCGTAACTTCTGCATGATCAGAATCCTTAAAAATTCCCACATCTATCTTATCCACATTATTCAACAAATCTTTAGAAACTAAGATATAGTCAATTCTTGAATATGTATTATGTATCTTAGAGTAAAAAGTGTATGATGAAAAACTGTATAAAAATGAGGAGGATAAAAAATGGATATTTAAAAAATGGGAAGAATGTTGGAGATAATGGAGAGGTTAAATTTGAAACTGTTTGGGATGCGATGAAAGCAGTGTTTAGAGGGGAAAGTATCAAGTTATCAAGTAGAAAATATAAAAATTATAAAAATAAAATTGAAAAAGATAAAAGCCAGATTAAGGAATTGGAGAATCAATTTTTGCTTACTAAAGAAAAAAATTTTTTGGAGGAACTTAATTTGGTAAAAAATAAATTGATAGAAGAGATATAGAATTGGTAAAAAAGAATATGAGATATTTAAACAGGAATTTTTTTGAATTTAGTAATAAAACTCTAAATTATTGGCAAGGATGGCGAAAAATAAAAGAGAGAAGAGAGAAATTGGAGCCTTGATAGATGATAAGAGTATAAGATGCTATAAAAAATTAGAAAAATGCGAAGTGGTCAGGAACTTTTTTCAAAATTTATATTCGAAAAAATTAATTGATCGGGAAAAACTGTTATTTAGAAAAACATGTTGTGAAAATTGACCAAACATATAAAAACTTGATGGAAGAAGATATAACACAAGACGAGATTAATGGAGTAATACAAAAAATAAAATTAGGGAAAGCTCCAGGTGAAGATGGATTACCTGCTGAGTTTTATAAAGAATTTAAGGAAATAATAATACCAAAATTGCAAAAATTATTTAATGGAATTTTACATGGTGGAGAAGTTCCGTTGTCATGGAATAGAACGGTGATATCTATAATCCCTAAACCAGATAAAGACTTAGAAAGGATTGAGTCCTATCGGCCCATCTCTTTAATTAATCAAGATGCAAAGATATTTACTGCCATTATAAGTAATAGATTAAGTAGATTTATAGATCGATATATAAGTTATAACCAAGTAGGCTTTGTGAAGGGTAGATACATGAGTGATATTGTCAGAAGAGTACTAAATATTATAGATGTTGCTGAATATAATGCTGATAAAATAGGTATAGTATCATTAGATATTTTTAAAGCTTTTGACTCTGTACAATGGGAAACTATTAAAACAATCGTTGAGGTACTAGGTTTTGGTAATAAGTTTATACATGTTATTTCAAAACTGTATCAAAAAAGTAGTGCAAGAGTGAAGGTGAACGGAAGGTTGACAGAAGAGATAAGATTGGAAGCGGGTACGAGACAAGGATGTCCCCTGTCTCCAACATTATTTTTATTAGTTATGGAAATTTTGACTAAAATGATAGAAAAAGATGAAGAATTGGAAGGGTATAAGGGATATAAGATAAATCTGTATGCGGATGATACTTTGATTATTTTGAAAGATATAAAGATTTGAAAAAGATACATAAGCATTTGGAAGAATTTGAGGAAATGACAGGTTTGAAAATAAACTGGTCAAAATCTGAACTATTAATGAATAATAATGGTAAGGAGTGGGAGAATATGCAAGAACAACTTGGGATAAGGATTAAAAATACATTGAAATATTTGGGCATAACACTTTCACTCAAAGTTAAAGAAATGAAAAAACTAAATTATGACGTGGTGATGAATGAAATTAAGAAAAAGATAGATAAATATAAAATGATAAAGTTGTCTTGGTTTGGTAGAATTGCAATGTGTAAGATGATGTTGTTGCCAAAGTTTAATTTTTTATTTGAGATGTTACCGTTAAACTTGACAGAGAAAGATATTGAAGGATATCAGAAGAAATTGGATAAATTTTGCAACGGTGGGAAAAGACCTAGATTAGTGAAGAAAATGTGGTATCAAAATCAAAAGGAAGGTGGATTAGGAATCCCTAAACTACTCAATTATTATTGAGTTTATGCTATTCGGACTGTGGTAAAAATATTTAAAGGTGAAGATAGCCATTGGAGAGATTTAGAATTAAAAGACATCAAGAGATTTGGCTCAACATGGTTTTTAGATAAAGCCAAATCAAAATGTGTAATTAATAGCTATTAGTTAAAGGGACTGAGTAAAATTTGGAATAAATTTGTTAAAATTTTAATTCCAGATATAATTTTCTTAGGGAAGATAATTGAAAATTGGCCAATTAAAACTAATATAAGTCGTGATAGGGTAATGGAAGATGAAAATATACAAATTATAATAGATTGGTTAAAAACTTCAGAAAATGAAAGGAGGAAAAAAGAAATCATTGAAAAATTGGGTTTAGGCTGGTTTGAAAAAATACAGATAGAAAAATAGACTAAGAAAGTAAGGGACAATTGTTCGATAAGTAGAAGTAAAACTGAATTTGAACATTTAGTATTCCAAATTATGAAAGATGAAATTAGGCTAAAGGGACTCGTTAGTAAGATATATAAGATTATAAATTTTGATGGAAAACCACAAAGGGTGATGATGAAGACGAATTGGGAAAAAGAACTTAATATTGAAATATCAGATTTAGATTGGAATGTGAATTGGAAGAGTAGAATTATGAAGACTTTATCTGTAAGGATTAAAGAGCATAATTATAAGGTTGTTTGGAAATGGTATTTGACTCCATTAAGATTGTCATTGATGGATAACAAAATTAGTAAACAATGTTGGAGATGTGATATGGAATTAGGGACTTATGAACATATGTGGTACAAATGTAATAAAGTTAAAAAGTTTTGGCAACAATTGGGGAAAATGATATTTGAAATGATGGGGAAAGCAATAATATTGAGACCAGAAACTATATTACTGTTGATAATTAAGGAAATAGAACCAACAAAATATGAGAAAGAATTGATTAGAAAGGACGTTGTCTCACCTGAACGTCCATTTTCGATGTGCTGCGACTCCAATCCATGGACGGGTAGCTTCTCCTTAGTTGCTGGGCAGAACTGAGTGATGATCTCCTTCCTGTAAACTGGCCACGCCCACGCTGTCCAATCAGCTTCAGTCTTTCCTCACGAAGGCGCCAGAACTCAAACTGGAAAAAACTCAACTGGAATAACAAACACAACTGTCACAAGTCCAAACTTAGCAGAAGCCCAAGGGTGGGTATGGATTGGAGTCGCAGCACATCGAAAATGGACGTTCAGGTGAGACAACGTCATTTTTCCACTGTGCTGCTCCTCCAATCCATGGACGGGATGTACCCAAGTTCACTGCTCAGGGAGGGGGCTGTCTGCTCTCAGAGTCCTGGGCTGTGGCCACCTGTTGTAAAACCCTGCGACCAAAGGAAGCTTCAGCTGAAGCATATGAATCAATTTTATAATGTCGAATAAACGACGAAGCGGAGGACCATAAAGCCGCACGGCAAATCTCCAGAACTGAAGCCTGCGTAGACCAAGCCGCCGTGGCGGCTGCACTCCTGGTAGAATGAGCAGAAATATGTGAAGGACGAGGCCGGCCTTGGATGTCGTAGGCCGTCGCTATGCAGTTCTTGATCCATCTTGCAACTGTAGCTGTCGACACCTTCTTCCCCATTGATGAAGGATGAAAGGAAACGAACAATGCCTCGGTTTGTCTGAAAGATTCTGTACGCCTGGTATAGCGACGAAGTGCGCGACGCACATCTAGAGTGTGCCATAAAGTTTCTGACGGATGGCGAGGGTTCGGACAAAAATCAGGTATTATCACCTCCTGGGTTCTGTGAAACAATGAATTAATCTTCGGTACAAACGTTGGGTCTAACCTCAGGACGACCCTGTCACTGTGAAAGATACAGAGCTCCTTGCGTATGGATAGAGCGGTGAGTTCTGACACCCGCCGGGCGGATGTAATCGCCAATAGAAAGGTGACTTTGATGGTAAGAAATTTTAGAGACGTAGATGCTAAAGGCTCAAACGGTGTTGAAGTTAGAGCTTTAAGAACCAATGGGAGATCCCACGACGGGAACCTATGTACCACTGGTGGTGAGATGTTGGTGGCACCATGTAAAAAGGCCCGAATTCTGGGATTCGATGAGAGAGTGTGGTGGCGCTCACAGAAGATGACAGTGGATAGAGCTGCCACCTGGCGTCTCAATGTCGCTGGGGCGAGGCCTTTGGTGAGGCCGTCATGTAAAAAGTCCAAGACATCTGGGATATCCGGAGAAGTCGGATCCACGTGGTGTGATAGGCACCAAGATGTAAAGGCACGCCACGAAGCCTCGTAAATTCGTGTCGTGGAGGGACGCCTGGCAGATTGAATCACAGAGATGACCCCAACAGACAGTCTGTCCTTCTGTAACTGGAGCCGCTCAAACGCCAGGCGGTTAATCGGAGCCATTGCGGGTCTGGGTGGACGACGACCCCTTGAGTTAGCAAGTCTGTCCGGACCGGTAGCGTCCAGGGTGGAACGATGGAGAGCTCCAGCAGATCTGCATACCAGGGTCTCCGAGGCCATAGTGGGGCTATCAGCAACAGCTCTGCACCCTCCCGGATCAGTTTCCGAAGCAAGCGAGGGATTAAAGGAATCGGGGGGAAGGCATAAAGAAGTCCGGTGGGCCACGGGCAACGTAGCGCATCGGTGCCCTCTGATCTTGCGCATGGATAGCGGGAGTAGAAGCGGGGTAGTTGGGCGTTCTGAACAGTGGCAAACAAGTCCACCTGAGGTTGGCCGAATCTGTGTGTCAGCTGCTCGAAGACGGCATGGTTCAGGCTCCACTCCGCAGGGTCGATGTGCTCCCTGCTGAGCCAGTCTGCCATCACATTGGCCTGTCCCGAAATGTGGTCTGCCACCAGAGACGCTGTGTGGAGTTCCGCCCAGGCTAACAGTCTCTCGGACTCCATCATCAAGGCTTTGGAGCGGGTGCCCCCTTCCCGATTTATGTGTGCCTTGGTGGTGATGTTGTCCGTTCGGACCAGCACATGTTGACCTTCGAGGATGTGATGGAAGTGGCGTAACGCGAGACGAACAGCCCTCAATTCCAGCCAATTGATGCTGTTCGTCCGCTCCGCCGGAGACTACTGACCTTGCACCACCGCGTCCTGCAGGTGAGCCCCCCAACCGTGTAGACTTGCGTCGGATGTCAGGACCAGTCGGTTGGGTTCGAGAAACAGACACCCCTTCTGAATTGCAGAAGTCCTCCACCACCGAAGCGATAGACGAACCTGAGGAGGCAAGACAATTGGATATCTGGAAGTGCCGCGGCCCTGCTTCTGGAAGGGAAGTAGCAGCCACTGTAGGGGACGGGCATGCCTGCGAGCCCACGGCACGATGGATATGCAGGACACCATCTTCCCTAACAGTTGAGATAGTAGTAGAAGTGGCACTTTCCTCTGACCTAGCACTTGGGTCACCATTGCCCTGAGGTCCTGAATGCGAGCCGGGGACAAGAATACCTGGCCCAGTTGTGAATCTATCACTGCTCCCAGATGATGTAAACGGGTTGTTGGGCAGAAGTGGCTCTTTTGACGGTTGATAGAAAAGCCGTGGGCCTGGAAAATCTGTAACACCAACTCCATGTCCCTCATAGCTTGAGCATGCGACGTCGACATGACGATAATATCGTCCAGATAACACATTAATCGGATTGTGTGTGCTCTGACAGCCGCTGCCACTACCTCCACCAGCTTGGTAAAAGTCCTGGGTGCCGATGACAACCCGAAGGGCATCGCACAATATTGATAGTGGTTGTTGTTGTAGGCGAACCTCAGGTAACGACGGTGGAGAGGATGCACTGGGACATGTAAGTAGGCTTCGCGCAGGTCCACAGATTGCAGAAGGTCGTTGGGTCTGACCGCCGCCAGAATCGACCGAAGGGAGTGCATCTTGAACCTGCGATACCGAACGTATCGGTTGAGACTCTTCAGATTCAAGATTGCTCTATGACCGCCCGATGACTTGGGCACCAGAAACAAGGTAGCGTAAAATCCGGTGCATTCCTGTCCCTGGGGCACCGGTTCTATCGCCTTGATCAAAAGAAGATGCGATATTTCTGCATCCATGAGCCGTCTTTTCAGGGAACACAGAGGAACAGGACAGCTGCGAAATCTGTTGGGCGGTGTGGAGTGGAATTCGATGTGAAGGCCCTGTTGAATTGTATGGCGGATCCAAGCATCTGTTGTCGATAGGTCCCACTGGAGGCGGAAGTGCTGTAGTCGACCCCCAATAGGACCTGACTCGGGGGCATCACTTGCCCCTGCGAGCTGGACGGTAACTGGAGTCTCGGAAGGGGCGTTTCGACTGGGACTGGCCCCATGAGCGGTCCCGAAAAGGTTGTCTGTCCATGGTCCTGTCCGAAGACTGGGAGTATGAACGAGGAAAGTAGGGTCCGCCTGACCCTGAGTAGGAGCGAAAGGGCAGCCGCTGAGAATAAGGTGTGTATCTCCTCTCAGATCGACGAAAGGAGGATGGGAGGACTTTGCGCTTGTCCTTGTCCTCTATTAAAATCGGTTCCAGAGCGGCACCAAAGAGAGATGGAGCTGAATATGGAGCGGACGCTAACTTCCACTTAGCTCTGGCATCCGCCCTCCAATTACGGAGCCAGAACAAACGACGATTTGTTACAGACGCTGCCATAGACCTGGAAGCAAACTTGGCTGCCGTGAGAGATGCGTCGGCAGAATATTCAGTTGCGGCCACTAACTTATTAATGTCCTGATGTAGCCGTGTGTCATCAGGTGGTAATCTCTCCTGCAGTTGTCTGAGCCAGATTAGAGCGGCGCGATTGAAAAATGAGGTTGCTGTGGCCGCCTTTATTGCCCAAGCTGCCGCCTGGTGCGCTTTCCGAAACCCAAGTTCCATCTTTCGGTCCTCAGCTTTTAGGCCATCTGCAACGTCTGATGTCAGTAACGAAGACGTAGATAAACTAGCCACGGGAGGGTCAACAGAAGGTATGGCCAGTGCATTCTCCAGTTCTTTAGCTGAAGCGTAGAGACGTTTATCAATGCCACTTGGTGAGGACAAAGAGCCTGGTTGACCAAAGGCCGAATTGATGACATTTGAGAACAACGGGGGACAAGGAATGACGTCTTGCTCCGGTTTCGAGACCTGAAAAAGAGCATCGTGCGGTGCTTGAGAATTACTGTCTGATTGAACATCCGAAACGCCAAACTTTGTGGTAAGCTTGGCTTTGTGTAGGAGTGATTTAAAAACAGACGGACGGAAAAGGCTAGTAAAAACAGGTCTGTCCGGTGGGAGGCCTTCGTCCTCCGAAAATTCTACGTCCTCAGGGCAAATCTCGCCGGATTCGAATTCATCCGACGATACTTCGTCAGTCTGGCGAGTGGCAGGCTGCGTTGGTCTAGGTTCAGCCCGAACTGGTATCGTTGGATCAATGGAAGGAGGAGCGGAACCCACCGCACCTTGCTGAATCCCCGCCGCCAGAATCTTAGCTAGCGCATCTGACAAGGCAGCTTGAAAATTAACAGAATTATCCGGTAACTCATGCCGAAGGCCAGCAGCAGTCGGTGTAAAGGTCGCTTCGGGTAAACGCCTCTGAGCAGAACATTCTGGAACAGATTGGCCTGACACATCTGGTAGTGACATAGAAACGCCTTTAGACTGGCGAAGATTAGAAGAGGCGTGCAAATCCTGCCCGCCCGAAGATGATCCCAATTGGAAGGCTCTGGACGGGCCTGCCCTATCATCCGCCACCGAGGACTGACCAGGAATTGATGACTGTTGGCGGGCCTTCTCAAATTGTCTTTCTAAAACCTGGTGTCTACGTTGCTCTGCTTTATTAGACTTTGGCTGAGCATGATGCCGCCGGTCTTTGGTCTTGGTCTTTTTTGCCCGAGCCGGTTGTTGAGTGCGCGGGGGAGAACAGTCCAACTCCGAGTCCGAAGATAGTGGGATATCCGCCATCTTTGACTGGAAAGCAGAGAAGTGAAAAGTGCACGTTGACAGGTGACTTATTGGTCAGCGGCTTTCAAATGGGGAATGCGCCCTTTATTATAAAATTTAACAGGCTCAGAAGACGCTGAGCTCAAATGCCAGCCAAGGTGTTACACGGGGCACAGCCAATAGGATGTTCCTCCTTAAATTTGCCCCCTGAGAATGTGGGTCAAAGGCTCAGAAACCGCTGAGCTCAAGCCCTTAAACAATAGCCAGTCCGACAAAACAATCTTGGGGCCTTTGGTATGGTGCCACAAAATGGCCGCCTGCTTCTAAAATGGCGGCCGTCACTTCAAACACGGCTCTGGCGGGAAAACAATAAAGCCAAAGGCACTGCTAGCGCCTCACAGCCTCCTCCTCCTAAATTGGCGGCCGTCAATTCAAACGCGGCTTCGGCGGGAGTTTAAAATTGCCCACGGCGCTCCTAGCGCTTCCCAGCTGTTTTTACTTCCGCCGGCTGAAGAAACGGAGCCGTTAGCGTCCCTGACGCTGCGGCGATGTCAGTCCTACCGTCTCGATGGCCCTGGCGACGGTGATCTACAGCTTCCCACGGATCTGCCCAGCCGGGTCGGATCCGGAAGGTTCCTAGCTGAATCTGGCCGGCAGGGACTGCGGCTTGGATCCCCAAGCTCGCACGCGCCCACGCTGCCTCAGGCCGTCCGATCAGTCTCCAAGCGACGGCCAGCAACGATTATACACGGATCCGCCCGGCCGGGTCGGATCCGGAAGGCTGCTAGCCTATGCAGGCAGCAGAGACTGCGACTTGGAGCCCCAAGCTCGCGCGTGTCTCAGCAGCCCCGAGATTCACTTTAAAGAACTAAGTATTGAAACACAAAAGGAAGGAGACAAAAATAATAAACAAGGAAAAATTAGAATCTATACTATGGAGCACTCAGAATTGCTAGTTCTCACAGCAACTGAGTGAGAAAGACTGGAGCTGATTGGACAGCGTGGGCGTGGCCAGTTTACAGGAAGGAGATCAGCACTCAGTTCGGCCCAGCAACTAAGGAGAAGCTACCCGTCCATGGATTGGAGGAGCAGCACAGTGGAAAATTATGATTATAACGGGTAGAATTATAATAGCCAGATATTGGAAATTAGGTGTGAATTTTAGAATAGAAGAATGGTATTGTGAAATGTGGAAATTAGTTTTAAACGATAAAATGACATGCGATATTAAAATTAGAAATGGTGACTATAAAGAAGATATTTTCTGGAAAATTTGGAAACCATTCGTGGACTATGCGCTGGGAAAATTGGATGCTTCAGTACCTGTACCCCGAGAATGTGGATTTTGGCGATCATGAGGATATATCCGAAGAACCAAATCTTCCTTTCTTATGTATAGCACAGGGTGAAGTATTGTATATGTTGTTTGTAATGTTATTTTAATAATAAAAATTATTTAAAAAAAAAAAAGAGAGAGAATGGGAGCTGAATGGTGGTGGCAGTTGTGCCAGCAAGCCAGGGAACCAGTGCACACACCAGCGGCAATCGAAGGGAACAGAGATGGCCCGAAAGGGACAGAGCTCCAAAAATGAAGGCTCCCTCAAGCAATCCTAGGCGGGGGGGAGCCAGCCTGAGGCCTCAGGAACGACTTATCCACCGCCAGCAGCAGAGGATGATACAATCCATCACTGGAGATAAAGATCAAAGGACCACAATATCCCAGACAATAAACACCTCCTCAAACGTAACGAAACAAGAGTGCTCCAGAATGTAGATTGAAGAATCCAAAGCGTGGAAAGGTCTATTTGCCAGAGCAAACCTAAAAAACAGTCTCTTCAGCTTGACTGAGTGAATAAACTGAACTACAGCCGAGCATAGGAGGCGTGACCAAGAAATTTAAAGGAATACACACTCAGTCTCTGGCTAATAGACAGTGATTAACCCATGCTTTGGATTCTCCAAGCAGCGCGCTGGAGAACATTTATCAGCTCTAAGAATGGAACCTGCAACTCTCCACCCACCGATTCTCCTGGCAACTAAGGGGACGTCTATCTGAGCTGTTTCCTCCTCACATCAGATTGCTTTGGACTTCAACCATTCTTCTTACCTCAGAGCTCTAAGAAGGAATCTGGCTTATCTCTATCAAAGTAGTCTTCTTTAGTCTCTACAGCTTCCCCCTCACCCATGGCTGTAAGCAATTACTTCTCCCTCCGCACCCAGGAAGGGATGAGGGGAAGGGGAGATGTTGGTAGTGCTGCCAGTGGCCATACTGCCGATGGCCATGGCTTTCCCATGCGATCCGGGTGAAAAGGAAACACTCACGAGCTGCGAGGCTTGGCCACCGAGCAATAGCCTTCACACTTTTGTATATACCTGCTTAGTAGGGCTTTTTGGGGCCCCCTGAGCAGTGTTCTATTTTATACAAAATCAGCTTATTGCCCCCACAAACCGGGTCCTCATTTTACTTACCTCGAAAGGATGGAAGGCTGAGTCAACCTTGAGCCTGGTGAGATTTGAACTCGCAGTAATTGCAGGCAGCTGGCAGCTAAGTGCTACTTTAACAGCAGTTTTAATCCGCTGCACCACCAAGGCTTTAGTGTCTGCTTTAGTGAAGAAATTCATCTTTGAAGCATTTATAATATTGGCTTGTAACGCCATCTGGACGTGGAGCTTTATCTGATTTCATTTTTTTAAATAGCTTCTGATATTTCAAAGTAATTATTGGGTCATTCATAAGTTATCTCTGAGTTTGTGAGAATTTAGGGAACCACTGTCTTAACAAATATTCATGTTTTAGCCATAACTAACTCCTGCTTTTTATACAAATTGGAATAAAAAAGACTTTTTAATACGCTTGTTATGTTATTACATTGTTGCTTTCATAAATTTTCTCTAATTTCTTTTCCCTTTCCTTTCTTAGTTTATATGCCAGCCATCTTTCTGGTTTATTTACGAACTCTTTGCTTCACATAATTTAATTTTATTTCTATTTCTTGAACTATTAACAATAACAATAACAATAACAATAACAATAACAACAACAACAACAACAACAACAACAATAATAATAATAATAATAATAATAATAATAATAATAATAATAATAATAATAATAATAATAATAATTTTATTTCTATACCGCCCTTCTCCCGAAGGACTCAGGGCGGTTTACAGCCTATTTAAAAACAAAAGACAAACATAAATTTAAAATTATTAAATAAATTTGGCTCCATTTAAAACCCCAGAAATTTAAAATACCCCAATTTAAAATTATCATGTCGATAGCCCGGCCTGGCGGAACAACAGGGTCTTCAGTGCACAGCGAAATACCCGGAGGTCGGAGATCTTACGTATTTCCGGGGGCAGTTCATTCCACAGGGTTGGGGCTCCCACAGAGAAGGCCCTCCCCCTGGGTGTCGCCAGCTGACATAACTTGGCTGATGGCACCCTGAGGAGACCCTCTCTGTGGGAACGGACTGGTCGGTGGGAGGCTATTGGTGGCAGAAGACGGTCTCGAAGGTACCCGGGTCCTGTGCCATGGAGCGCTTTAAAGGTGGTAACCAACACCTTGAATCGCACCCGGAAGACCACTGGGAGCCAGTGCAGCTCGCGCAGGAGGGGTGTCACGCGGGCACAACGAGGTGCGCCCATAACCACCCGCGCGGCCGCATTCTGGACCAGCTGGAGCCTCCGAGTGCTCTTCAAGGGGAGCTCCATGTAGAGAGCATTACAATAGTCCAGCCGGGAGGTGACAAGGGCATGAGTGACCATGCGCAAGGCGTCCCGGTCCAGAAAGGGCTGCAACTGGCGGATCAGGCGAACCTGATAAAAGGCCCCCCTGGCCACGGCCGTCATATGCTCTTCTAAAGACAGCCGTGCGTCCAGTAGGACACCCAGATTGCGAGCCCTCTCTGTGGGGGGGCAAAGATTCACCCCCAATAGTCAGCGATGGCACCTGCTGACTATATCGGGACGCCGGTAGCCACAGCCACTCGGTCTTGGAAGGGTTGAGTCTGAGCCTGTTCCTCCCCATCCAGACCCGCACGGCCTCCAGGCAGCGAGACATCACATCAAGGGCATCTTTGGGGTGGTCTGGGGTGGAGATGTACAGCTGAGTATCATCAGTGTACAGATGACACTTCACCCCAAAACCACGGATGATCTCACCCAGCGGCTTCACATAAATGTTGAACAGAAGAGGCGAGAGGACCGACCCTTGTGGCACTCCCCATGCGAGATGCCTCGAGGTCGACCTCTGCCCCCCTGCCAACACAAACTGCGAGCAGCCAGAGAGGAAAGAAGAGAACCACCGCAAAACGGTGCCCCCTACTCCTAACCCCTCAACCGCTGCAGCATGATACCATGGTCAATGGTATCAAAAGCCGCTGAGAGATCTAATAGGACTAGGACAGAGGAGCAACCCCTGTCCCGGGCCCTCCAGAGATCATCCACCAACGCGACCAATGCCGTTTTTGTGCTGTGCCCCTGCCTGAAGCCCGACTGGTACGGGTCTAGATAGATAGCTTCATCCAGGTGCCTGGGCAGTTGTCGTGCCACCACACTCTCAACAACCTTCGCCACAAAACGAAGGTTGGAGACCGGACGATAGTTAACTAATTCAGCCGGGTCCAGGGAAGGCTTCTTGAGGAGGGGCCTCACCACCGCCTCTTTCAAGGCGGCGGGAAAGGCACCCTCACTCAGAGAAGCAGTTATAATCCCCTGGAGCCAGCCTCGTGTAACTTCCCGGGAGGCCAGTACCAACCAGGAGGGACACGGGTCCAATAAACATGTGGCGGCACTAATCCTACCCAGAACCCTGTCCACATCCTCGGGAGCCACAGGATCAAACTCCTCCCAGATAATATTCTCAAGACCTACCCTCGTCTCCTCCCCCGGACTCACCCAGTCGGAGTCCAAGCCTTCCCGAATCCGAGCGACTTTATCATGCAGGAATTGCACAAAATCCTCAGCTCGACCCTGCAAGGGATCCTCCCGCACTCCCCCCCGAAGAAGGGAGTGGGTCACCCTAAATAGGGCGGCTGGGCGGTTCTCTGCAGATGCGATAAGAGTGGAAAAATGGTTAGATTTTGCCGCTTTTATCGCCACTAGGTAGGTCTTGATATAAGACCTCACCTGTGTCCGGTCGGAAGCAGAATGACTAGTCCTCCAAATGCTCTCTAGGCGTCTTTTCAGACGCTTCATCTCTCTCGGCTCCTCAGAGAACCAAGGAGCCAATTGAGATCGGCATCGGGTCAGAGGCCGCAAAGGCACGACACGATCCAAAGCTCCGGCGGCCGCGCTCTCCCAGGCGGCCACCAGCTCTTCAGTCGAGTCGTGTGTCAGAGTCTCAGGAAACGGCCCAAGCTCCGTCAGGAACCTTTCTGGATCCATCAGGCGCCTGGGACGGAACCATTTAGTCGGTTCCGTCTCCCTGCGGCAGGGGGAAGCGGTAGGAAAGTCCAAGTGAAGGTGCGAATGATCTGTCCATGACAAGGGTTTAATGTCTAAGTCCCCTCTACCAAGATCATTCAACCACTGACCAGAGGTGAAAATCAAGTCCAGAGTGTGTCTTCCTATGTGAGTGGGGCCTTGAACTAACTGGGTCAGGTCCATGGCCGTCATGGAAGCCATGAACTCCCGAGCCACCTCTGACGCCTCACCCGCGGATGGAAGGTTGAAATCCCCCATGACAAGTCTGGGGGTATCCACCGCCACCCCGGCGATGATGTTGAGTAGCTCGGGTAGGGTCGCTGCCACGTGGCAGGGAGCCAGGTACGCAGTCAGCAAACCCATCTGCACCCCACGGCCCCACTTCACAAAGAGGGACTCACATCCGGCTATCTGAGGAACAGTGGTCTCCCTCGGACAAAGACTCTCCCTAATAATCACCGCCACTACTCCACCCCTCCCCTGGGACCTTGGCTGATGAAATGCACGAAAACCTGGTGGGCACATTTCAACGAGGGGGACCCCCCCCTCTTGGCCCAACCAGGTCTCCGTAATACCTGCCAGGTCCGCACCCCCCTCCAATATAAGATCACAGATGAGGGGGGCTTTATTGACAACCGACCTGGCATTACATAACATCAGCCGTGGACCCTGGGCCTGAGACTCTGCACAACCCAGGCCACGAGGCGCGCATTGGGGACTGGAGTGTGCAATTGCTCATAAACAGCGTATGCGCACCCCCGGCACATGATATGGTCCCTTGCGCCCGTCATACCTGCCCCTCCCACTCATTATTTCAATTATATTGTCCTTCTTGTTATCCCCCTGCTCCCCGGATAAATTTTCTTTCCTGACCCCTCTGCTGCAGCCAATCAGCCTGTCACCCCGCTCAGTAGCTATCTGGACCCCCCCCAGGTCCACTTTCACAACCCCCTCCCTTCCTCCCGGGTCCCCTTAAAATTTTCTTTAAAAATTTAAATAAAAAACCCTTCAACCCCCTCTTCGCAGCATGCCATCTCTCAGGATTCCAAAATCCGTCATCAAGATAGGCCCTCGATAGCATGGAGGGCCAGGCCTGCGAGGGGGGGAGTCTCGCAGTGCAAGGAGTTCGGTGGCCGAGTGCATCAAGAACCGGGAAGGGTGAAGCATCCTCTGGCTGAGGTTCCATAGAATAGTCTAATCGTCCTAGGGCATGGAGAGGCAGCAACTCAAGACATGGGAAAAACCGGGCTCCACTGTCCTCTCACGACAGTGGAAGAAGTCTCGTGCCTTTTCAACAAAACTCAGAAGGTGCTCTCTCCAGGCCATCCTCTCACGATGGCTAGCCATAGACAGTTGTTGCTGTAACAATTTAATTTGATGTAAAATTTTAGAATCTATAGGTGTTTTTTGCAATTCAATTTCTTTCTGTCTAATTTCTTCCAATATATTTCTTGGGATTTTTTTCTTCTCTAGGTGATTATATTCTATAAAATAACCCCTTACAACTGCTTTACTAACATCCCAAAGAGTCATTAAATTTGTCTCTACCTAGATTATAAAAATATTCATTTAATTTCTTTTTACAGTCCTTTCTGATTGTCTCCTTTTGCAAGATAGATTCATTTAATCTCCATCTATAAATCAAACTCTTTTTTCTATGTACCAAAAGAACTGGGTTGTGATCAGAAAAAGATTTAGATCAAATGTCAACTTTTAGAATTTTATTTGCAAGATTTTTAGAAGTGCATATCATACCAATCCTTGAAAAATACTTATGTCTTTCTGAAAAAAGTATATTATCTAGCAGAGCCGTTTCTTTGCCTCCACATATTGATCTTTCCAAGCATCTGCTGCAGTTTTTTATTTATTTATTATTAAATTTTTAATTAAAGACAAAACACAAAACCACACCCAGTGTATAATACAAAATAGGGAGAAACAGAGGAATTTTTTCTTCATCTTCAGGTCTTCCAAAATGCATTGGCACTGGCATTATTTCTTCCAAGTTCCCGATTGCGTAGTCCACAAATGGTTGCCATATCCTCCAAAATATATTTTCTTTCAATAGTCCTTTTTTGAATTTTATATCACACGTTAACTTATCATTAAGAGCAATTTTCCAAACTTCTCTGAACCATTCATTTATTTTGTATTCAATATTCAATTTCCAGGATCTTGCAATCACAATTCGTCCCATAATGACCAATATCCTTACAAGCTCTCTTTCATCAATTGTTAACACCTTGTCATTCAACTTTAATATGAGGATGGTATCTACTCCCAACCTTACCTTCTTTTTAATTATTTTACTAGATTCTTCTTCTATTCGTAACCAAAAATTCTTCACTTTACGACATCCATACCACATGTGTTCGTATGTCCCATTCTCCACTTTACATCTCCAACATAACTTGCTAGCACTTTTATTCATTTTATATAATCTTATTGGGAACAGGTACCATTTCCAGATAACTTTATAACTATGCTCCTTTATTCTTATTGATAAGGTCCTCATTATTCTACTATTCCAATTCAAAATCCATTCCTGTTCTGTAATATGTTTCTAAATCTTTTACCCAATTATCTTTCATCACCATTTGTAAATTACTATCCAAATTAATAATTTTATATACCTTACTAACCAATCCCTTAATTCCAATTTCTTCCATTCCTAATTGGGATACTATTTCTTCAAATTCCGTTTTTAACCTTTCTGCCCTCGTTTTATCCTTATATTTCTTATTCCAATTGTTAACCTGTATTTTCTCTCACCAATTCAATTTCCACTTTTCATATATTTCCTCTTTTTTAAAATCATCTCTTACCACATTTATCCATTCTTTTATTCCTTCCAAATTTTCTTTAACACCTGTTTCCTCTCCCTATTTAAATTTATGGGAAAATCCCCAACTTCCAAATTCCCCAATTGTAATCTATCTGGAATCAATTTTCTGTCAAATTTATTCCAAGTTTTCAACAAACTATTTAACAAATCATTTCTAACTTTAATTTTTTCCGCTATATTCTCCATAAAATATATTCTTCCCCATTTTTCAATTTCTCCCAACTCAAATTTTCCCCATAATTCGTTTCGACTAACACTTATTTTAACTACAGTCCTCACTTGAAAGGATCTATAATAATTAATCAATTTAGGTATCCCAAGACCTCCTTCCTTTTGATTTTGATACCATAATTTTTTAACTATCCTAGACCTTTTATCACCATTACAAAATTTGTCGATTTTCTTTTGATATAATTCCATATTCTTTTCAGTGATATATATTGGGAGCATTTCAAATAGGAAATTGAATTTTGGTAATAACATCATTTTACTTAATGCCACTCTCCCAAACCAAGAGAAATTTAATTTCTTGTACTTCCCAATTTTCTCATCAATTTCTCTTATCAGTTTGTCATAATTCAACTTTTTCATTTCATTTATCTTTGTTGATAATATTATTCCTAAATATCTTATATTTTCTTTAACTTTTATTCCGAATTGATTTTTAAATTTCTCTTTTCCTTTTTTTTATATCCCAATTTAATAACATTTCTGATTTAGCCCAATTTATAGATAATCCAGTAAACTCTTTAAATTCCTCTAAGTGCATCTTAATCTTTTCAATATCTTTTTCTGGATTTTTCATTACAATCAGGGTGTCATCAGCATACAAATTAATTTTAACACCTTTATATCCAATAATATCTTCGTCTTCTTCTATTTTTACTGCTAAGATCTCCATAGCTAGTAAAATCAATACTGGGGATAAAGGACACCCTTGTCTTGTACCCGCTTCCAGAATTATCTATTTTGTTAAAATCCCATTCACTTTTACTCTGGCAACCCCCTTTTGATATAATTTTGAAATAACTTGAGTAAATTTATCTCCAAATCCATAAGACTTAATCAATTCTATAATCGTTTCCCATTGAATTGAATCAAATGCTTTAAATATATCCAACGCTAATATTCCTATTCTATCATTATATTCTGCAATATTTATAATATTCAAAACTCTCCTAACTATGTCTGACATATATCTTACCTTTCACAAAACCTACTTCATTACCATTTATATATTTGTCTATAAAGCTATTTAATCTATTCACTAAAATAGCTGTAAATATTTTTGCATCCTGATTTATTAGGGAAATAGGTCTATAAGATTCTACAAATTCTAAATCTTTTCCTGGTTTGGGAATCAAAGATGATCTATTCCAAGACGCTGGAATATCCGCACCATGCAAAATTTTGTTATACAATTTTTCTAATTTTGGCACTATTATGCCTTTAAATTCCTTATAAAATTCTGCCGGCAACCCATCCTCACCTGGTGCCTTCCCCAATTTTAATTTTTGGATCGTTTCTATAATTTCTTGCTGGGTTATACTTCCCTCCATTTTTTCCTTTTGTTCCATTTCTATTTTTCTATGTTCATATTTTTTTCAAAAAGTCCTTCAATTTCTTACTATCTATTTCCTTTTTAGAGGAAAGCTTTTGAAAAAAAATTCTAACAATCTTACATTTATCTTTTTTCTTATTACATCTTTTACCTTTTTCATCTATTAATATTCCAATTTCTCTTCTACATTTCTTATCTTTAGCCATCCTTGTCAATAATTTAGAGTTCTTATTACCAAATTCAAAAAATTCTCTTTTCAAATACATTAAATTCTTTTTAACAACTTCAATATCTTCAATTATCTGCTTATCTTTTAATTGTCTCAATTCTTCCCCAATTTTTTTATTTTTAGTTCTTGAAAATTCATTTTCTAATTCTTGTATTCTTTTCCCTTCCATTTCTATTTTTTTATAATCTTTATATCTTTTACATGACAATTTTATACTTTCACCCCAAAAAATCGCCTTCATTGTATCCCATACCACATTATAATTCACTTCATCATTATCATTCCATTTCCAATTTTTCTCCCAAATTTCAATCATTCTTTTGTCTTCTTCATTTTTATACAATTTAGCATCATACCTCCAATTATTCTTTTTTCTCAGTATATAGATTCAACTCCATAATTACATTTGCATGATCTGATTCTTTAAATATCCCTACATCAACTTTTCCAACTCTATTAAGTAAATCTCTTGACACCATAATATAATCAATCCTTGAATATGTATTATATACCTTAGAATAGAAAGTATAAACCCTTTCTTGACCTTTAATTTCCCGCCATGTATCAAATATTCCATTTTCTATCATCTAATTATCTAATATACTCATTTGAACATTATCACCATACCGGGCTACATTAGTAGTATCATATTTACTTCGAATAAGATTGAAGTTATCCACCACAATCAGTCTACCCTTACTTTCTTTCCACAGTATTTTTGATATTCTCATCAGGAATTCATTTTGTTTTTCATTAGGTGCGTAAATATTAACCAATGTTACAGTTTCTTCGTTAATATTACCAACAATTATCAAATATCTACCTTCAGAGTTCGCTACACTTTTTAATTTTTCAAACTGAACTCTTACTTGAAATTAAAGTTGCGACCCCTCTCGATTTTGAGATTCCAAATGATTTCTCATAGAACTGTATTCCTTTTATATACAACTTATTTGAGTCCTCGGACTTTTGATGAGTCTCTTGCAAAAAGATTGTATCAGGTGGCTCCCTTCCCATTTTTAATTCTAAGCGTTTTCTTTTAATTTGATTCCCAGTGCCTTTAACATTCCATGACATAATTTTAATCACACCCATCATTATATTCAATATTTTCCATTTCTTCCTCCTTCTCCCTACTGTGAATCTTTCCCCAACCCACCACCAATAACAAATTAAAAAAAATTTTTTTTTCTTCTTCTTCCCCCATCGCCTTCATTCAATTCCAGCTGCCTTGTCTTCCAAAAATGGGGGAGAGGGAATGTGTCTGTCAATCCAGCCATCTCTAGCTCCAGGCATTGTTCTTATGCTTCTTTTCTTTCTATTACTCTATTACTTCTTTTCCAACTCAGATCCATCACTTGAGTCGGGCCCAGAACCAAGTTGATCTTCCATCTCACTTTCTTCACCAACATTTTCTCCTCCATTTTCTCTACTTTTTTTTTTTTTTTTTTGAAAATCCAACTGCTCTTTTGTTGGTTTTCTTTTACGTTGTGGTTTAACTTTAAGTTCTGGGCCCTCCTTGTTCCTTATCCAGATTTAATTCCTTCCTCACTCCATATCCACCCATCTGAAGCAACTCAGCTTTCATACTAATAACATCATCTTCTTTCTCAATCAGCCCAAGTTTATGCAAATAATCAACAGGATCAATTTTAGTATCAATTGTATGCATTCTTCTATTATAAAAATTTTTTAATTGTTGTGGGAATCTCCAATTATATTTAATGCCTTTATTTCTCAATAATTTTGTAATTGGCTTTAAAGTGTGCCTCCATATACGTTCCTCCCAAGAAATATCCTGGTAAACCTCTATCTTGTCCCCTTCTATTTGAAGAATCTTATCTCCATCCTCTCTAATTTTTGACATCACTTTCAATTTATCGTTTATACTTGCAAATTTAACCAGAACGTTTCTCTTCTTTCCTTTATTATGTCTCATTCCAATTCTGAAGACACTTATTAAATCCTCCACCGTCATCATTTTGTCCATTCCAATTGAGTTTAGCCAGTCCAGTACTCTCTTTCGTATATTATCTACAGTTTGTTCAGAAATTCTTCAGAAGACCAGATTGGCTTTCCTTACTCCTTCCTCCAATAGGCATAATCTCTTATCTTGTTGACAATATTTATAAACGAGATCCCCGATTTATCCATCCATTTTTTTAGTATGTATTTGCAATTGATCAATGTCATCTTTTATCATAGCTGTCTCTGCTGCATATTTTGCAAAATTATCATTAATCTCACCCATAAATTTTTTATGTTTCTACATTTTGAGCTTTAATCTGTTCCAATTGTTCAGCTCTTTCTTTTTTTTCCTCCTCCATTCTTTTATTTAAACCTTGATCCATTGTATTAAATCTTTCAGTAATTTAATTGAGAGCCAATACTATTTGTGCCATATCAGTTGTCATCTGGGCTGAAGATTTTATACTCATATGATCAATAATCAATAATCAATAGTCAGTAATCAAATTTTATTTGCTTAGAGGATCTAACAAGGGACCATGTGCTGCTTTCCAATTTCGTATAAAAAGTCTGAGACAGCTTAAAAATTGGAAAAAGAAAATCTGAGATTCCAAATCACTTTCATCCACTTTTACCACAATCTTTACAAAAAAAGAAATTTTTATCTTGTTTTTAATTCCCCAGTCGTGTAATATTTCTGTTCAACCATCCGATGGCAGCATCCACAATCCACTGATTGTGTATCCAATCACAATCAGCTTATTACAACATACTATCATCCGCCTTCACTTTTAACTTTATCGCCATTTTTACTTGCAAGTCATTGTATAAATAATAAATTTCAACAATTTATCTTCCCTTCTTCCACCTAATCTTTCCTTTCTACTTTTATCCAGTCAGAGGAATTTTATTTACTGAGCAAAGTTTCAAAAGTTCCTTATTTAAGTCTTCGTCCTTTCTTTTTTTTTTCCCTGAGCGTTTTAACAACCACAATTGGAGTGCTTGATATAATTCCAAACTTTACTTACTCCTCGAGTGTTACAAACTCTGCAACTCCGCAGGACTGATCCCCTTGGCTTAAAACTATCGTTATCGCCTTTTTAATGTCTTCAGACTGCCAGTTATGCGTTTATCTCAATCACCTTCCCCCACTCCCCTCCAGGTGGTTGAGCCCCCTGGAGAGTTTGCAGGGTTTCCGGGAACCGAGACGCAATCCAAACCAATCCTTAAAATCAGAACGCTCTCTGCTCACTTTTAAACTTCTCAGCTTTTCTTTTACCGTGCTATTTCAGGTTCTTCATCGCTTTCACTTTACTATGCCGGAGCGAGACATTGGAGATGTTACTACGCTGGCATCAGGCCACCCTCCCCCTGGCCTAACTCTTTCATGGACTCTAAATATCCATGCCGAGGCACAAGTCTGAAAAAGCCATATTTGGCTTCTATTTGGCAAATGGCCAGCCAGCAGAAATTTTGCCTCAGACCAATAGTTTCCAGTCAAAGGTAAGGAATAGGCAGGTGGCCCTGGAATTTTTTCAGGGCCTTTCTTTTGTCTTTGACTGGACACATTGCCTCAAAGGTGCTTTTTTTAAAAAAAGAATGCCATTGAATGGTAGAGATTTGGGAGGGAACAAAGCAGCCATCCATCCTTCCCAGGACAGAGTCTTGATTTTATTTTTTCTAAGAAGCCTCCAATTCCCTTTTTCCTGTATGTGATGTAAAGTAGCTTCTTAGTTAATTACTTTCCTTTGTGAGCTAGAGGTAAGCTAGCAAAAGCATAAAAGGAATTTTAAAGGCCTTTGGAATGGGACGCTGCTCGCCTGAACGTCCCTTCTGGGCGCGCTGCTGGAGAATCCAAGAGCGTGGGTAGTTTCCCCTCAGCTTGCCTGATACTGAGTGTATATGTCTTTAATAAGATCGTTGACTCCACCCCCAGGACCGACTGAGGCTCAGTTTCTTTCACAAAGAAAAGCACAAGTCGAAAAGTCATCCGGAACCCCAGAGCAGTAGTCGGTCAGGGTGGGTTGGATTCTCCAACAGCGCACTCAGAAGGGACGTTCAGGCGAGCAACGTCCCATTCTCTGGCGCGCTGCTTGGAGAATCCAAGAGCGTGGGATGTACCCAAGCAAGTATTAGACTGGGGGGGGAGGCTGAGTGCTCCTGGGTGGCTGGAGCAGAGATAACAGATTGTAGGACACATCGTCCAAAGGACGCCTCAGCCGAGGCGAAGGAGTCAACCTTATAATGTCGTATGAAAGGGGTAAGTGAAGTCCAGGATGCTGCACGGCAAATGTCTAGGATGGATGCCTGTGTGGCCCAAGCTGCCGTCATTGAGGCGCTTCTAGTTGAGTGCGGCAGAATGCGCCCAGGCGGCGCTTTATTCCTAAGGGCGTAAGCTGTGGCGATACACGCCTTGAGCCAGCGACCAATTGTTGCTGAAGAAACTTTGTGTCCCATTGACGCAGGCAAAAAGGAGATGAAGAGTGCTTCCGATTTTTGAAACTGAGCAGTCCGTTTGATGTAATAACGGAGTGCACGCCAGATGTCGAGGGTATGCCACATAACCTCTCTGTGATGTTGGGGCTGCAGACAAAAATCCGGCAGGATCAGTTCTTGAGAACGGTGGTAGAGCGAATTGATTTTCGGCAAAAAAGAAGGGTCCATCCGAAGCACCACTCTGTTTGTGTGGAAGATACAGAGGTCGGGACAGAGGGATAGAGCCGCAAGTTCAGAGACTCTCCTGGCCGAGGTAATCGCCACGAGGAACGTGACTTTCAGAGTCAGGAAACAAAGAGTGGAGGAAGACAAGGGCTCAAAGGGCGGTGACATCAGTGCCTGGAGGACCAGAGCAAGATCCCATGTGGGATACTGGTGGACTACCGGGGGGCGGAGATTAGTAGCCCCTCGAAGGAAGGTTTGAATCTTCAGGTTCATCAACAATGGACAATCGGATGCGCCTGGTAAGACCGAGCTCAAGGCCGACACCTGCTGGCGGAGTGTGTTCGGTGCGAGGCCTTTCTCAAGACCATCCTGAAGAAATTCGAGTAGAACAGATACGGAGGCCCCGATAGGATCGATGGCATTCGTGGTGCACCAGCGTCGAAAAGCACGCCAGGTGTCTTCGTATATTCGAGTAGTAGAAGCCCGGCGGGATGCTTGCATGGTGGAAATAACTCACCCTGACAGGTTGTCCTTCCTCAGGAGGGCCCTCTCAAATACCAGACGGCCAACTGGAGCCATCCCGGCTCCGGGTGTTGGATGGGCCCCTGGCTGAGAGATATCTGGTCCTGGGGGATCCTCCAGGGACGGCTGACAGGTCCAGTAGATCCGCATACCATGGCTGACGCGGCCAGTGCAGGGTGACAAGAAGGACCTCCGCACCCTCCGACAGAATCTTGCGCACCACTCTTGGGATGAGTGGAAGAGGTGGGAAGGCGTACAACAGGCCGGGGGGGGGGACAGGGACAGCGGAGAGCATCCGTTCCCTCGGACGTTGGACTGGGAAACCAGGAGAAAAACCGAGGAAGCTGTGCGTTGCAGGGGCTCGCAAACAAGTCCAGAATGGGAACCCCAAACCGGGTTGATAGTTCCCGGAAGATCCCCGGGTCCAAGCGCCACTCTGCATGATCGATCTGGGAACGGCTCAGCCAGTCCGCCTGGATGTTGTCCGTCCCTGAGATGTGTTGCGCCGAGATAGAAAGTATGTGCTTCTCCGCCCACGAAAGAAGGGATATGGCCTGGTCCAACAGAGGTTTGGAGTGAGTGCCGCCCTCCCGATTGACATGTGCCTTGGCTGTGGTGTTGTCCGTTAGGACTAGCACATGTTGTCCCTCTATCTCGGGCTGGAAGTGTCGCAGAGCCAGGTGGATCCCACGCAACTCCAGCCAATTTATATCGTGTTGTAAGTCCGTCGTCGACCAACGGCCTTGTGTCATCCTGGTAGAGAGATGGGCACCCCAACCCAGGAGGCTCGCGTCCGTGGTCACAGTTACTCTATGCGGTTCCTGAAACAGGCACTCCCTCGTAATTGCGGCAGAGGTCCACCAACAGAGGGACCATTTGATCGAACTGGGAAGACTGATTCGTGCCCTGGAGTTGCTGCCCAGAGACTTCTGATAAGGTAGTAGGTACCATTGAAGGGGGCGGGAGTGGAGACGAGCCCAAGGAACGATGTTGATACACGAGATAAGTTGCCCGAGCAGTTGAGACAGCTGTAAGATGAAAACTTTCCAAGAGGAGCGAACCTGCGAAATCGAAGTTGTGATGCTCAGACGACGCTCTGGTGCCAGGAAGACGTGACCAGAAGTCGAGTCGATGATTGTTCCAAGATGCAAAATACGAGTGGTGGGCTGCAGGTGGTTTTTCTCCAAATTCAGAGAAACCCCGTGCCATTGCAAGGTGTCTCATACAACCTCCAGGTCATTGAGGGCCCTCTGATGAGAGGCTGAGAGGACAAGGAAGTCGTCCAAGTAGCAGAGGACCCTGATGGGAATGAGCCGGAGAGAAGCGGCAACTGCTGCTAGGATTTTCGTAAAATTTTGGGGTGCTGACGAGAGGCCGAACAGCATGGCCATGTACTGGAAGTCCTGGTTGGTGTAGGAAAAATGAAGAAAACACCCGTGGGATGGTCTGACTGGTATGTGGAGGTAGGCCTCCTTGAGGTCGATAGAAGTCATCATGTCCAATCGCCTGATGCAGCCCAAGATCGAGTGAAGGGACTGCATTTTGAATTGATGATAAGTGATCAGTTTGTTCAGCTCTTTTAGATCCAATATCCCCCTCCAGCCCCCGGAATTCTTTGGGACAAGGAAAAATATTGAGTAGAAACCGGTTCCACGATGTTCTCTGCGAACCAAAATTTCAGCCAAATTTATTTAATTAGTTTTATCTCTATTTTAAATTTTGTATCTATCTGTTTTATTTTATGGCTGTTCACCGCCCTGAGTCCTTCGGGAGTAGGGCGGTATACAAATTTAATAAAATGAAAATGAAATGAAATGAACCGGCTCTATAGCGCAAATGTCCAGAAGATGTTGAATTTCCATGGACATCAGGCACCTCTTCTCGGGGTTGGTGGAGACTGGACATTGGATGAATCGATTGGGAGGGCAGGAGGAGAACTCCAGTGTCAGACTGAGATGAATAGTTTGGAGGACCCATTCGTCCGTTGTCGAAAGGGCCCACTGATGAAAGAAGTAACCAAGACGACCGCCGATGGGGTAGGGCTCGGTGCAGTCAATTCCCTCGTCTGAAGGATCGTGAACCCGCACCACGAAATGGACATTTGGCGGGCTGCTGACGTCTAGCACGGTCACGAAAGGCAGACTGGTCGGAGGGACGATCATAGGAGAAAGATGACGGCCGGTAATTGGCAGAGCTGCTGGTTCCAGGCTCGGACCGAAAGGACTGCTGCTGATTGTAAGGAAAATAGCGGCGATCTGCTCTGTGATAAGAGGATGGCATGATTTTCCATTTGTCCTTATCCTCTATGAGGATAGGGTCCAGCGCCTCTCCGAAAAGCCGGGAACCTTTATATGGAGCCAAGGCGAGTCTCCATTTAGACTTTACATCAGCCCGCCAATTATGGAGCCACAAAAGGCGGTGTGAGGTGACGGTGGATGCCAGCGAGCGGGAGGCGAATTTGGCCGCTGCCAGGGCCGCATCGGCGGAATATTCGGTGGCAGCCACCAACTTGTTAACATCCTGGTGAAGGTGCCGATCGTCAGGTGGGAGCCGCTCCTGAAGCTGGCGAAGCCAGATGAGTGAAGCCCTGTTGAAGAACGAGGCAGACGTGGCGGCCCGTATAGCCCAGGCCGCCGTCTGGTGGGCTTTGCGAAATATGAGCTCGGCCCTTCTGTCCTCGGATCGTAACCCATCTGCAATGTCAGTGAACAGGACCGCGGAGGAAGTCAAGGCGGCGATAGGAGCATCCACTGTTGATAGTGCGAGCAGACCTTGCAGGGTGGGAGCAGAGCAGAACAGCTTTTTGTCGATGCCATTCAGTGCCGCAAGAGCCCCGGGCTGAGACCAGGGACACTGGACCACTTCAGAGAAGAGCTGCAGGCAAGGAATGAATTCCTGGTCCGGCTGTGGGATGGCAAAAAGAGCGTCATGGGGATTGGAATCATCCTGGCGTTCAGGGAGAGCCTTGGAAGCGGCCAACTGTGTGATAGCAATGGCCTTGTGGAGTAAGGCCTTGAACAGAGAGGGCCAGAACAGACCCGTAAAGGTTGGTTTCTCAGGCAACTCATGTTCATCGTCCAAAAACTCCATATCCCTGATGTCGTCATACTCAAATTGGGAGTCATCACTGTGGGCCGACTTCTGCAAGGAATATTCACTGGGGTCGACCTCGGCATGATGGACGACCTGCCTGGAAGCTTCAGGGTGACAGGCTTGAGATGTACAGGCCTGTGATGGACCTTGGATTTGAGGCCCTTGGGGTGGGATGCCATGAGGAAAACCCGCCGCCATCATCCTGGAGAGAGTAGCCGAGATCATAGCCTGAATATCTTAATAACCAGGTTGAGGACCATCAGGTGGGCGGAGCCCCGCCGCCGTAGGAGTAAAGGTGACGTCTGGCGGACGACGTGGTGGGGGAGGCTGGGACAGAGGAACGGCCGCTGCGGTTGGAGGTAAAGCAGTCAAGTCGGCCTGCTGACGCAAAACGTTCACTTGTGGCACAACGATGAACCCAGCCGAATCCCCTTGAAGAGAGGCCGGAGCCAGTAGCGGGTCCCACAGATGAGGAGACGCGGGCACCACTGTGGGAGGGGCAACCAGTGCAGTATGCGCCTGAGCCTTGCGCTGTGCCTGGTCAAAACGATGCTCCAGGGCATCATGTCTCCGCTTAGCGACCTTATCCTCCGCATTAGATGACTTGTGAGACTTAGATGTAGAAGATTTAGTAGAACAGGAGGAGGTTTTGGAGCGCTTCTTTGTCTCCTTCTTTGAAGAAGTTTAGAAGACTGGACCTTGGGAGGACTTTGTGCCTGTTCAAGATCTGATGAGAGCTCTGAATCGCCCATAATAAATCTGGAGACGGGTCGCAGACCAAGGGTATATATATAGAGAAAAATATATACAAGCGGTTTTCTTTTTGAGTGGGGGGGTTATGGTATGAGTTCTGTACATATGAAGCAGCAGATTCTGCACAAGGTTGTAGATGTTTTGCTAGGTATTTGGCTAGATTTTGTAACGGTGAGCCTATGGAACTTACTATGGGTCTAAGAGGTATTCCATCTTTGTGTATTTTTGGGAGGCCATACAGTTTTGGACATTTTGATGATTTTTCTCTGGGGATAATTGTTTAAATAAAGATCTATTAACTTTATACTTGAAGATAAGCAATATTATTCACCCCATATTATGGGACAAAATAAAACAGCTTGCCATTTGGAGAACTCATACCATTTCATACAAATAATGAAAAAGCAACACATAAAAGAAAATGACTTACTTGTAAGCTTCGATGTTGTATCACTATTCACGCAAATACCTGTCAAAGAAGCCCTGTCATCAATTAAAAACAAATATCAACTACTGAAACATATCACAGATTTAACAGAACATTGTTTATCCAACACATATTTCATACACAGAGGACAGAGATACAAACAAATAGAAGGTGCATCAATGGGATCACCTTTATCACCGGTTATCGCTAATCTTTTCATGGAAGAATTCGAAACCAATGCCTTAGAAAAAACTGTTAACAAGCCAAAATTGTGGCTTAGATATGTTGATGACACTTTTGTGATCTGGCCACATGGAAGAGATAAACTGGAAAACTTCTTAGTATATTTGAACAGCCTCCATCCCAAAATAAAGTTCACCATGGAGATAGAATCAGAAAATCAGTTGCCTTTCCTTGATGTATTAATTTATAAAAAATCTGATGGCACCCTAGGACATACCATCTATCAAAAGAAGACACATACAAACCGCTATCTCAACGCTAAATCACATCACCATCCAGCACAAATAAACTCTGTTGCCAAAACATTAACCACAAGAACTAAACGTCTGGCTGATGAAGCACATTTACAAACAGAATTACATACATTAACTAACATACTGACATCAAATGGGTTCTGTAGAAACAAAATCATCAGTATGATCCAGCATGTAACACCCAAACAGAAGAGAAATCAACAAGAGGAACAAAACAATGGGAAAGCCATCTTGCCCTATATAAAAGGAACAACAGATAAAATTAGCAAAATACTACATAGACACAACATCAAAACCATATTTTGCACAGATAAAAAGATATAGTCTATTCTGAGAAACCCTAAAGACAAAATAGAATTAGAAAATCAAGGCATATACGAAATCCCGTGTGCTTCCTGCCCCCAACATATATTGGACAGACCAACAGAAGAATGAGTGTGCGCATTGAGGAACATAAAAATTCAGTACAAAAGAAAGAACACACATCATCATTAGTACAACACATAAATGCCACAGGACATAATATTAATTTTAATAACACAAAAACAGTTGCAAAAATAGAACATCTCAATGGCAGAATAATCAGAGAGGCCATTGAAATAGAGAAAAGACCATATTGTATGAATAAACGTGATGACACCTCCTATCTGCCTACTATTTGGAAACCTGCTCTCATAGACAGACGAATCTTAACACAAAATATAAACCATAGATCAAAGATTCATCACAATGCCTGTGAATACACCTTTGTTTTTTGGGAAAATGACAGTCAGTTCGATTATGTATTGGAATTTTGAAAAAGAAAACCATAATAAAAATATATCATATATATATATATATATATATATATATATATATATATATATATATAAAATATATCTTTTCATAGAAAAACGTCAGTTACAATCACACAGTTTGCCCATAAGAACCAAACCAAGAACTTCAGCCAGAAGATGGCAAATGTTATTTTGTCGAAACGTCGCTGCTACCCTTCTAGGGATATGTTTGCCATTACACGGGAAGAAACCCGAGATATTAACTGTATTAACTTAAAATCCTAGCTTAAAATCTTCTAAAAATCATTACAGAGCACTCTGCAAGGTCCTTTAAAACCTTAGCTAAAATCCTACCAGTAACTTTAAAAGTCTTTCTTATAGCAACGTTTCGACAGGCTCACAACCCTGTCATCTTCAGGCTCTTATCTAGTTTAAAAGCTGTGGGTGTGTTGTCGGAGCTGTCGCTTTTCTATGTTTGCTGCTGCTGACGTATGCTGGTTAGTCTGTAACTCTATGTTGTGATTGGAGGACAGCAGTTTTTCTTCCTACTTCCTCATCCTGGCTGTTTGGCTGCGAGTTACAGGCCTAACTTTCTCAGGTTCTCTATTATTATCTGTCTGCTGTAGAGGGGAAAGGATTCTGGTAGGCATCACAGTACCCTTGATTGTTAGTTGAGATCTCAGTCTGTCTTCTGGCTTGATCCTCTCTCTCTCCCTATTTCTAGCCACCCTCTGCAAAGAAGGAAGAATTCTGGCAGGCCTTACAACATATACACACCCGCGAAAACTTAAGAAGACAGATATATATATATTCTACAGCTAGGGCTGTAGAAAAATCTTGGCTACATAGGAAAAACCTGGCTAAAAGAAAAACATATTTGCTTTAATTTATATGCCGCCCTTCTCCAGAGACTCAGGGCGGCTTACAATGATGCATTTGAATCATTTCAAATGATACCTATTCCATTATTTTTTTTTATTTTTTTTTATTTTTTTTTTTTGCAGAACTTAATAAAATTACCACTAAATTTGTCTGGGCTGGGAAAAAAGCAAGGATAAAATTGCGATTGTTACAGTATAGCAGAAGTAGGGGTGGTTTTGGTCTTCCGGCATGGGAAATATACCATAAAGCTGCCACTCTAGTCTGGATAAGAGAATGGGTCAACTTAAGAGATAAAAGAATTTTAACCTTGGAAGGACATGGCCTACAAAGAGGGTAGCATGCTTTTATGTGGGATAAAAAGAAAAAGACACAAATATATTTCTTTAGACATAAGATTAGAGAAGCACTAATTTGAGTATGGGAAGAAGTAAGGAGGAAGCAGTATATGAAAATTCCGAGCTGGTTATCAACTATGGAAGCCATGATCTACCCCAATACAGTATAAATTAGTAAAATGATTAGATATAAAGAAATTTTAGATAATCATGGAAAACTTAAAAGCAATCAGGCTTTAAAAGAGCAGGGAATATCTATCGATTGGTGGCCATATTTACAAATACAGTCCAGATATAAGAAAGATATGGAAGAATTTGGCATTGAGGTAGAATTAAATGAATTAGATAAGTTGTTGATGGGTCCAGAAAGAAAATCAATATCTAGACTATATAATTATTTATTAGAATTCGATAGAGCGGAGAGGTGATAAAAGAACCAATGATATCTTTTGGTAAAAGAACCAAAAATATAGGACATAATATAAATTTAGATGAATGGGAATTTATTTGGAATAAAAATTACAAATTAACAAAATCGGTAGCATACAAGGAAAATCAATATAAAATGCTATATCGATGGCATCTAGCGCCTGCAAGATTGGCGAAGATATATCCAAATTTAAGCCCCAAGTACTGGAAGTGTAACCACCACCAAGGTACCTTCTTTCATATGTGGTGGCTATGTCCCGAGGCGAAGAGGTATTGGAGCAAAATACAACATTGGTTACAAGAACTAATCAACAGTAAAATTGAACTAATTCGAGAAACATTTCTCCTGGGCATACTAAAAACTAAACACACACACACAAAAAAGGTATCTGATTTTACACATACTTACAGCAGCAAGAATTGCTTATGTGCAACATTGGAAAGGAAATAATGTACCACCAGAGGGATTAATTATTCAAAAAATATTCAAATGTGCTGAAATGAAGAAATTAACTTTAGAACTAAAAGGAAAACAGCATTCAGAATACTATGCGGTGTGGGATAAATGGTACAGGTGGATTGATAACCAAAATAAAAATAAATAATGATTAGAAGAAAGTTATATATATATAATGTAAAATTTGCATGAACAATTAATCCAACCTGTTTTTTGGGAAAATGACAGTCAGTTCGATTATGTATTGGAATTTTGAAAAAGAAAACCATAATAAAAATATATCATAAAAAAAAAAGTTACAGAAGTTGGAGGGAGCAGCAGCTCTTCCAGTCAGCCAGCTTGTGGTAAATGCTTATAAAGTATTTGTGAATAGGGAGAAAGAGAAAGAGAAGCAGGAAAATGTATGTGCAAGACAGAATGCTGTGTTTTTGGCACAGGCTTTGCAAGGCAGTGGTAGGGCCAGTATTTCTCCAGGAAGAGAGGCCCGAGGAGGGAGTGGAATGAGAGGGTTAGGAAGGGTAAGAGATAATGTATTTCCAGGACAAGGAAACAGAGCACCTCTTAAGAGAAATGAATGTGCTCTTTGTAGGAAAATAGGGCATTGGTGAGGGGCATGCCCACTGTATGCAAAACATAAATTTGTTCCATCTGGAGATAACCAGAACACCGAATCTTCTTATGCTGGGAGAACAAGAAAGAGGCAGCCAGGGGCAGGGTCTTCACACGACCTAGCGTCTCCTGGGCCTTGGTACCTGTTACAGTGGGAGGCAAACATGTTTCTTTTCTTGTGGACACTGGCATTACACACTTACTCCTAAATCAGGAGTTATATCAGTTTTTGGAACTTCTGGACAAGCCCAAGTAACTCCTTTTTACAACCCTTGGAAATGGCAGTTGGAAGGAAAAAGTTGATATATAGCTTTTTGTACATGCCTGACTGTCCTATTCCTCGTTTGGGACATGACTTTCAAAATTACAAGCCACTATTTCTTTTGACCAAGGGAAAGTCACCATGTTTCTACCTAAACATGAATCCTGGAAACTTGTTTTGCCTCTCTTGGAAACTATTTATATATAAGAGCCTCCACATCCAAGGAAATCTATCTTACATGCAGTTAAGCCATGGGTGTAGGCATCAGGTTTCCCAGGGCAAGCAAAATATATTCCTATGGAGATTACTCTAAAACTGGAGGCTGAACCTATGCACATTAAATAGTATCTCAGGAGGCTAAGGCAGGATTGAAGCCAATTATTGAGTATGGTCTTCTCAAAAAGGGGAAGTCTCCTTATAATAGTCCCATCCTACCTGATAAAAAGCCTGATGGATCCTTTTGTTTGGTTATTGATCTCTGCTTTTATTAATTCACTTACAGTAACCATTCACCCCACTGTGCCAAACCCTTATATACTGATGTCTCTGATTTCACCTGATTTTGCATGGTTCACTGTATTGGATTTAAAGGACGCTTTCTTTTGTATTCCTCTTCAAGTGGATAGCCAGAAATTGTTTGCTTTTCAATGGTCTGAAAATGAACACACGCAGGGCACTCAGACATATTGGACTCTTACACCCCAAGGATTTAAAAGTAGTCCAACTATTTTTGGAGAAGCTCTTGGGTCTGATTTACTTAGATGGACCTCCTACCAGGAACGAAAAGCACAATGGTGCAATATGTGGATGATTTATTACTGGGAGCTCTCTCTGAGGTAGAATGTGAACAAAACACTATTAGTCTTTTAAATTTTCTGGGTGAATGTGGCTATAAAGTTTCTTTACCAAAGGCTCAGTTAGTTCAAACTTCTGTTTTCTACTTGGGATTCAAAATCTCTCAAGGACAGTGTCAGCTTACCTCCCAAGGTATTGAAGCTGTCTGCAGAATTCCACCCCCTAAAACCTGTCGTCAACTCAGGGAATTTTTGAGGATGGCAAGATTTTGTTGTATTTGGATCCCAAATTTTGGTGTTTTATCCAAACCTCTTTATGAAGCCACAAAAGGAGAAGATAGCGATTTTTTTAAGTGGATCTCTCAATATGATCATGCATTTCATCAACTTAAACAAGCCTTAATATTTGCACCAGCTTTAGGCTTGCCAAAGTTAAACTGTTTTACCTTTCAGTAGACAGGGGAAAAGGAGATCGCAACTGGCGTTTTAACTCAGAAATTAGGCAGCTGGGAGTGACCTGTGGCATATTTTTCTAAACAATTAGATCGTGTCGCTCTTGGATGGCCAGCCTGTCTGAGGGCTGCTGCTGCTATAGCACTGCTAATTGTTGAGTCAGAGAAGCTCACTTTTAGAAAGGACTTAGAAGTGAGAATGATACGCGCAGTTAAAGAGCTTTTACAGATTAAATGCAGCCATTGGCTCACCACCAACTGTTTAACAAAATAACAAGCTATTTTTTCTGCCTCTACAAATGTCAGACTTGTGACTGTTAATAAACTTAATCCATCTTCTTTGATGCTTGCAGATGATTTATCTGACGATTTTCCTCATGATTGTTTGCAAGTTCTTGATGTGGTCTATTCCAGTAGACCAGATTTGACAGATCAACCTTTACAAAATGCTGAATTGGAACTGTTCATTGATGGCAGTAGTTATGTTTTGGATGGCCAGCAAAGAACTGGGTATGCTGTTGTCACTCTTTTTTTTAATAGGCAGGAAGCACTGCCTATTAATACATCAGCTCAAAAGGCAGAACTCGTTGCTTTAAATCTGCTTTGAAATTGGCAAAAGGGAAAATGATCAATATTTTCTTGGATAGCAAATATGCCTTTGGTGTTGTACATTCCCATGGAGCCCTGTAGCAGGAAAAAGGTTTAATTATAGCCAAAGGTAGTTAGATTAAATATGAAGAAATATTGCAGAGCAGGTCGCGGCCTGGAGGGCCTTCGTGCAAGTTGTGCGCCAGTTACGCCCTTTCCTGCACCTGCAATCCGTACCAACAGTCACTCATGCCTGTTATTTCCCGTCTTGACTATTACAACACGCTTTACATGGGGCTGCCCTAGAAAAGCATCCAGAAACTCCAGTTGGTGCAAAATGCAGCAGCCTGCATGGTTTTGTGCAGACCCCAGTGTGCACATGTATCACCTCTCCTGCAGGAGCTGCATTGGCTGCTGATTTGCTTCCGGGTGCAATTCAAGGTGCTGGTTGTCACCTTTAAAGCCCTTCATGGCTTGGGACCAGATTATCTGAGGGTCTGTCTCTTGCCAGTCACATCTACCCAACCCATCAGAGCGGGGAGGCAGGGAATGCTGCGGGTCCCATCCCTGAGGGAGATACATCTGGTGGGACCCAGAAGAAGGGCCTTCTCTGTGGTGGATTTTAATCTGATTTTCTCTCTTTTAAAGTGATGTTCAGATTAGCTTTTAACATTTCTAAATTGATGAACAAGCTGGAGACTAACTCCAGATAAGTAAAGTTTGTCAGTACAACTTGGGATCTGGCTTATCTCTTTTGTGAGATCTAAACAACCTTTTTCCTTACAATTTATAACCCTTCAGACCTCAGACCTCATTTTAATGAGCATGTATGCTATTATCCTGTCCAATCAATTTTCCTCTTTCAGAGTTCTTTGTTATGTTAACTATAAAACAGGATAAAAGCTAAAGATTGGGATTCCCTAGCAGGCATTACGGAGACCTGGTTGGGCCAGGAGGGGGGAGTTCCCCTCGTGGATATGTGCCCACCAGGCTTCCGTGCATTTCATCAGCCGAGGGCTCAGGGTAGGGGCGGGGGGGGGTGGCGGTTATCATAAAGGAAGGTCTGGATCCGAGGGAGACCACTGTTCCACAGATAGCCAGATGTAAGTCCCTTTTTGTGAAGTGGGGCCATGGAGTACAGATGGGCTTGTTGATCACGTACCTGGCTCCCTGCCACATGGCAATGGCCCTGCCTGAGCTGCTCAACGTCATAGCCAAGGTGGCAGTTGATACCCCCCGACTTGTAGTCATGGGGGATTTCAACCTGCCATCTGTCAGCGAAACGTCTGAGGTGGCTCGAGAGTTCATGGCTTCCATGATGGCCTTGGACCTTACTCAGTTAATTCATGACCCCACTCACACGGGTGGACACACTCTGGACTTAGTTTTTGTCTCTGGTCAGTGGTTGAGTGGCCTTGATACAGGGGATATAGTCATTGAACCCTTGTCATGGTCTGACCACTCGCTCCTTCGACTGGAGGACCGACCAGGTGGTTTCGCCCCAGGCGCCTGATGGATCCTGATAGGTTCCAGATGGAGCTTGGGCCATTCCCTGAGACTCTGGCTCATGACTCGGCTGAAGACCTGATGGCTGCCTGGGATAGTACGGCCACTGGGGCCTTGGACCGCATCGTGCCTTTGCGGCCTCTGACCCGGCACTGAACTCACCTAGCTCCTTGGTTCTCCGAGGAGCTGAGGGAGATGAAGCGCCGGAAAAGACGCCTAGAGAGCAGTTGGAGGACCAGCCACTCCGAATTCGACCGAACACTGGTGAGGTCTCATATTAAGACCTACCTAGTGGCGATAAAAGCGGCGAAATCCAGCTATTTTGCCGCTCTTATTGCGTCATCAGATAATCGCCCAGCCGCCCTATTTAGGGTGACCCTCTCCCTCCTCCATCTGGAAGCGCAGGATGACCCCTTGCAGGGTCGAGCTGAGGATTTTGTGCAGTATCTACATGACAAGATCGCTCAGATTCGGGAAGGGCCGGCCTCTGACTGGGTATGTCTGGACAGGATGACTGAGGCAGGTCTTGAGAGCGTTATCTGGGAGGAGTTCGATCCTGTGGCTCCCGAGGACATGGACAAGATCCTGGGACAGCTGAACGTGACCACATGTTCATTGGACCCGTGTCCCTCCTGGTTGGTACTGGCTTCCCAGGAGGTTACACGAGGCTGGCTCCAGAGGATTGTTAACGCTTCTCTGAGTGAGGGGGTCCTGCCGGCCACTTTGAAAGCAGCGGTTGTGAGGCCCCTCTCTGGATCCAGCTGTTTTGGCTAACTATCGTCCAGTCTCCAACCTTTGCTTCGTTGCGAAGGTTGTTGAGAGTGTGGTAGCGCAGCAGCTTCCCCGGTACCTGGATGAAGCTATCTATCTAGACCCGCTCCAGTCCGGTTTCCGACCTGGGTACAGCACGGAAACGGCATTGGTCACATTGGTGGATGATCTCTGGAGGGCTTGGGATAGGGGTTGCTCCTCTATCCTGGTCCTGTTAGATCTCTCAGCGGCTTTTGATACCATCGACCATGGTATCATGTTGCACTGGTTGAAGGGGCTGGGGGTGGGGGGCACCGTTCTGCGGTGGTTCTCCTCCTACCTCTCTGACTGGTCGCAATCTGTGTTGACATGGGGGCAGCGGTCGACCCCGAGGCGCCTTGCTTGTGGGGTGCCACAAGGGTCGGTCCTCTCGCCCCTTCTGTTCAACATTTATGTAAAGCCACTGGGCGAGATCATCCGTGGCTTCGGGGTGGAGTTCCATCAGTACGTTGACGACACCCAGCTGTACATCTCCACCCCAGGCCACCCCAACGATGCCCTTGAAGTGATGTCCCAGTGCCTGGAGGCTGTGCGGGCCTGGATGGGGAGAAACAGGCTGTGTGCTTCCGGCATCCCGATATAGCCAGCTAGTGCCATCGCTGGCTATTGGGGGCGAATCATTGGCCCCCACGGAGAGGGCTCGCAACTTGGGCGTCCTCCTGGATGCACGGCTGTCTTTAGAAGAGCATATGACGGCCGTGGCCAGGGGGGCTTTTTATCAGGTTCACCTGATACGCCAGTTGCGTCCCTTTCTAGATCGGGACTCCCTACGGACGATCACTCAGGCACTCGTCACCTCCCGCCTGGACTACTGCAATGCTCTCTACATGGGGCTCCCCCTGGGGTGCACCCAGAGGCTCCAGCTGGTCCAGAATGCGGCCGCGCGGAGGATTATGGGAGCGATGGGGCGCTCCCATGTGACACCTCTCCTGCGCGAGCTGCACTGGCTCCTGGTGGTCTTCTGGGTGCGCTTCAAGGTGTTGGTGACCACCTTTAAAGCGCTCCGTGGCTTAGGGCCGGGGTATTTACGAGACCGCCTTCTGCCACCAATAGCCTCCCACCGGCCAGTACGCTCGCACAGAGAGGGCCTCCTCAGGGTGCCGTCCGCCAAACAGTGTCGGCTGGCGACCCCCAGGGGGAGAGCCTTCTCTGTGGCAGTGCCCACCCTCTGGAACAACCTCCACCCAGAGATACGTACAATACCAGACCTCCGGACTTTTCGTCGGGCCCTAAAAACTTATTTATTTCACCTAGCCAGGCTGGCTTGACCCCATAGTTTTGGTTAATTTTAAATTGATTTTAATTGGATTTGTTTTAAATTGCGGCCAAAAATATTTAATTATTTTAAAATTGTTTTTTAAATTTTGTATGTTCTGTTTTGTTCTGGCTGTTCACCGCCCTGAGTCCTGTTGGAGAAGGGCGGTATACAAATTAAAACAAATAAAATAAATAAATAAATAAATAAATAAATAAATAAATAAATAAATAAATAAATAAATAAATAGGAATCCCTTTTGTCTGAATATTCTGATAAATTGTAATATTTATTATTTATTTATTTATTATATTTCTATACCGCCTTTCTCCCGTAGGACTCAAGGCGGTGTACAGTCAAGAAAAATATAGACACACAAACATCATAAAACTGCTAATTAAAATTATTACTTAGTTTGGTTAATCAAATAAAACCCAGAATTAGATAACATTTAAAAAATCATTCATATGTTCGTATGTTTAGCCCTGCCTGTTGGAACATCAGGGTCTTGAGGGCACGGCGGAAAGCACGGAGATCAGGGATATTCCGTATCTCTGGGGGCAGTTCATTCCAAAGGGTTGGAGCCCCCACAGAGAAGGCCCTCCCCCTGGGAGTCGCCAGTCGACATAATTTGACTGACGGTACCCTGAGTAGTCCCTCCCTGTGAGAACGAACTGGTCGGTGGGAGGCTATTGGTGGCAAAAGACGGTCTCGTAGGTACCCAGGTCCTAAGCCATGGAGCGCTTTAAAGGGGATAACTAACACCTTGAATCGCACCCGGAAGACCACCGGGAGCCAGTGCAGCTCGCGTAGGAGGTGTTACATGGGCGTAACGAGCTGCGCCCATAATCACCCGCGCGGCTACGTTCTGGACCAGTTGGAGCCTCCGGGTGCTTTTCAAGGGTAGCCCCATGTAGAGAGCATTACAGTAGTCCATACGGGAGGTAACTAGGGCATGAGTGACCGTGCGCAAGGCGTCCCGATCCAGAAAGGGACGCAACTGGCGGATCAGGCGAACCTGATAAAAGGCACCCCTGGCCACGGCCGTCAAATGATCTTCTAAAGATAACCGTGAATCCAGGAGGACACCCAAGTTGCGGGCCCTCTCTGTGGGGAGCAAGATCTCATCCCCTATTGTCAATGATGGTACTAGCTGACTATACCGGGACACCGGAAGCCACAGCCACTCGGTCTTGGAGGGGTTGAGTCTGAGCTTGTTTCTCCCCATCCAGATCCGCACGGCCTCCAGGCAACGGGACATCACAGCAATAATAAAATGAACTTCCTGTCCCGGTTTGTCTCTTTGGAAAATATGCATGCCAAGGTACGAGCCCAAAAAAGCCATATTTGGCCTTCAGTATTCATGATCTACAGGAATAACGAAGGGTGGGAAGTTTCAACTCAAGGACTCATTTCAAGCCACTTTTAATGGCTGTTCTTCCTCCCAAAAATGCCACGCTGCCCTTTAATAACATTTAAAAAATTGAAACCCAATTCCTTCATGCTTCTTTCAAGGGGCCATTTTTACGGAATTACATATACACTGAAGGACTTCTCGCTGCCTTGCGGAAAACGAACCAGATTCTCTTTTAAACCTTTAACCCCGTCCTCCATCTTTGCCCAGCGTCTCATTTTTGAGCTTCTAAACAAAGTCCCGGGAATCTTGACACTCGAGGCACGCTTCTTCCCCTTAACAGGGAAAAGCGCCGGGAAGAAGATATCCGACTTACCCTTCCCCTCCTCAGCCGCCCAGTCCCGCGAACAAGCCATCTCGTCAGGGATGTAGGTACAGCAATTTCTCCCCAAAGCGCCGCCTTCCAGTCTTGGATTGGCGCCTATACCAATAGGAAGCGGTAAGGCGTCTCCCTTCCCCGAACTCCTCCTTCTTCCCTGGCCCAAAGTATGTCGGGAGCGGCCGTCTTTTGGTTCACCAGCGGGCTCCGCGAAGAAGAGCTGCAAGAAGGATAGGCGTGTCTTTCGGGGTGGCTGGTGAGCAAAATACTCCGTTTCCCAGCATGCAGAGGGGCCCTGAAGATTCGGTGGGGTGGAGACGGAGCTCGCTGTCACTGTCTCAGAGCTCGAGGTGGTTTAGTCAATCAGAACAATGACTTCTCCGCTGAAGGCTGTGGAGCGAAGCTGAGCCGCGCGCAAAACCAATCACGCCTGTATTACCGCTGGCCGCTGGGCGAGGAGGAGAGAGTTATTGGCAACGGCAGCAGCTGCTGCTGTTTTTTTGAGCTGGAGAGGATCTGCAGCTGTTTCTGGTATTGTTTGCAAAAAGAGGACCAAAAGGCACACTCATGTGGATTCCTACAGAGCACGAGAAATACGGAGTCGGTGAGTGACATCTCCCTTCGGCATTTGATGCCTCTCTGTCCTCTCTGCCATCCCCGGGGCTGTTCTGTGGGGCTCGGAAAATAGACCAGGGAGGAATCTCCGTTCGTACACTCTATCCTTTACTCCCGCACTGGTTCCTAGCTTTGATCAGAGCAATTATGTATTTTTCTACTGTGCTGTCCAAAAAGACGTTTAAGGTTTCGAGAGAAAGAGTGTGTACTGTATTGGTTTCGTCGTCGCCGCTTTCTCGCAGTTTCCCCTTCCTGCTTTTTGCCTCCCCTGTCCCCGAAGTGTCGTATGGACAGCTTTTGGTTTTAAAAATGTAGAATAAAGAAAAAAGAGGAGAGATAATTTATTCAATTGCAGTAGTGGTTACTATTTGTCGTGGGGAGAGACTAATTGCTTTTTGGAATACTGTATTGGAAGATGCTTTTAACCGAGCGTCCGATTTAACCGCATCTTTCAAAGGTCCACTGAATCCGCGTCCAGAAAAAGCAGTCTAAGCAATGCCGGGATGCTGTTAAAAATCTGTAGCTTTGGTTGTCGAGTGTCATTGCAACTTAAAACTGCCACCTCCTTTGTAAATCGTAAACAGCACCAACGTACGGTTGAATGTGGTGTGTGTTTAGTTTGAAATCGGATAGTAGCCTACTTCTAATGCTGGTGATGTTTTTGTTCTGCTTTTTTTTAATACAAAAGTGTTTGCCTTACACAAGAAAACAGACTGGGCATTGTCAAGGAAGTTACAGGGCAGAGCATAAAAAAGCTGTTTATATCGTCTTTTGTTGTTCAAAAGATGAACAACAGAGAACATTAGATGTTGACTGATGGATGTGGAATTTCACATCCTTCTCTGTTCACCCATCTGCTGAATACTTAAAACCACTTACTCCTTTTATTCTTTTTCTATTCTGATACCGGGTTTCCTCGAAAATAAGATCCTGTCTTATATTTTCTGAACCCTGAAATAAGCGCTTGACCTTATTGCCATGCGCTCAAAAACCCGATTGGGCTTATTATCAGGGGATGTCTTATTTTGGGGAAAACAGGGTAGTTATCTGATACTGATTCTGAAACTGTCAAAAAATAATAATACAATCATGTAACTAAGCTTTTTTAAATCTGGGAACCTGTGATAACACTTTCTACCATGTATTTTTTATTCAGATAAAAAATAATTGAAAGACCAAGAGCATAAACTTTAATTCATAAACTGGTTTTTTTTTGTTTTGTTTTTTTTTGCTAGATTAATTTTCTATTTCTGGCTTGGAGCTGGAGTGCAGATACTTTTCGGCTGATAAGCAAAGTAATGAATCCCAAACTATTTACATGGAAGTAAACCCTACTAGAAAAATTAGCTTCTTGATAAACATATATAGGATTGAATTAGAATAATGCTTCTTGTTTTTAAAGTCTTCTGAAAAACAAAGATATCAATATTTGCACAAAATAGCTAGTGAAAGGCATGACAAAAATGTTAGAAATTAGAGATATGCCACACTGTTGAATAGTGTATTGGACAAAACAATTAAAACAAAAATGCAAATACTTCCCTATATGATATCACATGCTTAATAAATAGTAGGAGGAAATACAGGTTCCGCACAATTAACATTCTTAAAATTGATCCCAGATGTTGTTTCTGATCCAAATATTAATTTACAAAGTTCATTAATAGATTTTCTTGATTTCTGTCTAGATATTGATTATGATTACTGCAACAATGTATAGATTTTTCAAAACCATTCTAGTATATAATGGAACAGCATGTGTAATATTGCTGGTCAAATATTTCAAGTTATAAAAACCTTGCTTTTTTTAAGGGAAAATAAAGACAAAAATATCAAATAACATTTTTATTAGAAGGTTATTTTAGCTGCATGGAAAGGAAAAGTAACATGCTGAACAATAACTACAAAATTAATCTGATTGACTATGTATATGTATGTGTTTCTGTGTGTATATATATTCAGCCTGATTCCACAGTTGTTGAAATTCATTTTTTTCTCATTAATCTATATCTTGTACCCCATAATGACAAAGTGAAAACAGAATTTTAGAAATGCCTGTAAATTTATTAAAAAGAAAAAAATAAAATATCTCATTGGTATAAGTATTCAGTTCCTTTGCAACAACATTTGAAATTTAGCTCATGTGCCTCCCATTTCTCTTGATCCTCACTGACAGGTTTCTACACCTTGATTGGAATCAACCTGTGGTAAATTAAATTGATTGGACACGATTTGGAAAGGCACACACACATTATAAAAGGCCTCACAACTGACAATGCATACTATAGCAGAGCAAAAGCCATGAGGTCAAAGGAACTGCCTGCAGAGTTCAGAGACACAATTATAGCAAGGCACAGATCTGGGGAAAGGTACAATAAAATTTCTGCTGCACTGAAGAGTCCTAAAAGCACAGTGGCCTTCATAATTCTCAAACGGAAGAAGTTTGGCACAACCAGGACTCTTCCAAGAGCTAGTCACCTGGTCTAACTGAGCAGTTGGAGAAGAAGAGCCTTAGTAAGACAAGTGACCAAGAACCCAATGGTCACTCTGGCTGAGCTCTAGAGATCCTGTACGGAAGTGAGACAGAATTTCAGAAGGGCAACACTGCAGCCCTCCACCGATCTGGGCTTTATGGCAGAGTGGCTAGACAGAAGCCTCTCCTCAGTGCAAAACACATGAAACCCCACTTGGAATTTGCAAAAAAGCACCTGAAGAACTCTCAGATTGTGAGAAACAAGATTCTCTGGTCTGATGAACCAAGATTGAACTGTTTGGCCTCAATTCTAAACATTATGTCTGGAGGAAACCAGGCACCGCTCATCACCTGCTCAATATCCTCCCAACAGTGAAGCATGGTGCAGGGCAGCATCATGCTGTGGGGGTGTTTTTCAGCAGCAGAGACTGGGAGAGTGGTTATAATTGAGGGAAAGCTGAATGGAGTAAAGTACAGGGATATCCTCAATGAAAACCTGTTCCACAACGTTCAGGATCTCAGACCGGGCCAAAGGTTCACTTTCCAACATGACAGGGATCCTAAGCACACAGCCAAGACAACACAGGAATGGCTTAGGGACAACTCTGTGAATGTCCTGGAGTGGCCCAGACAGAGCCCTGATTTGAACCCTATTGAACATCTCTGGAGGGACCTGAAAATGGCTGTCCACTGATGGTTGCCATCTAACCTGATTGAGTTTGAGAGGGTTTGCACGGAAGAATGGCAGAAATTCCCCCAATCCAGGTGTACAAAGCTTGTTGCATCATATCCAAAAAGACTGTAGGCCCATGATGGCGAACTTATGGCATGCGTGCCACCTGTGGCCATATCAGTGGGCACACGAGCTCAGTTCTGGGGTGCATGCGCGTGCCGGCCAGCTGATTTTCGGGCCTTCTGGGCCCACCAGAAGTAGGGAAACAGGCTGTTTCCTGCCTTCAGAGGGTCTCGGGGGTGGTGGGGAAGGCCCGTTTTTCTCTCTCACCTGGCTCCAGAGCCTTTCTAGGAGTCTCAGGAAGGTGAAAATGGCCTTCCCTGCCCCCCCAGAGGTCCTCCAGAAGCCAGAAACGGCCCGTTTGCCAAATTCCAGTGGGACCCCCCACCCCCCCCCTCCTGGCACGCAATGGCAAAAAGGTTAGCCATCACTTCTCTAGGCTGTAATTGCTGCCAAAGATGCTTCAACAAAGTACTGAGTGAAGGGTCTGAATAGTTATGCTAATGTGATATTTCAGTTTTTTTCTTTTTAATAAATTAACAGACATTTCTAAAATTTTGTTTTCACTTTATCATTATGGGGTATTGAGTGTAGATTAATGAGAAAAAAATGAATTATAATAACTGTAGAAGCAGGCTGCAGCATAGCAAAATTGACAAAAGTGAAGGAGAGCTGAATACTTTCTGAATGCACTATATATTCAGTATGTTGCTCCTTCTCTAGATATAATTATATTTACTATGGAAGAATATCAATTTTACTAAACTATTATCCATCTAATATTGAAGCCCGACATGCATTTTAATGAAAAACAAATACAGTATTTTTGAACTTGCCTTTACATATTTAAATATTGATGTCAGCACTTCAAGCTGCATTTACTCTAGTGCTGACATAAGAAGGAGAAGGGAGGTGTCTGGAAAGGGACGTTTGACTTTTCACCTACTTATTTTCCCTGGAGATAATATCCCATAGGAGATGGGATGGGAGGGGGAAATTCCTTTGAGCTGGAGCAGTAGATTAGGGGTAGAATGACTTGGAAGATGGCCAATGAGTGCAGGGGAGTGGGGAATGGAAAGGGAGGGTTTGGGGTCTGGAAGTCAGTGTTGGCTTCAATGGAGTTGGATTTTAGAATGTCGAGCTTAATCAATAGGAGTTTTCCTTCAAAGACTTTGTTTGAAATGCAATTTATTTGAGACGACCTCGAAACCTGACAGAAAGCCAACACTCCTTTCCAAGCCAAACTGGCTGACCTCCAGATCTCCAGCTCCCTGCCAGATGTATGGAGTGAGTGGAGAAGAAGTCCGGACGTCATGGCGGAAAGCAAACTGTCCAAAGAGAGTTTAATTCAGGCAACTGGAAAAGAGCCAATCTTGATCCCAGCCAGTTTGGATGCTACGGACCCTCAACCCCTCCCTCCTCCAGCGAAGCTGCAAGACAGCCAAGGTCAGACGATCGTGCCACAAACCAAGAAAAAAAAAAGATGAATATTGGTGGGCTTTGCCAAAATCTGCAGAAGCTGAGTTTCCCTTCCTGAACGCGCAAGGGAAGGGGAAACCCCTGAGTGAATTGGGGGGGGCAGACTGGCTATGGGATTGGCAGTAGGCCAGGCACCAAAAAGCTTCAGGGAAGCCACTCGAGAGCCCCATAGACGAATTGAAGGAGAAATTTGACCGTGCCATCATTCAGGAGGAGGGGCCATCATGCAGGCCAGAGGAGAAGGGAGAGCCAGTTTGGTCTGCTGAACCGAGAGGCCGTAGACTGAAGCACAGCCCTCCCCACTCCCATAGCAGAAGGAGAGGAAGCCCAAATATGCATCCATGGGTTCCCCCCTTACACAGCAAGCAGAGCAGCCTAGATAGGACATCACCTCCCTACCCTAGAAGGAGAGATGAGGAAGTGGCACAGAGGGCAAGTTTACAGAGTCCCGCAGTGGGAGGAGAGGGCAGAGAGGGAGGAGCCACCCCATTTCAGAGGGAAGTTCGATGGCGATCCAGACCAGCTAGCGCAATTCCTCGACACAGCTGAGATCTACATCGAGTGCTATGGCACCTCTACCCATTTCCCAGAGCCCTAGTGAGTGCCATTTCAGAAGGGTTGGAGGGAGAAGCAAGGAGATGGTCAGCAGTCCTCTACAAGAACAGGGCCCCCCAACTGCAAAACGCAGATGGGTTCTTACAACTACTACGAGCCTGGTTCGAGGAGGCAGAGGAAGACCCCATGTGGAGGACGAGCTCAGGAACCTAATGCAGAAGGGGAAGACCATCAGAGAGCATATCCGTGAATTCAGGAGAGTCATTGGGACCTTACCTCCCTTACCAGAGCGACTACTAGTGTATTTCTTTAGAACAAGCCTAGGCAAGCGAATCGCCCAAGTGACCGCTTATTGGGACATCCCAAACCGACTCTCCGAATGGTTCCGAGTAGCGATAAAAGTCGACAGAGGGTTGCGGGCCAACGACACGTCAAAGCAACCAGATGGAAAGCAGAGAGGCCAACTGGACCAGGGACCACCCAGTAGACGAGAAACCACAGCACCACAGCCTACCCAGAGGCCAGTCGCCCCACGGAGCCTGCTGAGGTGCTACAGGTGGGGGGGGATTGGTCACCTGGCAACAGCGTGTGGAACCCTGAGGCCGCGGTCAGACCCACCGCCCAAGGCACGACCGGAACGAGGGCCCAAGCGCGCCACCAACACGCCACGGAAAATCCCCCAGGGTCCAGAGGTCTTCGCCCACCTAACCGAAACAAGGGGGATCCCAGATGATGGAAATCAATCCCCCAAATCATATGACAGCGAGGACGAGGGTGAAGACGACCCAATGGTGAGTGGACCCATCCACCCTTTTCTCTTCCCTATATGCCTAACGGCCCCGAAAACAGGGACCCAAGGGACTTTCCAAGCCCTAATAGATTCGGGCTGCACGAGGTGCCTGATTAACCTACCCACAGTCCTAAAATTGAGGATTCGAGTCAAAAAGCTCAACCACCCAATACGATTTGAACAAGTTGATGGATCTCTAGTGGGGGGAACTTACGCCACACACCTGACCGAACCAGTGAGCTAGCAGATCACTGGGAAACAATTTGGTTCATAATAGCCCCCAAAATGACAGATCCAGTCATACTGGGACTCTCGTGGCTGGACAAATGGGGTCCAATCATCTGGTGGCAAGGGAACACGCAGGTTGAGGATATCAAAGGGCCCCCAATCCCTGCCGCCCCAACCAGGGGAGATGCCCCCCATGCAGGGACCCCAATCCCTCCCACCTCAGCAAAAGAAGACACCGCCAATGCAAGGGCCCCTCCCTGAGGGTATAGCGGGGCAACTGTCGGCCACATCCGACAGCTCTTATGACACAGATCAGATCCCAGGGAAGTACCAAGACCTTGCAGAGGTATTCAGCGAGGCAGAGTGTGACGTTCTACCCCCCCCCCACACACTGCAAGGCCAATTGTGCTATCAAGATCATCCCTGGAGCGAAACTGCCTAAACCTAAACTGTATGCCATGACACCCCATGAAATGTGGGAAATGCGGAACTACATAGACAAGAATTTACAAAGGGGTTCCATTGAGCCAGCCAAACCACGGGTCACGGCACCGGTCCTTTTCAAAGAGAAGAAAGACGGCTCTATGCGCCTGGTAGTTGATTTTCGCACTATCAATGCTGTCTGCGTACACAACTTATATCCCCTTCCCCTCATGAACAACATGCTAGCCCACCTGGCCAAAGGAAAAGTTTTCACCAAACTAGACCTTCGGGAAGCTTACTACCGAATACGCATCAGGGAAGGAGATAAGTGGAAAACGGCATTCAACTGCCCCCTGGGGAGTTTCCAGTTCAAGGTAGTGCCCTTTGGACTGCAAGGAGCCCCGCCGGTGTTTATGCAGCTGATAAATGAAGACCTACATGAGCACCTTTACAAAGGGGTCCTCATCTACCTGGACGATATTCTCATTTACACGGAAACCATAGACGAACACATACGTCTCGTCCGCCAAGTGCTGGAAAAACTGCTGAGGGCAAACTTGTATGTCAAACTGTCAAAATGCGAGTTCCACCAATCACAACTAGACTACCTAGGCTACCGAGTATCAACCGAAGGAATAGAGATGGACCCAGCCAAAGTCCAATCAGTTCTACAGTGGCAGCCCCCTCGCACCCGCAGACAACTGTAAAGCTTCCTAGGGGTCACAAACTTCTACAGCAGCGGTTCTCAACCTGGGGGTCGTGACCCCTTGGGTTCGCCAAAGCTCTCTCTCCCCCTCCACGCCTTCACTCACCCTCACCCTCTGCCTCTGTTGGATCGCCAGTCGCTGTTCGCTTACCCCGCCCACTCCCAATCTATTGCTGCCTCCTGAGTCCCAGCTGATGGCTAGAGGGAAACAAACCAGTGGTGGGATTCTGCCAGTTCTAGGTGGTTTGGCCAAACTGTTTGTTAAATTGCTGGCTCGCCCCGCCCCTTGCCAATAAATAGTGGAGGTGGAGCGGGGCGAGGGGTCGGCGAGCCAGTAATTTAACAAACGGTTCGGTGTTTTTTTGCAATTTATTGGCCTCGCAGCACACCGAACCATTTGTTAATTTGCTGGCTCATCCGCCCCTCGCCTTGCCCCGCCTCCCACCCGCGCGGCGTCAGCCTACCCTAGCCCAGGGCTGGGCAATTGTGACTCTTTTACAACCTGTGGACTTCAACTCCCGCCTAGCCCATTCTGGGGAATTGTGGAGAATTCTGGGAGTTGAAGTCCACAAGTCTTAAAGCTGCCAAGGTGGGAGACATCTGCTGTTACACTGTAGAATCCTTTCAAGCATGAAGATGGCCAAGTATCCTCCTTGAGAAACAACAGTTGAACATCAGGGGGGCTGTTAGAAGGCAGGGCTACATTTGGAAATTTTTGTATTTTTGCAGGTGGTGCAATACGATCTGGTATCGTATCGCAGGTTAGTGAAGGGATGTGGCTGTCATGGAAGGTTTGGGGGGGTGAGGGACCACTGTGTTTGTTGTGTAGAGAGGGGGAGGGGAACAGAGAGAACGTTGCTGCCAGCCCTGGATAACTCTCCGAGGTTGGATCAGATCTTTCTCTTTCTTTCTCTCTCTCTCTCTCTCTCACACACACACACATCATTCTTTCTTTGGTATCATAGCACTGATGGCCCTTCCAGGATTACAAGGCTGAAGGCTTTGGATGGAGCATTTTGGGGATGTGTGTCTGTGCTGCAATCCCAAGTAAAGAAAGATCAGCAGGAAAAGGAGGAGGAGGCCGGCAGCTGGGGAGGTGCTCTGGAGATCTGGGCTGAGTTTCACAGCCCTCACTGGCTCAGCTGATCAGCGGGCAGCAATTAAGGGGCTGAACCTCCAGGAGGTGACCAGGGAAGGGAAGGGCTGCCTCCTGTGCTGGCCACGCCCACCCCTTCACTAGGGCTTATTTTCGGGGGAGGGTGTATATTTATGCCCGCCCCAAAAATCAGGCCTGGCCTTATTTTTGGGACATGTCCTATTTTCAGGGAAACACGGTATTATAAACCTGCTTCATTTAGTAATGAACATAACCTTTAGGAATGCTCACAATATTTGTATTAAAGTGTTTGAATTCAAAATAGCCTCTGTTCAACTTTCCTGCCACCCGCTATCTCAACTGCTGTCAAGAGCCACACCGCAGGGTGCTCTTTCTTCTGATTCCCCTCCGAGGGATCTGGGACTCCAAAAAGTCCACCGCTCAGTTGGAAGTTGCTGAAAAAGCGACTCTCTAGACTGGAGAGCCCCTTTACACAGCTTTCTTCCTTGACAGCTGGCTCAACCCCTGATCACTTAGCTGTTTTTGATATTGTCAGTCATTGCATTCTTTTGGATTGACTGCAAGGTTTGGGAGTTGGAGGTACTATGTTATGGTGGTTCTCATACTTTTTTGGGGGGGGTGGATCTGCTCGGTGTTGGTAGGGAGAAAGGGATTGAGTTGGATGTCCTTCCTTTGCAAGGGGCTCTGAGTCTGATATATTGTATTTTCCCCTTGCCGGGGTTCCAAGTAATACACCCAGAGCAAGCAAAACTCTGAGGCAGGTAGATTCCTCAAAGAAAAGTTTTATTTGATATATCAGCACAGTTCTGGTGAAAACGAACTCTGAAGTTTTCACCTAATTAAAAGTAAAAGTTTTTCCTCTTCCCCAAGCAATCAGTCACATTGTCCAATCAAGGTGCCATCCGGTTGCCTGGTATCATCATTCTATTTCTCTCTCTGACCAGGTGCAACAATGTCCTTGGTTCCCAGGAGAAAGTATTTTGTTTAGGGTACAAAACCACAGCTATCTCTATTCCCCCCTCCCTATTCCTCAGCTCCAGTATGGCAACATTGAAGCTTCAAAATGGCTTCGGTCAAGTCAGCTTCAGGATTGACAGATGGCCCTCCTTAATTGAAAAGGACATTTTTTTTAATTTTGATTTATATGCCGCCCTTCTCCAGAGACTCAGGGCGGCTTACAATGCATCAAGCAATAGCCTTCATACTTTTGTATATTTATACAAAGTCAGCTTATTGCCCCCACAAACTGGGTCCTCATTTCACCTACCTTAGAAAGGATGGAAGGCTGAGTCAACCTTGAGCCTTGGAGAGATTCAAACCAGCAGTAATTGCAGACTGCTGTGTTAATAACAGGGTGCTTAGACCACTGTACTATCAAGGCTCTTGACTTCCTACAAAGAAAAACTTCCTACCAAAAAAAAAAAAAAAGAAAGAAAGCACAGAGAGGTTACTCAAAGTTCAGTCTAACCTCCCCTTCCTCCCCCTGGAGACCCCTTAGGATTCTGGGGGTAGTCATCATGAAACTGTTTGACCAACCTATCTGCTTTCACATCCCAACTCTTGACCCAGATGGCCTCAGAGCGTGAGTATCCCTTCTACTGCACAAGGTACTGCAACTGGCCCCTGTGCAAATTAGAATCCAGGATCTTCTTCACCTTGCAATGTGTTTCCCCTTGCACTACTATTGGTTTTGGGGCTGCTGGTCTGATCTGGGAGCCTACTGCCGGCTTTAACAAGCTGCTGTGAAAGACTGGATGCACTTTCCCTAAAAAGCGAGGGAGTTTAAGCTGTACCATAACAGCTGATTATTTTCACTATAGGGAAAGGCCCTATAAACTTTGGTCCTAGTTTTTTGCAAGGGAGTTTTAACTTTAGGTACTTCATTGAGAGATAGACTTTGCTCCCGACTCGGAATGGCACTTGAGGGCTGCAGCATTTGTCGGCTTGCGTTTTATGGTTTTTTGCCATTTCCTGTAAAGCCTGCTTGGTATTTTCCCACCCCTGCTTCAGTGACTCCATTCATTTAGTGACATGGATGAGGGGGGCTCCCTGGGAAGTTCAGGCATGGGGATGAATTCCATGCCACTGGTGACCTGGAAAGGGGTCAAGCTGGTGCTGCTGTGCACTGCATTATTGTAGGCTCCATCAGTGAATGGCTGCAACTCTGCCCAATTAGACTGCTGATAGTTGACATAACACCTCAAGTACTGCTCCACCCTGGCGTTCACATGTTCTGTGGCCCCATTGGTACTTGGATGGAATGCTGAACTAAACCCCTGTGAGGACCCAGTGGACCTAGTGAACTCCATCCAGAACTTAGCGATGAATTGGAGAGATGATTCTGTGGGGGACACTGTGTGTTCTGCCCCCGTCTCCACACACACACACAAACACAGCCAGCCGAGGGTTAAGAAAGCACTTGGCATGCACACAGGTTGTTATCAGAAACTTGGCAGCAATACGAGCACCGACTGCCAAGTGCTTTTAGTTCAATAAACGGAATATCCCTTCACCAGATAAACAGAAATACACACATTTTATAAATAGTCCAGTTCCAAACAAGAAACCTTTCGGCAGCTTTAAGCGTTGTTCAAGTGACTAGCCAGAGTTAGTTTTTGTTCGTCACAGAGTCTTAAATGGCCACCACACTCTCTTATATAGTCTCTGGGGTGTAGTCCAGTGACTCAGTTATAATCCCTGGCACGCCTCCTTAACTGCTGCAACCGTTTATCACGCCTTCGTTGGTGTGGATCCAGGAACGACAGATCACCTCCCTCGCTCTCATCGGAGACACCTGGCTCCTGGCTAATCTCCTCTTCCTCGGCCAGCACTTGAGGCAGTGCCAGAGGGGAGGGGCCTGGAGAGGGAGACCTGGCCGACTCCTCTTCTTCATGTTCAGAGCCTTTTTCCTCCGATGAGATAGGCTCGGAGGGCGGGGCCACAACACTGTGCAACCTATAAATATGCCTTATAAACAGCCTGGACAGTTTTTTTGCTGGCGGAAGCCCTGGGCAAGCTATGAAATGGGCTTGCTTCAAGAACAAATCTATTACAGTCCAAATGACCATATTTCCTCCACCCTCAGGGAGCTCAACAATTAAATCCATGGCAATCTCTTCCTAGAATCTGGATGGGTCTGCCACCTGCTGAAGCAGCCCTGAGGGTTTCCCTGGCCTTTTTTTTCATGACTTCACAAGTGGCACAGTTTTGACATAGTCCTCAATGTCTTTTTTCATCTTTGGCCACCAAAAGTGCCTTCTGGCCAAGTGCAGGGTCTTCAAATAGCCAAAGTGTCCCGCCTGCTTAGAATTGTGACTCTGCTGGAGTACTTGAAGTTGCAGGCTACTAGGCACATACAATTTTGAGCCTTCCCAGACTAGTCCATCTCTCAGGGTCAGTGCCTCTTTATTTTCGGCTGGCAGTTTGTCCCTTAGTTTTTGGGTCAACCCCCTCCATCTGTGGCCTGTGCTCTGATAGTGGCTTGCAAGGCAGGTTTGGAGGAGGGAATCATAGCATGAACCACCTCTTCACATTTACTATTGTACTGTGGCTTGCGTGATAGGGCATCTGCCAGGAGGTTTTTTCCCTCAGGGATGTATTCTAACTCGAAGTTGAACTGGTTGAAGTACTGGAATGAACCTGCTTTGGGGGAAGTTTTTGTGGAATCTTGAGTGCCTCTAGGTTCTTGTGATAAGTCCACACTTCAAACGGAACGTGGCTTCCCTCAAGAAAGTGTCGCCAGTTCATTAGGGCCCATTGGACTGCATAAGCTTCCTTCTCCCATACCTCCCACCTTCTTTCAGTCTCAGTTAATTTTTTGGAGGTGTATGTGCAGGGTTGTAAGTTGCCATCAGCATTCTTCCAAAGGAGAACTGCTTCGACGAACACATCACTGGCGTCGGCTTGGACTTTGAAGGGCTGTTCTGGGTTAGGGTGCCTGAGGATTGGCTCCTTGGCTAATAGAGCTTTCAGTGCCTTAAATGCCCGCTGGCATTCTAAAGTCCAGTTTAGGGTTGGTTTGGCCATAATTGCTGCCCCCCATCACCATTTTTAATAGCTTGGTGATGGGCAGGGCAATTTCAGCAAAGGAGGGAATGAATTGCCTATAGAAGTTAGCAATCCCCAAGAAGCTCTGCAGCTGTTTTTGCATGTGAGGGGGCTGTCAGTATAATACCGCTTTAACTTTAGCTGGGTCCATCTCTATGCCTTCGTTTGACACTCGGTAGCCTAGGCTAGTCTTATGGAATTTGCATTTTGACAACTTTACCTATAACTTAGCAGCAAAGAGTTTTTTCAGCACTTGGCACACCAATTTAACATGCTCTTCTAGAGTCTCAGTGAAAATGAGAATGTCGTTTAGGTACACAAGGACTCCTTTATACAGATGTTTATGTAGCACTTCATTTATCAGTTGCATAAAGACTGCAGACTCCCTGGAACTCAAAGGGCATCACTTTGAATTGAAAGCTTCCCAAGGGACAGTTGAAGGTGGTTTTCCACTTGTCTCCTTCCTTAATTCACACCCAGTAGTATGCCTCTTATAGGTCTAGGTGTGCCAGCATGTCTTTTATGAGGGGGAATGGGTATGTGTTTTCCACACATATGGCATTAATATCTCTAAAATCCACACAGAGCCTCATCGACTCTATTTGAAAAAGAAACCTCTGTTTACTATATTTTGCTCCTGGGTTGTCTAAAAATAGTCACACTGTGTGCACTCTGACAGGTTATGGGCCCAGTCCAGAGCAAAGGCTGGAGTGATTAGAGAAACCAGAGAGAAGAGAAACCCAGTGAGAGTTTGCACCAGAGTCAGAGGGGTTGTGCATCATGGTTTGTTAGTGGTTGGTGCTTGTAACGGAAACAAGCAACCTGGCTTCCGTTGGCATAATGGGAGGAGGTTTTGTGTTATCTCAGTTGAATGAGACAAACTACCTCTCCTGGAATATAAAGATGGAGATGTACCTATGAAGGGAGGAGTTGTGAATGATAGTTACTGATCCACCAGCAGTCCTGGATGATGGGGACGGGAGAAGAAATGAAAAGGCATTAGCCAGCATAATTCTGGCTTTAGAGGACAGTCAGCTGATACATGTGAGGGGTCTCCAGTCTGCAAAAGAGTGCTGTGAGGCATTGCGCAGTGTGTATATTAGAGAGACTGCGGGCAGTAAAGTGTTGCTGACAAGGAGACTGTATAAAGCACAACTAAAACGGGGAGAGCATGTCCACACATCTGTAGGCTATGAGAAAGACATTCCTGGAATTAGAGGAAAGAGGAATGACGTTTACTGAGGCACACAAGGTGTATGTGGTGCTCAGTTCGTTAGATACTTCATGGGATGTTCTTGTGACTAGCCTAGAATCTATGCAAGAGAGGGACCTAACCATGACATATTTGATTGATCAATTGTTGGGGGAAGAACAGAAATGGCTGGAGAGGCAACTAGGAAGGGGAGGAGATAATGCTGAGCACAGGCCAACAAATGCAACAACCCAGGATGCCAGCAGAGCAGCTGAGACTGTTTACACAGTGAAGCGGTGCTACACATGTAGTTCTACAGAGCATCTCCAGAGATTCTGCCCTGAGAGGAGAAATGGAGGAGCAGTGAGACAAGGGTGTAGGACTACTCAACAGATGAGGAGTGGTTCTTCATCGTTGATGTTTTCCTTGGCAGCAACATCATCTGAAAACACTAGAAACATTTGGTTGTTGGACAGTGGGGCGAGTCAGCATATTGCTAATAATCCACAAACGTTTTCTGGCTTGAGACCAGCTAAACAAAAATTGGTTAGTTTGGCCAATGGTCAATGATCTACTGTTAAAGGGGAAGGTAAAGTACCTGAGATAGGAGAAACATTATACAATGTCTTATAAGTACCTGAATTAGATCATAATCTGTTGAATGTTTCCAGGTTAGATAGCCATGGGTATGAAATACTGTTTGCTAGAGGACAATACACTATAAGGAAGGGTGGAAGAATTCATGCATGAGGAGTTAAGCAGGATGGTCTGTACATACTAGGAAGGCAAGAGAATAGTTGTGTACGAACACTTACAAACACTCCCAGACATGACAATTGTGTACATTTATTGCATAGGAGATTGGAGCATGTAAATTTTAGAGTACTGCAGAAGATGCCAGACCTAGCTGAGGGACTTGGGATATAGAAATGCAATGTGTATTTAGATTGTGCTGTTTGTAAGGCATCAAAGTCCAGGGTGTATCCTGTAAGTAAGAAAAACTCAAGGCAAACAAACAGAGTCATACCTAGGAGACCTGAAAGGTTTAATAATTGAATACCTCCTGCACGGTTCACTGCAAATGGGGTTAGAGTAGGTAGTATTCGTAATAAACCCAGTAAGTACCAAGAGATGTGGTCATTGCCTAAGGAAGAACAAGATAAATGGAGGAAGGTAAAGAGAGTGTCAGGCAGACAGATAAACCAAACTGAGGAAACTGAGCTAGTGAAAAGAGAAAATGAAGGTATTCAGCCAAGAGATGGTGAACAGGATGTAAAGAAAAGGGGTGTTGGTCCTACCTGACACGCTCCTTCTCGGGGTGCGGGGAAGATCATTCAGGATTGGGTAGTGCTCTTGCTTTGCTGTTTGGAGACTGAGTTAATTTTTCTTAGCCACACCTACTCTGCCTGAGTGCTCCTCAGTTCGATGAGGTGCAGCAAAGATGACGATGATGATGATGAGGCTCACAATCTGCAAAAACATAAGCCCCTCCCAGACTATGGACTAGACGGTCACCAGGGTGGGGCTGGATGATCTTCCCCGCACCCTGAGAAGGAGCGTGTCAGGTAGGACCAATGCCCCTTCTCCATTGTGGTGGGGAAGATCATCCAGGATTGGGACTTACCAAAGCCGATTAGTCGTACAGGAGGGAAGCCGTCTGGGCCCAAGTCCCATGTTGCATTCAAATGCTCCGGAGGACTCTTCCGGTGAGCCGCCAGGTGTAACAGCAGGAGCTGGGGATAGGGAGACCAAAGACTCCCCTTATCTTTCTGAGAGAAAAACGTGCGCCCGCATCCAAGGCGTGGCCGTGGCACAGGAGGCCGTGCTGAGAGACACGATGTCAGCTGTGCTTCCTTCAAAGTCCAGGAAAGAATGAGCCAAACTCCATATTTTATAGAGTAATGTACTTTTACTGGAAGATGAAATGAACACAAGCAAGGAAAGCTGAAACTAAAGTAATAGGTGCGAAAGTTGCATATAGAAAGCATCCCCTCCCACTGTCCATTATCAATCACCCAATCCAAAGGTCTCTCAGAGGTCAGGTGGACACACATCTGGCATCATCATCAATCAGGAACGTGATGACGGTTGACCCGATAGCCACTTCGGTGCTTAGTTTTCGTTTCTTCAAAAATCCACCAGCTTGCTTCCCTCCCCCCCACGCTCTTCCCGCCCCCGTTTCTTATGGCAGCCAAAGCAGAAAGTCAGAGGCTGACATTCGGCCCCTCCAGAGAAAAGACGTTAGTCCTAGATAGGGAATATGAAGGAAAGGGAGGGGAAAAAATTGCAATATAGACATTAAGGCTTATCAGAATATTTGTTATGAAGCAACTGTACTTTCTTTGGTGCTCGGACATCACGCTTGTTCACCCACTCAGCTTGAGACAACGGGAAATGTTTCCAAGCCACCAAATATTGCACCCTACCCATTTCCTAGAGTCTAAAATTTCTTTGACTTCGAAATGTTGCTCCCCTTCTATCAGTATGGGAACAGGAGAGGAATCTTGTTCCGGTCGTAAAGGTGACAAGTGTTCTGGTTTCAACAAACTAACATGAAACACAGGGTGTATCTGTCTCAACGTTTTTGGCAATTCTAATTCAACTGTGACTGGATTAATAAGTCTAGTGACCAGGAAAGGACCCACATACTTAGGTCCAAGCTTTTTTGATTTCTGTGAAGTCTGTAAGTATTTGGTGGAAAGATAAACCCTGTCACCCACTTTATATACATGTGCCCGGGACCATTTTTTATCTGCTTGTGTCTTATGCGCTCGGTGTGCATCATCTAAAGCTTTTCGAGTTACAGTCCAAGTGCTCCGTAACTGTTTGATCCACTCAGCTAATGATGGGTTTTGTGGAGTGTCTTGTGGTAACTCGGGAATTGGCACAAAATCCTGACCAGACGCTACCTTAAACGGAGTGAACCCGGTGCTGCTATAGATAGAATTGTTGTATGCCACCTCCGCAAATGGCAATAAGTCCACCCAATTGTCTTACATAACATGTAAGATGTTATGTAAGATGTTACATAACATCTCAGGTACTGTTCTAACACAGCATTGGTTCTCTCACAGGCCCCATTAGTCTGGGAGTGGTGGGCGGAGCGTAGTCCTTGGGCGGAGCCTATTAACTTTAAAAACTCCTTCCAAAAGTTGGAAGTAAATTGTACACCCCTGTCCGAAATTATACATTTTGGAGCTCCATGTAATCTGTAAATATGACGAATAAAGAGTTTTGCAAGAGTTTTTGCTGAAGGGATTTTAGAGCAGGGGATGAAATGCACTTGTTTGGAAAACAAATCCATTACTGCCCAAATGATTGTGCACCCTTCACTTTCTGGTAAGTCCACAATAAAATCCATGGATATTTCCTTCCAAGGGGCATCTGGTCTTGCCACACTCTGCAGCAAGCCAGGTGGCTTCCCCGGAGGTCTTTTAGCCGAGGCACACACCGGACAACTAGCCCCGTATGCTTCTATGTCCTTTTTGAGGGCAGGCCACCAACACTGTCTTTTAACAAGATGTAGAGTTTTAACAAATCCAAAGTGTCCGGCTGCCTTGGCATCATGAGCGTATTGTAATACTGTTAGTCTTAAACTCTCGGGGACATACAATTTAGCCCCTATCCAAGCCAGACCATCATGGAGAGTACATTCATTTGAATGGGTGTTAAACCATTTGTCAGTTTTTAAGGCTTCTTGTAATTTCTTTAGCAGGTCGTCCGACAAGGCTGGATCGGCCCTCGCCTGAGCTCTGGTAGTCATGGGCGCTGCCAGTTGTGTGGAAGGGATGATGGGTTGAACCATTTCTTTCTTGGTACTGTTGTATTGAGGCATTCTGGATAGAGCAGCCGCCATGAAATTCTTTCCACCAGGAATGTAGCGTAGGGTAAAATTAAAACTGTTGAAATGCTGGGCCCAATGAGCTTGCTTAGGTGACAGTTTACGTGGTGTTTTCAATGCCTCCAGATTTTTGTGAGCAGTCCAAACTTCAAATGGATGACGCATCTCACTCGAGCAGCATCTGACAAATAGTCTTCCCCCCAATCTTGCGTGTGGTTCCATACTTGAGTCAAAAAATAACCCAAGGTCTTTGGATTCCCATCATTGCAGGAGGGGGCCTAGCCTGTAAAATAATTTGACTGTCTGCAAAGCATTGTGAAGGGACCAGATCAAGGAATACACTATCTGGTGATGCAAGCCATGGCATGCAAGCCGTGGCATGCCAAAGGCCAGAGAATGACTGGAACTTGTCAGTAACCAGACACTGCTGGTGTCCTGGAGACACGCTTACTTAGATAAAGAGGAAGGATACCTTCAATCAAATGGGGAGTGTGGGCGCCGACAAGAGGCCGAATAGCACAACCTCGGAATGAGGTAATGTCAGCCTTAATAGCGTTCTCCTATGGGTGAATGTGTAAGGAAGGGTAAGACCTCCCACGGCCAAATTGACCGCCCCCATGTGATCCTTGTGAAGGTCAATCACTGTTCTTGCCAGAAGGGGCACCTAAAGGTGGACTGAAATCCAACTCCAGCTCAGGTCCGGAATACCCTTCTTCCAGAAAAGGTGAGAGGGGGCAAGAGAGCAGTCTGAATTTCATCGGCTGGTCTCACCCCCGTGGACAATGACAGTCAGCTGTGGCAAACACTTACCAAATGGTAGAATCCTGAAGAGTTCCCCAGGCCAAATGTCACTCGCCAGTAACCATCGCCAGCCAAGGTAAACGAGGCCCAGGAAGGGTTGTGAAGGAATCGGGTGGAAAATCCACACATTTGCAACCTGAGAGCGGTCGCAGCCAAGCACTAGCTGCACATTTAAGAACGCTAACTAACTGCTGTGAAACCTCCCCCAAAAGGTGTAGCCCCCCCAAGAGGGTCACAGTAAGGGAGGGGAAAGGCGGTGTTGACAGAGAGGGTGCAACAGGCCAAGTGACTGGCTGTGTGCCCAGATGAATGAGCAATTGCCCACCTGTCTGCAGTGACTGTCCTCTGCCTGTAGGATCGCAGTGGAGACCCTGACTACTGAATGTAACACAGTTCCCTGGCCAGGAACGTCTTGTCCTGGTTCAGAGTGGGAGTGCAGGCAGGCCATGGCCCAGATCCTGAAGGGAATGGACTGAACCAGGACAAGACAAAGGCCCGAAGTTGATGGAACTAAGACCCTGGCAGTACTGCAGAATATGGGGAACTGGATCGTCACCAAGGGAGGAGATACTCACTGACTGGAGGAGACGATGTGTGATGGAAGAGTATGTAAGTCTCCACCGGATCGTATGATGAGGTTAATTTAGTAAAAACCTTTGACCCTACGTCTAGCTGTCAGGACTACTATGTTGCAGCTTTGTAGGATTCCTCCGTGAGATCGAGTAAGTAATTAAACTTGGAAACCTGCTAAACCTGTTCTACCACTGGCCCTTATCCCACAAGGGAGGAAGGGCAAAAAAAGGCAGGAGTGACAAGATCTCCCTGAAATTCATAGGCACTGTTTTATCTGTAGTTAAGGGTGGAGCCCGATCTGTCAAAGCAAGAACATATGTGAAAGTCTGGCTGCCTATGCTGCCTGTCGCCACCTAGAGGCCTGAGCTAGGGTAATTAGGGGGAACACCTGGATCCTGAGGGGAAGGTGATTGCCCACTCAAGGCCTTATCCCCTCAACTGCTGTTTAGGCGGGACTAGAATTCACCATCTTAACAAGAGAGCCCTGCAGCTCAAGCTGCCATGTCAGCCGAGGGAACAGCAGAATGAAAAACTTGAGGAAGAGTGGAGCGCTGATGCTGGTAGAGGGCTATGCTTAAACCAGATCAACTTTTTTTTTTTAAATTTGATTTATATGCCACCCTTCTCTGGAGACTCAGGGCGGTTTACAATGCGCTAAGCAATAGCCTTCATTCTTTTGTATATTTATACAAAGTCAGCTTATTGCCCCCACAACTGGGTCCTCAATTTACCTACCTTAGTGTTGTGGCCCCGCCCTCCGAGCCTATCTCATCGGAGGAAGAAGGCTCCAAACATGAAGAAGAGGAGTCGGCCAGGCCTCCCTCTCCAGGCCCCTCCCCTCTGGCACTGCCTCAAGTGCCGGCCGAGGAAGAGGAGATTAGCCAGGAGCCAGGTGTCTCCGATGAGAGCGAGGGAGGTGATCTGTCGTTCCTGGATCCACGCCAACGAAGGCGTGATAAATGGTTGCAGCAGTTAAGGAGGTGTGCCAGGGATTATAACTGAGTCACTGGATCACACCCCAGAGACTATATAAGAGAGTGTGGTGGCCATTTAAGACTCTGTGACGGACAAAAACTAACTCTGGCTAGTCACTTGAACAACGCTTAAAGCTGCCGAAGGTTTCTTGTTTGGAACTGGACTATTTACAAATGTGTGTATTTCTGTTTATCTGGTGAAGGGATATTAAGTAAAAAGCACTTGGCAGTCGGTGCTCGTATTGCTGCCAAGTTTTTGATAACAAACTGTGCATGCCAAGTGCTTCCTTTAACCCTCGGCTGGCTGTGTGTGTGTGTGTGTGTGTGGAGACGGGGACAGAACACTTAGAAAGGATGGAAGGCTGAGTCAACCTTGAGCCTGGCGAGATTCGAACCTGCAGTAATTGCAGGCATCTGGTCTTAATAACCAGCTTAATAACAGGGTGCCTTAGACCACTGTACTACCAAGGCTCTTGTTTCCATGAAGCACTCCCACTCATATCCTGTCTCCCCAGCTCTGAAAGCACGGGAAACATCCCTCTGCAGCTGCTGTGAGGCAGACTGGCTCATAAAGAACAACCGCCCGCCTATTTCCCACAGCGTCAGAACCGCCCACCATGTTATCACCGGGCAGATTAGCTAACAAAATATAGCCAATGGAGCAGTTACAAAAAAAGGACGCCAATATTCCCGCCTTTTCACTTTTTTTTAATACAAAAGTTTTTTATTTTTATAATCAAACATACAAACAATACATAATCAGTCATTGAATATATCATCTAATATATCTTATATATCTTCTTCTTATTATTTCTCTATTAATACATTTGCCTTTCTTTTTATTTTATTAAAAATCATAAAACAATTTTATCCCCAGCATCCCTCAACCCCCCTCCCTTCACCTACCCCTGACTTCCCAGGGCAAAAACAGGATATAACATTTAGCAAACCTAAGCTAACATATACTAACTTACTACTAAATTCAAAAATCCTTCCCACTCTTTAACTCCCCTTTTAAAATTCTTCAATATTCCTTCTATAAATTCTCTTCACATTTTACATTTATTACTAAAATCCTTTCCATGCCTTCTTTTTCAGCATTCCTCCCTAATAAAATTCTAAATTAAACATTTATCCTCTTTAATCCTTCATAAACCACTTGCCACTTTCTGAAAAAAAAATTTTTTTCTAATTAAACAATTAAACATTGTAGAACTTTCTTTAAAACATATCTTTAGAGTAGCATTTTTAACCATTAAGTTAAGTAACATCAAACATAAACATTTAATTATATATGCCTTTTAAAAGTTCTATAATCTCAAATTAAATATTTTAAAATATCTTAATACTTCTTCATGTTTCAGTAAAACATTCTTCATGATCTAAATTTCCAGACTTTTGAAAAAGAAAAAACTATCCATTAAGTTTTAGGTTAACCACTTTAAAACTGCAATACATTTCAAAAAGCTATCCAACTTTAATTAAACCTTTTGTTTCAATAAAGCATTGTTCAAAGATGTCCCTAAAAGTATTACATAGATTCCAAAACTTTCAAAAAGCTACCCCTTAAATTTTTGATTGACCCTTTTAATACCTCAGTAACTCTTAAAGAGCTATCCATTTTTAGTTAAACGTTTTAATTAGGCATCAATAGTCTTCCAAATATTCCTTCAAAAAGTTAACCTCCCATTCTTCCTTTCTTTCTGTATTTTTTCCAGTCCTTCTTCATTAACACTTTCTTCTTCAATGTTGCTCGTCCCCCTGCTTTTATTTTCAAAAATTTTTGAAATTGGATTTGTAGTTGATGTGTCTTAGAAATTCGTTCTCCTTTCAAAATTATTTCTTTCACTTTGGAGCCCCCATCTCTGCTCTTCCTGCTTGTATAATCAGTCACTTCATTCTTTAAGTATTGACTCTGTCTGTAAAGCCAAAAATTGTCAAAATACTTTTCAATCTGCAGTGATAAATCTCCTTGATACTTTTCAGTTATTTGTGTGGAAGCCTCCACCAAAACCTCTGTTTCCAGTGTGCTAAACTCCATCTTAATCCTGTCAGCCTCTTCTTTGTCCTCCAAAATCACATTAGCCTGATTGATTTCTTCCTCTTTTCCAGCCAGCAAATCATTGTAATACTCCAATTTACAATCTTGAATAATCCTTTTAGCTGAATCCAGTATATCAGAAGTAAAATCATTTAAAAGTTCTTGTAAAACCTTTACAGTCAGAACTTGTGAATTTGCTGACTCATATCCTCCTTCCTTAATGGCAGCCATATTTCAGTTTTAACTTTATATTTATTCAGCTATTAGATCGGTAAGTCCAATTATTTTCCACACACTTTAACAATGTACATTAATTGAGGTCCATACCATAGTCTTTTCCATTCCACTTCCACTTTAAATCTTTTTCTTTTTCTTCTCTATATAATCCAATACCTTTAACAATGTTGCAGGCGTTAACAAGCACTTTCACTGATAAGTTTCATTTTCTTCAGCGCCATTTCTCCCCCCCCCTTTTTGAATGGAGTTAAAGCTTTTATACTTGCATGTTCTGCTCTCCTGATTCTGCTCTGCCAGCATCCAGAATTAAAGTGTCTTTAAATCTCAAGGAAGAAATCTTTAAATCTTTAATCTTTTGCTGCTGGTGTGGTCACGACGCCCCGTTCTGCCTGAGGCAGATACGTCCCGGATCCAGAGCACTGAAGGGTTCCAGGGAGCTCTCACCCTGCAGCCCCCAGGCTTAAAAAAAAAAGAAAGCCTGGGGATCTAGGGGAGCTCTACCCAAACCCTTCTGCTCTTCTCTCCCCTTTTTCCCCAGGGGGAGAGTTTTGAGCCGCTAGACAGCTGTTTTTTGCTGTTCTAGCGGCTAACGAAATCTTGGGGCTGGAGCTCCAAAAGGAGCTGCCATCGGCGTTCGCGGCGCCACACCCTGCCTTTTCACTTTTGAAGTGAGAAAGGCTGGCTAGCTCTGTGTTCTGAATGGGAGGCTCTAATGGCACAAGTCGGCGCCACCGCGTTACAGCTGAGGAAAACAGGCAGCCTGGTTTAAAGGAGCTCCCCATCACTATTTTTTTTAATTGAAAAGTTTTACAGAAAAAAAGAATTTCCCCCCCCAATATTCCCCCCACCCTTTCACTCCCCTCATCCCACCCTCCCCCCCAGACTTCCCAGAGCAAAATACAAGGTATTTCAGTTAACAATCATAAGCTAAATTAACCTACCTATCCTCAGACTACTAACTCCCCCCCTGAAACCTTAACTCCACTATAGATAACATAATACTTCTAATTCTTAACGTTCATTCATAAGCTATTTGATATTTTCTTGTCTGATACTTATTTTGAATATAATCAATCCATCTTCTCCATTCCGATACATATCTTTCTTGTGTATAGTCCTTCAGATATGCTGAAATTTTCGCCATTTCTGCTAAGTTTGTTACTTTCAGTATCCACTCTTCAATAGTAGGCAAAGAGTCCTTCTTCCAATATTGCGCTACCAACAGCCTAGCTGCTGATATTAAATTCAAAATTAATTTAGTCTCTAATACTGTACAATCCGTCGTTATACCCAGTAGGAACAATTGAGGAGTAAATTTCAACCTTCTTTTCAAAATGTTCTGCATCACCCAACAAATTTTTATCCAAAATGCCTTAATTTTCTTACAGGTCCACCATATATGATAATAGGTTGCATCATCACATTCACATCTCCAACATTTAGCTTGCAAATTCGAGTACATACATGATAATTTTTTAGGATCTAAGTGCCATCTATAAAACATTTTATAAAAATTCTCTCTCAAATTTTGTGCTTGCGTAAATTTAACATTTCTGACCCAAATCTTTTCCCACGTTTCCATCATCACTGGTTCCTGAAAGTTTTGTGCCCATTTTATCATACAATCCTTAACCAATTCCGTTTCTGAATCTATTTCCAATAAGGCATTTATACAACCTTTTAATATGCATCTGACTTTGATCTCTAATCTGTTTTACAAGATTTTCCTCATTTTGCAAACACCAATTTTTTGATCTTCCCTCCATCTAGCTTGAAGCTGACCATACTGAAACCAAGTATAAATTATCCCTTTTAATACATCTCCATTTTCTTCCTACGCCCCCCCCCCCCCCGGTGAGGGTGGGTATCCAGCCTTTAAAACATTGACATAAAAATCTTTTGCCTTCTAGACTTGCCACTTGTTGATTTCTCAGCTCATTTACCAAAAAGCCAAAGTTTTTTCTACTTCTCAACATCTTTGAAGGGATCTCTTTCAAAACCACCACTTCTTGCCCAGCCACCTGAACTTTATTCTTGTAGGAAGCTTGTAAAATATCATTTCTGATCCTCCTGGCTGTAAAATAAATCACCACATCTCTTGGCAGCTGTTTTTGTCTTGCCAGCCAGGAGTTAACCCTGTAGATTTTATCAATTTGGCTTGCCACATCTTCTGGTCTTTCTTTAATTATCTCTGCAATAGCATCAGCACAAATATCCTTTAAATTTTCTTTGCTGTTTTCTTTCAGGCCTCTCAATCTCAAAGCAAACTCCATGGACCTGTATTGTAACATTACCAATTCATCATCCACTTTCTCTGTTTTGGTCATGACATAACAAGTTTTGACAATCCTGATACAGCATAAACAATATCATCTCTTATTTCATCGTGTTTTATTGCAATCACTTCTTTAATTGACTTTATATCCTCCTCAACTTTCTTTAATTTCCCTTCCACAAGTACTGTTAAGCTATTCATTGCTGTGGCTTGATTATTCATAGCTTCTTTCATTGCTATTGCTTGATTATCCTTTTAAAAATATCTTTTTTTCAAAGCCACAAAGTCCCTTGAACAACTTTAAAATGCTTGTAATTTATAGTCTCTAATTTATCAGGCAAAATAGTCTTTTATCCACAAGCTCTCACTTCCCAGCAGCTTTAATCCACTCTCCCAGCACAAAATTCTCAATAAGCACTTTCGTTTCTGACTTTCACTTTCAAAACCATAACAAAGACGCCATCTTCAGCCTCCAGCTCAAAGAAATTCAGTTTGAAACAAAGTAAGTCCGGAGTTAAGCTCTGTTACTTTTAAGGCTTGTTCTCCTGTTTCCACTCTGCCTGCGCTTGTAATCAATCAGACTCACTTTTTGACAGCAGGATCGGATCGCAGCTTCTAGCTCTGCTTACACAGAGTCATCCTGGCTTCGGAGCTTCTTGGCGGGCTGACTGGAGAGCTCTCACCCTCCAAGCCTCTGGAATTATTCCAGAGGACTTTCGGGGAGCTCTACTCTCACCCACCGGCTCTCCTCTCCTTCTTTTCCAGAAGGGGAGGTTTTTCAGCTGCCAGACAGCTGATTTGCGCTGTCAAAGCGGCTTTTACAAAGTCATGGGGCTGGCGGTCTAAGGAGACCGTCCACAAAGCCTGCGGAGCCAACCGGAAGTCTTCCCATCACTATTATCATAACGCTGGGCACAGCAGGTGGGTACCCTTAGATATAAAGGGGACTGGCTCCGAGGGAGCTCTCCCGCCATGACTGTGATTGTGCAGGGATATTTTGCCGTGTTGCGCTACAGTAAAGGCTGCCTCACTTGTGTTACAAGGCATACTGGCCCTAAGAGAGCTCTCCCACCGCAGCTTTCAGTGGTGCAGGGCATTTACACCACGTTGCATTCCTATATAAAGGCAGACTGGCCTGCAAGGAGCTCTGCCGTAACAATTAGCATAGCGCAGGGCACGTCAGCTGCATACTTTTAGGTTACAAGGCAGACTGGCTCTGAGGGAGCGCTGCCGCTGCGGCTGTCATGGATACATGGCGTTTCCGCCCGTTGCGCTCCAGTAAAGGGCAGCCCGGCCTGCAAGGAGCTCAGCTGCCGCAGATGACATAGCGCAGAGAGCGTCAGCCGTCTACATTCTGTTACAGGGCGGACTGGCTTGAAAGGAGCTCTCTCACCGCGGCTGTAATGGCGCATGGTGCTTCTGCCACATTGCGCTTCCATAAGAGGCAGCCTGGCTCGTAAGGAGCTCTCCTGCCACAGGTGACATAGCGGTGATTTATAAGGCAGACTGACTCATAAAGAGCTCTACCACCGCAGCTGTAAGGGCGCAGGGTGCTTCAGCCACGTTGCACTCCAGCAGAAGGCAGTCTGGACTGCAAGGAGCCCTTCTGCCACAGCTGACATAGCGCTGAGCTATAAGATGGACTGGCTCATGAAGAGCTCTCCCATCGTGGCTGTAAGGGTGCAGGGCGCTTCCGCCACACTGCGCTTCAGTAGAAGGGAGCCTGGCTCGCAAGGAGGTCTCCTGCCCCAGGTGACCTAGCACTGAGTTGAAAAGCGGCCTGGCTCATAAAGAGCTCTCTCCCGCCGCAGCTGTAATGGCGCAGGGTGCTTCAGCCGCATTGTGCACCAGTAGAAGGCCACCTGGCTCGCAAGGAGCTGTCCTGCAATAGGTGACAATGCTGATTTAGAAGTGGACTGTCTTGTAAAGAGCTCTCCTGCTGCGGCTGTAAGAATGCCAGTCGCTTTCGCCGTGTTGCACTCCTATAGGTGGCCGCCTGGCTCACAAGTCACAGGTTGTAAGGTGGCCTGGCTTAACATAAAACAGAGTTGTAAGGCGGACTGGCTCATAAGGAGCTCTCTCGCCATGACTGTACGGGCACAGGGGGCTTCCGTTGCGTCGCACCTCAGGAGGAGGCAGTCTGGCTCATAAGGAGCTCTCCTGGAACAGCTTCGACGTCGCTGGGCATATCAGCCCCTTATCTCATGAAATGAGTAGACTGGCTCATCAGAGCTCTCCTGCCTCAGTCACTTTAATGCTGAGTGCTGTTGCCACTGTAACTTCGGCGGTTGAGGCAGACTGGCTCAAAGAGCACTCCTGCTACATCAAGTGCTGAGCTCTCCCATGCTCCATGAGGGTGAGGGAGGCTTTTCCATAGTGGTTGCAATGTAGCCGAACGCTTTTGCTGCCATCCTGCAGTGGAACTAGGCAGCCCGGCTCTGCAAGAGCACTCCTGCCATGGCTAAGATGACGCTGAACTCGACAGCCACTTTCCACTTGTAAATCAGGCAGCCTGGCTCTCATGAGCACTCCTGCCGCAGCCCTTCTGGCACAATCAGCACTCGCCACAATCAGTGTGACTGGATGAACCAGACAGTGACTGAGCCCCTTTCTGCCTTTGCAGACGATTGCCAGGGGTGCCCATGACAGACAAGACCCCCTCCGCTAAGCACAGGACCGGCAGGGGCCTCAGCTGATCCTCAAGCCGGCAGGGAGGAATACTGGCGGATCGGTAACTCCCAGATCGCTCCCTAGCAATCACCGAGCCTCGCTCAGTAAGGAAATTAAGGACATTCCGTCGATCAATGTGAAGAAATTCCAGAAATGTGCGAGCCTCTTTTTTCTCAGTCTCAATTTGCTGGAAGACCGAGTTGAACTGGGGAGCACCCAGGCAGGGTAGGCATGGCTAAGAAAAATTAACTCGCTTCTCCAAGCAGAGAAGCAAGAGCATTACCCAATCCTGGATGATCTTCCCCGCCACAATGGAGAAATAATGAGACAGAGTGTACAGAGTCATTAGAAAATGAAATTAGGAACAGTTCCAGCAGCAGCAGCAGCAGTAGTAATGGTACTAGTAGTGTTTGTAGCAGTGAGAGTAGAAACCGAAGCAGGAGGCATAGACATAATAGAGATAGAAAGCATCATGAATATATTAAACCATTCAGATGTTTAATTTTAAATGGGAGGAGTGTTAAGGTAATGATTTAATAGCTGAACAGCTGCTGTAAGGCTGTAATACTGAAACGATAATGCAATGAGAATGAGTCAGCAGGGTTATTTAACTTATCACTTTAAGAGGCTGTATATATAAGAGGTCCTCTTGCGCCTGATACAAATCTCCGGAAACAGGCCATTCAGTGTGGACTTTGGGCTGGGCGCCCACCTGGCACACAATCTTCACCACCGTCTCTGCCTCCCTCTGGGTCTCCGAGGAGTCCTGGTGGATTCCCAGGCTCCCTCTGCAGGCGCCTGTGGTCTCGTCCCATTTCTTCTCCATTTTGTCTTCCCTGAGTCTTTCTGCTCCCGGGGTAGACTGGGTAGCAGCCAGGGCTCAGGACCCCGGAAGCTGCTCTGGTTGGAGAAGAGAATTAGGAGAGTCGGTTTAATGTCAGGGTTCCAAGTAATACACCCATAGTAAGCAAAACTCCGGGGCAGGTAGATTTCTCAAAGAATAGTTTTATTGGATATATTATATTGGCACAGTTCTGACTCTGAAGGTTCCCACGGTTTTCACCTAATTAAAAGTAAAAGTTTCTCCTCTTCCCCAAACAATCAGTCACATGGTCCAATCAAGGTGCTATCTGGTTGCCTGATAACGTCACTCCTCCTCTCCCTCTGACCAGGTGCGAGAATGTCCTTGGTTCCCAGGAGAAAGTATTTTGCTTAGGTTACAAAACCCCAGCTATCTCTATTTCCCCCTCCCTATTCCTCAGCTCCAGTGTGGCAACACTGAAGCTTCAAAATGGCTTTGGTCAGGTTAGCTTCAGGGTTGACACCCCTCCTTTTTAATATCCACATAATGGGGAAAGTCATCCTTCTTTTTAGGCTCAGGTAACATCAATATACTTTTGTGAGGCTTAAGGAGGCTATCTTGTACAGGGTAGAAATCTTTTATTGGGCTACAGAAACAAAGCTTGGATCTTTGCGATCTCTGCTTCATATCTTAATGTAACTCAATCTAACCTTCTTTGGCAGTCAATTCCTTCACTCCATCTGCTTAATGAAATGCATGGTCACATAATGACTGCAATTGGAAGAGCCAGGATTATAGTCATGAAGCATTCCTGAGGATGCCTAATTTAATGACCGTTTTGCTCAACAACCAAGATTCTGGTCCCAGTTATGGTTGTAAATTGAGGACTACCTGTAACATCTGGGGATTTCATTTTATGTTGATAAAATCAATTGATATAAATTATTTTATTTGGAGAAGAAGGATAGCTAAAAACCAAATGAATACAGCATTTAGTTTCCATTAGATACTATTCTATAATTTAAAAAAACCCTGACAATGTGATCTCATAGTGATATGGTATATATGCATCAATTTCCTTGCACAAATTTGCATAATTTTAATATGCAGTATAACTACCCTTGCCAGGTGTCCACTATTTGAGCGGACAGTCCGCTTTTTTCACATTATGTTCACTATTTTTTTTTCACAAAATAGTGGACATTTTTTTTATTCAGCTGAGCAGTTTTTTGGAATGAAAGTTTTATTTGCCTTACGTAAAAAACATTTGCCTGAGAATGCCATGCAAAAGTTCAAGAAAGAAGCCATCAACGTGTATCAAAGAGCCATTGCGTACCTAGAAAAGTGGTATAATTTCACCGATTCAATATATGAGACGCTAAATTGTTTCAATCTAATTGATCGCAATAATCCTCCAACTTTAGAAGAAATGATGAACATCTGGTTATTATTACCATGGCAAGAAGAACTTCCACCCAACACTCTCTTCGATGAAATTTCTGCCTTAGCAGAAGTTTATGTTCATCTGCAGGGCGATTCATCCCTTGATAAGTGCACGTACTTTTTCAAGAAAGAGCCAGCTCCGAGATTACTGAAACTGTTCCAGTATTGTGCATCAATTCTGGTATCAAATGCAAACGTTGAACGAATTTTCAGCGTCATGGGAAATTTGTGGACTGACGAACGTAACCGACTGCTTGTACCATCAGTTCGAAATGAACTTTGTATATTTTTTAATATTTCTCAATGTTGTACTGAAAGAATTATTCCTTAAACACAAAGAATTGATCAAAGCTGCGCAGTCAAATAAAAAATACACACGACAGCAAAGTAAAATGTAATTTAATATTTTACATATTATTATAATATATTTGATGTTTTGAATTTTAAGTAAAGTTTTGAAGTGATTATTTTAATACATGTTAAAATGTTTGTAAGAAAATATATAATTTAATTATAATTTTTTTTATTTTTTTACTACTTAACCCCCCCCCCCCCCCCCCGCTTGTCCGCTATTTTTTGGAAGCAGACCTGGCAACCCTAAGTATAACCTTTTGGAAGGCAAAAGGTTAGGAGGAGGTACTCTGCTGAAATGAGGACCTGGAGGAGCAGTGGAGGAGAGTTTTGGCAACCCAAAGCTTTCATAAAGAGAAGCCTGGATTAAGAGACTTGCACAGTCTTGAACTGGAGGAGGTGCAGAGTAGCCACACCCTAGAATCTCTCAGGATATATCTAGTACATTTAAAGATTATAGGTTTAGTTTGGCAAGATTCTGTAAATCAGGTGCAAGCAAATAAAGGATTGGATTGGATTCAATCGGGAACCTGATGGCCTGCTCTAAGCCATAAATCGAGCTTTATAACTCCTAAGAACTTTTCACTTATCATATTAAGCAAGACCGAAATAAAAAACATTATGGCTTACTATATAGTGTAAATTTAACATCAATTCATATTGGGTAGTGCAGATCCTTTGCTTTGTCATAAACCTAAGCAAAACATTTATTTTAAATTGGTTTTTGTGAAGACTCTTGGCAAATGGATTACTGTGAGTTGATAATTAAAATTATATAGAATTAAAAAAAAATCTTTATGTAGAATGGCATGTTTACTCCTATCAGTGAATGTGCCCATAGCCAAACATCTTTTGTGATGTTATGTAATGTTGGAAGAAAAAATTCATCTGGTTCAGTTCCAAGCTGGGAGAAAGATGCTGGAAACAACAAGGAGGCTGATTGGAAAGAAAGTTTATTGATGAACAGAACCACACAAAGACAATGTGCCATTCTGGGTCAGCTCAACAACTACCTGAGTGAGAGGAAGGGTTCTTATATGGTTCTGTGTTTTTGAAGTTTGGGATTTGTGTAATAAGGGCTTTGTGTTTCTAAAGAGGGTGTTAGGCAATTCCCATTGTGGTTGATGGCTTATGTCCTATGCTGGATTTTGGGTGAGGGGCTGCTTGTTATAATCCTTATCTCTGCTTTTGTTAGCTGTTAAACTTTGCTTCAAGGAGTTTCGAAATAACCTGTCTTGAATGGGCTTCTGCTGGCAGTATTTGCTTTGCTTATGAATGGAGCCATCTAGATAGCTGGCTTCCTCTTTCAATAAGCTCTATCTCAGGTGCTGGCATCCGCTGTGGGCTATTAAGAAAGACTGGAGGCTGCTTTCTGCCTCTAAAAACATGTTTCTCCATTTCTCCTTTAGGGAAATATAATATTCTGCTTTTTTAAATATTTCCCAAAATATTTCATTCTGGGGGGGGCGCTTCCCACAGTAGGTTTTAAGGAATGAAATCTCTGGCAAGATGAAGATGTTCTTTGTCTCAAAATACCAGCTCTGACACAGATCAACTGTGTTGTACAATATTCATTTAAGTTACTTTATCTTATGGGTGTGGAGAATACTATTTTTAAAAATCTGTTGTGCTTGGCAAAAGTCTTGTGTAGGTTCTAAATAGAAAAAGGTTTTCTGGCATGTTTAATGACATAGTTGAATTTTGAGTGAACCAACGTATTAGAAAAAAGAAAAAAAGCCTGACACTTTAGTACACAAATATCAGGAGATTTTGGAAAAGGTTTATCATAATGGATCAGTCCTTTTTTTTTTTTTTGACCTGTATTTATGCAGATGTCAAACTTTATATTTAAAAATGTAACCAGTGATGGGTCATGCGAACGGTCATGCAAACCGTTGGCGGAAATTTGGCCAAGGTCGCAGAACCGGTAATGGTGGCCAGCTGACCACACCCCCGAACCGGTTCCCCCGGTCGCCAGTCGCTTGCCCCGGCCGCCATGTTCATCGCCACAATGTTCTTCACGCACGCGTATCCCATTGCCTTGCAAGTCCAATGGGATGCACATGCACAAAAAACATGGCGGCAACAGCAGCAGCTTTTTCCGCCGGTATGTTTTGGTGGCCAACAGAGAAAGTGGCTGGCAAAGAAGCCTTTTCAGAGGCTTTTTTGCCAGCCGCTTTCCAGCAGCTGCAGCTGGCTGTGGGCTGCCAAAAAGTACAGTCACCTTGCCTTCCAGACTGTGGACCAGCCACAAAAGTTAAGCAGCCTAACGAGGCGGTAGTGGGGGAGGAAGGCAGGCAAGTGGGCCTGGCCATGGGGACCGCCGAGAAGGCCATGTGGAAGGCAGGCAAGCATGCCAGGGCTGCCCAGCCGTGGGGAAGAGAGCTAGCAGCCTACTCCACCGTGGTCCTGCCATGCTTGCCTGCCTTCCATGCGGCCTTCCTGGCGGTCCACCACATCTTTGCCTTCTGAGGTCGGGTCACAGATCAAATCCATGATGGGAGATGCAACGCTTCAGGCCTGGCCTAGTCAGCTGGTGGGCGGGTGGCCCTTTGGGGAGATGGAGCCGCTTCGCTGGGGCTGAGAGGGAAAACTGCCCAGGATTTCCAGGATGCCCCTCCGCCGCTGCTGATGCCTGCCGCGGCAAAAGCCACGTGGGAAAACCTCCCGGGAGTTCCAGGATGCCCCTCTGCCGCCAATGCCACCACTGATGCCTGCCACGGCAAAAGCCGCGCAGGAAAATTTCCTGGGAGTTCCCGGACGCCTTCACATGCCTTCTATGAACTACTGAATATCAGGTACAGTTATGACCCTAAAAGAATGTATAAGGTAAAATGCTAAAAACTGGGTTACTTAACTTACTTACTTAAATTCTTAGATTATCCATTGTTGATTTGGATTTTGGGACTGTGTGCATGTACACACATATGTACCAGGGGTGAAATGCTCCCATTTCGGACTGGATCGCCCGATCTGGTAGCGATGGAGGCAGGTGGTTCTGAGAACTGGTAGCAAAAATCCTTGCCCCCCTCCATTGCCCAGCTGAGCCGCGCAATCATTAGAGGCTTTTTTTTTATTTTTAAAAGCATTTTTTCTACAACCTCTTTGGCCAAAAAAATGCTTTTAAAAGTAAAAAAAAGCCTGTGATGATCGCACGGCTCAGCTAGGATCATCAGAAGCTTTTAAAAGCATTTTTTCTACAACCTTTTCAGCTGAAGAGGTTATAAAAAAAGTGTTTTTAAAAGGAAAAAAAAAGCCTCTGGCGATCAGGCAAGTCAGCTGGGATCATCAGATGCTTTAAAGGCATTTTTTAAAAAACCTCTTCAGCCAAAGAGGTTGTAGAAAAAATGGTTAAAAAAAAAGTTGACCACGCCCACTCAGTCATATTACCACCAACAACAAGCCACGCCCACAGAACCAGTAGTAACAAATTAAAATTTCACCCACTGATATGTACTTCTGTTATATCCTTGAAATGTTTTTTTGTGAGATGAAAAATCCTAATCAGTAATGTGTCAGGTTCAATGCTAGATGAGAACCTCACACACTAGTTTTCTATGTTTTAATCTGGAAAAGTTCTAGAAATGCTGGAGATAGCATTATCCACAGATTTTTTTACATGGCTTTAAAATATTGTTAAGGAGGAAGAAGAAGATGAGGGCAATAATCCCAGGCACGTGATGCAAGGCATGAAAATCTGCAGCAGGAAGCTCTTGGTGAGTGAAAAGGGGGAGCAGCCGAGTGCTTTGTTTCTCTCCCCCCCCCCCCCGTCATCTCCCAGACTGGGTGAACAAGGCGGAAAGGCTTGCAATCTTTGGGGCTAGGAAACATTGGATCTGACTTGGCGAGGGGGGTCAGGCTGGTCAGGTACTGATCATCGGAATCTTTTTTTACTTTTTATTTGTAAAAGTTTTTTTTTATTTTTTACACAAAGAAAGAAAGAAAGAAAGAAACAATGCATTTTTTCTGAACAGAGTATTGGGCGAGTCACAAATTTATACAATTTTTAGCTGTCTCCAACACAGTTTATATATTTCACTTTTTGCCATAATAATCTTTCTTTCTAATTTTTATTTTTTTCTTTATTTTTTCTAATAACCAATGTTACCATTCGCCCTAATCTCTAATCTTAATCAAATTTAATTTTTCCCTTACTTTCTCCAAGTTAAAACTCTTAAAATTTTCACAGCATAATTTCCAGTATTTCCCTAAATTCCCTTATTCCAATCACAAATATTTTTCTTTGTCAACTTATCCAAATATTACAATCCAATATCTTACTAAAAGTCACTTAAATATATAACATTACAATCAGTCATTTCTTTTCCATTGCTTTTTCAAATATACATGTAATCTCTTCTTATTAAGCAATAAACCAAATTACTTTGCACCATACAATTTCCCATGCTTTGACTGAATTCCCTAGTTAAAAGTATTCTAAATCTTACAATCTCATATAAATCTTCCAATTTTCAATTGTTTTTTCAGATATATTTTTCTATACCTCTTCAACAATATCTTCAACAATAAACCTAATTAATTTTCATAATACAATATAATTTCCAATTTTTTGGTTAAATTCCATAGTTACAATTAAAAATATTCCAAATAGTACAATCTCATATATTGAACTTATTTGTATTTATAAATCTTATTTCAATTTAAACAGAATTAGTTTTAATTTATATCTATAAATCTTACTTTATACTTTCTCAAATATATATATTTTCTAAACCTTTTCAATAATATCTTAATCTCGTCTTATTGAACAATAAACCTAATTTTCATAATAGAATATAATTTCCAACGTTTTCATTAAATCCCATTGTTACAATTAAAAATATTCCAAATATTACAATCTCATGTATTGAAATTATTTGTATTTATAAATCTTATTTAAATTCATTTATAATTCAAAGTAATTATTCATTACTTTGTACATAGTTTAAACAGAATTAGTTTTCATCTTAATTTCAATTGTTTTAGTTAGTTTCATTATTACAATTAAAGACATTCCATGTATTATAATCTCAACTATTGAGTTTTCTAAAATTCATTTATATCTATAAGTCTTACGTCAATTCATTTTTAGTTCTAAATGTATACAACATATTTCTCTTTTCCCTTTCCATCAATTACTTCTTTCTCCCTTTCTCCCATTTTTTTATTTTCTTCTTTCCCCCTTTTTGTTCCTCCATTTTAAAATCCTGAATTCTTCTATTTTGCCCTGTATTTCCAATTAGTCTCCATCCCCTTTTCCTCTTTCTTATTTTCCCACTGTTAATCCCAGTGTAATCATTTAAGTTTTTTATATTTTTATATTTCCCCTTTTTTCTCTCCATGTCTCTTTCCACCCTCTCTATTTTTATCATTGATAATCTTAATGTAATCTTTAAAGTTCACCTTTATTATTAAACTTATCCCTTTTCTCCCAGTTCTCCTCTCCTTTTCATTATTGCTTCCCACATAATCATTTAATTTTTCATAATCACTATCTTTATCTTCAGTATCACTTTCTTGCTTCTCGTTCGTAGTTTCTTTATCCACTTGAGTATATTCTAACATAGTTTCTGGTTCATCAGATTTAGGGTTCCCATGCATCATTATAATCATTTAATTTAGTTCCGTTTTCAGTGATATATGCATCTTTTTGCCATTGTATTATTTCTGGGTTGTTGTTATTCCAATTTTAGGTTTGTTATAATCCACCTTCTTTAATTGCCAAGGTCAAACAGCTTGCAGATAAACAAATCCTCAAAAATTCCCACTGCTTTTATCACTTTAAAATTTTTTCCCCCAAAATAAAAGTTCAATATTGTAATGTTCTTTTTTTGCCTGCAGATGTCTCTCTACAATCTACAATTCCAATCAACAGCCTAAGAAAGTCTCCATTTTCTTTAAAATCCATGTTACCAATCTTTACCAATTTTTATCTTTTTCTTAATTTTATATTTCCTCAAGTCAATTTAGAATCCAAATCCAAATTCCAAATCCATTTTTTTAAAAAATCTTCTATTACAGGGCTTTAATTTTAAATTTCCCTTTGTTCTTTCTTCAACAGTCAAAAAGAAATCTTTTCAAATTCTTTCCAATCCTCTTCACACCTATTATGGGCTTTTTTCTTCTAATTTTTTAATTATCTCCACAAATTTTAATCCAAAAATCAAATTTTGTTTTGGGCTTTGCCACTTTAAACTTCCGCTTTATTCTTCTTCCTTCATTTCCCCCACTGCTGTTATTTCACTGGGGCACCTTTTAACAATTTTAAAATATTTCTTTTTTGTCTATGAGCTGGCAGTCACTCACCCAGCATCAGTACTCCGTCCAAATCACCGCACCTGCTCAAAACTTGGTCTGGTTGCCCCAGCTTTATGATGGCTGCAATGGCTGCTGCCCCTGCTGCCAAGTCGAAGAGTTTCCTCCGACCTCCTGTTCCTCTTGGTCCTCTGACCTGCCTGTTCCTCTTGGTCATCCAAGGTGCCTCTCCTTCTTCTCCTTCTTCTCCGTCCCTACAGGACACATCTGGTCCGAAGACCCCTCGACAGCGGTTTGTCAGCCTGGGATTTTGCAAGGCTCATCAGAGCCCACTATTCCCGTCTGTCTCGCTGTAATGCTTCCGGTTGAATCTCTGAACCTTTTTTTTTACTTTTTAAAGCATTTTTTACTAGTTAAAAATGCTTTAAAAAGTTTTTAAAAAGGTTGGGCATGGCCACCCAGTCACATGACCACCACCAAGCCACAACCACCAAGCCTTGCCGACAGAACCGGTGGCAAAAAATTAGATTTCACCACTGGTACTTGGGAGTATTGAAAGATTTGTAGGATTTCTTTAAAGTTTTTTTCTTATACCATCTGAACACAAGAAAGATCTTGCTACAATTGCTCAGAAAATCTTGTGTAAAAAGAATAAAAAGCAAGCATATTCTTAACATTTCAAAATCCCCTTTCCCTGCCCCTAAAATATTTCTTTGTGATCATTTGGAACATTTCAACTGGTTCCAAATTTACTATTTATTCTATACTGTATAAAATTTCTCCTGTTTATGTCAAAATAGTGATTATATGAGTGTTAATAATATAAATTGGAAATTATCTGATTTCTCATTATCTTTTGTTATTACCTAGTATAGAATGCAGCAGTCTGGATTCCATTAATATATTCAGTTGAATTTCAAGAGCTGGCTGTCACCATTACAATTCCACTCCTCATTATCTTTTTTTAAAAAAATAAAAAAGTTTTTTATTTTTCAATTCAAAGAGCCTTGATAGTACAAGGGTTTAGTGCACCCTGTTATTAACACAGCTGCCTGCAATTTCTGCTGGTTCGAATCTCTCCAAGGCTCAAGGTTGACTCAGCCTTCCATCCTTTCTAAGGTAGGTGAAATGAGGACCCAGTTTGTGGGGGCAATAAGCTGACTTTGTATAAAATATACAAAAGAATGAAGGCTATTGCTTAACGCATTGTAAGCCGCCCTGAGTCTCCGGAGAAGGGCGGCATATAAATCAAATTAAAAAAAAAAAAAAAAATTCAAGAATACACATATTCCATCTTTCCTTAAGCAGTATGTTGTCTGGGTATAAGTATCTCTGTGCAACATCCTTCACCATTTGCAACATCATTCACATTCACATTAATATTTTTTCTCTAAACTTAAAATTATAATATATTAAACAATTAAACATTGTAAAGCTCTTCATTTTCTTCTTAATGTCTTCTAGTGATAATACCATATTAACATGAAACATCACTATTCTCATTTTTATGTGTACTAACAATTTTCATGTTATTTATATCCAGTGGTGGGATTCCATTTTTTTAACAACTGGTTCTGTGGGCGTGGCTTAGTTGGGGGTGTGGCTTGGTGGTCATGTGACTGGGTGGGCGTGGCTAGCCGGTCATGTGATCGGGTGGGCATGGCTATGTTCATAGGGATTACTCAGAGGGCTGAAAAAAGTCATTTCTGACTGGCCTTCGCACTTATGACCATCCTCACATTTATGCCTGTTGCGGCATTCTTAACAACCGTGTCAGTTATTTCACCACTACTTCTCTTCACCATGGTGACAAGATAGGGCGTAAAACGTAAAATGTGAGGACAGTCGTGAGTTCGAGAACTGGTCAAAAGTGCGAGGACCAGTCAAAAATATCTTTTTCAGCCCTCTGAGTAATCGATATGCACAAAAGGATACAGCAATAGAGAAGGAAGGAGAAGAGAGAGGGAAGAAAGAAGGAGAGAGAGGGAAGGAAGAGAAGGGAGGAAGGAAGGAAGGGAAGGGAAATTAGAGTAGGAGTGAGGGTAAGAGAGGAAGGAAGAGAGGTGGAGAAGGAGAAAGGAAGAGGAAGTAGAGAGGAGAATAAGCGGGGGGAGGGGAAGAAAGTAAGAAGGAAGAAAAAAGAAAGGTGGTAGGTTTGAGGAGAAAGATTGCTGTACAGTAAAAAAGATGAAATGGAAGAAAGGCAACCCTAAACAAATATAAAGATATTAAGATAAAGAATGAATTGTTAAATTTTAAAGAAGAAAAGAGAACAAATATGAATAAATAGCAATAATTAGAAACACACATACAAACATACAATTTATTTTCTTTGAACAGAGTATTTGGCCAGTTCACAAATTTAAACAGTGTTTAGTCATTTCAATTAAATTTACAATTTCTATATTTCCTTTTTGCTATATTTATTCCTTATCTATTTTTTTAAAAAACCAATATTACCCTTTATCCTCATCTCTAATCTTAATCAAATTCAATTTTTCCCTTTTATTCTATATTATACCCCTTCCCTTTGTCATCTATTTTTATATCCATCCTCACATTGGTTAATTATGTAATATTACAGTTGTTTAATATAAATTCAACATTTTAATATAAATTAATTAGTTATATAACTATCTTGTTTTTATATTAATCAATATGAACATGAATATTCCAATTATTTCCATGCAATCCAATTTCTTACAAATTAATTGATTATATTTACCAATAATAATAAACCAAATAATTTCCCCCCATATATTCCTCCAAACCACAACTTAACCATTTCTGCTTTCAACACAATATACAATTAATAGTATCTCAATTATTACAATTCCCTAGTTAAATAGAGCTTTTTTTCTTTTGTGTTTTAAAATCTTGAACCTCCTTTTTTGCCCTAAATTTCCCATTGTTTGCAGTTTTGCACCTACCTTTTTTTGGTGAAGAAAAAGAAAAAGAAATCTCTCTCTGCCTCATTTTGTCACGTTGCAGCAAAGACCCTGCTTTACTTTCAGTTTTGTTTTTTCAGCATAGCTAGGGGGAAAAAAAGCTGCTCCAGATTTTTTTGCACCTAGCAACAGAGCCCTCCGCAAAACAGCTGAGAGCAAATCAGCTGAGAGTCGAGGCTGATCTAATCAATTTGTGCTAATCTTGAACTAAAATCTTGAACTCTCCTCTTTTTCCCTAAATTTCCCATTGTTTGCACCTACCTTTTTTGGTGAGGAAAAAGAAAAATCTGCCTGCCTAATTTTCCAACGTTGCAGCAACAGCAAAGCCAACAGCCTGCTTTACTTTCAGTTTTGTTTTTCAGCATAGCTAGGGGGGAAAAAATCTGCTCCAGCACTCTTTGCAAGCAAGCAGCAGAGCCCTTCGCAAAACAGCTGAGAGCAAATCAGCTGAGAGTCAGGAGGCCGATCTAACCAATGGGCTAATTAGCCTATGCTGAAGCTCTGCGGACCAATAAAACACCGAACTGTTTGTTAAATTGCTGGCTCACCCGCCCCTCGCCCACCACTATTTATTGGCAATAAATAGTGGTGCGAAGGGGTGAGGCAAGGGGCGGGGCGAGCCAGCAATTTAACAAACGGTTCGGCCGAACTGCCTAGAACTGGCAGAATCCCACCACTGTTTATATCTCTATCTTAATATATTTTCTATTATTCCTTAGTCTTCTTCATTTCCAAGCTCCTTTTTTATTCTCTATCCATTGATAAAATACTTCCCATATCATATAACATCAGTTTATTCTTTCTCATTAATTGCTAATGTTAATTTGTTCATTTCTGCACATTCTAATATTTTCCTAATCACCTTCTCATCATTGGGAATCTTTTCACTTTTCCAGTGTTGTGCAAATACAATTCTAGCTGTGGTTAATACATGAATAATTAAATATGCATTCTTTATTATAAATTTCAGGTAAAATCCCTAGCAGAAATAATTCTGGTTTCAGTTGTTGTATCATCTCTTCCAACCATGTCAATTTTTATCCAATACTTCTTTGCTTCTCCACATGTCCACCAGGGGTGAGTTCTAAAATTTTTTACTACTGGTTCTGTGGGCATGGCTTATTTTGTGGACATGTTTTAATGGTCATGTGACAATTCTTTAGGATTTAGCAGAGGTACTGGTCTACCAGGCTTTTAACTGCTTGCAGAGCTGTACTGGTCTACCCATTTGCTCTTGGAGCGTTCTGATCTACCCATTTGTTTTTGGAGGCACTGGTCTACCCATTTGTTTTTGGAGTGCACCGGTCTACCCATTTCTTTTTGGAGTGCATCGGTCTACCTTTTAACACTGATCAGCTGTAGGGCAGCCCTTTGAAGCCCTGCGGCAAAAGTTTAAACAGTTTTTTTCCTTCTAGCCAATCAGCTGGGACTCGGGAGGCAGCGAATAGATTGGGGATGGGGCCAAATAAAATTACACTACATATATTAACAGCAGCTTGCATAATATTCTGGAAGAAGGAATGCCCACCAAGAGAAGAGGACTTAATTTTAAAAAAATCCTCAAATGTGCAGAGAACAAGCTTACAAAGGAACTTAAGGAAAGAGAGAACACAGATTATTATAGAGTATGGTAGAGATGGCATGATTGGTGGGAGAAAAGGAAAAATGGAAAAAAGAAATAAAGGAAAAAAGGGGGAAGTGAAATAATACTTCAATGTTTATTTCTGTGATAATGTTGCTTGAATGTGTTGAAGATCAAAGTAAAGAGAAGTCGATATAAAGGAAATTAGATTATTTAAGTAGATTAAGATAGTTAGAATATATGTAAATAGTAAGAAAGGATCACCTTAAATGAGCTGTTAACAACAGAAAAATGATATGTATATAAGTGTTGTCTGTTTTGTGTTTGTTTTAATGTGTTTAAAATAAAAAACTCTTTAATAATAATAATAATAAAAAAAGAATAATGCGGGGGCAGGCAGCTCCTGAACAAAGAGAACTGGTTCGGTGACATCATATCGTCACTGTTACCGGCTCGGCCGAAGTGGGCCGAACCAGGAGGAACCCACCACTGATTTCCACCACATGTGATAGTAAGATCCAGGTATCTGGTGACAATTATTATTTATTTATTTATTTATTTATTTATTTATTTATTTATTTATTTATTTATTTATTAAATTTATATACTGCCCTACTCCCAAAGGACTCAGGGCAGTGAACAGCCAAAAGATAAAATACACATAGTACAAACATTAAAAACCATTTAAAATACATTAAATACTTTGGCCCAAAACAAATTTAAAACACCCCAATTTATAAGACAAATTTAAAAATAGCAATTTAAAAGGGAAGTTAGGCCAGACCAGCCTGCTGGAATAGGAATGTTTTGAGGACATGGCAGAAAGTGTGCAGATCCGGGATCCTCCATATCTCCAGGAGGAGCTCGTTCCAGATGGCAGGTGCCCCCACAGAGAAGGCTCTCCCCCTGGGGGCCGCCAGTCGACACTGTTTGACCGACGGCACCCTGAGAAGCCCCTCTCTATGGGAGCGTACTGGTCGGTGAGAGGCTACTGGTGGCAGAAAGCGGTCTTGTAGATACCCTGGTCCTAAGCCATGGAGCGCTCTAAAAGTGGTAACCAAAACCTTGAAGCGCACCCGGAAGACCACTGGGAGCCAGTGCAGCTCGCGCAGGAGGGGAGTCACATGGGAGCGCCACGTCGCTCCCATAACCACCCGCACGGCTGCATTCTGGACCAGCTGGAGCTCCAGGTGTTCCTCAAGGGGAGCCCCATGTAGAGAGCATTACAGTAGTACAGGCAGGACTGGACTACTTCCAGCATTTACCTGATTTATCTTTAAACATATTTACCAACCTCGCCGGTGCAAGATGCCATCTATAGAACTTCTTATACAAATTCTCTTTATATTCAGTTGACATCATTAATTTATAATTCCTGTCCCACAATTTCTGCCATTTATCTAATTCTATTGTATAACCAAATTTTTTGCCCATGCTCTCATTGTTTCCTTTACTGTTCCTCTTCCAACTTTATACCCAGTAAGTAACTATACAGTCTCTTTATTAATCTTTCTTCTGTTCCTGTTAAGATTTTATCTAACTCTGTTAATTCTTTGTAAAAACCCTGTAGTTTAGCATCTTTCTCATATTTAGACTGTATCTGCACTTGTGAATACCACGTTATATCGATCTCTTGCTCACTCATTTCTTCTTTTATTTTAAGTTCCCCCTCTTCATTCAAAATGTCTTTATATCTAACAATATTTCCCACATTAATAATGTTTGGGTGAATCAATGCTTCCATTGTTAAAAGCCAAACTGGTATCCTCAAATAGTGTTGTTCTTTAGTTTTCTCCCACACCAACATTAATGCATTCCTTATATAATGTCTCTGAAAATATCCATGTCCAGAGCTATGGACATGCCATAGGAAAGTGTGGCACCCCAATTGTAAATCATGTCCTTCCAAAGTCAGGAATCTTGTATTCCTCAATTCAATCCATTCTTTCATCCATGGTAGTACAGCAGCCTGATAGTACAATTCCCGGTTTGGTAGTCCAAAGCCTCCTCTACTTCTTATATCTTGCATTTTCAAACCAATTATTTTCTTAAGTTCCTCAAAATATTTTTTCTAATTTTATTGGAATTGTTTGGAATATGTACAATAATCTTGGCCATATGTTCATTTTAATTGTTGCTACTCTTCCTACCAGTGATAACTGCAGATTCTTCCACTTTTCCAGATCTATTTGAACTTGTTTCAGCAACTTATAATAATTATCTTCCTTAATTGTTACACATCTTGCTGTCAGCTGAATCCCTAAAAAATTAACTTTCTTTACAATCTGAATATCTTCTCTCTTTATTAATTCTTTTTTTTTTTTGCTTATCCGTGAGATTTTTAACTAAAATTTTAGTTTTCCCTTTATTTATTTTCAGACTTGCCACTTCTCTATATTCTTCTAATTTTTTAAATTAATTTAGGCCCTGTTATTAGTGGATCTTCCAAGATAAAAGCTAGGTAAATTACGCCTGTAATTTATACTGTTCCCTTTTAAACTCCATGCCTTTTATCTCTGTATCTTGTCTAATGTTTCTATTTAATACTTCCAATGTCAATATAAACAATAATGGAGACAGGTACCTTTCTTAATGCTAACTTTCTCAGTCATATCTTCATTTACCATCATTTTTGCAATTTGCTTATGGTATATCATCTTAATCATTTTAACAAATCTCTCCCCAAAGTCCATTTTTTTTATCTGTGCTAGCATAAATTGCCAGCTCATATTGTCAAACGCTTTGTCCATCTAAAAAAATCAACGCCATTTGCTTCTCTGGATATGCTTCATAATACTCAAAAATATTTAAAATTATTCTCATATTATCTTTAATTTGTCTCTTGGGTAAAAAAACAATGTTGATCTGGATGTATGAATTGATTTAAAAATTGTTTTAGTCTTTCTGCAAATATTTTATAATCCGCATTCAATAAGGATATTGGTCTTTAGTTTTTTATTTATTGTAAGTCTGCATCTTCTTTCGGTATAAGGGTAATATATGCTTCCATTCATGAATTCGGTACCTTTGTCTCTAACAGAAATTCATTAAATAACTTCCAACATTGGTTTACTCAAAGTTCCTTGCAATTCTTTATATACTTCTGCTGGCAGACCATCAGGTCCTGGTGTCTTCCCATTCTTTTGCTTCTTAATTGCTTCTGTTATCTCCATCATAGATACATGTTCATCTAACAATGCTCCGCTTTTTCTAAGTATTATTTTATTTTCTCTTCTGATATTAACTCTTGATCACATAACTTCTTATAATAGTTTTGAATCACTTTCTTTTTATCTTCGTTTTGATAGTAAATTTTCCCTTCATTATCCATTAGTTTATCTATCAATTTCCCCCCTCTATTTTTTTTTTATTGCAAAAGTTTTACAATTACATTTTCACCCCTTTTTTCATCCCCCCACCTCCCTCCCCAAACTTCCCATCCTCCCTAGCCCTCCCCCCCCCAGACTTCCCTATTACATACTCATAACTAATAACACTAATATATAAACCTGAACCCATCCCTCCCCCTATATAATTTTTCCTCTTTGTCTCTTTACATTAAAATATTTCTAATACATTATTTTCAAATAAAAGCTATTTGATACTTTCTAGTTTGGTATTTGTTCTGAACATATTCTATCCACCTTTTCCATTCCCATTCATAAGTCTCTTGTGAACAATCTTTTAAATACGCCGAAATCTTCGCCATCTCTGCAAAACTAGCCATCTTCAAAGTCCATTCCTCGATAGTAGGCAAAGCTTCATTCTTCCAATATTTACCTATCAGCAATCTTGCTGCTGTTATCATATACAATATTAGTTTTATTTCACCCCGTGTAAAACCCTTAACTATACCCAATAAAAACAATTGTGGAGAAAATTGAATTTTTTTCTTCAAAACATTCTGCATGACCCACCAAATTTTTATCCAAAAAGCCTTAACTTTCCTACAGGTCCACCAAACATGATAATACGTAGCATCCAAACATTCACATCTCCAACATTTTGGCTGAACATTAGGGTACATACATGACAACTTTTTGGGATCTAAATGCCATCTATAAAACATTTTATAAAAATTTTCCCTCAGGTTCTGCGACTGTGTAAATTTAACATTCTGAACCCAAATTTTTTCCCATGTTTCCAACATCACTGGTTCTTCAAAATTTTGTGCCCACTTAATCATACAATCTTTAACTAATTCAGTTTCTGAGTCCCTTTCTAACAAAACATTATAAAGCCTTTTAATATGCATTGGACCTTTCTCTCTTATATGTCTAACCAATTCTTCCTCATGCAACATAATACCAGTTTTTTGGTCCTCTTTCCATCTCAATTGTAGTTGATTATATTGTAACCAAGTTAAGTTAATTCCTTCATCCAACAGTGTCTGTAATGTCTTCAGCTGCCATCTGCCCGCATCTGTAAAAAGAACCTCTTTATATAAAAACCCCCCGAGTGACATTATATTTGTATTCCACATAGTATGACCAAGATCCAGCCATAACGGTATTTTATAATCCCATTTGAGTCGGTGCTTCTTCCAAACTCTCATCAAAGATTCTCTAAGTATATGACTTTTAAATACTTTATCTGCTTTGTCGTCATAAAATAAATAAGCATGCCATCCAAATTCAAGATCAAAACTTTCTGCATTCAGTATTCCAGTCTTTTTACTTCCAAACCAATCACTTGTTAAAGTTAAAGCTGCTGCATCATAATATAACTGTAGGTTTGGGAGTTTAAGGCCTCCTCTTTCTGGAACATCTTGCATAATTTTCAGTTTCACTCTCGGCTTCTTCTCGTTCCAGACAAACTTATTCACACCAGACTGCCAAACTTTCAGTTGTTTATCACTTTTAAGCACCGGAATCATTTGAAACAAAAACAGAAATCTTGGCAAAATGTTCATCTTAACTGCTGCTATTCTTCCAAGTAAAGACAGTTGCAGCTTTTTCCAAGTCTCCATATCTTTCTGGACCTCTCGCCACAACACCTCATAATTATTTTGAAACAATTTCATATTTGATTCTGCAACCTGAACTCCAAGATATTTTACCTTAGGTACAATTTCAAAACCTGCCCTCCTTTCAAGCTCATGTTTACGATCTTGTGTCATATTTTTTACTATCATTTTAGTCTTTTTTGAATTCAGTCTAAAGCCTGAAACTCTACCATAGTCTTGTATAATGTCGTTCATCAAGATTATTGATTCCATTGGTTGTGATAGGGTAACAACCAGATCATCTGCAAATGCCTTTATTCTGTAATCCTCTTGCCTTATCATTATGCCTTTCAAAATTTTAGAGTCCCGTATTGTATTTAGCAAGACTTCCAATGTTAAAATAAATAAAAGTGGGGACAACGGACATCCCTGTCTTGTTCCTTTTTCAATTTTAAACTCTGTCGTCAAACTTCCATTAATAATAATCTGTGCCTTTTGCTCTTGATAAATTGCTGAGATCGCCTGTATAAATTGGTCCCCAAAGTCCATCTTTTTTAAAGTCTTTAGTAGAAAATTCCAATCCACTCTATCAAAGGCCTTCTCTGCATCCAAAAAAGCCAGCACTGCAGGAATCTGTTTATTCTTATCAAGATATTCCAAAAAATCTATTACTTGCCTTACATTGTCCTTCATATATCTGCCTTCAATAAATCCCGCTTGGTCCTCATGAATCACCTTTTGGATTACTGGCATCAACCTGTTGGCTAATACCTTCGCATAAATTTTATAGTCTGTGTTCAAAAGAGATATTGGTCTATAATTCTCTGGTTTTTTAGGACCAACTTGTTCTTTTGGTATCAAAGATATATAAGCAGTTGTCCAAGATGGGGGTATTTTACCCCCTTGTTGAATATTACAAAATAAGTCTCTAAGTTGTCCCACCATTTCAGCTTGTAAAGTTTTGTAATACACTGCAGTCAAACCATCCGTGCCAGGAGCTTTGGCTGTTTTTAACTGTTTAATTGCTGCTGTTATCTCCTCCTCTGTTATAGGATAATTCATTCTTTCCTTTTGTTGATCAGTAATTTTTATAACTCTCTTATCATTTAAATATTTTTCTATAAGTCCATTCTGCACCTCTTCTTTAGCATATAGTTTAATATAATAGTCCACAAAAGCTTCTTTAATTAATTTTTGTTGAAAGATTTCTTTCCCTCCAATATCAATACTATCGATAGTCCGTATACTTTGTTTTTTCCTCAATGTGTAAGCCAACCATCTGCCCGGTTTGTTAGCGTTGCAAAATGTATTATGCTTCGCATATTGTAGACTTGTTGCAACTTGTTCCGCCATAAGCATTTGAAATTGGTCTTTCAAAAGTTTTATAGCACTTCGAATTCTTTCATCTGTTGGGTTTTTAATAAGTAACTGTTCTTTATTCTTTATCTCCATTTCCAACTCAAGTCTTTTCTTTTGTCGGAACAGTCTATGTTTAGAATTCATATAGATAAGTACCCCTCTCATATAAGCTTTACTTGCGTCCCAAACAATTTCAATTGGAGTACCTTTATTCAAATTTATTTCAAAAAATTCTTTCAAATGCTTTTTAAGTTCTATTATATTTTTTTCATATCTAAACAAGTTCTCATTTAATCTCCAAGAGCGTCTCTCAACCTTGTCCATCTCAATTTCTATCCATACAGGGCTATGGTCAGTCAAAGTTCTTGGAAAAATCTTTGTTCTTTTTGTCTTGACAAGTAGATCATTTGACAACAGGATAAAATCAATCCTAGAAAAGGATCTATGTCTATCAGAGAAAAAAGTGTAATCCAATTCATTTAAATTATGTATTCTCCAAACATCTTTTAGTTCCATATCTTCTTTCATATCAAAAAAAGTCTGTGGTAGTCTAATTCTAGACTTTGCCAAGCTCTTTTTGTCTAGTTTAGAATCAATTACTCCATTCCAATCTCCCATAATTAAAATAGATCTATAGTCCCATTGCAATATTTTAGTATGTAACATCTTATAAAAATAGTCCTGTTGTTGGTTGGGAGCATAAATTCCAATCAGAAGAATTTGGCCATTTGCTGTAAGCAATTCAATTGCTACAAACCTACCATCTTGATCTACTTCTATAACTTTCGCTGTTAATTTTTTATTTACATAAATAACCACACCATTCTTTTTCTGCGAAGTTGAAGATATAAAATGTGCTCCTAGTTTTGAATTTATCAAATATTTTTGATCTTGAGTTGTGATATGCGTTTCTTGTAAACATATTATATCATTATGAAATTGTTTCAAATATGTAAATAATTTCTTCCTTTTCTGTGCTGAATTCAACCCATTGACATTCCAAGATAAACACTTAAAGGTCATCAGCCTCTTTCTGGAGCGCAGAGCAAAATATTTGAAGTTCATCCGAGAGCTTCGATCTCGCTCCTCCCATAGCGCCACTCTCTTGTACGGTACTCTTAACTGCCTTCTTGTCTTGTCTTTCCTGTTGTTGTTGTTGCTTTTGTTTAAGTAGCTTGGATTGAGCTCTAGTTATACGTTGATCTTTAACTTCAGCCAACTGAATCAAATCCAAAATTGGAGAAGAGTCCAGCAAGGGCTCACTCAGAAAACCTCCTTCTGCACCTTGCACTGTTTCTAATTCCTGCTTAGACTGTTCTTTCAGTTGCCTCTCTTCACTCTCCTTAATCTCCAAAACCGTAGATGTACGTGGAGATGGTGTTCTTTCCTTAAGAATAGTACTATAAAAGTGTTGTGCCTTCTCCACGGTATTCAACCGATATCCTTCTCCCTTATATCTAAAAATTATCCCAGCTGGTGCGTCCCACCGGAAGGGTATCTGTAAGTTTTTCAATTCCTTAACAAGAAAACCAAATTCTTTTCTGGCTTTCAGCATTTTAGGAGGTAATTCTTTAAAAATTTCAAGTCGTGAACCCCCCACTTGTACAGAAGTATGAAAAGATTTTTGCAGGATATCATTTCTAATTTCTCTATCAGTAAAATATATGACCACATCTCTGGGCAGTTGTCTTTGTCTGGCCACCCAAGAGTTCACTCTGTAAATTTTATCTATTTTATGAAATACCAAATCAGGATTAGCTTGTAAAATCTTAGCCAAGGCTTCAGAGCAAACTTGTCTCAAATCCTGTCTCTCCTCCTCTCGAATTCCCCGAAGCCGTATGGCGAATTCCATCGCCCGGAATTGTATCATAACAATCTCATCTTCAATTCTCTGCATTTTATTGTCAACTTCATCAATTTTATAATCATTGTCTTTCATCTTAACATTAACTTCTGATTTAAATTCTTCAACTTTAAAATCAACTTTCCCAATAAATCCTACCAGGCCAGACGCCACTTCTGATATTTTTTTGGTCACCTTTTTTTGATTCTGATTCACCATGTCTTTAACTTCATTAATTTCCTGCATAAATTCCTGATGTGATTTTTGAAGTTTATCATCTATCTCCTGTTGAGATTTTTGAAATTTATCATCCAAAGTTTTAGAAATAAATTCTTTTAAATCTCCCACATCAAATTCTTTTTTCTGAGTTTGTAGCTGTTGAGCAGGGGGAAGTTGCGTTTCATGTTTGTGTGTGGGGGATCCCCCCCCTGATGCCTTCCCTTCCTGCTTCTTTGAAGCCATCCTGGCTCGTGATCTGGTTTTTCTAAAGAGGGAAGTTCCTTTTCCTTTCCCTCCTGCACAAAGACTTCTAAAAAAGTCCCCCAGATTTAATCAAATAAGGGTTAAAATAAAGCAAAGTCCAGTATTAAAAGGGGAGAAATTGTTGTTTCTCTTATAACAAGCAAGGCAACTTTGTAGCAACTTGGAAACTTTGTAACAAAACAAGATAACTTCACCAATCCACATTCGCTGGCTCATTAACTCTGAGGCTAGGCGCCATGTTTTTTCAAAGCACTTTCACTCACTCGCATTTCTCAAATTGAAAGTCAATAAAGTGCTGATACTTGCGTTTCCAAATTTCAGGATTCAGGTAGTTTCGCTGTTTATTAAATCCGGTTCTTTCACTTTAAGTTTCCTGCAGCCGGCTTGTTCTGCAAAAGCAGAATCGTCCCACGTCGCTCGGAGTTTCAGCAGGCTGGAAGGGAGCCACGCCTGTTCTCTCCCCAGAAACTTCCCTGGGGGGTTACAGGGGCTCAACCTGTGCCCTGCGATCTCTCTTCTTCAATCCTTTAGGATTTAGAAGTTTTCGAGCCGCTTCTTCGTTTCGAAGCGGCTCTACGGGCGGCGGGGCTGGCGGAGCTTCAAAGAGCGCCGCCGTCGCCGAAGACAAGGAAACCGGAAGGTCTCCCCCCTCTATTTTTAACTTATACGCCAGCCATCTTCCTGGTTTATTTGCATTTTCAAAAATGTTTTGTTTAACACTTCTAATTTTCTATGCTAGTTCTTCTTTATTCATTAAGCTCAATTTGTGTTTCATTTAAGTCTATTTGGTTCTTTATTTCCTTTTTTTGTGGATCTTTTTTAATTCTGTCTCTAATCTCTTATATTCTTCTTTTAATATCCTTTGATTTTGTTTCTTCTTTCTGTTCTGTTTTCTTCTGTATGTTATAGCTAATCCTCTAATATATGCCTTGGCTGTATCCCATACATTTTGTAATGATGTTTCTTCTTTTCTGTTCTCTTTAAAGAAAAAATCTAATTCTCTTTTCTTTTCTTTTAGTATTTCTTGGTTCAATGTCCATCTCAATGTTCTTTTATTGTATTATGATCTGCCCAATTGCTTATTTCTATGCTTATTTATTGTACATTATCTTTCAATTCTGCTGTCATCCATATCATATCTATTCTTGACCAGGACATGTGTCTATTTGAGTAAAATAGACGGTGGTGAGGCCCCTCCTCAAGAAGCCTTCCCTGGACCCGGCAATATTGGCTAATTATCGTCCAGTCTCCAACCTTCGTTTTGTGGCGAAGGTTGTTGAGAGTGTGGTTGCGGGACAGCTTCCCCAGTACCTGGATGAAGCGTCGTATCTGGATCCGTTCCAGTCAGGTTTCAGGCCTGGATACAGCACGGAAATGGCATTGGTCGCGTTGGTTGATGATCTCTGGAGGGCTCGGGACAGGGGCTGCTCCTCTGTCCTGGTCCTGTTAGACCTCTCAGCGGCTTTTGATACCATCGACCATGGTATCATGCTGCACCGGTTGGAAGAGTTGGGGGTGGGAGGCACCGTACTAAGGTGGTTCTCCTCCTTTCTCTCCGACTGGTCGCAGTCTGTGTTGACAGGGGGGCAGAGGTCGACCCCAAGGCCCCTCATATGTGGGGTGCCGCAGGGATCGGTCCTCTCGCCCCTTTTGTTCAACATTTATGTAAAGCCGCTGGGCGAGATCATCCGTGGTTTTGGGGTGAAGTACCATCAGTACGCGGATGACACCCAGCTGTACATCTCCACCCCGGACCACCCCAACGATGCCCTTGAAGTGATGTCCCAGTGCCTGGAGGCCGTACGGATCTGGATGGGGAGGAACAGGCTCAGGCTCAACCCATCCAAGACCGAGTGGCTGTGGTTTCCGACGTCCCGATATAGTCAGCTAGTGCCATCGCTGACTATTGGGGGCGAATCATTGCCCCCACGGATAGGGCTCGCAACTTGGGTGTCCTCCTGGATTCACGGCTGTCGTTAGAAGAGCATATGACGGCCGTGTCCGGGAGGATTTTTCATCAGGTTCGCCTGATCCGCCAGTTGCGTCCCTATCTAGATCGGGACTCCCTACACACAGTCACTCATGCCCTCGTTACTTCTCGTCTGGACTACTGCAACGCTCTCTACATGGGGCGCCCCTTGAGGTGCACTCGGAGGCTCCAACTGGCGCAGAGTGCGGCCGCGCGGGTGGTGATGGGAGCGACATGGAGTTCCCATGTGACACCTCTCCTGCGCGAGCTGCACTGGCTCCCGGTGGTCTTCCGAGTGCACTTCAAGGTTCTGGTTATCACCTTTAAAGCGCTCCATGGCTTAGGACCTGGTTATTTACGGGACCGCCTGCTACCACCAATAGCCTCCCACCGGCCAGTACGCTCCCATAGAGAGGGGCTCCTCCGGGTGCCGTCGGCCAAACAATGTCAGCTGTCGGCCCCTAGGGGGAGAGCCTTCTCTGTGGGGGCACCTACGATTTGGAACGAGCTCCCCCCGGAGATACGGAGGATCCCGGATCTGCGCACCTTCCGCCGCGCGCTTAAGACTTTTCTATTTTATCAAGCTGGCCTAGCCTAAATCTTCCCCCTTTTTAAATGTGGAAATTTTAAATTTTTAAATTTTAAATTCGTCTTATTTATAGGGGTATGGGTAAGGCGTTTTAAATTGGGGAGCCATTTTAGATTTAATTCTGTTTTAAATGTATTTTAATTGTTTATATTGTATGTTTTTAATTTTGGCTGTTCACCGCCCCAATCCTTCGGGAGAGGGGGCGGTATAAAAATCAAATGAATAAATAAATAAATAAATAAATAAATAAATAAATAAATAATAAAAAATAAATAAATAATAAATAATAAATAAATAAATAAAATGAATATTGATTTTCTTTGGGATGCATTTCTCGCCAAACATATTGAATGGCTAGTTCTTCCGACATTCTAGAGAAAGCCTTAGGAAGTGTTTTCCTTGCTTTTTTACTTACCTTTCTAGTTTTATAGTCCATTTCCGCATCCACAATTGCATTAAAATCTTCCAGGATACAGATATTTTCATATTCCAATTCTGTTATTTTTTTATGATGTTTTCTATAAAAGTCCTCTTGGTTAACATTTGGTGCATATATTGCTACCAAAAGTATCAGTTTGTTATTCATCATTATTTCCACCATCAAAATTCTCCCTTCCTCATCTGTAAAAAATTGTTTAGCATTTATTGTCTTTTTTATATATAGGGCTATTCCCCTTTTGTTGTGATAAAGAAGTATATAACTTCCCAATTTTAAGATATTCCAATACTTTCATATGTTTTTTTTAATGTGAACTTCTTGCAAACAAATTATATCTGATTTTGATTTTTCTTTTCTTTTTCCCCCAAGTTTTTTATTTTTTATCTTTTTAGAAATATATCAAATCAATGCATGAACAGTGTGGCACCTGGGTGTCTTACATTCTATTACAAGCAAAACTAATAAAATTAATCATAATTATTACCTTCAATCAACTTATATTTATTTTATTTTATCTCATTTTAATGCACATTTATAGTATGTTGCAACCTATCGTTATTCAATTGTTCCATCTTTCCTCTTGTTGATACTTTTATTTATTTATATATATATATATATATATATAATTTATATGCCGCACTTCTCCGGAGACTCAGGAGACTTACAATGCGTTAAGCAATAGCCTTCATACTTTTATATATTTATACAAAGTCAGCTTATTGCCCCCACAATCCAGATCCTCATTTTACCTACCTTAGAAAGGATGAAAGGCTGAGTCAGCCTTGAGCCTGGTGAGATTTGAACTTGCAGTAATTGCAGGCAGCTGATGTTAATAACAGTGCTTTAGTCTGCTGCGCCACCAGGGCGCTAGTATACACTAGTAGTCCCTCTCCTCTTATTTCTATCACTTATTCTAGCTTTTAATCCTGTCACTCTTTATAAAAAAACTTTTCCTTTCTATCTTATCTAATTTCTAAGCATGTCACCCACCTAAAAGAAAAAAAGAAATGAAAGAGAAGGAAAAACAAATCAGAACAAAAAGGAGAAATCATCTATCCATTGTCTCTTGCCCACATCAGTACTTTAATTGCTATGCTTTAAAAGAGAGAGAGAAAGGGAGAGGCAAATCAGAACAACAACAACAAAGACTCATCTATCCATCATTTCTTACCCACTTCAACACTCTAGTTGCTATGCTTTTTTTTAACTTGCCTCCCAGATTCCTCTCTTGGCTCTTTTTTTGTATCAAAATCTGCTTCATGGCTATTCAGTCTCAGTACTTCTCTCACCTTTACCTTCTTCCAATGTCTAATTTCCAAAATTTCTGCCCAGGTCCCTGTCTCCTTTTTAAACATATCTTCCAACTCTCTTAATACATTTCCCCCCTGGTTTAATTCATCAATCACTATTATTTCAATTGCTATCTCCTCTTTGTCTTCTTTTTCCTTCATTTCTTCTGCTGATTCCTCCCTTTCCTGGGTGTCTTGTTCTTTACTCATCATCTCTTGTATGGTATTTTCCATTTTTTCCATGATCTCCATGGTGTCTTTTGTGCTTTGAAAAAGTAACACCATCTCCTTTGAAATTCCACTTGTTTTTGCCTTATAAAGTATCTTGTTTTCTTTTCTTTTTTTCAAATTCAACTTTTGTCCAACAGTCCAAGAACTATTTATTCAGTTCTTAAGTTGTCCTTCAGGGAGTACACTAGCCTCAGTTCTTTATATTCAGTAGATAAACAATCAGTTACATTTAAATAAACCCACAAGTTATCCAAAACCTCTTTGTGTCCCCTTTACAAGTTCAATCTTCTAGCCTATCATTCAGGGGTCCCTTTAGTTGAAAGAAAACTTCCTTATTATCATATCAAGGTGTCCAGTAATCATAGAGTAATTAAAAATAATCCAATAGGTATTTTCCTGCAGGTCCTCCAGGCTTGTAATTTTGCCTTTCGTCAGCTGGTGGTACTCTCAGCTTCAGTAATGTCACTAGTCAAATGTTCTTTTGGTTATAGAATGATCATGAAAGCAGAATAAGTTTGGTAAGTACATGATTCCAGCATTTCAGAATGCCTTCCCAATACCACTTCTTCCCAATTTAAGAGTCCAATTTTCTGTATATTTCAAGATTTATTATTTTTCTCTCCCATGCCCCTCACTTCCAGTCTGGTAGTTTCTCAGAATGCTTGGACACCGCTTTTACAAATAGTTCTGAGCCAATAGTTCTAAATTGTTCCTTAGGGTTAAATTTAAAGAAAATCCTCTCCCCCCAGATCCAGCCACTGTTCACCTGCTTTGCTCCAGCACCAGTCTAAGGTGGTCATCAGTTGTCACAGCTTTGTGGCAGCCATCTTTAGTTGCCTCTTCTTCTTGCCGTGGCTGAGAGGAAAAGTGAACCCTAGGTTTCAAGGAGACCTGCGACTCTCCTTGACCTCACAGAGTGCCCCTTTTTGCTTCACCACCCCTCCAGGGTGGCTTTGGCCCCTCATGGAGCCCACCAACAGGAAGAATTCAGCACAGGCGACGGAGCTCCATTCTCCTGTGTCTGAAAGATGCCGTGACGTCAACCGGAAGTCCTGATTTTGATTTTTCTAATCTATTAAAAATTATTTTACTTTTTATTACCGAATTCAGTCCATTTATATTGATTGACATTAATTTAAATTCTTCTTCCATAGTTATTTGTAGATAGGTTTTGTCGTTCTAGTCATTCTTATCTCTCTTGGTTCTTTTGCTCTTGCCCCCTCTCTTATCACTATTTCCTCCCAGTCTCTTTCATCTTTTTTTTTTTTTTTTTTTTGTATGCTCCTCTCTTCCATCGCTCCTTCTCATTGTTTTGGCTCTTCTTTATCACTTATTCTCATTTCCTCTGTGATCCCCTGTGGATCCCCTGTGATCCAAAATATTGCTCATAAAATTGTTCTTCTTTTTCTATAGAGTCCAATCTGTGTCTTTGCTCCATCCAGGTCACCAGTATTCCCTCTGGAATTAACCATCTAAAGTTTACTTCATGCTTCATTAATTGTCTTGTTAAGAATTAGTATTCTCTCCTTATTTCTCTTACTCTCCTTGGGACCTGTTTTAGTACTACGATTTCCTTCTTGTATTTTGAAGGCTCATCACTCGCTCTTTGTAGAATTTCTGCCTTCATTGCTTTTTTTGTGAATCTCACATGGACCTCTCTGGGAAGTTTATGTCTCGCCGCATATCTAGTGTTGACTCTAAGTATCTCATCAATATCTGCCAGAATTTTTTCTTTGTCCACTTCTAGGGCATCTGCCAATAACTCTGCCATTATTTCTGCTATATTTTCTCCTTTTTCTTCCTCCATATTCTGGAACCACAAATAATAGTCAGCCCTGTCCATTTCCAGAGAGATTATTATTCTCTTTATTTTTGTCTACCAATGTAAATCTATTATCAACTTCATCCACTTTTTTCTCTGCTTGTTCAACTTTTTCTTCTACTTTCTGTATATGTTGTTCATTACTTGCCATCATTTGTTGAACATTCTCTAGCTTGTCTTCTACTTTCTCAATTTTTTCTTTGACTTCTTTGAAATCATCCCTCAACTTTTCTGATCTGCGTCTGGGCATTTCTATGTTGAAGCATCAAACGAAACACAAGCCTGCATCATCATGCAATGCTTGGATCATTCCTTCAATTCTATCTGCATTGTGTTTGCTTTCTCTTGTTGTAATAAAGCATCCAAGGTCTTCTGTCCAGCTGCTGACGATGATGCTGACAGTGTTTTCCATATTGTTATATTGTTATGTATACTACTATATAATGTTTTAAAGTTAATATGTAGAGGGAAGGATCAGAAGCTGAAAGATGATTGTATTATATACCTTTAAACAATATTATTAAGGTTATCATGGTTATTAACATTGAATAATATATAATATCAAACAATTAAATGATGAGTGATACAATACAAGGTGGGGCAAATATTACGTTATCAACTTTAATTGCATATTTATAATGTTATGATAATATGAGTATGACTAATGTAATTAATATAATTAAAATGGATAAGAGATGAAGGATAGAAATATAATACTTACATAAGATTGGCATTATCTATGAAATAGAGGTAGAAATTAGAAAGGGGGAAATAGTACAATAAATATTGTTATATAACATGTTAAAATCAGCAGGTAGATGAAAGGATAAGTTGAAAGATGACTGTATTATGTATAAAGTTACTAGAAAGATGTGAGTATGGTTAATGTAAGGTGATCAAAATTGTCAATTTTATTATTATTATTTGGTATCAAAATTAACACCCAGAAACCATACTGTTCATGTATTTAATACTTATATACATTTAAAAATAAAAAACTTAAATAAGTACAAGGATGCAGCTGTAGAGGTGGTCAACAGTCTTAAGTATCTGGGGGTGCAGACAACTAACAATCTGAACTGGTCTCTCCACACGTCATCAGTGAAGCGTGCAAACCAGTGTCTGCATTTCCTGCATCAGATGAGGAGAGCACATCTTTTTTCTTCTGTTCTGGCCACTTTTTACAGAGGCACAATTGAGAGCATTTTAACAAACTGCACCACTGTTTAGTTTTGTGGCTGCAGTGCCTCAGATAGAAGGTCCATACAAGAGTAGTAAGTACAGCTGAAAGGTTATAGGAAGCTCACTTCCCGTTATACAGGATACTGCTTATAAGTGCTATATGCTTAGAACTCAAAGCATTGTTCGAGACCCCACACACCCACTTCATGGTCTGTTTCTATTGCTCTCCTCTGGGAGGAAGTTTCGCAGTATTTCTAGCAGGACTACCAGATTCTGTAACAGCTTTGTTCCCTATGCCATCCATCTGGTAAATGCGCAAGATTAGTTTTTCTAGCCATGTACATATATACATCTGAACTAGACTGTTGTTTCTCTGTGTCATATGATATATGTGGGTATATGCATAATTTTGTATTTATTTAGTTATTTTATAATGTTTATGTAGTGTATATTGGAGGTGGAGACCCATTGAGAGCTGTATGCAATGAAATTTCATTTTAATGTATGCTGATTAGTGTACATTCAAAGTGACAATAAAGTTATTCTAAGTTCTAAATTATTTTAAGCTATCTCCAATTCCCCCTCTGGAGAATGGTCATAGATGGGCTTTTCCCATCAGGTTCTCCCTTTCCAGAGGAGCTTCAGTCTGCTTCATTCCCACCCCCACCCCCCACAAATGTTTTGGGATACTTGTTAAAACAGTTCTGTCTGCACAGAAATATAATCCTTTATAATATTCAGGTAGGGTCTATTGTAACATGGTTCATTTCTAAAATAGTATATTTTACATGGTTCATTTCTAAAATAGTGTATTTTATATGTATTTGTGTGAAAATTGTTATTGTTAACCACTTAGAGCCCCTGGGAATGGATTAATACAATAAACAAGCAAATTGGTTGAGAGCTTTGTAACATTTCCTGGGAACTTTTAATTCCAGTAGCTAACGAGGCTTAAAGGGGCTAAAGCCTGCTAGGTAGGCTTGGTTCACATTCAGATAACTTAAGAGCTGTTTGTTAATGGTTCTGAGTCAGTTTTCTGAGATGAGCAAGCTCTTAATATGTAGAAAACTGATTATTGGCAGTGGAATATTACTCCTTCACTCACAAAACATCTAATCAGTTACAATTTATGAAATAAAGAAGAGGTTGCAGAGCAGATTTCATACTTCATATAGCAAGCTCAAGAAGCAAGAAGTACACCGATTTTAAAAAAGAAAAACTTCATTTATGCTAGTCAGAATAAAAATACCGTGTCTTGAAAACCCTAAAACTAAGAAAGACTTATAGCAAGCCAATTTGACACTCCCCCATGATACCCACCTTTAAACAATGCTGCCTTTTCTTGCATCCACTGAATTCTTCCTTCCCACCTGTTTCCCTTAGTTTTTCAAACCAGTTCTAAATGGTTACTTCAGTCTGCCTAATGGCAGTACAACTCATATATCAACAACAGCAAAACTGTGAATGGAAAGCTTCTTTCAACCCATCACCCAGCTGGAGAAGATATAAGTAGGCTATCTGTGTCTTGCTAAACAAGGCTGTGCTGTAAATAGTTTATTTTATATTTAGTATAATATGTTGTGTTAACTTAGTCTTTGTAGATAATGAACAGTGGCTCAATATAGTGTGCAAAACCAGCCAATCATACTTCATTCAATGAATAGATTTAATGTGATAGCCATGATAATCTTAGGATTTCTGGATGGAAAGGTTTTTATTCCGTAACAGCTCTATGCTTGGCACTATAGATAATTTAAAGAAAAGTCTTGAGGTTTTAATATTGATTTGACTAGCAGGCTAGCTATGCTGTAATCCTGTTTTTACATATTTTAGAATTCATCACAATAAATGCACATGTTTTATATAAATACATGAATTTTACTTGTTTCATTTAAAAGAGGTTGCAAACTCTGACTTTCTACATATTACTACTCAAACTATTAAGTTTATCACTGAAGACTCTTCTGTTAAGTTTCCTCATTTACTAAAACTAAATGGAAAAATTATTTTGAGTCCTTAGTAATAGTTCACCAAAAAACTAACTTGGCATCTGCTTTATATTTTCTGGATGAAAAGATCTTTTCAGTGAAGATCTTTTTTTTTTATTCATGGAACTCTTTTCTGAATTTTTGCTTGAGTCATGTTATGATGTGTTAAGTAGTTATAATTTGCTTAAAATAAAATAAAATAAATAGATTCATAAAATAAATAAAATAAAATAAATAAAATAAAATAAAATAAAATAAAATAAAATAAAATAAAATAAAATAAAATAAAATAATAAAATAAAATAAAATAAAATAAAATAAAATAAAATAAAAAAATAAAATAAAATAAAATAAAATAAAATAAAATAAAATAAAATAATAAAATAATAAAATAAAATAATAAAATAAAATAAAATAAAATAAAATAATAAAATAAAATAAAATAAAAAAATAAAATAAAATAAAATAAAATAAAATAATAAAATAAAATAAAATAAAATAAAATAAAATAAAATAAAATACTTGCTGAAAAGCACCGCCTTCACTGTGCTCATCAGAATGACCCATCATGAAGAAAAATGCCTTCAACAATACTTGCAGGACCGTATAAAGCAGCAGTTCTCAACCTGGGGGTCGCGACCCCTTTGGGGGTCGAACGGCCATTTCACAGGGATCGCCAAAGCCCTCTCTCACCCCCCCTTGCCTTCACTCACCCTCACTCTCTGCCTCTGTTGGATTGCCGGCCGTTTGCTTACCCCGCCCACTCCCAATCTATTGCTGCCTCCTGAGTCCCAGTTGATGGCTAGAGGGAAAAAAAAACTGTTTAAATTCTTGCCGCGGGGCTTCAAAGGGCCGCCCTACAGCTGATCAGTGTTAAAAGAAAACAAATGAGTAGACTGGTGCCTGCAAAAATAGAAAAAACAGCCCCTTTCAGCTTCAGGATAGGTTAATTAGCACAAGTTGATTAGATCAGCCTCGACTCTCAGCTGATTTGCTCTCAGCTGTTTTGCGGAGGGCTCTGTTGCTAGGTGCAAAAAAATCTGGAGCAGCTTTTTTTCCCCCTAGCTATGCTGAAAAAACAAAACTGAAAGTAAAGCAGGGTCTTTGCTGCAACGTGACAAAATGAGGCAGAGAGAGATTTCTTTTTCTTTTTCTTCACCAAAAAAAGGTAGGTGCAAAACTGCAAACAATGGGAAATTTAGGGCAAAAAAGGAGGTTCAAGATTTTAAAACACAAAAGAAAAAAAGCTCTATTTAACTAGGGAATTGTAATAATTGAGATACTATTAATTGTATATTGTGTTGAAAGCAGAAATGGTTAAGTTGTGGTTTGGAGGAATATATGGGGGAAACTATTTGGTTTATTATTATTGGTAAATATAATTAATTAATTTGTAAGAAATTGGATTGCATGGAAATAATTGGAATATTCATGTTCATATTGATTAATATACAAAAAAGATAGTTATATAACTAATTGATTTATATTAAAATGTTGAATTTGTATTAACCAACTGTATTACATAATTACATAATTAACCAATGTGAGGATGGATATAAAAATAGATGACAATGCGAAGGGGTATAATATAGAATAGAAGGGAAAAATTGAATTTGATTAAAATTAGAGATGAGGATGAAGGGTAATATTGGTTTTTTTAAAAAATAGATGAGGAATAAATATGGCAAAAAGAAAATATAGAAATTGTAAATTTAATTGAAATGACTAAACACTGTTTAAATTTGTGAACCGGCCAAATACTCTGTTCAAAGAAAATAAATTGTATGTTTTTATGTATGTTTCTAATTATTGCTATTTATTCATATTTGTTCTCTTTTATTCTTTAAAGTTTAACAATTCATTCTTTATCTTAATATCTTCATATTTGTTTGGGGTTGGTTTTCTTCCCTTTCATCTTTTTTTATTGTACAGCAATCTTTCTCCTCAAACCTACCACCTCTCTCTTTTCTTTCCTTCTTACTTTCTCTCCGCGCCTTCTCCTTCCTACTTCCTCTTCCTTTCTTCTTCTCCTCCTCTCTTCCTCCCTCTCTTACCCTCCCTCCTACTCTAATTTCCCTTCCCTTCTTTCATCCCTCTCTATTGCTGTATCCTTTTATGCATATGGACTACTCAGAGGGCTGAAAAAGTTATTTTTGACTGGTCCTCGCACTTTTGACCAGTCCTCGAACTTACAACTGTCCTCACATTTTACGTTTTTGCCCTATCTTGTCACCATGGTGAAGAGAAGCAGTTGTGAAATGAGTGACACGGTTGTTAAGAATGCTATAATGGGCATAAATGATGACCAGTCATAAGTGCGAAGACTGGTCAAAAGTGCGAGGACCTGTCAGAAATCTCTTTTTTCAGCCCTCTGGGTAGTCCTTTTGTGCACATGGACTACTCAGAGGGCTGAAAAAGTTATTTTTGACTGGTCCTCGCACTTTTGACCAGATCTCGAATTTACGACTATCCTCACATTTTACGTTTTTTGCCCTATCTTATCACCATGGTGAAAAGAAGCAGTTGTGAAATGAGTGACATGGTTGTTAAGAATGCTGCACGGGCATAAATGTGAGGATGGTCATAAGTGTGAGGACCAGTCAAAAGTGCGAGGACCTGTCAGAAATGACTTTTTTTCAGCCCTCTGAGTAGTCCCTATACACATAGCCATGGCCACCCAGTCACATGACCAACTAGCCACGCCCACCCAGTCACATGACCTCCAAGCCACGCCCACAAAATAAGCCATGCCCACAGAACTGGTAGTAAAAAAAATTAGAACCCACCCCTGGTTGGGGGTCACCACAACATGAGGAACTGTATTAAAGGGTCGCGGCATTAGGAAGGTTGAGAACCACTGGTATAGAGCAAGCTTCACAAGATGCAGGACTCCTGGTTGAGTGCCAAAGCAGATGAAATTCAGAAGTTTGCTGATAGAAATGATTCTAAACTGTTCTACGAAGCCCTCAGATCCTTGTACAGACCTCTGCCCTCAGGGAGCTCCCCTCTACTGGATTCAGATGGTGAAACTCTCATTACTGAGAAGACTCTGATTTTACAGCATTGGGCTGAGCACTTCCAATCCATACTGAACCGCCCATCTTCCATCATCAATGAGGTGATTGACAGAATGCCTCAGGCAGATATCAATGACAGCCTGGGTGCCCCACCATCAAAGAGTGAAACCCTACAGGCCATCAGCCAACTGTCCAGTGGCAAAGCCCCAGAATCTGGTGTGATCCCAGGGAAGTCTATAAGGATGGTGGTGCAATGCTTGTTGACACACTTACTCAGCTATTCCAGTCCTTCTGGAATCAAGGATCCATTCATTAGGGACTGAAAGATGCATCCACCGTACACCTCTACAAGAGGAAAGGGAATTGACAAGTCTGTGATAATCATAGAGGAATATCACTGCTTTCCATCACAGGCAAGATCCTTGCATGAGTGTTGCTGAACCACCTGACTGACCACCTGGAAAGGGTTTAGACACAGTGCGGTTTCCGCAAAGAACGTGGCACGGTGGACATGATCTTCACAACCCGATGGCTCCAAGAAAAGTGTCAAGAGCAGAATCGTGAATTGTACACCATTTTCGTGGATCTCACCAAGGTGAGATGCTATCAATTGCAAAGGTCTGTGGCATTATGTCGAAGTTTAGGTGCCCTGATAGATTAATCCTGATGGTATGTCAGTTCCACAATAGCACGACAGCTCGTGTTCTGGACAACGGAGATGCTTCAGAGGCCTTTCCCATCACAAACACTGTCAAGCAAGGGTGCATGCTCGCACTGACCCTGTTCAGCATAATGTTTTCAGCCATGCTGTCAGATGCCTTTGAGAACAGTTCCTTGGGTGTCAGCCTGAGATACAGGACCGATGGGAGACTGTTCAACCTGTGAAGACTCCAGGCTGTCACCAAGATAAAGGAGACTGTGCTATGAGACCTCCTTTTTGCTGACAACTGTGCCCTGAATGCTGGTTCAGAGCAGGAAATGCAAGCCAGCGTAGATAAATTCACAGCAGCATGCGGCAACTTTGGCCTCCTCATCAACACAAAGAAGACCAAAGTGATGCACCAGCCAGCTCTGAATGCCCAACACCAAGAGCCCATCATTACAGTGAAGGGACAAAAGCTGCAAGCAGTGGACCAATTTACATACCTTGGTAACACCCACTCCTGTGCAGTGACAATTGACACTGAGGTCAACTGCAGAATCGCATTTGGCAGACTACTGACCAATGTGTGGATCACTGTGGAATAAGCCTTGCTACAAAGCTCAAAGTCTACCGAGCAGTAGTGCTAACTACCCTGATGTATGCCAGTGAGACTTGGACTGTATACAGGAGGCATGCTAGGCGACTGAAACATTTCCACATGATCTGCCTCCGCAGACTTCTGAGATTCCGGTGGCAGGACAAGGTACCAGACCCAAAAGTCCTCTCCAGAGCAGTCCTGCCATCAGTTTACATCCTGCTGATTAAAGCCAAGACACACTGGGCAGGTCATGTTGCAAGAATGCCAGACCACCGCATCCCCAAAAAGCTCCTTTATGGTGAGCTGTCTCAAGGAAAGTGATTGCATGGGGGACAAAGGAAGTGATAAAAAGACATGCTGAAAGCCTTTCTTGAGTCCCCTAGATATCGATACCATCTCCTGGGAAACCCTGGCACAAGGTAGACCGACATGGCGCACATTGATCCACCAAGGCTGCCAGACATTTGAAGACAGAAAGACAACCGTAGCACAAGAAAAGCAAGCACTCCATAAAGCCAGAGCTGCCAATGCTGCAATAGTGCTGCCTACATATGTCTGCTTGACATGGGGCAGAACATTCCGTGCCTGTATAGGCCTTACCAGCCACCTGCGGACACACTGTGGATTCAAAATTCTTTGAATCAAAATCAACTCCTGGAAACTATATGTTCAGTTCTCAGCCCATATTTAATAACTATAGTTCTTTGCAGAAAAAGAAGAAAACATGAATTGGACACTGTTTAGAATTTTTTGGCTGAATAGTATATTTACTGTATCTGTTTTTCTGGTAACAATACATATTTCCATAAACCACATCAGGAGACTGTATATTTTGTTTTGAAATTGCAACACAGTAATATTAAGATGGGTGTCTGATGGGTAAATGAAGTGTTGCTTTTAGATTTTTAATTCTTACTAGAATGTCTCAAAAGAGAACAGGCAATGAACAGGCAATTTCTTTTTAACAGGGTTTTGTAGTACATTCACATACTTCATGTCTGTTGAAGCCTAATTAACCAATGTTTTATGCAATCTTGAAAATATGCAGGATGAAAAAAAAACTTTAAATATAGATAATTGTGGACAGTCTAACTGTGACCTGCAGAAGTTTATAGTACATGAGTAGGGTGCACATGTGTTCAAAATATTTTTATCATGCCCTGTGAAGAACTGTGTTTCCATTTCATTACATATTAGTTTTAATATATCTTTCGAGCATATTTTGAGGTAGTTCGGAGTGGAGTTAGTATCTTTATGTAGTGATGCTGAGCCAAGCAGTTTTTGATAGAAAAAAATTACATGAAGGCTGATTTGACTGACCAAGTTTTTTTAAAAAAAGAAACTTTTCTGAACTACAAATAGTGGATGTTGAGTAATCAGAGGAAGCTTTCGTAAGTTCTGGTTCCAATTAGTAATTATTTTTTGCCTTTAAGTTGTGGAAGAGTTTAAACTACAGAATTTGTCAGTGTTTTCAGTTCTTCCTTTTTTAAAAATGAAGTATGATTTTTAAGAACATTTATCTATTTGTCTTGTCAGGAATAAGCAGAAATAATTGGCTAATAATTTTTTGAAATATGCATTAGTTTTCTGACAAAGAGTCAATTGGCATAATTGAAGATATTGGGGGTTTTGTAGTTTTTTGAAGAAACTGAAGTAAATTATGTAGGATAACCATGCGTTGAGTTTTTGCAGAATTCTGTACAGAATTCTGACACATCTGTTTATCTAAAACTATACTTAGGTAATATTTACCATCAGAGAATTAAATATCTCCTGTCATATAGGCAAGTAGACCAAATGTAAGAGTAAATAATCAACACACAGTGGGCCATTAAAATAATAACAGATGGACAAATATGCTACTGGAGGTCTAGTCCCTCAGTAACATTATGACGGGGTATAGTAGAGGTACTCTTTGACATATGACCACAATTGAGCCCAGAATTTATGTTGCTAAGTGATGTTGGAAATGAATTCAACCAACAAGCATAGGTCGATGAAAAGAAAGAGACTTTATTAAAAGAAAATAATAAAAACAATTTTGCAAAATAGGGTGGTATCCCAGCAGACCTCAACAAGGAGTTTGAGCCAGGAAGCCACACCTGAAATTTCAAAAGCATTACATTTTATAGTTCCCTATCCCGACGCCCCCCCCATGCCCCTCCTACATCGCATCCAGTGACCGATCACGGCTAATCTGAAGCGCTTTTTAGAGAGAACATCATCTTTTTCGCTAATTACATGTTCATCAACACCTCCCTATAACTACACATCAAATATTTTGCAAGCATGGCTCTTTCTTATCTTTATTGCCTTGGCATTAAAGAGTGGGCCTCTTTCTAACGGGCCTCAAACAAAAGAAGATCTATTCTAACACAACATTGTTACACATTGGTATGCTTTCAGCATGTTCTCCAACTATCTTAAAGCAAAATAAAATCTAACAAATTTACCAGAGTAGCAGAGTTGGAAGGGACGCTGCAGGTCATTCAGTCCAACTCCATGCCTGAGCAAAATTGAATCTTCACTTATATGCATTTCTAACCTATATACCTACATACTATTTTATTTTTGAATTTTCTCATATCCTACAATCCACCCATTCTATTTTTTACACATTTCATAAAATAAAATATTACTTCCGGAATTCTCTTAAACTTTCTCTAATTTCTTCAACATTTTCAAATTTCATCATAGCAGTACATTCTATTTACATCATTCAGCATCAGCATCATATGTTTCTCTTTATTTTGTGTGGCAGTTATCATACCTTCAATAGTACTTTGAACTACATTCTTTATAAGGGGTATAAGACATGGTAAACAGATTAATCCAACATAACCATACCTGCCATAAATAAAACTTGCTTCCAATTATTAAAAATCCCCCCCCCAAAAAAAAAATCCTTCACCATCCAGAATCCCTGTCCATTTTTGTACTGGAACATGAGCTATTTTTCTCATCTATCTGTGATTTGTCTAATTACTTCTCCTGTATCAATTTCTAGGCAACAGTTAGTTAAATTAAATTTACCAAAGACGCCTCCCTCTTTAAGTAGTACATTCCATCAGCTGCCCAATTTTTATATCACTGGGTTGTACCAATCTTTTTGCTCTAACATTATTTGCTAAACTATCATGCACAATCAGTCCCAACAGTTGTTTTTGCTTCATGGGAAGAAGGAAAAAATCTGGTTTAATTATTTCCAATATACAAGATCCATACCACCCCTTGGATAGATATCCATAGGCATATTTTCCACATATCCAATACATACCTTCCAGAGCTTCCCAGTCCAGGGTGTGACTTTCAGGATCCTTCAAGTAAGCCATCTCCATTATTTTACTTCATGTTTCCTCTTTCGAGGTTCCACTTTCTTCCCACCAACTGTTGTTAGTCCATACAGTTAAGCAAATCTTTCTAACTCCCTTCTTTTTCTTCTTTCTCTCATAGCACACTTTTCTTACCAAATTCATTGTTAACGCCCAAATACCCTCTTTTCCTTTTGTAAATTTTAGAGTTTCTTCAGCCAATTGCATGGACATGTTTATTGCTTTCTTAGGGAATTCAGGCAATTCTAATTTTTCAAACTCCTGATAGTATGACCAAAATATACTTTTGTGTACTGGTTTTACTTTGGTGGTTTCTAAATTAGTGTGTTCTCAATCTTCCCCTCCCTCTTTGTTATTCTTATACATTGCCTACACTCTTGTAATGGTTGGGCTGCATTTAAGAGTATAATAAAAATGTCCCCCAATAATCTTCAATGATTTTAATGTCACACTCTATCTTGCACCCAGTACACAGAACACAATCAATGCAGTGAGAACAATAGCAGCACCCACAAGCACAGTTACAAAACCAACACATCTGGGAGCACGCACAATTGAATCTGCTCAGTTGTAGTCCTCTTCAATTGGGGAAACAGCATAGGCAACCACTCAGTCCTAAGAAAGAAAAATACAAAAATAGCCCAGATGATGAAGAACGCTATTCCCACTGGTAACATTACTGCTCACCAGTCCATTGGGTTCTTTGGATTGTCAACTTCAATGGATCTCCTTGGTGAGATTCCACCTTCCACTCCTTTGGGGCTGGCACGGGCCCTTTCACTTGGGGTTTAACTTCTCCTTCCAGCTCTGGATCAACACCCAATCATCGTGGTGGAATTTGTCGACTGGAAACTCCAAAGGTGGTGTTTGGGCTAATAGTCCTGTTTACTAAGAACTTCAAAATATCTGGACAATTTATACGCATATTGTTTCAACACTTTGTCTCTGGTTTCCAGGGAATCAATGCATATGCTTCCTGGAGTGAAAACTACTTCAAACAACAATTCATATGATAATAATCCAATATTCTTTCTAGGTTCAGTCTAACTAAACTCTTGACACTACTGTTGCTGTAGCATTACTGCAGGGAAAAGCTTCAACCCACCCTGTGAGGTGGTCCATTAATGACCAATAAATATTTTACTCTCCCCACTTTTGGTAATTCTGTAAAATCCACTTGAATACATTGAAATGGTCTTAAAGCTGGTGGTCTCCCACCCATCTCAAATTCCAAGGTTCAGATTCAATTAATTTTGCATACAGGCATTTCGTACGATCAGCATACTGATCAATCCAGAGTCTGCAGTATCCAACCAAACCTAAGAATTTCCTTAGTTCTTTCTTGTTTTTAGGTAGAGGCTGAGATGCCACCCCTTCTATCAGGAGTGATTTTCCTACTCCCTTCACGAATTAAGTGTATTCTAATGCTTTGTCCACTTAATCTGATCTCTTGTCAATTAAAAACACCACTTCCTCTTCCTTAGGTCCCACTACTAAATTTATCAAGGGCTCTCTGTGGAACTCAAAAAGGAATCACGCAACACCACTAATACTGACTTTCATCTTCTGCCATCATATTGTACACTTATGCCTCCCTTCTTTGGATTGGGCAGTCTTTAACTCTGTCTTCCCTGCCCGTACCACCAGTTCTTCTACCCATTATCACTTGGTTCCACCCTCGCATTCCTTTCTTCCTTCCCTGTCCGAAGGTTCCCTATGATCCAAAAACAAATCACATACCTTCTCCCTTCCATCAGGTTCTATTTTCTCTAACTCCTTCTTCTTTTTTTTTCCAAAATTTTTATTTTTCAAAACACAAAACATAAAATACATCTTTTTAGAGCAGGTGCTTGTCCCATCATATAATAAGTACAATTATTAAGATTCCCACAATTTTGTTCCCATTTTTATCCAATTACATCTTTTTTTAAAAAAAAAAGAAAAAAGAAAAAAGAAAAAAAATCTTATTCTAAACATTTATCATTTAGTTATTTCGCCCAACATTCTAGACTATAAACACCATTCTAAATCTCTATCATTTTAACAATATTTCATATACATTTCTCAATTTAAGACCCATTACACCAAATCTATATTTCACCTCTTCTTGATCACAACTAATATCCAAATGTTATCAAAAATTTATTTCCCTTTTCTCTTAGTAGTTTATATATCTCCAATCTGATTATTTAACTGGTTCACAGTTATATTATTATTCTCCTGTAAAGTTTCTTCCACTTCCTCCTAATTTTATTTTTTAGCTGGTTCACATCTTGATCTGCTGCTTTCCAGCAAGGCTTACCTCCACTCCTGACCTTGAATTGTTTTGGCTGTTACCCAGTATGATTTTAACTACACACCAACCTTATCTCCTTTACTACTCCTATATTTATTTTATAACTGGTTTACAACTTAAATAGTTGTTTTCCAGCAGTGCTTTCCTCCGCTCCCACCTTTATTTTTAACTGGTTCACAACTATATTTCAATTATTCTCCAGGTATAGTCTCCTTCACTCCTAACTTTATATTTTTTGGCTAGTTCACAGTTTAGCTTTAGCTGTTACCCAGTATATGCTTTCCTCCACTCCTAATCTATATATTAATTGGTTCGCAGCTTTACTTTAACTGTCTTCTAGCGCATATTTTCCTCCGCTCCTACCCCTATTTTTAACTGGTTCACAATTATATTTCAATTGATCCCCAGGTATAGTCTCCTCCACTCCTACCTTTTTACTTTTAACTGGTTCACAGTTCATATAAACTGTTACCCAGCGTATCCTTTCCTCCACTCCTTACTCTGTTTATTGGCTGGTCCACAGCGTTGCTTTAACTGTTTTCCAGCTCATGTTTTCCTCCACTCCTAACTCTTATTTTAATTTTTAACTAATTCCAAGCTTTGTTTCAACTGTTTTCTAAAATAATACCTTCCTCCACTCCTAGTCTCTTATTCAATCTGTTAGCTTCAAATTACTTCACAATGTATTACCCATATTGTTTTTCCATTTATTCTCCTTCATATTTCTAATTTAAAATAAATATATATTTTAACAAATATCTTCCAATATCTTAAAAAAACCTTTTCTTCTAAGTTGTTGAATCTACGAAAAATTCAAAGTTTAAGAAAAAGTTAAAGCCTCCAGAGATCATATTTTTCTTAAATCATTTGTGCTCTTATTTCTTAACCAAATTATTTGTGTATTTATATATATTTTAAAACAAGGTGGTGATAGTAATAACAAGGAAAATAATAACAATAGTAATTACAATAAAAAAAATAAGGAAGTAATAGAGACATCAGTAAAAAGGGAAAAGGGAGTTTAAAAATAACAAAAAAAAGAATTAAGGAATTATATTAGAGAGAAAAAAGAGAGAAAATAGAGAGGGAAGGAAAAAAAAGCAAATGAGAAAATAATAAAACAAAGAGAAAAAAGAAAGATAAGAAATAAAAAGAAAGCATAGAAAAGAAAGAAAAGTATCTCCTAACATTAATCATTCACCCAATAACAATTACATCCATTTGAATCAAAATGTGATATTTTGTTATTTTGTTACTTGATTTATTCCATTGTTTGTTTATTTTTATCCAATCTGTCCAAATGTATTTCTTTTCCCTTTCAGTGTCATCAAAATTATAAGTTCTGCAAAGTTAATTCTGGAACTATTCCATATATGGTATCATCATGTCTTCCTTTTGTTGCCACGCCTTTCTCTTATAATCATTTTTATTTAGTTCTGTTTCCATTATTCCATTTAATTTCTTCTTTCAAATCTTCCATAAGTCCTCCAGTGAACAGATTATGTATCAGAAACCAAGGTCTCTAAGTCTTTTCTCAGTATCAATTCAGTACAAGTAACAAGCAACATAGTTTCTCTTTTCAATTAACAAATAGTCTGTGATTCATACTTTCCCTTCAGAGCTAGCAGCCATTTTATCCATCACCGTTTGTCCTTAAAACATAGTTGTTTCCTTTTCTCCTTCCTCTCTCCCAGATATAATCCAGTCTCACTCCACAAAATCAGTCTAGCCTCATTTATCCACAGGGGGGAAAAAAATAGTTTAAAAAATTGTAACTAAGCCATTTCCACACAGTCATAATAAGTGCTTTCTATCAAACAGGACCTTTGTCTTTTAGCCCCTGTAGTTCTTAGCCGCTATTAAAACAGGGGCATACTTGTTGCAATCCACATCTGAGGGCAGCTCCCGCCTGGGTAATTGTTAAACTCACCCGGCATACAAGCTCCCTGTTCTTCTCCGCTTCTCCTCCTCTCCTCCAGCACGATCTTTGTTCCTAGTTGCCGCGGTTTCAGGACAGCCACCATGGCTGTCGTTCCACTGCCGCCAGCGTGAAGGGAAAGCCTCCAGCCCCAAGGAACCTGCCCATTCCTCTCAGCCGCCCAAGGGGTCCCCTCTTGTCCACCTGTCCCTTCAAGACAGGGGAGGTCCGAAGACCTGTCAGCGGCAGCTTGGCAGATGGGGTTTTGGCAGAGCTCCGTGGAGCTCGCCATTTCCCCTGTCTGTGTCCCCGCGGCGCCAACCAGAAGTCTCTAACTACTTCTTCTTATAACACTAAACATTCAATTCCTCCTACCACTGCCATCCTGCTTCCAAGTCAGCACAAGTCTGTGCAGACCAACTTAAAGACAACTTTCTGGCTTCCACTAAAACTTCCTCTCTCCCTTCTACTATTGTATATCCATCTATAAACAAATTAGCTCTTTCTTCCAAAGGAACATCCATTAAATCAAGTTTAACCCTAGACTATAATACAACTACCCCAACACAATAATGTTACTGCTTTCATTAATCAAATGTCCTAAGTATTTTATCTCTCTTTCTACATATTATAACCCATCTCTGTAACAATTTCTAAAAGGGCAACAACTTATGCTGCTAACAAACAAATAATGCCATAGGATAGAGCACCTAAGCATTCAAAATGCACACAGACATAAAGACATTTTTTTTAAAAAAATGGAGGTAAGAAGAACAGCTTCAAAAATAAAACAAACAATATAAATGAAGTATTTTGGATCAATGCTCTGAAATATATTTGGATCAAACTTTAGTGTCAATTCTCTGCCTTTAGTAACATGTGAGTCAGATTCAGAAAATCTTTCAAAGTCATTTTTTTAAAATATAGGTTTAATTAAGCATTTTAAACCTCAAAAATTTCCAGAAAAAAAATAAAATCAAAATTGTATTCAGAGCAGAAAAGAAAATATATCTGCATAGCTTTTATATGCAGATGAAAGAGACCAATACAGTGAAAGGTAAGGCTGCATGAGCAGGTCACCCATTTTCCCCTCCTTTCTCAGACAGGCTCAGCAGAAAGAGGGGGGTAAGAGAAACAGGAAAAAATGGTTAAAACGAGCAGAAAAGCCTCACTCCACACTCCACTCAGCATTCTTTCAACAAAACAACACTCTCTGCATTTCTCTCTAGCCTCAACAACTCGCAGACATTTTCCACAAATTTCTACTTACTTCACAACAACAACAACAACAACACCAACAACAACAAAACCTTGCAACTTACTGTTTCTTTATACGAAAGGGAATCAAAGTACATTCACACCAACTTTTACCCTCAACATACTCACGTTTGCACTGCAATCAAACTGCTTATGTACACCAATTTCACATGCAAAAATCCCATTTCATGTAAATCAATCATTACAAATATTTCAGGGAGCTTTTTTCACAAGCCAATGAGCTCCATTTTCTAAATAATTTTGTGTACTATTATTAGAGGATTTCATCCTCCATCCAGCTCCCTCCACTTTTTCTTTCCTTGGTCAATCTGTAGCTCATTCTTCAAACAGTGGGAAAACTCAGGAAGTAGTTTTAATCACAAATGTGATTTTGGGCCCTAACCTCTGCCTGTTTCCCACAGCTTCAAGCCCAAGTTTACTTAATTTGCTGGCCGGCCAAACATATCATAATCAATTCAATCCCATTCAATTCTACACACTATCATTATAGATGCAAATCAACAAAATAATTTTTAACAGAAATCACATCAAATTAATCAATTCAAATTATCTGATTCTTCCCATTTAGACAGGCTTTACCTTTTTATTACCTGATAAACCCCGAGTGGGAAGAACAATAAACAATTTCTTCTCTATTTTTAGTTCTTTCAGAGTTCTCTAGCTCTTTTAAGAATGGTAAATTATCAAAATCTTTATAACACTGCAGTATTTCTTTTCTCCTACTTTGGGGTCCTCCTACCACACATAACAGCATAAACTAACCATATCTTCTTTGGTCAGCCCCAAGATCTGAATCATCTTACTGTATGGTGGGGCTTCCCAACTTCTAAGTATTTTTCCCTAAAGGACTAGTCAGGGCTATTTACAGTTTGGGATTCTTCCTAATTGTTTTAGTGAACTTCTCACTTTTACTCAAAGTTACACCCATTGTTCTATCTCCTCAAGCACTGGATTGTCTCTGCCCTGGGGATGTTCTGTCTAGCTCTTTCTAGCTTGGGTCTCCCAGCAGACACTGGTGGATTTTTAAAGATCCAAACTCTTCTCCATCTATTTTAGATCTCCCAGCAGGCGCTGGCCTATTTTTAAAGATCCAAAATGTATAGAGACTTTTGTTCACACATCATTTGCACCTGGCCAGGGCTCTCATGAGCAAGTTTGAACTCCACTTTTCTTTTCTTTTCTTTTCTCTCTCTCGCTCTCTTTTTTTAAAACAACTTTTACTGCTGTAACAGTTTTAACATGTCCCTGGGTGGGCTAGCACAGTCCAGAGAGGACATTTCCCTTGGGGCCACCTGAGTGTCCCATGGATTAGTTACCAGACTGGAATAATCCTTACCAACTTGATCAGTCCTTTAACACAGCCCGAAGACCTCTAGGGACTACTCCACAAGTCTCAGATTTTCACAGTCCTGAATTTCCCTTGCCTGGTTACCAGACTTGAGACATCCTTACCAATTTGATCTAGTGAGACCTTTATTACAACACCTTTCAGGCGCGGATCACCACTCCTCTATCGTTTCGTCCTTTACTACGGCCAAAGACCACTAGTGATTTCTCATCCACACACTTCTCACATAAGTCTCAGATTCTCACAGTCCTACCCAACCCACCAACCGCCTAGGGAGTGCATTCTTATTTTACCAGAACTACTTACCCCTAGGTTTGTGCACAAAGTCTGCCCGGTCTATTCCGGCACTTCCAAAAACCTGGTACCTTCCCTCTCTTTCCGTTTCAATCGGCCACTATTTAAAACAGGGGTCCATGTTTTTTCCTGCACTCCTGAACAGCCAAGTCGACTGCAGACCGTTGAAATCAACGGGGCATGCCTTCTTTACTCGACCCCACTGCCCAGGACACCAGAAGAAAAAAAAAGATTGCCCGCATCCTCCACCAATTTGTTGGAAATGAATTCAACCAACAAGCATGGGTCAATGAAAACAAAGAGACTTTATTAAAAGAAAATAATAAAAACAATTTTGCAAAATAGGGTGGTATCCCAGCAGACCTCAACAAGGAGTTTGAGCCAGGAAGCCACACCTGAAATTTCAAAAGCATTACATTTTATAGTTCCCTATCTCGACGCCCCCCCCATGCCCCTCCTACATCGCATCCAGTGACCGATCACGGCTAATCCGAAGCGCTTTTTAGAGAGAACATCATCTCTTTCTCTAATTACATGTTCATCAACACCTCCCTATAACTACACATCAAATATTTTGCAAGCATGGCTCTTTCTTATCTTTATTGCCTTGGCATTAAAGAGTGGGCCTCTTTCTAACGGGCGTCAAACAAAAGAAGATCTATTCTAACACAACATTGTTACACATTGGTATGCTTTCAGCATATTCTCCAACTATCTTAAAGCAGAATAATATCTAACAAATTTACCAGACTAACAGAGTTGGAAGGGACGCTGCAGGTCATCCAGTCCAACCCCATGCCTGAGCAAAATTGAATCTTCACTTATATGCATTTCTAACCTATATACCTACATACTGTTTTATTTTTGAATTTTCTCATATCCTACAGTGAGAAATTTGTTAAATGAGTTTTGCCTCATTTTACAACTTTTCTTGCTACATTTGTTTTTTTTAAAGTTTTTTTTTATTTTTTTAAACACACAGACAGACACACACATACAATATATTTTTTCTGAGCAGAGTATTGGTTGGTTCACAAATTTAAACCATTTTTAATTTCAACACAATTTATATATTCCCTTTTTGCCATAGTATTTATTCTCTCTATTTTTCTTCCCCCCTTTCTTTTCTCTCTTTTTTAAAAAATCATATTACCCATTCATCCTATCTCTAATCTTAACCAAATCCCATTTTTCCCTTCCTCTCTATATTAAACCCCTTACATTTGAAATCTCCTTTAACATAGTTCCTAATATTACAATCATTCATTTCATATCAAAATAATAAATCAAGACATTTTATACCATACATTCCTTAGATCTTATTCCACATAATATACTCCAACATCTTAATAAAAATCAGTTAATTATATAACAGTTTTTTTCTCTTTGTATAATAATAATAAACCAAGCTGCTTCCTTAAATCTTATCTCTAATTTTTAAATACTTTGTCAAAAGTATATATTTACTCTTCAAACCACATCTTAATTATTTCTCTTTTCACCTCAGTCTAATTAATTCAAATATGCAATTAAAAATATTTATAAGCTCCAACAATACAGTTAAAAATATTCCAATCATTACAATTTCTCTAATTTTAAGTAAAACATATTTCTAAATCTTATTTCATTCATTCGTACATCCATATAATTTTACATTATTTTAAATTACTTGATTAGTATCATAATTTTATCTTTTTTCTAACATTTATTTCATCTATAAATTTTACTTCAATTCATATTTCAATTCAAAATGTATACAGCATATTCCTCTTTCATTTCTTTCTCCCTTTCTCCTTTTCTCCCTTTCTATTTTTATTTTCTTTTTCTTTTCTTTTGTGCTCCTGAACTCTCCTATTTTGTCCTATTTTGTCCTATATTTCCCATTATTTCCCATCTCTTTTCCCTTTTTCTTATATTTCCATTGTTAATCCCAATGTAATCATTTTGTATTTTAAAGTCATAAACTGTTCTATTTTGCCCTATATTTCCCATATCCCTTTTCCTTCTTCCTTGTATTTCCACTGTTAATCCCAGTGTAATCATTTAAATGTTTTATATTCTTTCCATTTCCAACTCTTTTCCTTCTTTGTCTCTTTCTCCCTTTTCTATTTTTTCCATTGTTAATCCCAATGTAATCTTTAAAGTTTGTTGTTTCGATGAAGAAAGATGCGTAGGCAGGATGATGGTTCACGGGAAGGCCCCTCGGGTGGAAGGCACCTTGATCAAGGCACCCCGATTCCATCCAAACGGCTTCCTTTTATTGTCATTTTACAACTATCATGGCAAAACATCAATCAACGTATACTTGTCCTGATTGGCTACAGAAAGCTCGTGAAGTCCATATGGATCCCTCGTGTTTCCCTCATGTTATTTCCTGTAACAGACAATTGCCTACATGTTGGGTCCTCATGCCTGGTATGTCTGAGATAAGGTCTTCCAGACATCCTGTTTTAATTTCTAAGAAGATTAGGACATATGGTAATGTTGTTTACCCAGTGCGGTTTGCCGGCAACTGAGATAACACCATCTCCACATATCCTCCTTTTTTATTTTATTTTTTATTGTTTAATATTTTGCAAGCATACATAATTTCAGATTTGGAGGGCCGAATTCTTGGACGAAATATCGCTAATAACCCAGGCAAACATTGTAAGCAACAACAACAAATTAAGGCAATGATGACTATTATAATGATGGATACTATTTGTCGCACCCATCCAAAATCTGGGAGCCAAGACCATAACGATTCCCATGGAGATTGTGGAATAGTGGAGCCAATTGGATTATCTGCAATCATGTTTTCCATGTGCTCAATTGTAGCTGAAATGTTTGCTTTATAATCAGTAACATACATACAACAATGTGAATGAATCAAAGTTCATACACCACCCTTGGCTGCTAAAATAATATCTAAAGCATAACGATTTTGTAACACTATATCTCTAATTTGTGACATCTCTTCATTGATCAATTTTAGGGAGTAAACAGTAGCCTTAAATAATGCAGTTGTCCAATTTGATAAAATATGCAAATCTCTATAATTCATCATTACTCCTAAAGGAGGAAGAACACCCCTTGCTAACATGGTTGCAGTGTAATAATTAATGGGATTTTGAACATCTATGTTTCGACGATTCCTTAATCGTCCTTTAAGTAAATGATCAGATATCACTACAGAGGGAGCAATGTATCCCAGAGTACAACGACCAGACCACCATGCAGGAATATGTTTATATGCCCTTCTACCACACAGCATCCAAATATTATTTAAAAGTGGAATTGCTAAATTATCTGGTGACTGGGTCTGCTGGACCATAGACTCCACTGCATTACAAAGAAACAATCCAATGCATTTTAAAACATCTGTTGGTCCTGGACATGGGCGTGTTGTAGGACACCCTAATATCTGGTATGTACATCCATAGTGAGTGAAATTGTGTAAATGTTCATATATGGTACTATTATAAAAAGGATTGTTTCTCTTCATAGTGGTGCTAAGAACAAATGTTGTGTTACAATAAGGATACTTTCCAACGTCCACTGATGCATGTCTAGTATTATTGTTAAATTCCGAACAGTATGTAGCTGTTTCTTGAAACCTGCTTCCAATGGCTAGAATATTGTTCTTGCCAGTTGTCGCAATGCCTCTAACGCCTCCATCCTTCCAAGTGAAAGTCTTCCATCTCGTGTCATTAAAAGGAACAGCATGTATTAAAAGTCCTCCTTTGGCATGTGGGGGAACGTGCATGCAGATCCAGCAATCAGTTTTACCTATTAATCGAGAGATATTCTGCACATTCCATATATAGGAATTTTGATCCCAAAGTCCTTGCTCTGGAATTCCATGTTGCAAAGTCATTGTAGCCACACAAGAAGGGAAAATACACATAAGAATAATACACATTATAATGGTTACAGAATTAGCATTTAAACAAGCAAAATCTGCTACTAAAAAGTTCTCTGGTGTTTGCGGTATGTCCTTTTCCTGTAGCAGTTTTGTAGATTGAGCAGAGAGAGCTTTAATCTGTCCCCAGGTCACTTGATGAGCCTGGCGAGGTGCTCGATCCTGATCCTGCTGAGGGTTTTGCAGGCTGAGTGAGAAGTTTGGGATTGGGTTCTTCAGTCCTTGGTGCCACACCATCCTTCCACGGTTTCACACACCGAACAGGGATCCACACCGGACCTGTATGTGTAAGCACAGCAGCATATCCCCTTCCCCATGTCAATAAGGGAACAGGTCCATGCCATTCAGGGTTAGGCAATAACCTATACATTACTTGTGGCTGGGGATGACTTATTCTACTTCCAAAATGATCATCTACTGGAGTTGATAAATTTGTGATATTAAGATGATTCAGAGTAAGCAGAACTTTATTTAACCATTCCTGTTTACCAGGGAGACCTATAGGAATTCCCCCCGTTTGTTTATGTTTGTCTAAAGCAGACTTTAATGTATAATTGGCTCATTCCACTACGGCTTGCCCTGTAGAATTAAAGGGTATGCCAAAAAGATGTTTAATTTGCCATGTGCCACAAAATTCAGCAAAGGAGCGACTACAATATGCAGGGCCATTATCTGCTTTTAACGTAGAAGGCAGACCCATGACAGCAAATGTTCAAATACAATGATTAATAACATGTTTAGTAGCTTCTCCTTTCTGAGGGGTAGCCCAAATAAAATGAGAAAAGGTATCAATGGTTACATGAAGATATTTCCAAGGAGCGAAAGAGGGATATCGAGTTACATCCATTTGCCAAAGTTCGTTTGCTTTAAGCCCTCTTGGATTCACCCCAATGGAAGGAGATGGGGTAATTTGAGAACATTGAGGACATTGTTGTATGATGGCTCTAGCATGATCTAGAGGAATGTGAAATTGTTTTGCTAAAGCCTTGACATTTTGATGAAACATAGAATGACTTTCCCATGGAGTAACAGATAAAACATGTTGCTTCGTTGCAGTGTCTGCAACAGTATTTCCTTCTGATAACATACCTGGGAAAGACTGATGACTCCTAATATGTGCAATATAAATTTGATTCTTTCTGAAGTGCAAAAGCTGTTGCAACGTTAAAAAGAGGGACAAGAGATCCTCATCCAAAGATGGTGTAACATATGCACCAGGGAGGGAGGTGACAATTTGACAAACATACTGACTATCTGAAATAATATTAAGGTCTTGAGTTGGAAAGGTTTGCAAAGCCAAAATTACCGCTGCAACTTCTGCACGCTGAGCAGATTTTTGTGAGGGTGTTATTTTAGTAACCCATTTTCCATTCTCAAGCCAGGCAACTGCACCCCACTTTGCCCCCCCATCAGTGAAGACTGTGAGGGCATTCACCAAAGGTTTTAACGAGATACCATTCTGAACTATGATTTCTATCTGATTAAAAGCAAGCAGGCATGGATCTGCAGGAATATGATAAGAGATTTTCCCAACGTAATCAGTCAGTGCTGCTTGCAAAGAAGAGGAGAGGCTAACCATACGCTCCCAATCTTTTAATGGCAATGGAACTACAATATTAACAAGATCGAGACCTAGGAGGACCTTACAGCATTCCCTTCCTTTAAAAATCAACTCTGCATGCATTTGTGCTGGCCCACTAATAGTATGACCAGGGCTATGTGAAAGATATAGCCATTCAATTATTAACAAGGAAGGCTTAGGCTTATTTTGTTGTTGGAATTCCTGAGCTAATACTGCTGTAGGTTGTTTTGCGGTTGGAATAATAATCATTGACAAAGGAAGATTTTCTTTTTTTTTTTTTTATTGAAAAAGTTTTCAAATACAAATTTTTCCCCCTTTTTTCCTTCCCCCCTCCTCCCTAACCCCCCCTCGCCACCCATCCCCCCGTGACTTCTTCACACCAAAAACCTAATTCATAACAGATTACATAATATTTTACCATCGCCTTACTCCCTCCTCTATACACTGACCCTTACTTACTAAATATATTATTAGTATTGTTACTTTCCCCTTTTACCATACTTTTCAGAAAAAAAAAGCAGTCTGCTATAACATTGTATGATAACTTCTAGTTTAGCATAATATTATTATAACTCCCAATTTAGCAATAATCTGCCCTTTTTGTCCTCCCCAAAACTTATATCTATATATTATTACAACATTTCAAAGCAACCTTCCACTTTAAGACTATATAATAAATCCTACTTTAACATTTATTCTTTATGTATATTAATATAACCTTTCAAAGCAGCCTTCCCCATAAATCCTAATTTAACATTTATTCAACTCTATCCATTTCCTCCACTGCCCTAAATATATCACTTAAACATCCCTTTTCTTAAACTAATCAATCAGTAGACTAACATATTTCCACCCACTTTCCTACAAAATTACCATGCACAACAATTCTTGATATCTTTAATCCACTGCCCACTCTGCTAGAATATATATATATATATATATATATATATATATATGTATAAATTCCGTTATTTAAAAAAAAAAAAAGACAATAACTTTAAATTTATAATCCATATAATATCTTCTTTGATGTCTTTCCACTGGATTGTTGAGTCCCTCATCCATAATTGGGTAACGTAGCATCCTGGTGCAACAGTTTGTTCAAAGTCTTCAGTCATCATCTGCCCCCATCAGTAATGAATATCCTCATATATATATAAAAGTAAAAACAACCACCCAAGTGACATTATGATTATATTCCATATAGTTGTAATTGTGGCTTTCATCAGGATTATTAATTCCCATCATCCTAATGGGTAACAACCAGATCTTCTGCATGCCCCAACGTAGCTCTCTTGCCTTGTAGCTCAGAATAGTTATAATATATTTATCAATACAAGAAAGAAATCCAAAATAGATAATTCAAATCCAACAGTTTAAGGCTCTTTTCACATCCCAAAATTACGGCATTGCAGAGGTCTGTCACTGTCCTCAGGATGATATTAACCAATACTTCGCCTCCACTATCTTTTCACATATTCATTCATTTTTTTAAAATCACTGGCTTCACCGTTGCTTAATTTAGAAATTTCTGTTTTTATGAGACCTATTTCTTTTTTTCTTTTCTTTTTGTGGGTTTAATTTCCATCCTGTTTTCCTTTCTACAAGTTGTATATCAACTGATCGGTTTTCATTCTGCTTTATAAGTTGATCTTGTTGGTTTTGTTTTTGTATCTCATATTTCTTTTTTGCCAATTGTATATCAGCTAATTGATTTCCATACTTATCTTTAACTTGGTGAATCATCACGTTGAAATCAGATGCCGCTTCTCTCATATTTGTAGGTAATCCAGCTGGGGTATCGAGAGAGTCCAAAGGCAATTTGTCTACCGCAACCTCTGTAATTCGATGTTTTCCCTTTATTTCCAACTCCTTCTGCTTATCCTGTATTGTGCCTATAGATGTTAAGTTCATTTTCAAAATTTTTTGATAAAATTCTTCCGCTTTTTCAACCGTATCTAATTGGTATCTTTCTCCTTGATATCTCAATATTATGCCAACTGGGGCATCCCACCTAAATGGAATATTTCTGTATTTTAGCTCAGTCACCAGAAAACCAAATTTCTTCCTATCCATTAACATCTTGGGGGGGAGCTCTTTGTAGATCCATATCTTTCTTCCATACAATTGCAAAGTAGAATTGAAGGAATTTTGCACGATATTATTCCTAATTTCTTTATCTGTAAAATAAATCACCACATCTCTAGGCAATTGCCTTTGCTTTGCAATCCAGGAGTTTATTCTGTAGACTCTGTCAATCCTACAAAAAACACTTCTTCAGGTTGAACCTTTAAAATCCCAGCCAGAATTTCAGAAGATATTTTCCTTAAATCATCTCTGTTATTTTCCTGCAAACCTCTGAGTCTGATCGCATATTCTGTAAAATTGTAATGCACCATTAAGACCTCTCTTTCAATCCGTTGTTGTAAATTTTCTGCATTACAAAACTTTTGTTCAACCTTCATTTTAGGTTTTTCTTCTGAGCTATTGTCTTGAATGTTTGTCAAATCATTTTCAATTTTTTGTATTTTATTATCCAAATTGTCCTCAATTTCTTCCACTTTAGACTCTAATAAGTTAGTATTTTCACCCAACTTAATCATAAATTCTGCAAAGCCATTAGCCATTTTTATAATCTTTCGATCCAGAATATCAAGCGTTAATTGCACTAATTCTTTAATTTCCTGCTTAAATTTTTCAAAGTTCTGATTCACAATCTCATCCCTTCTTACAATCTCCTCCAAAAGAAATTCAATTATATTAAAATCAGTTTTCTGAGACTGGAGCTTTAAAACTTGATCACGTAATTTGTTAATGGGGGAATCCCCCCCCCTTGCTTGTTTGTCCGGCTTTAATGCCATATTTCAACACAGACAAACTATTTTTTAAAGAGAAGAGAAGCAGCAGAGAAAAAAAAAACTTCTTTCCAACCAAGATCAATATCAGATCTCCAGGAAGAGAAAAAACACAAAAGTAGAGCTTTATTTTCAAGTGTAGCAAATATTTATTCAGCTACTTTGTATCTCAATAGGAAACGGAAGGACTCTCCCTTTCAGCCCCTTCTCAAGCCTCGGCAATCGCCCTTTTTAAAGATTCTTTTTTTCCTTTTCCTTTTCCTTCTTCAATAATTATTATGAAATAAGTAAGATACTTGCAATTCAGGGTCACAGGTCCAGCTCATATCTCTTCAAATGTAGCCAGGAGCATTTATTCTGCTACTTTGTAGCTTAATAAGAAACGGAAGGACTTTCTCTTTTCAGCTTCCCTGCTCCAGTTTCGGCAATCGCCATTTTAAAAGGTCTTTTTTACTTTGTTGAATATCCTTTGCGAAATAAGTATTAATACTTGCAATTTAGGGTCACAGGTCCAGATCCAAATCTCATCATCTTTAGTTAATCTGTTAAATATCTTAAAAAGCTTGTCTTCGTAGCCTTGTTCTGCAAAAAGGCAGAAGTCTCCCAACGCCCGGAGCGGACGGCGAGTGCTATAGGGAGCTTCCTCCGCCCGCTCCCAGGAGTAAAAAAAAAAACCCCTGGGGGCTACGGAGAGCTCTACCTACACTCACCTGCTCTATCCCACATTTCCTCCTGGAAATGGGGTTTTTTCGAGCCGCCTTTGCGCTGTACAGGCGGCTCTTTACAGGCGAAGGGGCTGGCGGTCCCGAGAGACCGTCTGGTGGCTACGAAGAGCAAACCGGAAGCCCACAAAGGAAGATTTTCTTGACATCTATCTACCCAAACCAATTTCAATGCTTCATTAAGTTTTGTGAAGACTGCTTTATGAAACAAATCCTTCCAATCTTGTGGAACTAAATTGTAACCATTAGAAATACCTTCCATCATCCCAGTAGTATAGGTGGAATGCAAACCTGTCTCTGTGATGCCTTTCCTCAGCTCTCTCAGAATTTGATATGGCAAAGGATTCCACTGATATTGACCTTGCCCCAGGGGATTAACCGTCTTTATGACAGGAAAAGCTTGGAGACCCTCTGTTATTTCTACCCCAGTGAGAGTTGCTTTTTGTTGCTCTTCCTGAAACCCTGCTCTGACAGCTGAAAGTGTCTCCTGTAAAGGAGGAACCAATAAGGGAGCTGTCGGGGAACTAATTTCTTCTGGCTGCAATGTAGTTGTAGCCGGTAAAGTTAGCTGAAATGAGAAGGAGAGAGAGCAGACCCCTGATCAGAAGACAGAGAAAGAGATGGAGACGGTGCCTTGAGTTTATGAGTCCCCATAACCTCTACTGCTTCCTTACATTTTTGCCACAGCAACAAATGCTTTATTTCTGCTCATGGTGGTGAGTGTAAGTGAGTTCCAATTTTAATCCAATCCTGCAAGTCCAAGATTCCATCTTCTGGATACCATGGGCATTGGCAACCTATTTCATGTATTAATTGTTCTAACTCTCTTAACTTAATTCCTGCCATTCCATTACTTTTAAGTATTTTTCTCAATTCTTGTGCATGAAGCTTCTGCGGAATTGAGATTTCCATCCCCATACTTACGAAATATTGGGAGCGAAGTTCACTGAGGTGCACCTGGGCTCGTCCGGCCGAGTAAGCATAGGAGGAATCACGTCGGGGTCACCAGATGTTGTTTCGATGAAGAAAGACGCGTAGGCAGGATGATGGTTCACGGGAAGGCCCCTCGGGTGGAAGGCACCTTGATCAAGGCACCCTGATTCCATCCAAACAGCTTCCTTTTATTGTCATTTTACAACTATCATGGAAAAACATCAATCAACGTATACTTGGCTACAGAAAGCTCATGAAGTCCATATGGATCCCTGGTGTTTCCCTCATGTTATTTCCTGTAACAGACAATTGCCTACGTGTTGGGCCCTCATGCCTGGTATGTCTGAGATAAGGTCTTCCAGACATCATGTTTTACATTTCTAAGAAGATTAGGACATATGGTAATGTTGTTTACCCAGTGCGGTTTGCCGGCAACTGAGATAACACCATCTCCACAAAAGTTCTCCTTTTTATTATTGCTACCCACATCGTCATTTGATTTTCCATAGTCAATCTCTTTGTCTTTGTCTTCTTCTTTATTGTCAGTTTCTCTTTCTTGCTTCTCATTGGTTATTTCCTTGTCAACTTGTATGTGTTCTAACTCAGTTTTTGAATCATCAGATTTCTGTTTACCATGCAACATCGTAGTCATTTCCCTTATTTCCATTTTTGGTGATAAGAACATCATTTTCATCATTTCCTTAAATTCCTGCACCATTTTGTTCTTTCTGAATTAATATTATTCCAATTTAAAGTTGCTTTGTAATCCTCCTTTTTTAATCATCAAAGTCAAGCTGTTTACAGACAAACAGACCCTCCTTAGTCCAGCTGTTATTGCTTTCAAAGTTCAAGGTTCCCTCACTGTTGTTCTTCCTTTCAAAGTTCAGAGTTTTTTCCAGAGCAAAAATTTAATGTTGTAATGATCTTGTTTCTCCTGAAGATGTCTCTCTACAATCCACAATTCCAATCAATAATTATCCATTATTATCCATTGATAATAAGTATCCATTTTGTTTGAAATCTACTTTAACAATATTTACTAGTTTAATTTTTTCTCCTTTTTTCTTTATATGCACCAAATCAGTTTATAGTCCAATCTGAATTTACCAAGTCCAAATTCCAACTTTACATTCCAGTTCAAGTTCAATTTAAAGTCTTTAGCTGGGCTTTTCTATTACAGGCTTTTCTTCATTCTTTAATTTTCTTTTAAAGTTCAAAATTTTCTAAACAGTTTATATCCTGTCCTGTTCCAAAGGTATTTTCTTTTGGGTTTCTTTTCTTATAGTCAATTTAGTCTCTCCAAATTTTATATCCACATTTAAAATTTAAGTATCCAGTTCCATTTTGGGCTTTAGTGCTTTCACTTCCGCTTTCTCTCTTCTCTATCAATTATCTCCCCCCAATGCTATTTAGCTGCTGTTTCCACACTGGGGTAACTTTAAAATTTTCCATTTTTTTTCTTTTATTACCTGTGAGTTGGCCAGTCACTCACCTGGTACCAAAACTCCGCTCAAATCTTCACTCCTGCACAATTCTTATTCCTGATGCCCCAGCTTCATGGCGGTTCGCAATGTCCGCTGTCCTCCGTCGTAGGATCAAAGAGTTTTCTCTGGCTTTTCAAGGAACTTGCCTGTTCCTCTTTAGCCAACTGAGATGCCTCTCCTTCTTCACTGTCCCTACAGGACATTTCTGGTCCAAAGACCCCCCAACAGCAGTTCGTCTGGCTGCGTTTTTGCCAGGCTTGTTAGAGCCTGTTGTTTTCCCAACCAGTCTCACCACGATGCTTCCGGGTTCCCACTTTTCTTGCTACATTTGTTAAGCGAATCACTGCAGTTGTTAAATTAGTAACACAGTTAAGTGAATCTGGATTCCCAATTGACTTTGCTTATCAGAATGTCACAAAAGGGCATCACAGGACACTGTAACCATCATAAATATGAACCAGTTGTTAAGCATCTAATTGTAAATCATGTGATAATGGGGATGCTGCAATAGTCATGTGCAAAAAATGGTCATAAGTCAATTTTTTCAGTGCAATTTCAATTTTTTTGTAAATTCGAATGATCAGTAAACAAACAATTGTAAATTGACGACTACCTGTATGTGTGCGGAGAGATGAACTGAATCTTTTCCATCAGGTATCACCTGGGGAAATGAATTGTCCCCTTTTTTGCTGTTTAAAACAAAAAGAAAGAATAAAAGCAACACATCTAATGGAGCACTAAGCTATGAATTGAGTTCCCCTCATCAGGAAGGTAGCTTGGTCACACCCTGTATCACATTAACTAATATGAAGTGTTATGATCATAGGAGGAACTGAGTCACATTTGCTTGATGGTTTCAGGCTCTCATATGATAGGCTGGAGGAAAGAAACTTTTGGACAGTCTGTTGGACAGAGAAGAGAGGGAAAGGTAATAAGGAATGGAAAATCTTGAATGTAAAAGTAGTCAATGACTTTGAATTCTGGTCTTATGTATTATATGCTCACTTATTGCCAACATCAAGCATATTTTAGGGATATTTTTGTGTCCTTCCACTGACTATAAATATGCAATACAATAGGTAGCTATAGAAGAATGAACATGTGATTTTCCAAAATACTGAAGAACTACACCTGGTAATTTTAACTTTCTCCTGGCCATACAGCTAGGGCTGCTGAAACTTATGGTTAGGGACTGTATTTTCCACACACAGTAACTACCATATACCATCATTGAGGACATCCCTTCCTTTCCAAAGATAGCCCAAAAGGATTCCCTGAAGCAGCAAAATGGCCTCTAATTCCTGTCTTTCATCTGTTTCTGATGCAGCAGTTCACCCTTCACTGAACCTACTCATCAAATTGAGGGATTGTGTGGTCAAGCAGCTGCCATAGCCACTTCATGCAGTGTTTCACTCTGAGGACAAGCAAGATGTATTGGTTTTGTGCTTGCTCCAGAAGACAGTAGTAGTTATTTCCCTTTGGGATGTTGATTTTGGTCTTTGTTGGCAAGATTATCTGAACATGATTAGGAGTTATTGTCCAGAAGAACTGACTGCCTTGATGCCTTGCATTATTAGGGTATTGATGCAAGGAAAGCAAATGAATTTAGACATCTGTAAACTGTTACAGGGTAAGGTCCAGAGATCAGCATATTTTATGAGCTGGTTTGTCTATTTTCCATTATGTGCAATGAAGTAACTGCTTCAAATTGTTGTTCAGAACTCTGGGTGGATTAATTTGTCATTTTTCCATATCAGCTGCACAAAGCAAGACTTCAGAAGTATCCTGGAAATGTAATTGTAAACAAGCTTTTCTTTTATAATGTTCACCAATTTTCTGTACGCTTTATTAATCCAAAAAATATTCCCACTGAGATCTGTTTTCTTTGTCTATATTAATTCAATTTGTTCAAAAGCACTTTCACCAAAAATAATATTTCAAAATGTATATTTATTTATTTATTTATTTTCAAATTTATAGAGTGCTCTTCTCCCGAAGGACTCAGGGCAGTGTACAGCCAAAATAAAAAACATAGATACAAACATTAAAAACAATTTTAAAAGATATATATAAATTTGGCCCCAAAGTTAAAAAGCAGTAACAAAACATATTAAAAACATTTAAAAAGCATTAAGCCAGCCCGGCTTGCTGAAAAAGGAAGGTCTTCAGGGCACGGCAGAAGGCACCGAGGTCTTGAATTCTTCGTATCTCTGGGGGCAGTTGATTCCAGAGAGCAGGTGCCTCCACAGAGAAGGCCTTCCCCTGGGGGCCACCAGTCTACATTGCTTGGCCTATGGCACACTGAGGAGGCCCTCTCTGTGGGAGCGCACCGGTCGGTGGGAGGTCGGTGGTGGCAGCAGACGGTCTCGAAGGTATTCAGGTCCTATGCCATGGAGCGCTTTAAAGGTGATAACCAACACCTTGAAGTGCACCCGGAAGACCACTGGGAGCCAGTGCAGCTCACGCAGGAGAGGTGTTATGTGGGAGCGCCATGCAGCTCCCGTCACTACCCACGCGACCGCATTCTGGACCAGCTGAAATCTCTGGGTGCTCTTCAAGGGGAGTCTTATGTAGAGAGCATTGCTGTAGTCCAGGCGAGAGGTGATGAGGGTATGAGTGACTGTGCACAAGGAATCATGATCTAGGAAGGGCCGCAACTGGCGGATCAGGCGAACCTGATAAAAAGTCCCCCTGGCCACAGCCGTCAGATGTTCCTCCAAGGACAGCTGTATATCCAGGAGGATGCCCAAGTTGCGAGCCATCTCCGTGGGGGCCAACGACTCACCTCCAATAGTCAGTGATGGGGTCAACTGACTCTATCGGGATGCCAGGAACCACAGCCACTCAGTCTTGGATGGGTTGAGCCTGAGCCTGTTCCTCCCCATCCAGATCCGCACGGCCTCCAGGCACCGGGACATCACTTCAAGGGCATCATTGGGGTGGCCCGGGGTGGAGATGTACAGCTGGGTGTCGTCAGCGTACTGGTGGTACTTCATCCCGAAGCCACGGATGATCTCACCCAGCGGCTTCACATAAAAGTTGAACAGAAGGGGCGAGAGAACCGACCCCTGAGGCACCCCACATATGAGGCACCTCAAGGTCGACCTCTGCCCCCCTGCCAACACGAACTGCGACAGGTCCGAGAGAAAAGAGGAGAACCACCGTAATACAGTGCCCCCCATCCCCAGCTCTTCCAACCGGCGCAGCATGATACCATGGTCGATGGTATCAAATAGTTTAAAATATCCATTTTAAACTTTCTTATACCTATGCCTTTGCCAAAAGTTTTTAATTGTTTGGAACCCCCTTTTTATTTTTTAATCAAGAAATAATATTGATACACTAATTGGAAGTCTCTTATCATGGCACTCAGAAGATCACTCTTTAGTTATAAATTAATTACATCCAAAAGTATTTAAGGATCAGGCTTGAACTCACTTTGTGTCTAAATAGGCTGCCTTACAGTGATGAGCTTAGTTGAAATCCCTTGATTCCTTGCCTCTCAACTCACAAATCACAGTAAAAATCTTGTAACCTGCACTTTACTTATAAGGAGTGCAGAGGGGATGATCTCACTATCGTTCTTTTTTTCTGAGAATTTTCTCTGGCCAGAATTTACCATTTGGCCACTGATCTCTGTTGCATTGCCTTCAGGGAGTCTAGTCCATCATGAATCTCATCAGAAGCCATAAAAGCTCCTCAGATATCTGAAACATATTTTCATACATATAGTTTTAGATTCTTAATTCTCTTCAACTTGAGTTACAGGCATCAGTTCTATGTTTTATTTTCACAAAACGTTAACCTGAGGTCTGAGCCTGGTGCCAAAGCCAATGAAGAAAACCAACACTAGATGCAAGTTTTGTTTGCTTTTATTGAAGCACTCTGAGAAAAGGGGTCCTGGCTAGAAAATGCCAAGGAACCTTGAACAATAGAATTAAGAAAGCAGAATGTGGAACGTGGGATAAGGCACGTTTATAAGGTATATAAAACAAATAATCTAATAAACATTTTAGTAATGACCTAATAATTGTCCTATTGGTCTCTAGCCATCCCTATTCCTAAGCCTTGGATAATGAATGTTCCAGGAGTTATCTAATACACATTCTATTTGCTCCAGGCCATCCATATCTGATATCTCTAACTTCTAGCTGAGGTATGCAAGATGTCTAACTCTTTGTTACTGTTATCAGTCCTAGAATAGAAAAAAACAACTAGAATTGATACAAGTGTTACATATACATATTCTCTGTGAATAAACATTCTTTGTTCTTGCCAGTCAGACTCCACAATTACAGGCATCCCAGTTTTCTTTCAAGTGCATGCCATAACCTTGTTTCAGTTTAGCAGACAGCCCATCTCTACTGCCCCCCTCCCAAGTCCCTTGCTGCATCATAAATTGGGCATATTTTACAGCAACTAGAAGTGCTCATCAGCCAAGATGCAATTGTTGTAATATTTTGACTGCTTGGGCTAGGTAACAGAAAGAACTGAAAGAACTCAAGAAGAAAACAAAGATGAAATTATATCTATTATCTACAAGATTTATTACTTTATTTTATAAACCTACTATTTTAGTGTTATTGTATTTTACAATACAGTATATGTTATGACCTAACATATACAATTTACTTAATGAGATAAACATATTAAAAAAATAATTGTAGTAGTTAAGGCAATGGCCTTCTGAGAGAAAGGGTTAGAAGGGTAATAGAGAAAAGGAAAAGTGAAGAAAAAAGAGAGAGATTTATTACCAATCTGTCTTTGCTGTTCTGCCTGGAAAGTAGAGGAGAAGTGATGATTCACTAGGGAAACCCAGCTGGAAAGCTCATCATCATACAGGAGATGAATTGGTGGCTTCGGATTCAAGTGGGAAAAAAAGAAGCAGCTTTGCAGACAAGGGATATCCTATTTAATTGTTATTGCAGGCCAGGACAGTTTTAGATTTGGATCTGGGAATCAGAAATAATACTGATGTTGATGGTCTCTGAAGAAAGTTGATTTCTTATGCTTCTAACCCTAACAAAAGATAGGCAGTAGGTTTAAAGTGGGTTAATTGTATTTATTTATTTATTTGTAACATTTATTGGACATCCATCTTACAGTAATTCTTAAGGTAACCCTGGGCAGCTTACAGTTACATCTAAGCTAAAACATACAAAATTAAAATCAAAGACATGGGGAGGGCTGGGGCACAGTGTGTGTGTGTGTGTGTGTGTGTGTGTGTGTGTGTGTGTGTGAAGTGGGATCAATCAACCACCTCTATTGTGCTGTTCTCTCACTGGGGCCCCAAGCCGACTGGCAAAACCACGTCTTTAGGCCCTTATGAAAAGATAAGAGGGTTGGAGCCAACCTCATATCAGGGGGCAAGATGTTACAGAGAGCAGGACCAACAGCAGAGAAGGCCCTTCTCCTGGACTCTGTCAGCTGGAATAATCGGGTTGATAGGACCCGCAACATGCCTCCTTTGCCAGCATGAATGGTAGTGGCCAATCCCAGTGGGGTTATCTCCTTGTTTTCAGTGCTTTAGTTAGTCTTTGATAGGTGATTTTGTTTTATATTATTATTTATTTATTATTTATTTATTAAACTTATTTGCCGCCCATCTCATTTTGAAGCGACATTAGAACTTCAGGATTGGGCATTTGCAAAGTCAGGAGGTCCTCATACTAGTGGTATATTCTATTGTCCTTTTCAAGGGATAATTTAAGTAGTTTCTGAGTTGTTTATGTCAAGTATTTGCAAGCCATTGGCACATGTGTCATATAGACACCAGTGGAGGCAGAGAGTGTCTCCACCCCTATGTGGAAAGGAGGGGCTTACCCTGAGTATAAAACCCCCTCCAACCTTTTCTACCTCTCTCTCTCTCTCTCTCTCTCTCTCTCTCTCTCTCTCTCTCTCTCTCTCTCTCTCTCTCTCTCTCTCTCTCACACACACACACACACACACACTTCTTGTGCTTGTTCCTCATGAGACTTGATCTCTGTTGTACATTGTTAATATGATTTATCATATGAATAAATATGTTTAAGACATTTATTTATGCATCTGCCTCTGAACTCTTCTATGCTCCTGGGTGTTTCTACGATCCCAATTCCACAGAATGGTAGCAGAACTCCACTCCAGGAGCTGTTGAAAAGGCAAGATGCCCTCCAAAATAACCTGTGAGAGAAGCTCTCCTGTTGTGACCAGAGGCCTTCAACGGAGGAGAACTTCACATCAGCCCCAATCTGAATCGCCGATGGAAAACATCGAAGGGGGTTTCCATCCAGCTACAACCTGGCTGCCAGAGGCCACCCAGATGCAGCAAGAGATCCCAGGGGCTGAGCCAAGCGATGCTGGAGACGGCTTCTTCAGCACTGACGACGAGGGGGCAGAAGGACAAGATGAAAGTCTGGACAGGCAAGTGGCTGAGATGTCAGAAGAGGAGTGTCGAGCAGCGCTCGCCTCCCTCCTGAAGACAAGGGCAGCAGCCAGAAAGAGGCCTGAGAAGGCAGCACCAGAGATGCCTGCCATCCCGGTAAGGACTCCCCTGCCTGATCTCTCCAAGATGGCGCCTGCCGCCAGAGAGACTCTCCCCTCACACAGTTTCCCGCCAAACAAAATGGCCGCCAGCTCCCTTCTGGAGCCAACTTCCCCCAAGATGGCAGTTCCCCGGGCACTTTGCCAGAACCACGAGCCAGGCCTACCCCAGCTCCACGGTCCAAGCCTACAACGCCAGCCAGTCAGTTCAGCACTCCAGCGGCCAAGAGAACCATTCCGAACCTACAAGCCCCTTGCCAGGCCGCGCCTACCACGGCAAGCATCAAAGAAGCCATAGAGACCCTGATCACCGCCCTGGAAATTAGGGAGCAACCTCCTACCAGCCACCCCGAGGTCCCAGATCCACCTCATCTGATGTGCCTCCAGTCTCCTGAAAGATGTCCAGGCCTTCTTCCAGCTCCTCCAAGGTTTCCCTGCCACACAACTGATTTTCGGGCCTATGCTGAGCCTTCAGCCAGGCCTGACTTCAGAACCCAGAGAGGAAGATCAGAGCTCCAACAAGAAAAGGCTTTGGAGCATGCTCCATTTCCTGCATGTGCCCAGTTGCTTCAAACTACAGAAAGACTACAAGAAGGAGCCAGACCTAAGCAATCAATCCCAGGCTTAGGGATCCCAATGCCATTCACAACATTCTTTTCAGCCCTTTGAACAACTCCCCATGCAGTTTAATGGTAATAGTTTTGTAACTTTGCCAAATAATTTTGAAAAATTACATTTAAGTGGTCAGAATTTTAAAAAAATGGTGTAAAGAGATTCAGATAATTCTCTTAAGAGAAAATACCCTGGACATGATCAAAAGACCACCTCCTTTACCTTGGAGCCCTGAAATCGAGTTCCTGCATAAAAGAGCTTACACAATTCTGTTAAGTTCTATAGACACAGTTCTTTATGCCAGTCTTTCAGACGGTCTCACAGCTCAGAAAATTTGGACTACCCTATATAATTTGTTCCATAGTGACAATATGGCTGCAATCAGCAGATTGTTAAGAATTTTTCACAATTATAAACTCAAACCTGGTGTCAAGATGGGGGAACATTTGGCAACGCTTAAAGCCATGAGGCATGAGCTTATACAGAGGGGGGAGCCTGTTCCTGAATTCACTTTAATTAGTGTAATGTTAAACTCCCTAGACAAATCCTGGAGTCCCTTCATTATTTCTCTAGAAGGGGTTTCTAGGGAACAAAGAAATATAGAATACTTTTCTGGTCGCTTTATTGAGGAAGATTTAAGGCGCAGAGATGAGGAACAACAAGAAATGAAGGAGGCATATCACAGGCCTAGGCCTCAGAGGAGACGCCAGGACACAAGTGAAAGGATTAATACCCTTCCCACCTGCTTTGACTGTGGCATGCAAGGTTACTTTAAAAGGGAGTGCCCTTGCTCTAGGGCCAACACAGCTGGACCTAAGCATAATAAAAATAAAAGAGGCCGTGGAAGAGGGGGAGGTGGTCATAAAGGATACCAATTCTGTAGTGTCACAGGTGACAATCCCACCTCCCAGGTACAGGATGCTGAGGGGCTGTGGCTTCTTGATTCAGGTGCATCAACACATATAGCTAACAAGAAGCAACAATTTAAGATTTTACACCCACTCAAGTCCTCAGTAAAAGTTGCCACTGGGGACAAGGCAGAGGTAACTGGGGAAGGCGTGATCAATGTGCCTGGTATAGGTGATGTTACTGGGGCACTGTATGTTCCCTCAATCAAGAACAACCTTTTAAGTATTTTAAAATTGACTGAGGATAAAAATGTAAAACTGGTATTTGAGAAGGGTGGAGGTTATATTTTCGAAAGTGGGGATGTTGTTGGCGATATTGTAAAAATCAACAATTTGCCTTATTCTTCCCCGAAAGCAAAGGTCAAAAGGCACAAGACACCTAATAAGAGGGCACAGGGGGCTAGCACCCAGATAGAGCAGAAAGCTCCTGTGCTAGCCCCCAGGTTGTCCAAACTCAAGGATGCTGGCCCTAATACCAATGAAGCTCCTAAACCGGCTCCTAGGACATCCAAAGCCATTAAGGCTGAGCCCATTAACATCACAACTCCTCCGCCAACCCTGAGGAAGTCTAAGGTGACCATTAATCCTGTGCCTACTGTCATTACTGCACAGACTGGTAATGATAAGATACATAAGGTTGACAAAGTGTGCATGGGTAAACCTTTACATTTGGATTGTGCACATATTTTACACCGCAGGCTAGGCCATGCCAGCTTCCCGGTTATTAGGAAAATGCAAGATTTTTCCTATGGGCTTAAGATAAAGAATTGTAATACCTATTTGGAATGTGCCATCTGTAAGGCAGCCAAATCAAAAACTGCTGCTTTACCTAAGGTTTCTTCCCGACGTGCAAAGTACCCTTATCAGCTGCTACACATGGATTTGGTTGGTCCTTTTAGACCAGTGGTTCTCAACCTTCTAATGCCGCGACCCTTTAATACAGTTCCTTATGTTGTGGTGACCCCCAACCAGGGGTGGGTTCTAAATTTTTTTACTACCGGTTCTGTGGGCATGGCTTATTTTGTGGGCGTGGCTTGGAGGTCATGTGACTAGGTGGGCGTGGCTAGCTGGTCATGTGACCGGGTGGCCATGGCTATGTGTATAGGGACTACTCAGAGGGCTGAAAAAAGTCATTTCTGACAGGTCCTCACACTTTTGACTGGTCCTCACACTTATGACCATCCTCACATTTATGCCCGTGCAGCATTCTTAACAACCATGTCACTCATTTCACAACTGCTTCTTTTCACCATGGTGATAAGATAGGGCAAAAAACGTAAAATGTGAGGATAGTCGTAAATTCGAGATCTGGTCAAAAGTGCGAGGACCAGTCAAAAATAACTTTTTCAGCCCTCTGAGTAGTCCATGTGCACAAAAGGACTACCCAGAGGGCTGAAAAAAGAGATTTCTGACAGGTCCTCGCACTTTTGACCGGTCTTCGCACTTATGACTGGTCATCATTTATGCCCATTGTAGCATTCTTAACAACCGTGTCACTCATTTCACAACTGCTTCTCTTCACCATGGTGACAAGGTAGGGCAAAAACGTAAAATGTGAGGACAGTCGTAAGTTCGAGGATTGGTCAAAAGTGCGAGGACCAGTCAAAAATAACTTTTTCAGCCCTCTGAGTAGTCCATATGCATAAAAGGATACAGCAATAGAGAGGGATGAAGGAAGGGAAGGGAAATTAGAGTAGGAGTGAGGGTAAGAGAGGGAGGAAGAGAGGAGGAGAAGGAGAAAGGAAGAGGAAGTAGGGAGGAGAAGAAGAGGGGGAGGAAGAGAAAGTAAGAAGGAAAGAAAAGAGAGAGGTGGTAGGTTTGAGGAGAAAGATTGCTGTACAATAAAAAAGATGAAAGGGAAGAAAGCCAACCCCAAACAAATATAAAGATATTAAGATAAAGAATGAATTGTTAAACTTTAAAGAATAAAAAAAGAAAAAAATATGAATAAATAACAATAATTAGAAACACACATACAAACATACAATGTATTTTCTTTGAACAGAGTATTTGGCCGAGTATTTAAACAGTGTTTAGTCATTTCAATTAAATTTACAATTTCTATATTTCCTTTTTGCCATATTTATTCCTCATCTATTTTTGTAAAAAAACAATATTATCCTTCATTCTCATCTCTAATCTTAATCAAATTCAATTTTTCCCTTTTATTCTATATTATACCCCTTCCCATTGTCATCTATTTTTATATCCATCCTCACATTGGTTAATTATGTAATATTATAGTTGTTTAATATAAATTCAACATTTTAATATAAATCAATTAGTTATATAACTACCTTTTTTGTATATTAATCAATATGAACATGAATATTCCAATTATTTCCATGCAATCCAATTTCTTACAAATCAATTAATTATATTTACCAATAATAATAAACCAAATAATTTCCCCCATATATTCCTCCAAACCACAACTTAACAATTTCTGCTTTCAACACAATATACAATTAATAGTATCTCAATTATTACAATTCTTTAGTTAAATAGAGCTTTTTTTCTTTTGTGTTTTAAAATCTTGAACTCCTCTTTTGCCCTAAATTTCCCATTGTTTGCACCTACCTTTTATGGTGAGGAAAAAGAAATCTGCTGCCTGATTTTCCAATGTTGCAGCAAACAGCAAAGCCAACAGCCTGTTTTACTTTCAGTTTCGTTTTGAGCTTGGTTTGCACAAGGAGGAAAAAAAATCTGCTGCAGCAATTTAGCAAGCTGCAGAGCCCTGAGCAAAACAGCTGAGAGCAAATCAGCTGCGAGTTGGGAGCCGATCTAATCAAGGGGTAATTAGCCTACGCTGAAGCTCCGCGGGCCAATAAAATTACAAAAAAACACCGAACCATTTGTTAAATTGCTGGCTCGCCCGCCCCTCGCCCACCACTATTTATTGGCAATAAATAGTGGTGCGGAGGGGTGGGGCAAGCCAGCAATTTAACAAAGCCCCGCGGCAAGAATTTAAACAGTTTTTTTTCCTCTAGCCATCAGCTGGGACTCAGGAGGCAGCAATAGATTGGGAGTGGGCGGGGTAAGCGAATGGCTGGTGATCCAACAGAGCAGAGAGTGAGGGTGAGTGAAGGCGTGGGGGGGCGAGAGAGGGCTTTGGCGACCCCTGTGAAATGGCCGTTCGACCCCCAAAGGGGTCGCGACCCCCAGGTTGAGAACCGCTGTTTTAGACCCTCCATTGGCAAGGGGCGTTATTTTTTAACAGTAGTCGATGATTACTCTTGTTATGGCCATGTATTTATTTTAAAGGACAAAACTGAAGTCTTTACCAACTTCAAATATCTTTACAACCAGATCCAAACACAACACAAGGTGTGCATCACTCAGGTGCAGAGCAATAGGGGAACTGAGTTTTCCTCCAGGACTTTTGCAAAGTGGATGAAGGAGAGAGGTATCCTCCATTTTAAATCATCACCTCAAACACCTTCGGAGAATGGCATTGTAGAAAGGAGAAATGGCGTGCTGCAGAATGTCATGAACTGCTTACTTGCAGATGCTGACATGAGCCAAGGTTTTTGGGCAGAAGCGGTCAAAATGGCTAATTATCTAGTCAACAGGACATGGAGTAGTGCCATTAACCAAACCCCATACTTCCTGGTCCATGGAAGGAAACCTAGCCTCTCACACCTGAGAATTTTTGGTTCCTATGCCTGGGTCCATATTCCCAAGCATCTCAGAAGAAAGGGGGGCAAGGCATCGAGGAGGCTCAGATTTATAGGTTATGCAACTGGCAGAAAGGCCTCTAGATTTGTAGACAAAAATAACCTTGTCATTGTCTCAAGATCAGCTTCCTTTGAGGAGGGGTCAAATTGGTCAAGAATTCATTCCAATGAACCCGGTTATTCCCCTATTAGAAATGACACTGAACTATCAGCACCACCTATAGAGGATGAACCAACATACTCCAAACTACAGACCAGCGAAGAGACGATGGTGATGAATCCCTATCTGACTCTGACGATTTGGAGAAGCAATCTCTGGGTGACTTCACACCTCCCGCCTCACCAAAACGTCCAAATCTTCGCAGCACCTGGGACAGAGGCCTGCGTCATTTCGATTGGGAAGATGTATCCGGCAGCTCCAATTCTGACACCAATGCTCCGGATGACAGTGATGATGGTGAGTGGCAATTCCCCAGACGGTCAAAATTCTCCAATAAAGGGGTGCCACCCAAAAGGTTGGACATTGGCTGTATGGCCTCGGTCAACAGCGTTACCATGGCCCTTAAAACATACACAGATGTCCTCCAGCTTCCCAAGGAAGAACAGCAGGTGGAGGGTGGCAATGGAGCAAGAAATGGACAGTCTCAAAAAATTGAAAGTCTTCATCCCTGTGGAAGTCCCCAAACAGAGGAAGGCAATTGGCACCCGTTGGGTCTACAAAGTCAAGCCAATGACCAACAACAAACTCCTTTATAAGGCCTGGCTAGTAGCACAAGGCTACGCACAGTGCTACTTACAGGACTTTGATGAAACCTACTCCCCCACCGTGAGAGCAGAAAGTGTGAGGGCTGCTTTGGTCACCGCAGCAGCACATGGGGAACACATTTTTCAATTCGACGTGCAAACTGCTTATTTACATGCACATCTAAAACAAAAAATTTACGTCAGAGGTGCCCCCGGATTCCAGCAGCAGGAAGGCCACACCTGGCTTCTGAAGAAAAGTTTGTATGGCCTCAAACAATCAGGCAGAATGTGGTACAAATGCCTGACTACAACACTCAAATCACTGGGTTTCCATCCATCTCCAGCTGATAAATGTACCTTCACAAGGGATACCAAAGGGGGGCTGGAGAAAGTCCTAGTGTATGTCGATGACCTTTTATATATAGGGCCTGACAAGGGGGGATGTAATATATTTGCCAGGACCCTACAAAAAAGGTTCACCCATTCATTGGCATGTGGGGCAACAGAAATTTGTTTTGTGCTCCACCGCTGAGGCCGAATTTGCATGCCTATCAGAGGCAGGGAACGATCTGATATGGTTGATGCCTTAATCTCTAGCATCTGGACACCACCAATTTTGCCCAACCAAATTATAGAAGACAACACCGGGGCCATAGGCATTGCCAAAGCCTATGCGGTGGGGAAAAGGTCCAGACATATTGATATCCGTTATCAAAATGTTAGACAACTAGTAGAGATGGGGTTTATTTCTTTAACAAACTGTCAGACCAAACATCAAACATTTTCACAAAACCTGGATAGGCACAAAGAAAGTTATGTCTCACAGGATAAAATCTGTTGTGCATTGCATTAGTGTGTTTGCATGCCATTGGTTCGCAAGGAGGGGAACTGTCAAGTATTTGCAAGCCATTGGCACATGTGTCATATAGACACCAGTGGAGGCAGAGAGTGTCTCCACCCCTATGTGGAAAGGAGGGGCTTATCCTGAGTATAAACCCCCCTCCAACCTTTTCCATCTCGCTCTCTCTCTCTCTCTCTCTCTCTCTCTCTCTCTCTCTCTCTCTCTCTCTCTCTCTCTCTCTCTCTCTCACACACACACACACACACACACACACACACACACACACACTTCTTGTGTTTGTTCCTCATGAGACTTGATCTCTGTTGTACATAGTTAATATGATTTATCATATGAATAAATACATTTAAGACATTTATTTATGCATCTGCCTCTGAACTCTTCTATGCTCCTGGGTGTTTCTACGATCCCAATTCCACAGTTTAATTCTGCATAGTTGTATCCAGACGCACTTCCAGCTATATTCAAACCAAGTGGCTGTATAAGAGAATGCACAAACCTTTGCTTAATGGCAACAATTTACTTTTTAGGCAATCATGTTCAATGATTTTTGTACCTCCCCACTTATTTGCAGTGTGTGATGGGTAAAGTATTAGCTTCCTAATACTTCCTACTCACTTGTAGTGTTCTTTTTGTGAGCACAAATGTAATGTATGTACCAAGGAGCTTTCTTACTTGTAGAAGCTCCCCAATTATTGTTGTTAAAAAAATTGTTGGAGAACTTTAACTTTGTTCTTATATATGATTGCTTTAACTCTGTTTTTATTTATGTTTTTTATACTACGGTATGTTTTTATTGCAAACTGCCCAATATCACTTAAGTGAGATAGATAGTGTAAAAATACAATCAATAGAGGGCTATAGAAATGTGTAGTAGGAATGAAATAGGAGATGGTTCATGTTATGTGTCTCACATACAAGGGTGAAATCTACTTACCTTCCCTACCAGTTTGGAAGTGTGTGCTCAGTGCGCATGTGCATTATGTGCACACTTGCACCCTCTGCACATGTGCAAAGCTATAGAATTCAACTTGTTTGCTGATTGTTCAATTCACAAATACTCCTTCCAGATTGAGGTACTCCATACCTTAGTGTGTGTGAATAAATGCCTTTCCTAATGAGCATTAAAAAAAGTTTGAAAGAATTGGTTGTTGTAGATCTACATTGTGCCTCTGGACATTTTGTGTGCTTATTTAATGTAGTGAGTGATTATGTGTGCAATGCAGAGGTGGTATTCGACCGGTTCGAATACAGGTTCGGGTGAACCTGTAGCGGAAATTTTAGCTGGCTTGCCGAACTGGTAAATACCACCTCTGGCTGGCCCAGCCCACGCCCTCCCAGTTGCCACTTGCCGCTCGCCCCTTCCGGCTGCTCACCCTGCCCACCCCGCCCTATATATGTTGCCTTCACCTCACAGCCCAGCTAATTGCCTCACAAGTCGCCTCGCCGATGCCCGCTCAAGTCACCAAAGGTAAGCAATGCATGCCGCCCGCTCACCCTTTGCCTTGGGTTGGGGGCTGGGGTCCCAGGGATGCGCCATTCTCCAAGGCCCCAGAGCCGCCGCCTGCCACAGCCAGGTCAGGGAATGCACCTCTGTTTTCCGGCTCCGTCCTTGCCCCAGAGGTCCACCCACTCGCCGCCCACCTTGGCCTTACAAAGGTAACTAAAATAAGAGGATAAGGAGCTTGTTATATTAAAAATGATCAAGCCAAACAACTCCATATGATTAGAATCAGTATATATGTTTTATTTTATAACTAAACTAATAAGTCAATCCTTAAATATTCTATCTCAGTACATTACATCACTGAAACACAGACGAGAGTGAGGGAAAAGAGAAGGTGAGTACCTTTTATATCAGGTGGGAGGGGGGAGTGGAACATTGCATTATGGGACATCTAGTTTAAATAGAACATGTTATATTGATGATGTTTATACCAGATTAAAACACTGGTATTTCATCTCAACAATACCCCTTCTAATACCAGATTGGTTTAATCGAAATAATTACAAGTACTGTAATTATAATATACCATTTATATATTTACACATAGTCTATTTGTTAAATAAATATGCTGATTTGATGGGAGTGGTTTAGTTAATATATCTGCGGTTTGTTCTTTTGTTCTTTTGTTTTACAATATACCGCCTTTATAAATCCCATTTCTGATAACTGTCTCACATGTTTATATTTAATGTCTATATGTCTGGATCTTTGACCAATTGCGTCAGCTTTAGATATGTCAATGGCGGCGTTGTTGTTTTCCTGTATGATTATTGGATATGCAGGCTCTTTCCAAATGTCTATCATTAAATCATCATCATATTAAATTGTTTGCCGCTTTTGACAAACATACGAACTCTGCCTCTGTAGTTGAGGTTGATACAAGCTTTTGTTTACCCGTGTACCAATGTATTGAGCTTTCATTTAAATACATGACATAACCTGAGGTGCTTTTTCTTGTTTTAATGTCACTAGCCAGTAAGCATCTGCATAACATGAGAGTATTGGTGACTTGGATATGTTTGGAGTGAGTGTTAATGTGGCGTTCATTGTATGTTTCAGATACTTTAGCAATCTTTTAACAGCTTTCCAGTGATATATCTTCGGGTTATTTACATGTCTAGATAGTAAATTGACAGGGAGAGATATATCGGGTCTGGTCCAATTAGCTATATAGAGCAATGAACCGATTGTTGATCGATATAGTGTATTTTCATTAAAAGTTTCATCATCATTATACATATTTCTTATAAAATCAGCCTGCATAGGCGTATCAGATGGTTTAGCATTGGTCATGTTGCATTTTAATAACAATTCTAAAAATTTTTCTTTTTGTGATAGTATGAAACCATTCTCAGTTTTGGTAATTTGAACTCCCAGGTATTTATCAATCTTTCCCAATGATTTTAGTGAAAAATGTTCATTGAGTTTTTGAGCAAATTGATCAGATTTGGATTTACTTTTACCGATGTATAAAATATCGTCAACATATACTAATACCTTTTCATAGGAACCCTGATCTCTCCTGACAAACACACATTTGTCAGCTGATGTGTTTCAGAAAGGCAATCATACCAACGCTTACCCGATTGTCGCAGACCATAGAGACTTTTGTTTAATAACCATGTTTTGCCCTCATCTTGGTCAATTCCTGGTGGTGCTCTGACATAAATTTCTTTATCTAGTTGTGCATGTAAGTACGCTGTCTGTACATCAAATTGAAACACATGTTCGTTTAGAATTGATGCAATGACTAGTGCGGTTTTTACACTTTCTGGCCTGACAGTAGGAGAATAGGTATCTGTGTAATCATCTGGAAATCTTTGAGAAAATCCTTGTGCTACAATTCTTGCCTTATATAAATTGTTGTTATCTTCTAAATGTTTTATCTTGAATACCCATCTCGTTCCAATTGTTTTTTTGTGTGTGTGTGTGTTTGGGGACTCTAGCTGGTGTATATACTTTTAGTGCCCTTAAACTATCCATCTCTTTTTGCATAGCATTTTCCCACTTTATTTGTTCCTTCTTGGGAAGAGCCAAAATGTCCTCATAGTTTTTTGGCGTAGTGACATCGCAATTAATGGACATCACATAGTCCTTTAAGATTTTAGGCGTGTTCCCTTTGTTTGATCTAGGTGATCTTCTGATGTTTTTTTCTGCTTTATTAGTATTTTCAGATGATTCGTTGGTGTTCTCTTCATCAATGTCTCGTGTATTAATGATGTGGTGGCCTTCTTTCCAATTCTTAATAGCTACTTTATGTTTGATTGATTTGTTGATGTGTATGTGAGGTTTTGATTGTGTTTGATTATCTTTATATGTGTGTTTATATCTAATATGATTTCATTTGAATGTATTTTGTTCCAATTAGCATTTTCATCAAAATTCGCCGATCCTGAAATTATTATTTTATGATTGTTGTCCATAAATCTATATGCTTTGGTTTTGGACTCATAACCTATGAATCTTAGCCTTTTTGAAATTTTGTCCCCCTTTCTTCTAAATTGTTTGGGAATATGTACGTTGGCCATTACCCCAAAGACATGAAGGTGAGATAATTTGGGTTGGCAGTTATACATGATTTCATATAGGGTTTTTTAAATTACGCTAGACCATAATCTATTCAATGTATAATTTGAATATAGAACGGCCTCTCCCCAGTATGAAAAACTTAATCCTGCATCTTCCAAAACACACCTAACCATAGTCTGTAAAACACCATTTCTGTGTTCAATTATGCCATTTTGATATGGCGAAAACAGTGAAGTTTTGTAATGTATCAAACCATTTTTGTTAATCCAATTACTAAATTCTTTGCACATGAATTCAGAACCTCGGTCTGTCATTATCTGTTTGACTTTGATATTATGTTGAGTTTTGACTCTCTTATAAAATTCTTTGAATTTTGCAAATGTTTCACTTTTGTGTTTGAGAGTGTACATGAAACCGTATCTACTATGGTCGTCAACAATCGAAAAGAAGAAATGTTTGTTGCCAATTGAAGGCTTCAATGGGCCAACTAAATCCATATGCACCAGTTGAAAAATGTGTGTGGTGCTCCTTATAGATTTCTTTAGTCAGGGTCTGTTTTTTAATTTTGAGCTTTTACAAATAGAACACTCTAAATAATTATCACAGTTGTTTACTTTAAGACCTTTAGAACAGTTTAACATCTTTTTTATAATCGGGAAACCAATGTGTCCCAATCTTCGGTGTAATAGGTGAGCACAATTATCATGCATAGGTTTACCGATAGAAATACATTTGTTATTAATTGGTTCAGTTACAATATGTTCAATATTAACGTTATTAACATTGTTACTATTTTCCCCTTCTGTATTATATTCATTAGTATTACAATCATCATCTATATTCTCTTCCCCTTCTTTTCCATAGTCATCAGTATTACAATCGTCATCTATGTTCTTTTCCCCTTCTTTTTTCTCTACACCATCACTATCATCATCTTTGTTACTAAAGCTAGCACTTATCTGTTCAATAGATTCATGAGATGGTATATAGTAAGGTAGTCCTCCTGATATAACTACGATTCCTACTTCTTTTCCATTGTTAGTTAACAATACATTACCATCTCTGAATAATACTTCTATTTTTGTTTCTTTACTCAACTTTACCTTAGCAAGAACATCGTAAGGTATTTCTGGTATGAAAAGAACATTGCTTACATTGCCAATACCTGAAATATGAACATTTTCCTTCCCATCAACTTTTACGAGTTTTTGATTGGCCACTTTAATGTTGAATGACATTTTGGCGAAGGAGGTAAACAATTCTTTGACACATGAAGTATGTGACGTAGCCCCAGAGTCTAATAACCAGTAATTTCCTTTCTTACCCCTGTTAAGGATGGGATCAATATCCCTGAATTCGTTTACATATTCACTATTGTTCCTATCTTTTTCTCTTTCGGATACTCTACCCCTTCTTGGACTAGGTGATTTTTTGCCCCTTGAGTTAATACTTATTCTTTGATTATTATGAGTCCTGTCATAATATCTCTGCCTGGAATTAGATCTCTTTCTATGGGCATTGATATTGTGTGTTCGGACATATTCATTAATTGGTCTTTCTCTAAAATTTCTTGGGCAATCTTTCTTAAAATGATCCTTTGAACCACATGTATAGCACCCTTGTAGGACATTTACTTGCTCATCAAAATCCACCCTCCTTGTATTTCTGTTTTCCCTAAGCATTAATGCTCTATCCCTTGTGAGATTATCCTTAGCTATTAATATTCCAGATAGACTTTCAAGAGATAAATTTCTGTATTCTGGGTTATCTAACTGATTAAGAAAATTGTCCCAGGATGAATCGAGGGAACTGATAATAATGCTAATAAAACTCTTTTCAGGTATAATTTCTCCCCTTTGTAATAATTGAGATCTCATAGCATTTAATTTAAGCAAATGTTCACTCATGCTCATAGCTGGCTTTAATCTGACAGAGTGAAATTCTCTAGAAATTCTAGAGGTAGTACTTCTGTTTTTGCTATGGAAAAGATTACAGATTTTTTTCCATATTTCGAATATTGTAGAATATTGGGTATAATGTAGTAAATAGGTGGTTCAAGTGAGCTTAGCAATAAACAGAATGCTTTATGGTGGACACAATCCACTTCTAATGACCATGGTTTTTTGGGTGGACTCAATATGAGGAAAAGTGCATTTTCTCTCATTAAAGCGATTTGAAATTGTTGGGCCTATTCTATTAAATTATTACCTGTGGCGCATAATTTAGGGAAACCATTTGGCAGAATGTTAGGTTGTGTACCACTGTTATTCACAAATTGTTGTTGAAGGTGACCCTGAACGTGAAAATATTGACAGAAGGGTATGAGTATACATGTAGTAAGGTTTGAAAATTCTGTTGGTCTTCTTTCTTGAAAGGTGATTGAATTTGTTGAAGTAAACAATGATTTATCTTGTGTTGATCGCTGATTGGAGATGCTCTCTGTGTGGTTGCTGTCAGATGTGGCATTTCAGAAGATTGTTGAATGTTTGGATTCTCACCTTTCAAATTCAGTAGAAAAGGATTGTTGCCTGAAGATTGACTTTGTTTAGCAGGGTAGAATCCTTGCGTATAATAATCGCCCTGTTGATGTTGTAGATTGAATGACATCATGGGTACAGTATTGTTAGGTATGCTTCCATAAATGGTTTGATCTCCTGAAGTAGTTGCAGTCATTTCTTGAGGTTTTGTTGAAAAAATGTGATAAAACTGAGAGATATCTTCAGTAAACATTGTATTCATCCCGAGAACCTCAGTTGAAGCTGGGTCGTTGTTTACAATGTTGATTTTCGAAGACGTTTCTGTCTGAGTTTTCTTTAAAAACCTGGCTGCTTCTTCTGTCTTCTGAGCTGTTGTTAGTAAGGTACCTGAATAGCGATCTGCTTCAGTGTTTTTAAAGATCGGGAGGTTTAAAATGCTGCCAAATGCGGCTTCTAAAGTCTCTATTGCCTTCGCAATTTCTGTATCTGAAGGTAAGCTTTTGTCTTTGATTTTTTGGAGTTTGGTTGTCTGTATTAAATTTCTGGAGTGCCTTTGGGTTGTTTGAGATGCATTCGTTGTTATTGGTCTTTGGGCGGCCATTTTGATTGATTGAGTTTGAAAAGTCTGTTGCTCTGAAAATGGCGCCTTGGCTTCGTTATCAGGTTCTGACAACATCAAATTGTCTCCTGAGGGGCTCGTTGGGTCAGCATCATTAGCTTTGATATAATCTTCTAAAAGCGATTTTATTTCCGCTTTTGAATTTTTACTTCTTTTAGATATATTAATTATTTTAGTTATAGTAGAATCTATATCGTTACCTTTAAAAGGTGTTTCATCTTGTTTCTCAATTTCTTCAGTGGATGTATTTATATTTTCTTCATCCAGAACAGCTCCTGTTATTGTCTTTACGGGAGTCAATTGAGCCGCTATTTTGTGGGTGAAGGCTCTCGTGTTAATTCTTATTTTTTCTGATTTTGACATCTTTTTTTTTTTAAGTGAGTTAAGTTTGGCTAACCATCCTCTTGCTACCAAATTGTTATATTAAAAATGATCAAGCCAAACAACTCCATATGATTAGAATCAGTATATATGTTTTATTTTATAACTAAACTAATAAGTCAATCCTTAAATATTCTATCTCAGTACATTACATCACTGAAACACAGACGAGAGTAAGGGAAAAGAGAAGGTGAGTACCTTTTATATCAGGTGGGAGGGGGAGTGGAACATTGCATTATGGGACATCTAGTTTAAATAGAAAATGTTATATTGATGATGTTTATACCAGATTAAAACACTCTGGTATTTCATCTCAACTGAACTCACTAAAAGCTGTCACACAGTGACCATCTTGCTCTCCTCCTCCTATTTTTTACATTTACATTTGTGCCGTTACTGGGAACTGATTCTGAGTTGTGAGCATTGGGGGAAAATTTGATAGTTAAAACAGTGCACAGAGTAAAAAATGTATAGCCTGGTAGAAGGTTAAGCAACAAATTCTTTCTCATAGTAGATCTACAGATCTAGGAACTGAATGGGTTTTTTTTTGTCCAGAAAAAAATTTCCATTCTTCCTTCCTGCCTGACACATGCAATTGAAATGTAAGGTTAAAGCTTGAAATGACTATTAATGAAGCTGCTATTGTTATGGGAAGAAAAAGGAATAGGTTTAAAGTGAAATGGTGGTGTGAAAGAGAGGTGGAGGTTTTTTTTCCCATTTTGTTTCAGTCACTGACAGAATCTGATAATTTCCTAGCTGTTCCTAATAAATCCCACATGGATAGATTGCATTGTTCTATCAGTGCACTATCCACTTGTTGAAAGACCTGCTTTCCTATCTTATTGTTTAATGAGCTCTGTAACTATAGCAACACCCACTGGCAAACAGTGATATTACAGTACCGCTGTTGTCTCGCCTATAACTTTCTTCTCTCCTCTTGGCACACTGACCTAGAATTCTGCCCTACATCTTAGCAGAGTGTTTCTTTTTAATAGTCTTCATTTGGGATAATTCAGTTGTTGCACTTGTGTTTGCTAGGTTGGGATATAATAAGTGGCTTTTGAGTATTTTTTAAGCAATCACTACTGGTTAATTTAAATAAGAGCACTGTTTTCATGGGATTAACTCTTTGCAGTCAGATATGTACAGATATGATTGCTTTTCCATTGTATTGATATGATCATAGCCAATCCTTATCTAAACAGTATAAACATACATGGTTTGTGTTGTTGTTGTTGTTTTGTCATTTTTTACTTACACAGGGTTACCTAAGTTGGTTGTCATCAGACTTTAGAGAGTAACTTACATACATTCATTGCTTAAGGTGCTGGCCTAGAAACTAGGAGACTGTAAATTCTAGTTCCACCTTAGCTATGAAAGCCCAACTCACCTCACAGAGTTGTTGTGGGGAAAATAGGAGGTGGAAGGAGTGTTAGGTATGCTTATCTTATTCAATTACTTATAAAGTAATAAAGGCAGGATTAATAAATAAGTAATAAGAAGAAAAAGAAAGGGGTTGTGATATATATTAAAGGAGGAATAATAGCTAAACAAATCTATGCAGACTCAAAAGGAAGAACATTAATGGTGGAAATAAAGAGAGGGTATACTTCAATTTTCTTAGTAGTTATTTATGCACCTAATAAAAATTGGGGACTATTATAAGAAATTACATGAAAAGATAATTATGACAGGTCATAGGAACATTTGTATTGTGGGTGACTATAACAGGATAGTAGACACCAAAAAAAAAACTATGCCAGTGGTAAGGATAAGAAGAAGAAAAGAAGTTATAACTTTTTTACCCTTATACATCATCGGTTCTTCTCTGGTTATATTATATAGGATATCACAGTCTTTTTTCCTGGTAAATCTAATGTGGACCTCTCTTGGTAACTGATGTCTTCTAGCATAATTTGTTTGGACTCGGTTTACCTTGTCCAATTCTGTTATTATTTCTTGCTTGTCCCTCTGTAGGGCCTCTGCAATCATTTCTGCCATTACCTGTCCCAAATCTTCCTCTTTTCCTTCAGTTACATTCTGAAATCTCAGATAGGTCCATTTCCAGTTGTATAATGGAGTCTTCAAGTTCTCTATTCTGGGCCATCAATTTTTGGTCTACCTGTTCCAGTTTCCTTTCATTTTGTTCCATTTTAATTTCTACATTCTTTATTTTTTGTTCATTTTTATAGATTGAATCCTGTATGGGATTTATTTTGCCTTCCAAGATCTGAATATCGGTTTTCATTTCATTGTGATTACTGGACATTTTCTCCTGCATCTTGACCATCGTCTCCTGTATTAATGTTAAGGTGGTTTTCATGGCCTGCATTGTTGGAATTACAATGGATTTTTCCATCTTCGTCTGTCCTTCTGTTGACCGTTGAGTTGAAGGGGATGCCGTGGTAATTGTTGGGTTTGATGTAGTTTTCTTTCCCGCCTTTAAAGTTGTTGTGGAAAGACTAGTCATTTCTTTCAGTATCCTTCTCTGATCTCCCAAAATCCTATATATATTTTTCCAAGCTATCATCCACTATTATTACCTGTTTGTCTTATTCTTGTCCTTCTTTTCTTTTCTCGTATTAGTCTATAGTATCCCACTAATGATCTCCCAGTATTTTAATCAATAGAGACTTATATCTTTTAGCTTATGTTTTGTGCTTTCTTATCTCTTCTATTAATACATATATTCTCTAATTAAATTAGTCAAAGTAGTCTTAAATGTAATCTTAAATTTCTATACAGTAAAGTCTATATTTAAACATATAAAAATAGATTAAATCAATATCAAAGTCTATCTTTCAATTAATATTCTAATAGATTATAGGATTAATATTTAGTAAATTATACTTAGTTAATAATTAGCAATTAGCTTACTTCTCAAGTATTCACAAATTAATTAATTAATTAATCACTCAACAATAGTATAGAAGAGAGGGAGGGGTGGTAAGAGAATAACAAAATAAGGAGTAATTATATTGACAGATATATAGCAAAACACTATTCAGAAGTTATTCCACACTATTATAATAAAGCTCTTTTTAACATTCATACAACAACCTTTTCATACGTCTTCAGATCCTTGTGCTGTTCCAGCTATTAATACTTAAAGTTCTACTGTCTTTTTAAATTATTATCAATGTTCTTCTTCTGTCACCATACTGTCCTCGTGATTTTCCGTTCAAATATTAGTTCAGGTATGAGTCCAGATATCTTATAATAGTCCTTTTTTTCTTTTACAGTTCTATTAGTCTATTAGTCAATCCTCTTTCTCTATTTATGATCTACAATGGCGGCTCTTTCTACTTCCTTTTTTTCCGGCCCCAGTCTTATCTCTTTTGGCCCCAGTCTCTCTGCAATACCAGCACTCCCTCCTATTTGCTATTCACCAACTTTTCCTCTCTGTGCCTCTGCTGTACCAAAAGTATTGTTTCTCTTCGATGTCGTCTTGTCAGTTGAAATTATTCTGCTGATTCATTCTCCATCTGCCCAATCGCCGCTTGATCTCCTTCCGTGAGTCTTCTGTTCTGACATGACCGATCTCACTTCTCCAAATTCTTGCACCTTTACAGTCTTCTGGCCAATATCTACTACTAACACCATCTGCTCTGATCTTCTTCTCTCCCCATCTATTTGTCAGCTTATCACAGCCTCGAGTCTGCCATTTCAAAATGACAGACACATTCGTGCTGGGTTAACAGAGGCACCCATTCGAGCGGCAAGCACTCACCCCACGCTTTGCTGCTCTCCAGACTCCCTCTCTGGTTCTCAATGCCCTCCAGGCTCTTGTGCCTCTAAGGGTTCCCAAAACATGAAGAAATCTGGGCTTGAAGAGTGGGGGGTCACTCTCCTTCCACCATCTTGCCACAAATCTCCAACTGGAAGTCAATGGTATGGTAGATGAACTAAATTTAATAGACATGTGGAGAATTCTTCACCCAAAGAAAAATAAATATACCTTTTACTCCAATCCTCATGCATCTTGGTCCAGAATTGATATGCTGTGGATGAATAGGGAACTAGGATTAGGAATAGAAAAAACTGAGATTTCCCCTAATATGTGGGCAGATCATAACCCCCTTGAGGTAACATGGAAACATACTCAACATACTCAACATACTCAAATATTAAAAGAAAAGGAGTATATAGAAAGGATAATGAAGGAACTGAGATTATTTTTTAAAGAAAATAAAAAACAACACACCTCCCTAACAAATTTATAGGATACTATGAAAGCCTACATAAGGGGGATAACAATAGCCTACAATGCAAAGAAAAATAAAGAAAAATGGAAGATGCACAATACTCTATTGGAAGAAATTGGAAATCTGGAGAAGCGACTCCAAATAAAACCAGGAGATGAATCAACTAAAGAGAATTTGACCCTTGTGAGACATAAGCTAAATTTATTAGAGCAAGAGGAAATTGCAAAAAACTTAAAACATTCTAAATAATTTTATTTTGAACATGCTAACAAAACCAGAAGGTGGTTGGCCTAAAAATTGAAAAAAGAGAGAGAAGGTCAGATTATCCAACAACTGGATGATGTGATGGGGACTATTCAGAATAATGAAGAAGAGAAAAAGAAAATAGCATAAGATTATTATGCAGATCTGTACAAAAAAGAAGAAATACCAATGGAGAAGATTGATAATTATCTAATGGAAGAAGAGATTATACCATTAGGGAAGGAAAAAAGGGAACTGTTGAATAAAGAAATAACATCAAAAGAACTGAGAGTGGCAATTTTAAGACTCAAGAATAACAAGACACCAGGACCAGATGATCTCCCAGGAGAAATCTATACAAAATTAGATGAAATTATAGAACCAATATTATTGGAAATTTGCAATGAAGCATTATATGAAGTGAAGATACCAGAATCGCGAAGGGAAGCAAACATCACTCTACTTCTGAAAGAAGATACAGATAAGAGTCAAATTAGAAATTATAGACCAATATCCCTTTTAAATACAGATTATAAAATATTTATGAACATTATTGCAGAAAGGTTGAAAAAAATACTAAACGTCACTATACATCCTGATCAAAATGGTTTTCTCCCCAATAGACAAATAAGAGACAATAAGAGAATAATTGTAGACATCCTGGAAGCTCATCCAGAGAAACAAGTGGCTCTTGTTTTTCTGGATGCCCAAAAAGCCTTTGATAACTTGAACTGGCAATTTATGATTCAGCAAATTAAATTAATGAAATTTGGAACTAAATTTGAGAATATGATAGAGATAATATATAAATTACAAAGGGCAAAGGTAATAGTGAATGGGGATACTACAAATATATTCTAGATAAACAAAGGGCTATGACAAGGATGCCCATTGTCACCATTGCTATTTATTCTAACATTAGAAATCCTATTAAACAGAATTAGAGCAAATGGTGAGGTAAAGGGAATGGAAATAAAAAGAGAAGAATACAAGGCACAGGCCTTTGCAGATGATGTGGTGTTTATCATTGAAGAACCTCTCGAATCTGGCCCAGTTTTATTGCAAGAAATAGGAAGGTATGGGAAAGTATCTGGACTTAAAATCAACAAAGGGAAAACCAAAATGTTGATTAAGAATTTAACAATAACCCAGAAAAAAGAACTAGAAAAGGAATTGAATTTACAAATTGTTAAAAAAATTAAATACCTAGGGATATGGTTAACAGCAAGATGCTCATCCCTAAAAGAAGATAATTATGTGGCTTTGGTCCAAAAAATAAAAAAAAGATTTGGAAAAGTGGAAAAAATTACATATATCGCTTTTAAGTAGGATAGCGTCTATTAAGATGAATAATCTACCTAAACTACTATATATATTTCAAACGATACCCATCCCATTAGATAAAAAAATTCTTTACAGAACTTAATAAAATTATCACCAAATTCGTCTGGTCCGGGAAAAAGGCAAGGATAAAATTACAATCGCTTCAAGATAGTAGATGTACAGGTGGTTTTGGTCTCCCGGCGTGGGAAATATATCATAAAGCAGCTACTTTAGTTTGGATAAGAGATTGGGTCAATTTAAGGAATAGAAGAATTTTAACTCTGGAAGGACATGACCTACAAAAGGGGTGGCATGCTTTTATGACAAAAGGAACAGGACACAATCATATTTTTTTAGACATAAAATTAGAGATGCATTGATACGAGTTTGGGAAGAAGTAAGGAGGAAGCATTATATGAAAATTCCGGGCTGGCTATCAACCATGGAAGCTATGATCCACCCCAACACAGTAGATATCAGTAAAATGCTTAGATACAAAGAAATTTTAGACAAACAAGGAAAACTTAAAAGTAACCAGGTACTAAAAGAACAGGGAATGCTCATTGATTGATGGCCCTATTTACAAATACAGTCCAGATATAAGAAAGATATGGAAGAATTTGGTATTGATATAGAACTAAACCAATTAGATAAATTGCTGATGGGCCTCAAAAGAAAATTAATATCTAGATTATATAATTACATATTGGAATTTGATAGAGTGGAGGAGGTGGTAAAAGAACCAATGATCGTATGGGCCAAAAATATAGGGCACAATATAAACTTAGATGAATGGGAAACGATTTGGAATAAAAATTATACGTTAACAAAATTGGCAGCATATAAGGAAAATCAATATAAAATGCTATATCGTTGGCACCCAGCAACAGCAAGACTGGCTAAAATATACCCGAACCTAAGTCCCAAGTGTTGGAAGTGTAAAAGGTACCATCAGGGTACCTTCTTTCCTATGTCCCGAAGCGAAGAAGTATTGGAGCAAAAAAACACCCTGGTGACAAGATTTAACAAACTGCCAAATAAAGTTAATTCCGGAAAATTTCTCCTGGGTATACTAAAAACCAAGTATGATAAAAAATACTTTATACTGTATTAAAAAATACAGAATACTATGCGGTGTAGGATAAATGGTATGGGTGGTTAGATAATAGAAATAAAAATAGGTAATGTTTATAAGGAAGTTGAAGATATATATATATATATATACATAATTGTTGTGGCCCGTCAGCGGCCTGTGCAGCTAGTAGCTGATTCTGACAGTGAGGAGGCTGGTGTGCTGTGCCAGTAGCCTGTGCAGCTGGCACTCGAGTCAGACAATGAGGAGGCTGGAGAAGATGTGGTGCCAGAGGCCTTCAGAACCTCCAGAAGCTCCCTTAAGTGAAGAGGACGAAGAGGAGGAACCTCTTCTCAATGAACGGGCACGCAGAGCTGCCAAAAGGAGGAGTGGCTCCTCAGGAGGAGGTCTCCTCGAGAGTAAGGCTTGGGGCTAATTGGCCACTCCCTTAGCCTATTTAAGGAGGAACGCCGACTGAAGAAATTTGTAGGGAACAACTTCGTTCACATACCTTTGTGTCTTGTCTTGCTTATCTTATCAGCTTCCTACAAATTGCTTCTGGGCATTCTGCCAACCGCAGTAAGCTTTCAGTATTATTCTTTGAATTCTTGGTGGCTGTTAATGCAGTTAATTAACAGCCATTGTTGTAAAAAACTGGTTTATCTAGTAAACTAAGGTTTGAACGGACTTTGTGTTTGCTGTGTTCTTTAGGGTCCATAGCTGGGGCAGAACAATAATGTAGATTTCATATGAACTGTTAATCCAACTTTTTTTTTTAAAAAAAAATGACACTGTCTGCTTGGTTATGTATTAGAGTTTTGAAAAAGAAAATTACAATAAAAACAAAAATTGAAAGGCGAAGTCTTGTCCTGGAGGGATAAACAGTAGAAGGAGGAAGAGAGGCAGTGTGGAAAGGTGTGGTTTCCCGCTGCACTAGGAAGAGAGCCTCAACCCGACGTGGAAGAAGCCTGCCTTAATGGCAGACCTGGAGGCGTGACATGCTGACCAAAGAAGAAGGAAGCGAGGAGTGAAAACAGCACAACAGCCGTACCGTGAGTAGTGGATTTAGCCGAGTTTGGAAGACCGGCGAAGAAGTAACTAGAGGAGCTATTAAGGAAACAGAGTGAGTCTACAAACAGAGAAGGACTATCCTGGAATACTGGCGGCATTTTGACATTGGGAGCAGAATAGCGAGTAGAAGAGAACAATAGCCAGTTAAAGGGCGAAAGAAGCGGTATTTCGCTCTCTGAGACTAAACACGGAACTGTGTCTCAAAATTTAAAGATCTGAGTGCCAACGGTGAAATGAAAGGCTGACAGTTGGGAAGTAAAGATTGCGAAAGAGTGACTATGCAGATAGGGTAAGACTGCCATTGCGAGATGGAAGCTGATGCAACAGTGAGAAGAACGGGACCAATAATATTTAAATACCCATCTCTTTATATTTCTATATTTTTATATTCCCCTATATCTATATCCTCCTTCTATTTCTTGGTATTCTTAGAACTGGCTATTTATATTATAGAATATAGACCTATTAAGAAATATATATATTTAATCACTCTGATAAAGATCATATTTATGCAAGAAACTTAGCAAATAAATAATATAGAGCTGTAGTGATAGATATATAAACTTATATTCATATTTTTTGTATCCACATTTTTTATATATACCTATTTAAGACTCAATATCAGAAACTACAAATTCCCACCTATTAAAGTTAAAATATAGATAAATTATTTAAAACTACCTAGAAGTAGCTAGACATTTGGACTTATTGACTGTGTGTACACAATACTAATTGTATTTATTGTATTTATTAACTTTGTTAATTAGACTTATTAATAATTTTGTTTCTTTCCATTAGATTTATGAATAGTTATTGTATTTTCCTACTTATTGTATTTATTGTATTTAATACTTAATACTTATTGTAATTTCTATCTATTACTAGTATTATTTATGGATATTTAATAATATTTACTAATATTTATCCATAGGGATAGAATCATATATACTAGAAGGAAATTAATTTAATACATAGGAATATATAACATATATAATACAAACCAGATCAACAAAACTGGATGGTAATTTGGGAGAATATATATAAAATTCTAGATGAACAACATAAAATTATAAGAGAGATGACCACTATTACAATCCTGAAAACAGGAAAAAAGGCCATACCATCAGTCCCAACATCGACTCCATCTCCATCAAATCAAAGATTAATTGAAGGAATGCTCACCACTGAAAAATCGAACACCACTCCAAACATGCAGTCAATGCAATCTACGCTATTGACAATACAAGAAACGATGGCAAAACTCCAGGAAGATATGACAAAAAACCATAGAGAAATTCAATCAGAACTAAAGTTAGAAATGGATGAGATGAAGACTGAGATACACAAATTGAATGATAGAATGGGCTCAATCCAAGAAGCGATTCAGAAAAATGAGGAAAGAATAAAAACTATTGAAAATAGAACAGAGCAAACTGAGAAAAAGCTAGAAATGGTAAATTGGAAAATGATTGGGCTGAATAAGGAGTTAGAAGAGTCTCTGATACATTTAGAGATGGACTGGGCCTCCTTTTTCCTGAGGTTCCAGAATGTTATGGAGACAAAGGAAGAAGATCTAGGGATGCTGATGGCAGATCTAAGTGCAGAAGCCTTTCAAAGGGAAAAGCAAGAGATCATATATGAATTGGACAATGTGTATAGGGCAGTGGTGGGTTCCTCCCGGTTCGGTCCAGTTCGGCCGAGCCGGTAGTGGTGACGATATGACATCACTGAACCGGTTCTCCCCCCCACCTTCCCACCCCCCCCACCCCTCCACATTATTCTTACCTTTTATTTGGTCCCACCCCCAATCTATTGCTGCCTCCTGAGTCCCAGCTGATGACTAGAGGGAAAAAACTGTTTAAACTCTTGCCGCGGGGCTGCAAAGGGCTGTCCTACAGCTGATCAGTGTTAAAAGCAAACAAATGAGTCAGGTCCTAAGTGCGAGGACTGGTCATAAGTGCGAGGACCTTCCAGAAATGACTCTGACCAGCTAGCCATGCCCATCTAGTCACATGACCTCTAAGCCACACCCACAAAATAACCCACGCCCACAGAACTGGTAGTAAAAAAATTTAGAACCCACCCCTGGTATAGGGTCTATACAAGTTACACTAGACGCCACAAACTCCCTAGGGAAGTTCACATAAGATTTGCCCATAAGAAAGTGAGAGACATTATATATAAGATTACAAGGGATGAACTGATGATGTACAAAGGAAAAGAAATTATCACTTTGAAACAAATCCCTAGGAGGGTTCGCAAACAATGGAAGGATTACTGCTTCTTAGTGACCCAATTAAAGGAATATACTTAGTGACCCAATTAAAGGAATATACAGTTCCGATGGACTACCCCAGAGGGAATGTTAGTCTCCTGGAATGACAAAAAGATTAAAATTGACAGTATGGGGAAAGCCCAAGAACTTTATGACCAGCTAGTTGGCTCAGAGGAAAAATATAGTAGCAGGGAGGAATTGGAATCAGCCAGCCAAGGTGAACAATGACAGGAGAAGTAAAGAGGAGAAGGAACACCGAGAAGAAGACGGGAGAAGAACAAGGATTCAAAGAAGGCAGTGAGTGGCACAAAATTGAGAATGGAAGAGGAACTGAAATTAATATCGCTAAACGTGAATGGCTTAAACTCACTGTCCAAAAGAAGACAGATATTCTCAAAATTAGTTAAACAAAAGGTAGATATTGTGTGCCTCCAGGAGATGCACATTAAAAAACAAGACAAAAATATTTACAATATAATAAACTGGGGAAACTTTATTCAACATTAGCAGAAGAAAAAAAAAGGAGGGGTGGCGGTATACATCAAAGAGGGGATAATAGCTAAACATATATATACAGACACAAGAGGAAGAATGTTAATAATTGAAATATTAATGGGTCAAAAAATATTTTGCTAGTGGTTATATATGCGCCCATTAAGAACCAAAGGGACTTTTATAAAAATGTGTATGATAAGATAATAGAAATAGGGAATGATAATATTTGTTTGATTGGTGACTACAATGAAATAGTGGACATTAAAAAGGACTATGAAAATAACCAAAAAACAAAAATAAAAAGGAGTACCTTACCAAAAGATTTTTTTCAAATGGCAGAAGAATTAAACCTATTAGACATATGGAGAATTCGAAACCCAGAAGAAATAAAATTCACCTTCTATTCTAATCCCCACAGATCCTAGTCAAGAATTGACATGGCCTGGATAAATGGTGACTTAGTTAAAGATGTTGAAACAGTAGAGATTATAACAAATACATGGGCTGACCACAATCCTCTCAAAATAATATGGAAAGGACAAAAAAGGAAGAAAGGTAGATGGACATTGAATCCACAAATTTTAAAAGAAAAAGAATATATCCCAAAGATTTTAAAAGAATTGGAATCATTTTTTAAAGACAACAAGAAACACCACATCTCATTACAAAACCTCTGGGATACTACGAAAGCATATTTAAGGGGGATTACAATAGCATATATTGCAAAAAGAAATAAAGATACGTGGAGAGATTATAACATACTGTCCGAGGAAATTTAAAAAGTTAGAAAATCAACTACAAACAGATCCTGGAGACGAACAAACTAAAAATAAAATGGCCCGAGTTAAACATAAATTGAATATTTTGTACCAAAAAGAATTGGCAAGAAATTTAAAATTTGCAAAACAAAATTACTTTGAATATGCTAATAAACTAGGGAGGTGGCTGACCTATCAATTAAAAAAGGAAAGAGAAAAAGGATAATACATCAGCTACAGGATGAAAATGGAACTGTGGAAAGTAATATGGAGAAGAAAAAGAAAATTACACAAGAATTTTTTGAAAGGCTTTATAGACAGGAAGAAATAATACAGGGGAAAATAAGTGATTATTTGAAGGAAGAAACTGCGCTTTCATTGATAGATGAAGAAAGGGAAGTACTAAATAAGGAAATAACATTATCTGAACTTAAAGAAGCAATTTGGAAACAAAAAAGTAATAAGACCCTGGGACCAGATGGGTTGCCAAGGGAAATTTATAATCACATAGGAGATTCGATAGAATTATTACTATTGGAAATATATAATGAAGTCTTGAGGGATGCAAAGCTACCGGAATCATGGAAAGAGGCATATATTACCCTGATTCCTAAAGAAGGCACTGACAACAACAAATTAAGAATTATAGACCAATCTCACTGTTAAATTCGGATTATAAAATATTGATGAATATTATGACGGAACAGATAAAAAAAATATTAAATGAGAACCAGGGGTCATATCTAAGCCCCCATCTGCTTCTGCTTTGCACAGGTTCGCTTGGTGCACCAATTGCGACCCTACTTGGATCAGGAGGCGCTCCTCACAGTCACTCATGCCCTTGTCACCTCACGGTTAGATTATTGCAATGCGCTCTACATGGGACTACCCTTGAAAAGTGTTCGGAGACTGCAGCTGGTCCAGAATGCAGCCGTGCGAGCTGTTGTGGGTGCACCTAGATACACCCACATTACACCAATTCTCCGTGAGCTGCACTGGCTCCCTATTGGTCTCTGGTCACAATTCAAGGTGTTGGTTATTACCTTTAAAGCCCTACATGGCTCAGGGCCAGGTTATCTTTGAGACCGCCTTCTACCACATAGCTCCCAGTGACTGGTAAGATCCCACAGAGTTGGTCTCCTCCAGGTCCCATCAGCTAAACAATGCCAGCTGGTGGGCCCACGGGGGAGGGCCTTCTCTGTGGCTGCCCCAGCTCTCTGGAACCAGTTACCTCCTGAAGTCTGGACCATCCCCACCCTACTGGCCTTCAGTAATCGCTTTGAGGCAGTGAGTCCTAATTCCCCGAGAGCGGCCTACCCCTTGGCTCCCGCCATATCTACCTCTCCCAGTCATAACCACAATATTCCAGCTCTCCATCCCCCCAGAGATCCCCCTCCCCACCTCAGTGCCCCCCCACCTCCCCGGCAGGCAAGGCACCCCACTCATATCGAACCGGGGGTCATATCAAAGCTCCCATCTGCTTCTGCTTGCACACTCAGCAGAGGGGACTCTATTCCTTGCCCCCGGCTCCCTCATTCTCCCTAATTCCAGCCACTCCAAACCCACTCCTTCTATTCCAAAATAATTTAAGTCTCAATCCATCCCAAACACGCTCACACATACACACATACGCACCCTCCCAAGATAAAACCAATACCTTGAACAGCAGTAAAAGATGGTCTAAGCTTCAAAGGGTGTCGAATGAAATTGAAGCAAGTCTGAGAGTGTTCCAGAGACTCCACTGATGGCCTGTGAGGAGCCACACACTGAGGCATCCCAGCAACAACGAATGCCGCCCAGTCGCTGAGCCCCAGTCCCGTCCAATCACTATCACAAACCGACGGCCACTCCACCATCCTGCCTTGGGAGGCCCAGTGCACCTCACAGAGGCCCCCGGTTCCCTCTTCAGATGGTCCTCCTGGTCAAAGTCCCGCCTTCCTCTCCACCAGGACAGTCCAAGGAGCCACAGCTTGGCCGGTTGTTCCGGACGTTGGCTTCTTCCTCCCTGAGCTGCCCTAGCTAGCCCGCCCTGGTAGAGCTGAGGACGAGGCAGCAAACAATCTTAGATGGTGGGAAGGGCTCTAGGACACAGGGGAGCACAGGCAGCCGGGAGCCAGATTGCAGATTTGTCTCCATAACTCCATGACTCAGGTTAGAAACCAAGAGTCTCAGATTCAAAATTTATAATCTTTTTAGCTTCGGAGGGCTCGAGGCTCTCCCCCTCCTTTCGATGGCCGATGAATATACAGTCTCTGAGGCGAAAAAGATGAAAAAGTATCCCCAGGGATGCAAACAGAGTTACCTTAACATAACTAGTGTTCGTCGTTCCATCAGCGTTCTTTTCCCAAAGTTGCATTTATCTAATCTGCTTTCTTTCCAATGTTTGTTGGCATGAAGATGTTTTCAGTCTTGGCGACTTCCGGTGGCACCATAGGCGTTGATGGTCTCTCCCTTTGGAGTGCTAGCCCCGCGATCGCGTTAAAGCTGCTAGCGAAAATCAGCTGTTTAGCGGCTTGAAAACTTTCCCCTTGGAAAAGGGGGGAAAGAGAGCAGCCGGGTGTGGGTAGAGCTCCCCAAGAGCCCCAGGAGTAATTCTGGGGCTTGCAGGGTGAGAGCTCCCTGGAAGCCCGACAGAGCTTTGGATCCGGGATGCTTCTGCTTTAAGCAGAACAAGACGCCACGACCACCCCTGCAACAATCTTTCAAAATACTGGATACAAAAGCAGCCAGAGCAAAGGCAGGAGTGATAATAATTGCAAGTACCAAACTGTAACTCTGAATGTGTATTATATACTTCCTTCTGGATTATTAAGGGAAGAAAGAGAAAGGAAATGGCGCTGGAGCTTTAATGGGGCATGAAAGTGAAAGTTAAGAGCAAAGTATTGTCTAGCGCTGACAGCCCCTGTTTAAAATTATTGGATTTTACTTTAAAAGAATGAAGATTTAAAATTGACTTTAGACGAATCAAAAATTTACCGAGGACTGGAAATTAACTTGATTTAGTGGATTTATTGTTTTGGCTGTTGCAAAAGTTTAAAATTAAAATTGAAAATTAGAAAATGGCTTCAAGGCAAATAAAAACTGTTGCGGCTAAAAGTGCTGGGGGATCACCAGCCCACTACCTAAATTACAATCTTTGTCAGCTCCAACGGAACCACAAATACTAACACTGGAAGTTTTGCAGGAAGCTTTAAAGATACAAGCCTCTGTTTTAGAGGAAAAAATTACTTCTGTCTTTGAAGAAAAAATGTGGGATGTGGCTGAAGAGATGACAGAAATTAAAGAGGTGATTCAAATTCGAAATAAGGAAATCAGAGAAGATATTGTTTTGGCATTTCAGGGTCTGGCAAGCCATATTGAAGGGCTGGAGGAAAGAGTGGAAGAAATTAATCAATCCAGTGTGGATTTGGAAAATAAAATGGGCAAGGTCCAGACAAAGATAGAGAGGGCAGACTTAGAAGTGACAATGATACAATATAGGGCGATGGAGTTTGCCCTGAGAGTAAGAGGCCTGAGAGAAAATAATCAAGAGAATTTGTGAGAGATCTTTGCAGAAGCCCTTGCACAGATAATTGGAGAACAAAAGGCAGATCTTGAATGACAAATTGACAAAATTTATCGTGTTAACTCATGGGTTGCCAGACAGAAACATTTACCAAGAGATATTGTAGTCTACTTTACAACAAGGAGGATACGAAATGAAATTTTACAAGCTTCCTACAAAAATAAACTTCAAGTGGCAGGGCAGGAGGTTTTAATATTGAAAGAAATTTCCCCCAAAATACTGAGTACCAGAAAGGACTATGCCTTTTTGGTGGAAGAACTTAGAAATCGCCAGATACAGTACAGATGGGAGGTTCCAGTTGGATTAGTGGTGAATTACTCAGGAGAAAGGTATCGTCTCAATACAGTTTGGAAGGCAAGAGACTTTTATACAAATGTATTAAAGGTTGGATGCCCACCGTCCCCAGAAGTTAGAAGAAGAAAGGAAGCAGAGGAGGCAAGAAAGGGGGAGAAAGAAGAAATGCAGGCACAGGTCCAAGGAGGGGTTCTGATTATTCAAGAAGACTTAATACAACTCTTGGGCACTGTTCAAGCTCCGGTGTTATTGGAAAAAATAGAGGAACCAAAGGATCAGAGACAGACCCGAGCAGCAACTAAGTGCAGAGAAGAATTAAAGGTGCAGCAAATTCAGACGAAAACTCAAGAAATCACAAAAACAGAAGCAGTGGGAGGAGCAAGGCCGAAGAGGAAAATGCAGGAAGATTTTCAGCTGATGCTCCAAAAGCTTCAAGGAGCCAAGAATGGCAACTAGATTCTTAACTTGGAATGTCAATGGTTTAAATTCACTGCAAAAGAGGAGGAAAATATTTCATTATCTGAAACAGTACAAAAATGAAGTAATTTGTTTGCAAGAGACACATATTAGAATGAAAGACCAAAAATATTTGATAAACGCAAGATTGGGAACACATTTTGTAGCATCTGCACCAGAAAAGAAAAATGGTATAGTTATATATTTAAAAAAAGACTTAATAGCTAGACTAATTGAAGCAGATGATCAAGGAAGATATATAGCAATTGAAATTTTAATAGAGGGGGAAAATACTTTTAATTGGAGTGTATGCACCTAACCAACAACAAGAAAAATTTTACAAGCTTTTACATACCAAATTAATACAATGGGATTACAAATCGTGTATATTATTGGGTGATTGAAATGGAGTTTTGGATACTAAAAAAGACAAAAAAGGACCTTCGCAAAATATTCAAATGCGTGCTAGATTGCCTAAATCTTTCTTTGATATGATGGAAGATATGGAGTTGAGAGATATCTGGTGAGAATGGCATGTTGAAGAAAAAGACTTTACTTTTTTTTCTGATAGACACCAATCCCTTTCTAGGATTGATTTTATATTAATTACTAATGACTTTCTTTCTAGGGTGAAGAAGACGAAGATATGTCCAAGAACATTAACAGATCATAGCCCGGTTTAGGTGGAACTGGAACATGAAAAGGGACCCAGGAGGTCCTGGAGGTTGAATGAAAATTTGTTTAGATATGAAGAAAATGTGAAAGAATGTAAAAAATTTTTGAAATATTTTTTTTGTTATGAATAGGCATAAAGGTACATCTATGGAAGTGGTATGGGATGCAAACAAAGCATATATGAGAGGTATTTTAATATATTTGAATAATAAACACAGACATAGACAGGAAAAAAACTGGATTGATTTAGAAGAGGAAATAAAAAAGAGAGAGCAAGTATTAACATTGAACCCAGCAGATAAGAAAACAAAAGAAGCAATTAATTTATTGCGAGGGCAATTTAATATGTTGATGGCAGATCAGGCTGCAACTAGTCTGCAATATGCTAAACATAATACTTTCTGTAATGCTAACAAACCAGGCAGATGGTTAGCATATTTGTTAAGGAAAAAATAAAAGCTACGTATATAGAGAAAATAGAATATAAAGGTAAAGAGGTGTATCAGCAAAACATGATTAAAAAAGCATTTTTAGAATTTTACACGAGGTTGTATGCTGGTGATAAAACTCAAGGTATAGATATAGATAAATATCTACAGAAGGAGAATATTTCTATAGTTACAGAAGAGCAAAGGGAAGGTTTGAATCAACCGATAACCTCGGAAGAAATTGTCTTGCAATTAAACAGTTGAAAGTGGGTAAAGCTCCTGGGACAGATGGATTGACAGCTGTTTATTACAAAAATTTGCAGTTAGAAATGGTGGAACCACTTAAGGAATTATTTATTAAAATACAATCTGGAGGAGATGTACCCTCATCTTGGAGAACAGCATTTATTTCTTTGATTCCAAAAGAGGATCAAGACCATAGTCAGCCAAAGAACTATAGGCCTATATCGCTTTTAAATACAGATTACAAGATTTTTGCTAAAATATTAGCAAATAGGTTAATGCTAGTTATGCAACAAACGATTCATAATGATCAAACTAGTTTTATAAATGGGAGACAAATGAAAAGTAACGTAAGGCAAATAGTTAACATATTGGAATATTTGGGGAAGAACAACCAAGTCCCTGCGGCGCTTATATTTTTGGATACGGAGAAGGCATTTGATCAATTGAATTGGAATTTTTTATTGAAAATAATAGAAAAGATGCAGTTTGGAGAGTATTTTACACAATCTATTAAAGCAATATATCAGAAACAAACAGCACAAATAATAATTAATGGTAGTTTAACAGAAACTTTTAATATTGAAAAAAGAACAAGACAAGGATGTCCTTTGTCTCCATTACTGTTTATTTTGACTTTGGAATTTTTGCTGAATAAAATACGTGGTTCAGATAAAATAAAGGGAATTAAAATTAGACATTATGATTATAGATTACGAGCATTTGCAGATGACTTAGTTGTTACTTTAACCCAACCAGTGCAATCAGTTATAGGTTTAATGGATATAGTTAATCAATATGGACAAGTATCTGGATTTAAAATAAATGCAGGGAAAACAAAGATAATAACTAAAAATATGACTATAAATCAAAAAGAAGAAATAGAAAGAATAACAGGATTTGAAATAATAAAGAAGGTTAAATATTTAGGGGTTTATATTGTGACTTCGAATGCAAAATTATACAAGTATAATTACGAACCATTGTGGCAAAAAATACAGAAAGAGATGGAAAATTGGAAAAAACTACAACTGTCCTTGTTGGGAAGAATAGCAGCAGTAAAAATGAATGTTTTACCAAAGTTTTTATTTCTTTTTCAAATGATACCAATACTTCAAAAAGATGCAAATCTGAAGGAATGGCAGAAGGGTATCAGTAACTTTGTTTGGGCAGGGAAGAAACCGAGAATAAAGCAAAAAATAATGCAAGATATACGTGAGAGAGGAGGTCTCAAAATGCCCAATTTAAGATTGTATTATGAGGCAGCTGCCCTTTCAGCAATTAGCAATTGGATTAACTTAACAGAAGAGAGAAAATTGAATATAGAGGGATATGATTTGGTATATGGCTGGCATGCATATTTATTATATGATAAAAAGGTGGATAAGAATTTTAAAAGTCATATATTAAGGAATGCGTTATTACATGTCTGGAAAAAGTATCAATATAAACTAAACAATAAAATACCTATATGGGCAATACCCAGACATGCGATAGAGAATATAAGTGTAGAACAAAAACAAGATGTGATTACTTACAAAGAGCTTCTTATTATGGAAAGAGGCACATTGCAATTAAAATATGCAGATGTCCAGATGACTTAGGTCATAATAGCAGAGAGAAATGTTAAGAGGAGAAATAGTTCAGTTGATATTTGAGTCTAGGCAAGTCTAGGCAAGTTAAAAGCTATTATTTTTGTGGATATGGGGATCTTAAACATGAAATGCAAAGAGTAATACTAGGGTATATCCTTCTGAATTTTCATACTTGGTAACCTCTTTATTGCTTTCCCTTCTTTACTGTTACTTGATTTAAGATTAATATTTTCTTTGTATTTTTAATGTTTCTCAAAAATGTCAATCAGATCAATCAATCAATCAATCAGGAAAGTGGGAAAGAAGACAACAGCATTATTAAACTAAAAGACATTAAAAAGGATAGGCAGAAAGAATAAGTTTATTTCAGCTGCATCTGCATCTGCATCTTTTAGTGGGAGAAAATGTACTGCTGAATTCACCTGTGTGTGTACAGCTGACATGTTCTTATGGATAGCCAGCTTGATAAAGAATCAGAATCAGAATCAGAATAGAGCTGGAAGGGACCTTGGAGGTCTTTTATTCCAACCCCCTGCTCAAGCAGGAGATCCTATACCAGGGGTCAGCACCCTGTGGCTCTGGAGCCACATGTGGCTCTTTCACCCCTCTGCTGCAGCTCCCTGTCAGTCAAAATATGCGTCACAACCACCAATGTGCGACATCCATTGGCACGTGATTTATTGAGCTTTTCAACCCCCGGTAGGCCAACCATGGATAAATCCAATTCAGAAGAAAACAGATTCAACTACATATGCTGTTTTGTGGCCGCTCAAGAAATAGTCAGGCACGGGAAGGGTTTTGTGGCTCCCAGTGTTTTCTTTTCTGTGGAAAATGGGTCCAAATGACTCTTTGGATGTTTAAGGTTGCAGACCCCTGTCTTGTACCATTTCAGATAAGTGACTGTTCAGTCTCTTCTTAAAAACCTCCAGTGATGAAGCACCCACATGAAGGCAAGCTGTTCCATTGGTTAATTGTCCTCACTGTTAGGAAGTTTCTCCTCAATTCCAGGTTGCTTCTCTCCTTGATTAGTTTCCATCCATTGTTTCTTGTCCCACCCTCTGGTGCTTTGGAAAATAAATTGACCCCCTCTTCTTTGTGGCAGCCTCTCAAATACTGGAATACTGCTATCGTCCTCTCTAGTCCTTCTTTTCTCTATAGACTAGCCAAACCCAAATCCTCCAGCCGTTCTTCATATATTTTAGCTTCCAGGTCTTTAATCATCTTAGTTGCTCATCTTTGCACTTTCCCCCAAAGTCTCAACATCTTTTTTGTAATGTGGTGACCAAAACTGAATGCAGTATTCCAGGTGTGGCCTTACTAAAGCTTTATAAAGAGGTACTAATATTTCATGTGATTTTGATTCTATGCCTCTGTTTATACAACCAAGGATTGTATTCGCTTTTTTGGCTGCACACTGCTGACTCATGTATAAATGATCATCCACTAAGACTCCAAGGTCCCTCTCACAGTTACTGTTTTGGAGCCAGGTTTTGCCTAATCTGTACTTGTACCTTTGGGTTTTTCGGCCCAGATGTTTGTTTTTCTCCACATTAAATTTCATTTTATTGGATAGGGCCCATTGTTCAAGATCTTTTTGGATCCTGAACTTGTCTTCTGGGGTGTTGGCTACTCCTGCCAATTTAGTATTGTCAGAATATTCATGACTGGGAAAACATGGTAACAAGGTCAGCCATAGCATAGCAACTAAATCAGCCAATGGGAGCTGAAACCAGTTGGGAGCCTGGGTGTGGCTTAGCAAACAAGTCTGGTCTAGTCTGTGTGCTGAGAATTGAAACTGATCTCTCCTCTCTACCACGCTGGAAGAACCACTCTTGGTATTGTACATTTATTCATGTGTTATTATGTATATAAAGAAGTTAATGAATCCTGCTGAATCAGTTATCTGTGTGTGCTTTCTGGATTTGATTTTGCAACAAACTCTGATAAGTATCATCTGCAAATTTGATGAGTTCTCCTTCTTTTCCCTCATCTAAGTGCTTTATGAAGATTTTGAATAGTACTGGGAATAAGACAGAACCTTGTGGTACCCCACTGCTTACTTCCCTCCATGTGGATGTGGTACTATTAAGGACTACTCATTGAGTATGGTTTGTCAGCCAGTTACAAATCCATTGGGTGGTGATACTGTCTATCCCACATTTCTCTAGTTTAGCAAGAAGTAGGTTGTGGTCTTCTTTGTCAAATGCCTTGCTGAAGTTTACATATACTATGTCCACAGCATTTTGCTGGTCTACTAATTTAGTCACTTTGTAAAAGAATGAAATAAGATTGGTTTGGCATGATCTGTTTTTAACAAACCCATGCTGGCTACTAGTTATAACTTTGTTTTTAGATGTTTACAGATCTGGTTTTTTTAAATTATTTTTTCCAGTATCTTCCTAGGTATTGATGTTAGGCTGATTGGTCTGTAGTTTCCTGGATCTGTTTTTTCTTTTCTTTTCTTTTTTTCTTTTCTTTTTTTTTTTTTTTTTTTTTTTTTTTTTTGGAAGATGGGAACCACATCAGCTCTTTTCCAATCCTCTGGTAGTTTCCCAGTGCTCCAAGATTTTTAAAAGATATGATACAATGGTTCTGATATAACATCTGGCAGCTCTTTCAGAACTCTAGGATGTAATCCATCACATCCTGGTAATTTATATTCATCAAGGTCAGACAGCTGTTCTCTTACCATTTTCTTGCTTAGTTTAATTTTTATTTCTAGTCTGTCTTTTACAGTTACGTTTTTGGTAGGTTGGGCAATAGTTTCCTTTTGTGTGAAGACTGATGCAAAGAATGAGTTAAGGAGCTCTGCTTTCTCTCTACTGCCTGTGATTTCCTTGCTATCTTCTCTCGCTAGTGGATGGACTGTTTCCTTGACTTTTTCTTTTTATTTATATGTTGAAAGAAACTTCTTTATTATCTTTGACTTTTGTTGCGAGTCTTTGTTCATTTTGAGCCTTTGCTTTCCTGAGTTCATCTTTGCAGATTTGGGCTATCTGCTGACATTCTGACTTAATTATGTGTCCCTCTTTCCATTTTTTGTACTTATCCTTTTTGTCTTTCAGTTTATCAGAGAGATCTTTATGCAACCATGCTGGTTTCTTTTTGGATTTCTTGTTTTTCTTTTTTAGTGGTATTGTGTTGGACTGGGCTTTTATGATCATATTTTTCAGTGCTTCCCATGCTTCTTGAGTTGTTTTCCCCTTTAGGATTTTTATCCATGAGATTTTGCTTAGGGTCTCTCTGAGTTTGTTAAAATCAGCTCTTCTAAAATTTAAAAAGTTGACTGGATTATATTCTATTGCTTGTGTTTGTATTATATTGAATTCCAGTATGATGTGGTCACTCTCGTGCAAGGTTCCAGCAACTTTAACTCCTTTTATCCCTACTTCTCTATTAGTAAGAATTAGAAGTAAGTCCATGTAAGGACTTGCCTTTCCTCTCTCTTCAAGAAAGCAGAACTCTTGAAACAGGCATTATTTCAAAAGGAAACCTTTATTGAGAGAAAGTGATAGCAAGTAAAACAAGGCAGGATCAGAAATTCCCACTCAGAACCATTAGGTTAAACGTTGCAGAAAACCCCCACCCCTAGGTCCAGTCCGAGTTGAGTCAATCCGCAGCCAATCTGCAGGTGTGCAGTTGTTGTGAGAATCCGAGCTGAGAAGGTGATAAGCTGTTCTCAGGTGCCGCTCTGCCTGTTCCTTTGGAGCTGAGACAAAACAGATGGCCCCATGCCAATTCCTCCCCCTAACTTTCCCAAGCAGTTACATTAAAGTGACAGGAAGTCTAAAAACAGGAAAGAAGTTGTAAAGGAGCATTGAGGGTCTCCTCCCTGCCAGAATGGCAGCGTCCCAAAAGGGATCGTTTTTCCTCTAGTTCCCTCCTCTACCTTTTGGATGACAAAGTTGTCAGCAAAGTTGGTTAGGAATTTGTTCAATCTCCCACTTCTGCAGTTTTGTCTCCCAGTTGATATCAGGGTAGTTAAAGTCTTTCATTAGTATTGTGGTATGTTTTCTACATGCATTTCTACATACATTCATTGATTAGCAAAGAGTTCATCTATTTCTTCTGCTTGGTTGGGTGGCCTGTAGAATACTCCTATAGCAATGTCATTTTTCTCCCCTTTTGTATTGACTCATATGGATTCTAGGAGGTTTTCATCTTTGGTTTTATGTATTTCTGTAGAGAAGTAGTGCTATATAATGAAACTCCACCCCCTCTTTTGTTAGGTCTCTTTCTTTTGAATAGTTTGTATCCTTCTATCTGTACATTCCAGTCATGAATTTCATCCCACCAAGTTTCAGTAAAGGCAACTATATCATATCTGCCTTCATGTACTAACACTTCATGTTTGTTCCCTAAACTTTGAGTGTTAATATATAACCATTTGAGTCCTTTATTGGTCTTCGATATCTTTCTTATATCTCCTACTTTATAGAATGGTAGCTGGAGAAATGATCTTATTATTTTTATGGCTTGACAGAATTAGGAAGAAGCATTGAAGTGTATAATTGGCATATTTCTGATAATATCAGGCTATTTTATATGTATAAAATGTTAAGAGATATTTTCATCCATCATTAAAAATGAAATAATCATGAAAACCAGTGTCAAAAATTTAGAATGTAGAGAAATGGTCCATTGCAAAATATGGCCATATATATATTATATACGTTAAATGTTGTGCTTTGGAAAAACATGCAACCTTATGCTGCTAATGTATATTAGAAAGAGATGTCTAGAGAAGAATCTGGGAAAATATTTATATTTCTAACCAACAGAAATACTTTTCAAATTCCTAATAGTATGTGCTATCTTCCAATGGGAAGACAATACTTATACCAAAGTAATATTTATATTTATAAATACAATTCATAGGTTAGGTGTTTGATTGCAAACAAACCTTTGTAGTCATAAGGGATCAACAGTGGGATGTTTATGACTGCCAGGATACCTGCAGAACACCTAGAAGGGATCACTGAAATTAAATCATTATTCAGTAGAGACTGGTGCCTGAAAATATTATTGATCCCACTAAATACTATTTGTAGATTCCTTCAGCAGAGCAAAATATCTATGTACAGGGATCACCATACCATATGGGATCTAGTAAATAATGGGAAATGGTTTGCGTAAAAACAGATTGCTATACAAAATGTAAAAATACTCTTCTTAAAATTTATTGAAATTGTTAAGAAATGGTACTACTTAAAAATATTTATGTAAGTATTTTAAACTCATTCCAGTTTAATAAGGCAAAGTGTTTTTCATGGTCCAGCTTAGAGTTCGCAAAAATGCACCTATTTGTATGCAAATACCTTTTTAAATCAATAACATGTATTTCAATTGCAAAATATAGGCTTCAATGTAACAGTTTGAGCTATGTAAAGTCTTTTTGTGTAAGTGTTTTTATACATGTGGACTGGGATTTTTCTTACTCATGAATGAACTTCTCTGGATAGTCTTAGGGAATTCTATTTTATCTCTGCCTTCCTTCCAGTGATTTTGCATGGAGCTGTTAGGGAAAATTAGTTATTTTAGTGTACTCACTAAAACATTGAAATAATAAAGTAAAATGGCTTTTCCTTAAGTCATATTTTTGTTACGTATCTAGAAAACCAGAGTTGGAATATAATCAGGTAGAAATAATTTATTGATGCTCAAACAGAAACATTTTATAATTTAGATCTGGAATAAACAATACTTGCAATTGTTTTGGTGCTTTTTTATTTTTGTTTTTAAGAATTGGACCCTTCAAGTGTATTTAAGATATAAAATTTAAATCAAGAATATTGTTTTTATCTTCCAAATATTTGAATTGCCATCACTTTGGGATTTAATTGTTTGCAGGCGATTAATTATTTAGACTATTCATACTAAATTGCTGAACTTGACTTCCTTCAAATGTAGTATTACATCAAATAATAATATAAAATATTAGCTGAATATTAAGTGATTAGTTGGTTATAGTTTTGAAAAAAAAAGAACAAAAGAGAAATATTTGGAAAATGAATTATTTATTCATCTCAGAAATGAATGAGAATTGAGTCGTTTATGAGCAGATTCTGTTCTATTATCCAAAAGACATTTGGGAAGCAGAATAAATTATGTTCAAATGACTTGCAGGATAGAAACAAATGTACAGTGTGATACAAGTTCGTTTTGTAAAAGTCTAACCAGGCTTTATTAATTTTTGCTTCATCCAGAGTGTTTTAGGTGTTTGAAGCTTTAATTGTGCTCTGTTCAGGAGTGGAGAAACTCTACATTTTAACTTGAATCAAGTGATAGCAGATGCCTTCAGAGATATGTATTAGATACAGAAACATAAAATATTATCTTAAGCATCCTGACTGATTTGTTTGTTGTGCTATATATCACAAAAGGACCATTCACTTTATATTGCACAAATATAAATTCCATAATTAGCTTATTGCTCAGTTCAGGAAAACTACTATTTCTCCTTGGGAACAATAAAATAGCTAACACTAGTTATCATCCAATTCCCACTGTTAAAAATATATATCACAGATAAATTAAACAATCTATATCAAATCAATTATTTTATAATTTTTCATTAATATTTCATTTTTCCCTTTTTAATTGTAAATTTGGATGAAATCAAAGGTTCCAGTGCTAATATCAGAACATGTGACAACTAGCAATGAATACTGTGTAATTAGGAGATTGTGCCCTGGGCATTTCAGTTCATTTCTGTGAGACATTAAATGGTGTTGTGGAAAATAAGATTTTTTTTTTTTACTTATTATAAACAGGATATCAATGAGGCAAAGGGAATTATGGTACTACTGCGTTTTCCCGAAAATATGACATGTCCTGAAAATAAGGCCAAGCCTTCCCCAAAAATAAGCACTAGTGAAGGAGTGGGTGTGGCCAGCACAGGAGGCAGCCTGTTGCATCTGGAGGCTGCACAAGGGCAGAGCAGCCAATTGGCCCAATCGATGGCTACCAGCTGGCGGGAAATGGGTGCGTCCTGATTGGCCCAGCTGCTGATAGTTCTGCATATTTAAGAGCTGTCAGTGCTCCTAGTGACAATCAAGAAAACTTTTATAGAAAATTACATTTGAAATTAATAGAGCTGGACTACGAAAACATCTGTATGATGGGAGACTTCAGTCAAATAGTAGATGAGAAAATGGATTATAATACACAAAAGGCAACAAAACAAAGTAGGAAAACTTTGCCGAAATCTTTTTTTAAGATGATAGAGGAAATAAACTTAAAAGATATACGGAGAGAAAGAAATGCAGAAAATAGACAATATACTTTTTACTCCAATAGACATTTATCATGGTCTAGAATAGATATGATATGGTTGACAATGGACTTGACCTCGAATATAGAAGAAATAGCCATAGAGGCTAATACCTGGGCAGATCATAATCCAATGATGATGAGTTGGAAAGGACAAAGGAGAAGGTCCAGATGGACTTTAAACACTACAATTTTAAAAGAAAAGGATTTCCTACAGAAGATGGAGAAAGAATTAGCTTTTTTAAAAAAAAGAAAATAGAAAAGAGGATATATCACTGCAGAATCAATGGGACAGAGGCCTGATTATAGACTATATAAGGAAAAGAAATATTAAGAAAAGACAAGCATATAAAACTTTAGAGGATGATTATAAGACATTAGAAAAAGAACTCCAGAAGTTCCCACAAAAAAAGACATTAAAATGAAAATGGATACGATTAAACATAAAATGGGATTATTAGAGAAAGAAGAGTTAGCACAAAAAATCAGGAATGCTAAACAGAAATATTTTGAAGATGCTAATAAACCAGGCAGATGGCTAGCGTATAAATTGAAAAAAGAAAGAAGCTCAAGGAAAATAACTCAGCTAACAGATGATCAAGGACAAATTAGATTTGGAAATGAGGAAAAGAAGAACATTGTACAAGACTATTACAAAAAATTATATGAAAAGGAAAAGATAGAAGAGGAAAATATTAAACAATTTTTACATAAGGCGAACTTACCTCAGATCCCAAAAGATGTTGAGATGATGTTAGAAGGGAATATAACAATGATGGAGTTGACAGAGGCTATTAAAAAACAAAAAAGTGGGAAAGCACCAGGTCCAGATGGATTACCGGCGGAATATTATAAGACTTTGCAGGAACCACTGAGTCTCCCATTACTAGAAATTATGAATGAAGCAATGTTACAGAAGAAAATACCCAACTCATGGTTAGAAGCATATATTACACTTATTCCAAAAGAAGATACTGATCTACAACAAGTCAAAAACTATAGGCCAATATCCTTGTTAAACTCAGACTATAAAATCTTTGCTACAATACTAGCAGAAAGACTTAAAAGATATCTAAATCATTTTATACACCCAGACCAAAATGGATTTCTGCCAAAAAGGCAGATTACAGAAATTTGAGGATAATTTTGGATACATTGGAATATTACAATGCACACCCAGAAAAGCAAATGGCTTTGATGTTTTTAGATGCACAAAAAGCCTTTGACAATGTGAACTGGCGATTTATGATATTACAATTGAAACAGATGGGCTTTGGAGAGAAATTTGTTCAAGCTATGGAAGCTATATATTATAAACAAACAGCCAAAATAATGATGAATGGAGAGATGACAGAATCTATTGAAATACAAAAAGGAACGAGACAAGGATGTCCATTGTCACCATTGTTGTTTGTGTTAACACTAGAAGAACTAAATAGAAATATTAGAGAAGAAAAAGGAATAAAAGGAATGAAAATTCAAAATCAAGAATATAAATTGCAAGCATTTGCCAATGACGTGGTGCTTATCTTGGAAGAACCACTTCAATCTGTAAACAAATTGATAGATAAAATAGGAGATTTTGGGAAAGTGGCTGGGTTGAAAATAAAGACAAAACGAAGATGTTGACAAAAAATATGTTAAAAAAACAGAAGAATTGGCGGAAGTATCAAGGATGCAGGTCACGAATAAGGTTAAATATTTGGGAATACACTTGACAGCAAGATGTGGTACTCTTAAGGAGAATAATTATGATAAGCTTAAACAACAGATAGCAACAGACCTAACAAAATGGGAGAATTTGCAGTTATCATTGATAGGGAGAATATCAACTATTAAAATGAATATACTGCCCAGACTTCTATACTTGTTTCAGACAATTCCAATTAAGTTGGGGAAAAAATATTTTGAAGATTTAAATAAAATGGTGTAAAAATATATATGGCAGGGCAAAAAGGCAAGGATAAAATTAAAATTGATGCAAGATGTTAGATTAAGAGGAGGTTTTGATTTGCTGGATTGGGAATTGTATTATCAAGATTGTAATTTGATGTGGATTAAAGAATGGATAACACTAAGGAATATTAGATTGTTGACCGTAGAAGGACATGACTTATTGTTGGGTTGGCACGCTTTTATGTGGTATAAAAGTACAAAAATACAGGGTTATTTTAGAAGACAAATGATACGAGAGTCTTTGTTATTAAACTGGGAGAAGATCAAACAATGTTACTACTTAAAAATTCCAGTCTGGCTATCATCTATTGAAGCAGTCTCACACACAGTAATGTTTAGGAAGGAACAAATTGTTAGATATGGTGAATTATTAAATGAAAGGGATGAACTTAAATCGAAGCAAGAATTAGAAGAACAAGAGCTTGAAATGGATTGGTTTTCATATATGCAAATACAGTCTAGATATGATGAAGATTCTAAAAAGGAGGGTTTTTATAGCACCTTGACAAACTTAGATAAAATTTTAATAGGTTCTAATCACCATGTGATTAAAAAATTGTATAGCCATTTATTAGAAGTAAAATTGGCAGAAGAACAAGTTAAAGAAACAATGATTGCATGGGGGGAAAATGTGGGTCATGGGATTGACTTAGAGAAATGGGAAAAATTATGGTCACAGAATTATAAAATGACAATGTCAACAGCATATAAGGAAAACTTGTATAAGATGTTTTACAGGTGGCATCTACCCCCGGCGAGAATAGCCAGAATGTACAAGAACAAATCGGAGAAATGTTGGAAGTGTCATCAGTCCCCGGGCTCATATTACCATATGTGGTGGACATGTGCAAAAGCTAAAAGATATTGGACTAAAATCCACAGGTGGTTGGAAAAAATGACAAACATATTGACTTTAAACCAGAGATATTTTTATTGGGGATTTTACCAGATATATATAATAGAGAAATGAGATATTTAATTGTGAATGTTTTAACGGCAGCTAGAATTGTATTTGCTAGAAACTGGAAAGGTGAGAAGATACCCACGGATGACGACGTTATCAAGAAAATTTTGGAGTGTGCTGAAATGAGTAAATTGACATTTGAAATTAGGGAACAAGAAGATAAACAATATTATTTGATATGGGATTTATTTTATCAATGGTTAGACAAGAAAGAATGGAAATGAAATATGAAATGAACTGGATAAGATAATAAAATATATAAAAGGTTTTTTTCCCCCCTTATAGAGGATAATTTACTGTTAAATAATTGGTAAAGGAGAATAATAATGTAATAAACTGTTAAATAAGAAAATGTGGGATAGAGGATTAAGCACAAAAGATTCGTAACCGATCAATACACTTTCTGTAATTGTAATGGATGACAATTGTTTTATGTTTTAAGTTTTGTTTAAAAAAAAAAAATTCAAAAAAAAAAAGAGCTGTCAGTGCCTCAGAAGCTGCCCCGCTCTCCATGGTCCTCAGCACTGAGTGGGTCTGATGTTAGGTGTAGTTGTTAATAAAAGTTATTATTAATTCGCCTTGCCTCCGCTCTCATACAATGTTCTCAGTACAGAACAATTTGGCAATGAAGGATGGGATTTCTGTGAGGAGGCAGGTTGAGTGGCAGACACCAAAGGGCTGAGATATTGAGCTGGTCACAGCTACAAATGAAAGAAACTGACAGACAGATGAGGGATCACGAATATGGCCACCCTCTCGACGTTCACATCTTTCAATCAAGCAGCAGAAACCTGGGACTCATTCTTAGATCGTTTCCAATATTTCCTGACTGCCAATGATTATAAAGATTTGCCAGGGGACAGGAAATTAGCTGTGTTCTTAAGTGTTTGCGGACATGACATGTTTGAGACAGCCCGGGCATTCCTGGCATCTCAGACCATCCAAGATGTGCCATGGGAAACTTAGTTAGCCACTTTGAAGGGGCACTACGCACCCTTACCATATAGAGTTGCCAGATGCTATGCGTTCAGGCTATGAATCCAGGCTGAGGGGGAAACTATCAGCCAATACATGGCAGCATTAAGAGCCGCTGCCTTGTATTGCGACTTCAGGGATTACTTAGAAGATCTCCTCCTGGACCAGCTGATTTGTAAGGTCAGGGATATCCGATTGCAGGGTAGGTTATTAGCTAGAACGGATATTATGCTGTAAACTGCAATAGATGAGGCTAGAGCTGCTGAATTATCCTCAAAATCAGCCACTGAGATAAGGAAGAACCTTAACAGCAGCCCGCCTGGTAACTGGGAAGCTTCCTCGGTGCACCAGGACGAGGTCGACCCAGATCAGTTGTCAGAACATGAGGAGGATGTGAGTCGCCTCCAAATGTCTCAAAAGAACAGCTGGGGCACAGAAAAGAAAAAGATTCAAGACCCATGCATAGGTTGTGGAGGGAATCATCCCCGTTCTGCATGCAGGTTTAAAAATGCGGACTTCAGGAGATATGGGAGAAAGGGCCACGTCACACGGGTCTGTAAGGCAAGCCAGCCAGCTCCTAATAATTTATCTAGATCCAGTCTAGAATACCGGCCCCGAAACAGACAGAGTAGAATAGAGGAAGGGTGTTTCACTATTTACAGGGGGTTGTGTCACCCCGAAACCATCATAGGTCAGGCCAGTGTGAACTTGAGGAAAAAAATTTTCCTCACAGTTCTCATTGAGGGGCAACCCTGTAAAATGGAACTAGATACAGGATCTTCCATATCCCTTGTTTCGTGGAGCACTATTAAACGATTGGTGCCATCCATGTCAAAGAGGCGTTTATCCTCTTGTCATTTTCGCTTGCGGGATTACCAGGACAATCACATTCCAGTCATGGGCTCTGGAAAATTTTAAATCAAATACCATGGATTCTGCAGCCGCCTCAAACTAATTATTGTTTTTTTTTTTATTGAAAAAGTTTTCAAATACAATTTTTTCCCCCCTTTCCCCCCCCTCTCCCTCCCCCTCCCTAACCCCCCCTCCCCACCCATCCCCCCCTGTGACTTCTTCGTAACAAAAAAAACCCCTAATTCATAACAGATTACTTACTCCCTCCTCAAAATACTGACCTTTACTTACTAAAAATATTATAAATATCATAACATCCCCCTTTATCCATACATTTCAGAAAAGAAGAGAACAAAAAAAAAAAGAAAAAAACATTATACTATAACTATTATAAAATAACTTCTAATTTAACATAATAGTATTTTATATCTATATATTATTACAACAATTCAAAACCACCTTCCACTTTAAAACTATACGATAAATCCTACTTTAATATTTAATCTTCTATATATATTACTATAACATTTCAAAGCGGCCTCCCCTTAAAATCTAATTTAACATTTATTCCACTCTATCCATTTCCTCCACTCCCCTAAATATATCACTTAAAAATCCCTTTTCTTAAACTAATCAATCTGTAGTTAGCTTATTCACCCACTGTCCTGCAAATTTACCATACACAACAATTCTTAATATCTTTAATTCACTGCCCACACTACTTAAATATATATATATATATATTCCATTATATCTAAATAAAAAAAAAGAAAAGACAATAACTTTAAATTTATAGTCCATATAATATCTTCTTTGAGGTCTTTCCACTGGATTGTTAAAACCAACATCCATAATAGGGTAACATAGCTTACTGATGCAACAGTTTATTCAAGATCTTCAATCATATCTGCCCCCATCAGTAATAAATATCTTCTTATATGTATAAAAGTAAAAACAACCACCCGAGTGACATTATAATTATATTCCATATAATAATAATTGTGGGTTTCATCAGGATTATTGATTTCCATCATCGTAGTGGGTAACAACCGGATCTTCTGCATGCCCCAGCATGATTCTCTTGCCTTATGATTCAAGATAATTATAATATATTTATCAACACAAAAAGAAATTTCAAAGTAGATAATTCAAATCCATCAGTTTGAGGCTCTTTCCACGTCCCAAAATTACGGCAATGCAGAGATCTGCCACTATCCTCAGGATGATATTGACCAATATGTCGCCTCCTCTATGTTTTCACATAATTATTCATATTTTAAAGTCACTGGCTTCACTGTTGCTTGAGTTAGAAATTTCTATTTTTATACAACCTATTTCTTTTTTTGTTTTCTTTTTGTGGGTTTGACTTCCATCCTGGTTTCCTTTCTACAGATTGTGTGTCAACTGGTCGGTTTTCATTCTGCTTTGTAGATTGGTCGTGTTGATTTTGTTTTGGTGTCTCATGTTTCTTTTTTATCCCTTGTATATCCCCTAATTGGTTTCCATGCTTGCCTTGATAAGTCATCACATTAAAATCAGATGGCACTTCTCTCAAATTTGTAGATAATCCAGCTGGGGTGTCCGGTAAATCCAAAGGCAATTTATCTGGTACAGTCTCTGTAATTCGATATTTTCCCTTTATTTCCAGCTCCTTCTGCTTATCCTGTATCATTCCTGAAGATGTTAAATTCATGTTCAACCTATTTTGATAAAATTCTTCCGCTCTTTCAATAGTATCTAACTGATATCTTTCTCCTTGATGTCTCAGTATAATACCAACTGGGGCATTCCACCTATATGAGATATTTCTCTTTTTTAACTCAGACACCAGAAAACCAAATTTCTTCCTTTCTGCTAATATCTTAGGTGGGAGTTCCTTGTAGATCCATATTTTTCTTCCATACAATTGCAAATTAGAATTAAAGGAATTTTGCACAATATTATTCCTAATTTCCTTGTCCGTAAAATAAATCACCACATCTCTAGGCAGTTGCCTTTGCTTAGCAATCCAGGAATTTATTCTAAAAACTCTGTCAATCCTACAAAACACTTCGTCAGGTTGAACCTTTAAAATCCCAGCTAGAATTTCAGAAGATATTTTCCTTAAATCATCTCTATTATTTTCCTGCAAACCTCTCAGTCTTATCGCATATTCTGTAAAATTATGTTGATGGCACAATCCCAAGTTTACTAGGATTGGACTGGTTTGACACCTTAGGTTTAAATGTGACAGGAATTCACAGTACTACGTCTGCAAGATTCTCTGGATTGTTCTGTGAATTCTCAGACGTGTTTAGCAAAGGGCTAGGCAAATACACTGGCACACCAATTTCCTTTAATTTGGATCCTACAGTCGCTCCTGTGAAGCTTAAGCCTCGTAGAGTGCCATTTGCCTTCCGTCCCCAAGTGGATAGAGAAATTGATAAATTAGTAGCTCAGGGCATCTTAGAACAGGTCGATCATGCCCGTTGGGAGACACCAATTGTCATCCCTCTCAAGGCCAATGGATCCATCTGCATCTGCATGGATTACAAGGTGACAATCAATAGGGCTTTACAGGCAAACTCCTATCCTGTCCCTGTAGTACAACAGCTGCTTCATTCTTTGGGCCTGTTGTGGCCCCGCCCTCTGAGCCTGTCCCATCGGAGGAAGAAAGCTCCGAGCATGAGGAAGAGGAGTCAGCCAGGCCTCCCTCTCCAGGCCCCTCCCCTCTGGCACTGTCTCAGGTGCCGGCCGAGGGAGAGGAGATTAACAGGGAGACAGGTGGCTCGGATGAGAGCGGAGGAGAAACATCATTCCTGGACGCACGCCTCCGAAGGCGTGATAAACGATTGCAGCAGCTCAGGAGGCATGCTAGGGATTAGAACTGAGTCACTGGACCACACCCCAGAGACTATATAATAGAGGGTGGTGATCCTTGTGACGAACAAAAGTAAACCTTGGATAGTCACTAAAGCCTCATCCGGAACTGCTGAGAGAAATATTATTCTGAGTGGACTTTTTGTACGCTAAGTATCTTATCTTTCTGTTTTGTGGAAATAAACGCACTTGGCAGACGGTGTGTAAATCGCTGCCAAGTTGGAGATAAGACCTGGGTGTGTGCCAAAGTGTTTCCTTAACCCTCGGCTGGCTGTGTTTGTGTGTGTGTGGGGACAGATCAGGGCCGTGGCAAAATTTTCGCCAAACTATTTTTTTTTTAAATATACTTTATTAAATTTTTCCATTACAAAAAAAAATATATAATCTCTACAACCTTCAGAGATGTATTAAGAAGTCATACATCGAATATTCTTCATCCTTAGCTATTCAAGATTATATTTACAAGTTATGTGTCCGGTGTATTTCACCCTTTAGATACGTAAACTAATCATGTCCTAAAATCATGCTTTTATCCTATTCTTTAACCATTTATACCATTTTCCCCATACTTCATAATATTTAGATTCCTCATCATTATTTAATTCACTCATCAGTTTTGCCATTTCTGTGCACTCTAAGATTTTATTTATTAACATTCCTTCTGGTGGTGTGGTTTTATTTTTCCAGGATTTTGCGAAGACTAGTCTAGCCACTGTTGTTATCTGGATTATAAATTGGGTTTTGTTGTTGTTGAAGCTGTCTCCAATTATACCCAAGAGAAATATTTCTGGAGATAAGACTACATCCTGTCCCATTATTTCACATAGCCAGTATCGAATTTTAGACCAAAATCTTTTTGTCTCTGGGCACGTCCACCACATATGATAGAAGGTGCCGACCTCTTTACCACACTTCCAACACATAGCTGAGAGATTAGGAAACATTTTCGCTAATCTAGCTGGCGCTAGGTGCCACCTGTGTAGCATTTTATAGTGATTTTCCCTGAATGTTGCTGATTTCGTCATTTTATAGTTCCTATTCCAGGCTCCTCCCAATCATTAAAATTTAGTCTGTATCCAAAAAATTTTTCCCAGATACTTAACTGGTTTTTTGCTATGACCTCTGCCGTATCCTCATCTAATAGAAGGTTGTATATTTTTGCTAGCATTTTCTTATCCACTCCCCATATGATTTTATCAAAATTTCCATACTTTACTTCTATGCCATATTGGTCTCTATCTTTCTGATATCTTGAATTTATCTGCAAGTAATTCCACCAATCTAGGTTGAAACCATGGTCTCTCAATATGTCCAGAGATTTGAGCTTCCCCTTTTCGTCTAAAATATCTTTATATGTGCCAAATTTATAATTATCTCTTCTATTTGGGGTGGCCAAAACCTCCATAATGGAAAGCCAATTTGGTACTTTAACATAAATCCTCTGCCTAATTTCCTCCCACGTTTGTATAAGTGTCTCCCTAATTTTATGTTTGTGGAAATAGGATTTTTTCTTGTTCCTTGGGTCCCACAGGTGGGCATGCCACCCTTCTTGTAGATCGTGTCCTTCTAAAGTCAGGATTCTCCTATTTCGTAGTGTAACCCACTCCTTAATCCAAATTAATTTCGCTGCCTTTTGGTATGCTTTCCAATCAGGGAGTCCAAATCCACCAATATTTCTTTTTCCTTGTAGTATCTTAAATGAGATCCTCGATTTCTTTCCCTCCCATAAAAAGTTTCTAATATATTTGTTCAAATCCAGAAAGAATTTTTTATCTAAAGTCATCGGAATATTTTGAAACAGGAATAAAATTTTAGGTAGGATGTTCATTTTGATTGCTGCTATTTTTCCAATCAGAGACTATTTTAGCTTTTTCCATCTTTCTAAATCCTGATGTATTTTTTGCAGTAATGGGATATAATTGTCTTCTTTTAATGATGAGAATCTCGCGGTGATCCATATTCCTAGGTATTTTATTTTCTTGACTACCTGGAGGCCTAATAAGTCTTCCACTTCCTTTTTTTGTGTATCTGTCACATTTTTCACTATTATTTTGGTTTTTTTCCTATTAAGTTTGAGGCCAGCCACTTCTCCATAATTCTGTATTTCCTGTAATAATTTTGGGCCAGTTTCTAATGGATCTTCTATTATGAGGGCTACGTCATCTGCGAAGGCTTGCGTTTTAAATATTTCCTTCCTGATCTTTAATCCTTTGATTCCTTTATTGACTCTGATCTTTCTAAGTAGCACCTCTAGCGCCAAGATAAAGAGTAAGGGGGATAGGGGACATCCCTGCCTCACTCCTTTTTGAATCTGGAATATTTGAGTCTTATCCCCATTCATTAATATGTTCGCCCTCTGTTTATGATAGATGTTCTCGATCATTTTCCTAAAATTTGTCCCAATTCCCATTAGATTAATTTGATTGATCATAAAGCTCCAATTCAGGTTATCAAATGCCTTTTGGGCATCAACAAACATTAGCGCCAGCTGCTTTTCGGGATGTTGTTCATAGTACTCTATAATGTTTAGCACTGTTCTCAAATTATCCCTAATTTGTCTCCCTGGAAGGAATCCATTCTGATCTTTGTGAATCCAAGAATTTAAATTTTTTTTGACCCTCTCCGCTATTATACTCATGAACAGTTTATAATCTGAATTTAGTAAGGAGATGGGTCTGTAATTTGATATCTGTTTCAGGTCAGCACCTTCTTTCAATATGAGTGTCAAGTACGCTTCCCTCCAAGTATCCGGAATTGTTGTGCCAACCAGAGCCTCATTAAAGATTTCTAATAATTCTAATTTCAATGTTTCATCGAGTTTTATATATATTTTCCCGGGGAGACCATCTGGGCCTGGAGTTTTATTTTTTTTTATTTTAGAAAGGGCAATTTTTAGTTCCTCTATTGTGATTTTTTTATTCAACATTTCCCTTTCTTCTTCTGTAATTTGGGGTAGACCAGCTTCCATCAAATATTGTTCCACCTTGTTTGGCTCAATTCCTTTGTCTTTGTATAGGGTTTCATAAAATTCTCTTATGCTTTCTAGTTTATCCTCTTCCTTCGTCAAAAGATTACCCTTGGAGTCTTCTAGTACCAATATTTGATTTTTTTCCTTCTCTTTTTTTAATTTATAGGCAAGCCATCTTCCTGACTTATTAGCGTTTTCAAAGCAATAATGTTTAGATCTTTTTATTTTTTGCACCATCTCTCCTGGTCCAACATATTCAGTCTGTGTCTCGCCATCGACCACTTTTGTTTTACCGCCTCGTCCCCCGGAAGTTGCTGTAGTTCGTTTTCAGTTTCTACTAATTTTTTAATATAATCTTACCTAGCCTTCCTTTTTTCTTTGTTTTTAAATGCCATGTATGAAATGGCTACCCCTCTCACATAAGCCTTCATGGTGTCCCAAACGATTTCTTTGGCCATATCTTGTTTCCCGTTTTCTATGAAGAATCGCTTTACTTCTTCATTCAGTTTCAGTAGAAACTCTTTATCATTTAGCAGGTTCGTCCTTAGACTCCATCTCTGGTCGGGTCACTTCTTTCGGGTAGTCTACTTAAATTCATCTCTCAGAGAAAAGGGTGGTAACTTCTCCCCGCACTCAGCTTCCTGCAATTCTTTTTCAAGATCCTTGAATTTCTTATCCGCTCCAGCTCCCATTATATCATCATGACTTTTCTTTTGTTCAACCACCGCAGGTGAGATTTCCTTCCGCTTTAGTCCTTTAGGATCTTGTCCTCCAGCAGCCCCTTTTTCTTCTGGTGTTGATGTTTTTGCATATGTTCCACCCATCTTGAGCATTTGATCTTTTATCTCTGTTACGTCCTCATACTTTACAATCAATCCAAGTTCATGTAAGTATAACACTGCATCTGTTTCCAAAGTAATTATTTGCATTCTTCCTTTATAAAAAATTTTTAGTTGCTGTGGTGGTCTCCAGTTATATTTAATTCCATTGTCTCTCAGAACCTTTGTGATTGGTTTCAAAAAAAATCTCCACGCCCTTTCTTCTCTTGATATATCCGGAAAGACTTGAATAATTTTCTCCTCAAATTTCAAAGCTTCACCCATCTCTCTCACTTTCACCATCACTTCCAATTTGTCACTAAGATTTGCAAATCTGACAAGTACATTTCTATTTAAGCCGTTTTGTCTTTTAAACCCAATTTTAAAAACACTTGCCAGATTTGTTGCTGTAAATGTGATTTGTGTATCCAAGTCATTGAGCCATTTTAAAACTCGTTGTTTCAAATTGTCCACTTTTTCTTCTTGAATTCCACGAATAATCAGATTATATTTCCTCGCTTCTTCTTCCAAAAGACAATTTTTTTTATCTTGTTCATTTTTAAAAAAGATTTCTCCAATTTGCCGATCTATCTTTGCATCATGTGTATGAATCTGCTCAATTTCATCTTTAATTATTGTCATTTCTACTGTTTGCTTTGCAAAATTTTCATTCATTTCTTGCTTCATTCTTTTAATTTCCAATGTCATATTATCCATACTATCTGACAGTCCTGATATCTTTTCACTAATTTTGGTTAAGGCCACAGCAACCATTGGCACGTCCCCTCTCCCCCACTCTCTTTATAGAGGTGGAAACCAATTGAGGATGTGGGGGACGAAGATTGTTTGTTATTCAATGTTTGATGTGTTTTTTTGTCCTTTTTTGTTTTTTTTAATTGTTTTTTTTCTTCTATGTTGAATGTTGTTTGGAATGTGGGAGATTGGTGTTGGGATCTGGGCACAGAAAGGAAGAGGAGGGGAAAGGATTAAAAAAGTTACAGTTTAAATGGGTTTAATAAAAATAATGACATGGAATGTGAAGGGTACAGGGAATCAGATCAAGAGAAGACGATTGGAACTTAAAATTAAAAGAGATTTACCAGATATATTACTTTTGCAAGAAACCCATCAGAAATCTGAAGACTCAAATAAAATGTATATAAAGGGTATGCAAATTTATGAAAAATCTTTTTGAACTTCAAAAGCTAGAGGAGTTGCTACATTGATATCAGATAGGGTATATTTTGAAAAAGAACAAGTAATTGTGGATGAAGAAGGAAGATATGTAATAATTGTGGGAAATATTAACGAGGAAAAAGTGACACTGGTTAATTTATATTTACCAAATGAGAAGCAAAAAGAATTTCTTGAAAAAATAACTAAAATTTTGGAAATCGAAAGTGTAGGGAAAGTAATTGTGGCTGGGGATTTTAATTTAATTAGAGATAAAATAGATAGTACTAACCCCACTCGTTGTGGAGGAGCAAATAAAATGGAGACCTTAAATAAATGGATGTTTCAAAACGGTGTGGTGGATGTCTGGAGAGAAGTGAAAGGAACTGAAAGAGTGTACACTTTTTACTCTAAGATACATAATACATATTCAAGAATTGACTATATCTTAGTTTCTAAAGATTTGTTGAATAATGTGGATAAGATAGATGTGGGAATTTTTAAGGATTCTGATCATGCAGAAGTTACGATGGAAATAGATTTTAATTTTGAGAAAAAAGGAAGTAGTTGGAGATATGATGAAAAACTGTATAAAAATGAGGAGGATAAAAAATGGATATTTAAAAAATGGGAAGAATGTTGGAGATTGAATGATAATGGAGAGGTTAAATTTGAAATTGTTTGGGATGCGATGAAAGCAGTGTTTAGAGGGGAAAGTATCAAGTTATCAAGCAGAAAATATAAAAATTATAAAAATAAAATTGAAAAAGATAAAAGCCAGATTAAGGAATTGGAAAATCAATTTTTGCTTACTAAAGAAAAATTTTTTTTGGAGAAATTAAATTTGCTAAAAAATAAATTGATAGAAGAAGATATAGAATTGGTAAAAAAGAATATGAGATATTTAAATAGGATTATTTTTGAATTTAGCAATAAAAACTTGCCAAGTTATTGGCAAGGATGGCGAAAAATAAAAGAGAGAAGAGAGAAATTGGAGCCTTGATAGATGATAAGGGTATAAGACGCTATAAAAAATTAGAAAAATGTGAAGTGGTCAGGAATTTTTTTCAAAATTTATATTCGAAAAAATTAATTGATCGGGGAAAACTGAGAAGCTATTTCGAAAAACATGTTGTGAAAATTGACCAAACATATAAAGATTTAATGGAAGAAGATATAACACAAGACGAGATTAATGGAGTAATACAAAAAATAAAATTAGGGAAAGCTCCAGGTGAAGATGGATTACCTGCTGAGTTTTATAAAGAATTTAAGGAAATAATAATACCAAAATTGCAAAAACTATTTAACGGAATTTTACATGGTGGAGAAGTTCCGTTGTCATGGAACAGAACGGTGATATCTATAATCCCTAAACCAGATAAAGACTTAGAAAGGATTGAGTCCTATTGGCCCATCTCTTTAATTAATCAAGATGCAAAGATATTTACTGCCATTATAAGTAATAGATTAAGTAGATTTATAGATAGATATATAAGTTATAACCAAGTAGATTTTGTGAAGGGTAGATACATGAGTGATATTGTCAGAAGAGTATTAAATATTATAGATGTTGCTGAATATAATGCTGATAAAATAGGTATAATATCATTAGATATTTTTAAAGCTTTTGACTCTGTACAATGGGAAACTATTAAAACAATTGTTGAGGTACTAGGTTTTGGTAATAAGTTTATACATGTTATTTCAAAACTGTATCAAAAAAGTAGTGCAAGAGTGAAGGCGAATGGAAGGCTGTTTGTCATCCGCTAGATGAAAGGATGGGCTATTGTGACTTTATTGTCGGTGTCATCTGCCCCAGTCACTGTGAGAGGGTGACTGGGATAATTATCCTCCAGATGTGGGGGGATGTCACTGGCCCCTTTCACTGTCGTGAGAGGGCAGTGAACCAGCTCCTGATATGAAGATCTACTTTGACCCAGTATTATTGGACGATCTGGTGAAGCCCTGACCAGTTGACTCTCCATCTCTGTTTTGTGCGATGTTTACGGCTGCTGACCTGCTTGCACTGCGAGACTCCCCCCTCTCGCAGGTTTGGCCCTCCTCACTATCGAGGGCCTACCTTGATGACGGATTTTGGAATCCCGAGAGGTGGCATGCGGCGAGGAGGGGGTTGTGGGGTTTTTTGGGGAAATTTTTAGATAAGGTTTTAAAGGTTTCTGGGAGGGGGTGGGTTCTGTGGGTTTGGGGGAGAACCTGTCGGGGAGGAGGCCAGAGCCGGCTGAAGAGCACGGCACTAGAGATGCGGGAACCGGGGTCAAGGAGGGGGTTAGAGCTTGTGTTATGGATGGTTATTACATCAGTACTGTGGGTGGGAGGGGCAGATATGGCGGGAGCAGGGGGCCACATCAGGTTGTGGGAGCGCACGCCCGCTGGCTCCAAGCGGTGGCACGCTCCGGCCTCCAATGCTCCCCTCGTTCCCCAGGTTGCACAGACCCTCAGGCCCTGGGCCTTCGGCTGATGCTGTGCAATGCCCGGTCTGTGGTAAATAAAGCCCCCCTCATTTGTGATCTTGTTCAGGAGGGGGGAGCGGACCTGGCGGGTATTACGGAGACCTGGTTGGGCCAGGAGGGGGGGTCCCCCTCGTTGAGATGTGCCCACCCGGTTTCCGCACATTCCATCAGCCGAGGACACAGGGGAGGGGCGGGGGGTGGCGGTTGTCATTAGAGAAGGTCTTGGTCTGAGGGAGGTCACTGTTCCTCAGAGGGGTGGTTGTGAGTCCCTCCTTGTGAAGTGGGGTCATGGGGTGCAGATGGGTGTGCTGGTTACGTACCTGGCTCCCTGCCACGTGACGGCAGCCCTGCCCGAGCTGCTCAACGTTATAGCCGCGGTGGCGGTTGACACCCCCAGGCTTATGGTCATGGGGGATTTTAACCTGCCATCCGTCGGTGAGGCGTCTGAGGTGGCTCGGGAGTTCATGGCTTCCATGACAGCCATGGACCTGACCCAGTTAGTTCATGGCCCTACTCACATGGGGGGAAACACGCTAGACCTGGTTTTTGTCTCTGGTCAGTGGTTGAGTGATCTTGAGATAGAGGATATAGTGATCAAGCCCTTGTCATGGTCAGATCACTCCCTCCTTCGCTTTGACCTTTGAACCGCCGCACCCCGCCGCAGGGAGGCGGAACCATTGAGGCCCCAGGTGCCTGATGGATCCTGATAGGTTCCAGACGGAGCTTGGGCCATTTCCTGAGGCTCTGGCACACGGCTCGACTGAGGAGCTGGTGGCCGCCTGGGATAGGGCGGCCGCTGGAGCTTTGGATCGGGTCGTGCCTTTGCGGCCTCTGACCCGGCGTTGATCTTGCCTGGCTCCTTGGTTCACCGAGGAGCTGAGGGAGATGAAGCGCCGGAAAAGACGCCTGGAGAGTGGTTGGAGGGCCAGCCATTCTGAATCTGACCGAACACTGGTAAGGTCTCATATTAAGACCTACCTGGTGGCGATAAAAGTGGCGAAGTATAACTATTTTGCCACTCTTATTGCGTCATCAGATAATCGCCTGGCCGCCCTGTTTAGGGTGACCCGCTCCCTGCTCCACCAGGAAGCGCGGGAGGACCCCTTGGAGGGTAGAGCCGAGGATTTTGTACAGTATCTGTATGACAAAATCGCTCAGATTCGGGAACATCTGGACTCTGACTGGGTAGATTCAGCGGGGAGGACAGAGGCAGGTCTTGTGAGTATTATCTGGGAAGAGTTTGATTCTGTGACGCCCGAAGACGTGGACAGGATACTGGGCAGACTGAGCGCAGCCACATGTTTACTGCATCCGTGTCCCTCCTGGTTGGTGCTGGCCTCTCGGGAGGTTACACGAGGCTGGCTCCAGGGGATTATAAATGCTTCCTTGAGTGAGGGTGTCTTCCCTGCCGCCTTGAAAGAGGCGGTGGTGAGGCCTCTCCTCAAGAAACCTTCCCTGGACCCGGCAGTGTTGGCAAATTATCATCCAGTCTCCAACCTTCGCTTTGTTGCGAAGGTTGTTGAGAGTGTGGTAGCGCGACAGCTCCCCCAGTACCTGAATGAATCGTCGTATCTGGATCCGTTCCAGTCGGGCTTCAGGCCTGGGTACAGCATGGAAACGGCATTGGTCGCGTTGGTTGATGATCTCTGGAGGGCTCGGGACAGGGGCTGTTCCTCTGTCCTGGTCCTATTAGACCTCTCAGCGGCTTTTGATACCATCGACCATGGTATCATGCTGCACCGGCTAGAGGAGTTAGGGGTGGGGGGCACCATCCTACGGTGGTTCTCCTCCTTTCTCTCTGACCGGTCGCAGTCTGTGTTGACAGGGGGGCAGAGGTCGACCCCGAGGCCCCTTGTATGTGGGGTGCCACAAGGGTCGGTCCTCTCGCCCCTTCTGTTCAACATTTATGTGAAGCCGCTGGGTGAGATCATCCGTGGTTTCGGGGTGAAGTACCACCAGTACGCTGATGATACTCAGCTGTACATCTCCACCCCGGACCACCCCAATGATGCCCTTGAAGTGATGTCCCGGTGCCTGGAGGCCATGCGGATCTGGATGGGGAGAAACAGACTCAGGCTCAACCCATCCAAGACCGAGTGGCTGTGGTTTCCGACATCCCGATATAGTCAGTTGGTGCCATCACTGACTATTGGGGGTGAGTCACTGGCCCCCACGGAGAGGGTTCGCAACTTGGGTGTCCTCCTGGACTCACGGCTGTCTTTAGAAGAGCACATGATGGCCGTGGCCAGGGGGACTTTTTATCAGGTCCGCCTGATCCGCCAGTTGCGTCCCTTTCTGGATCGGGACTCGTTAAATATGGTCACTCATGCTCTCGTTACTTCCCGCTTGGACTACTGCAATGCTCTCTACAGGGGCTCCCCTTGAGGAGCACCCGGAGGCTCCAGCTGGTCCAGAATGCGACCGCGCGGGTGGTTATGGGAGCGACGTGGCGCTCCCATGTGACCCCCCTCCTGTGCGAGCTGCACTGGCTCCCGGTGGTCTTCCAGGTGCGCTTCAAGGTTTTGGTTACCACCTTTAGAGCGCTCCATGGCATCGGACCGGGGTATCTACGAGACCGCCTTCTGCTACCAATAGCCTCTCACCGACCAGTACGCTCCCATAGAGAGGGGCTCCTCAGGGTGCTGTCGGCCAAACAGTGTCGACTGGCGGCCCCCAGGGGGAGAGCCTTCTCTGTGGGGGCACCTACCATCTGGAACGAGCTCCCCCCAGAGATACGGAAGATCCCGGACCTGCGCACGTTTCGCCGTGCTCTCAAAACTTTTCTATTTCAGCAAGCTGGCCTGGCCTAACTCCCATCTTTTAAATTTTTTAAATTTTTAAATTTGTGATTTTATAAATTGGGTGTTTTAATCTGTGTTTCGGCCGAAATATTTAATAATTTTAAGGGATTTTTTTAATATTTGTATTATCTGTATTTTATCTTGGCTGTTCACCGCCCTGAGTCCTTCGGGAGTAGGGCGGTATAGAAATTTGATAAATAAATAAATAAATAAATAAATAAATAAATAAATAAATAAATAAGGCTGACAGAAGAGATAAGATTGGAAGCGGGTACAAGACAAGGATGTCCCCTGTCTCCAACATTATTTTTATTGGTTATGGAAATTTTGACTAAAATGATAGAAAAAGATGAAGAATTGGAAGGGTATAAGGGATATAAGATAAATCTGTATGCGGATGATACTTTGATTATTTTGAAAGATATAGAGAAAGATTTGAAAAAGATACATAAGCATTTGGAAGAATTTGAGGAAATGACAGGTTTGAAAATAAATTGGTCAAAATCTGAATTATTAATGAATAATAATGGTAAGGAGTGGGAGAATATGCAAGAACAACTTGGGATAAGGATTAAAAAAACATTGAAATATTTGGGCATAACACTTTCACTCAAAGTTAAAGAAATGAAAAAATTAAATTATGATGTGGTGATGAATGAAATTGAGAAAAAGATAGATAAATATAAAATGATAAAGTTGTCTTGGTTTGGTAGAATTGCAATGTGTAAGATGATGTTGTTGCCAAAATTTAATTTTTTATTTGAGATGTTACCGTTAAACTTGACAGAGAAAGATATTGAAGGATATCAGAAGAAATTGGATAAATTTTGCAATGGTGGGAAAAGACCTAGATTAGTGAAGAAAATGTGGTATCAAAATCAAAAGGAAGGTGGATTAGGAATCCCCAAACTACTCAATTATTATTGGGCTTATGCTATTCAGACTATGGTAAAAATATTTAAAGGTGAAGATAGTCATTGGAGAGATTTAGAATTAAAGGACATTAAGAGATTTGGCTCAATATGGTTTTTAGATAAAGCAAAATCAAAATGTGTAATTAATAGCTATTGGTTAAAGGGACTGAGTAAAATTTGGAACAAATTTGTTAAAATTTTAATTCGAGATATAATTTTCTTAGGGAAGACAATTGAAAATTGGCCGATTAAAACTAATATAAGTCGTGATAGGGTAATGGAAGATGAAAATATACAAACTATAATAGATTGGTTAAAAACTTCAGAAAATGAAAGGAGGAAAAAAGAAATCATTGAAAAATTGGGTTTAGGCTGGTTTGAAAAAATACAGATAGAAAAATGGACTAAGAAGGTAAGGGACAATTGTTCGATAAGTAGAAGTAAAACCGAATTTGAATATTTAGTATTCCAAATTATGAAAGATGAAATTGGGCTAAAGGGACTCGTTAGTAAGATATATAAGATTATAAATTTTGATGGAAAACCACAAAGGGTGATGAAGATGAATTGGGAAAAAGAACTTAATATTAAAATATCAGATTTAGATTGGAACGTGAATTGGAAGAGTAGAATTATGAAGACTTTATCTGTAAGGATTAAAGAGCATAATTATAAGGTTGTTTGGAAATGGTATTTGACTCCATTAAGATTGTCATTGATGGATAAAAAAATTAGTAAACAATGTTGGAGATGTGACATGGAATTAGGGACTTATGAACATATGTGGTACAAATGTGATAAAGTTAAAAAGTTTTGGCAACAATTGGAGGAAATGATATTTGAAATGATGGGGAAAGCAATAATATTGAGACCAGAAACTATATTACTGTTGATAATTAAGGAAATAGAACCAACAAAATATGAGAAAGAATTGATTAGAATTATGATTATAATGGGTAGAATTATAATAGCCAGATATTGGAAATTAGATGTGAATTTTAGAATAGAAGAATGGTATTGTGAAATGTGGAAATTAGCTTTAAATGATAAAATGACATGTGATATTAAAATTAGAAATGGTGACTATAAAGAAGATATTTTCTGGAAAATTTGGAAACCATTTGTGGACTATGCGCTGGGAAAATTGGATGCTTCGGTACCTGTACCCCGAGAACGTGGATTTTGGCGATCATGAGGATATATCCGAAGAACCAAATCTTCCTTTCTTATGTATAGCACAGGGTGAAATATTGTATATGTTGTTTGTAATGTTAGTAATTTAAAATATAAAATGAATTAAAAAAAAAAATAGACTCCATCTCTGTTGTTTTCTCTTCGTCACATAGTGCCAGTTTACTTCAAGGATCTTATGGTCTACCCAGGCATTTGTACACATATCAACCTTTTTGATTTCCAATCCTAATTTCCTAGTGGCCCATACCATATCTATTCTGGACCAGGAGTTCTGCGGAATCAAGTAAAATGTATATTGTCTGTCCTAGGGATGCAATGTACGCCACATATCTATTAAATTTATTTCATCCACCAAGTCAAAGAAGCTTTTTGGCAAGGGAGATCTTTTATTTTTTTTTATTTTACCACTTTTATAGTCTCTGTTTGGGTCAACAATTCCGTTAAAATCCCCTAACATACATATTTCATTATGTGCCCATTTTGCAAGCTGTTCATGCAATTTCCGATAAAATTTCCTTTGTTTTTTTATTTGGGGCATAGACCCCTACCAATAACATTTTGGAGTTACCTCTCATTATTTCTACTATTAGTATTCTCCCTTTTTCATCCTTATATTTACATTCTGCTTCTATTCCTTTCTTAACATATATAGCGACCCCCCTTTTTCTTTTCTCGGATAGTGACACAAATACTTTGCCAAATTTGGTATATTCTAAGTAGTTGGCTTCATCTTTTTTTATATGAACCTCCTGGATACAGATTATATCCGGATTTTGTTTAGCCAATTTTGACAATATTAACTTCCTCTTTTTGTATTCATTTAAACCATTAACATTTAACGATAGGATTTTTGTACCGTTCATTCCTAGTGTTGGTATCTAGTCCCTAATTCTTATTTGTTTTTAAGGTTACTGCTCTTACTGGTCTAGTTTTTTTCCCTTTTTCTTCTGTGTCTTCCTTTTTCTTCTCCTCTTCTATCTCTTCCCTTGTACTTTGTTCTTGAGACGTTTCTTCTTCCGTGTTTACCATTTCAATTTCCTCCTTGCTAGTTTGTTCCTCTTCTCCTCCCCTTAGCTGATCAAGAAAATCTTGGGCTGCACTTAAACTGTCGATTTTGATTTTTCTTCCCTGCCATGATATTAACATCCCTTCTGGCAAGAGCCATCTAAATATTATGTTTCTCCTATATAATTGACTTGTCAGAAATCTATAGTTTTTCCTCCTTTCCCTCACTCTTCTTGGGACCTGTTTTAGAATATTCACCTCTTTTCCTCTATACATAATTTGTTCCTCCCGGGCTATATTATACAAGATATCTCTCACCCTTTTTCTGGCGAACCGTACGTGGACCTCCCTAGGGAGCCTGTTTCTTCTCACGTAATTTGTTTGTACTCTATATACCTCATCAATCTCTCTGATTATTTCCTGCTTATCTTGTTGGAGGGCCTCCGCGATCAACTCAGCCATCTTGTGCCCCAGGTCCTCTTCTTTGTCTTCTAAGATATTTTGAAAGCGGAGATAAAATGAGGCCTTATCCATCTCGAGTTGTATCAAGGAGTCTTCCGTTTCCTTATTCTGCACCAAAAAAGTTTGGTCTACTATATTCAATTTCTTCTCGTTTTTCTCAATCCTTTGTTCCACTTTTTGGATTCTGTTTTCATTGTTGGCAATAGAGACTTGAATCTCATTCATTTTTGAGTCTAGTGCGTGAATATCCATCTTTAATTCGGAATGACTGTTCAGTAATTTCTCTTGCATCGCTAACATGGTTTCTTGGACTGATAACAGGGAGGGTTGTACCGTTTGCAGTGTTGGGGTTACTGGGGGTTTATCTATTTTCTGCAGACCTTCTAATGACTTCTGAGTAGCTGGGGATGACATTGCTAGCGTAAGGTTGGATGGCACTTTTTTACCAGTTTTTGCAATTGTTGAGGTCAAACTTGCCATTTCTTTCAAAGTCAACTTTTTGTCTCTTATTATTTTCTCTATATTTCTCCAGATAATCATCCAGTGGCACTTGCCACTATTTGTTCAGGGACTTTTCCTTAAATCCTATCGTTAACCTCCTTTATTTATTCCCAATGATCTCTTAATAAAATATAGTTAATATATTGGTTACACAATTAATATGATGGAACTATGTCCCTTAATAGTTTTGACACTTCCAACAAACAATCTCTTTTCTCTAATCTTGTATTATCAACTTATACCTTTAAATATTGAAGATTTACTTAATCCAAAACTAAATCTATTAGTTACTTAAATAAATATAATAATTTCAATATAATTAAATGCCTACTGTAAGAGTTCACAGAAGAATATATTTAAATGTTATACTGAATTAACTTTCTTAATTAGTTCCTAACAGGATAATCACATGCAAGCACAAACAATTAATATATTAAGTGTAAAAAATCAGTATCTATTTAAAAATATCGATACTATATATTATGTATATATACTATAAATTAATATAAATAGGAGCACCAAAATATCTCGTTCATTAAGAATGTTAAGCATGAACCAAATAGCAGTGTGCTAGTACATACGATAACTTTTTTCAATCTGGACCAAGAGATTTGCTGCTATTTTTTTTTTCCTTTTCACGAAGACTACTTGTCAAAGCCTGAGCTCTATGGTATTTCTTAGTACTGGACTGTCAATGAGTCAGCTGTTTCAATTGTTCTTCAAGCAAGTCTCTACAATGGCTGCGCTTCCGGTCTCTGAGTTGGTCAAACACAATTCACAATCCACCTATCTTCAGCCTCCGATCGATCTGGTGCTCTAATCCACAAAAGGAAAAAAGTATTTCCTAAGTTCCTAGTTCTTCTCACCGATCTTCTCTTTGCACATGTGTTTTCGCCACATCGACTCTTTATGGTTCCTTGCCGGCTTGTCGGGCACTTTATCTTTCCGATCAGCTCTCTACTTGCAATCGCCGCTCTTTTCCTCTCCGAGCTCTTCTCTCCCGACTCCACCGGCTCCTTCTTCTGATGCCAATTTCACCAAGACAGGGAAGTCATGTTGATCTGTCTCACACTGCAGCCTCCGATCTCCGTTGCTTCCTATTTGGTTGTTGGTTGCTGCAGCTTCAGGTCGGCCATTAACTGGCTGACACGCGCATGCTGAGTCGACAGAGCTGCCCGGTCTTGCGATCAGCGTTGCGATCAGCTTTCACGCTCACCCGGCTCGCTCTCTTGTCCGCGGGGCTCTTCGGGCTCCGCGCCCCCGAAGGGATCCCCAAAACACAGTGATTAAAAGGGTTGAGGAGCAGCAGTCACTCACTCAACGCCATATCGCCGCGGATCACCAACCGGAAGTCTCAATTTTCTCCAAACTAGATATGGCTCAAGCTTATCAACAACTGGAAGTTGATGATGCCACTGCGGAGGCGCAGACAATCGTCACCCACCGGGGCGCCTTCCATTGCTGCCGATTGCAGTTCAGAGTCTGTGTAGCCCCTGGCATTTTTCAATCCCTCATGGAAAGACTTCTGCATGACTTGCCGGATGTAACTCCTTATTTCAACGACATACTTGTCTCTGCCAATGACAAATCTGCGCAGTTCTCCACCGTTTCCGTCAAACTGGACTCAAACTCAAGCCTGCCAAGTGCAAATTAGGTGTGCCGCAGGTGGAGTTTCTCGGCTATCTCGTTGATGCCGCCAACCTTCAACCTGCTTCAGCCAAGGTTCAAACTATACATAATGCCCCTACACCGACCAATAAATCTGACCTACAGTCCTTCCTGGGGCTCTTGAACTTTTACAACTCATTCCTGCACCACAAGGTGATGGTTGCCGAACCTCTTCACCATCTCCTTGACAAACAGGCCCCTTGGAAGTGGGGACGTCGAGAAGCTGCTGCTTTTCAGGCGGTCAAAGACCTGCTCACCTCTGACTCCATTTTGGTGCAGTACGACAACACTCTTCCTTTAACGCTGACTTGTGATGCATCTCCGTATAGGGTAGGGGATGTTCTAAGCCATTGGATGCCCAATGGAACCGAAGCCCCTATCGCCTATTTCTCGAGGACCCTGTCTGCCACCAAACAGAACTACGGCCACATAGACAAAGAGGCACTGACCATAGTGGCTGGCGTTAAGCATTTCAATGATTACTTATATGGCCGTTTCTTTCACATCTTTACAGATCACAAGCCACTTTTAGGCATCTTGGCTGGCGATTGCCAGACCCCACCAATCCTATCCCTGAGGATGACCAGATGGCTTGTGTTCCTGAACGCCTACAACTACCACCTGGCTCATCGCCTGGGTAAAGATTTGGGGAACGCTGATGTGCTAAGCAGGTGTTCCTTGCCTGCTCAGGTAGACGACCCTGCCCCGCTTCCATCGATCCTCCAGATAGATGACTAGGTAAGCCCAATGTTGGCTTTACACGTTGCCAGATACACTGTAAGAGATACAACCCTGCGCCAGGTGCTGGGCTGGGTGAGGAGGGGATGGCCCCAGGGGCAAGTGATTGCTGAATTCCAGCCATACAAACTCAGACAGCAGGAACTGTCCAGTCTGAGAGGCTGCCTTTTGTGGGGTTCCAGAGTAATAATCCCTACAGGTCTGAGGCACCAAGTGCTGGACTCCTGGCATATTGGCCATCCGGGCATTGCCTGAATGAAGGCCTTGGCCCGCAGTTACTTATGGTGGCCCAAGTTAGATGGAGCCATCACTGTACGGGTCGCGGAGTGCCAACAGTGCCAGCTTAATAGTACAGCTCTCCCCCCGAGCACCATTGAGGGAGTGGGAGGAGCCAACGGGTCCCTGGTCCTGATTACATGTAGATTTCGCGGGGCCGTTCCAAGAACATACTTTCATGGTAACTGTAGACACTTACTCAAAGTGGGTTGAGGTGACATCAATGGTCTCAACCACAGCTGACACTGTAGTTCAGGCCCTGCGGTGGCTATTTGCAACCCATGGGTTGCCCGATGTGGTGGTAACAGACAATAGCCCTCAGCTAATGTCAGCCGCCTTCCAAACATATTTGGCAAGGCATGGGATTAGGCATGTCACTGTGGCTCCTTACCATCCAGCCAGTAATGGCCTGGCTAAACGCGCCGTGAGATCCGTCAAGGAAGTCCTCACCAAACTAGGGCCAGGGGACTGGCAAAATAAACTAGCCACCTATTTGCTAGCCCAACATGCAACCCCATGTCCAACGACCAACAGAAGCCCAGCCGAACTATTGATGGGATGTCGGCTGCGGATAGACCTGGACCGTCTGCATCCTGACTACTGCCCCGAGAAGGCCCCTGACTCCAGTGGCGGCACCTGCGTCTTCACCGAAGGAGACAGGGTGTATGCACAAAATTATGGGGGGGATCCTTGTTGGCTGCCAGGCAAAGTAATTGCAGTAACAGGGCCTCACTCTTACAAGGTCCTGCTGGAGGATGGCCGTAGGCATGTGGACCAACCCGGTGCCGTCACTTGCCTCCATTAGACACAGGCACTAGCCAGGCCCAACTCGGCCCTGTCAGATCTGAGGCTACTGAACAACCGTCAACCTCTACCCCTCAAACCAGGACGCAGCAGGCAGCGGTCTTACCAGTCATTCCTGGGCCCACACCATCAGTTGATCCTCTTGTTGAAGTAACAGAACAGTTGCAAGGAGTTCCGGAGGTGCTGAAGATAAGTCTGCCTAACCCGACTGAAAGTATTGGCCTGCGCCGTTCTGGGAGGAGCCGGAGACACCCAGCTTACCTCGCCAACTACGCATGCACCATCCAAGGAGAGAGGGATGTTGCATCCAGAGGCCACAAACATGACAAGCAGCTGATTGGTCCAATCGATGGCTACCAGCCGGCGGGAAATGGGCACATCCTGATTGGCCCAGCCGCTGATAGCTCTGCATATTTAAGAGATGTCAGTGCCTCAGAAGCTGCCCCACTCTCCAAGGTCCTTAGCACCGAGCGGGTCTGATGTTGCTTGTATGTACACTGAGTGCTTATGCACCAGAGACAAATTCCTTATATGTGTCCAGTCACACTTGACCAATAAAGAATTCTGTTCTGTTCTGTTCTGTTCTTTGTGTAGCTTAAGCAGTGGTGGGATTCAGCCAGTTCACACCACTTCAGGAGAACTGGTTGTTAACTTTCTGAGCAATTTGGTGAACTGGTTGTTGGAAGAAATGATTAGGGCAGAGAACCAGTTGTTAAATTATTTGAATCCCACCACTGAGCTTAAGGGAAGGTGAAGTAATGCAGGGAGATTGTCCTGCTACTTGAAAGTTAAATTAACAGTGAAAATGATGTTTCTACAATAGGAAGTATGACATAGAGGTTATCTTGTTTTCTAGAACACAATCTAGGACCATGATGGTGAACCTATGGCATGTGTGCCACAGGTGGCATGCATAGCCATATCGGTGGGTACGCAATCTCAGTGGACCGGTCCCACTGGAAGTTGGCAAACAGTCCGTTTCTGGCCTCTGGAGGACCTCCGGGGTGGGTGGGTGGGGAAGGCTGTTTTCACCCTCCCCAGACTCCTAGAAAGGTTCTGGAGGCTGGGGAGAGCAAAAAACAGGCCTTCCGGTCCCACCGGAAGTTGGCAAACGGGCTGTTTCTGGCCTCCGGAGGGCCTCCAGGTGGGTGGGTGGGGAAGGCTGTTTTCACCCTCCCCAGACTCCTAGAAAGGCTCTGGAAGCTGGGGAGAGCAAAAAACACGCCTTCTGGTCTCATCAGAAGTTGGCAAATGGGCTGTTTTCAGCCTCCAGAGAGCCTCCGGGGGTGGGGAAGGCCATTTTCACCCTCTCCAGACTCCTAGAAAGGCTCCAGAGCCTGAGGAAAGAAAAAATGGGCCTATTGCCATCATATGCCAGGAGCGGGGGAAGCGGGGGGGGTCGTGCACGCATGCACGGGGTGGGGTACATAGAATTATGGGTGTGGGCATGTGCGTGTGTGACACCCCCACCCCGGTCCTGGCATGTGATGGCAAAAAGGTTAGCCATCACTGATCTAGGAGATTGCAATGTGTGGGAAGAAAGAAAGGTCACTGCTTCAACCACACATACAACAATGGTTATGAAAAACATCATAGCCTAATGTTTTTCAAATAGTTAGGAACGTGTATTCTAATTAATCCCAATTAGAATAGTCAAACAGAAAGTGTGCCTTAATTTCTCTGAACAACTTGAGGCTTAGGCTTAGAGTATCAATAATTACAAACAGGTGACATACGTGTTCATTTTGAAGTCATTATTTCCATTTATATTTTAACTTTTTATAAAGTTGTGCTGCCTCTGTCACTCTTGTTGTGGTAAAGATAAGTAGAACACTGAAAACTTGGCCACTATACATTTTCTTTCTTTATTTATCATAAATTGTCACCACTATTGTCTTTCTGTATTTTTGCAGTTTCATTCTTAACAGCAGGTTCTTTTATTAATAAGCCTTCAGTCTCAAGTGGTGGTATTATACTCAAGTTTTATCAATAGAGATTTCTTGATATTATCTGTGAATCTGCTTATTCGATGGAAGAGAGGAAACATATTTATTAACAGCAAGTGTCTTGAAATACTTTTTTTGCATTCACTTTTTTCACCACATGGAAATGTTTGATTGAAAGACTGTTAACTGAAAATAAAAAATAAAAAAATCTTACTTATATCAGAAGTGGGTGATGTTATGGGGGGTTGTTGGGGGGGAAGGGTTCTATAAATATATTGTATTTATTTTGTTCATCTCATAACTGAGAGGAACCACCTTCAGGATTTTTAAGACTGTCATTGATCTTGCATGCACTCCATTTTCCATTGTGAGAGAACAGCTGGTTTTCTAAAGGCAATTTGTCATGTAGCTGAATCTTGAAATATCATTGCTGTTCCTTGATTGGGTTGATAATTCTCCATGTACATCTGAAGTTCCATAGCTGCTTCCTCCTTATCAGAATCTTGCTTTCTCGTGTAAATTTAATGGTTTTTCATTCTTTCTCACCCATGGACTTGTTTAGTTGAACATTTTACTTTTACTCAGTTTCTGTCCTTTTCTCTACATTGGGTTTATGGAATAGACTATAAACTTTTATCTAAATGTTAGTGAATTTATTGTCTTATTTACCAATTAAATATATTTTCACATTTTTATCATTTCCTTTCCCAATCATTAAACCATGCATGTTAATTCAGTGTGGTATATTGATTTGTGTAAAGAAAGAGAGAATTGGACTACTTCCCCTCCCCTTAAAATTTGGAATTTTATCCAGGAGTGCCTACTGTTAGAAGGAATATCTATCTGGTTCCGTTCCAAGCTGGGAGAAAAACACTGGGGACATGGAGGCTGATTGGAAAGATGGTTTATTGATGAAGCAGAACCACATGTGATTCTGGGCAGCTGATAAAATGGAGTTGAGAGTTTTAATACCTTCTTTGGACATTGTATTTAATTTATTGTAATTAGCAATTTTATGATGTTTGTGTGTCTATATTTTTCTTGACTGTACACTGCCTTGAGTCCTACGGGAGAAAGGCGGTATAGAAATATAATTAATTAATTAATTAATAAATAAATAAATAAATAAATAAATAAATAAATAAATAAATAAATTGTATTTGAGCTTCCTGTTCCTGTGCAAGAACATGTCCTTTAATATTCTATCTGGCTGTTGTCAGATTCCTACATAATATAGGGGTTATGTAGGGGTCATAGCTGGCTCTATAGGCAAAAGAGGAAATGCAAATCCTAGGTGTTTATCTGAGCTAATCTGGTCAACCTCTGTCTTATTGTTTGTCTGAGCTCCCAGGTGAAGTTTGGACTGCTCTGGGATGGTGCAATGAAGGGGCTTTCATTCTGAAGGAGTGGTGGGTAATTTCTATTGTGCCTAATGGATCTTGGGTGAGGGCTGCTTCTAATCCTACCATTCTGCCTTTGTTTCAAAATATCTTGTTTTGAATGGGTTACCAAATCTGCATTTCTAAAAGGTGGCCTCCTCAGTTTCTGCTTGGAGCAGGGAAACGGGGAGTCATTTCTGCCTCCCTTAAGATTTTTTTATTTCTCCTTTAGGGGAAATATTTTATCCTGTCTTTGTAATATTTCCCAAAATACTTCATTCTTCTAGGAGTGGGGGTGGGCTTCCTACACTACCATGATGAGTGAGAAATCACCTTGGATAATTGATATAGGAAGACATTAAGTCCAGCACTCTAGTTTTTTCCTCATGCTGGAGAGTACAGTTGTTACCACATACAGATTGTCTAACTTCTTCAAAACTAATCTGTTGCCTTCCAGGTATGCTGAAAAATGCCAGTTTATCATGTAATTTGCTTAGCTTGCTCACAGAGTTCAGCACAAATATAATGTCTGAATGTGCATAAATTTTTGTTAGTTTCCTTTCACAAGTGTAATAAGATTTGTATGTTGTTCAAATCACAGATGAAGCCACATGTTACTTAATTCAAATTAAAAGAAATCATGTTGAAACTGAACTAATTTAAAAGAGTACATAGCAAAAGATAGCCAGGAGTCTTCAAGACTGATTACCCTCTCTATACTACACTACCTTGTTTGAGCTTTTGGAATTGGCTACAACTGCAGCCATGTATTCTATCAATATATTCCTATCTGCCTGCTCATTTTGCTACCTTTATGTTGACTACTGATAGGTAGCTTCCAGCTCTCTATCTAAAGGCCTTGGCTATCAGAAAGCACACTTCTATCTGAAGAGTTATTCAATCTAAATTCAGATGAATGCCAATTAAAGATAAGAGTACCAATGACTTCAAGTGGCTTATCACTAGACAGCTTACTGGCAATTAGATGGAATGACTCAAACAAGTGGGATGATGTAGAAGAAGCACCCCTTTAAAATTAACATTAAAATTATGTAGGCCTTTATCACTTTGAATAGTTCTGGAAGAAGTAGGCAAAAATCTCCAATATTTAATATTAAGTATTAAAACTGCACCATAAATATTTCAGTAGTGGTTAGTGATTGGGGAAAAAGAATGGAAGGGAAGGAGAGAAAAGTAACATCAAAATTCCTGTTCATAATGTTTTTATGTATGTTTTTCATTTTTTCATTTGTATTCATTTTTCATTTTATTTTTAAATTTATTATTGCATAAAATTATGCAATATAATTAAAAAATATTTTTTGTGAACCATAAATTATTTTCTTGCTGAATTCTCCCCCCCCCCCATGCTATTAAACAAACTGTCCATTTTTATATAAAAAGGGGATTTTAAAAGAAGGCTGTTACTATATCTATAAATCCAGTGATGTGAAATTTCAGTGCAAATTGAGGTGGGAAGATTTCACTAACTGCTTTTGCTTTCAATAGCACACTGCTAAATATCAAACATGTGGTTTTTCTTTTCTTAAAAATATGGTTCAATAGAATTTAATATCTTTTCTAGTAATTGCAAGTTTTCGAGGAACAATCCCTCATGGTTTATCATTGGAGATTGGAGACACTGTTCAAATACTAGAAAAATGTGATGGTAAGTGTTGAAAAGGCAAGAAACTGTCACTTGTCAAGAGACTTAAAAATCAACTCACCTAATTATGCTAAAGCAAATATAAATGTTTGCTAAAGTTGAAAACCTATTTAATAAGACTAATAGCCAAATTTAATTTTGTATGAACAAAAGTTTATTGAAATAATAGATGTATTAATAACAGTAAAATTTATCCAGTCTGAAATGTCTCAAAATAATCTATCCAGTTTGTTGCTGTAAAAAGATAACTCTAATTGCAAGGAAATAATTATTCTGAATATAGTAACATTTTTTTTTCTAGCAATAACTATAGAATAAAATCTGATTGGAGTATACATTACTTCTTTATAATGAACTGTTAAACTCTTTCCTCAAAAAAATTAGTTTATGTATTTTGAATTAAATTCATAAGATTGTGTTAGATTGTGTGTTTCTGTATGAAGGTACATATATTTATATGATGTAATGAGATATAGCAGGGGTGTCAAACCCAAGGCCCGTGAGCTGGATTCGGCCTGCAGGGTGCTTAGATCTGGCTTGCGCGCCTGACCTGGGGACAGCGAAGGACAGGTCCACTGTGCCTCTGCCAGCGAAAATGGAGCTCAACAAGGTTGCGCGAAGCCCTCCCAGGCTCCATTTGCCACTTCCATTTTCGCTGGCAGAGGGCTGCAGGAGGCCGTTGTGGCTGAAAACGGAGCCTTGATGAGTGACATTGAACTGGCCACGCCCTCCCTGGACATGCCTCCTTGGTCCCCTGTGGTCAAATACAACCCTGATGCAACTCTCAATGAAATTGAGTTTGACACCACTGAGATATAGGGTAGAAAATAGAGCACTGTAGAAATACTGCAATACTCTGGAGTTCTTTTGTAAGATTTTGCTAAGTCTTTGTCACATGCATGCAAAGACAGCTAGGAGCAGCTTCTGAAGGAGATATGCAAGTGTGTAATCATGTGTAAATGATTACCCCAAGATTAATTAGAACAGTTTTTAAATCTGGATTTCCTTAGTCCTAGCCACTAAATTTGAGCAAATTTTCTTTCTATAACTGTTAAACATGGAATTAAAGAGATTAAAAGGGTTTAAAAGAGTTTTCAAACTATTAAAGCAACTGTGTCACTTCTTAAACCTGCATTGATCTTTACATAGAAATGCTATTGAATGGTATGAATCTGATCTGCTTATAACTGATGATACAATAGTAGTATTCTATAAATATCCTTGTATATTTTTGTTATTTGGGGAAGATACATACAGGTAAATTTTCATATTAAATATATATGGAAGTTGAACTATAAATTCTTACAGTTGTATTTCTGTTGTACTTTTCTTTTGATAAACTGATTTTTAGTTGGAAACTGTCCAGAGATATTTGGAAGTCAGGCACTCTATAAATAAAGTAAAATGAAATATAAAATATTTCTTTTCAGGCTGGTACAGAGGATTTGCCTTAAAAAACCCAAATCTCAAGGTAAATTAATTTTTGCTTCTAAATTAAAATGTGTGTGAAAACTTGAGGTATTCATATAAAAGTAAAAGTACATAGTTTATTTGAGCAGTCATGCAAAATGTGTGCCAAGTGGGAATAATTTTTAATTCTGGGTTAATTATTTGATAAGAGCTAAAGGGAAACTATAATTTGCTATGGGATTATGCTAAAATGCACTAAGAAAAAGATAACTCTGCATGTGTCTCCCAATGCCATTGTTGCAATACTTAGAAACCCCACACCCCAGGATCCTGTTGATTTTAGCCATGAATGCTTAATTCTATAGTGCAATTTTTAATGTTGTCTGTGCTTTACAAAATAAAGCTCAAATAAGGTTAAGTCATTAAGTCTTAAAGTACATATTTTGAATAATCTGCCTTCCCCACTCAAAATAGAAAATGTCATCCTTTTTATTATTGGTAAGGTCACTACACCTCCATCATTCCCTTGTTTGGAATTCTGATTTTATAAAGTTGGGGCTCCAGTTGGGGCTCTCAACTAGTGAACCCAAAATAAGGAAAAACTCTTGGGAGCTTTGAATTCCCAAAAATAAATCTTTATTGGATACACCATTTTGGAACTGAATAATCAAAACCAGCTCTGGTTTTCCCCTGCAAATGCTTGCTTAGTTAAACAATAACTTCCCTTTCCTCCCACCCCTGGATGATCATATTATCCAATTATGAGACATCATTTTGTTATAGGAACAGTCCATCTCTTTCTCAAACACCTGCAGTGGTGACCTTGATGATTGCCAGGCTCTCACAGTCCAAGACCCATCTTTCTTTTCTTTGAAGAGCACTGGAGCTGCCATCCTAGATTTTGCTGGGTGGGTAAAGCCCCTAGCTAAATTTTATCCATGAAGCTTCTAAGTTCCTCCATCTCTGTTGAGGACATTGAGTACATCTTTGCTTTGGGTAATTTTGCCCCAGGCAGTATTTCAATGGCACATTCAGTGGGGTGATGGGGAGGGAATACATATGATACCCGTTTGTGAAATACTTCAGCCCCTTTTGGCCACTCTAAGCTAGTGCATTCACAGGTTCTATCTGTTGTGGTCCGCCAGCAGCCTGCGGAGCTGGCAGCAGAGTTGGACAGTGAGGAGGTTGAGGAGGACCATGGGCCAGTCCTGGAGTCTGGGGAAGGCTCGGATGAGGGCTCTATGTCGGAGGCAGAGAAAGGGCCATCTGGGAGGTACGTGCTGCCTCCAGAGTCGGACCTCAGTGAGGCAGAGGAACAGGGGGAGCCTGTTCCCAGTGCGCACATGTGCAGAACTGCCAGAAGGCAAGAACAGCTAAAACAAAAGGGACGACTCAGGAGTAGGGCTGGGAGATGATTGGCTGCTCCCATAAGACTTAAAAGAGGAGCAAAGGCATGTGGGCCTTTGCAGGAAGCAATGTTTGTTCATTTGGTTCAGTTTAAAGCCTGAAGCTCTGTTTGATTCTGGACTCTGTGTGGCTTTGTCAATTAGGTCTTTGGCAGCGTGTCAAGGGAGATAAAGGTGGGTGATTATCCCGAAGGACTTCTCCCAAAGGACTCTTTATAACTAATTTGGACTCATCTGTGAATGAACAGAATTCACAGATGTTGCAAATAAAAGAGGTTTTTGGGACTACTCATTGTTTTAATGACTCAGGAAGCCTAGGTCAGAACACTATCTTTCCCATTCCCATGTCATCTGTTGTTCTTCTAGTTGACTGCTGGATTCCCTTTCTTTAGCCTTGCCAACCCCAATATCATAGTCTCTGCCATTTAGGGGGCTATTATAAATTGAATAGTGTCCTCATGGCTCCCTGCCTTCAGGGTTACTGGCTTGGTTAGGCATGTGGCAGGCAACCCTCCAGTGAGGGAGCCATCAACTTGTTCAAACTTCATAGGCTGCTTCAATTTTTTAAGTCTCAGTCTCATCTTTTCCACAGTCCATTGGCTAACCAAGAAGCGGGTGTAATCCAAGTCGACCAGGGCAGTGAAGACCCCTCTTGCTCCTGAGTGAGGCACTAACATCACCTGGGTGGTCAAAGGGGTGATGGTTCCACTTACCATCAGGTCGTCGTTCCCCTCGCTGTCACTCTCGTAGAAGACCAGGTTAGGCTTGCTGGGGTTCAGAGTTCCCTCCCCTTTGCTGGAGGGGGAAGAGACCTCCATGACCTGTTGCACCACCTGTGTCTTCTCCTTCATCTTCCTCGGCACCTTCTTGGCCTTCAGTTTACTCTGAACCCTCGGCACTGACATGGACTGGGCCATTGGCAGCCCAATGGCCCTCTTCCCCACATCGGAAGCAAGCTCCAGGAGGGCATCACAGACTCTCCTTTGGAGTTGAGGGTGGGACTATCAGCCCCTTGCACACTGACAGTCATCTCTCTTGGATTCGTCAGGGATGACCCTTGTGCTGTGTTTTGCTGGTACTCCAACAGGTCTAGCTTCATTGTGGTCGCCAGCTGGTACCATGCCCGGAGGTCCGGAATTCCCCGGGGCAGGTAGTTTTGGTACAGTTCCTTGTTTAATCTGTCTCAGAAGTGGTAGACCAGGAAGCATTCTGGCTACCCCCCTCAGCTTCCCAGCCAGGCTGCGGAACTCCTGAATGTATTTGGCTACAAGCCTACTCCCTTGCCTTATGGCACAGATCCTAGATTCCACTCACTAGGCTTGTGCAGGGTCTCCAAATCTAGCCTAAAGCTCATCCAGGAAGGCATCCACATCCCACAACTCCAGGGCACCTTCGTCATGGAGGAACATCACCCAGTCTGCCTTCTCTGCTTCTAGTTTCAAAGTAATTGCGTTCACAGAGGGAACTTCGTCTGGGACATTGCTCCATATCTCTGCAAGTAGTTTCAGATCTGGTTCAGGAAATAGGCTAGCTTCTCTGGCCACCCAATAAACAGGACCTTCAGAGATGAGGGTTCTCAGTCTTCCTGAACTCAATTAGCCTCACTTGAGCCTGAGCTCCTGCTGCTGCAGGATCCTCCTGGGCTTGTCCCGCAGCCAAGGGAGGGATGATAACCCTCCTGGGGGGACCTCAGCTCCTTGTCCCATGCTTCCCAGCCTCGTCAGTTGGGGTGGAGATGGGGATGCGGTTGTTGACGCTTGACCAGTCCCAAGTCCTGCTCCCAGGACCGACTATTTTGTCAGAATAGTCATGACTGGGAAGACATGATAACAAGGTCAACCAATGAATAGGCATAGCAACTAAGTCAGCCAATTGGGAGCTGAGACAGACTGGAACCAGGGCATGTCTTAGTCTGCAGCTTCTGATTCTGTGCAGAGTATTGAAACTCAAACCAAGCAGTCTGCATACTGTCTGATCTGAGCTGAAATGAAACTCTGAATCTGCTGTTGGTATTGTAAATTTACTTCATGTATTATTGTGAATATAAAGAAGTTAATGAATCCTGCTGCATCAGTTTATCTGTGTTTGTTTCTGGATTTGTTTTTTGCAACAAACTGACATAATTCATCAATGTTGCTGCTCCACATCTCCATTCCAACAGATCTTTCTGCTGCTCCACTGAAAAGCTATGGCATGCTTCACTGGTTCTTCCCAGTCTGCAGCTCTCCTGGCCTTCCCTTTGCTCCCTCAAGTCATGGCCATTCCAGGCAGGATCAAGGGGAATTCTGCTTTGGCTGCCTTCCCCATTCTGCTTGGCCATCATGTCTTCGGTTCAAGGCAAGTGGATCCTGCCACGGTTTCTTCATCACGCACCAGTGGCTGCTCAGCCTTCTCTGCCCTCACCTTGGATCGGGTCACCATCATCTGTGTCCTGGAGTCAGTATGGGCTGCTGCTGGTGCCTCCCATGGAAGGACCAATTGAAGCTTCACTGCAGCATCAACTTTCCACTCTGTCCTGGACATCGTTAGATCGCAGCTCTCTCGGAGGCATCCAAGTAGGCTGTGTTAAGTTAAAGAGAGCTGGTTTAATGTCAATTGTCTGTCAACTGCCCAATTAGCAAACCCAAAACAAGGAACAGTCTCAGGAGAATTGAATTCCCAAAAGTAAAATTTTATTGGATACACCATGTTGGTACTGAAGAAACAAAACCAACTCTGGTTTCCTGTGCAAATGCTTGCCCTGTTAAACAATACTTTCTCCTTCTCCCCACCCCTGGTTGATCACATTATCCAATTATGAGATGGTCTTTTGTTATGAGCACGGTCCGTCTTTTTCTCAAGCACCTGCTGCGGGGACCTTGCTGCTCTCCATGCTCTCACAATCTCTGCATACATTCTCCACATTCCATTTTGAATTCCCAAAAGTAAAACTCTATTGGATACACCATTTTGGTACTGAAGAATCAAAACCAACTCTGGTTTTCCCGCGCAAATGCTTGCTTAGTTATAAATAACTTCTCTTTCTCCCCACCCCGAGTGATCACATTGTCGAATTATGAGATCTCCTTTTGTGATGGGAACAGTCCATTTCTTTCTCAAGTACCTGCAGTGGTGACCTTGATGGTTGCCAGGCTCTCACGGTCCATGCACACATTCTCAACATTCTATTTCCCCCTTCCCTCCCCCGCCCAGTTCATTGTCAATTTGAAAAGCATTAAGGTTTGAAAGAAGCAAAGTAGTTCAATCTTGACACTCATCTGTTATCTTGCCTTAAATTAAAGGGGTTGGTGATATACCCTAAAATGGATGTCATAGCACTCAAGGTATCACTAAAAGTGATCACTAACTTCCCAGAGGCTGCCGGGAGGAGCTGCTGGCTGTAAGTGGGGAGACTGGGAGGGAATACAGAGGACAAAGATAGAGTGAGCCTGCCTCCATTTCATTTTAACTTCCCGGAGGCTGCTGGGAGGAGCTGCTAGCTGAAAGTGGGGAGACTGAGAGGGAGTAAAGAATCATATAACTAAAAACCAAAAATAGCAATATAACATTCAGGGTTAGTGCACTTGAAATTTTGATTTTATTTTATTTCAAAATGACCGGCTTAGTTCAGTGCAATACTTGTTTTGCAGCTGTCTTTCGCAGTAATCTTTTCAAATTTGGGTACTGTCCTCTTTGAAAACAAATTACTAGTCTACATGGACAGATTACCTATCTAGAATCTCTAATCTGTGCTCTCCAAGAAGAAATTAGGTGCCCAATTCAGCCATTTCACTCTATTGAGCTGCTGCACTATCAGCCCCCTCTACCACAAAGATATAGGAGGAGAAGGGCAGTATGGACAACATGGGATCTGGCAGGGTGAGTATTGTGAATCAAAAACACAAAACTTCTGCTGTGTCCCAGCATAACAGATACAGTGCCCTAGCTGGCCTTAATAGGGACACTAAAGTGACAGGTCAAGGTAGTTGTGATAATGATAACTCAAATAAGCAGGGGATTGTGGTCCAAGATGAAGAACTTATTTTGGAAAGGGGAAAGTGTGAATCAGGTATTACACATCAGTCACACAAGAAGAGCAAGCTATCCAAAAAGAGACACTACCTTCTGATTGGTGATTCAATTGTAAGGGATGTAAATGTAGGAAAGGATATGGAGGTTTGAAAGAGGTCTGGTGTCTGCCAGGTGCTACTGCCAGCAGAGACAAGAGGCATATTCTTAAAATAGTCAAGAATGCCAGTAAGGAATATGATGTTGATGGTATTATACATCTTGGCACAAATGATCTGTCCCAAAAAGATGTACTTTCTGTGCAGAATGATCTCCAGAGCTTGGGGTATGAATTTAGTAGTATAGGTTGTAGGCTTAGCTTTTCAGAGGTTTTACCAGTATACAGGTGAAACTCGAAAAATTAGAATATCGTGCAAAAGTTCATTTATTTCAGTAATGCAACTTAAAAGGTGAAACTAATATATGAGATAGACTCATTACATGCAAAGCGAGATAGTTCAAGCCTTGATTTGTCATAATTTTGATGATTATGGCTTACAGCTCATGAAAACCCCAAATTCACCATCTCAGAAAATTAGAATATTGTGAAAAGGTTCAATACTCTAGGCTCTAAGTGTCCCACTCTAATCAGCTAATTAAGCCATAACACCTGCAAAGGGTTCCTGAGCCTTTAAATGGTCTCTCAGTCTGGTTCAGTAGGAATCACAATCATGGGAAAGACTGCTGACCTGACAGATGTGCAGAAAACCATCATTGACACCCTCCATAAGGAGGGAAAGCTCAAAAGGTAATTGGAAAAGAAGTTGTATGTTCCCAAAGTGCTGTATCAAAGCACATTAATAGAAAGTTATGTGGAAGGGAAAAGTGTGTAAGAAAAAGGTGCACAACAGCAGGAATGACTGCAGCCTGGAGTCAGGAAAAGGCTGGATTGTCAGGAAAAGGCCATTAAAAAGTGTTGGGGACTTTCACAAGGAGTGGACTGAGGCTGGAGTTGGTGCATCAAGAGCCACCACACAGAGACGGATCCTGGACATGGGCTTCAAATGTCTTATTCCTCTTGTCAAGCCGCTCCTGAACAACAAACAACGTCAGAAGTGTCTTACCTGGGCTAAAGACAAAAAGAACTGGTCTGTTGCTCAGTGGTCCAAAGTCCTCTTTTCTGATGAGAGCAACTTTTGCATCTCATTTGGAAACCAAGGACCCAGAGTCTGGAGGAAGAATGGAGAGGCACACACTGCAAGATGCTTGAAGTCCAGTGTGAAGTTTCCACAGTCTGTGTTGATTTGGGGAGCCATGTCATCTGCTGGTGTTGATCCACTGTGCTTCATTAAGTCCAGGGTCAATGCAGCCATCTACCAGGAGATTTTGGAGCACTTCATGCTTCCTTCACAGACAAGCTTTATGGGGATGCTGACTTCATTTTCCAGCAGGACTTGGCACCTGCCCACACTGCCAAAAGTACCAAAACCTGGTTCAATGACCATGGGATTACTGTGCTTGATTGGCCAGCAAACTCGCCTGACCTGAACCCCATAGAGAATCTATGGGGCATTGCCAAGAGAAAGATCAGAGACATGAGAACTGAACAATGCAGAAGAGCTGAAGGCCTCTATTGAAGCATCCTGGTCTTCCATAACACCTCAGCAGTGCCACAGGCTGATAGCATCCATGCCACACCGTATTGAGGCAGTAATTGATGCAAAAGGGGCCCAAACCAAGTACTGAGTACATATGCACGCTTATACTTTTCAGAGGTCCAATATTGTTCTATGTACAATCCTTGTTTTATTGATTTCATGTAATATTCTAATTTTCTGAGATTGTGAATTTGGGGTTTTCATGAGCTGTAAGCCCTAATCATCAAAATTATGACAAATCAAGGCTTGAACTATCTCGCTTTGCATGTAATGAGTCTATCTCATATATTAGTTTCACCTTTTAAGTTGCATTACTGAAATAAATGAACTTTTGCACGATATTCTAATTTTTCGAGTTTCACCTGTATAAGGAACAAAAAGGGAAAGGCCAGCATGTAGCGGAGTTTAATGTGTGGCTAAAGGAGTGGTATAAAAGGGAAGGCTTTGGTTTTATTAGTCATGATGTCTGCAGCTGGTCCAATGAAAAACTGTACAAAAGAGATGGTTTGCATCCATCAAAGAAAGGGACTGAATTACTTGGCATTAAATTCACAGATTTTCTGGATAAACATTTAAACTGAACAGCGGGGACAGAGAATTAATTGATATAGAACAGTTCTGTCTCCAACAATCTAAAATTAATAGAGTGATCAGTGCATGTAACATAGATGTTTGTGCAGGTAAGATTATCAACCTTGCTGTCAAGCAAAACCAAGAGCCTCGGGGGTGGTGGTGGTGGGGAAGGCCTGTTTTTCTCTTACCTGGCTCCAGAGCCTTTCTAGGAATCTGGGGAAGGTGAAAATGGCCCTCCCCCCTCTCAGAGGCTCTCCAGAGGGCAGAAACGGCCTGTTTGCCAACTTCCAGTGGGACCAGAAGGCCTGTTTTTTGCTGTCCCCAGCCTCCAGAGCCTCTCTAGGAGTCTGGGGAGGGCAAAAACAGCCTTCCCCACACCCTGTCCCCCGGAGGTCCTCCGGAGGCCGAAAATGCCCCATTTGCCAACTTCTGGTCCCATCTATGATGACGTCCGTGTCAGTGGGGGGAGCCTCTCACCGGTTTTAATAGCGGTTCTAACCACTGTAACAATTGCCATAGGTCTATACTATAGGCCACCCAACCAAAGAGAGGAAATAGATGAACTTTTTGCTAGTCAGCTAACTAAGATATGTAGGAAGCACATCACAATAATAATGGGGGATTTTAACTACACAGTTATCAACTGGGAGACAAATTCTGCACCAAGTGGAAGATCCAACAGGTTGCTAACAAACCTAGCAAACAACTTTGTTTCCCAAAAAGTAGAGAAGGGAACAAGGGGATCAGCCATATTGGACTTAATTCTCACTAACAGAGATGAAATGATAAAAGGTGTTGAAGCTACAGGAACCTTGGGGCAAGTGATCATGCAATATTGGAATTCAACGTTATGCAAGCACAAGTAGTAGAACAAAGTGTCAAACTAGAGTCTTTGACTTTAAGAGAACTAATTTTAATAAACTTAGAGAGAGCTTGGGAAGGATTCCATGGATGAGAATCCTCAAGGGCAGGGGTCAGCAACCTGTGGCTCTGGAACCGCATGTAGCTCTTTCACCCCTCTACTGCGGCTCCCTGTCACTCAAAATATGCGTCACAACCGCCAATGTGCGACACCTGCCTGGCACACGATTTATTGAGCTCTTCAACCCCCGGTAGGCCAACTATAGATAAATCCAAGAAAAGAAAAGTTTCAGAAGAAAACAGAACATTTAATTCCAACTACATTTGCTAGTTTTGTGGCCGCTCAAGAAATAGTCAGGCACGGGAAGGGTTTTGTGACTCCCGGTGTTTTCTTTTCTGTGGGAAATGGGTCCAAATGGCTCTTTGTGTGTTTAAGATTGCAGACCCTTGCTCAAGGGGAAAACAACTCAAGAAGCTTGGGAAATTTTGAAAAGTGAGATTATAAAAACCCAATCTAGCACAATATCAATGAAGAAGAAAAATAACAGCTCTCAAAAGTAACCAGCATGGCTGCATAAAGAACTCTCTGACAAAAAGGACAAGTATAAAAAGTGGAAAGAGGGGCAAATAACTAAGGCAGAATAACAGCAAATAGCCCGAGCCTATAAAGATAAAGTGAGGAAAGCTAAGGCTCACAATCAACAAAGGCTTGCGACGAATGTAAAAAATAACAGAAAAAAGCTTCTTCCAACATGTTAAAAACAAGAAAAAAGTCAAGGAAACAATTGGTCCATTGTTAGGAGAAAGAAGGTGACAAGCAACAGGGAGAAAGCAGAACTACTTAACTTGTTTTTTGCATCTGTCTTTACACCGAGGGAAAAAACAGTCCAACCTTGTCAGAGTTTGTTGTAGAAATTAAATCCAGAAAGTACACACAGGCAGACTGATGCAGCAGGATTCATTAATTTCTTTATATACATAATAATACATGAATTCTTCTTCAACGTGGTAGCAGTTACAAGCAAAACACAAGGCAGGAGAGAACAGTTAGTTTCATTTCAGCAGGCTAGTTCAGGCTTGTTTCATTTCAGAACTGAGCACAGAGCTTAATACAAAGAGAGCCTCCTCTATACAGATCAGTTAAGCTTCTGCACAGACTCAGTTGCCTAAACCATGCGTAGACTTCTAGCTTAAGTTTCTATTTATAAACAGCCTTCATTTGCTTAGTCTGTTACCATGCCAATTCATTGGCTGACCTTATTACCATGTCTCCATTCAGTCCCCATTGGCTGATCTATTCCAGTCCATGAATATTCATACTCTGACAAACCTATCAAAAACAGCAACACAAAAAACAGATTAGGAACCCAAGTTAAAATAGGGAAGAAAATGGTAAGTGAATACCTGTCTACCTAGACAAGTTCAAATCACTAGGACCAGATGGATTACACTCAAAGGTTCTGAAGGAATGGGCAGATGAGATCTCAGAACCACTGTACAATATCTTTCAAAGATCCTGGAGCACCGGGGAACTGCCAGAGGACTGGAAAAAAACTAATGCAGTTCCCATCTTCAAAAAAGGAAAAAAAATTAGATCCAGGAAACTATAGACCAGGGCCGGATTTTCCTATAGGCTAACTAGGCTTCAGCCTAGGGCCTCAAGATCAAGAGGGGACTACACAGTGGTGGGATTCTGGGGGTTCTAGGGGGTTCAGCCGAACCCTTTGTTAAATTGCTGGCTCGCCCGCCCCTCGCCTCCCATCCGCGCGGCGCCAGCCTACCGTAGCCAGGGGTAGGCAATTGTGGCTCTTTTACAACCTGTGGACTTCAACTTCCAGAATTCCTGAGACAGCTTGGCTGTCTCAGGAATTCTGGGAATTGAAGGCCACAGGTTGTAAAAGAGCCACAATTGCCCACCCCTTCCCTAGCCTGAGTTCCGCTGCCTGGGATCCACGTGGGCTCCGGACGCAAGAGAGCAGGATGGAGAAAGCAGCTTCCACGCCTTCACTCACTCTCACTCTCTGCTCTGTTGGATCGCCGGCCGTTCGCTTACCCCGCCCACTCCCCATCTATTGCTGCCTCCGATGGCTAGAGGAAAAAAAAAACTTCAAATTCTTGCCGCGGGGCTTCAAAGGGCCGCCCTAGAGCCAGTGGTGCAGCCGAACCCTTTGTTAAATTGCTGGCTTGCCCCGCCCCTCCGCACCACTATTTATTGCCAATAAATAGTGGTGGGCGAGGGGCGGGGGAGCTAGCAATTTAACAAAGGGTTCGGTGTTTTTTTTGTAATTTTATTGGCCCACGGAGCTTCAGCATAGGCTAATTGGCCTCCCGGCTCTCAGCTGATTTGTCTCAGCTGTTTTGCTCAGGGCTCTTCTGCTTCCTTGCAAAGAGTGCTGATTTTTTTCCCCCTAGCTACACTGAGAAACAAAACTGAAACTGCTTTGCTGTTGCTGCAAGGTTGGAAAATTAGGCAGGCAGAATTCTTTTCTTTTTCTTCACCAAAAAAGGTAGGTGCAAACAATGGGAAATTTAGGGAAAAAGAGGAGAGTTCAGGATTTTAAAACACAAAAGAAAAAAGCTCTATTTAACTAGGGAATTGTAATAATTGAGATACTATTAATTGTATATTTCTGAAAGCAGAAATGGTTAAGTTGTGGTTTGGAGGAATATATGGGGGAAATTATTTGGTTTATTATTATTGGTAAATATAATTAATTGATTTGTAACAAATTGGATTGCATGGAAATAATTGGAATATTCATGTTCATATTGATTAATATACAAAAAAGGTAGTTATATAACTAATTGATTTATATTAAAATGTTGAATTTATATTAAACAACTAATATTACATAATTAACCAATGTGAGGATGGATATAAAAATAGATGACAATGGGAAGGGGTATAATATAGAATAGAAGGGAAAAATTGAATTTGATTAAGATTAGAGATGAGGATGAAGGGTAATATTAGTTTTTTACAAAAATAGATGAGGAATAAATATGGCAAAAAGGAAATATAGAAATTGTAAATTTAATTGAAATGACTAAACACTGTTTAAATTTGTGAACCAGCCAAATACTCTGTTCAAAGAAAATACATTGTATGTTTGTATGTGTGTTTCTAATTATTGTTATTTATTCATATTTGTTCTCTTTTATTCTTTAAAGTTTAACAATTAATTCTTTATCTTAATATCTTTATATTTGTTTGGGGTTGGCTTTCTTCCCTTTCATCTTTTTTATTGTACAGCAATCTTTCTCCTCAAACCTACCACCTCTCTCTTTTCTTTCCTTCTTACTTTCTCTTCCTCCCCCTCTTCTTCTCCTCCCTACTTCCTCTTCCTTTCTCCTTCTCCTCCTCTCTTCCTACCTCTCTTACCCTCACTCCTACTCTAATTTCCCTTCCCTTCCTTCATCCCTCTCTATTGCTGTATCCTTTTATGCATATGGACTACTCAGAGGGCTGAAAAAGTTATTTTTGACTGATCCTCGCACTTTTGACCAGTCCTCGAACTTACGACTGTCCTCACATTTTATGTTTTTGCCCTATCTTGTCACCATGGTGAAGAGAAGCAGTTGTGAAATGAGTGACATGGTTGTTAAGAAAGCTGCACGGGCATAAATGTGAGGATGGTCATAAGTGTGAGGACTGGTCAAAAGTGCGAGGCCCAGTCAGAAATGACTTTTTTCAGCCCTCTGAGTAGTCCCTATGCACATAGCCACGCCCACCCGGTCACATGACGAGCTACCCACGCCTACACAGTCACGTGACCAGCTAGCCACGCCCACCTAGTCACATGATTGCCAAGCCACACCCCCAACTAAGCCACGCCCACAGAACCTGTTGTTAAAAAAATTGAATCCCACCACTGGTGAAAGGGCCTCATAAGTGGAATAGCCTAGGGCCTCTATTCATCTAAATCCGGCCCTGCTATAGACCTATCAACCTAACCTAACCAGGGAAGATTCTGGAAAAGATAATCAAGCAACGAATCAGCAGACACCTAGAAGCAAACAAAGAAATAACCAAAAGCCAACATGCGTTTGTCAAAAAGAGATCATGACAGACTAATCTTATTGCATTCTTTGACAAAGTGACAAAATTAGTGGACCAGAGGAATGCTGTCAATATAATTTACTTGGACTTCAGTAAGGCATTTGAGAAAGTAGACCATAACCTACTACTAGATAAAGTAGAAAAATGTGGGTTAGACAGCATCACCACCAGATGGATTCATAACTGGCTGACCAATCGTACTCAATGTGTAATCCTCAATTTCAGCTTTATGAGCTTAAGTTGCAAATGTGAATTTCTGTTCTGAGGTGCTTAAGAGTTGCTGTTGCTTCAAAGTTAAGCTTCAAATTTTGATTGATCACATTCTCAGACATCATTTGTTCCTTTCCTAAAACAGCAACCAAAATCAAATGTATAAATTGCTTTTAAAATGTTGTTTATCCAGGCACATTTCATATATCATTGACTGTCTGAATATATAAAGATACACAATGTTTCTGTCTAGAAATTATTGACTTTTTAAAAATACATGTTTATATCACTCTTGGTGGTTTATTGCGTTTATTTAATTTCTTTTTCAGGGTATCTTCCCATCCAGCTTTGTTCACTTGAAAAATGTATGTGTTAAGAACAAAGGGTAAGTGGAAATTCGAAAACCCTGAATTTTAGCAAAAGACAAGGAAAAGACTTTGGTATCTTATAGCATTCCTAATGTAGTGGCAATATATTTAATGTGACAAATAATTAAGCATATGGAAATATCTGTATTTAATTAAATTACTTCATTATACTTTATTTAATTTAACTCTTTTTAAGCTGACCCAATTACTTTTTTGTGTATGCTGGTCAAGAATGGGACCTTCAGGCTCCTACCCTTGGCCGTGCCTCCTTCACCTCCAGCCTCCCATCTCAGCCCATTTACAGCCAGCTTTCCTCCTCTGCTAGGCCTCCCCCAGCCATTTGCCCTGGCCAATGGGCCTCTGGCCCTCTGGCCCATGCTCTTTGGCCCAGCCCATTCACCGAGACACCCTTTGGCCACACGGCCTGCCTGAATGTCTTCTCCCTCACTGCCCCTCTTGCAGCTTTTTGTGGTGATTTATTTTTCTTTTTTTCAGTCTTTCTTATTTTCTTTTGGAATAAACTCTACATGTCAAGATCCAGCTGCTGCCAAGGTCCCCTGTACCTGATCCTGCCTGCCTGACCCCGAGCGGGCAGTTGGTGCCAGGCAGGTGGCAGGGAAATGGGGAAAAATGCACCGAACTGCTGTCTCAGCAACGGCAAATGTCAGACTCAATTGCAGTCATAAAGTTGAGCAGGAGACCCTTGAAAAGTCATGGAATAACAAAGTTGGAAGGGACATTGGAGGTCATCTAGTCCAACCCCCTGCTCGAGCAGGGTTATATTTATGACGTTCGCCATAAAGACAGGTAAAGAAATTTCAGCTTGTCCTCAACTTACGACTGCAGTGGAACCCCAAATTTATGTTGCTAAAGGGTCTTCCGGGCAGTATTCCTTGATTTACAACCATAATTGAGCCCAACATTTCTGTCTCTAAGCGACACACTTATTAAGTGAGTTTGGCCCCATGTCACGACCTGTCTTGCCGCCATCATTAAGTGAATCCCTGCCAGTGTTAACTTAGTTACATGGTTGTTAAGTGAACCCTGGCTTCCTGCTTGTCGGAAGGTCACAAAAGGGCTCTATGACCTCATAAATATCAGGTGCCAAGCGTTTGATTTTTTTATTCTGTGACTACGGGGATGCTGCGATGGTCATAAGTGTGGAATAGGGTCCTAAGTCCTTTTTTTGGTGCTTAGTGACCAATGGTCACTAAGTAAATAGTTGTAAATTGAGGATTATCATTCAGTTCATTTAGTGACCATTGAAAGGTACAACGAAGAAAATGACTTAAAACTGGTTTTCACACTTATGACTGTCGCTTCATCCCTGTGGTCACGTGATCACAATTCAGACTTTTGGCAACTGACTCATATTTATGACAGTCACAGCATCCCAGAATCATGGGATCCCCTTTTGCGACCTTCTGCCAAGCAAAGTCAAATGGGGAATCTGGATTCGCTTAACAACCCTGCTCTAATTTAACAACTGCATTGATTCTCTTAACAACAGTAGCAAGAAAGCTCATCAAAGGAGGCAAAACTCAAGCAACGTCTCACTTAGCAATGAGTGTAGTGACTCAAGTGTGGTTGTGTCAAGAACTACCTATAAAAGAAATGAAATTGCAGCTTGGAAGAGCCTTTAGCCAGATAAATTTGAGCCTCCATTGTGGTCGTAAGGTGAGGATCAGCTGTACTGAAGTCTAATTTCCTAACCATTGGGCTAAATCCAAGATACAATCTGGGGAATCCGAGATACAATCTGGGGAAGAGGAGATTTTACTTTGAATGGTGATCGTAAGTTGGAGGACTCCCTCTATTCTGTTTGAATGCCGGATCGGCATCCTGTTGGATGGTTGACCATCCTTCCACCTTCTCCGCTCTCTCAAAAACCCAACATCTTAATAACGAAAGGAGATTTTCCACCTGGCGCTGCTGTACATCTCTCTTCCCCACCTCTGAGCATGTACTGAGTTCAGCTGGCCTTGATCAGATGGGATTAATTCTATTTATGCCACATGCTTCGGATGGCCGCTTGGCCAGATCCCAAATCAATCCAATTCAGCCTTTCCCTCCAGCCTTTCCCTCCCTTCTATTTATGACCACAAATTGAGACTGAGCTTTACATTGTGAAATGAACAATTTACAAAGCGAATTTGTCCCATTTTCTGACTTCTCTCGCCATGTTTGTGAAGGAAATCGCTGCAGGTGTTAAATCAGTCACATGGTCATTGTGGTCAGAGATTTGGCTTCCCCAAATCTCCGTTGCTAAGCAAGACAGCTGTTCAGTGAGCTTGGACCCATTTTACGAGTTTTCTTGTTACCGCTGTTAAATGAATCATTGTCAAGTCAGTCAGGCAGTCTTTAAGTGAAGCCGGCTCCCCCAGTGACTTTGCTTGTCAGATGGTCACAAAATCCGTGGTTTTGGGGTGTGGTATCATCAGTACACTGATGATATCCAGCTTTTTATATCCACCCCAAACCAGCCCAGTGATGCCCTTGACGTGATGTCCCATTGCCTGGAAACGGTATGGACCAGGATGGGGAGGAACAGGCTCCGACTCAACCCTGCCAAGACCAAGTGGCTGTGGGTACCGGCATCTTGGTCCGATTGAGATCTTCCATCGTTGACCATCGGGGTGAGGTGTTACCCCCTGTGGATAGGGCTCGCAACTTGGGTGTCCTCCTGGATTCACGGTTGTCTCTGGAAGATCATGTAACGACAGTGGCCAGGGGGACATTTGCCCAGGTTCGCCTTGTACGCCAGTTGCGCCCTTACTTGGACCAAGATGCCTTACTCATGCGCTGGTCACCTCCCGTCTTGACTACTGCAACGTTCTCTACCTAGGGCTGCTTTTGAAAACCACTCGAAGGCTTCAGCTGGTGCAGAATGCGGCCGCGTGGGTTGTAATGGGAGCGTCCTGACACTCCCATGTTACACACCTCCTGCGCAACTTGCATTGGTTACCGGTTGCCCTTCAGGTGAGGTTCAAGGTGCTGGTTATTACCTACAAAGCCCTTCATGGCCTAGGCCCAGGATATTTGTCAGACCCCCTGCAGCCAGTGACAATCCCCAATTGCCCGGTGCATTCCCACAGACAGGGCCTCCTCAGGATGCCGTCGGCCAGACAGTGTCGGCTGACGACCCCCAGGGGGGAGCTTTCTCTGTGGGCACACCCACCCTCTGGAACCAGCTTCCTTTGGACCTCCGGATGGCCCCTGACCTTTGCTCGTTCCGCCGCGACTTGAAGACCTAGTTGTTCCGCAGCCTGGACTGATGGGGGAGGGAGGGTAATTAATTTTTAAATTGTTTTAAATTGGGATTTTAATTTTATATTGGCAGGAATTATGCATTTTACCGCTGTGAGCCGCCCTGAGTTCTCGGAGATAGGGCGGCATACAAATTGCATAAAATAAATAAATAAAATAAAAAGAGGAATCACATGACACCAGGACATTGTGACCATCTTAAATGCAAGTCAGTTGCTAAGCAACTGATTGTAAATCATGTGACCGTTGGGATAATGCAATGGTCGTAAGTGTGAAAAATGGTCATCAGCGGCCTTGTAACTTTGAATGGTCAGAGTATGAACTGTTGTAATTCGAGGATTACCTGTACTGTTTTCCAATTTGATGGCAGTCCTTGACTTACGACCATCATGGCCAATCTTGACAGATGTCGTATATCCGTACCTAAGATTGCACTGTACGGAAGATCATATATCCTTCACACAACCTTCCTATGATGGTCACATAGCGAGACAGTTGTCAAACAGGACCATCCAACCATTTTATGACCGTTGTTGCGGCAGTCACTAAGCAAATCCCACCATGGTTAAACAAACATCACCATTGTTAAACCAAAACCCTGGTTTGCTATGGCCTTGACAGCTGGAACTTCAGAACTGGGACATACAGTTGGTTACCTCCCCCCCATAGGTTATAACTTGGAATGGTCACTAAGCGAGTGGTCATAGATTGAGGACTTCCTGTTACAAGACTTATTGAATTGGTTCAATTCCAGCACATCTGGAATCAGCTTTGTACAGAGTGTATGAGTGACTCTGCTACATGGTCTTTGGAGTATCTTGAGTTTATTTTGGTCTGTACGTAATCTTAGCTGGTTTTGACTAGCCACACTCAATTACCAAAGCAACTTTTTTTTTAGTTGAAAAGTAATGCCACTTTGGATTTTTATTTGACAGTTTTTTCTTCTGATTTTAATAGGCAGTTTGAAATTATTATTCCAGCAGAAGATTCTGTTATTACAGAGATGACTTCCACTTTAAGAGACTGGGGGACAATGTGGAAACAGCTTTATGTGGTAAATAAATCATTATTTTTCAATAGACAATATACTGTATTTGTGTATACAGTACTGCTTTTTGACAATATGTTCACAATCCTTCAAAACAGAACATGCAACAGAAGAAAACAATGTAATCTTACCTGTGTTGAAAGAGAAACATATGCTAACATACACTGTGTTGAAAGAGAAACATATAATATCAAAAGAAAGCATAACAATGGCAATGGGCAAGCATTATAAGATCTTTTAAAGAACTTTCAGATACAGTAAAATACATTTTAGATTCAGGTGTTGGAAGAAAAGGCTGAAATCCCCATGGCATATGTAGTGATCAATAACTATAATTAAATATCAGAGATTTCTCCTTGATTCTTTAATGTTCCAACTTTAAAAAATCCATTTAAAAAAATTATTTTAGAAAAGATTATGTATGCCTCGTCTAGGAATTTTTAGGGAGACATATGCAAGATAAATTTCTTAGGGTATAACTAAAACATTTATTCATGTGTTACATATTTGTGATATTGGGTTTACTGGTTTTCTTGCTTCAGTAGTAACATTGGGTAGAATATACAGCTCCACTCTGGTTCTCCCACTCTTCTTAAATGTGGAAGGAATCAATAAATGAATACATTATAACTTTTAAAATCAGAATGTTGTTTTTGTCAGCAAGCGTGTTTTGACTGCTTTATTCAAAGATTCTAAATTCAGGCCTGAATCCAAAGAAAGATAGATATCTATAAAGACAACTCTATATATATACACACATTCCTTACAGAATGGATGTGGGCATGCATGTGCGCAACCCCCCCCCCCCGCGCTTCCTCCGCTTTTGGCAAGCGACGGTAAAAAGGTTAGCCATCACTGCCCTACACCATTTTTGACAAATGACAATCCAATCTCTTCTTGAAACACACCAACAACAGCCAAACCTCCTGCAACTGACCCCATCTCAGACACACCAACAACAGCCAAACCTCCTACAACTGACTCCATCCCATTGGGGTCACAACCCCTGGTGATCACAGAAAAGGAAGTGCCAGGAAAAGCACCAGGCCCAGACACGATAACTCTTTCTTGCTTAAAAGTCTGTGCTGACCAATTGGCCCCCATCTTCACCTGAATCTTCAATAAATCACTAGAGATGTGCCATGTACCTTCTTGCTTCAAATGCTCCACTATCATCCCAGTGCCGAAGAAGCCCTCCATCAAGGAACTGAATGACTACAGACCAGTTGCTCTAACATCTGTAGTTATGAAAACCTTTGAAAGGCTAGTGATGTCCCACCTGAAAACCATCACAGATCTGCTGTTAGACCCCCTGCAATTTGCATACTGAGCAAATAGATCGACAGATGATGCTGTTAATGTGGCTCTGCACTACATCCTACAACATCTTGAATCTCCAAAGACCTATGCAAGGGTCCTCTTTGTAGACTTTAGTTCAGCATTCAATACCATCATACCGGACATTTTTCTAACTAAACTAAATCAGTTAGCGGAACCTGAACACACTTGTAAGGACTCTGGGCGGCTTACACCAAAGATAGCATACTAAATAGCATATTGCCCCCAACAATCTGGGTCCTCATTTTACTCACCTCAGAAGGATGGAAGGCTGAGTCAACCTTCAGCCAGTGAGATTTGATCCGCTGATCTGCTGAACTAGCTAGTCAGCTGAAGTAGCTGCAGTACTGCACTCTAACCACTGCGCCACCTCGGCTCTTATCAAACAGTAGAGACCTTCAAATTTCTAGGTTCTATCATATCTCAAGCGCTAAAATGGACACTTAACATCAAAAACACCTACCATCCTCTCAGAATGAAAAACATGTAAAAAACCCCCACATTGTTAAGGAAATTCCACCTGAAATACCCTCACAAACCATCGTAAATGTGAATGTATTATATATTTTATGTCTTTCTAGGTGGATTTTCCATTTTTCTGAGGGGGATTTGGATTTGTCACATTTAGTTCTCTTTCCTATGTATCCTAAGTATCATATTTCCTACCTGGTCCTCTTTGTATAAACTTTAACCTGATTTATAACCATTGCCTGGCACCAGAAATACCTGGAGAATTCTCATCTCCTGGGAAATGAGAGGGGAAGGGGGGATATATGGATTGCAAGATGGCCCTGAGAAGCTCTACTTATCTGCTTCTCAGAGAGGCTGGTATGATATCATCTTCACACCGGCGAATTGGTGGGAATCCACATTGGATTGTGGGGAGGGGTTCCTAATTTCCTTTATTCTGGACTGCATGCCCTGAGGGACCTCAGAGCCTGCTTTGAATGTTTTTTTGTTTTTTTTTAAATCAACTTATTTATTTTTTAAAAAACAAAAACAAAACATAAAAACATTATCATTTCAAACAATTATAGATAGTGTGTCGATTGGTGACATTTTTTGTGTTGCTCCTCTTTTCACCTTATCACTAAACATCTCAACTTATTTCCGTATACATTTTTTTACTTATTTTATCTTATCTCAACTAGTTTCATAATTATCTCCAGGTTTTATTGTCCATCCATTGATAAAATAAATCCAATTGATAAAATAAATATTGTTTATCTTCCTGTTCTCTTATTTTTAATGTCAATTTGCTCATTTCAGCACATTCCATCATTTTCTTAATGATTTCTTCATCAATAGGTATCTTTTCTCCTTTCCAGTTTTTGGCAAATACAATTCTAGCCGCTGTTAAAAGGTTCACAATTAAATATTGCAAATCTTTGTTATATGTCTCTGGTAAGATCCCTAATAAAAATATCTCTGGTTTCAAGTCAATATGTCTCTGTCATTTTTTCCAACCATGTGTGTATCTTAGTCAATATCTCTTTGCTTCTGCGCATGTCCACCACATGTGGTAATAAGATCCTGGAGTCTGGTGACATTTCCAACACTTCTCTGATTTATTCTGGAACATCCTGGCTATCCTCGTTGGGGATAGATGCCACCTGTAAAACATCTTCTACAAATTCTCCTTATATGCTGCAGACATTGTCATTTTATAATTATGTGAGCACAATTTTTGCCATTTCTCTAAATCAATACCATACCCAAAATTCTTCCCCCACGCTATCATTGATTCTTTAACTTGTTCATCTTCCAATTTTACCTCTAACAAATATCCATATAACTTTTTAATTACATGGTCATCAGAACCCAATAAAATCTTATCCAGATTAGTCAAAACATTATAAAAACCTTCTTGTTTGAGATCTTCTCGATAGCTAGAAAGTATTTGCATATATGAAAACCAGTCCATCTTACATCCCTGCTCTTCTATTTCCTGCTTTAATTTGAGTTCACCTTTTTCATCCAATAATTCCCTATATCTAACAATTTGTTCTCTCCTAAATGTCACTGGAGATGAAAAAGCTTCAGTTGTAGATACCCAGACTGGAATCTTCAAATAGTGATGTTTTTTAACCACCTCCCAGTTCAGCCATAAGGCTTCCTGTAACTGAAAATACCCCTGTATTTCTAATTCCCTTTATTCTGGACTGCATGCCCTGAGGGACCTCAGAAACTGCTTTGAATGTTGCTTTGCTTTCATCCCTTTTCAATAAAAGGTTTCTTTTGAAATACAAGGTTTTCAAGAGTTCGTACTTTCTTGGAAGGGGGGAGAGGCTGATCCTTACACATTCTATGTTTTAGCCTCCTAATCATCCTGGTTGCTCTTCTCTGTATTTGTATTTGCATACAAATAAGAAGAAACTCACTACCAAAGCAAACTACACATCCATAAATGTGTATTTAAACAAAGGAGGATTTTTTAAAAGAAAAGATTAATTTAGTTTGACTATTTCCATCTCAATAAGCATGGTTTTCCCTCTTTTCCTGGATTATGCTTCTGGAACAGCAACAAATTTGAATAAGAGACATGATTTTGATAATCTGAAAATTAACTTCTGTATTTGACAGAGAAATGAAGGTGATCTATTTCACCGACTGTGGCACATAATGAATGAAATCCTAGATCTGCGACGTCAGGTACTGGTGGGTCATCTGACCCATGATCGGATGAAGGATGTAAAAAGGCACATTACTGCTCGCTTGGACTGGGGCAATGAGTGAGTAAGAGTCAATTGATAAAACTGTTACATTGGTTGCCATTCATTGCTATTTTAATGTTTATGGCAAGATGACAAAAAGGCAATGGATTTTGCTGTGTGCTGATAGCTTGTTGCAAGTGGGCTGTGACATAAAGAATAAGCAGCTTTTCAGTAAGAAGGTTTAAAAAACCTTTATTGATGTCCTTAGGCTGTTTATACTCAATAAACAGACAATTTCTAGTAAAACCTCTTGTTTAAATGGAAGACAGTTCTTTTCTTGCCAAAGTCTTCTGTCTATTTGATCAGAAGAAGTTTTTCTTAAATTGTGAAGGCTGCAGGTAAGAGAAATGTTAAGAAGAGCCCTGTAGTTCTTTGAATGCTGCCAATTGCCTGAATTTATACCCTTCTTTGTTCAGTAACATAGGATGGCACTGTATTTTGATTTGGAAGTTCCAGACAGATAGTAGGAGCTGACCATGTAGATCTTTCCCATCACATTAATACTATACAAGGAATCCCTGAAAGATCATCATATCTGTCCTATAAAATAGTGTGAGAATATATGTCCTTGACTTAACAATGGAATGTTTAACAACCATTCAAAATTACAGTGACTCTGAAATGTACTTTATGGTCCATAAAGCACTCCTGCCCAGCCATCAGAAAATGTATTGTGTCCCCTCTCCCCATCACATAATTGCGATCTGGATGCTCATCATGTGATGACCATTTGCAGCCACCACCTTTTGGCTTCTCCAGAAAATCAGTGGGGAGGTAAGGATGGAAGTTTGCAAATTGCTGTGCCCTGCTGAAATGACTCTCTCTTGTCTCTGGGAGCTGGCTGAGAGACTTGCTTATTGAGAGGAGCTGAATTCCTCCACCAGGGTGAAGAAATGGAGCTTATATTCTGAAGATCCAACCTCTATTCTTGCAATCCACCAGAGCAGTTCTTTTCAATGCATTGAGGGGAGACAAATTCCTCCTGGGGAGTGGAGAAATTAAGTTGAGATCCTGAAGATCCAAGCTCTGATCTTTATGCCTAATAAAACAGTTTCCTTCTGTGCATGGAGGAGAGCTGAACTCAGCATTTTATTCTGTCTGCTTAATGGCCACAACCAGGATTACAGTCACTGAGTCACATCTCATTTAATGATCACTTCGCTCAACACCCAAGATTCTGGTCCCAATTGTATTTGTAAGTGGAGGACTACTTATAGCAGTGTTGTCAAACCTTTTCAGCAGAATGCCGAAATGGGAGCGTGCGCACGTGGGGGGGAGTGCCAGAAACTGGAAGAGCAGCTCCCTGATGTGCCCGTGCAGGAGCGCCAGAAACTGGAAGAGCAGCTGAACAGCTGAGCTGCTGGTTTCTGGCGTGCGCATGAGTGCCGGTCACCTGGTCTTCCAGTTTCTGGTGCACATGCACGTGTGAAGACCAGTTGGCCGGTGCACAGGTGTGCGCTGGAATCCGGAAGAGCAATGGGCGATGGCTGGCGTGCCCAGAGAGGTGGCTCTCCGTGCCACTTCTGGCACATGTGCCATAGGTTCGCCATTACAGACCTATAGTATGGGATTGTGCCAAGAGCAAATATTCCTTATATGTCCCTAGGTGAAGAGGAACACTTTATTAGAGCTGCCTCAAAGATTTGCTATTTAATTTTCAAAAATAAATATTGTTAGTGCTTCTATTGCTTTTGGCTGATATTGCATCTAAATTTGATTTGTTCTGCTGCACTGAGTGAGATGAATTTCTATTTGGATAGAGTCAGAAAAGGTTACAAAGTAAAAAAAGTACCCACTGGCTTAAAGCATTCAAGAAATCTTTGCTGTTACCTGAATATTTGCTTGAAAACCTTGAGTAAATCAACCCACTGTTAGAATTTTTATGATAGACAGGTATTTCTTCATGTGTTTATGCTTACTAAATGCATACCATATCAAAGTCTTTCACTTTGCTTATTACTGAATACATAATGCTTGGAAAGTGAAGAATTCATAGAACAATATTTTGTTGGATATATTTTGAATGCTGCCAGGCATAGCTCATGCTGATCTTGACATTATCTTGCTGAATTTGAAAGACTAATTAGAGCATCTATAGAATAGAGATGAAGCTTGTCAGAAAGAATAAAAACAGTGGGTTTCTTATAGTTGATAATATTTGGAAGAAGAGCTGTCTAGAAAACATTTTGGTGCTTCCATTTCCTTTTAACAGCTACATTCCAATAGTAAGGTGGTGGATGTACAGCTCTTTTGGCTCATTCTTCAAAAATTCCAAGTATATTAGGACTTTTTTTTATGTCTCTTTGATGTATGTTTCCTGACAGATAAATAGACAGACCTTAGAAAATGAACCATGTCATATGGATAAATTTCTATTTCAGAAGTATGCAATCCAGAAATATTATCACTGATGTCTAAGATTTTTATTTTTTTAATTTTGCAGTCTAGCCCTGGGATTATCTGATGATCTTGCACTCAATATTCTAACCTGTTTACCTATTTGAGACCAGCCAAAGAAAACTATCTAAGAAAAAAGGAAACAAAGCAGCTGTGTACACATACATATGTGTACAAACACACATACACACAAATATTTGGAAACAACTGCATCTTCTTCCAGATCTCTCTGTCCCAAATGTGTATTTGTACACAGCTGATTTGTTTCCCTTTTTCATATAGGTATATATATGAAAGATGTAGATAGATGTATAGAAAATATAAATATACCTTCCAGATATATTTGGATAGATAGATAGATATATATATAGATAGATGGATGGATGGATGGATGGATGGAAGAAAGAAAAGAAAGAAAGAAAGAAAGAGAAAGAAAGAAAGAAAGAAAGAAAGAAAGAAAGAAAGAAAGAAAGATGGATGATAGGAAGATGCAGTTGTTCCCAAATAGCAGTTGTTGCAAACTAGCTGTTTTTTAACTTTAACAGCCCTTATGAATATTGGAAACTGACGAGGTGCTAGCTTTAGTTAAAAGCAGCTCTTTATTTTAATTCTAACTTTTACATTGATTTCAGGATAAAAACATAGCCTTTCTATTTTGCTTTCCTAAGTTGTTATTTTCCTGGACTGTGTTGTCAAAAATGTGAGTTATTTGCTATTAATCCCTTAGTGTTTTAGTACATAATTTTTAAAGTTAGATAATAGGTAGAGAGTGAATAAAGAATAAAACCATGCAATAGAAATGGCAGAAATGTGTTCTATTAATATTGCTTTTTATTATCTGTAATTTGCAATAATCATAGATTGTACATTGCATATTTTTCCTGTTAAGTGTGCAGGGATAATGGTAATAAGAATGATAGATTGCTTCAGATTTAAACTCTGTATGTTTTCTATAAATTTTAACTAAGGATTTTAAATTGTCCTTCTAATTAGACTTTGTACACATTTGCAGACAGCTAGGGTTAGATTTGGTTCCAAGAAAGGAATATGCAATGGTGGATCCAGAGGAAATCAGTATTACAGAGTTGTACCAATTGGTAAGCAAATAACTCATTTTATTTATGGGTGAATGCTGCTGTGTTGTGCGCTCTCCCCCTCCCCCTCCCTCCCTCCCCCTCCCCCCCTCTCCAAGATTGTCATGCAGAAGGAAAATCATTAAATCTATCCTGAGGTTTCTGGGAAAGAGTGCTAAAAATGTAATGGATATGTGAAAAAGTGACCTTTGTGTTTATCTGAAATAATGATTGGCTAATGAATCTAAAAACAAGATGTTGTCTAGTATTGTCTCACAAGAAACAGATGAACAATTCAAATGTTTGATTTAAACAATCACAAGTGGTTAACAAAAATAAAGTGATGAGCAAAAAATGCCTTTCTATATGTTTATATTTCATGAATTAAAATAAGCATAAACTGGTTTGATCTTTGTTTGGCACTCTAGATGGAACATCGTCATCGCAAAAAAGACACACCAATCCCAGCAAGCAGCCACCATCTCTTTGTGCAGATGAAGAGTTTGATGTGTTCTAATCTAGGAGAAGAACTAGAAGTTATCTTCTCACTTTTTGATAGTAAAGAGAATCGACCAATCAGGTAGCACCTCCTTTTTAATAATGAATGAAGAAATATACAGCTTTATCAGTTCTGGCGTTTACCTGGATAACAAAGTCATTTTGACTTTTTAACACTGAATCTTGAAGTCCATAAATATAGTCCCACGTGTATTTCATGTTGTTGTTGCTATTGAATGCTTTTAATCTGGCACTAAGTCACACGACATGTGGGTTCAACTGATATGTGGATACAGAAAATTCTTACTCACTATACTCGAGATCATAAAAGTGTTAGCTAATGTATCTAATAAACTAATAGAGTTCATAAAGATAGGGATGCTCAAATAGCGTGTTAAGCCATTATGTATTTTGCTTGGTTTTTATTTAGAATGAGCACAATATTGCGACTTATAATAGACAATGGTTTGTGCCCTGGGATTCTAATAATGATGCATTATTTTATCTTAAACAATGGTTAAAATTAACAATGGCTTAGTGTGATGTATGATTTCAACTGTATCATGGATAGAGAAACCTAGTATAATAAGCACACACTATAGTTTCTGTGGAACATATTTTTGCTATAAATAAAATGGTTATATCTGATTAAATATTGCCAGTGATATTACTGACAATAATATACATTTTTCTTCCTACGTTCACATGATTGTTTCCATTTTGACTCATGTCTTTTTGATTATTTTCTAGAAACGGTCATATTTTTTAAAAAATTAATGAATGGTAAGAAAATAAGAGAAGCAATTTTGAGTAGCGTCAAACATTGTAGTTTTTACACCCTAACTTCTGGAATAATAGCAACCACAAGGATGAAAGTGGTTAATAATAGGCCATAAATGGAAGGCTATTGCAATGTTATATATATTTGGGTATGTGAAATTCCCCAAAACAGATTAAGTTAATTTATATTAAGAACCAATGAATCTGGGTCCTAGAAAACATATTGTAGGATGCAGTCACACAAAATATAGACTTGGCTAGCCTTTCCTTGCAAGTCTTCTTTCTTTTTGGCTACTATGACTCAGCCTTTCATCCTTCCAAGGCCAGTAAAATGAGGACTCAGATTGTTGGGGGCAATATGCTGACTCTGTAGCCCACTTAGAGAGGGCTATAAAGCACTGTGAAGCGGTATATAAGTGCTATTGCTATACCTTCACTTTTACAGACAGTGGAGGGACAGCAGCACATTTGGAAGACTCATATGGCTAGTTAGAAAGCTGTGTCTAGCTATCTTTGCTATGGAAAGCCACTTTATTTTTTCCCTGGAAAAAAGACAACCCTGCTTTTTTGCAAAAAGCAAAGATACTTGATAGTCTAAGGAAGCTCTGTTTCCTCCTTATTATGCATTGGCCTAATGACATCTAAAATGTGTCCACTTCTGGATCTTGCAATTTAAGTGGGATCCTGACAAACTGGAGCATATCCAGAGATAAAGGTCTTGGAAAGAAAAACTTAAAAAGAACAGTAAGAACTGTTCAGCTGTGGCACAGAGATAGCAGATTCTCCTTCACTGGAGACATTTAAACAGAGGCAGGATGTTTGTCTATGGAGATGCTGTAGCAATAGATTCTTGAACTGGACTTGGTGTATATAATTGGACTGTGTGATCTCTAAATTGCTTCCAACCTTTACAGTCTGATTGATTTGAACGCTTTGCATAATCTTATTTGATACTATGAAGCATAATATATTTTTATTTATTGACAAGTTATAATTTTTCTCAGAGGTGTAAAGCAGTTATTAACTTTGCATTACATGTAATGGTGATAAGAGAAAAGATGCAGATTATTTGCTGCATGATGCACAGGTTATTTCCTAATGGAAGGGAATCCACTGTTTTCCTCTGTGAGGTCCTGCCTCACCAGCATTCTCAAGAAAGCAGAACTCTTGAAACAAATGGCATTTCAAAAGGAACTTTTATTGGAAGACAGTGATAGCAGAGAGAGTTTAGGCAGAATCTGAATTTCTGTTCTGCCCCAGCTACAGACCCCAAAGAACACAGCATACACAAAGTTTGTACAAAACTTAATTTACTAAAATAACTCAGTCTTTTTCAAAATAAATGCTGTTAATAAACTTTCTTAACAGCCTATAAGAAACCAAAGATAAAGTAATCACAATCTTACTAAGGTTGGCAGAAAGCCCAGAAGCAATTTGCAGAGAATCCAGATGCGAAGGAGAGTGAACTAAAGTTGTTCCCTACAACTTGCTTCAGTCGGCGTTCCTCCTTAAATAGGCTAAGGGAGTGGCCAATTAGCCCCAAGCCTTACTCTCGAGGAGACCTCCTCCTCCTTCTGGAGGTTCTGAAGGCCCTGGCTGAATCCCTGCCTCTGGCACCACATCTTCTCCAGCCTCCTCATTGTCTGACTTGAGTGCCAGCTGCACAGGCTGCTGGCGCAGCACCACACCAGCCTCCTTGTTGTCAGAATCAGCTACAATCCGCACAGGCCGCTGATGGGCCACAACATTTTCACGTGCTGGAGTGTTAGTTTAAACCCCTCCTTTTGAGGCCCCTCCCAATGTCCAGTTCATCTTTGAATCAATCCAAAGGTGCGAAGATGTTGTGAGAACTTCAGGCTGAGAAGGTGATAACAGGCAGTTCCTAGGCTCCACGATCTCGCAACTCCGGTGTTGACACAAAATAGATGGCCCAAGGAACATTCTTTCCCCCCTCCCAACATCCCAAAGATACAAGCAGAGAAAAGGAACAAAGGAAAATCACACTCAAGCGTAACCCAAATCCTTCCCCCTCCTACCAGAATGGCAAGGTCCTGATAGAGATCTATGGAACCTGGGGCGTGGTTATGGCCATGGTGGTGTGAGGACATTTTCTCCACTTCGCAGGGCATTTTACGGAAGATAAATGTGGATTAAAGTGTTTGAAATGCACTGATAAGGACCAAAATTTTATAAATTGTATCGGAAGAGCTACTGGCCCAGTAGACTGACTTTGGAATCGGTAGGTCACCCTGAACGACTCGAATTTTGAAGCTTTTCATAGCGTGGGAAAGTGGAAGGAGCGAGGGGTGACCAGATAGGCAGTCGCGATTGCGTATTTGGAGCAAATAGCTGCCTTTGTTCTCATTATTACCGGGATCTGTGTTTGTTTTTGCTGGGGGATAAAGGCACGGAACATCAAAAGACCAGTGGAAAGGGTTTTGTTTTTTTTTTCTTGGAAGAATAAGTGAATCTTAAGTTGATCTTTTGTTTGTGAAAGTGCCTGAGCCGAAGCGGCAAAACGCATTTCTGGGCAGTGCCTTCCAACAGATGTTAGCTTTTTTTTTTTTTTTTTTTTAGGGAAATTACGTAAGCTGAATTGAGAACTATAAACTTTTATTGCTGGTCCTTTTGAGTGCAATAATAAGCTGTCTCAGCTTCAATTGTGGATTGCTGTCCCTTAATCTTCATTACAGACCCTCTTGGCAAAAGTGGATAATTAAAACTTATTAAAAAATGGCAACCCAACAATCTTTAGAAATGCAACAAGTTGCTGTGGCCTTAACTAAAATTGGTGAAAAGATATCAGGACTGTCAGATAGTATGGATAATATGATATTGGAAATTAAAAGAATGAAGCAAGAAATGAATGAAAATTTTGCAAAGCAAACAGTAGAAATGACAATAATTAAAGATGAAATTGAGCAGATTCATACACATGATGCAAAGATAGATCGGCAAATTGGAGAAATCTTTTTTAAAAATGAACAACAAGATAAAAAAATTTGTCTTTTGGAAGAAGAAGCGAGGAAATATAATCTGGTTATTCGAGGAATTCAAGAAGAAAAAGTGGACAATTTGAAACAACGAGTTTTAAAATGGCTCAATGACCTGGATACACAAATCACATTTACAGCAACAAATCTGGCAAGTGTTTTTAGAATTGGGTTTAAAAGACAAAACGGCTTAAATAGAAATGTACTTGTCAGATTTGCATATCTTAGTGACAAACTGGAAGTGATGGTGAAAGTGAGAGAGATGGGTGAAGCTTTGAAATTTGAGGAGAAAATTATTCAAGTCTTTCCGGATATATCTAGAGAAGAAAGGGCGTGGAGATTTTTTTTGAAGCCAATTACAAAGGTTCTGAGAGACAATGGAATTAAATATAATTGGAGGCCACCACAGCAACTAAAATTTTTTTATAAAGGAAGAATGCGAATAATTACTTTGGAAACAGATTCAGTGTCATACTTACATGAACTTGGATTGATTGTAAAGTATGAGGACATAACAGAGATAAAAGATCAAATGCTCAAGATGGGTGGAACATATGCAAAAACATCAACACCAGAAGAAAAAGGGGCTGCTGGAGGACAAGATCCTAAAGGATTAAAGCGGAAGGAAATCTCACCTGTGATGGTTGAACAAAAGAAAAGTCGTGATGATATAATGGGAGATGGAGCGGATAAGAAATTGAAGGATCTTGAAAAAGAATTGCAGGAAGCTGAGTGCGGGGAGAAGTTACCACCCTTTTCTCTGAGAGATGAATTTAAGTAGACTACCCGAAAGAAGTGACCCGACCATTAGCACGTCCCCTCTCCCCCACTCTCTTTATAGAGGCGGAAACCAATTGAGGATGTGGGGGATGAAGATTGTTTGTTATTTAATGTTTGATGTGTCTTTTGTCCCTTTTTATTTTTTTTTTAATTTTTTTTCTTCTATGTTGAATGTTGTTTGGAATGTGGGAGATTGGTGCTGGGATCTGGGCACAGAAAGGAAGAGGAGGGGAAAGGATTAAAAAAGTTACAGTTTAAATGGGTTTAATAAAAATAATGACATGGAATGTGAAGGGTACAGGGAACCAGATCAAGAGAAGACGATTGGAACTTAAAATTAAAAGAGATTTACCAGATATATTATTTTTGCAAGAAACCCATCAGAAATCTGAAGGCTCAAATAAAATAGCACAGGGTGAAATATTGTATATGTTGTAATAAAAAATTATTTTTTAAAAAAAGAGATCTATGGAATCTGACATCCTGTCTTTCCTTTGCACTTATTAAAAGCCATTAATAAGGCTTTAAGCAGCATTACACCTGCTACCTACTGAGCCTTTTATTTACCAGATCTGTTTATGATGGATATATGTTTATGTGATTTGGGAAAAGAAAGGCAGAATTTTTCAGTTATAATAAATAATTTTCTGAAAGAGGAATACCCAATGCTAAAATATTAGAGTAAGGTTCATTTTTCTAGTCATAGAACTACTCAGTGCTTAGATTTACATGGTTTGTAAGATAGAATAGAAAACCTCAGGTACATGATCCTAATCTCATCTTTATTAGAGCAATGGAAGTTTCTGTAAGGATTGCCTCTCCTTTCAACATAAGAAAGTAAAGACTCTTGAAACGTGGTAGTACAAAAGGATCCTTTTATTAAGCAGAAGTGATAGCAACCAAGTTAAAGCAAGATCTGAATACCCTTAGTCAAGACAAGTGGGATTAAAGCAGTAGAGACCACTCCCTTTAAATCAGAATGCAGATTTTAGCCAATACACAAGTGTGAATATGTTTTCTTTACTAGTTTCCCTGAGAACCCGAACAAACATGTATTCACATCGTTATCCTTTAAAGTGAAACAACCCACATGGCTATCATAAACATTCCTCCATGTTAAGAGGATCTCAGGGCTCTTTGGTGCCAGGATATAGGTTGTAAAATATCTGTTGACACAGGCAACAGATTAATTGCCAATTAATTGGCAGTATCACTTTTAGGGATCTGACCATTTCATTATACCAGTGGTTCTGAACTTGTGGTCAGTGGACCAATGGGGGAGAGTGGGCAATGTTACAGGAAGTCCGCAAAGATTTGAAGAAATGTTATGTTTTAAATATTAAGTCTTGGGAGTCTGTGGCCACAAAAGGTATTTAAAGGAGGTCCCTTGTAAAGAAAAGATTGAGAATTACATTACTTTACATTACATTACATTACATTACATTACATTACATTACATTACATTACATTACTTTACATTACATTACATTACATTACATTACATTACATTACATTACATTACATTACATTACATTACATTACATTCAGGGGTGAAATCTAAAATTTTTCCCTACCGGTTCTTTGGACGTGGCTTGATGGGGTGGTGTCCTGTGACTGAGTGGGCATGGCCAACTCAAAGTCACTCACAGCCACGCCCACTCAGTCACAAGACCCTTTCCCACCAAGCCACGCCCACAGAACCCAGTAGGAAAACTTTTTAAATTTCTATTCTGCCGGCGTGTCCTTACCTTTCTCCCACAGCTCCGCCCACCCGCCCCATTCCCCGACTCCTACTGCCTACCTTTCTCCCGCAGCTGGCTATCAGGGAAGACAAGCACCCGAAAGGTACTGATCTGTCCCCGTCCACACACACACACAAACACAGCCAGCCGAGGGTTAAGGAAGCACTTGGCACACACCCAGGTCTTTATCTCCAACTTGGCAGCGATATACCCACCGTCTGCACGTGCTTTATTTCCACAGAAACAGAAAGATAATATACTCAGCGTACAAGAGTCCAATAAAAATAAATATTCCTCTCAGCAGTTTCGGACGAGGCTTTAGTGACTATCCAAGGTTTATTTTTGTTCGTCACAGGGATCACTGGCCACCACCCTCTATTATATAGTCTCTGGGGTGTGGTCCAGTGACTCAGTTCTAATCCCTAGCACGCCTCCTGAGCTGCTGCAATCGTTTATCACGCCTTCGGAGGCGTGCGTCCAGGAATGATGTCTCTCCTTCACTCTCATCCAAGACACCTGTCTCCCTGCTAATCTCCTCTCCCTCGGCCGGCACCTGAGACAGTGCCAGAGGGGAGGGGCCTGGAGAGGGAGGCCTGGCTGACTCCTCTTCCTCATGCTTGGAGCTTTCTTCCTCCGATGGGATAGGCTCAGAGGGCGGGGCCACAACAGGTACCTGAGTCACTCACTCTCCTTCTTGAATGAGCCGCTCTGGTCCACGCGCCAGCTGCGCAAGCACACACCTTTTATTTAATTCACTCATCAGTGGCAGGTTGGGTGTGCGCTTGCGCAGCCGGCGTGTGGACCAGAGTGGCTCATTCAAGAAGGAGAGTGAGCGACTCCGGTACCTTTTGGGCGCTTGCCTTCCCTGACAGCCAGCCGCGGGAGAAAGGTGAGCAGTAGGAGTCGGGGAATGCACCATTCCCCGATGCCGGCCTTGCTGCGGAGCCGCTGCCACTCGCCCTTCACCATGCGGCTCCGCCCACCCGCCCCATTCCCCAGAGTCAAATTTCTTCCCATTTTGAAGAAAGCTCGAACGGCATTCTTCAAAATGTAAAAGGTCTTCTGCAGTCACAACATAAGCCTAAGACTGAAAATCAGGCTTATCAAATGTTACATCTTTTCTATCCTGCTCTATGGAGTAGAGAGTTGGTCTCTGACAGAAAACCACTTGAAGAAACTAGAAGCATTTGAAATGTGGATTTACAGACAGCTGTTACGTATAAGCTGGGTTAACAAAATCACAAATGAGGAGATGATAAGCCGTCTGGGAAAGCAAAGGGAAATAATCAAAGCCATTAAAAAGCGAAAGTTAGAGTATTTTGGACATGTGATGTGACACCCAGAAAAATACAGCATCTTTCACTTAATTGTCCAGGGAAAGATCAAAGGCAAACGAGGTCCAGGCAGAAGAAGAACATCATGGCTTCAAAACCTAAGGGAGTGGTTTGGACAAAACTCAGCAGCACTTTTTCATACAGCTGTTGACAAAAATAGAATTGCCAACATGATCGCCAATGTCCGATGGCAGACATGGCACAAGAAGAGGAATAATTGCATAAACATTAGCAATTATAAATTATAGCAGGTGGAGATTCTACGTCATATGTGTATAAACTTGGTATCCATGCATGTTCATGTTATAAGACAGAATATACTCAATTTATTTTTCCAAATAACAATTAGTAAAGGTAAAGGTTCCCTTTGCACATACGTGCTAGTCGTTCCTGACTCTAAGGGGCGGTGCTTATCTCCGTTTCTAAGCCAAAGACCTTTTTTTTAAAAAACAAGTTTTATTGATTTTTTTTCCACATACATATTTTATGAACTGAGTGTTGACCAAATCATATCTTATACAACTTGTCACATCCAAATACAATTTACATATTTCAATTTCTGTCAAAGTATTCTTTTCCCTACATTTTTATCTTGTCTTAATATCTTCTATACTTATTATATAAACAGTATCACCATCTGCCCATCCAATCCTAATTTCTTAACATTATTTCAATTAATTATCTTATCCATTGTTAATCATACATATTCTCTTTTAACTTTCATATTAATTCATTCTTCATCCTGATAAGTTTGAGTATATTCAGGGTTGCTCTTCTACCATTCCATCTCCCTTATTTTACAACAATCCTTCTCCTTCTCCTCTCTTTCCCTTCCCTCTCTCCTTCTATCCGTTTCTACTTTCTTCTTTCCTCCTCTGCTTCCCCTCCTCTCCTTCCCCTTCCTTTCCCCCACTCCTCCTTTCTTCCTCCCTTTCTAACTTTCTCTCCTACTCTTGTTTCCCCTCCCTTTCTTCCTTTCCTTTTACCTTTCTTCTATTCTTCTCCCTCCTTCCTCTCTTCTCCCCTCCTTTCTATCCCTCTACTCCTCTTTCCATTCTCTCTCCATTGTTGTATTTTTCAATTCAATATTTTCCAGAATGGTATCCAAGCAACCCCGATTTTTTCTCCATTTATTGAATATGTTTCTCAAAATTCCCATCACATTTTTTGGTTATTAACAATGTATTTGATCTTATTCCATTCTTACATTGAAACCTAATTAACCTTCCACCTCTTATTTTCCTTAATTCCTAATTTCTTATTCTAACATCAATTAATTATTTTATTTCATCATTTACAACATATTTTTTCAAAGTCCCCATCACGCTTTTTAACATTTCAATTTTATACCTTAATTTCAGTTATTTTCATAGTTAAACCAGATTACATTTCATATTACATCTGCTGATCCATTTTACAATAAGCAATATACATCTTGTTTGCTTCTTACATACAATTTCTACTATTAACACATTTCCCTTAAATCAACTAATATATGCTGTCGAGCCCAGCCATGGCTTGCCACACAAACACGATGATCATGCAATGATTCCAGGGGGGAATGGGCACCAGGTGGCTAGGCTTCAGTTGTGGTGATGGTGGTTCACTAGGTGTTACTGATGGTGGTGGTACCACATATGAAGACAAGTTGGGAATGTACCACAAGATGACAGAGAAGCAGCATCGTGGCTTCAGGAGCAGCGTAATCTCGGCTAGAGCAAGCAGGAAGTGGCCACCAAAATACTAAACAGCTGAGACGCACTGCCGGGGTGGGTCGCGGGCGGCACGGCTTATTTAAATGATGCTGAGAGGCGGTTGCTCTCAGCGCTGACTTTAGACTATTCATACTCGTCTTTTCCTGATCTCCGTGTATAGCGAATTAAACAAGCACTGATCAACCCACCCGGTGAACTGGCTTTGATTGCTTCAGTGTTCGTTTGCATATTCGTGGATTGGAAACCCGAGAGAAAGTCGGCACTGGCTATACTCAACCTGCTGTTTGCAACCGTGAGTAACGCTATGGCTGAGGGGACGTCTCCGGCTGTGCCTGATGCCATGGAGGCTGAAGGAGAAGAGGCGGTGGTTGTAGCTGTGACACCCAAGGAAAGTGAGGTCTTGGTGGTGCTGCCAAAGGAGAGGAAAGTCCCGAGTGAGGACCGTCCGGTAGAACATCAGGGAGAGATGGAGAAGGAGATAACGCAATCCACCTCAGGGAATTGGTGGCACAGCTCTGCAATAACAGATCCTGGGGAGGCTCGGGACAGAACCCCACCACCTGTTGGGCCAGCAGCATTTCAAAGATGGAGGGAGAGACAGTGGACAGAAGAGGATGACCGGGACTGCAGTTATTCCACGGGTTCTGGGGCCACCACTATGAAGGTGCTTAGAGAATGCTTCGGGGAGGCTAGTTTTTGGGATGCGCCTTCATGGCAGCCCTGGGAAATGGGATTGGACCCCTCAAACACCTGGAGAGGGACTGGCAGCGGGTCTGGTTCTGATTTGCATTTCCGCCTCATCAGCCCTAAATTGCGAAGAGAGCAGGATCCCCGATGGTTTAGGGGTACAGAACAACCTACTGGAGTCTTGTTACCAGCTACTGGGGAGGCAGTATGTGGGCCTGGTCGGGTCTAGCGGAAGTTATGAGGTACTTGACACCAGACCCCCACCTGCAAGGACACGGTCGGAATCCCACCGGCCAGTTGGTGGAAGTGGGGATAACATCAGAGGGCGTGAACAGGTGCCAGTTTGGCCTGTTGGTTCATGGCTTCAACAACCACCTTTCTGGGGCCCGCCACCCATCCAAGCCTCCTTCGATGGGAGTCCTGATAGAGTAGCATTGTTTCTCAGTCAAGTCATTAGCCATTTCGACCTCTATGGTAGATTCTACCCCTCGCAATGGGTGATGTGGTAGCCGTCACAACAGCACTGAAGGGGGAGGCAGCAGATTGGGTAGCCGACCTCCACAGTGAGCATGCCTGGGAGCTAACAAATCTGGGCATGTTTCTGGAGGGTCTCAGGGTCCAATTCGAGGATGAAACCAGGGCCCAATTTGCTGAGGGTGAGATAGTAGCGATTAAACAATGTGGCCGGTCCGCTAAGGAATATGTTAGAGAGTTCAGGAAAATTGCAGGGAGACTGAGAACCTGGCCCAAACACTTACTGATTCATCAATTCCATATGGGGCTGGATTGGGACTTGAGGCAGGCATGTGTCTATCGGGGATTGCTGCCACATCTTGCTGACTGTTCAAGGCCGCCATAGATATGGATATGGGACTTCAAGAGTTTAGAGACCGAGGCGAGGCCAGGATGGCATATCCACGATGGACAGCGGACAGAACACCCCCTAAAAGAGACAGTATCCAAGACAAGGGGAGGGCATTCGGCTCGTCGGCTGGTTTTCCAATGTTTCCGATGTAATCAGGAGGGCCATAGCATGGCTGAGTGCCCCTTACCGCCACCGGGATTGCCAGGATTACAAACCCCTGTGATAGGAGACAAACCAAGAGACCGTAATTGACCGACGTCTGAACGAACATGACTTGCATCTCAAACCATACCCATGAAGATTGTTATGCCAGGGAAGGATGTTGGAGGACCATCCGAGGTGGAGGTTGGACAATTACCATTGGTAGCTGAGGAGAGTGATGAGGACGCATCGAACGATGGTGAGCAGACCTGTTCGGCCCTTTGTGATCCCGGTAATGATACAGAACACCCGCACAGCAGTGGGATGTGAACAAGGAGCATTAATTCATTCGGGATTTATCCAGTGTCTGATCCGTAGGTCTGTGGTGGATGAGTTAGCTGTACAAGTCAGGAAACTACATACACCAATCAAATTTGAGTAGATGGATGGTTCGGTGCTGGGGGGTCAACTGTCTACCCATGTAACTGACCTTGTCCAATTAGAGATAGGAGACCACTGGGAGCATATACAGTTCAAGTTGTGGATAAAATGGTCGAGCCCCTGGAACTTCCGGTTGGTGCCGCAGCGACACAGACAGGGATATGGCAAGCTCCACAGAACTTTGCCAAAACCCCGTCTGCTAAGCTGCCACCAACAGGTCTGCGGACCTCCCCTGTCTTGTAGGGACAGGGGGACAAGAAGGGACCCCTTGGGCAGCCGAGAGGAACGGGCAGGTTCCTTGGGGCTGGAGGCTTTCCCTTCATGCTGGCAGCAGTGGAACGACAGCCATGGTGGCTGTCCTGAAACTGCAGCAACCAGGAACAAAGATCGTGCTGGAGGAGAGAAGAAGAAGCGGAGAAGAATAGAGAGCGAGTATCTCGAAACCGGATGAGTGACACCAACCCAGGCAAAATAACAAATATATTTGGATTTAAAAAAAAAAAAGACCCCAAACTTCAAATAGCGGCTACAGAGCCGTGGGGCTTGAAGATTGAAAAAGAAAAAAAATGGAAATGAAGACCCGAAATAGACTTTGTTTTATTAAATTTGGCTTAATTAGCTTTTAACAACTCAGTAAATTGACTTTGCTTTTATTTGGAATGGATTGGAGAAATGTTCCCAAATTGGGAATTTACACTTTTGAAAGTTAACGAAGCTAATGAAGACAGAAAGACAGATGGCTACAAAATTGCCATGGAGTCTGCGGTGACTAAGCAGGAAAGTGGATTGAAGTGTTTTTCTTTCCATTTGAAAAAGAAACATTTTAAATGGCTTTTTACTTTGGATTACTTTGAAATTAACTTTAGATATATTGACTTTGGAGATTTCTATTCTGTCCCAGATGATTTTAAGAAGAAAGAAGGAATATTTTAGACATTTGACAATGGAAATTAACAAGCTTAGCAAAAAAAAAAAATTAGGTGTGGCACAGGAAAAAAAGACAGGAAGTTGATGCATCACACATGGAACAGACATTATAAAAGCATTAAAGGAACATACAGAATTTTTTAATTTGAACAGATGAACTTTGAAATGGAACATTTATGGACAGAGAGAAAAAGGAAGAAAAGGAGGAAATAAAGTAATAAATTTTAAATGTAACTAAACTGAAATGTAAAGATTAAAAGCCTAAAGGTATACACGTTTTTTGGATAAAAACAGAAAGGCTTCTGGAGTAATAAAAATAGAAAATAAGAGATGGCAATTAAAATAGAGGATGATATATAGGTGGTTAAAACAATAAAGAAGAGTATATATTACTGTGAGACAACTTTAAGAAAAATTTACTGCTTGATGTAACATGTTTTAATTTTAATTTGCAAACAAATGTTAGATTGATAATTATGCTGGATTAAGGTTTTATTGAACAAAGTATCAGACACACAGATATTAGTGACAAATTGTGTTTTAATTTAATATATGATGGAAATGATGATTACTATGAAATATATTGAGAATTAATTTGAAAGACTATGCTGGAAACTGACATAAAATAGATAATTATATGTTAAGGGGAAGTTAAAATAAGAGGGATGGATACCAACTAGATAAGAGTTTGAGACTCGGAGGAAATATGTTAGAAACTAGTTAAAATGCTGGAAATCAGCCAAACACTTACAGGAGAGTTGGAGGAGACTATGCTGGAAATCAGCCAAACAAGAGTGGGAGCCCTGGAGGGGACTATGCGGGAAATCAGCCAAACATAATATGCTGGAAATCAGCCAATAAAATGCTGGAAATCAGCCAAACAAACAGGAGGAGAATTGGAGGAGACTATGCTGGAAATCAGCCAAACAAAATATGCTGGAAATCAGCCAATAATGGTGGTAGGCTTGGAGGAGATTATATTGAAATTAGCCAAAAATAGTTGGTGCTCTGGAGAAGAATATGCTGGGAATCAGCCAAACAGAATACGTTGGATAATAACCAAATAATAGAGGGAGGTATGGTGTGATAAATCTGTGTAACATGAAAATAAAAAAATAAAAAAAATATTTACAAAAAAAAAATGGTTGAGCCCCTCATCCTGGGTCTCACGTGGTTAGACAAATGGCAGCCAACTATATGGTGGGAAAATGGGTTTAGGAAGCTGAGACTGACCCTTGGTCCTGAACCACTGAAGGACCAGGCAAAAGTGGAGACATCACATGAGGTGCTTAGTACTGGTGCGGGAGGAAGGTTTCCAGAGATGTACGAGGATTTGGAGGAGGTGTTTAGTGAAAAGAAATATGAGGTGTTGCCTCCACACTGGCCTACTGATTGCGCTATAGAATTGATATCAGGGGCTAGATTTCCTAAACCTCGCATGTATTCAATGACCCCGAAGGAACTCGAGAACTTAGGTGTTATATCGATAAAAACCTAGCCAGAGGATTCATAAGACCCAGAAGTCTTACATGGTGGCGCTAGTTCTTTTTTGAGAAAAGAAAGATGGCAGTCTCTGTCTATGTGTTGACTTTTGTGGATTTAATGCAGTGTGCGTAGAGCATTTGTATCCTCTTCCGCTGATGAAAGATCTATTATCTACCTTAGCATCTGGCAGAAACTAGACTTGTGAGAAGCCTACTACCAGATGCGCATTAGACCAGGGGATGAGTGGAAAACAACCTTTAACTGTTCCCTGGGAAGTTACCAATTCCAGATAATGCCGTTCGGTTTACAGGGCGCCCCGGATATGTTTATGCAGGTGATAAATGGAGTACTGCATGAACATTTCTATCGGGGAGTCCTTGTATATTTGGACGATATACTGATATACACAAAAACAATGGAAGAACACACCCAGTTGGTTCATCAGATTTTGGAGAAGTTATTGGCGGCTAAATTGTACATAAAATTGTCAAAATGAGTTCCATCAAACGGCCATAGATTATTTGGGTTATCATATATCAGAGAAGGGGGTTGAAATGGATCCTAAGAAAGTACAAGCCATATTAGACTGGCAGGCTCCTAAAACGAGGAAACGGTTACAAAGTTTCTTCGGATTTGCCAATTTTTATTGGCAGTTTATTCCATCATTTGCACAATTGGCCTTGCCTTTAATGGATTTATTACGCACAAAACCTAGCACCACAAAACCATGACCAGGACAGTTGATTGCATGGATACCTGAGTGTCACACGGGGTTTGAGATGCTAAAGGGACTGTTTGCTTGTGAGCCAGTCTTACAACACCTTGATCCAACAAAGCCGTTTATCATACAAGCAGACGCAAGTGATGTGGCTGTAGGAGCTGTTCTGCTCCAAAGGAATAACTATGGAAAACTACAACCCTGTGCATATACCTTGAGAAAACTCATGATTACAGAGAGGAGGTGAGCCATATGGAAAAAGGAGGCTTTCACGGTGAGGTGCGCCCTGCTCACCTGGCAGCATCTGCTTGAGGGGGCGGGGACTCCGTTTGAGGTGGGGACGGACCACAAAAACTTGGAAGCCTTACAAACGCCCAGGAAACTGTCCCCTAAGCAGGTTAGATGGGCACTATACTTTCAGAGATTCGATTTCACCCTGAAGTATGTGCCCACCGGCAACAACTTCTTAGCAGATGCACTATCACGCATGCAACAGCAAAAGGGAGGAGGTGGTACAGGCGATGATACCTTTCCACCAATCGGTAGGACAGATTGATAATACCAGGATGGTAAATCCCTGGTACGATGAGGTGAAGAAGGCTTTAGGGACAGACCCTTGGTTAGGTGGGAATAGACTTTTAGTGACAATGAGGGATGGTCTTGCCTGGAAAGGTGATAAATTATATATTCCACCAACCCTTCAACTCGCAGTGCTCGGTAAATGTCATGACGTTAAGCCTGCTGGTCATTTTGGGTTTCTCAAAACTTTAAACCTGGCCATACATCAATTTTGGTGGCCATGGATGTGTAAAGACGTAGAGGAATACACACGGAAATGTAGAATTTGTGCTACAACAAAACCACGCCCTGGAAAACCTTTTGGCCTATTACAGTTGGTAGCCAATCCTAGGAGGCCATGGGATGAAATCGCTATGAATTTCATAGTAGACTTCCCAGAAAGCAATGGCAATATGATGGTATGGACTGTGATAGACCGGTTTTCCAAACAGGCACAATTCATACCATGTAAAGGGCTTCCCTCAGCAAGAAGGCTAGCAAAGATGTTCATTCAACACATTTACCGTCTACATGGCAAACCCCATAGAATTATACCCCATATTATATATATGATAGGGAAGTGCAGTTTACTGCCTGGTTTTGGAGGGATTTCATCCATATGATAGGGTCATCTCAAGGGCTGAGCTCAGCATTCCACCCTAGCACTAACGGTGCAGTGGAACGAACCAATGCTATGGTGGAACATTACTTGAAAATCTACGTGTCATATCAGCAAGTGGACTGGTCTAGTCTCCTACCGTTTGCTGAAGTGGCGAACAACAACGCTGTACATCAGAGTACTGGCCTTACTCCGTTCCATGTAGTGACAGGAAAGGATTTCCCTGCAATACCTGAGTTAGAGACACACACTCCAAGTCAACTGTCTCCTGCAGACTGGGCTGATAAAATCCGGGAGGTCTGGCCACAGGTAAAACAATCTTTGATGAAGGTTGCGGATGAATGTAAGTTGCAGGCTGACAAAAGGAAGACAGAAAATAAGCTGTTTCACATAGGTGACCGAGTATTCTTTTTTTTTTTTTGAAAAGTTTTTTTTATTTTTTAAAACATAAAACATAAAATACATCTTTTTAGAGCAAGGATTTGATCCAGTATAAAGTAAATACAAATACTCACAATCCCTCAACCAATTTTGTTCCAAATTTTATCCATTTACATCTTTAAAAAAAAAGAAAGAAAAAAAATCTTATTCTAAACATTTAGATTTTAGATATTCTACTATGTCACCCTAAATTCTAAACAATTATTTCCAAATAGACATCATTCCAAATCTTTGTCATTTTAACAATCAATATTTCATATATATTCCTCATTTCTAAGACCCGTTACATCAAGTCTATATTGTACCTCTTTTAAATGGCAACTAGTATCCATAATCTTGACAAAGAATATTTTCCTCCTCTCTTAATTGTTTCTAAATCAATCAACATTTCTATCTAAAATTTGTCACTCCCAAAATACTTTATTTTAAAGTCTAATATTTAATGGATTCATAATTTAAATAGCTATTTCCCAACAGTGTTTTCCGCCACTTCTATCTCTATTTATTTAACTGTTTCACAGTTTGGCTTAACTATTCTCCAGTATTGTCTCCTCCACTTCCTCCTGAGTTTATTTTTTGGCTGGTTCGCATCTTAATCAGTTGCTTTCCAGCAATGCTTTCCTCCACTCCTAACCTTACTTATTTGAGCTGGTTCACAGTATAATTTTAACTGCATACCAACATTATCTCCTTCAATCCTCCTAAATCTATTATGAACCTGGTTCGCAACTCAATTAGTTGCTCCCCAGCAATGCTTTCCTCTTCTCCAACCTCTATTTTTAACTGGTTCACAACTGTATTTCAGTTGGTCTCCAGGTATATTTTCCTCCGCTCCTAATTTTTTATTTTTTGGCTAGTTCACAGTTTTGCTTTAAGCACCTAGCGTATGCTTTCCTCCACTCCTAACTCTAATGGCTGGTTCATACCGTTACTTTAGCTATTTTCCAGCCCATGCTTTCCTCCACTCCTAACTCTTATTTTTATTTTTAACTGGTTCCCAGTTTTGCCTTAACTGTTCTCCAGTATGATGCTTTCCTCCACTCCTACCTTATTTGTAAGACTAGGAGTGACCGAGTATTCTTATCCACCAAATATATTAAGCTCAGAATCCCATGTAAAAAACTGGGGCTGAAGTATATGGGGCCGTTCATGATCACCAAAGTCATTAATCTTGTCACTGTAATGCTAAAACTCCCTTCTTTGCTGAAAAGGATACATCCAGTCTTTCATAGCAGTTTATTGAAACCCATAGGACAAGTAATGTTCACAGATCCTCCTGGATCTGTTAATGGAAATGAATATAAGATAGAATAGATACTAGATTATAAAATGGCAAGGGGATGGTTAAAATATCTGGTAAAATGGAAAGGGCACACGTGTGAAGAGGCATCATGGGTTGACAGGGACGATGTCCAAGCCCCACGGTTGATCCGATAATTCCATAGAACATACCCACATAAACCAAGGATAACCCCTGATGACTAATATTGGTTTTCTGTTTGTTCCTTGCAGATGGACTCCTGGTAGAGGAGGCCACCTGTTGAGCCCAGCCATGGCTCGCCACACAAACACGACAATCATGCAATGATTCCAGGGGGGGAATGGGCACCGGGTGGCTAGGCTTCAATTATGGTGATGGCGGTGTCGAGCCTCGGTTGGGTCTCACCATCACTGGGGAGGACGACGAGGAGGGGGCAAGCTGCTGGACTCTCCGGGGGCGTGTCATCAGCTGTTTGAGAAGTCTTTACCACTCGCGCACAAAACGAAGCAAACTCTTTCATCGGAGATAGGGGGGCATGGAGTTTGCAGATGACGCTGCCTTGTGATGTAACAGAGGCGCACTCCTCCTACAGGCCAGCTAGGGGAAGGAGGGATGATGTTAACTGTTTAATTGCCACTTGATTTATTGCTGCGTATATAAAAGGCGCTACACTGCGATTGCGTGTAGCGCTAACTTTAAACCTTGTTTCCGGCTTGTGCCTTTCTCCTGCCTGTGTTTGCTATGCTGAACCTAATTAAAGGATTGCAACTGCTTTATTCCATACTGGTGTTGGCTTCTTTCCAGTGCAGTTGGGTGGACTGGCCGAGAGAAAGTTAGCGCTCCCCCACCCACCAATTTCAACTGCCTACGTTCCCTAGCTGCGGTCCGGTGAGAAAGGCTGTCAGTGATGGCAGAAGGGACAGCGCTAGGTGATTCGGAGTTGGAGGTCCCTCTAGAGGCTGATGTGGAGGAGGTGGTTGTGGAAGAGGAGAAGCTACAAACAGCAACCCCTCACCAACCGGTGGTCAGACCCAAGCTGCGCCAACCACGTGAGGAGGACTGTGTGGAGACGGCTGGTGCGCAGAGTCAAGGGCTAGACCCTTCGGGACAGATTTCCGGTGGGGGCTGGTGGCCTAGTTCTACTCATACCGGGCCCCAATGGCCATCTACCCCCCCATTGGGTCCGTCATTTAGAGGTTGGCGGGAAAGACGTTGGACAGACGAAGAGGCGGATTGAGGCTATGATACTACAGGGCCTGAACCCAGTACTATGGATGCCATAAGAGATCGGTTTGGAGAAGGGAGTTTCCGGGACACCCCGTCTTGGTAACCCTGGGCCACTGGGGCGGAGCCATTACAAGGCACGTCTTGGCAGGATGAGGGCCTTTCCAGGCCAGAGGCTCGGTTTCGCATCGCTAGCCCCAAATTCCGAAGGGAATAGGAAACAGGAAAAGGAAAGGGCCAAATCGAAGACCGGGACTACCACCTGCCTAAGAGGGAGGATAGCACCAGGGGCTCCGAACAACCATTGACCAGAAGAGAGGTAGGAGCTGGAAGGTGGGCACAACGTCCTGTGGGGGAACGGAGGCCCGTTGGAGACCTGAGGAGAGATGGGAAGAACAGACTGCCTGTACCACCCCCAGCATGGATCCCGGTTCCTGGGATGTGGGCACCACCTCCAATCTGGGGCCCTCCTGCACTGCAAGCCACCTTTGACGGGAGCCCAGACCGTGTGGCGTTGTTCTTAAGCCAGGTGGTTAGTCATCTAGACCAGTATGGTCGCTGGTATCCATCACAATGGGCCATGGTGGTAGCCATTACGGCTGTGTTAACCGGCGATGCAGCAGACTGGGTGGCGGGATTACATCGCAACCATGCTAGAGAACTGGTGGACGTGTGTAGGTTCTTGGAAGCTCTCCGGTCTGCTTTTGAGGATGACTCCAGTGTACAAATCGCGGAAGGAGATCTTGTAGCCCTCAAACAGCGGGGTGTTCCTGCAAAGGACTATGTACGTGATTTCCGGAAAATTGCTAGTCGCTTAAGGGACTGGCCAGAATGGATGCTAGTCCAGCAATTTCGGATGGGGCTGGATTGTGAGTTACATCAAACCTGTGCGTACCGAGGCCTGGCTCCGCACCTGGCTGTTTGGTTTAAAGCCGCTATTGAACTGGACATTACACTCCGGGAGTTTAGGCCTTGGTCGGAAGTTGATGTGGGACAGAGACGGGTTCCTACGGAGAGGGCCTCAGAAAAGCCGTCAACCACGTGGGTTCAAGTACCTCTGCCCAGCAGCGTCCCACCTGAAAGGTCTCAGCGACTGGCGTTTCGTTGTTTTCGCTGCAATCAGATAGGACACAGAGTGGCTGAATGCCCTGTACCTCCATTACGAGTACAGGCCCAAAAGCCGGCTACGGGGGTAGCGACCAGAGGCCGACCATGGCAGCCACAAGAACGTACCCATGCACTTCAAGGACCAAAGTCCATCGTAGACCATCAGGCTCATGATATTACACCGGGAAGATTCCCGGTGGTGTCGGGGGACAGTGATGACGACGAGCTGAAGGACCCTATGGTGAGCAAAACTGTGTTCCCTTTTGTCATACCTGTGGTGCTGAGGAATCCCCGAAGCACAACAGGTTTTCAGTATGGTGCTTTAATAGACACTGGATGTACCCGTTGTCTGGTGCGGAGAAGTGTGGTGGATGCTCTGGGCCTACAGATAAAAAAGATAAAAGTTCCTGTGAAGTGCGAACAGATGGACGGGTCATTATTGGGGGGGGGGGGGCGCCTGCTAACCACGTAACTGAACAAGTGTTGGCAATAGGTGAACATCAAGAGTCCATCCAGTTTATTGTGGTTGAAAAAATGATAGAGCCAGTTATTCTGGGTCTCACATGGTTAGATAAATGGCAACCTCACATCTGGTGGGAGGGAGGTTATCGTAAACGTAGAATCCCTTTGGGACCTGCTGTCCCGTCCCCTGCTTCTTCAGTGGGACAGTCGAGTGAGGGACAGGACAATAGCTGTGCCTCCACAGAGGTGTTGCTTACACCGGACTTTCCTATTGTTTACCAAGACCTTTCAGCCGTGTTTAGTGAAGAGGAATGTGAAGTACTACCCCCCCATCGGACTACGGATTGCGCTATCGAGTTGGTGCCTGGGGCTACGTTACCGAAACCTTGAATGTATTCCATGACCCAACAAGAATTATCTGAGTTACGACAATATATCGACAAAAATTTAGCTAGAGGTTTCATCGTCCCTAGTAGATCTAGGATGGCTGCCCAGTCTTCTTCAGGGAGAAGAAGGACGGTGGGGTTCAGTTATGTGTTGACTTACGAGGTTTGAATGGAGTATGTATAGAACATCTATACCCCCTTCCGCTTATGAAGGATTTGTTAGCTGCGTAATCTACAGGACGGGTATTTACAAAACTCGATTTACGGGAAGCGTACTATCGAGTACTATCAAACAGGGCGATGAATGGAAGACCACTTTCAACTGCCCTCTTGGTAGCTACCAATATAGAGTTATGCCGTTTGGACTTCAAGGCGTTCCAGCGGTGTTCATGCAGCTTATCAACGAAGTTTTGCATGAACATTTGTATAGAGGAGTTCTTGTTTATTTAGACGACATTCTAATATATACGTGCACATTGGAAGAACACGTTGTGTTAGTCCATCAGGTTTTGGAGAAGTTGTTAGCTGCTAAACTGTTTATAAAACTTTCGAAATGTGAGTTCCATAAGTCAAAAATAGATTACCTCGGGTACAGGATCTCAAGCGATGGGATAGAAATGGATCCACGTAAAGTCCAAGCTATAGTTGAGTGGCAAGCACCGAAAACCAGGAAACAACTCCAAAGTTTCCTTGGTTTCGCGAATTTCTATCGCCAATTCGTCCCTGCATTTGCCGCTATAGCACTGCCGTTAACAGACCTGTTACGCACTAAATCCCCTGTGATAAAACCAAGACCAAACCAGTTATTGCAATGGACAGCTCAATGTCAAAGTGCGTTTGAACAGTTGAAATATCTTTTCACCAGAGAACCGGTACTTAAACACCCTGATCTGTCTCGTGAATTCATCGTTCAAGCCGATGCTAGTGACGTTGCTGTGGGAGGTGTGTTGCTGCAAAAAGATAAACAGGATAGAATACGCCCTTGTGCTTATACCTCACGCAAATTAAACACCACAGAGCGAGGGTGGGCAATCTGGGAAAAGGAGGCCTTCGCTGTCCGTTGGGCTCTACTTACGTGGCGTCACATCCTGGAAGGGGCTACTATCCCGTTTGAGGTATGGACAGACCATAAAAATTTAGAGGCATTACAAACGCCTAGATGTCTGTCCCCAAAGCAACTACGCTGGGCACAATATTTTCGAAGATTCAATTTCAGACTCAAATATGTGCCAGCAGGAAAGAACTTCCTCGCCGATGCACTTTCTCGTATGCCACAATATAACAGTAAGCGCGAGGAAGTAGTGGAATCTCTTATACCACCTATTGAGAGTGGGCATGCGGTTGCGGCAGTGTTATGGAAAGAAGCGTCTTTCTTAAAGAATCTTCGGATAGCTGTCAGCCAGGATACGTGGGTAAATCAAAACCAAACGTCAGTAATCCTACGAGATGGATTAGGGTGGAATGGGGATCGTTTATACATTCCAGAACCGCTTCGAGCTACAGTTTTAAGACAGTGCCATGATGCCAAACCAGCAGGTCACTATGGTTTCCTTAAAACACTTCACCTGATTAGACGTCAATTTTGGTGGCCACGAATGCATGGTGAAATTGAACGTTACGTAAAAACGTGCCCAACATGCGCGGCAGCAAAACCATGGTCAGGGAAACCACTCAGTCGATTACAATCAGTGGCTGATCCTAGTCGTCCGTGGGAGGAGGTGGCGATGGATTTTATAGTGGACCTTCTGCCCAGCAATGGACATACTGTTATTTGGACAGTGATAGACCTATTTTCAAAGCAGGCGCATTTTATACCCTGTCAGGGTTTACCATCTGCCCGACGATTGACAGACATGTTTATACAACATATCTACCGCCTTCACGGGGTCCCGAAACGTATTATATCAGATCGGGGTGTCCAGTTCACCGCCCAGTTTTGGAGGTCTTTCGTTCATAGGATAGGGTCTACTCAAGGATTAAGTTCAGCCTTCCATCCCAGTACAAATGGAGCAGCCGAACGAGCTAATGCCGCTGTGGAACGATATCTACGTTGCTACGTTTCGTATCAGCAAACTGATTGGTCTGCCTTACTCCCGTTCGCTGAAGTCGCGTACAACAATATCAGCCACCGTAGCACGGGATTTTCTCCTTTCCAAATCATCTATGGAAGAGAATTCCCTGCCATACCTGAGGTAGAACCTCCAGCTACAGGGGTATCTACGTATTCCGGTTGGGCCGACAAGATCCGACAAACGTGGCCAGCGGTAAAAACGGCGCTTCAAAAAGCAGCAAATGAATACAAACTTTATGTTGATAAAAAAAGAGCTGACCCAAAACCGTTTTCTGTAGGGGATCACGTGTATCTATCTACAAAATACTTGAAATTACGATTACCTAGTAGGAAACTAGGTCCCAAATACATAGGTCCTTTTCCTATAACACGTGTGATCAACCCTGTCACTGTCATGCTTAAGCTACCTTCACTGTTAGGAAAAATACATACTGTTTTTCATAGCAGCCTCCTTAAACCTGTCAAAGAGGAAAGGCCCACACATCAGCCTGTTTCCCCGGGACCGAGTCATTCAGATCAATATGAGATAGATAAAGTATTGGATTCATGTCTACGTAGAGGCAGGTTACAGTACTTCTACGGTGGAAGGGTTATCCACTAGCACAAGCATCTTGGGTGGCAGCTCCAGACGTTCATGCCAACCGGTTGCTCCGTCGGTATCATCGTAAATATCTAAATAAACCAGGTCCCAGTGGGTAGAACGGTTGCTATGCTAACATCTTTATTTTATTCCTGCAGGTGGACTCCTGGTAGAGAGGAGCCGCCTGTCGAGCCTCGGTTGGGTCTCGCCATCACTGGGGAGGACGAGGAGGAGGGGGCAAGCTGCTGGACTCTCCGGGGGCGTGTCATCAGCTGTTTGAGAAGTCTTTACCACTCGCGCACAAAACGAAGCAAACTCTTTCATCGGAGATAGGGGGGGCATGGAGTTTGCAGATGACGCTGCCTTGTGATGTAACAGAGGCGCACTCCTCCTACAGGCCAGCTAGGGGAAGGAGGGATGATGTTGACTGTTTGATTGCTAATTGATTTATTGTGCTCCTCCTACAGGCCTACTAGAGGAAGGAGGGGTGATGTTAACTGTTTAATTGCCACTTGATTTATTGCTGCATATATAAAAGGCACTACACTGCGATTACGTGTAGCACTAACTTTAAACCTTGTTTCTGGCTTGTGCCTTTCTCCTGCCTGTGTTTGCTGTGCTGAACCTAATTAAAGGATTGCAACTGCTTTATTCCATACTGGTGTTGGCTTGTTTCCAGTGCAGTTGGGTGGACTGGCCGAGAGGCGGTTCACTAGGTGTTACTGATGGTGATGGTACCACATATGAAGACAAGTTGAGAATGTACCACAAGATGACGGAGTAGCAGCATCGTGGCTTCAGGAGCAGTGTAATCCCAGCTAGAGCAAGCAGGAAGTGGCTGCCAAAATACTAAACAACTGAGATGCGCCGTCGGGGTGGGACGCGGGCGGCGTGGCTTATTTAAACGATGCTGAGCGGCAGTTGCTCTCAGCGCTGACTTTAGACTATTCGTACTCGTCTTTTCCTGATCTCCGTGTATAGCGAATTAAACAAGTACTGATCAACCCACCCAGTGGACTGGCTTTGATTGCTCCAGCGTTCGTTCGCATAATCGTGGATTGGAAAGCCGAGATATGCTTTTTTTTTTTATTAAACAGACAAAAATACTTACAAACATGTATACATAAAAACAATACAAAAAAAGAGAAAAAAATAAAAAAAGGAAAAACATACTAACTAACTAACAACTAACATTGTTTCAGCCTATCGGCTGACTTCTAGAAAACTGTTGCATTGGTGATTATTTTCTGTTTCACCTCTATTTCTCTATTACAGATCTATTTTATGTGCTTACTTGTTTTTATTTTTTTACACGTCCAAGACTTAACTTTATACTCTATTTTTAAATTTTCCTCTATGTGTAAGTATCTATTACTTCTATATATCCTTCTAATAACCGTTCTAACTATTTATACATACAGTCATGCGGTCTTCCTCCTCTGTGATTGTCTATGTTTCTTGGTTAGGTTTTGCATAAGTATTATTTTATCAATCCTATCTTTCCCTCTAGCCAGGAATACCATCTTTGCCAGACTGCATAATAATCAGTGTCCTCTTTCTCTTGTAGCTCTTTTGTGACTCTGTCCATTTCTGCACATTCTGTTATTTTTGCGATTATTTTTTCTTCTGTTGGTAATAGTTCTGATTTCCAATTTTGAGCGTATACTATGCATGCTGCTGTTAGGATATGGATAATGAGATATTTTATCTCTTTAGTCTGTTGTGGTGTGGTCATTCCGAATAAGAAAAATTCCAGTTTCATATTGACCTTCTGTTTCGTTATTTCTTCTATCATTATCTTGCTTTCTTGCCAGTAATGTTGTGCTCTTCTACAAGACCACCAGAGATGGTAATATGACCCCTTTTGTGACTTGCATTTCCAACACATTGGTGACACATTTGGAAACATTTTCGCCAAATGTGTCGGTGGAAGATGCCATGTGTAAAACATTTTGTAAAGGTTTTCTTTATATGGTATCGACATTGTCAGTTTAAGATTTTCTGCCCATAATTTGTCCTACTTTTCCAATTCTATGTTGTGGCCTATATTTTTTGCCCATGTTATTATATTTTCTTTCACCATTTCCTCCTCCAATTTATAATTTATTAAATATCTGTAAATTTTGGTTATCATTTTCTCCTCTGTACTTTTTAATATCTTGTCTAGTTCATTCAGTTCGGTCTGAAATCCATATTGTGTCCAGTCTGCTATATATCTTGACTTTATTTGACAGTATGGCCACCAATCGATAACTATTCCCTGGGGAAAGCCGAGATATGCTTTATTTCCCTACCTTCTCTCCATTATTCTTCCCCTTTTAACCATTTTCTTTTGGTCTTTCCAAAATAATTCTTCTTCTTCTTCTTCTTCTTCTTCTTCTTCTTCTTCTTCTTCTTCTTCTTCTTCTTCTTCTTCTTCTTCTTCTTCTTCTTCTTCTTCTTCTCCTTCTCCTCCTCCTCCTCCTCCTCCTCCTCCTCCTCCTCCTCCTCCTCCTCCTCCTCCTCCTCCTCCTCCTCCTCCTCCTCCTCCTCCTCCTCCTCCTCCTCCTCCTCCTTCTTCTTCTTCTTCTTCTTCTTCTTCTTCTTCTTCTTCTTCTTCTTCTATTTATTGTATCTTTTCCCCTGAACCCTTTCTCTAACTTTTAAGACTGTTACTCTCATAATTCTCCCACTGTTTTTACCCACTCTTTTCCCATTTCCTTCTCTTCCCTTCTTTTTTGGGAGATATTTCCCCCATCCATTCTTTTTTTGTCACTGTCAATCCCAGTGTAATTATCTATCTTTTTATCTTCAATTATTTTCCCTTCAACATTGTATTCTTGCTTCTCATTTATATTCTCTTTTTCCTTTTTTGTGTATTCTAACCAGGCTTCTGCTTCTTTATTACCCTTGAATGCTTCACGCACATTTTTAAACATCTCCATTAATTCCTCATACTCCCAATGCTCCATATTGTCAATTCAAAAAAAAATTAATATATATTTTCATTTATGTCTAATTAAGATTCAAGTCATGTAGTCTCTTTTTTTAATTTCCAAATAATATCCAGTTCAAATATTTATCTAGTCCACTCCAATTTGAAGCTTTATTGTTTTTCACCTCCTTTCAAAGTCAAGACCCAGTTGTTTAAAAAGAAACAAATACTCTTTAAAGTCTCACAGTAGTCAAGTTCATTGCTGTTCCTTCAATTTTCAAAGCAATCATTTGCTTCTTTTCACCAGCAGATGTCTCTCTCCAATCCAGAAATCTCAAGACAACAAAGTAACACATTTACAAAAATGTTTTAAATCCACATAAAAAATACTTTCTCTTCAATTTCTTTTCCTTTTATTGTTTTTCATTTCTCTAAATTCCATTTTAAATCCAATTGTAAAATTCCCTTTCTTGTACTTTGATATTTTAGCTTCCTCTTTGTTCTTCCTTCCAATATCAAAACTATCACAAATAATTCAAATCTTCATTAAAGAGTGCTTTCCCTTGGTTTTCTTTTTCCTGTATTATTTTTAATTTTTCCAAGTCCAATTTTAAGTCCGGATAGAAAGTTTTCTTTTTTAGTCTTTAGACCTTTAACTTCCTCTTTGTTCTTCTCCCTCCAATTAAAATTCCTAAGTGCCAATTAGCTGCTTATTTCTGTGCTGGGACCTCTTTTAAGATTTTTAAAAATTCCTTTTTTACCTGTGAGTTGGCCAATCACTCACCCGGTTCCAATACTCCATTCAAACATCGCTCCTGCACAAATCTTAGTTCGGTTGCCCCAGCTTCAGAGCAGTCATTTTAAGGGCTGCCACCCCCGCCGCCAGTTCAAAGAGCTGCCTCTGACCCTTCAAGGAACTTACCTGTTCTTCTTGGTTATCTGAGGCACCTCTCCTTTTTCACCATCCCTACAAGACGGTTCCAGTGCAAAGACACCCCTGCCCCCCCGACAGCAGTTTGTCTGGTTGGGAGTTAGAACTCGTGAGAAGTTTTCTTTTATGTGTTTCCCTGAACACAGAGGTGAGGAACATGATGATGCTGGACAGGTAAGACGCGCATCCTGATTCTCACCCTCCCCACCTGCCACCCCCAAATTACATCCCTAAAGGGGGTGGGTGGCTAAGCGAGGGCAGGAGCCCTGTCATGCGGGGGTGGGGGAGAGAAGTGACAGGAAGGGGAGCTCCACACATCTTGTTTCTCCCCACCCTACTTGCCAGAAATGAGTCTTTGTGAGACTCAAAACAAATGAGACAGAGAATGGGGAGAGAGAAAGGAAAGAAAAGAAAGAAAAGGAAAGGAAAGGATGAGAGGAAAAAGAGAGAGAATGGGGAGAGAGAAAGGAAAGGAGAGAGAGTGGGGAGGATGAGAGGGGAAAAAGAGAGAGAAACAGAATTGAGAAGGAGGGAGGGAGGGAAAGAGAGATTCATTTTCCACACATAAGGAAACCACAACTGCAAATCCTAAACCCACACATACATGGAAACCACAATACTCCTGTATGGTTCAATAATAAATTTATTAAAATTCAACAATTTAATGTATTCAAAATCAACAATATTCTAAAATTCAACAATTTTTTCAAACTGAACAATTCCAATATGGTAGTCATATCATCATCTTCCACACACTCGAAACTGTCCACATCCTGAATTTCATCCTGGTTTTCACTTAATGGTAAGTCCATTTGGCTCAACAACATAGGTCCCAGTCTTTCATGCTTGGCAATAGAGGTATCCTTAAAGGAATACCTCTTGTCCATATATCATGCTCTGATTGCATTCGCAACACATTCCTCAGTTATTTTTCCCCAGGCATTTTTCACCCAGTTGACAAGTTCCAGCAGCCCAGGCTTCACAAAATTACCGTTCTTGTTCCGTATCATTCAGTATTCTATATATTGATTAATTTCCAAGTTGAGATGATCTTTAAATGGCTTATTTATACCAATATCCAATATCTGCAGGTAGCCAGTCATTTCCGCAGGAATCATGATTTGAACGATCCTGCGTTGAGCCAGAAATTTTTCCATGTCCTTGGCACGGTGAGTACTGGCTGAATCCCACACCACCATGCCTCTTTGGCCACCTCGCAACAAGTGGGAGCATTAGCTCCATCCACTTCCTGATAGCTGCTTGGGCACACCAGGCCTTTTCGATTTCAAGGACGTAAATCCCTGAAACCCTTTCGATTTTGTCCTTCTTTCCCTTGCTTATTATTAGTGGTGTGACTTTGGTTCCATCCATCCATATAGCCAATATGCACATCACATGTATGCTTTCATATCCCATTGAGGGAATATAAATTGATGTGGCATCCCTCTGGTCAATGGTGGTTTGAGCCCCTTGGCCCATGAAGACTGCTGTTTCGTCCATAGCTAGAATGTTCGATAGCTGATACTTGGCAAAGTCAATGCCATCAACAAACAACTTGAATGCAAGTGCCCGTTTGACAATTTCATCATCTTTTAGCTTGAACAGCAAGGTGGATCTCCTCAGAGACAATTCATGTTGCTGAAGGAAGCTATCCAGCCAGTATTGAGGGGCTTTGAATTGTTCCTGGGTTATTTCCAACTGTGGTGCTATTTCAAGGGCAAATGCTTGAATATCAGCCCTGCTTACACCTAAAGCCCTTGCTCTCCTGTCAGCAATCCATTCACAGATAGTGTCTTCAAGTTCAGGAAATAATGGTTGCCAACCTGATCCATACTTGCGCTTCTTGCCATTTCCCTCCTGCACCTGTTGACTGAGGTTATCATACTCTACTCTCCATTTTCGGACAATATGTAGATCCAACATCTTCGCTTTGCAGAAAGTTGCCAGATTTTTGCCCTGAGAATCCTCCACAATTCCTTTCTTGAATTCCACAAAGTAGCTCTTTCTTTTTGAACTCATCTTGTTTGGGGGTCAAAATAAAAGTCATTTTAGATCATTAAATCCATTAATCCAAAACCCTGGGGATGTGGTGGTTGGGATTTGGCATTGTGGTTTCCCTGTGTGTGGGTTTAGGGTTTGCAACTGTGGTTTCCATGTATGTGTGGGAAATGGATCTCTCTTTCCCTCCTTCCCTTCTTCTCATTTCTGTTTCTCGCTCTTTTTTACCTCTCATCCTCTCCCCCACCTCTTCTTTCCTTTCTCTTTTTCCTCTCTCTCATCCTCCCCCCTGTCTTCTTACCTTTCTCTCTCCCCATTCTTTTTTTCTTCTCTCATGCTTTCCCCCCTCTTCTTTCATTTCTCTCTCCCCATTCTCTTTTTCCTCTCCCTCTTCCTTTCCTTTTCTTTCTTTTCCTTCCTTTCTCTCTCCCCATTCTCTCTCTTTTTCACCTTTCATCCTTTCCTTTTCTTTCTTTCTTTTCCTTCCTTTCTGTTTCCTCTCATCCTCCCCCTCTCTCCTTTCCTTTCTCTCTCCCCATTCTCTCTTTTTCCCCTCTCATCCTCCCTGCTCTCTCTCCTTTCCTTTCTCCCTATTCTCTCTTTTTCTTCTCATCTTTTCCTTTCCTTTCTTTTCCTTCCTTTCTCTCTCCCCATTCTCTCTTCCTCTTCCTTTCTTTTCCTCTCTGTCTTCTTTCCTTTCTGTCTTTTTTTCCTCTCTCATCCTCTCCCCCTCTCTCTTTTCCTTTCTCTCTCTTTTTCCTCTCTCTCATCCTCTCCCCCCCTTCTTTCCTTTCTCTCTCCCCATTCTCTCTCTCATTTTTGCTGGAGGCGGTGGTAGGTGCCACTAAGGAGTGGAGTGCGAGACACTGCACTGGCTTGCCGTTCTTTTTGCAGCAGCCATCAGCTTGGTGGTAAGGAGTGGGGCGTGAGACATGGTGCTGGCTTGCCACTCTTTTTGCGGCAGCCATCAGCTTGGTGCTAAGGAGTGGAGCACGGGGCATGGCACTTTTTGCACGTTAAGGGCATGTGGGGTGTGTGGGGCATGTCCCCCTCCCCCCCACACACTGGCCTCACTACCTCACCTTGTGTTGTTTGCGCTGCAAGCAACCAGAGGAAATATGGGACCGGTTGCACGTGTGTAAGTAGTTGGTGAGGGGGCTTATTTTGTGGGGATGGCTTATATTATCACATGTGCTGAAAAGCCCGATTGGCCTTATTTTGAAGACATGTCTTATTTTCAGGGAAACACGATATTGTGACCTACCGGGGAGCCTTTAAATGCTGCAGACTGCAATTTGGCATAAGTGTGGCACTGGGGCTATTCCAAAGCCTCATGGAACGCCTTCTGCAAGGCATTCCAGGAGTAATACTGTATTTTGATGACATCTTAATATCCGCTAACAACAATAAGGAACTACTTGACCGCCTTTTGTCCTTAGTAGGTTCCAAGAGGTTGAACTAAAGGTTAAGAAAGAGAAATGTCAGATAGTGGTACCCCGGGTCAAATTTTTGGGTTATTTAATAGATGGCTCAGAACTACACCCCACTGAAGACAAGGTCAGAGCCATACAAGATTCCCTCACCCCCAGAAACCAAACAGAGCTCCAGGCATTCCAGGCTGCTGTGTGTTTCTGCCACAGAAGGCAACAGTGGCCGAGCCATTACACTGGCTTCTGGATAAAAACGCTAAATGAACCTGGAGCCGAAGGCATTTGTGGTTGTCAGGGCCGGATTTAGATGAAAAGAGGCCCTAGGCTATTCCACTTATGAGGCCCTTTCACCTATAGTGAAAGTGTAATTTTAATTTTGCTAACAATTTGAATGTAGGCCCCTCTTGATCTTGAGGCCCTAGGCTGAAGCCTAGTTAGCCTATAGGAAAATCCGGCCCTGGTGGTTGTTAAAAAACTTTTATCATCTGACAGTGTGCAGTCTTCTGAGATTCAGTATTCTGAGATGCTTCTGGTCACCCTCACCTGTGATGCCTCCCCCTTTGGGGTCCAGGCTGGACTCCATGGTGGAATTGCTCATGGCAATTCCACCATGAGAAAAGACTACATTCTTTTGGCTTAGAATAAAAGTAGTTGGGAACAGACATGATTGAAATAAAACCATGCATGATAAGGAAAAGAAATTTGTATTATTCTCACATTGTTAAAAATAGTATTCAAGAGTTAGGATACAGTTTGTGACAGACATTTCAACAGATTGAAGAAAAAGAGACAGGGCTATTGAGTCATCTTTGAAGATATGCCAGCTGGTTTCTGATCTTCTCAGTTGTCCATTTGCCAGTAGTTGTTCCATGATGCTTTTTGAACTAGAGTATGAATTTTGTTTTCTCTCATTCCTCCTCATTTCTATCTTTTGTGTATTATTTCTTTCAGGTTATACAGCTGAATCTATCCTGCTATTGGTACTTTAACTTAAGCCATTATCCTTTTTAACTTAAAGTGGACTGAATATGTTTTAAGTAGTACTAAGTTTTTTTAGAAGCTCTGATCTGGATAGAGACCAGTATTTTTATTTTGGTAAAGTGGTTTGAAAACCTAATATTGTTGCATTTCAAAAGTATTATAACAGAGATTCTCGTAGGACCAGGAGCTTGAGATACCCATCATCTTAATTGTTGCTGCCCAGGTCCAATGTAGAAAGCAAAAACAAAGATAACTTAGTTTTGGGTAGAGCTTTGCTTGCTTGAAAATGTCCAGCTCTTCAACACTGAAAGCTTGGAAAAGACATTCTTTGGTGATGATGGTATTTCCTGTAATGGCTGGCTGATACAATTTAGGTTCCTCCTCCCCTTTATAGCCACACTTCAGTCATTAAAAGGCAATTGTATAATGGGTGTAATGCATAAGTAACATATGTGTCATGTCCCCATCGGAGCTTGAATCTACGGAAGAAGATGAGCCGGAACTGGAGCCGATGGAGATCAAGTGGGCAGCTTTGTTAGCTTGGGAGAAAAATGGGGTGGAGTAGGCCCAGTCAGGCCAGGGCCTTTCAGGATTGGGAAGGCTTGTAGGCCTAGGAAGGGGGACAGGATGACCAAGAGAGGCTAAGCAGTGAACAGGAGAGACAGAGTTCAGGCGATGAGCAAGGATTACCCCCTCCTGATCCTCGAGCACGGAGAGTGGAGAGAAGGCAAAAACAGCGCAAACTGACCCGACTACTCGGGAGGAGAGCACCTGCCCCTCTTGCCTTGTGAAGAGAGGGGCAGGTGCTCTCCTCCCGAGTTACTTAAGGAGATGCTGGGGGGGGGGGCATTTATTGCAGTGGTGGGTTCTTCCCGGTTCGGCCCAGTTCACGAGAGCCAATAGCGGTGACACTATTACGTCACCGAACCGGTTCTCTTTCTTCAGGAGCTGGGCCCTCCCGCCCGCCCCTGCGTTATTTTGACCTTATATGGCTGCTTTTTTCACCCAGCTGAGAGGTACGGCAGAGCGGATTGCCACACCTTAGCTGGGCAGATTAGCAGCGTGCTTGCGTGAAGCGCAAGTTTGGTGTCCTGCGAGTGAACTGAGCATGTGTGTGGCGATTGCGCGCAAAGCGCGCGACCGAAGAGGCAATCGCGCGCGAAGCGCACACACAAAGAGAACTGGTAGTAAAGCCGGTTAGAACCCACCCCTGATTTGTTGGGAACAAATGCTGAATTCATGGAGTGTTGAGTGCTGACATTTGAACTTCCCTGGATTCCTTGATTCTTTCTGGATTTCTGGATTACTTGCCTTGCTCCTTTGCTTTCTGGACTCCTCAACTTGCCATGCCGGATTTCTTGCTTTGCAGCCATGGTACTCACAGTGTTGGGCTAGACTATTTGCAGCCAGACGCTGCTTGAGGTGTGTGTCATCACTTTACTCTGGGACTTGCCAGAAACATGGAAGCGTTTGGGGAAATTTGAGCAATAAAGGAGCAGTTTGAACTGCCAGCTGCCTGTGTTACCTCTGTGCCATGCCCCGGGTTATCACAATATGTTTGAAGCATATGTTACTTTTAAATGGAAATAAAACCCTAATTTTGGAGATAATTAACATTAAACTATTACAGTTCTTGTTTTAGACTGAGCTACAGAGTGTTACAATACTGCTTCTACGTGAATTGAGATACTCCTACATTTTGAGAGGAAGATCTTGTTTGTCACTAGTTCAGAACAACTTGTTTATACTTGCTGGTAGGTGCCATATTAAATCAATATTATTTTAGAAAACCTATAAAACGATGAACAACTGAAATGGTTATACAGGTAGTCCTTGACTTATGACCACAATTGAGCCCAAAATTTTTGTTGCTGAGTGAAACATTTGTTAATTTTGCCCCATTTTATCACCTTTTTGCCACAGTTGTTAAAACAATGAACACAGGGATGCTTCCAGGGATAGCAACCCAGGGACCATGTACGGCTTCAGACATGGTAAAGCGGACCCCAAGCAAGGGACAAATGAGAACATGTGGCTTCTGGATTCAGGAGCCACTAACCACACAACCCACAACCCCAATCTATTCACCTCCCTCATAGAGACAGACTTCAAGATCAGGATGGCTAACCAGAGCACAGCCAAGGTCATAGGGAGAGGGAATGTACATATACCAGGGGTTGGGAAAATAGAAGGAGTACTATACGTACCAGAGATACCTCACAATGTCTTAGCCATTGCAAAGCTCACAACAGACACATACACAGAGGTAACATTCAAGGAAGACAGGGTACAGTTACTCAACCAAGGAAAAAGGGTTGGCAAGGTAACCACACATGATGGACTACCATACTTTACACCCAGTGAGAGCAGCAAGGGAAGTATAAACACAAGCATCACTCATGAGCAGGAGGGAAACACTGAAACAAGAGGGGGACCCCAGAGGGAAACAAACACTGTGTCACCAGGCAAAAACAAGGTATCCATGGGAAAACCCATCCACGACAATTGTGCCCACCTCCTTCACAGAAGGCTAGGACATATCAGCTTCCCGGTTGTAGAAAAAATGCTAGAATGTACAGAGGGTTTGAAAGTAAAAGACTGCAAAAATTATTTGGAGTGTTCAGTGTGTAAATCTTCGAAAATTAAGGTCAAAGCGAAGCCCAAAAGGTCAGAGCGCACAACTGACCATCCATTTCAGCTAGTACACATGGATTTAGTGGGACACAGGAAAAGGTTTTTCCTAACCATAGTAGACGACTACAGCAGGTATGGCTATGTATACTCTCTCAAGCATAAAAATGAGACATTCCAAAGGTTCAAAGACTTTTATAAAAAGGTGGAACTGCAACATGGGGTGAAAATCAAACAGATAATGACTGACCGGGGTACAGAATTCATGGCCAAGGACTTTGCAAAATGGTTAAGGGAGAGGGGCATATTGCATTTTAGCTCCACCCCTTTTTCCCCATTTCAGAATGGGGTCTCAGAATGAAAAAACGGCATACTCCAAACGATGATGAGGTGTATATTGGAGGACACTGGAATGAACCAATCATTCTGGTCAGAGGCATTACACTATTCCAAATACACGCTAAACAGGTTGTGGTCAAGTTCAATCAATAAAACCCCATATGAACTAATGTACAAAAGAAAACCCAACCTAGCCCACCTACACATATTTGGTGCCCCAGCTGACGCCCACATTCCCCGACAGCTAAGGAAGAAAGGAGAAAAGGTGTCAAAAAGACTAAGGTTCGTGGGCTATGAGCCTGGCACAAAGGGTTTCAGATTTGTGGACTGCAATAACAAATCCATTGTATCCAGGTCTGCGGAATTCCATGAGCACTCGAATTGGTCAAGGCTCTATTGCAATGACATTTTCCTTGGCAGAGACATGCACCCACACAACCAAAGTGACAAAGAACTGACCACCAGAGGGCCAGAGGAAACTGAAACAAACAGGCCCAAACACCAAGAACTGAGAGCCGAGGAATGGAAAGAAGGACACCCCACACTGAACCTAGATAGCCTCACTGAAAAAGAAGCCGAATGCCTGCATGAAGCAGACACACCTCCTGACAGACCTGACAGACCAGCTAAATCCAGTAGGAACAAATTACCAAAGAGGACTATGTCATGTCCATACACACAGAGCATCTCACACCCAGTTCCTATGAAGAGATACTTGGCCTCCCCCAGGAAGAGAAAGAAAAGTGGAGACAAGCCATGGAAAAGGAGATGGAGAGCCTCCAAGACCTACAGGTATACTCACCAGCTCAAGTACCTGAGAACAAAAAGCCAATTGGGACCAAGTGGGTGTTTAAGGTCAAAACACTCGAAGACAACAAAGCGCTCTACAAAGCAAGGTTGGTCGCGCCATGCTTCGCCCAAAGGTACCCGGAAGACTACTGGACACCTACTCCCCCACAATCAGGGCCGAGAGTGTCAAGAGCGCTCTAGTAATTGCCACCATCCTAGGGCTGGAAGTATTCCAATTTGATGTGCAAATCGCATATCTACACGCAGAATTGGATAAGGAAATCTATGTTAAGGCCCCACCAGGATACAACGAAGGGAAGGACAACACATGGCTTCTGAACAAAAGTTTATATGGACTCAAACAGTCTGGCAAGAGGTGGTACGACTGTCTAGCCAAAGCTCTCAACACCATGGGCTTCAAAGCCACCTCTGCAGACAAATGTTTTTTCACAAAGAGAGAGGGAGGAGCATTTGAAGGCATTCTTGTGTATGTGGATGATATATTGTACATAGGGAAGCAAAGGACCAAATGCGATAAATTTGCCACCGAGTTAGGAAATCATTTCTCTCTGAAGTCACTAGGGAAGATAGACAAATACCTAGGGGTGCAAGTAATTAAGACTGACAAAGGCTTCCGGATCTCACGAAGAGAGAAAATCATGGAACTGTTATCCAAATGCAACATGTCAGAGGCAAAACCCTATGAGACACCCATGCAACCGGACTTCATAAGGAGCATGCACAATGAAGCTCAACCCTTCGTTGACAGGTCAACAATAGGCTCGCTACTCTACATCGCCAACTGGACGAGGCCTGACATCGCTCTAACTGTCAATCTACTGTCCAGACACGTGAGCAAGCCCACTGTCCTGCATTGGGATGCCATAAAAAGGCTGCTCAGGTACCTGAAACACAGTGTCAACACCCAGCTGTGCCTCGAACCAGATCTGTCTGTGAAACCCAAGTTAACCTGTTATGCAGACGGGCAGGGGATGCCAAAAGTAGAAAAAGCACTTCCGGGTACGTAGTCTTCTTAAACAATAGCCCTATACATTGGTATATGGGAAAACAGAAGCTGGTGGCCACTTCTACCACCGAAGCCGAATTCGTCTGTTTATCAAAAGCGGCAAATAACCAAGTGTGGTTCGATGATTTACTTACTGATATCTGGGCCGAGCCAACATACCCCATAGTCATACATGAAGACAATAAGGCGGCTATAGAAATATCAAAGACAGGGGGCATGGTTATGGCCGTGGTAGTGTGAGGACGTTTTCTCCACTTCGCAGGGCATTTTACGGAAGACAAATGTGGATTAAAGTGTTTGAAATGCACCGATAAAAGCCAAAATTTTATAAATTGTATCGGAAGAGCTACTGGCCCAGCAGACTGACTTTGGAATTGGTAGGTCACCCTGAACCACTCGAATTTTGAAGCCTTTCATAGCATGGGAAAGTGGAAGGAGTGAGGGGTGACCAGATAGGCAGTCGCGATTGTGTATTTGGAGCAAATAGCTGCCTTTTGTTCTCATTATTATCGCGATCTGTGTTTGTTTTTGCTGTGGGGCAAAGGCACGGAACATCAAAAGACCGGTGGAAAGGGTTTTTTTTGGAAGAATATGTGAATTTTAAGTTGATCTTTTGTTTGTGAAAGTGCCTGAGTCGAAGCAGCAAAACGTTTCTGGGCAGTGCCTTCCAACGGATGTTAGGGTTTTTTTTTAAAGGAAATTATGCAAGCTGAATTGAGAACTATAAACTTTTATTGTTGGCCCTTTTGAGTGCAATAATAAGCTGTCTCAGCTTCAATTGGGAATTGCTGTCCCTTAATCTTCATTAAAGACCCTCTCGGCAAAAGTGGACAATTAAAAACTTATTAAAAAATGGCGACCCAACAATCTTTAGGAATGCAACAAGTTGCTGTGGCCTTAACTAAAATTAGTGAAAAGATATCAGAACTGTTAGATAGTATGGATAATATGACATTGGAAATTAAAAGAATGAAGCAAGAAATGAATGAAAATTTTGCAAAGCAAACAGTAGAAATGACAACAATTAAAGATGAAATTGAGCAGATTCATGAACATGATGTAAAGATAGATCGGCAAATTGGAGAAATCTTTTTTAAAAATGAACAACAAGATAAAAAAATTTGTCTTTTGGAAGAAGAAGCGAGGAAATATAATTTGATTATTCGAGGAATTCAAGAAGAAAAAGTGGACAATTTGAAACAACGAGTTTTAAAATGGTTCAATGACCTGGATACACAAATCACATTTACAGCAACAAATCTGGCAAATGTTTTTAGAATTGGGTATAAAAGACAAAATGGCTTAAATAGAAATGTACTTGTCAGATTTGCAAATCTTAGTGACAAACTGGAAGTGATGGTGAAAGTGAGAGAGATGGGTGAAGCTTTGAAATTTGAGGAGTAAATTATTCAAGTCTTTCCGGATATATCAAGAGAAGAAAGAGCGTGGAGATTTTTTTGAAGCCAATTACAAAGGTTCTGAGAGACAACGGAATTAAATATAACTGGAGGCCACCACAGCAACTAAAATTTTTTTATAAAGGAAGAATGCAAATAATTACTTTGGAAACAGATGCAGTGTCATACTTACATGAACTTGGATTGATTGTAAAGTATGAGGACATAACAGAGATAAAAAATCAAATGCTTAAGATGGGTGGAACATATGCAAAAACATCAACACCAGAAGAAAAAGGGGCTGCTGGAGGACAAGACCCTAAAGGATTAAAGCGGAAGGAAATCTCACCTGCGATGGTTGAGCAAAAGAAAAGTCGTGATGATATAATGGGAGATGGAGCAGATAAGAAATTGAAGGATCTTGAAAAAGAATTGCAAGAAGCTGAGCGCGGGGAAAAGTTACCATCCTTTTCTCTGAGAGATGAATTTAAATAGACTACCCGAAAGAAGTGACCCGACCATTAGCACGTCCCCTCTCCCCCACTCTCTTTATAGAGGCGGAAACCAATTGAGGATGTGGGGGACGAAGATTGTTTGTTATTTAATGTTTGATGTGTCTTTTGTCTTTTTTTATTTTTTTCCTTTTTTTTCTTTTATGTTGAATGTTGTTTGGAATGTGGGAGATTGGTGCTGGGATTTGGGCACAGAAAGGAAGAGGAGGGGAAAGGATTAAAAAAGTTATAGTTTAAATGGGTTTAATAAAAATAATGACATGGAATGTGAAGGGTACAGGGAACCAGATCAAGAGAAGACGATTGGAACTTAAAATTAAAAGAGATTTACCAGATATATTATTTTTGCAAGAAACCCATCAGAAATCTGAAGGCTCAAATAAAATGTATATAAAGGGTATGCAAATTTATGAAAAATCTTTTGGAACTTCAAAAGCTAGAGGAGTTGCAACATTGATATCAGATAGGGTATATTTTGAAAAACAACAAGTTATCGTGGATGATGAAGGAAGATATGTAATAATTGTGGGAAATATTAATGAGGAAAAAGTGACACTGGTTAATTTATATCTACCGAATGAGAAGCAAAAAGAATTTCTTGAAAAAATAACTAAAATTTTGGAAATTGAAAGTGTAGGGAAAGTAATTGTGGCTGGGGACTTTAATTTAATTAGAGATAAAATAGATAGTACTAACCCCACTCGTTGTGGAGGAGCAAATAAAATGGGGACCTTAAATAAATGGATGTTTCGAAACGGCGTGGTGGATGCCTAGAGAGAAGTGAAAGGAACTGAAAGAGTGTACACTTTTTACTCTAAGATACATAATACATATTCAAGAATTGACTATATCTTAGTTTCTAAAGATTTGTTGAATAATGTGGATAAGATAGATGTGGGAATTTTTAAGGATTCTGATCATGCAGAAGTTACGATGGAAATAGATTTTAATTTTGAGAAAAAAGGAAGTAGTTGGAGATATGATGAAAAACTGTATAAAAATGAGGAGGATAAAAAATGGATATTTAAAAAATGGGAAGAATGTTGGAGATTGAACGATAATGGAGAGGTTAAATTTGAAACTGTTTGGGATGCGATGAAAGCAGTGTTTAGAGGGGAAAGTATCAAGTTATCAAGTAGAAAATATAAAAATTATAAAAATAAAATTGAAAAAGATAAAAGCCAGATTAAGGAATTGGAGAATCAATTTTTGCTTACTAAAGAAAAATTTTTTTGGGAGGAACTTAATTTGCTAAAAAATAAATTGATAGAAGAGATATAGAATTGGTAAAAAAGAATATGAGATATTTAAACAGGAATTTTTTTGAATTTAGTAATAAAACTCTAAATTATTGGCAAGGATGGCGAAAAATAAAAGAGAGAAGAGAGAAATTGGAGCCTTGATAGATGATAAGGGTATAAGATGCTATAAAAAATTAGAAAAATGTGAAATGGTCAGGAACTTTTTTCAAAATTTATATTCGAAAAAATTAATTGATCGGGAAAAACTGTTATTTAGAAAAACATGTTGTGAAAATTGACCAAACATATAAAGACTTGATGGAAGAAGATATAACACAAGACGAGATTAATGGAGTAATACAAAAAATAAAATTAGGGAAAGCTCCAGGTGAAGATGGATTACCTGCTGAGTTTTATAAAGAATTTAAGGAAATAATAATACCAAAATTGCAAAAATTATTTAATGGAATTTTACATGGTGGAGAAGTTCCGTTGTCATGGAATAGAACGGTGATATCTATGATCCCTAAACCAGATAAAGACTTAGAAAGGATTGAGTCCTATCGGCCCATCTCTTTAATTAATCAAGATGCAAAGATATTTACCGCCATTATAAGTAATAGATTAAGTAGATTTATAGATAGATATATAAGTTATAACCAAGTAGGCTTTGTGAAGGGTAGATACTTGAGTCAGAAGAGTATTAAATATTATAGATGTTGCTGAATATAATGCTGATAAAATAGGTATAGTATCATTAGATATTTTTAAAGCTTTTGACTCTGTACAATGGGAAACTATTAAAACAATTGTTGAGGTACTAGGTTTTGGTAATAAGTTTATACATGTTATTTCAAAACTGTATCAAAAAAGTAGTGCAAGAGTGAAGGTGAACGGAAGGTTGACAGAAGAGATAAGATTGGAAGCGGGTACGAGACAAGGATGTCCCCTGTCTCCAACATTATTTTTATTAGTTATGGAAATTTTGACTAAAATGATAGAAAAAGATGAAGAATTGGAAGGGTATAAGGGATATAAGATAAATCTGTATGCGGATGATACTTTGATTATTTTGAAAGATATAGAGAAAGATTTGAAAAAGATACATAAGCATTTGGAAGAATTTGAGGAAATGACAGGTTTGAAAATAAACTGGTCAAAATCTGAACTATTAATGAATAATAATGGTAAGGAGTGGGAGAATATGCAAGAACAACTTGGGATAAGGATTAAAAATACATTGAAATATTTGGGCATAACACTTTCACTCAAAGTTAAAGAAATGAAAAAACTAAATTATGACGTGGTGATGAATGAAATTGAGAAAAAGATAGATAAATATAAAATGATAAAGTTGTCTTGGTTTGGTAGAATTGCAATGTGTAAGATGATGTTGTTGCCAAAGTTTAATTTTTTATTTGAGATGTTACCGTTAAACTTGACAGAGAAAGATATTGAAGGATATCAGAAGAAATTGGATAGGGCTTCCGGTCTGGCTTCCGCTGCCGCCAGACGGTCCTTTGAGACCGCCAGCCCCGATGCCTGTAAAGAGCCACCTTTACACCTGAAAGGCGGCTCGAAAAACTCCAGTTCCTGATGGAAATGTGAGTCAGAGCAGGCGAGGGCAGGTAGAGCCCTCTGCGAAGTCCCCAGAGTTTTTCTTTACTCTTGGGGACGAGCAGGTTGTGGCTCCCTATTTCCGCTCGCTGCTGCTCCGGGCTTCGGGAGAACTCTGCCTTTTTGCAGAGCTAGGCGCTGGAACCGGATCAATCAACGAAACTAACAGATGGATTAATTAAAAAAGATGAGATTTGGACTTGGGACCCTAAATCGCAAGTATTTTTAATGATTTTACAAGCATTTTAGAGTGAAGGAGAAAAAAACTTTAAAATGGCGACTGCTGAGGCTTGGGAAGTAGAAGAAAGCCGAAAGTGAGAGTCCTTCCGTAATAAGCTACAAAGTAGCGGAATAAATAGTGCTGGTTAGAATCTGGAAGAAAAATATCTATTTTAAGTTTCTTTTTTCTTGGAGATTTGTACTTGATCTTGTTTGGGGAAAAGTTTTCCTTTTTTAAAAAAGAGTTTGTGTGGCAGGATGGCGTTAAAACTAATAAAGCCTGACAAACAAGCAGTGGGGGGGGTGTTCCCCCATTTGCAATTATGTGAACAAGCTCTGAGCTTACAGACTCAGCAGAATGGCTTTAATTTAAAAGAATTTCTCCAGGAGGAAATGGCAAGATATCACGAGACTGTGAACCAGAAACTTGAAAAATTTAGGCAAGAAATTAAAGAAATGATACAACTAAAGTATGATAATTTGCAACGAAAGATTGTAACAGTGACTAATGCTTTTTCAGAAATTGTTATAAAGATGGATACAAATATCAAGTTATTAGAGTCTAAAATGGAGGAAGTTGATAACAAGATTTATACTTTGGACAATAAAATACAAGCAATTGAAAATGATTTGATAAATATTCAAGACAAAAGTTTAGAAGTAAAGTTTAAAAAGGAAGTTGGTCATGAGACTTACAATGCAGAAGATATAAAGCAAGAAATTGAAAAAGAAATTACAATGATGCAATACAGGCTCACGGAATTTGCGGTCAGAATGAGAGGGTTACAGGAAAATAATAGAGATGATTTAAGAAAAATATCTGCTCAAGTTCTGGCCGGGATTTTAAAGGTTCATCCTGAGGAGGTATCTTGCAAGATTGACAAGGCTTATAGAGTAAATTCTTGGATTGCAAAGCAAAGGCAACTGCCTAGAGATGTGGTGATTTATTTCACAGATAAAGAAATAAGAAATGATATTGTGCAAAAATCTTTCAATTCTACTCCACAACTGTATGGAAGAAAGATCTGTATATATAAAGAGTTGCCGCCTAAGATTCTACAAGATAGAAAGAAATTTGGATTTTTGGATTTTTGAGTTAAAGAAACAAAATATTTCATTTAGGTGGGACGTTCCAGTTGGTATAATATTGAGATATCAAGGAGAAAGATATCAGCTAAATACTGTTGAAAAAGCGGAAGAATTTTACTACAAGGTTCTCCAAAAGCAAAACCAACAAGAGATAGAAATTCAAGATAAGCAAAAGGAGGTGGAAGAAATGGAAAAACAACAAGTTACAGAGGTTCTTGTAGATGAGCTGCTTCCGGATTCTTCTTTAGAGGTCTCAGCTGGATCATTTATAAATACAAGAGGGGCGGCTCTGGATTCTAAAGTGATGACTTACCAAGTTATAGACCAGCACGGAAATCAATCAGTTGATATAAAACTCACAGAACCAGAATGGAGATTTAAACCACAAAAGCAAAACCAACAAGATCAAGTTATAGATCAGCATGAAAATCAAACAGTTGATACACATAACCCACAAAAAGTCAAGAAAAGAAGAAGCAGGTCACACTCACACACACAAAATTTAAACAACAGTGTAATGCCAGTTATTTAAGAGATGATTGAATACATGAAAAGATAGCTGAGGCAAAGTATTGGTTGATATTATCCTGAGGAGAGTGACAGACTTCTGCAGTGCTGTACTTTGGGATGTGAAAAGGGCCTTAAACTGAAATTGGAATTATCTTTCTTTTTTTTTCTTTTTGGATAAATATACTATGTTTATGTTGAGTTACAAGGCAAGAGAGCTATGGATTTGGGGCACGCAGATGATCTGGCTATTACCCTATTACGGTGGTTGGAATTAATTATTTGGATAAAAGACACCTCTATAGACACTATATGGAATACAAATATAAAGTCACTCAGGTGGTTGTTGGTTTTTTGTTTTTTTTTTCGAAGACATTCGCTATTGATGGGGGCAGATGGTAATTGAAGATACCGAACATACTGTTGGAATTAGGATGTGATGTTACCCTAACATGGGTGATGGAGTTTACAATCCAGCTGAAAGACATTACAGAAGATATTATATGGGTTACAAGCTTAAAGTCTTTTTTAAGAGGATTTTATTTACATAAGGGAATATTTTTTAGTGGTGTGGGCAGAAGAATAAAGATATTACGAATTATTAAGTATGGTAGTCTTGTAGGAAAGTGGGTGGAGACAGGTTAGTTTATTGATTGTTTAGTTTAAGAAAAGGGATATTATGTTTAGATATGAATATATGTAAAAGATTTGAGTTAAGAGATATAACGATGGGGGTGAAGGAAATGAATTGAATAAATGTTAAATTAGGATTTATTTTATACTTTTATAGCGGAAGGTTGTTTTGAAATGTTATATTAATATACATAAAAGATTTGATTTAAGAGATATATGTATGGGGGGGTAGAAAAAGGGTAGATTATGAGCAGAAATCGCTAAACTGGGAGATATAATAATATTATTATGCTAAATTAGGAGTTATTATATAATGTTATAGAAGAATATCATTTTGAAATGTATGATATAAGGGGGATATAATAATATAATTAGAAAGAAAGGGTCAGTATATGGGGATGGAGTAAGGGGATGGTAAAGTATTATATAATCTGTTATGAATTTGGGTTTTATTATGAAGAAGCCACAGGAGGGAGGGGATGGTGAGGGGGGGTTAGGGAGGAGGGGGGGAAAGGGGGAAAAATTTGTATTTGAAAAACTTTTTCAATAAAAAAAAAAAGAAGAAATTGGATAAATTTTGCAATGGTGGGAAAAGACATAGATTAGTGAGTTCCAGAAGTGTACCTGCAAAGGCAAGACAGAGGTCAGTGACCTTTACCCTGAATGGGCCTAGGACCACTCCAGGCCTAAAATAAAGAATTGATGGAAGAGATTCCACTGTCTCCTGTAAGTTATTGGGTTAGATCCATCCAGCATTAACATTAGATCTTGTACAAAGGTATAGAACTAGTGTTAAGGTGTTTAAAATTTAATAGCTGGAGCAATGAAGGGTTGGACAATGAGTAAAAACACACACTTATAATTGGTTAAAGAGAACTGGCCACTGCATGAGGGAATCTGAGTTGTAATTGGTTGCTGTGAGAGTAAAGGGAAAGTTTCCTTGTTTCCCACCTTTTTCCTCTGTGTGCCCTGAATGCTTTCTGTGATTTACCTGACTATGCTCCTGTTTGTCTATCTTATTTATTGTAAATATATTTATTTGTATAAAACAACAAGTTCATGTCAGTTTCTCTAACTCCATCTGGACACTGGCTGTATAATTCCCTGACAGGTTATGGGCCCAGAAGCAACCTGAAGAGCCAGTAGTATTTCTCTGAGGTAAAGGTTTTGTAGGAAGAAAAATCCATCTGGTTCAGTTCCAAGCTGGGAGAAAGGTGCTGTAAATAAAATGGAGGCTAGCTGCTTAGGACAGAAGGTCCGTTTTTTGCAGTTTTGGGATAGCTGACAAATTAGCTTGATGAGTGCAAGGATTTTTATACAGTTTACAGTATTTTGTAATTTTGAGATTTGCTTTGTGTGCTTTTATTATTTGATTGGTTTTACTTGTTTCACAAAGCCTTGTGATGGGTCTTAATTATCAGCTTCCTTGGTCCTAATCTTGTCAGGCATGTGTAATTGATTTTAACCTGTTATCTATTGCCTCTAGCCCAGCAGTCACCAACTGGTGCTCCGTGGACCAATGGTGGTCCGTGAGAAAATTTTGGTGGTCCGCAGAAAAATTATTTGCATTTTTATATTGCACTAAATCAGGGGTGCTCAAACTACAGCCCCTCAGCCAGATATGTGCAATGAATGGTTGTGTTGCTGCAGAGCGTCTCCCCCTTTGCGGTCTTTTTGTGTGGGTCGGAGTGGGGCAGAAATTCTGACTTCGGATCTGCTTCAGCCTCCTGAAGGGCGAAGGCTGGATGGAAGTGCCGCTGGTGGCGAAGAGCCAGAGGGCCTCATGGCCTGGAATTGGCTGATCATTTCAGCCTGCTGTGCCTCCAGGCGCTGGTACCTGGCCTTGCACTCCCGCAGGTCTTCCCTCTGCTTGGAAAGCCTATGCTCATAGTCCTCAGTGAGGTGCTTCTGCGAACCTCCTTCTTGGTCAGATCCAATTTGAACTGAGCTCACTCTTTCTCATGGTGGTTGCTTAGCTCCAACAACTGCTTCCTTTTGGGGCACTAAGGAGCCTGGGCAGGCAGGGGAGGAGGGGCTGGGAGGGGAGAGGCGAGTAGAGGTTGGCTCAGCATGAGTGACCACACCCTCCCAGTCACATGACCACTTAGCCATGCCCACCCAGCTAGTCATTAAGCAGATCATATTAGTGATTTGCATGATTTAAAATTATGAATTTACTGGTCCCTGAGGGCCAAAAGGTTGGTGACCTCTGTTCTAGCCTGCCTTTCTTAATGGACCTGTATAGTTTCCACTTTTCTCAATAAATGCGGTTAATCCCATCACCTGGAGGTGAATGTGTTTTGTTTTGTTTTGTTATATTTAATTTTTTAATTTATTTTGAATACAAGTAATGCAAACAATATGAACATACAAATCTAAATACAAAAAAAAGAAAAGAAAAAAAAGATACAAATAATACAGTGCGCTCCCACACCCGGAGACCATTTCCCCCCCTTATATTTCTTCTTCTATAACAGCTAAAAATATACAATATATTCTAATTGTGCCCTTATCCCCTCCAAAACAGCATATGTTCTTGAGTAGGTGGAGGGGGTTAGGGTCCCCTTGCTATCCTCAACTTCGACTTCCCCCTTTGCCACCAGATGATTGGGCCCCACTTGTCTAGCCAGGAGAGTCCCAGTATGACTGCGTCTGTCTTTTGGGGGGCTATTATGAATCAAATTACTTCCCAGTGATTTGCTAGCTCTAGCTTCACTGGTTTGGTCAGGTGAGTGGCATGGGCTCCCCCCAATAGGGACCCATCAACCTGTTCGAACTTGATCCAGTAGGCCAGCCTTTTTGCTCTAATCCCCAGTTTCAGGACTGTGGTTAGGTTGATCAAGCATCTAGTGCAGCCTGAGTCTATTAGGTCTTGAAAAGTCCCCTGGGTTCCTGTTTTTGGGGCTGTGAGGCATATTGGGAAAATGAAAGGGTGGATCGGTTCACTTACCATTGGGTCATTTTCACCTTCGTCCTCGCTGTCAGAATCTGGTGACTGGTCATTTTTGGCTGGGGTTCCATCCCTTCGGCTGGGTGGGGAGGGCGCTCTGCAGTCTGGAGGGCTTTTTGAGATGTGTTGATGGCATGTCTGGGGCCTTGTTCTGGTTGTACCTCCGACTTTGGTTTCGGGGCTGGGGTTGCACATGCTGATGCCATGTGGCCTATCCCCCCACATCTGTAGCATTTCAGTGGGCTTCATGGGAGGGTTGGTTTTGGGGCCAGCTGTGGTGCTGTGGCTCCCTGTTGGCTGGGTGGTCTCTGGTCTGGTTGATCTTTCTCTTTGGTGTCTGGTTGCTTTCTCATGTCATTGATGCACAATCCGTGTCAAATCCGTTTTATGGTTACTTGGAACCACTCAGAGAGTCAGTTCAGGACATCCTGATAGGCAGTTAGCTGGGCAATATGCTTGTCCAGGCTTGTTCAGAAAAAATGAACTAATAGCCGCTCTGGCAAAGGAGGTAGCTTTGCCATGACTTTCCTGAACTCATGGATGTGTTCCTTAATGGGTCGCCCCCTCTGCTTTAGGTTTCTGAGCTCATCTTCCTCCTCCACCTCCTCAAATCTGGCCTCTAGCTGTTGTAGGAAGTAATCTACTTCTTGCAGTTGGGGGGCTCTCCTCTTGTGGAGGGCTGCTAGCCATTCTCTTGCTTCTCCATCTAGCCCTTTGGCAATGGTATTCACCAGGGCTCTGTGGGATGGGTAGAGGTGTCCATAGCACTCTAGGTGGATCTCAGCCGAATCAAGGAATAGAGCCAGCTGATCCTCATCAAATTTCCCCCTGAAGCAGTGCAGCTCGTTCAGCACTGCTCCGCCCTCCTCATGTCGGCCCCTGTAAGCCTGCACATGTTGTGGTTGGCCGTCTTCCTTGTCTCTAGTTCGTAGAGAGGGGAGGCTGTCTGCTCTGGGTGTCCCAGAGAAGACTTTATATTCTACGTGGAGCATTCCGCTACCCTTGATGGGGATGTTATTTCCTTTATAATCTCTCAAACGAATATGACTACACATAAGCTTCCACTCAGCTTCGTGTTGCACCAATTTCTGTAGAGTCTGCCAGGATACAATTGTTGTTGCTGACCCCGTATCCACTTCTATCCAGCAGGGAGATCCCACAATAAGGACAGTAATGTAAATTTTACTACTTCCTGGAATCCCGATTTGATTGCTCACCCTCTCTGAACAACAGGCATCCGTGTTAATAGTAAAACATTCATCCTCTGGGGTTCTTAGCCTCAGTGGGCGATGCTTCCCCCTATTACAAATTGAAGTCTGTCCAGTTGGGGGGGGCAGGCAATGTGTCATGGCAAACTTGTGCTAGGTGATCCTTCTTCCCACACTGTCTACAAATGGTGTTTTTATGGCAACACATAGCTCTCAGATGGTTTCCGCCGCACCCTATATATGAGGAGAACAACTTTCAATCCTCTGTCACTCTGCGATCCTTGCTGGTTGCTCTCAACTGATGGACATCATCATGATTATCTCCCTCATCTTCAGTGTCCTCCCATAATTCCACCTCTCCCGAATGGACGGTTTCCCCCCTTCTAGCCGCCAGGGGGCTGCCCGACTTCTGTATCTCTTCCGTCGATCGATGATTCGGCGGCTTGCGCCTCCTCTACTGCTGTCTGTAGCGTTAACGTTGGTTTCACCAATAATCGTCTCTGTAAACCGAACCCCACAGACCAAAGGGCTTCATCTAAGTTGCTAAATTCCCAATAGATAGCTGTTTTCCTGAGGGCCACCATATAACAACTGATAGACTCACCCGCTGCCTGCTCCCTATGGTAAAAAGCATGTCTTCTAGCTATGCAATATGGTAAAGGAGCATAATGTTCCCTCATTTGCTTAATAATATGTCCCAAGGAACTGTCTGCAGGGGTTGGGGTGCAATGAGGGCCCTCGCCATCTCAAACACTTATTTTCCACAAATGCTTAAAAAAAGTGCTTGTATACGATTGTCTGTGATATTTGTATAGTCATTAGCTTCCAATATACAGTCAAAAAAGATTAGATAAGAATCCCACGTCTGTGTTTCAGGATCAAACGGAACAAACTGTGGTGAGTTAGCCATTGTTTTTCCAAAACAAACAGTCTCCACTCACGTGTGCCTCTTTTATCTCTACATTGGCTCAGGGCCCAGCAATTCCTCCTTCGTCGCCAATGGAATGTGTGGGAGTGGGAACACAGACAAGAAGCCAAACTTCCAGCAGCAATGTTTATTGCAGATAATGACTCAGTAAAACCAACATGCAATTTCTAGCTGATAACCCCTTTTAAAGGAAACCTATCAGCCTTTAACCAATAACATTAAAATATGTCCCGCACCTGCGTGGCAGAAGAAAATTCTCTGCTCACACCTGCATGGACATAACAAAAATCATGGTCTTCTTGAAAGATGCAGACTTTTTCCTGTACTACTGCTTGAAGAAAGTGTCTTCTAAAAACTGGCAGTAGGTTTGGGGATTGATTTTGAGCCCATCTTCAACATGAAAAGATCCAACTAGCTCATCTTTGATAATACCAGCCCATACCACTACCCCACCTCTACCTTGCTGGCCTCTGAGTCGAATCTGATCCATAAAACCTTTGAAAAATCTGTCTTCAGATATTTTTTGGCCCAGTCTTGCTTTTTCAACTTGTCTTGTTCAGTGGTGGTCAGGTTTCAGCGTTCGTTATTTGGCCATGCCTCTGAGTACTGAACACCTTGTGCTTCTGGGCACTCCAGGTAGGTTGCAGTTCTGGAATATGACAGCACTGGAGGATAATGGATTCTTGGTAGCTTCACATTTTATTCTTCTCAAATCTTTGGCAGTTAATGTGCATCTTTTTTTTTCTCAACACCTTTCTTGCAACTCTGTTGATTATTTGCAACAAAATGTTTGATGGTTCTGTGATCATGCCCCAATATCTTAACAATTTCAAGGATGTTACATCCCTCTGAAAGACTTTTTACAATTTTGACTTTTCAGACTCAGGTAAATCTCTTTTTTGACCCATTTTGCCTGAGGAAAAGAAGCTGCCTAATAATTATGCATACCTTAATACAGGGTGTTGATCTCCTTAGGCCACACTTTTCCTCATTACACAAATACACATCACCTGATATGCTTATATCCACTAAGCATTCAGATTTATACAGCTTGGAGGTGGAAAATATATATAAAAATGATGATATGGTCAAAACACTCACCTGCCTAATAATTGTGCATACAGTGTAAGTTACATCTATGGTACTATGCAAAGTTTTGAAGATAAAAGCTCACATTTGCTGTTTGCTCAAAAGTGTTTAATAATTATTAACATCAAATAATTTAGACATGCTTGGTGTAATAGTATTTTTTATTAAGAATTTGGATGGATGATCTTGAATTGAGGATCTTTGTGATAGGGGTTTGTGTCCACTTCAAGATTTCTGTTGAGGTTCTTACTTCTTTGTTGACCTCTATTTAATGTCTCGGTTCCTTCATGGGCACTGGATCTGTCGTCGTTTCCCTTGCTGAAATCAGCAGAGCATGCCTTCTTCCCCCCAGGGCCACCTCTAGGCTACCTGGATGCCATTCTGGAGCCCCACATTGGGCACCAAATTGTGCATAACATAATTCACACAATACTTGGGTCAATCAGAAGTAAGATTTATTAAAAGTGTTTGCAAAGGCTAGTGAAATTTCAGGTCAGCCTATTTTATACAATTCTATCACTGGCCACTTGTCCCTCCTTACCAGACCCAGCTGATAAGCCCAGGTCAGTCACATGCTAACAGTCCACCTATACTCTGCTATTCTACCTAAACTTTACACTTAGTTTGGCCTGTGTTGCTAAGCACCCAGCCCCTTCATTTCTCATCTTTTTGGTATTCCCTTATCTTGTTTTTCTGTACAACTCAGTACCTGGTATTTATCTCAATCCAGAAGTTGTGTATGTCCAAGGTTCACACATCGGACAAACATGGCTGTGGTCTAGATATATAATAGTATGTCTATATTTTAAAATACTAACTCTAGACAAATGAACAAAGAATAAACCTTATATAAATTGTATAATATCTTTCATAAGCAATATGATAATCTACATTATGGAAAATTATAATTTATTATATTGTATCCCATATTTACTTATTCCCTTGTTAGGTCAGGCTCTATTAACTCTGTATGTCTTTATTCTGATAATAATAACTTTTAAAATATCCCCTACACTATTAAATCTAGAATTCTCCACTCCCCATATTTTTTCAAAATAAATAATTCATCTGTCTAGTCTACTTAACTGCCTTGGTTTGTCATTTTTTAAGAAGTATTTAACTCTTGCACAATAGTTTAGCAGATAATATTTTTCATATGTCCTTGTCAATATGAAAATCACTTATCTTTCCTGCAAACTTTGACTTCGCATGAGACTCTGAATTTTGGTACCAAAAATTAGAACCTATGTAGAAAATAGAATATTTCAGACCTATGAATTTCTAATATTGAATTTGAACTAATTAAAGCATTTCATCTGAATTTAAGTGACAAGAATGGAATCTTCATTGAAGACTGTTCAACCTTATGAAAGGTTTGGAAAATGTACAAGATGCAGCTGTTAATATTAGCCTTTTATTCTGCCTTTTAAAAGACTGGAATAGATGTTTTGGCTGCAATTTTTACTGTTGTATATGGAAAAGAACATATGGGTGACAAATTACTTGCCCTTGAGAAGAGCTGAAGAAACAGCTGAGAAAGCTTTATTTAAAAAATAATGCACAGAGCAATCTTTTATTTATGGCAAAACTTTGGAATAAGATGATTAGAAGGCACAGAAAGGGACGCCCCCTCCTCAAATTATGGATTTAATTTTAATCTCTTCAGTATTGTTTCTTTTGATTAGTATTTCTTTTAATAGCATCTTAAAATTGCATTTTAAGTTTCTAATTTAGATTCTTGAGTGAAAAGTTGATGACTGAGTACTGAGTCACTTATAATTTGTTCATTTTTTCATAAAATATAAGAAAACAAACGTCATACTGAAGTATAATGTACTTATCTTAAACTTTTTCCTCTTCTTGACTTTTTTATTTTTATCCTGCAAGAAAATTTTCATCACAAATTTTATCCTGTATCTGGATAAATCAGCTGGAATGGGAATAGCAATTCTTGGTTAAAAAAACCAGAGCAAGTAATAATATTCTTTTTAGCTTCCACTTTTTTATTTGCTAAAACAAAATTTGAACATCCAAACAAGTATCGCAAATTATTTTTATCTAAGATGATTTTGTCAATTGTTTGTCACTATTTTTCTACCGGTAACCTTACTATATAAATGGATGAGCCTTTGTTGGTCCTGATAGATTATTTCTAGTTCAGTTACTGAGTTCAGTAACATATTAGTTGTGAAATGAATTTAAAATAATTCATTGACTGAAGCAGCAACTCCTTAATAATGAAAAATATAATTAAGGAGTTGCTGCTTTATTCAATGAGTTATTTTAAAGAGGCATCTGGCTTTGATTCCATATCAGTAGCTCTTTTAGCAATTAACTCAACCTCATGGAATTCTGCATTTTGACCTAGAGTGAGCTGGCTTTTGTAGCAAAAGTATCAGTTACTTTGGTAATTTAAAAAAAAAAAATGGCTTGTTTTACAACCTTGTTCTAGAATTTTAGAAAAGATTGTTTTGAAAACAGTGATAAAAAATATTATTTATCCAAATACTGAATAGGGGGTGGGTTTTGGGTTTTTTTGCACATTGCTGTGACAGATAAATTTATCTGTTCCAATTATAATATTTATCTTACAGTGAGAGATTTTTTTTAAAACTAAATCGGAATGGTTTGCCAAAATGTCCAGAGAAGCCAGAAAAATATTGCTCTCTTTTTGTGGTGAGTTGCTTTATATATGTTTGTCCTTATTTGCTGTATTTTAATGAGTTTTTTTATTCCTTATTCGGTAATCCAAATAAATGACCAGAGTGTATGCAATAGTGATGCTTCACACTAATATCTAAGAAATTAATAAGAACAAAGCAACATAATAATAATAAACTTGTCCATTTGGCCAATAACAAGTAGAGCAGTTTTATTTTTAAATGTATGATAGGCACAAAGATAGCTTTGATGTTGCTTCTGAGATATATTTTAGTTCAGAATTAAAGGAGTCTTTTGTTTTCCAATATGAAACATAGTGTTTAACATTTCAGTGGGACTTTGTGAGAAAGTTTCTAAATTAGGTTTAAGAATAATCTGAATGGGATTTATTTTGATGGATAGAATCAGATTTATGGTATAATATCACTTACATTGTGATTATTCATATCTAATCAACTAGGACTCCATCTAGTTTCAAAAAGCTGGCTGACATCATGGCAGCACCATAATAAAACTACAACTGGATAGCTTTTGATACTCAGGACTACAACCATAACTGCACAGTGAGACCTATTTCTGCTAGAAGCCTAGAGATAGTCATTCCAAATTCTCTGACTTGAAATCTTGACTTAATGCAGATTTGGAGGATTGAAGACCTCCAAAAAAAGATGGTTACATCACTAACTTTTTTACTAATATTTCTCAGGACCATGAACACGTACAAATGTTGTGTTAATGAAATATATTTGAATATCCCATATTTTATTTTTTCTTTACTGCTATTCAGTATGCTAGGCAGAAGTACACTTAAAATTTTTAAATTGTTTATATCAATAATCCATAAAAAAAATATATGATAATTTTGGATTGTTCTGATTCTTCACAGGATTTGGGAAGCAGTGAACTTAGGAAGGACATCTACATTACTGTGCACATTATACGCATTGGTATGCATATACTAATTTCTGCTGATAAAGACGGAAAACTTTTAATTATACACCAATTGTTGTTAAGGAGCCACATACATTATATTAAATGTATTACATATCAGTCTCATATCCAGATATAAACTAACAGTTTTCTGTCCTATTAAACTATAGGGCAGAGTCACATGAATTGACAAGTTATTGCTACTGTTGTTATGTTATTATGTTGTTATGTTATTACTACTTATTAAAACTTTGAAATGTTCATATGCGCAGAAAAACGATTGAAGTCTCAATTAAGCTAGCTACTCTGGAAGATATATGTATATGTATATGTATATGTATATGTATATGTATATGTATATGTATATGTATATGTATATGTATATGTGTGTGTATGTGTGGATTATCAAGTATAAATGGAATTGTTAATATTTTGTTGAGTTCATTTCCTATTTGAGCTGCATCTGTTCAGTTGCCTATGATTTCTTGCCCCTGCATCTATTCAGTTGCCTATGATGTCTTGCAAAGTCAAGACTAGATCCTAGGTTTGTTGTTCTCTTTTTTATTTTACTACAAACATTCCAATGAAATTTAATGGCAAAAGTGCAAGTTATTTTAAAACAAAGATGTGACAATAATGATCAAGCATGTGATTTGTTAATAAGAATGTGCCTTTTGTTGCTTCATGATTTAAATATATAATTCATGTGTATTTAAGGCAGAGATTGAGAGAACCTCTTTTCCTGATAAAAGATTTAGTGACTATATACAGCTGGAGCTTAAGAAATTTAATGTGGGTTCCTCTTTGGTAGCAATAGCAATAGCACTTAGACTCATATACTGCTTTACAGTGCTTTGCAGCCCTCTCTAAGTGGTTTACAGAGTCAGCATATTACCCCCAACAATTTGGGTCCTCATTTTACCCATCTGGAAAGGATGGAAGGCGGAGTCAACCTTGATGTCAAGGCTTATAGTGAACTGTGAATGCTCCTAAGAAAAGTCAAATTTAGAATGCTGGCTCACATAGTTTAATGTAGGCATTTTGTCTACTTATTATACAATTAGGTCAATTCAGAAGGATACAGATTGAAGGTGCTCTTAAATGTTGGCACAGTTAGCATCCAATAAAATTATTAAATTAACTGCAGGTGGTAGCAGATATGTATTTATTTAGTGTCTCTTGTTTTTTTCTTTCACTTTTTTCTTTCATTTTGTTTTGACAGGCCGAATGGGAGCAGGTGAAAAGAAAAATGCTTGCAATATACAATATCGGCGACCTTTTGGTTGTGCGGTCCTCAGTATAGCAGATCTACTGGCTGGTGATACAAAAGATGACCTTATTTTAAAAGTATATATGTAAGAATACATATATTTGTTATATGTTCCAACAATATTTAAATCACATTTTATCAATGAAATATAATCTGTAGACTATTTTTCCTTTCAAGTTCTATGGATAAAATGAAATGAATGAGATTTTATCTTTATATATACATATATACATATATACATATATACATATATACATATATACATATATACATATATACATATATACATATATACATATATACATACATACATATATCAAAAAAATAAAGGGAACACAAGCAGAAGACATCCGAGATCTGAATGAATGAAATAGCCTTATTAAATACTTTGTTCTTTACATACAGTAGTTTATACACTGCTCAAACAACTAAAGGGAATACAAAACTACTGTATGTAACGAACAAAGTATTTAATAAGGCTATTTCATTCATTCAGATCTCGGATGTCTTCTGCTTGTGTTCCCTTTATTTTTTTGAGCAGTGTGTATGTATGTATGTATGTATGTATGTATGTATGTATGTATAGTTTATACTTATACACACACATACCATGTTTCCCTGAAAATAAACCCTACCCCAAATATAAGCCCTAGTGAAGGGGATGGGCATGTCCAGCACAGGAGGCAGCCATGTCCACCCCCTTCACTAGGGCAGTTTGTCCCCTCACAAACATGGTCAGCGATCCATGAGGCAGTGCTTAGCACAGCAGCTCCTTCCCTTCTCCGGTCACCTCATGGAAGCTCGGCCCCTTAATTGCTGCCCTGCGGATCAGCTGAGCCAGTGAGGGCCAGGAGCTGCCTCTCAATCTGTCTCTCCAGGCGCCTGGAGGTGTTTCCAGCACACTCTCACCAGCCCCAACCCTGCCCACAGCACCTGGCAATCTCCCAGCTGAGTGCCCCTCTCTTCCGCAACTCACCTTGTGGCTCTGGAGCAGGCGGCAACCATGATTTGCACTCTGCCAGCTTGGGTCTTACTCGGGCTGCTGCTACTGTACGATGAGGCAAAAGGCTGTGTGGTGCATCAGGATCGCCTGCTTCTCCCCCTCATGCTTCTGGCTGGCTGCTAGGCCTGCTGCACCTGCTGCTGCTGGCCTTACAGGAGCTCTTCGCCCTTCGGGCTATGCTGCTTTTGGCCACCCCGCAGCTTTGGTGGGCAGGAGTTCCATGGTGGCCCTGCAGTGGGATGGAGAAGGGAGGGAGAGATTGCCCCTTCCTCCTTTGTGCCTCAAAACCCTGTCTTCCCTGTCCACCAAGCCCCCAGCCTGCACCCCTGCGCTAGAAGGCAAGCAAGACACGCAACTCAATGTTACTGGTATGCCGTGCAATGCAAGCCATGCAAAGCAAACTGCCCCAACAGTCTTGGCTCCAGGGATGATTCCGGATGGGGGGGATGCTGAAAAATTGCTCCACCCCTCTCCCACTGAAGCATGGTTCCACCCCTCCCCTGTCCTGCATGGCTTCGGAGGGCAGGAGCTCCCTTGTGGCCCTGCAGTGGGACAGATGGATGGAGAAGGGAGAGGAGATTGCCTCTTTCTCCTTTGTGCCCCACAACCCTGTCTTCCCTGGCTGCGAAGCCAGTCCAGGCAGGTTGGGGGTTGGTCAGCAGAGGTTGTGGAGGTCTCCAGCCTTGCAATCCTGTGCAGGGAAGGCAGAGGTTTGCTCTAGAGCTGTGGCAGATCATTGCACCGGGAGGCCTCTGCAAGTAACATTGAGTTGCGCGTCTTGCTCCTGCAAAAGGGGTGCAGGCTGGGGGCTTGGGGGCCAGGGAAGATGGGGCTTTGGGGCATAAAGGAAATAGGGGCGATCTCCCCCTCCCTCCTGCTGCAGGGCCACTACAGAGCTTGCACAGGGCAGGGAAGGGGTACAGCCCGAAGGTGATGGCAGGCGAGATGGCATTGCTCTACCTTGCACTGCTCTCGGTTGGGCAGCTCCTGTTGGCCTGCAATGGCCACTTTGCCAGCAGTTGCCAGTGGAGCCTCCAGAGGCTGTGGAGACCTCCAGCCTTGCAATCATATGCAGGGAAGGCAGAGGTTTGCACTGCGGCAGAATGTTGCACCGGGAGGCCTCCACCGGGGATCCTGTGCTGTCTCCCTTTGGGATCATCCCCAGAGCCAAGAGGGTCAGACAGGTTGCTTTGCATGGCTTGCATTGCATGGCATACCGGTAGCATTGAATTGCATATCTTCTCACCTTTCCAGCACAGACGTGCAGGCCGGGGGTTCGGCGGCCAGAAAGATGGGATTTTGGGGTGCAAAGGAGGAAGGGGCAATCTCCCCCTCCCTTCTCCATCCCGCTGCAGTCAGGGCTGCCACAGAGCTCACACAGGTTAGGGTAGGGGTGCAGCTCAAAGGTGACAGCAGACTAGGCGCTCTAGAGGTCGTAGATCTGAGCCAAGTTGTCTCATGCTAGGCAGGAGCAGCCCAGCATGGCAGCCAAGAGCAGTGCAGCCAGGATGGTGAAGAGACCCCATGAGGCTAGCAGCAGCAGGTGCAGCAGGCCCAGCAGCTGGGCAGAGGCATAGGGGGAGGACCAATCCTGATGGCCTGCATGACCTTCTGCCTCATCATAGCAGCAGCCTGAGCAAGACCCGAGCTCCAGTGCCCCAGGAGCAGCAGGGCCAACAGGCAGGGCAGGCAACACGCCAAGAGATTGGCCTGTTGCAGCCACAAGCAAGTAGACAGTTGGACGGAGGACAGGGCTGGTGATAGCAGCGTTCCCACTCCTGTCGGCACCTGCATTCATCAGAGCATATATATATATTCTGAGGTTTTCGCGGGTATTTGTATGTAGGTCTTTGGTTATTCGGGTTTTCTCCCGCATAAAATTGGAAGTGTCTTGCCAAGACACTTCCAATTTTACGTGGGAGAAAACCTGAATAACCAAAGACCTACATATATATATATATATAATCAGTATATATATCCATCAGCTGGGGTCATGGATCAGTTGAATTTTAACAGAGAATAGCAATCTTGGTAACAACTAAGAGACTTAACACTTTCTATTCCCTACCATCTGCAGCAAGGATTTGCTTATTGAATATAAGAGATGAGGCTAGTAAGATTATCAGCCAGACAGAACAACTGTGGAAATAGAATATATGCATTCCACTCCGAAAGTTGAGAAAAAAAATGGGAAATTTGTATTTTTGTCTAGTTCCTGAATGTGGTTCAATTTCTGGAGGTGTAAAGATTCAGAGCTATCTGAAATCTTGACACTAGAAGGTTAGAGAAAGGCTTTAATCTCTTCTTCCCTCTAGTTCATTCTTAGCCAATTTGCTACAATACAATAAATTGTATTGATTAATCATATGCCTATATTAAAATTTTAAGAAAACAGTACAGAAAAAACAGTAGGACATCTTCATCCGTGCATTCAACACCAATCTCTTACAGATAGTTTATCTTTTTCAAAATGGTTTTGAGGTAAAAATTGTAGTAATATACAGCGGGGTGAAATCCAGCAGGTTCTGACATACTCTGGAGAACCAATAGTGGAAATTTTGAGCAGTTCGGAAAACTGGTAGTGGAAATTTTGAGTAGTTTGGAGAACCGGCAAATACCACCTTTGGCTGGCCCCAGAGTGGGGAGGGAATGGGGATTTTGCAGTATCCTTCCCCTGCCACACCCACCAAGCCACGCCCACCAAGCCACGCCCACAGAACTGGTAGTAAAAAAATTTAGATTTCACCACTGATTTACAGGTTTGAATTTTGGGACAACCAAAATGAGGGAAAATTTGAGATCTTATTCTGTGGTTTTTATTTGTCAGCCACGTTCTGAAAATGTTTGTTATTTTTAAAATTAGGATTAGGATTCATTATGTGTCTCAAGGGAAACTTTTCTCGAGCTGGGGTCCCCAGGATCCTAAATTAGAGCTGTGGGAAGCAATGGAAGACTTTACAACAATATAATGGGCTAATAGTATAATGGATTCTTTTTACTTTTGTTAAAATTCAGTTAGAAGTGTTCCCTGCTGAACGTATCAGCAGTGGAGAAGTTTTATTTTCCAACTGTGTTTTCTATTGAGAATATATTTTTAAGCTTTTCTTTAAAGCAGAGAATAGGATCTAGAATCATGAAGTTGGAAGGGACCATGTCAAGCCACGAAGTCCAACTTCTGATCTTTGCAGAAATCCAAATTAAAACACCTTGGACTTACTGATATATTCACTTAATCTAAATTCATATCCCACTGGCAGTTGATATAGGGCTGAGTTCTCATGTGCAAACTTGCCTAATAGCAGCAATAACTCATTTACCAATTAGAATTGCACACAATGTTATGAAACAATGCTCTGTCAAGGTTTCACATTGCATGCATATTACATATTTATATTATGTAAACAGACAATAGAACACGTGCTGCTGTCTCAGTTGATTAATCTGGTAAAATGATGGGTGAGTGGATTAAAGTTACTACTGAAAGTAACTACTTGAATAGCTACTGCAAAGGGCAAGTTTGCTCAGGATATCCTTCAATCTGGAGCTGACTGGATCATTCACATTTTTACTTTTCCTGTTGATACAGCATAAACTTTTGAGCAATGTTTTACAATGTTACTTTTTTTACAGGTGTAACACAGAGAGTGACTGGTTTCAAATTCATGAAAGCATCATAAAAAAACTAAATGCACGCTATAACCTGACAGGATCCAATGCTGGTAAATATATTTTATTTTATTTTATTTATTTATTTTATTTTATTTTATTAAATTTCTATACCGCCCTTCTCCTGAAGGACTCAGGGCAGTGAACAGCTACGAGATAAAACACATAAATACAAAAATTTAAAATGAATTAAAAATGAATTAAATAATTTGGCTGAATTTAAAATACCCCATAATTTAAAACAAATTAAAATTTACATTTAAAAAGGAGAGAAGATTTAGGCCAGGCCAGCTTGATGGAATAGGAAAGTCTTAAGCGTGCGACGGAAGGTGCGCAGATCCGGGATCCTCCGTATCTCCGGGGAGAGCTCGTTCCAGATCGTAGGTGCCCCCACAGAGAAGGCTCTCCCCCTAGGGGCCGCCAGTCGACATTGTTTGGCCGACGGCACCCGGAGGAGCCCCTCTCTATGGGAGCGTACTGGCCGGTGGGAGGCTATTGGTGGTAGCAGGCGGTCCCGTAGATAACCAGGTCCTAAGCCATGGAGCGCTTTAAAGGTGATAACCAGAACCTTGAAGCGCACTTGGAAGACCACCGGGAGCCAGTGCAGCTTGCGCAGGAGAGATGTTACATGGGAACTCCACGTTGCTCCCATAACCACCCGCGCGGCTGCACTCTGAGCCAGTTGGAGCCTCCGAGTGCACCTCAAGGGGAGCCCCATGTAGAGAGTGTTACAATAGTCCAGACGAGAGGTGACGAGGGCATGAGTGACTGTGTGTAGAGAGTCCTGATCTAAAAAGGGATGCAACTGGCGGATCAGGCGAACCTGATGAAAAATCCTCCCGGTCATGGCTGTCAAGTGCTCTTCTAAGGACAGCCGTGAATCCAGGAGGACGTCCAAGTTGCGAGCCCTTTCCGTGGGGGCTAATGCTTCACCCCCAATAGTCAGCGATGGCACCAGCTGACTATATCGGGACGTCGGAAATCACAGCCACTCAGTCTTGGATGGGTTGAGCCTGAGCCTGTTTCTCCCCATCTAGATCCGTACGGCCTCCAGGCACCGGGACATCACTTCAAGGGCATCGTTGGGGTGGTCCGGGGTGGAGATGTACAGCTGGGTGTTCGTCAGCGTACTGATGGTACTTCACCCTGAAACCACGGATGATCTCGCCCAGCGGCTTTATATAAATGTTGAACAAAAGGGGCGAGAGGACCGACACCTGTGGCACCCCACATATGAGGGGCCTCGGGGTCGACCTCTTTCCCCCTGTCAACACAGACTGCGACCGGTTGGAGAGGAAGGAGGAGAACCACCGTAATACGCTGCCTCCCACCCCCAACTCTTCCAACCGGTGCAACATGATACCATGGTCGATGGTATCAAAAGCCGTTGAGAAATCTAACAGGACCAGGACAGAGGAGCAACCCCTGTCCCAAGCCCTCCAGAGATCATCAACCAACGTGACCAATGCCGTTTCCGTGCTGTACCCAGGCCTGAAACCCGACTGGAACGGATCTAGATACGACGTTTCATCCAGGTACTGGGGAAGCTGTCGCGCAACCACACTCTCAACAACCTTCACAACAAAGCGAAGGTTGGAGACTATTTTCTGGTTTTGTTTGCAGACAGCACTTTGCTTTGCATGTGTTACAAAACATATGGTTCCTTTTCAGCTTGGAAGCTGTTTAGGGAACATTTAGGATAGGTTAGGAAATCACTGTTCCTGATTTAAAAAATTGAAAATTTTGTAACTTTATTCTTTTTATTTTTTATTTTTTAAAAATAGTTTTTATTAAGCATTTTTCACCTTTAAAAACAGAAAAAACAATAAAAAACAAGACAAACAAAACAATGTATCGTATTTTTACAGACTTCCGCGTTGGCATGTATATTCTGCTTTTGTAATTAGCTCTTCTACTTTCTTTCTATCCTTTATAACAACTATAACAGCCATTATAACCATACTTACTACGTATATTTACATTATACTTACATAATCAGTAATTTAACTTTGACCGTAATTAATAACTTTAATTATTATTTAATCAATATTTATTTAAAACTATTTCTTATTTAGCTTTCTATTTTCTAGCCACTTGTACATTCTATTCCATACTTTGTAGTACTCCGAATCTTCTCTTTCCTTTATTTCCATAGTCATTTTGTTCGTTTCTGCACATTCAAGTATCTTTCTGATCACTTTTTCCTCTGATGGCGTATTAATCTGTTTCCAATCTTGTGTGAGGGCAATCCTAGCCACCATTAATATGTGTAGTATTATATATTGCAAGTATTTTTCCATTCTTGGGTCTAATATTCTTAATAAGAACAGCTCCTGTTTAAGTTCTATCTTTCGTTGTGCAATTTCTTCCAGCCATCTCTTAATTTTACACCAGTATTTTTTTTGTATTGGGGCACGTCCACCACATATGGTAGTACGTTCCTAATTTATGGCCACATTTCCAACATTTGGGAGATAAATTTGGAAACATTTTGGCCAATCTCGCTGGGGGCAAATGCCATCTTTTATAGATGGCATTTTATAGAGATTTTCTTTATAGGCTACTGCCATCATAAATTTTAATTTCTTTTCCATAATTTATTCCATTCTAATTCTATATTGTGTCTGAAATTTCTGACCCAACTAATCATTGTCTCCTTTACGGTCTCTTCTTCCATTTTGTATCTTAAAAGAAAGTTGTAAATTTTAGTAATCATTTTTTTCCCATTTCCTTGTAGTAATTTTCCAGTTGTTCCTCATGGATACCATATTGTTCCCAGTCTTTTTTAAATCTTGTTTTGATTTGTAAATAGAGCCACCATTCCATATTTATTCCTTGCGTTTTCAACTCCTGAACCGATTTTAGTTCTCCTTTTTCATCTAATAATTCTGCATAACTCACCATTTTACTCAAATCTGTGGTATTTTGGTGTATCATTGCCTCTATCATTGATAGCCAGATTGGGATTTTCCTATAAAGATTCTTTTTAATTTTAACAGAGCATCTCTTAATATGTGCCTCTGGAAGTATGAGTGGAATTTATTCTTTCCCTCCCAAAGGAAGCCATACCAGCCAAACTGGAAATCATGGCCTTCTATCATTAATAATCATTTATTTTTTACTTGAATCTAATCCTTGATCCATGTCAAAGCTGCCGCCTGATAATAAAGCTCCCAATCTTGGAGACTGAAACCACCCTTATTTCTACTATCTTGTAGTAGTTTAAGTTTAATACGTGGTTTTTTCCCTGACCAAATAAATTTCGACATCGTTTTATTTAATTGTTCAAAAAAAAATTTCTAATTTTGCCAGCACTGTTTGAAAGAGATAGAGTAATTTAGGTAATATATTCATTTTAATTGTTGAAATTCTGCCAATTAATGGTATTTGTAATTTAGTCTAATTCTCCAAATATTTTTGTATTTGTTGCAGTAGGTTATTGTAATTATCTTTTTTTATTGTAATACACTTTGCCAATAACCATATTCCCAAGTATTTAACTTTTTTGGCTCTCAAGATCCCCAATTTCTCCTTTAGTTCTTCATTCTGTCTATTGGTTAGATTTTTAGTCAATATTTTAGTTTTCTCTTTATTTATTTTGAGCCCTGCCACTTTGCCCAATTGGTTTATATCTTGTAGTAATTTTTGTCCAGATTCTAAAGGTTCTTCTATAATAAATGCCAAATCATCCGCAAAGGCCTGAACTTTGTATTCCTGTGTTTTAATTTTCAATCCCTTTATTATATATAATTTGTAACATTAGCTAACTCACCATTTTACTCAAATCTGTGGTATTTTGGTGTATCATTGCCTCTATAATTATAATTATAATTATAATTATAATTATAATTATAATTTGTAACATTTCCACTAAGAGAATGAATAACAGAGGAGATAAGGGGCATCCCTGTCTTACTCCTTTAGCTATGTTGAAACCTTAATAAGGTCTTTTTTTTTTGCATAAATGTTTTTATTTTTATTTCTCATAAACATATTTACCGTATTTTTCATAGTATAAGACGCACCTTTCTCCCCCAAAAGAGGCTGAAAATTTGGGTGTGTCTTACACTCCGAATGTAGTTTTTTCAAAGCTTTTTTTCAGCCCTAACAAGGTGCTAACGAAGCACTAGCCAGCGCTCTTCCCAGCTTTGCCTGCTCCCTCAACTCTCCGCTGTGCTTTAACGAGGCGCTAGTGAGTGAAGCAATCTCCATGCTTTCCTCCGATTCTCAGGTGTTCTTTAGAAGCTTTTTTTCAGCCCTAACTAGGTACTAGCCGAGTGAAGCGATCTCCCCACCCCTGCTTTGCCTGCTTTTCTCATTGCTGCTTCCTCTCAGCTGTGCCTTAGAAGCTGTTTTTTATCCCCAAGCAGGGGATAAAAAACCAGCAAACTAATGTGCTGAAGCTGACCAGACTAAGGATGCTAGCCAGATGAATACTTGGTAGGCAGATTCCCTTCTCCCCCTATTTTCCTCCCCAAAAACAAAGCTGCATCTTATACTCCGAAAAATACGGTAAGTGTACAATCTCTTATCCATCATTAATCATTGATCATTCATCTTATCCTTTAACTTTCATTTTTATTTGTTCGGGGCTGCTCTTTTACCATTTCCTCTTCTTTGTTTTACCACAACCTTTCCTCTTCTTCTTCCCTCCTCTTTCTTCTTCTGTCCCTTTCTACTTTCTTCATTCCTCCTCTCCTCCCCTTCTACTTCCCCTCCCATTCCCCCACTCTTCTTTTCTTCCTCCCTTTCTATCCTTCTCTCCTACTCTTCTTTCCCCTCCCTTTTCTTCATCTCCTTCTCCCTCTGTTCAATCCCTCTTTCTCCTTTCCTCTCTTCTCCCCTTCTTCCCTCTCTCTATTCCTCTCTCCTTTCCCACTCCTTTGTTGAATCCATTTTCAACTTAATTTAGAATAGTATTCGAGCAGCCCCGATTTTCTATTTACATATATCTAATATATTACATATATATAATTACATCTGTTTTATCATTCATGTACACTTTTAGAGTAGCTTTTTTCCTCTTCCCCCCTTCCCCCTTTTCCATTTACCTAGGTGTCATCTGAGTTTCTATTCTTTTTATTGTCTTTTCTCTTATTTATCTTTTCCCTATTCACTTCCTCTCTCTATCTTTAATTATATTTCTTTTCTAACCATTCATAAAAACTTCCCCATGTCTTGAAATACATCGATTCCTCTTTATCTTTTATTCTCAATGTTAATCTATTCATTTCTGCACATTCTAAAATTTTCTTTATTATTTCTCCTTCCGATGGGATTTTGTCTGCTTTCCAGTTTTTTGCAAATACTATTCTAGCCGCTGTTATTATGTGAATGATCAAATATATATCTTCTTTGCTATATTTCTCCAGTATTATTCCCAATAAGAATATCTTTGGTCTTAGCTCTATTTGTTGCTGTAGCATTTCCTCTAACCATATCTGTATTTTAACCCAATAATTCTTCGCATCTTTACACGTCCACCACATATGGTAATATGATCCCGGCAGTTGATGACATTTCCAACATTTAGCTGATTTATCTTTGAACATTTTGGCTAATCTTTCTGGTGGCATATGCCATCTATAAAACATCTTATACAAATTTTCTTTATATGCTGTTGCCATTGTTAATTTTTAATTTCTCTCCCATAATTGTTGCCATTTCTCCAATTCAATAGTATACCAAAGTTTTTTGCCCATGCTATCATTGTGCTCCCTCAACAATGCTATCATTGTTTCTTTAACTTCTTCATCTTCTAATTCAATTAGCAATAAGTATTTATATAATTTCTTAATCATTTTTTCATCTGTTCCTGTCAATATCTCATCCAATTCTGATTTCCCCAAATTAAAACCATGCTGTCTATGGTCTGCTTCAAATCTTGATTGTATTTGCAATCTTGTATACCAATCTGTCTCAATCCCTTGTTTTTCTAACTCTTCTTTTTGTTTCAATTCTCCCCGTTCTGTTAATATATCCTTATATCTAACAATATTCCCCATATTTACAATATTTGGATAATGTCAAAGCTTGAAAGCCACATTGGTATATTAAAATAAGATTTTTTTTCACTCTCTCCTACACTAATAACAAACCATTTCTTACATAATGTTTCCGGAAATATCCATGTATCCTTTGTTTCCCATACCATAGGAAAGCTTGCCAATCTAGTTGTAAATCATGTCCCTCCAACGTCAATAGTCTTATGTTTCTCAGTAAAATCCATTCCTTAATCCACGTTAATGCTGCCGCTTGATAATATAGTTCCCAATTCGGTAGTCCAAACCCACCTCTAATTCTTGCATCTTGTAGCATTTTTATATTAATTCTTGCTCTTTTTCCTTGCCATACATTTTTCCAATTATTCTCTTCAAATTTTCAAAATACTTTTTCTCCAATTTTATTGATATCGTTTGAAAGAGAAATAACAGTTTTGATAATATGCTCATCTTTATTAATGCTATTCTTCCCATTAATGATAGTTGCAGATTCCTCCATTTCTCCAAGTCTGTTTCAATTTGCTTTTTCAATTTATAGTAATTATCTTCCTTGATAGTTATACATCTTGACGTTAAATAAATACCCAAATACTTCACTTTCTTCACTATTTGAATGTCCAGTTTCTCCATTATTTCCTTTTTTAAAATTTTCTCTCATATTTTTTACTAATATTTTTATCTTATCTTTATTAATTTTCAGGCCTGCTACTTCTCCATATTCTTCTATTTGCTCAAGCAGCTTTGGAGCTGTCTCTACTGGATCTTCCATAATAAACACCAAATCATCCGCAAATGCTTGCAATTTATATTCCTCTTTTTAAATTTTCATTCCTTTTATATCCTTGTCCTGTCTCACTTTTCTATTTAAAATTGCTAGTGTCAAGATGAATAACAACAGAGATGATGGGCAACCTTGTCTTGTTCCTTTTCTAATATACACTTTTCCTGTCATTTTGCCATTTACCTTTGCCGATTGATCTTTGTATATAGTTTTAATCGTATTTATAAATCTATTCCCAAAGTCCATCATTTTTAACTGTATTGTCATAAATTGCCAATTCACGTTATCAAACACTTTCTGTGCATCTAAAAACAGCAATGCTATTTGCTTCTCTGAATGTGCTTCATAATATTCCAAGATGTTTAATATAATCCGCATATTGTCTCTAATCTGCCTTTTCGGTAAAAAACCATTTGGTCCACATGTATAAACTTATTTAAAAGTTTTTTCAATCTTTCAGCCATAATTGATGCAAAAATTTTATAGTCCGCATTTAATAGGGATATTGGCCTAAAATTCTTTACTTGTTGTAAATCTGACTCTTCTTTTGGTATCAAGGTTATATATGCCTCCATCCATGAGTCTGGAATTTTGGCTTTCAATAGTAATTCATTAAATACCTGCAACATCACATTACTTAATAAAGTTGGTAGTTCTTTTTATTGAATAGCCCAAAGGCCTTTTCAAAAAAAAAAAAAAAAAAAAGAAAGAAAGAAAGAAAGAAAGAAAGAAAGAAAGAGATAAAACAAACAGTTACAGAAATAACAGTATATAAATATAGGATATATGACATTTAAAATTTAACAATATCGAAGTTCAATAACTAGATTTCCAAAACTAGATAACCCAAATAAGATAGCTCCTCTCTAACTCAGCTCATCTTTCTTACAATCAATGAAATTCTTTTCGATATAACTGGCTTGTATTGCTAAATATAAATATATAAAACATCTTGTAGTGTTTTATATACCTCTGCTGGTAATCCATCTGGATCTGGTGTTTTCTCATTCTTTTGTTTTTTAATTCCTCTACTAATTCCATCATTGATATTCTTTCTTCTAACATTTTTAAAATAATTTCTGGAATCTTAGGTATTTCAGCTTTTTCTAAGTATTGTTCTATCTTTTCCACTGCAACTATCTCTTGTTTATACAGTCCATTATAATAATTTCTCAATTATTCTTTTCCTCATTTTTGTAACATACATTTCCATCTTGACTAATAATTGACTTATTAGCTTCTTTCTCTTTTTTCATTTTATATGCTAACCACTGTCCTGGTTTATTTGCATTTTCAAAAAAGTTTTGCTTTGTAAATTTTATTTTGTTTGCCAACTCTTCATTTTCCATTAAATTCAATTTGTGTTTTTTCAAGTCCATCAGATTCTTAATTTTTTTGTCTTGTGGATTTTTCTGTAACTCAATCTCTAACTTCTTGTACTCCTCCCCTAATTTCTTATGCATTTGTTTATTTTGCTTATTCTGTTTTCCTAAATATGTCATTGTCAATCCTCTGAGGAGTGCCCATCTGACTGCATAGACTTCCTTTTCCCAAACAGCTCAATGTTGTTCTGCTTCAGTTAAGTGTACACGCATGGCTGTAACTGTCCTTGGTCATTTTCTTGCAACGATACAGCCCCCACTGCCACGTTACCGGCATCAGCTTGGATGACAAATAGCTTGTTTGGGTTTGGATGCTTTAGCACTGGTTCAGCAGAAAAGAGCCATTTAAGTTTTCTGCCTGGCATTCTATAGTGCATTTTAGTGGTTGGTTGGATTTAGGTTTATCCCCCCCTTTTTTTCCCCCAGCAAGTTTGTGATGGGTAGGGCAATCTGCACAAACGAAGGAATGAACTGCCAGTAAAAATTAGCAAACCCTAGAAAGCTCTGCAGTTGCTTTCTGATTCGGGGCGGTGCCCAGACTTTCTCTGGGTCCATCTCAATCCCTCATGGGAAATTCTGTGCCCAAGAAGTCAATTTTGTCCTTATGGAATTCACATTTGGACAGTTTGATATACAACTGAGGTGCACAGAGTTTCTGTACGATTGCTCTACCAGTTTTACATGTTCAGCGTTAGTTTCGGAGTAGATTAAAATGTCATCCAAATAGACCAGAATGTCTTTGTATAAGTGTTCATGCAAAACCTTACTTATCAGTTGCATGAAGACTGCAGGCCGAATAGGACAGGGGTGAAATGCTCCCAATTCGGACCACCTTGGGCGAGTAGGTAGCAATGGTGGCGGGCAGTTTGGAGAACCGGTAGCAAAAATCCCTTCCCCACCAGCCTCCAGCTTGCTTACCTTTGCACGACTGCCTTGCTTCGCTTGCTGTAATCCCTGCAATCCATTGCATCAGCAAGCAACTGAATCTCCCTCCTGCAATCAAGCGCATCGGTGAGCAGCTCTTTCTGCCTGCCTGCCAGCCTGCCTGCAAGTTTTTTTCCCCTTTGGGAGCTTTAAAAAAATAGTTAATTGAGGTTTTTTTTAGTTGTTCTTTTTTTAGACCTATCCATTTAAAATTTAGGAAGTTTTAAATTTAGCTGCTTTTATATAAAAATAAAATAAAATAAAATAATATTTGTGCAGCTTTCTGAGATTTTGTGTGTTTCTGTAGTATTTCACTCTAACTACACAAACACACAAAATCTCACAAAGCTGTATGTGGAATTTTGTGTGTGTAAAGTGTGAAAGTTGGTTTTGGGGGCTTTTTGGGGCTGTGTGAGGTTCCTGCTTGTTGCAGGGGCCATTTTGGGTCTAGCACAGCTGCTTTTATATTGTGGGTGAGCCAGTTGTGTTGTCTTGTGTTGTGTGTGTGTGTGTAAAGTGTGAAAGTTGGTTTTTGGGGCTTTTTGGGGCTGTGTGAGGTTCCTGCTTGTTGCAGGGGCCTTTTTGGGTCTAGTACAGCTGCTTTTACATTGTGGGTGAGCCAGTTGTGTTTTGTAGGTTAAAAAAGGGCAAAGAAGTGATATCAACTTGGCCACACCCACCTGACCAACAAGCCACACCCACCCAGTCACCTGACCACTAAACTCCGGCCACTAATTAAGCCATGCCCACAGAACCGGTAGCGAAAATGTTTAGATTTCACCCCTGGAATAGGAGCACCCCAAACTGGAAGCAGCTGAGTTGAAAGCAGTTTCCCACTTGTCTCCTTCTCTGATCCTAATGCGATAACAAGCCTCCCACAAATCCAAGGATCTTGTTGAAGATCCTCCCCTCAACAGATGGCTAGTGTGTCTTTCATGAGTGGGAGGGGGTACATGTTTTCCACACAAACTGTTGAGAGATCTATAATCTATGCAGAGATGTAAGGACACATCTTTCTTTTCTATAAATAGTACCTGGGAGGTGTCAGTGTATAAGAGTTCATAAATTGGAATAGACATGGTAACAGGTCAGTCAATGGGGACTGTTTGGTGACTCAAACAGCTCGGAGCCTGGGCATGGCTTAGCTTGACTGATTTGTATGTAAGAGTTGCTTTGTCCTTAAAATATAGCCTCTGTATTATATAGCTTCTATAGATTCTGTGCATATGTGATTCTTTGCTTCTGGATTCTGAGTTCTGCTGCATGGGTAGTGTATACATGCAGCCTGCTTTATATTATTGTATATAAACAAGTTTCTTCTATAAATGATTCCTGCTGAATTATTTACTTGTGTGCTGTTGGATTGCTGCAAACTCTAACAGATTATGGGCCCAGAGCACACCAAGCACACAGTAAGACTAAACTATAATTAAGCTGAAAGACAGCCTGTATTATAATAAAAAGAGAACAAGGCTGAGAAGGTTTGCAGGATGGCTGTTGAGTTCAAGGAGAGCTCTCTGCCTCGGTTGGGACAGAAGAATTATATTATTTGGGCTGCAAAAATGGAATTAGCCTGAAGGCTAAGGAGCTCTGGGATATTGTTATTAATCCACCCCAGGCACCATTAGCAGGAGCAGATCAAAGGCACTGGCCTACAATATCTTAAATTTAGAAGATGAACAATTCTTGAATGTAGCTAATTTAAAAACTGCAAAGGAGGTTTGGCTGAAATTAAGAAGTGTACATGTGAGTGCGTCAGCATGTAATATTGTGCAATTATCGAGACAATTATCTCTTGTTACCACAAGAGAATGTGGAGAAGCATTTGCTGCAAATGCAAACTTTATTTATTGAGTTGGAACAGTGTGGCATGCAGATCCCTGAATCTCAGAAGGTGCTGTTGGTGTTAAATACTCTCATAAAATGAAATGGGAATAAAGCAGGATAATCTTTATGTGTTGCAGCGACAAAAGGTTCAATGTGCCCAAACATTTGAAAATGTGGCACAACATGATTCATGTGTTCATCTCTTGCATAGAAAGCTTGGCCATGCCAGCTTCAGAGTTTTGCAAAAGATGCAACAGATTGGAAAAGGGTTAAACTTAAAAAGGTGTAAAGCATACTTGGACTGTGCAGTATGCAAATCATCAAAGTCTAAGGCATTCCCAGTAAGCAAGAGTAGCACAAGGCAGACATCAAAAGCTCTAGAGCTGGTACATGCAGATTTGGTGGAGCCAATGCAAGCCAGTTTGGGAGGAGCAAAGTATGTGCTGGTCATTGTAGATTACTACAGCAGATTTTGTTTTTGCTATTTACTAAGAGTAAAATAGAGATGCTACAGAAATTTAAGCAATGGGTAAGCTTTGTAAAAAGGAGATATAAACAACAGGTATGTCAGCTGCAAACTGACAGAGGTTCAGAATTCATGTCAACAAGTTTTCAACAGTGGTTGAGACAGTTAAGAATAAAACACAGATGCACAAATCCATACACAGCAGCTGAGAATGGCATGGTTAAGAGACAGAATGGTATCTTACAAATAATGAAGGACTCACTACTGGAGGATTCTGGTCTTAGCAGGTTGTATTGGGGTGAAGACATATTGACTAATTGTTTGATCAATAGGCTGTGAAGTTCCTCAATTAATGATACTCCATATGCAGTGTTATATGGGAGAAAGTCATCTCTGGCACATTTAAGGGTGTTTGGAAGCAATGCATAGATACATATTCCAAAAGCAATCAGGAGAAAAGGTCAACCAAAGCTTAGAAAGCCTGGCTCAAAGAGCTATCACTTTAGTGATGGGAGCAAAAAAATAGTGATTTTCAGGTCTGCTAGCTTTGCAGAGCAAAATTGGAAAAGAATTGATGCCAATTTTTGGAATGATCCACTTAGTGACAGTGACCCACTTAGTAATGGTAACTCACTTAGTGACGGTGTCAGCGTTCAGGGAGGAGAAACTGAAAAAGAACAAGAAAAGGGGTCAGGAGAAGATGATGACTAGGATATCAAACAAGAGAGGGTTGAAACACAAGAGCAGTCAATGCCACACAGGTCAGAGCAATGGAACAAGGGAATTCTACCTGACACGTATTCTGCTAGTGAAATAAAGTTGTGTAATGTTTGGTGTAATGCCAAGAAACTATAAAGTATTGGCATTACCCAAAATTGAACAAGTAAAGTGAAAATAAGCCATGGACAAAGAAATGAAATCCATGGGTGAACATAAAGTGTTCACATCTATGACTTTGCCACAGGGTTGCAAAACCATAGGATGTAAATGGGTGTACAAAAAAAAGTACTACTCAACAATGAGGTACAATATGAAGCACAAAGTTTTTCACAAAGGAAAAATGTGCACTATGATGAGGTATTCGCGCCAACAGTAAAGAGTGAAAGCATAAGGTTGGCATTAGCTTTGGCAGTGGCACGTGGCCATAAAATTTGGCATTTTGATATAACCACAGCATTCCTCAATGCAGAATTAGAGGAAGAAATTTACATGGTTCAAGCACCAGGGTATGAAAGTAAAAAGCCTAACATTGTATAAATTGAACAAGGCCATTTATGGGCTGAAGCAGTCAGCCAGGAATTGGAATATCTGTTTAACTATGGCATTGAAGGGTCTTGGCTTCAAGAGTTGCAAGGCTGATGGTTGCATATATACTGGAAAGTTAAAAGGTGGGGATTGTCAATTATTAGCATTTGTGGATAATCTTTGTTTCATTGCAAAAGATCTGTCACAGGTAAAAGAATTTGCTAATCAATTAGAGAAAAAAATTAATTAAAAGCTTTTGGAGAAATACAAAACTGTCTTGGTGTAGCGATACAAAAAACTGAGAAAGGTGGTTATGTTCTCAGTCAAAGGAGGAAAATTGAACAGCTGTTGGAGAGCTACAACATGAAGGATTGTAATTCTGCTCCAACACCTATGAGCACAGATTTCCATAACAATTTGGGTGAGGACAAAAGTGAAGGCTGTGATCAAGAGATATATCAGTCAGCAATAGGGAGCTTGCTATATCTGTCACAGTGGTCTAGACCAGGCATAGGTTATGCAGTAAGCATCTTAAGTCACTTTACTGCTGCACCAACACAATTGCATTGGATGGGTATAAAAAGGATTCTCAGGTATTTGAAGGGAACTTCAAATACAGGTCTCTGAAGAATTGAAGTTGAAATGTTATGTTGACAATGATTATGCCAATGATGTAAAAACCAGAAAGTCCAATTCTGGGATTGTGGTATTGTTTGGAGGGGCTTTAATTGGTTGGAAGTCCAGAAAACAAACAACTGTAGCCATTTCTACGGCAGAGGCAGAATTTATTGCTCTGTCTGAACTTCGTTTGGAGGTAACTTGGTACATATAGCTGTTAAAGGATTTAAACGTAAAAATAACTGAAGCTGTAATGGTGTTTGAGGATAATGCTGCTTGCATTAAAATGGCATCAGGTGACAGAGTAAAGGATAGAAGCAAGCATGTGGATGTTAAATATTGTAATGTAAAAGAAGCCATCAAATGTAAATTAATTAGCTTGCTTCACTGTTCATCAGAGGACAATCCAGAAGATATAATAACCAAGCCATCAGATGGAATGCACCATGGGAAGAATATTAAGTTATTCGGTTTTATATCTATTCCAGTCATGAAGGGAAGAGAGTCAATGTATAAGACCTCATGAATTGGAATAGACATGTTAACAGGTCAGCCAATGGGGGCTGTTTGGTGACTCAGATGACTCAGACCCTGGGTGTGGCTTAGCTTGACTGATTTGTATATAAGAGTTGCTTTGTCCTTACAATATAGCCTCTGTATTATATAGCTTCTATAGATTCCGTGCATACAGTATGTCACAGAAGTGTGTACACCCCCTCACATTTTGTAAATATTTACTGTATTTTTTGGAGTATAAGACGCACCTTAGTTTTTGGGAAGGAAAATAAGTAAAAAGCTGATTGGTGGGTGGATCGGCCTCCCGGAATACCCCCGATCAGCTGTTTCTAGAGGTGAATTTTAGCGACAGGTTTTTTGGTTGTGAGCTCTGTGCCTTGCTTTTTTTTTTTTTTTTTTTTTGCTTTTTTTTCTGCCTCTGAAAGCCTCCGAAACAGAGCTTCAGAAAAAGCCTTTTTTTCTGAAGCTTCTTTCAGAGGCTTTTATTCTAAAGGACTATCTGTACTCTGTTCAATCTCCTTTCTTTAGTATTGGTATGTAGATTAACCTCTTCCGATCTGTTGGTTATTGTGTCATTCTCCAGATTTGTTAACATAGTTTGGTTAGAACCTTTACTGATTCTGCTTTTGTTGCTTGCCATATTATTTTAGATAAAAGCCTTTCAGAGGCTTTTTTCCTGAAGCTTTGTTTCTGAGGCTTTTTTTCTGAAGCTTCTTTCAGAGGTGTTAGGAAATGATTTTACCTAACTTGTTGGGTTGGCAATATATCAACCATCATTGTAGCTTTAAGAATGCTGTATTGCATCATACTGTGTCCTGATTGGTTAGCTCTGTAGCCAATGTCCTTAAGAGGGAGCTAGAAACATGGTTTGTTTCTCTTTGTTTCTCTTTGATCTTTGCTGTTTGCTGTGTGCTCGTTACTGCTCTTTGCTGTGTTTGCTACTGTTTGCAACTGTTAATGTGAATGACTACAATGACTGGTAAGAAGACTTTGTTATTGGATTATTTACTATCTACTGCTTTATCTTGTGTCTGACCTGGACTGTTTATTATAGGCTGCGAGGATCGCCAGAGTCCATCGCTGCCTCCGTGGGTGGCATTTTTGGCCTCCACGCATCATGTTTTTGGCCTTCACATGCTCCATTTTAGACACATTCCAGGCTGCGGGGATCACCACAGCACATCGCCGGCGATTGTTGCCTCCACACGTCATGATATCCGCACATTGCGTTTTTGGCCTCCGCATGTCCCGTTTTTTGCCTCTGAGCATCACATTTTTGGCCGATTCCAGGCAGTGGGGAACGCAACTGCCACTCCCCACCGCCTGGAACCAGCCAAAAATGTGATGCACGGAGGCCAAAAACAGGGTGTGCAGAGACCAAAAATGTGACGTGTGGAGGCCACATTTGGCGATGATACGCTGTGGCAATCCCCACAGCCTGGAACAGATCTAAAATGGGGTATGCGGAGGCCAAAAATGCGACGCACGGAGTCCAAAAATGGCTGAAGGGTGGGGGCTGGTGGGTGGGCGGGGCTTCAACATTCTGTGTATAAGACGCACCACAATTTTCACCCAATTTAGGGGGGGAAGTGCACATTATACTCCAAAAAGTACAGTATATATTTTCATGTGACAACACTGAAGAAATGACACTTGACTACAATGTAAAGTAGTGTGTATACAGCTTGTATAACAGTGTAAATGTGCTGCCCCCTCAAAATAACACAATACACAGCCATTAATGTCTAACCTGCTGGCAACAAATGTGAGTACACCCATAAGTGATAATGGGTCCAAATGGGGTCCAAGTAGCTGTTTTACCTCCCTACTGTCATGTGACGCATTAGTATTACAAGGTCTTAGGTGTGAAGGGGGAGCAGGTGTGTTAAATTTGGCGTTAACACTCTCACTCTGTCATAGTGGTCACTGGAAGTTCAACATGGCACCTCATGGCAATGAACTCTTTGAGGATCTGAAAAAATGAATTGTTGCTCTACATAAAAATGGCCTAGGCTATAAGAAGATTGCCAAGACCTTGAAACTGAGCTGCAGCACGGTGGCCAAAACCATACAGCAGTTTAACAGGACAGGTTCCACTCAGAACAGGCCTCACCATGGTCGACCAAAGAAGTTGAGTGCCCGTGCTCAGCGTCATATCCAGAGGTTGACTTTGGGAAATAGACGTATGAATGCTGCCAGCATTGCTGCAGAGGTTGAAGGGGTGGGGGGTCAGCCTGTCAGTGCTCAGACCCTATGCCACATGCTGCATCAAATTGGTCTGCAGGGCTGTCATCCCAGAAGGAAACCTCTTCTAAAGAAAGCCCGCAAATGGTTTGCTGCAGACAAGCAGACTTAAGACATGGATTCTTGGAACCATGTCCTGTAGTCCAATGAGACCACGATAAACTTATTTTGTTCATATGGTGTCAAGCATGTGTGGCAGCAACCAGGTGAGGAGTACAAAGACAAGTGTGTCTTGCCTACAGTCAAGCATGGTGGTGGGAATGTCATGGTCTGGGGCTGCATGAGTGCTTCTGGCACTTGGGAATTACAGTTCATTGTGGGAACCATGAATGCCAACATGTACTGTGACATACTGAAGCAGAGCATGATCTCCTCCCTTTGGAGACTGGGCCACAGGGCAGTATTTCAACATGACCTTGCTAAAGAAGCTGAGGGTAAAGGTGATGGACTGCATACAAGCATGTCTCTAGAGCATCTAGTGAGCATCTGTGGGGCTCCTGAAATGGAAGGTGCGCAAGGTCTCTAACATCCACCAGCTCCGTGACGTCGTCATGGAAGAGTGGAAGAGGACTCCAGTGGCAACCTGTGAAGCTCTGGTGAATTCTATGCCCAAGAAGGTTAAGGCAGTGCTGGAAAATAATGGTGGCCACACAAAATATTGACACTTTGGGCCCCATTTGGACATTATCACTTAGGGGTGTACTCACTTTTGTTGCCAGCAGTTTAGACATTAAATGGCTGTGTGTTGCATTATTTTGAGGGGACAGCACATTTACACTGTTATACAAGCTGTATTCTCACTACTTTACATTGTAGCCAAGTGTCATTTCTTCAGTGTTGTCACATGAAAAGATATACTTAAATATTTACAAAACGTGAGCGGGTGTACTCACTTCTGTGATATACTGTATGTGATTCTTTGCTTCTGGATTCTGAGTTCTGCTGCATGGGTATTGTATACATTCATCATGCTTTATATTATTGTATATAAACAAGTTTTTTCTACAAATGAATCCTGCTGAATTATTTACTTGTGTGCTGGTTGGATTGCTGCAAACTCTAACAAGTGGCCACTCAGGGTCTGGCTGGTTGAATAAATCCCTGAGCCAAGTTCTTATTGATGAATGTACGAAGTTTGTCTAGCTCTCTCAGAGTCATCGAGTAGAGCTTTGGTTTCGGTAGCTTAGCCCCTGGGACAATTTCAATGGTGCAATCTGTGGGCAGCTAGGGAGGAAGCTCATCTGATTTCTTTTCACTGAAAACTTCCCTTAGGTCCCAATACTCTTTAGGAATGGCCAGTAGAGGTCTCCCTTGTATCGCGGTTTCTGCCTCTTGATACAAAACTCCCTTAGTAAAATGTTCCCTTGGGACAGCCAGTAGGGGTCTCTCTTGCCCTGCAGCTCCTCCCTCCTAATGCCTAATTCCTTTAGTTAGGTGCTCACGGCTGCGTTTGGATTTTCTGTGTGGTAGGAATTTTAACAGTCCCTTTCTCCAGTCCATCCAGAGATGGACCAGATGTTAGCCCATCACTTCAGCCAGGCTAGCCCCAGGATCAGGGGTCTTTCCATCCCTAGGGCAATTATGAGTGGAGTCCATTTGCACCCTCAATGTTCAGTAGCAAACGTACCAGGAATACCCCCTGCAGCTGAGCCATCCAACTGGCAAGAAGCAATTAGAGTTTTAAGTCTCCTCAAGCAAATCCCCAGTTTCTCCACCAGAGCTGGGCTGACTAGGCATCTAGTGCACCCAGAATCTAGAAGAGATTTTAAAGAGACTTTCTGTCCAGTTCCAAGAAGTTTTAATTCTATGGGCATAGTTACAGGGACAATGGGGCAACTTCTGAATCACTGTCGGTCAGCCCCTGGTCTTCTCTGGTGGGGTCGGAATTCTCTCCTCTCAGTTGGGGGAGGGAATGAACACTGGTCTCCAAGCCTTTTATTTATTTATTTTCATGTTTTATTTGTTTTATTTATATATAACATTCAATTTTCATCAAACAGTGTGTGTTCTGGGTACAGTTATGTTTAAATAGTCATATTACACATCTTTGTTGTGATATTCATCACCATCATATTGATAATATAATAACATAATAATGTAATAATATTAATACATAACACTTAACATCATCTTCTTTTACAACTCTCCACTTTACCATTTCCTCTTTTTCTATCTCCTCCTTTCTAACTTGTTTCTGTTATCTAGCCATTGATAAAATATCTCCCATATCAAAAAATATTCAGTTTCTTCTTTATCCTTAATAGTGTTAGTCTATTCATTTCTGCACATTCTAATATTTTCTTAATTACATTCCCCTCAGACAGGACCTCATCATTTTTCCATTGTTGCGCAAATACAATTCTAGTTGCTGTTAGTATATTCAAGATCAAGTATGTAGCCTTTTTATCATATTTTTCTGGTAGAATGCCCAACAAAAATATCTCTGGTTTCAGATCTATATGTTGTTTAATCATTTTTTCCAGCCACATGTGTATTTTCGTCCAGTATTTTCTTGCTTTTGGGCATGTCCACCACATATTTGGATGAACTTCCGGGTAGCTGACCAAAATGGCGGCTCCGTGCTAAACGCCGAAATGCGGAGGCATATGATAGGTACCTTTGAGGTGTTGGGGGGCCCACAGAACATCTAATGGCCCCTTTCCTGGAAAGTGAAACATCACCCATCCAATCGATCTATGGACGGAGGGGGTGTGGAGGACGCCAGTGATGGTGAGGCCAGAGCCTGCTTGCCTGATTGCTGCTGCCTAACAGATTTAAAGGCTCCCATTCTAATCGACAGTTACAACAGCTGTGGTGCTCGAATCGCTGGAGAAAGCTGCTCTGAAGCTGGTTGGGGCCTTGGGAGGTGGCAGCAGCTGCGGCAGCGTTTTCAATGTCTGTAGGGATAATGATGATGGTGGTGGCAGTGAGGAGGGTGGAGACATCTGGAGACTGCCATAGAAGAAGTCGGCGATGCAGAAGGCTCAGGATTCACTCTAAGTTTAGGGTGATTTGGATACCCCCTTTTTCTGATCTGCATGGGGACTAGAAGTCATCTAAGGCTGAAGGGCCTTTGAAAAAGAAGTCTGGAGGAGTACGGTTGAGTGGGCAGAAGACTACAAGAAGGGGATGTTGATTGATTTCCCCCTTCGATAAACCTCTCCCCCCCATCAGGCCTAGGCCTAGTATGGCCTCTCAGCTCAATTTTAATGATTCCCTGCTTTGACACCCCCACCTGAAAATCTCTCCCTCGCTGTGTTACCCCATCAGCTGTTGTTCCGTCAGCACTTACTCCGCTCTTTGATATACCATCCTACCCCTTTAATTCCATCCCGGCTTCCACGGATATCGAAGGGAATGAAGACACTGACACTGTGAATCCTTATTTGCCCCCTGTTTATTTTGTAGGGGAATGGACCATCTCCTCTTAAATCCTTTTGGACTCTGGATTGATCATCATGAGAAGGCGGCCATTAAGACCTTTATTTCCCCCTGGACAGAATTCTAATTTTCAGATTTCTCATCACTATGAGAGGGCGGTTATTGTTCTAGTATGTTGGTGCTCTACATAACATCTTCTTCCCCTTTACTATGACCATCTCCAACACCTTCAGAAGATTGTCTCTCATCCCCTCCATCCTATTCTTCTATTTACGGTGTACTCAGCTGCAGAATTCCTTGCACTGCGAGACTCCCCCCTTTTGCAGGTTTGGCCCTCTCAACTATCGAGGGCCACCCTTGATGACGGGTAATTGGAACCCCGAGAGGTGGTACGCTAAAAAACGGAGGATCTGGGGTTTTTTAAATAGATTTTTAGACCCAATTTTAAGGGGATACGGGAGGAGGGTGGTTTTTAACAACAAAAATGAGACTGGGGGGGGTCTCTTAAGGATCAGCAGCCATGCCATTCTGACGGTCCCGGTGGATTGGGGGGGTTGGGAGTCGTAGAGGATGTTCGGAGAGGGGTGGGACATTCTATACCTGTGATGATGGGATGGGGCAAAAGAAATGGAAGTAGGGGTCGGGAGCATCACACCAGATGCATTCGGGTGGTGACTTGCTCCCATGCCTCCTGCTCACTCTGCTTTCCTGGGGATGCGAGAGCGAGGGACCCTGGTCTCCGTCTGGTGTATGTGAATGCCAGGTCCATGGTGAATAAGGCCCCCCTCATACGAGATCTTATTGATGAAGAGGGTGCAGACCTGGCCTGTATCACAGAGACCTGGTTGGGGCAGGAGGGGGAAATCCCTCTCTCTGATTTATGCCCCCCAGGCTTTCGTGTCCTGCACCAGCCGCAACACCAGGGAAGGGGCGGAGGGGTGGCGGTGGTTGTTAGAGAAAGTCTTAGTCCTAAGGAGGTCACTGTCCCTCAGATAGGCGGGTGTGAGTCTCTTCTATTGAAGTGGGACCCTGGAGTTCAGTTGGGCTTGTTGCTCACATACCTATCTCCCAGCTACGTTGCCACAGCCCTGCCCCGCACTGCTCGATGTCTTGACTGAAGTGGCACTTGAACTCCCCAACCTTTTGGTTGTGGGAGATTTCAATCTGCCTTTGATCGGCGAGTCATCTGAGACAGTCTGGGAGTTCATGGCCTCCATGGCAGCCATGGACCTGACTCAGGTTATTCAGGGCCCAACTCATAGGGGAGGACACACACTCGACCTGGTTTTTCTCTCTGGGAAGTGGATAAATGGTCATGGTGGGGGGAACTTTCCATCGCCCCCCTATCATGGACTGACCATTTCCTCCTTAGACTGGACTTTCAATCTACCAACCCTTGCCGCTGGGAGGTGGGACCCATTAAATGGTTCCGCCCCAGGCGCCTGATGGACCCAGAGAGGTTCTTGATGGAGCTTGGGACATTCCCCACCTCTCAATCCTACGATTCGGCTGAGGCTCTGGTGGCATCCTGGGAATGGGCGGCTGCTGACGCCTTGGACCGAATTGCACCTTTGCGGCCTCTGACCCGACGCAGATCCCAGGTCACTCCTTGGTTTTCTTTTTCTCTTTTTTTTTTATTGAAAAGTTTTACAAAAAACAAAAATTTTCCTCCCCCCCATATTCCCCCCACAATTTCCCTCCCCTCATCCCACCCTCCCCCCCAGACTTCCCAGAGCAAAATACAAGGTGTTTCATTTAACAATCATAAACTAGATTAACCTACTTTTTTTTTTTAATTTGATTTATATGCCGCCCTTCTCCGGAGACTCAGGGCGGCTTACAATGCGTTAAGCAATAGCCTTCATTCTTTTGTATATTTTATACAAAGTCAGCTTATTGCCCCCACAAACTGGGTCCTCATTTCACCTACCTTAGAAAGGATGGAAGGCTAAGTCAACCTTGAGCCTTGGAGAGATTCGAACCAGCAGAAATTGCAGGCAGCTGTGTTAATAACAGGGTGCACTAAACCCCTGTACTATCAAGGCTACTTATCCTCGGACTACTAACTCCCCCCCTGAAACCATAACTCCACTATAGATAACAAAATACTTCTAATACTTAACATTCATTCATAAGCTATTTGATATTTTCTTGTCTGATACTTATTTTGAATATAGTCAATCCATCTTCTCCATTCCGATACATATCTTTCTTGTGTATAGTCCTTCAAGTACGCTGAGATTTTCACCATTTCTGCTAGGTTCGTTACTTTCAATATCCACTCTTCAATAGAAGGCAAAGAGTCCTTCTTCCAATATTGTGCTACCAACAGCCTAGCTGCTGATATTAGAGTCAAAATCAACTTAGTCTCTGATACTGTACAGTCCATAGTTGTTCCCAATAGGAACAATTGAGGAGTAAATTTCAACCTTCTTTTCAAAATATTCTGCATCACCCACCAAATTTTTATCCAAAATGCCTTGATTTTCTTACAAGTCCACCATATATGATAATAGGTTGCATCATTACATTCACATCTTCAACATTTAGTTTGCAAATTAGAATACATACATGATAATTTTTTAGGATCTAAGTGCATATAAAAAAAACATTTTATAAAAATTCTCTCTCAAATTTTGTGCTTGCGTAAATTTAACATTTCTGACCCAAATCTTTTCCCACGTTTCCATCATCACTGGTTCCTGAAAGTTTTGTGCCCATTTTATCATACAATCCTTAACCAATTCCGTTTCTGAATCTATTTCCAGTAATGCATTATACAACCTTTTAATATGCATCTGGCTTTGATCTCTAATCTGTTTCACCAAATTTTCCTCATTTTGCATAACACCAAATTTTTGATCTTCCCTCCATCTAGCTTGAAGCTGACCATACTGGGCAGCTGTTTTTGTTTCGCCAACCAGGAATTAACCCTGTAAATTTTATCAATTTGAATTGCCACATCTTCTGGTCTTTCTTTAATTAACTCTGCCATAGCATCAGCACAAATATCTTTTAATTTTTCTTTGTTATTTTCTTTCAGGCCTCTCAATCTCAAAACAAACTCCATGGATCTGTATTGTAACATTACCAATTCATCATCCACTTTCTCTGTTCTGGTCATGACATCACCCATTTTGCTTTCCAAATTTAAGTTGGCTTCATTAATTTCTTCAACTTTCCCATCAAGCTGGATAACAAGGTTTGACAATCCTGATACAGCATAAACAATATCATCTCTTATTTCATCGTGTTTTTCTGCAATCACCTCCTTGATTGATCTGATATCCTCCTCAACTTTCTTTAATTTCCCTTCCACAAGTAGTGTTAGATTATTCATTGCTGTGGCTTGATTATTCATAGCTTCTTTCATTGCTATTGCTTGATTATTCATAGCTTCACTCATTGATGTTGCTTGATTATTCATGGCTTCTTTCAGAAATTCTTTAAAATCATTAAGTGCAGCCTCCTGACTCTGAGTCTGAGTCTGTAGATCAGCCAGAAGTTGTGCTTTCTGTGTCACCACTGACACAACTGGAGAACCTCCCCCTCCTTTAACAATTCCTGGTTTCACTTGTCTAGAAGCCATCCCCCCCCCTCTTTTAAGAAGATCTTTGAAAGCCACAAAGTCTTTTAAACAACTTTAAAATGTTTGTAACTTATAGTCTCCAATTTATTAGGCAGGATAGGGTTTTTTGTTTTTTTTTTTTGGTTTTCCACAAACTCTCACTTCCCAGCAGTTACTAAGCAGCTAGTCACTCTCCCAGCGCAAAGTTCTCAAGCACTTTCGTTTCTGGCTTTCACTTTCAAAACCATAACAAAGACGCCATCTTCAGCCTCCAGCTCAATGAAATTCAGTTTGAAACAAAGTAATTCGGAGTTAAGCTCTGTACTTTTAAAGCTTGTTCTCCTGTTTTCCGCTCTGCCTGCGCTTGTAATCAGTCAAACTCACTTTTGAAAGCAGGATCGGATCGCGGCTTCTCGCTTTGCTTTCACAGAGTTGTCCTGACTCCGGAGCTTCTTGGTGGGCTGGCTGGGAAGCTCTCACCCTCCAAGCCTCTGGAAATGTTCCAGAGGGCTTTCGGGGAGCTCTACTCTCGCCCACCAGCTCTCCTCTCCTTTTTTTCCTGAAGGAGAGTTTTTCAGCTGCCAGACATCCGGTTTGTGCTGTCAAAGCGGCTTTTACGAAGACACAGGGCTGGCGGTCTTAAAAGACCATCCACCGAGCCTGCGGTGCCGACCGGAACTCGCTCCTTGGTTTTCCATGGAGCTCCGGGAAATGAAACGTCCGAAAAGATGCCTAGAGGAGAGTTGGAGGTCCTCCCAATCTGAATCTGATCAAACACAGTTAAGAACCCATATTAGGTCTTATCTAGTGGCGATGGAAGCGGCGAAGCGAGATTACTTCGCTGCCCTCATTGCATCTGCAGAAAACTGCCCAGCGGCCCTGTTTTGTGTGATCCGCTACCTCCTTAATCAGGGAGCGAGGGAAGACCCTTTACAGGGCAGAGCTGAGGATTTTGTACAGTTTCTGCATGATAAAATCGCTCAGATCCGGATCGGATTGGACTCTGACTGGGCAGAATCCAATGGGGAGACTAGGGTAGGTCTTGAGAGTAATATCTGGGTTGAGTTTGACCCTGTTTCTGTCAAGGAAGTGGACAGGATTATGGGTAAACTTGGTTCCTCCACTTGCTTATTGGATCCTTGTCCCTCCTGGTTGGTTTCGGCTGCCAGGGAGGTGACTAGAGACTGGATCCAGGCAATTGTCAATGCTTCGTTGAAGGAGGGGGTCTTCCCCACCTCTCTTAAGGAGGCGGTGGTTCGACCTCTCCTCAAAAAGTCTTCCCTGGATCCAGACTCACTTAATAACTATCGTCCCGTCTCTAACCTTCACTTCATTGCAAAGGTTGTTGAGACTGTGGTGGCACAACAGCTCCCACAGTTCCTGGAGGAAATGGAATACCTAGACCCGTACCAATCAGGCTTCTGACACGGGCACATCACGGAAACGGCATTGGTCGCTCTGGTGAATGGTCTCTGGTGGGCTCGGGATGGTGGCTGTTCCTCCATCCTGGTCCTACTTGACCTCTCAGCGGCTTTTGATACCATCGACCATGGTATCCTACTGCAGCGACTTGTGGGGTTGGGGGTGGGTGGCACTGTTTTACAGTGGTTCTCCTCCTACCTCTCAGGTTGCTTGCAGTTTGTATGGGCGGGGGGGCAGAGGTCCACCCTGAGGCCCCTAAATTGTGGGGTGCCTCAGGGGTCAGTTCTCTCCCCCTTGCTCTTTAACATCTATATGAAGCCGCTGGGTGAGATCATTTGTGGCTTTGGGGTGAGATATCATCAATATGCTGATGATACCCCGTTATACATCTCCACACCAGACCACCCCAGAGATGCCCTTTTCGTGATATCCCATTGCCTGGAGGTGGTGCGGGCCTGGATGGGTAGAAACAGACTCAGACTCAACCCCTCCAAGACTGAATGGCTGTGGATGCTGGCATCTCGGGTTTCAGAGACCCCATCACTTTTGACGGGTGGGAAAAACTTGCCCCCATTGATAGGGCTCGCAACTTGGGTGTCCTCCTGGATGCTCGGCTGTCCCTAGAAGATCACCTGATGGCCGTGACCAGGGGGGCCTTCGCATAGGTTCGCCTGGTGCGCCAGTTGCGCCCTTTCCTGGACCGAGATGACCTTCGCACTGTCACTCATGCCCTGATTACTTCCCGCTTGGATTACTCCAATTCCCTCTACATGGGCCTGCCCCTGAGATGCACCCGGAGACTCCAGCTGATCCAGAATGCAGCCACACGGGTTGTTACGGGAGCCCCTCGTTACTCCCATATAACACCTCTCCTGCGTGAGCTGCACTGGTTACCAGTGGTTCTCCGGGTCCGCTTCAAGGTGCTGGTTCTCACCTATAAGGCCCTACATGACTTAGGTCCGGGATATTTGCAGGACCTTCTCCTGCCTGCCTCTCACCGTCCTGTTCGCTCACATAGGGCTGCTCTCCTCAGGGTTCCGACGGCGAGTCAATGTTGTCTGGCGGCGCCCAGGGGTAGGGCGTTCTCTGTGGGTGCTCCCACCCTCTGGAATGAGTTGCCTACTGAGCTCCGGATGGCTCCTGATCTCCGCTCCTTCCGTCGGGACCTGAAGACTTGGCTGTTCAAGCAAATAGGCTGACTCTCATTCTGGGTTTTATTATTTATTATTTATTAGTTAATTTGGTTTAAAATGGGATTTTGTTGTACATGTTGTCGAATGATGAACTGCCAATTTAAATTGGCAAACACTTTTTGTGCATCTAGGAAGTTCAGTGCTAATTGGAATATTATGAAGCCCAGGATGGGCTTCATAGTACTCCAGGACGTTCATAATCATTCTAGTGTTGTTCCTCAGCTGTCTTTTTGGTAGGAACCCATTTTGATCTGAATGAATGATTTCATTTAATAATCTTTTTAATTTTTCTGCAATTATAGATGCAAATATTTTGTAATAGACATTTAATAATGAGATGGGCCTATAGTTTTTTATCTGTTGGTGATCTGTATTTTCTTTCGGTATTAATATAATGTATACCTCTGTCTGTGATTTCGGTAGCTTAGCTTCTGCTAATGCTTCGTCTTATATCTCCAACATTAATGCCTCTAGTGGTCCTTGTATGGTTTTATACAATTCTGCAAAGAGTCCATCAGGTCCCGGTGTTTTATTATTATTATTATTTTCTTAACTGCCTCAGTTATTTCCATCATAGTTATTTTGTTGTTTAACATCATTCTCTTTGTGTCCAGTTTTTTGGTTATGCCCCTCTTGTCTAAATATTGTTTGATACTATCTTCCAGTATATTTTCCTGGCTGTACAAACTCTTAAAAATTTTGAATTATGTTTTTTTATCTTCCATCCGATAGTGTACACTTCCTTTCTCATCCTGCGGTTGTTGTATTAGTTTCTTCTCTTTCTCTTTTTTATTTTGTATGCTAACCATCTCCCTAGTTTATTTGCATGTTCAAAAAAATTTTGTTTAACCATTTTAACTTTTTGTGCTATTTCTTCTTGTGCCAATAAATTTAATCTATGTTTTATTAAGTCCCTTTTTTCTTTTCTTTTATTTTTGGGGGGTTCTTTTTGTAGCTCTGACTCCCAACTTTTTAACTTTGTCCTGTAAATGTGTTTTGTTGTTGTTTCTTTTTTTTATTTTTTTATTCTTCCTTGCCATGTATGCTATAGTTAAGCTTCAAATGTACGCTTTAGTTGTATCCAGTGGTTGGATTCAGCCAGTTTGCACCACTTCAGGAGAACCGGTTGTTAACTTTCTGAGCAGTTTGGCAAACTGGTTGTTGGAAGAAATCATTAGGGCAGAGAACCGGTTGCTAAATTACTTGAATCCCACAAAAGTTGTATCCCACAAATTTTGCAGAGATGTTTCTTCTTTCCTATTTTCTTTGAAAAAGAGTTTCATTTCTTTTTCCATCATTTGTGTATATTCCTTTCCTTTCAAGATGGTTTGGTTTGTCCATCTCTGCCTTTTCTTCTGTCCTTTCCATATCACTTTTAGGGGGTTGTGATCTGCCAATGTGTTTGTCATTATGTCTACTTCATTTATATCTCCTCTCAGTCCTGGGTTCATCCATACCATATTGATTCTTGACCATGATTTGTGTGTATTTGAATAAAAAGTGTATTGATTATTCTTTGTATTTAATTCCCTCCAGACATCTTTCATTTCATTTATTGGATTTGTAAATTTAGTTCTTGTGTCATCTCGAAAAATGTGTTTGGCAATGTTCTTCTCCCTCCCCCCCACTCTCTCTCTTGGTTTCTTTTATTGATTCTATAATCTTTTTTGATATCTACTACTGCATTAAAGTTACCTATTAGGCAGATGTTCTCATAATCAGTCTCCATTATTTTTTCATGTAATTTCCTATAGAATTCTTTCTGGTTATTATTTGACACATTGATTGCAGCAAGCAACATTCATTTCTGATTTGTTATGATTTCCATCATTAATATTCTTCCTTCCTCTTCAGCATATATTTGTTTAGGTTTTAGCCATTCTTTGATATATAGGGCTATTCCTCTCTTCTTTTGTTGTGTGAGGGATACATAGAGCTTTCCTATTTTGGGGTATTCTAGTATGTTGCCATATTGTTTCTTAATATGAACTACTTGTAGGCATACTATGTCCATGTTTAGTCTTTGTAATTTTGTCAACGTTTGTTTTCTTTTTGCCGGGGAGTTCAATTCATTAATATTAATTGAAATCATCTTAATTTCCTCCTCTATCTTGTTATTTAAATATAGTCTCGGTCTTCTGGTTGTCCTTGTCTGTATTCTTGTTCTTGCACCTTCTCGTTCAGTTTGTTCTTTTTCCAGTTGTATTCTTTCCTCTCGGTCTGCCTCCTTTTCTTCTGATTGCTGTTCTTCTTGACTCTTGCTCTCTATTTCTTCCCTACTTTCTTGTTCCTCATCTGTAGTGAAATGATGCGCAAAAAATTCATGGGCTTTATCAAGAGTATCAATCTTAAATTTCTTGTCCTGCCTGTTGTAGTCTGCCAGCAGCCTGTGGAGCTGGCAGCGGAGTCAGACAGCGATGAGGCTGAAGAAGAACATGGGCCAGTCCTGGAGGCTGGGGAAGGCCCAGATGAGAGCACTGCATCAGAGGCAGAGATGGGGCCAGGATCATCGGGGAGTGATGTGCGGACTGGAGCCTCCAGAGGCTGACAGTAGAGAGGCAGAGGAACAGGAGGAGCCTGTTCCTAGTGCACGTATGAGAAGAGATGCCAGAAGGCAGGAGTAGACAAAGCAGAGAGGACGACTTGGGAGTAGGGCCAAGAGGTGATTGGCCCCTCCCATAAGGCTTAAAAGACCAGCAACGGCTCTTGGCCTCTTTGCCGAAAACGTTGAAAGATTTACTTCTTGTTTCACTGTATCCATTTCTTATTGGCGTCTTCTGCTTCTGAACTTTTGCCAAGAAAAGCCTTTGGCAGTTTGCCTAATTATATCAAGGTCGGTGATAAACTGAGGAATGGTGTTTTGAAGAATTTGCTTTAATTTAGTTTGGACTACGCTGAGAACAAGTTAATTCTCAGCTGTTCTAATAAAGTCTGTTTGTTTTTGAATTGTTTGTATTTAATACTAACTACTTGGGCCTGGGTCACAACACTGCCACGTGATCAAGATTCTTTCTGGGATGAGCCACCTAAACATCACCTTATATTTGATCAGTTACGTAGTTAGGAATTGATAATGTTTTCTCTGTTCCCTGACTCTTCTAGGAATCTGCTTTAGAGTTTGGATTTCTCTCCCTTTATAAATCATTGGTTCCTCCCTTGTTCTCTTGTATATTTCATCTCTCGTGGTGAACCTCACGTGGACCTCTCTTGGTAATTTATACCATCTTGCATAATTTGTATGTATTCTATATACCTCATCAATATTACCTTGAATCTCATGTTTATTTTTCTGTAGACTATCTACTAGTAATTCTGTTATAATCTTCACTAAGTCTTCTTCCTTGTTTTCGGCTATATTTTGAAATCTCAGATAAAAGGCTGCTTTTTCCATTTCTAAATATACAATCAACTCTTCCAGATCCTTATTCACTAAAGTAAGTTTCTGTTTCATTGTTTCTAATTTCTTTTCTGTTTGTTCTGCTTTTATTTCCACCATTTGTATTTTCTGTTCATTGTTCGTTGGATTGTTCCTATTTTCTCGTCCATTTTTCAGATATCTCCCTTCATTTTTCCCATCTCATTTTTTATCTCCTCATGGTTTCTTGTTGTTGACTCCTGCGTTTTTATCATCATTTCCTGAATCATGAGGAGAGTTGACTGCATAGTCTGCATGTTCAGTGTGGAGCTTGATTTTTTTCCACACCGAGCGTACTGTCTATTGAATGTTGACTTGATGTGGATGATGTTGTGGATGCTGGATTTGATGATGTCTTCTTTCCTATTTTAGTAATAGTCGTTATGCTTGTCATTTTCACAGCCCGAAAAATATTCTTCCAAAATAACATATATAAATTGCTATCCCCCTTTAAATCTTCCCCCTTTTCCTACAGTAATTTCTCCAAGTCTATAGAAAAATTTACTATTCCATATAACAGTGATGGCTAACCTTTTTGCCATCGCGTGCCAGGAAAGGGGGGGCAGGGGAAGGTCGTGTGCGCACGTGCCCACACGCATGCGCACGCAACCCCACCCACCCCCGCTCTTGGCACATGATGGCCTGGTAGGCCTGTTTTTCTTTCTTACCTGGTTCCAGATCCTCTCTATGCATCTGGGAAGGGCGAAAACAGCCTTTCCCACTCCCTTGGAGGCCCTATGGAGGCTGAAAGGGCCCATTTCCCAACTCTCGGTGGGACAGGAAGTGACATTTTTTGCTGTCCACAGCCTCCAGAACCTCTCTAGGAGTCTCTAGGAGCCTCTCTAGGAGTCTCTGGAAGCTGGGGACAGGAAAAAACGTCATTTCCTGTCCCACCGGGAGTCAGGAAATGGGACCTTTCAGCCTCCGTAAGGCCTCCAAAGGAGTGGGAAAGGCTGTTTTCGCCCTTCCCAGATGCATAGAGAGGATCTGGAGCCAGGTATCAAAGAAAAACGGGCCTTCCCCTCCCCCCCAGGCCCTCCAGAGGCAGGAAACAGCCTGTTTCCCTACTTCTGGTGGGCCCAGAAGGCCCGAAAATCAGCTGGCAGGTGCTCGCATGCACCCCAGAGCTAAGCTGGCGTGCCCACTAATATGGCTCCGCATGCCACCTGTGGCACACATGCCATAGGTTCGCCATCACGGCCATATAATATTAAATAGTACTAATATAATGGTACTATAGGGATATATATATCAATTAATATGATTATATGTTAATATGGCTATATGTATAAATAAATGTTGAATAAATATATAAATATATATAAATATATATTAGTTTAAGTACATAGGTTTATAAGTACAAGATTATATAAATATACCATAACTTTTAACAATGATCAATTGGGGTTTCTCTATGTATTATAACTTTATCAACCGCTTAATCCGATCTTGAAATTATACACACTTCTTTCTCCTTTCCCCCCCTAATATTCTAGTATTTAGTATTCTAATTTATAATTTTTCTTCCCCGCCTTTTTTCCAGTCCACAAATTTTTCACAAAAACAAAGATAAGAAAAAGGAAAAAGCACTCCTCTAACTGATGTTATTGAGGGTATTGCATCAGTTACTTTGTGTCTTCGTGTCTCTAGATGGCAGTCTCATTCTATTTAGCACAGTCTCTCCAACCACTTTTAAAATTTTCTACGAAGTTCTATATTCCATCGCAATCACAATCACAGTCCCACTACATACGCATATAGTGTATCCTAAAAATATCCTAAAAATATAAATGCTATTTCAGTATTTCTCCTGTCTCCCTTATCCTTCTCAGTCTATCAATATCTGTCTGATAGTATCAAGTGCTCCCATCACTAAGTCACCACTGCGTCTTGGGAGGGAAAATCCTACCCCTCTCTTTGGAGTCCCACTTTTGCTGTTAGTAGTGTTTGTAGGCAAATCGTTTTATTGAGCCTTAAATCAACTGGATCCTCACTGATACCATCGCACTGCTTCCCTCTTCTCTCTTCCCGATCTACGCCTGGCTGTCACAGCTCCAGATCCACCATATTGGCTGATCTCTTCCCTGCTGAATTTGAGGGGTCTTCTCTCGTCCAAACAGGAGCTCGTGTTTTTCCTCATCGACTCCGGATCTTACCCTCTATTTTGTCAATCCCTCCAGGATTAACGCTGCCTTTTAAGGCCACCAAGCAAGGAAAATCAATCAATGAGAATGGAGCCTCGTTCTCTTGCTCCACTTTGTCATGACATCACCACTGGAAGTCTTGCTTTCAGATTTTGAAAAGCATCCATTGTGAATTGCATGGCTTGGCACAGTCGGGTTCATCCCCTTCTTCTTCCTCATCCTCCAGCATTGCCAACTCCTCTCTCCATTCTTTCCGACAAGTGCCTCTGGTGAGGGTGACTCCTTTTGTTCTCCCTTCCCAGTCATTTTTCTTCCCAATGCCTATGGACCATCTAGGCTTGGTTGAGTTTTGCAGGTTAGCAGCTTCCTCCCTCCCTCCATCCAAGCTTACAGTCATCTGAGGTTTGACCAAAGCATTGCCCCAGTATTTGGTTTCTTCTTGGTCACTGCCTTGGGTTAACATTGTTTGCATGGTCTCTTTGGTAGGGAAGGTGCCTCTCTGGTTGACCAATTTGGAGATTCCACCTAATGTAAGGACCTACCTCAACTACCTACCTTCCTCCCTGTGGCTCCTGCCTCCACCCCCCACTCTTCTCATCACAACTTTGCCCCCTGCCCCTCCAAGTAGCTGCCACCTGCCGCTTGTCCCACTTCAAGCCAACTTTGCCAATTGTTGCTCCGAGCGACATGCTGCTGCTGCCACCGCCAGTGCCAACTGATCCTGTTTGCCCAATGCATGCCTCCAGCCTGGCTTGGCAAAGAATCCACTTCACTTCAGTGAAGGAAAGAAGCCCTATCATCCTGGTTCAGCAGTGCCCCACTGGCATCCAGCTTCACTGACAGTGGGCTTGCAAAGGGAAATTGTGAGCTGCTGCTTGCATCAAGCTAGACTGGAGAGAGAGAGGGAGTGCATGAGTGGGCGCCAAGGAGATGGTGGGAGAAGGGAAACCAGGCAAAGGGGCCAGCAAGGGGTGTTCACAGCATGCCATAGCACATGCACTTTCCCTCAATGGAAATAGACGGAGTAGAATCAAATGATAAAAAATCCAACATACATATAATATGTATAAATCCCAAACTTTTAAAGGCTTATCAGGGTATTTACTATGAAATCTCTATAAAGGTTTCGGAGCTCTAACATCTTGCTCATTCACCCATTCCAATTGAGAGGACGGGAAATGTTTCCAAGCCAACAAGTACTGTACTCTACCTCTATGTTTTCTGGAATCAAGGATTTCTTTGACCTCAAAATGTTGTTCCTCTTCAATGAGAAGTGGAACCGGAGGGGGGGTTGGGTACAGACGAATCGAGGAGACAGGTACAGTTTTCAGCAAACTTACATGGAACACCGGGTGGACTCTCCGGAGGGTTTTGGGTAGCTCTAACTATACTGTGACCGGGTTTACGATTCACACAATGGGAAATGGTCCAACATATTTAGGCCCAAGTTTTTTTGACTTTTGGGTAGTTTGTAAGTACTTAGTGGAGAGGAAAACCCCATCACCTACTTGGTAATCCCTTGGCGTAGCCCATTTCTTATCAGACTGTTTCTTATGGGCTCTATGAGCTTTGTCTAACGCCTTACGAGCTACAGGCCAGGTAACCTGAAGCTGTTCAATCCAATCTACCAAGGATGGAATTTGAGGTTTTCCCTGTGGTAACTCCGGGATAGGCACAAAATCCTGACCTGACACCACTTTGAATGGTGTAAACCCAGTACTGCTGTGTATGGAGTTATTATAAGCCACCTCTGCAAATGATAGTAAATCTGCCCAGTTATCTTGCTGGTAATTTACATAACACCTGAGGTATTGTTCCAACACCGAGTTAGTTCTTTCACAAGTCCCATTAGTCTGAGGATGGTGGGCAGAGTTTAGCCCTTGGAAGGAGCCTAACAACCTCAAGAATTCCCTCCAGAAGTGGGAGGTGAACTGAACTCCTCTAACGGAAATTATTCATTCTGGAACCGCGTGTAACCTATAGACATGTTGAATAAACAGTTTAGCCAATGTCTTTGCTGAGGGAATCTTGGAACAGGGTACAAAGTGCACTTGTTTGGAGAACAAGTCCGTAATCACCCAAATGACTGTATTTCCATTACTTTCAGGTAGTTCGACAATAAAATCCATGGATATCTCCTTCCAAGGAGCCCCCGGTCTGGCCACAGTCTGGAGTAACCTGGGTGGCTTCCCAGGTGGCCTCTTTGCTGAAGCACATACTGGGCAGCTAGCAACATATGCCTTGATATCCTTCTTTAGGGGAGGCCACCAAAATTGTCTTTTGACCAAATCTAGAGTCTTAACAAACCCAAAATGTCCAGCCACTTTTGCATCATGGGACTGTTGTAGCACTGCGTCCCTCAGACTGGCCGGGATATACAACTTGGCCCACCCATGCGAGACCATCATGAACAGTACACTTGTTGCCGTGAGAGGTGAACCAGTCATCAGTTTTTAGTGCTTCTTTTATCTGTTCCCTTAAACTAGTGGGTAAGTCCAGTCCTCTTCTCGCCTGGGTTCTGGTAACAACAGGAGCTGCCAACTGTTTCAAAGGGATAACCGGGTGGATCACCTCCAGCCGTGCGCCATTGTATTGAGGCAGTCGTGAGAGGGCATTGGCCATAAAAATCTTTCCTCCCAGTAGGTAGCGCAAGGAGAAATTGAAGCAATTTAAGTGTTGTTCCCATCAGACTTGTTTTGGCGATGAAAGGAGCTTCCATGTGAGGGTGTTTTAGAACCAGCGGAATGGATGCACAACTACCCTATCTTCCAGTTCACCTGGGGGTTCCATTTCCATAGCCAAGGCAGTCCAAGCGAAAGGGGTCATTCCATGCCTGGGGCCACGATAAAGCTCAAGACCTCTCGGTGGTCCCCCATCCGCATTTCAATCAGTTCTATCACAAAGTGGGCTGCCCGCCCCCCAGCTACTGATCCATCCAACTGGCAAAATGCGATGGGCACTTTCATGGTTTTTAGTCTCAGTCCCAGTTTGTCCACCACCTCGGGGCTGATGACACACCTGGTGCATCCAGAGTCTAAGAGGGCTAGCATCTTCCTCTGGGCACTGGATGAAGGCACCCTTAGTTCTACTGGGATGGTCATGGGGCCCCCACGCTGACTTACCAGGGGGTCATCATCGGAATCAGTTTTGGTATCACTGTCATCTGTGGTGGTCGGAGTTCTCAACTCCGCCAGGCCTGGGGAAGCAAACTCAATGACTTCCACCTCCTTCAGGACCATCTCGCAATTCTTTGCTGGAGGCTTGTCAGCTTTCTTCCCATCAGTAGGGGTTGGCTTGGAGCTAAGTTTGGAGAAACAATCAGCAGCTCGGTGGCCCTCCTTTCTAAATCGGAAGCACACTGTAGATTTTGGCTTCATTGCTGACCCCCCTTTGGATGCTCTAGGGCATTCTTTCTGTGGGGCAAGGGAAGTCTTGTTCCAAACTCGGCCCCCATGGAAGCGATCCCTGATCAGGTCAATTTCCACATCAGCTGCCATCACGTACCAGTGTTGCAGGTCTCGAGGGCCCCCACGGGAGCAGCAATCCTTGTAGACATCCTCATTGAGGCCATCCTTATAACATTCCATCAGGGCTTCCTGGAACCACCCCCTCATGTGGTGCACCAGCTCGCGAAACTCCTGGTGTATTCAGCCACTGATCTCCGCCCTTGATTTATAGACTTCATCCTGATTCTGGCCTTCCGTTCAGCTAGGGGGTCCTCGAAGCGCCCTCTGAGTTCCACCATGAACTGGTCATAATTCCTCAGCAGGGGAGAATTTTCATCATGGAGGCCCACCCACCAGTCAGCAGCCTTCCCCTCCAGGGCCATAGTGATGCATCTCACATGGGCGGCTTCCAATGGGAAATCCTCTCCATACTCCTCCATGTGATTCCACACTTGGGATAGGAAGAATCCCAAACCCTTGGGGTATCCTCCGTATTTTACGTTAAGTGGAGGAACCTTTGGAATTTGATGCCTCCTGGTTCCTGCCCTGTCATAGGGGGCCCTGGGCTGCAGTCGCAGCTTGAGCCCCAGCAGCTTGTTCTCTTTCTGGCTGAACCCTGGGAATCTCTTTTGTGCTTGCTGAAGCCTCTGCTTCCCCCCTGGGCATTCAGTCTCCCTCCGGGCTGGCAATGCATACCTTTCATGGGCTTTCCAACTCTCAAAAGCCTCTTTCAGGAGTTGCATGGCTTGAGTCAGCAGGAGATCATCTCTGTCCTCTTCCTGCCAAGCTGCCTCTCCCCGCTGGCGTCTTGTAACTGTCACCCCTGAGGGAATTTCTTCTGAAGGATCCATCCTCCCCATGCCCAGCGACCACTTAGCTCTGGCTGGCTTTTCTTCAAGCTGTAACTCTGACATCCAGTCTGAAACCTCCCTATCTCGCTTGGATAAGGGAGGGGTGGACCCAGCGGCTCCCATGTCCTCTTGGTCACTGTCTTGATCAGACATTCTTGGCTCAGCCCCCACAGTAGAGTTTTCTCCGGGATGGCTGTTAAAGCAGACTTTGTTTAATGTCAGGCTTGCCTCCATTCAAAACTCAAGAAAGAAAAACCCCGACTCCATGTTGGTAGAGGTACTTTTACTGAGTATGAACTGAATGCAGCGAAAGAAAAGCAAAATCTGAGGCAATAGGCGCGAAAATTACATATTGAAAGCATCCCCCAAATCCCTTCCCCCACAGTCCCAGGTTGAATGTACAATCCACATCTCCCCAAGGTGTCATGTGGGGTACTTCTTTAGGTGGCCCCATCTATCTTGTATGCTGGGACGGTTGACCTTGACAGTTATCAGCGCAGCTGCTAAAAAGACAGAATTTTCCTCCATTTTCTGAGACATCTCCACCAGCTCACTTCCCTCCCCCCCAAATACCTACAATACCTCCCCCCTCCCGTTACAATGGCAGCCGAAAGCAAGCAAGCATCATGAGGCTGACACCACGTCTCTTGTCACCCCATTAGCCAGCCTGTCAGTGGGAAATGAGTAGGTGGGCTTTATTGCATTCCAGGCATTTCCTACCCATATGGCATGCCACATTTGCAATGGGCGGGAGGTGTTTGGGGAAGGCAGTGGGGGAAGGGGGGTGGCAGAGGAGCCGCTTTTGAGCCATTGGTTTTGACAGGGCGGAGAGTCTCCCCTTAGTTATGCAGGCAGAGGTGTGCTTCCTATTTCAGTAGTCCCCAGTAAGGGGGGAAAATATTAGGAATGACCCCCATCTCGAGCCTGAGATGGGGTTCATTCCTCCATCTTGGTGCTACTTGACTTCTCAGCGGCTTTCGATACCATTGACCATGGTATCCTTCTGGGATGACTAAGGGAGTTGGGAGTGGGAGGTACCGTGTTACAGTGGTTCTCCTCCTATCTCTCTGGTCAGTCACAGTCAGTGTTGGTAGGACAGAGGTCAACCCCTAGGCCCCTTGTTTGTGGGGTGCCTCAGGGCTCAGTCCTCTTTCCCATCCTATTTAACATCTACATGAACCCGCTGGGGGAGATCATCCGACGATACGGGGTGAGGTATCAGCAATACGCTGATGATACCCAGCTGTATATCTCTACTCCGCGTCAATTCAGTGAGGCGGTGGATGTGATGTGCCGGTGCCTGGAGGCCGTGAGGGTCTGGATGGGAGTCAACAGGCTCAGACTTAACCCAGACAAGACCAAGTGGCTGTGGATATTGCCTCCTAAACACTATGTTGATTGGTTCGGGGGGGGAGAAATTGTCCCCCTCAGAACGGGCTCGCAATTTGGGTGTCCTCCTAGACTCACAGCTAAGATTAGAGCAACATCTGTCAGCTGTGGCTAGGGGGATCTTTGCACAGGTTCGCCTGGTGCACCAATTGCAACCCTACTTGGGTCAGGAGGCTCTCCTCACAGTCACTCATGCCCTTGTCACTTCACGGTTAGATTATTGCAACGTGCTCTACATGGGGCTACCCTTGAAAAGTGTTCGGAGACTACAGTTGGTCCAGAACACAGCCGCGCGAGCTGTCGTGGGTGCATCTAGGTACACCCACATTACACCAATTCTCCGTGAGCTGCACTGGCTCCCTATTTGTCTCCGGTCACAATTCAAGGTGTTGGTTATTACCTTTAAAGCCTACATGGCTCAGGGCCAGGTTATCTTCGAAACCACCTTCTACCGCATAGCTCCCAGCGACCGGTAAGATCCCACAGAATTGGTCTCCTCCGGGTCCCGTCAACTAAACAATGCCAGCTGGCGGGCCCATGGGGGAGGGCCTTCTCTGTGGCTGTCCCAGCTCTCTGGAACCAGTTACCTCCTGAGATCCGGACCATCCCCACCCTATTGGCCTTCCGAAAAGTGGTGAAGACCTGGCTTTTCCGGCAGGCCTGGGGCCGTTGATCTCGCTGTTGCGATCTGGCGAGATCCGGCCATGAATGGTGTGAATGGGTTTTAATTGTTTTTAATGTTATAATTTTTAATGTTTTTATATATGGTTTTTAAATGCATTGTAAGCCGCCTTGAGTCTTCGGAGAAAGGCGGCATACAAGTTGAACAAACAAACAAATAAATATTAAACCATGGCTCAGGTGGGCTGCCGGGCTAATGGCAGAACATCAGTGCCCAGGATGGACCCACCATGCCACCCATACATGCGTTTCCAACGGCAGCAGATTGTGTGTACAAAATGAGAGACTTTGCTTCCCCTGGGCAGTAGAGTTGTGTCTCTCATTAATGCCAGAGAGGCTGAGGAGAAGACATTGCATGCCTGCCAAAATGTCTTTCTGACAGCCTCACCTGTAGCAGAAATGAGAATATCAACTGTCTCTAGCCCCTAATTCTCCTTAAGCATTGCCAAATGAGGAACAGCACTGGCAAACTTTCCAAGCCTGCCTAAAGCAAGTAAAGCTTTACCTGCAGGACGAAAAAGAGATGTTAATAGGGTTAGATATTAACAGCTTTTGTCTGAAGGAGGAGGAGGAGAGGGGAGAAGAAAGAGGGAAAGTGGCCGAGTGAGAAGTGCCCCACCTGCCAGGCACTGAAGCGCCGCTGCTGCTGTTGCAGCGAGCGAGAGAGCAAGAGAGCGATCCAATCCAACCTCTGTGTGTGTGTCAGACAAAGAGAGAGAGAGAGATCTCCAATTCAACCTTGGAGAGTTATACCAAGGCTGGTGGTGGTGTGCTCTCTCTCTCTCTCTCACTCACTTTCTGTTTGTCTCACTGTGGCAGCAGTGGCAGTGCTTCAGTGCCTGGCCAGTGGGGCACTTCTCACTCAGCTGCTTTCCTTCTTTCTTTGTTTCCTCCCACCCCTCACCCACTGGAGGCCCCTGGATTCCCTCCCCAACCCCGCCTGGCACCCATAGGCATCACTCACGCGAGCAACATCAAGATGGCCATGCCCCTAGGCCACACCCAGTCAGCCATGACTACTCTGGCCACGCCTCTCCCCCCGACCCCCAGAGGACAACCACAATGCTGATCCAGCCCACAATGAAATCGAGTTTGCCGATTTCAAACAACCTACTTACTGTCATTTATTTTTCTCTTCTTGTTTGTAGGTCTAGCTGTCTCTCTTCAGCTACTCCATGGAGACATTGAACAAATCAGGAGAGACTACACATCCATGTTTACCCATGGAGTATCAATAGCAAGGAAGTTGGGCTTTTCCAATATTATTATGCCAGGTATGTTGTAAGAAAATCCTACCTTAACACGAATATTTAAGTGTGAGTAACTTTGTTTGGTTATTTATGAAGGCTTCGATGCCACTTCACTTGCAACTTTAAGTGGTTTCCAAGCAGAAAAATGAGAGTACAAACATGCAGTAACCCCAAACAAGTATAAAATAATAACCTAGTAATAATAATATATGTTGCAATATTTTCAGGATCAGACTCAATAAATCATTTAAGAATTAAGAGTTCAAATATATCTCTCTTTATTTACATGAGGCATTCTATATTCACTGAATATTCACAGATAGAAGCAAGGAATGAGTGCGTGCAGCTCCTTATATATACAATGGGTGGAGCTAGATATGGGAGTGGTGAAATATGAATACATTAAGAAGTGAAGAATAAATTAACCCCTGATATCCCGTTCATATACTATTTACATATTGGAGAATAAGGCATTTACTTGTGACAAATCCCCCTCTAAATGCCGATTCGATATGCTACACCAATTACATTCAGATTCAGAACAATACAAAACATATAACTTAGAAGTCAGGTATTTATGTTGTTTAGATGGCAAAGGTTTTGTTAATATGTCAGCTAATTGTTCTGATGTCTCACAATGCACCGCTTTAATAAATCCATCCTGAGATAACTGTCTCACATGTTTAAATTTTATATCTATATGTCTGGACCTTTGTCCAATGGCGTCAGATCTAGATATTTCGATAGCCGCTTTATTATCTTCATGCATGATAAAAGGCAAGGTGGGTTTTTTCCAAATGTCAGAAATTAAGTCATTAAACCATACAAGGTTATTTGCTGCTTTAGATAGACAAACATATTCTGCTTCTGTTGTTGAAGTGGCCACTAAATCTTGTTTGCCAGTGTACCAGTAAACTGGACAACCGTTAAGGAGGAATATATAACCAGATGTACTTTTTCTGCATGAAGTGTCTCCAGCCCAATCCGCATCTGCGTAACATGTGAGGTTTGGCTCCTTGACATTATTAGGCTCTAATATCAAACAAAAATCTAAGGTATTCTTTAAATATCTTAATATCCTTTTGACAGCTTCCCAATGGTACATTGTTGGTTTGCTGACATGTCTGGACAATAAATTGAGGGGTAAAGCGATATCAGGTCTGGTCCAATTGGAAATGTAAAGAAGGGAACCTATGATTGATCTATAGAATGTGTTATCTTTGAACTCAGGGGATGATTCATCTGCATTCCTTAGAAAATCAGTCTGCATAGGAGTGTCACAGGGTTTAGCATCGCTTAGATTACATTTGTTCAAGAGCTCTATGATCTTATCTCTCTGAGAAAGCTTGAATCCTCTTCTAGTTTTACTAATTTGAACACCAAGATACTTATTTACTTTGCCCAAAGATTTCAGTGAAAAATGTTCATTTAGCTTTGTTACAAATGTTTCTCTTCTTTCTTTATGTTTACCTATGTACAAAATGTCATCCACATAGATCAATACAAATTCTATGGAATCATCACCCTTTTTAACAAAGAAACAGTTATCAGCAGTAGTAGCACTGAAATCCATAGTTTTAAGTACTTTTACTAAACAATCATACCATCGTTTACCAGATTGTTTTAACCCGTATAAACTTTTGTTTAATAACCAAGTCTCATTCTTGTTTGTGTATTGACTGTGAGGTGCTCTTACATATATTTCCTTATCTAATTTTGCGTGTAAATACGCAGTCTGTATGTCATATTGGAATACATCGAGATTGAGTGCTGATGCTACAACTAGAGCTGTTTTGACACTCTCAGTTCTTACTGTGGGGGAGTATGTGTCAGTATAATCCTCGGGATATTTCTGTGCATAACCTTGTGCAACTAATCTAGCCTTGTATAGAGTATTGCCTCCCTCTAAATTTTTAATTTTATATATCCACCTAGTGCCAATGATAGTTTTGTCCTTTGGTGCAATTGCAGGTGTAAATACATCTAATCCTTGTAAACTTTCCATCTCTTTTGTCATTGCTGATTCCCATTTTTCTTTTTCTTTAGGAGGAAGTTTTAACACTTCCTCATATGTATTAGGTGTCATTGATTCTCCATTCATATGCATTATATAATCCTTGTACTTATTTGGCATTTGATTTCTGGTATTTCTAATTGTTTTTTCAGGTTTACTATTATTATCATGCAAATATCTTGCTTCCTTTTTTGTTAATGTATCTGTCTTTATTTTGTGTTGACTATTTGTCCATGTTTTGGTTTTGTTTCTATGTTTGTTGTCATTTTGCTTTTCTATAGTTCTTTTCTCTTGGGGTTTTGTACCTGTGTTGTTGCTTGGGAATATTTCATTAAGATGTATTTTAGACCAGTTGGCCTGTTCATGGAACACAGCTGTTCTGGAAACTATAAATTTGTTATTATTATCAATGAATCTGTATCCTTTTGTATCTGTCTCATATCCCATAAATCTAAGTCTTCTAGACACATTTTCTCCTTTCCTTCTTAATTGTTTAGGTATGTGTACGTCTGCAGTGACTCCAAATATGTGCATGTGTGCTAATTTTGGTTTCCTATTATACATCACTTCATATGGTGTCTTATTTACAATGCTGGACCAAGTTCTATTTTGTGTGTAATTGGAATATTGTAGGGCTTCTGACCAGAATTGTTTGCTTAAGCCAGCATCTTCCAATGTGCATCTAATCATGGTTTGTAATGTTGAGTTCTTTCTCTCTACAACTCCGTTCTGGAATGCAGAAAATGGGCTAGATGTGTAATGTAACATTCCTTTGTCCTTCAGCCATTGGGAGAATTCCTTAGACATGAATTCACATCCCCTATCTGTCATGATTTGTTTTATTTTGATATTGTGTTGTGTTTCTACGCGTTTGTAAAATTCTTTAAATTTCTGAAAAGTTTCATCTTTATGTTTTAATGTGTAAACAAATCCATAACGACTATAATCGTCTACAATGGTTAAGAAGTAACGTTTTTTATAAGTGATTGATGGAGTTAGTGGACCAACCAGGTCCATGTGTACTAAATCAAAAATTTTGTTGGTTGACCTTGTTGATTTTCTAGGCCTGGGACTAGTTTTTAGTTTTGTAGACTTACATACTGAGCATTCCAAATAGTTTTCACAATTTTTTATTTTAACACCTTCTGCGTGTTCAGTCATCTTTTGTACTACAGGAAAACTGGCATGTCCTAACTTCCTATGTAAAACATGAGCACACTCATCATGAATTGGCTTACCTATTTTTGGTTTTTTCTCATTATGAGTATCCTTGTGATTATGAGCTACTTTACATTCATCATTGTCACTGTTACTAATGTTTCCATTATCTAGTTCAATACAATCTTCCATATTTGAATCAATGTTGTGTAACCATTTCTCCTTAGTTATTAAATAAGGTAGGCCTCCTTTAATCATTACTGTACCTATATCTATTTTATTTTTCTCCAAAGTCGCTTTTCCTTTTGAAAACACAATATTAATATCAGAATCTCTGCTTAGTTTTATGGCACTTAGTATGTTATGAGGTATTTCAGGTATTAGTAATACCCCCTCTATTTTTCCTAGGCCAGGTAAGGTTACATTCCCTCTACCTATTACTTGGACTTTTTCTTGGTTAGCTACCTTTATTACAAATTTATCTTCTACAAATGAAGATAATATACTTTTATTATTAGTGGTATGATTAGTTGCCCCAGAATCAATAAGCCAATTATTGTTCTCAGTTTGTTGTATGTTAGTGTTGTCTTGTTTGTTTAGTCCATTCAGTGAACCAGATTTTCTATCCTTTGAATTATCTCTGCCCCCTCTATGCTCTTTATAATATGGTGGGCTTCTATATCTATGTCTATCAATGGAAGACTGTCTATAGTTGTATTTATTTCTGTGTTCTGACCTATGTCTTTCTTTTGAAATTTTGGGGCAATCTTTCCTATTGTGTTCCTTGGATCCATAGTTGTGGCATCTAAATGTTTCATGATATCTTTCTTGAAAAGCTACCTTTCTATATGGTTTGTGTTCTATGTGGTTGTTAGAGCGACTCCTCCTTGAATTGTCTTCAGCTATTAACTTATTGGATAGACTTTCTATGGATAAGTATCCTAGATTGATTGTGTCTAAATGTGACATATAATTATCCCATGATGGGTCAAGTGAGTTGATGATAACACTTTTCATCGTTTGGTCTGAAATCACCTCCCCCCTTAAATGCAGTTCAGCTCTAATTTTGTTTAAAGATATTAAATGTTCACTTATGGAAACCCCTGGTTTTATCCTAGAAGAAAAGAAATCTTTAGACATTCTTGTGGTAGTAGCTACACTATCACTGTGAAACAAATTGAACATGCATTGAATAATTTCTGAGACAGTCAGATTTTGCTTAATGCTGTGATACATTGCTGGAGATACACTAGAAATTAATAAGAAAAATGCTCTATGGTGTAAGCAGTCTAGCTTTAGAGTCCAAGGTCTTTTTGGGGGATTAGTGATAAAAAACAGTAAGTTTTCTTTCATAAAGACAACCTGGAGCTGCTGATACCATTCTTGTAAATTAATGCCATCTATTCTCAGCTTTGGGAAGTCACTGGGCAAGTTTCCGACATTATTGGGTCCATTACTTACAACCGGGGGTAGTCCGTGGTCTCGTAAATGCTGGAAATTACAAAACGGCGTGGGAATGCTCGCAACGAGTCTGCACGATCCTTTCAGCAACTCATGTCTTCCTGGGCCGTCTGCGTGGTCTTGCGCATGCGCGTTGCTCATTTCATTCCTGGAGTCGTCGTGAGAGGTTCTCGTCGTTGCGGCTCGCTCGCTCTGCTCCTCCTCAGATGAATCGGTCTCCGGCTCGATCTTGGGAGTCCTGACGATGGCGGTTGTTCTTTTTCTTCTTTTGAGAGCGTTGGTGCTCGCATCGATCTGCGGTGTGGGGCGGTATCTGCAGGGCTCTCTGGGTTCAGGCGTCGGTGTTCTCGTCGTCAGGATGGGAGCGGGTAGATTTTGAGGCATTGGCTTGTTCGCTTGCTTTCTAGTTGATTTTTTGGTAATCTTTAGTTTCGGTCCAAATGCAGCAAAAAGCGTTTTCATTGCTGACTTTATTTGTGTGTCTGTTGAATCACCTTCACTTTCCGATCCTGATCCTTCTGAGGTGTTTGACTTTTCTTTTTCATTTTCGTTATCTAGTAATGTCTTTCGCGCCAGAAATTTTGAATCAAGTTTTCTGATTGGCTCTGCTTCGCTCACCCTGGAGGTCTGTTGAAACCAAGATGGCTGCCATTCGAAATTTTGCGCGGGATCACCGTTCTTCTTCTTCACAGCGTTTTTGTCTGTAATCGTATCACTCACTATTTTTGAATCTTTTGGCTTTTCAGTAGCGATGTGCTTCTCTCTCGCTGCTCCGCTGTTTTTCAGCATATCTTGGAGGTTCGCGATGAGGCTTTCATCGTTCTTCTGACTTTTTAACAGTTTTAATATCTCTGACCTGAGTTCGTTGTTTTCTATTTTGTTTTCCTCTCGGTCATCATTTTCATTTATTATTTCTTCGTCTTCAGTGGTGTATTCTTCAGATTCTCTCGAAATCGCATTTGCGGATTCATCGATTATTTCTTGATCCATTTCCATTTCTTTGCTGTATGCCCTGGTGTTGGGCCTATCTCTCTTAGACATATTTAAGTTTTTATTGAGTCAATTAAACCATCCTCTGCTACCAGCTTGTTGCAATATTTTCAGGATCAGACTCAATAAATCATTTAAGAATTAAGAGTTCAAATATATCTCTCTTTATTTACATGAGGCATTCTATATTCACTGAATATTCACAGATAGAAGCAAGGAATGAGTGCGTGCAGCTCCTTATATATACAATGGGTGGAGCTAGATATGGGAGTGGTGAAATATGAATACATTAAGAAGTGAAGAATAAATTAACCCCTGATATCCCGTTCATATACTATTTACATATTGGAGAATAAGGCATTTACTTGTGACAATATAGATATTGATATGTATTACCAATGCCTGCTATTGTCCAACGCACAACCAAACATTTCAGCAACCAAATTCTCTTTGTAGTGTGGTGTTAAAAATTATCTTAAACAGCAGCAACAAAGATATTTCTGATGGGAGGGCATTCCAAAAGATAGGAGCTCCTACAGAAAATACTCATTTCCAAGTTTCTTTTCATTGTACTTTGTGCAGGGTGGGGAATATCATAAGATATTATCTATAGGTATGTTTGGAATGGGCAAATTCTATTTCAATTAAGTGATCTCAAAAACAACTATCCAAGAAAAAAATAGTTAACTGGCCCACTAAATAATCCAAAATGCATATGACCTTATAATCTTCAGCAAAGAAATAGCTCATAAATTTCTTTATCAACTAAATCTTTTTCAGTTCAACTAAATTGTTTTTTTTCAGTTCAACTAAATTGTTTTTTTTTTCAGTTCAGCTAAATTATTTTCAGTTCACTGGGGTTGTTTCTCAAATTGCTGATCGTGTATTCCCATTTTTAAATATGTTAATATTGGTAAATATGTCTTAAATAAACATTTGTATGATTGCAAGGCAAAGTAAAGAAATAAAGATTACTGTGTCAGGAAGTAGAAAAATTTGGCATCAAAGCATTTTGGTTTCAGAGACTGACAGTAGTTGACATGTGTATTTTCTAGAATTCTGACCTCTTTATCTATGGGACTTAAAAATTGAGGATAGTTAATAGCCAGTTATTTCCACAAGATAAGCATTTGGATATTAAGTGGCACAGTGGTTAGAATGCAGTATTGCAGGCTAACTGCCCACAGCCTGGAGTTTGATCCTGACAGGCTCAAGGATTCAGCCTTTATCCATTCAAGGTCGGTAAAATGAAGACCCAGATTGTTGGGGGCAATATGCTGATATTGTAAACAGCTCAGAGAGTGCACTATGTAAAGTACTATGGAGCAATATATAAGTCTAAGTGCTATTGCTATTGCTGTTTGCAAATAGATTGTTTTTAAAATTGCAACAACCAAGAATGAGTCCTTTCATAAATTATATAGATTCTTTCCTATTCTTTCTTGTTTGGTGTTATGCCATTACAAATAGGAGTAGAGGATCAATAGCAATCTTTTGTTTGTTGCTCTGATTCTACCTGAAATATTATGAGAATGACACAAAAATACTCACTTCATTTCATACCAATAATCCTCAATCACTATTTTAATAAAAATGTATTACTATCATAATTGTGCTCATCCTGAAAGTGTTTTATACCTATTTACTGAGAAACAAAATCAATTGAACTTCATGTGGATTTATTTCTGAATGGATGTGCATAGAATGACATTATGAATGTCAGTTTATTTATTTATTTGTATCTTGCCTTTATTATTTTTATAAATAACTCAAGACAGTGAACAAATGTAAGACCTTCCTTTTTTGATTTCCCCACACAACAACCCTGTGATATACACTGAGCTATGAAACGATTGACCCAAAGTCACCCAACTGACTTAGCCACTTTTATGGCTAAGGTGGGAATTGAGCTCATAGTCTTTTGCTTTGTAGCTTGGTACCTTAACCACTAGATCAAATTGGCTCTCAGTTCATCCCATTTCTTAATCTTGCTGGTATACCAGTTACTTTTTTCAAAACTCTGTGTATATATAGCTGGTAATATCATGTACATTGCAAACTGATATTAAATTATTTTATTAAATATTTTTATTAAATGTCAGACATTCTCATTTGCTCCATCCCATTCTTTGTTATGATGCATGATACAACAACTCTCTCCTGTCCACTGTCACATTTTTCTCCGACTCCTATATATGCATTTTCTTCTTTTGACTTTGGAGATTAGGAGGTAGAGTGATGTGCAGTGATGTTGTGAAAATGCAAATTATAGTTGAAAAATATTTTTTTAATATTTTTTTTATTTTTAAACAAAAATAAAACATAAAAACATCATAATTCCATTGAGTTACAGACAGTATATTGATCGGTTTGTATCCTTCTGTGCTCCCTCCTCTCTTCAAAATATCACTATACATCCCAAGGTTATTTTCATATTAAAAAAAAAAAAGAAATTCACTTCATTTATCTCAGCATCCACATATTTTATGTTTATCTCCATTTTTTATTGTCCATCCATTGATAAAATAAATCCCATATCAAATAATATTGTTTATCCTCCTGCTCTCTTATTTCAAATGTCAATTTACTCATTTCGGCACAGTCCATCATTTTCTTAATAATGTCTTCATCAGTAGGTGTCCTTTCTCCTTTCCAATTTTTTGCAAATACAATTCTAGCTGCTGTTAAAAGGTTCACAATTAAATATTGCAATTCTTTATTATATGTCTCTGGCAAGATACCTAATAAAAATATCTCTGGTTTAAAATCAATCTGTCTCTTAGTCACTTTTTCCAACCACGTGTGTACTTGGTCCAATATCTCTTTCCATCTCCGCATGTCCACCACATGTGGTAATAGGATCCTGGAGTCTGATGACACTTCCAACACTTCTCCGATTTATTCTGGAACATTCTGGCTATCCTCGTCGGGGGTAAATACCACCTGTAAAACATCTTCTACAAATTCTCCTTATAAGCTGTAGACATTGTCATTGTCATAATTATGTGACCACAATTTTTGCCATTTCTCTAAATCAATATCGTAACCAAAATTTTTCCCCCACGCTATCATTGTTTCTTTAACTTGTTCTTCTTCCAGTTTTACTTCTAACAAATATCCATACAACTTTTTAATTATATGATCATCAGAGCCCATTAAAATCTTATCTAAATTAGTCAAGACATTATAAAAACCTTCTTGTTTGAGATCTTCTCGATATCTAGAAAATATTTGCATATATGAAAACCAATCCATCTTATATCCCTGATCTTCTAATTCCTGCTTTAATTTAAGTTCACTCTTTTCATCCAACAATTCACTATACCTAATAATTTGTTCCCTTTTAAGTATTACTGGATATGAAAAAGCTTCAGTTGTAGATATCCAGGTTGGAATCTTCAAATGATATTTTTTGACCTTCTCCCAATTCAACCATAAAGCTTCACGTATCTGATGTCTTCTAAAATACCCTTGTATTTTTGTGCCTTTGTACCATAAAAAAGCGTGCCACCCCATCAACAGATCATGTCCCTCCAAATTCAATAATCTAGAATTTCTCAAAGTTATCCATTCTTTAGTCCACATTAAATTTGCTGCTTGATAATACAATTCAAAATTAGGCAAACGAAAACCACCCCCTGGCTTTAGCATCTTGTAACAGTTTTGATTTTATTCTCGCCTTTTTTCCTTGCCAAATATATTTCAGTATCATTTTGTTTAAATCTACAAAAAATTCCTTACCCAACTTGATTGGAATTGTCTAAAATAGGTACAAAATTCTAGGCAGAATATTCATCTTAATAGTTGAGATCCTACCAATCAAAGATAACTGCAGATTACCCCATTTCATCAAGTCTTGCCCTATCTGTTGTTTAAGCTTATTATAGTTATTTTCTTTAAGTACACTACACCTTGGTGTTAAATATATCCCCAAATATTTTACTTTGTTTGTAACCTGCATTTGAAGGATGTGCTTCATAATACTCTAAAGTATCCAAAATTATTCTTATATTATCTCTAATTTGTCTTTTTGGTAGGAATCCATTTTGATCCGCATATATAAAATTGTTCAAATATCTCTTAAGTCTCTCTGCCAATATTGAAGCAAAAATTTTGTAGTCCGAATTAAGCAAGGATATAGGTCTGTAGTTTTTGATTTGTTGTGGGTCTGTGTCTTCTTTGTGAATCAATGTAATATACGCCTCAGTCCATGTTTTAGGTATTTGCTTCTTTGTCATCACTTCATTCATCACCTTCAATAGTGGAAGGGTCAAAGATTCTTGTAGTGTCCTGTAGTATTCAACTGGTAGACCATCTGGCCCTGGCGCCTTCCCATTCTTTTGCTTCTTGATTGCTTCTGTTAACTCCATCATCGTTATGTTTCTTTCCAACATCTCCTCCACATCTTTACAAATCCGAGGTAGTTTTGCTTCTTGTAGATACTTTAGCACTTTTTCCTCCTCTATTGTCTCTCTTTTATATAGTTGTCTATAAAACTCTTGTATTATCTTCCCCATCTCTTTATTTCCAAATTTACTTTGCCCTTGTGCATCGACTAAGTGTGTTATTTTCCTCGATTCTCTTTCCTTTTTCAATTTATAAGCTAACCATCTGCCTGGTTTATTTGCATTTTCGAAGTAGGTTTGTTTGGCACTTCTTATTTTTTGGGCTAATTCTTCTTTTTCCAGTAGATCCATTTTATGCTTTATTGTATCCATTTTGATTTTGATATCCTTCTTGTATGGATCTTTCTGGAGTTCCTTTTCGAACCTTTTGTAATTATTGGTTAATAATTTCAAAATTAGCCTTTTTTTGCATTGCTTTTCCTTGTGTAGTCTATAATTATTCCTCTGGCATATTATCACAGGATTATGGTCCACCCATAAATTGGTTTTTATTTCCACATAGTCTATATTCAGCAACAAATCCATTGTTGTCCGTATCATATCTAATCTGGACCAAGATGAATGTCTGTCAGAGTAGAAAGTATATTGTTTGTTTTCTCTGTTTCTTTCATATTTATTTCCTCCATCATCATAAAGAAGGATCTTGGTAGTATCTTTCTAGTATGTTTTGTTGCCTTATTCGTTTTGTAATCCAAATTTTCATCCACAATTCCATTGCAGTCCCCCATCATACATATATTATCGTATTCCATTTCAATTATTTTATTATGTAATCTTCTATAAAAGTCACTTTGATTTTCATTTGGAGCATATATTGTTATTAAAAGAATTTTCATATTGTTATCAATTATTTCAACCATCAAAATTCTACCTTCTAAGTCTGAATATTTTTGTTCTGCCACTATTGTATTTTTAATATAGAATACGACTCCTCTTTTTTACTTTGTGATAGGGATAAAAAGGTTTTCCCAAGTTTTGGTTGTGTCAATAAGTATTTGTGTTGTTTTTTAATATGTACTTCTTGTAAACAAATTATATCAGCTTTTAGTTTCTCTAATTTGTGGAATACTTTCTTTCTTTTAATAGCCGAATTAAATCCATTTATATTTATTGAAATTAATTTCCTTTCTTCCATATTCATATTTTATATGTAGGTTTTATTGCTCTAGTAGATCTTAATTCACGTTGTTCCTTTTGTTAGATAGCTCCCCCAACTGCTCCCTCTGTCGACTCAAGTATTGCCAATTCTTCCTCTGTAAATTTTATTGGGACTACAGGTTGGATTTCAAATTGCATTTCCTTTTCTTTTTCTCTAAGAAATTGATTATAGAAAGCTCTTGCTTTATCAATTGTGTTCAGCCGGTATCTTTGAAGTTGCCATACAAAAGTTAGTCCTTCTGGGGTCAACCATCTGTAGTTAATTCCTTTTTGCATTAAGATTTTCGTCAAAAACTGGTACTCTCTTCTCAGCTCTCTTACTTTCCTTGGTATTTGTTTTAAAACCACCACTTCTTTTTCTTTGTATTTCAAGGTTTTTTCTCTTGCTGCTTGAAGAATTTGTGCTTTAATCAATTTCTTAGTAAATCTTATATGTACCTCTCTTGGGAGTTTATTACGTATTGCATATCTAGTGTAAACTCAGTAAATCTCATCAACTCCTTCCATCACCTTCTCTTTAGTAGTTTCTAAGGCTTCAAACAGCAACCCAATCATCACATCTGGAAGGTTTTCTCCTTTTTCTTCTTCCACATTTTGAAATCTTAAATAAAATTCTGCTTTTTCTATTTCCCATCCGATTAATCCACTTGCTTCTAATTCCACGTCTCCCAGTCTATTCTCAATTTCTTTTATTTTCTCTTCCTTTTGGTCTTCCTTCTTCTCTAGTTTTGACAGTCTCTCTTCATTATTCACCATTGTTTGCTGAATATTATCCACTTTTTCATCTGTCTTAAGTAGCTGTTGTTCCATCCTTTAAACTTTTTCATCTGCCTTAGATAGTTGTTGTTCCACTTTAGTCAGTTGTTGTTCCGTTCTTTGTACTGTTTGTAAAATTATTTGTATTGGCGATTCTTTATCTTTGTCTTTTTCTTGTTGCAACATTGTCTAGATAGATCTTTGCCCACCAGATGGTGATGATGCAGGCGTAATTGCAGCAGATCCCACTGTTGCTACTTTTCTGCTCATTTTGTAATCCAATCAAGTGAAGAAAAAAAGGAAAAAGAAAAAAGAAAAAAAAATCCAAAAAAGAGGGAGAAAAAATAAAGGAGGAAAAATCAAGAACAGAAAAAAGACAAAAAATTGATCAAATCAAGTTCTTCTGATTCTTCCAAGCTGTAATCCTTTAGATATTAAAAAGGAAAAGAGAAAAAGAGAAGAATAGAAAAAGCAAAAAAAAGGGATCCAGCAAAAAGAGGTAAAAAAGAAAAATAAACCATAAAAAGTCAAAAAGATAAAAGATAAAAAATAAAAATAAGGATACCAATTACAAAAAACAAAAACAAAAACCAGAAGTTCTTCAGGCACTTGATTACCTTAATCCAATACAATTATATCCAAATTGTGAGAAGGGGCAGAAAAAAAAAGAAAAAAGAACAGAGAAAGCTCAAAAATATGAGAATCAAAGGGAAAAAAGAGAAAGCATTCAGAGAGTGATACTTTAGTCAAGCCACGATATTAAGAGCAATAGTTCAGAAAAAAAAAATAGCAAGTAGCAGCTCTACAGAGCACAGTGACCTTATATCTTATTTCAAGGCTTCTGTTTCCATAAGAACCAGCCAAAGCACCTGTTTAAACAGTGCAAATAAACCACATTCTCCAACTGTTCACAGGTCTTATCAACTTCACATACAGCCTCTTTGTTTTGTCTACACTGTAGCTCTTAGCTGTCAACTTGAATAAACATAAAAACAAGTTTCTCCAGCAGGTACACTCTCCTGTCTTTCTACTAACAAAGATTACCAAAAAAGAAAAGTTTTATAAGTTTTAAAACTTTTAAAAGGAATAAAACAAGAAGAAAAAACTTCAAATCCAATCAAATACTCCAGCCAATATCCACCAGTTCTTCTCTTAAAAAAAAAAACAGACAAAGATTACCAGTCCTGCTAAGCTTCTCTCTTTCAATTCAGTCCCAGTCTCAGTCAATAGTGAAAGTGAAGCAATTAAACAATTAAATCCTTTAGCTAAGTAGCCAAATAGGGTAAAAATATTTTTTTTCCCCTTCTTTAATTTCGCCGCTTATCTCATCTTAGATGCAATCTTCAAAACCATTTGCCCTCAGGGTGTTCTCTGTATTATTTAGTAATTGAAAGCTCTCACCGATCCGATACGCTGTCACTTTCTCTCTCTCTTCAAGCTGCCCCAGCCTTGGCAGCCATTAATGGCTGCTACCCCGACACGGGAAAAAGAGCTTTCCCTGGATTAATCAGGGGGTTTGCGGTACCCCTGAGATCGCAGGGAAGTGCTCTACACTACCACAGTCAAAACTAGATTGCGGGGTCCCGAAGGGACTGTCTGGGATCGGGGCTGTCGGCGGGGGTTTCTGGAGCTCAGAAATCCCCGTGTGTGTTGCCGCGGCATCAGCTGACTCCTCCCCCAATTGCAAAATATTAAATCACTAAGGGACTTGGGTTAGCTGCCACCAATTTTTTCTGCATATAAATTGTAATGTGAAATTTCATTGGCTTTATGCTTTTGTTAGAATACTGTACAACCTTTGTCTATTACCATTGGTATAAATGAAATTTGTGCTGATTGGAACAGTCTTATCTTAATAATTATGAAGCTAATAAGCTATTATAGAAAATAAAAAAGCAAAAAAAGTATTTTGGTTTAATTTACCTTATTGTGCCATACCTCTTAGATGCTAACTTGGAGGACACTGCCCTTTAGTTTAGGTCTGACATTATTTCAGAAATAATCTATAGTTTCAATGAAAAAAAATATTCTTTATATATCCCTGAACATATATACTTTAATACTACAACTGGTTGATAATACAATTCCTGATAACCAATCATTCCTCAGTTATCCAGGAAAAATCATTTATTTACAGGTAGTTTTAGACAAGTTGTTCACTTAGAAAAAAGAAAGTGAGATATTAGAAGCCTATAGTTGATGTAATTATTGTGGAATAGCTCACTCCCCATATAAAGTTGGCACATAAAACTGTACATAATCAGCTGAGAATGTTTTTTTCTTTTTTTTTTTAATTAAAAAGTTTTACAAAAAGTTTACATATTTCCCCCCCCCCCTTCCCTACCCCAGCCTCCCCCCTCCCCCCCTCCTCTTCCCAGAACAAATTACAGGGTATAACCTTCAACAATCATGATCAATCCTAGTCTAAATAATTATAACATTCCACATCTCTTGTTCCTTCAATTCCCTAATTACCCGCCTAACTTGATTACTTAAAGACACACCAAATATCTATATAGTCATTCATAACCTATCTGCAATTTCTTATTCCGGTACTTGTTTTGAATATAATCTATCCATCTTCTCCAGTCTCTTAAATATCTTTCATTTGAATGATCCTTCAAGTACGCCGAAATTTTTGCCATTTCCGCTAGGTTTGTAACTTTCATTGTCCACTCTTGGATTGTAGGTAAATCTTGCTTCTTCCAATATTGTGCCACCAACAGTCTTGCTGCAGTTATTAAATTCAAAATCAATTTAGTCTCTATAACTGTACAATCCGTAACTATACCCAGCAGAAACAGCTGTGGTGTAAATTTCAACCTCTTTTTAAGAATATTTTGTAAAATCCACCAAATTTTTATCCAAAACGCTTTAACCTTTTTACATGTCCACCAAATGTGAAAATAAGTGGCATCCTCACAATTACATCTCCAACATTTTGGTTGTACATTCGGATACATACGAGATAACTTTTTTGGGTCTAGATGCCATCTATAAAACATTTTATAAAAGTTCTCCCTTAAATTTTGCGCTTTAGTAAATTTCACATTTGTCACCCATATTTTTTCCCAAGTTTCCATCATTATTGGCTGTTCAAAATTCTGCGCCCATTTTATCATACAGTCCTTAACTAACTCTGTTTCCGACTCCATCTCTATCAATATATTATACAATCTTTTTATGTGCATTGGGCTTTGGTCTCTAATTTGTTTAATTAAATTTTCATCACTTTGTATAACACCAGTTTTCTGGTCTTTTCTCCATCTGGCTTGTAATTGTACATATTGAAACCAAGTTTGAATTATTTTCTCCTCTTTCAACACATTCACAGGTTTTGATTTTAATATACCTCCCTCCATAATGAGAATATCTTTATATGTAATTACATATCTTTATATCTTTATATGTAATTACATATAAGCCACGGGAAGCCGTGGACTTCCCCCAGATTAATTAATTAACTGATTGATTAGATGTATTCGCCAACAGAACTTCTTATTCTGCGAGACTCCCCCCTCTCGCAGGTGTGGCCCTCCACTTTATCAAGGGCCTACCTTTATGACGGGCTTTGGCACCCCGAGAGGTGGCATGCTGCAAAAAGGGGATTGAGGGTTTTTTTAGGGAAACTTTTTGATAGATTTTTAAGGGATTTTAAGGGGTGGGAGGGTTGTGTGGGTTTGGGGGTTAACCCACAGGGGGAGGGGTCCGGCCCAGCTGTTAGTAGGGCCACGGAAGGTGCGGATTCCGGGGGTAAGGGGGACATTAGAGTCCATTCTGTCGAGGGCTTTTCTATCAATGTGTTGAGTGGGAGGGGCAGATATGGCGGGAGCAGGGGGCCACATCATGTGGTGGGGGCGCGCACTCGCTATCTTGGAGCGGTGGCACGCCCCGGTCCCCATAGCCCTTCTCATATCCCAGGCTGTTCAGACTCTCAGGGCCTGAGCCTTCGGCTGCTGTCGTGCAATGCCAGGTCCGTGGTAAATAAAGCCCCCCTCATTTGCGATCTTATTCAGGAGGGGGGAGCAGACCTGGCAGGTATTACGGAGACCTGGTTGGGCCATGGGGGGGGTTCCCCTCGTGGATATGTGCCCACCAGGTTTCCGAGCATTCCATCAGCCGAGAGCTCAGGGCAGGGGTGGGGGGGGTGGCGGTTATTATAAAGGAAAGTCTTGATCCGAGGGAGACCACTGTTCCACAGATAGCCGGATGTGAGTCCCTTTTTGTGAGGTGGGGTCGTGGAGTACAGATGGGCTTGTTGATCACATACCTGGCTCCCTGCCGCGTGGCAACGGCCCTGCTCGAGCTGCTCAACGTCATAGCTGAGGTGGCGGTTGGTACCCCCAGACTTCTAGTCATGGGGGATGCCATCTGTCGGCGAAACGTCTGAGGTGGCTCGGGAGTTCATGGCTTCCATGACGGCCATGGACCTTATTCAGTTAATTCATGACCCCACTCACACGGGTGGACACACTCTGGACTTAGTTTTTGTCTCTGGTCAGTGGTCGAGTGGCCTTGATACAGGGGATATAGTCATCGAACCCTTGTCATGGTCTGACCACTCGCTCCTTCGACTGGACTTTCTAACCGCTGCACCCTGCCGCAGGGAGGCGGGACCGACCAGGTGGTTCCGCCCCAGGCGCCTGATGGACCCTGATAGGTTCCAGATGGAGCTTGGGCCATTTCCTGAGACTCTGGCTCATGACTCGGCTGTGGACCTGGTGGCCGCCTGGGATAGTGCGGCTGCCGGGGCCTTGGACCGTGTCGTGCCTTTGCGGCCTCTGACCCGGCACCGAACTCACCTAGCTCCTTGGTTCTCCAAGGAGCTTAGGGAGATGAAGCGCCGGAAAAGACGCCTGGAGAGTAGTTGGAGGACCAGCCGCTCCGAATCCGACCGAACACTGGTGAAGTCTCATATTAAGACCTACCTAATGGCGATAAAAGTGGCGAAATCTAGCTATTTTGCCGCTCTTATTGCATCATCAGATAATCGCCCGGCTGCCCTGTTTAGGGTGACCCGCTCCCTCCTCCATCTGGAAGCGTGGGATGACCCCTTGCAGGGCCGAGCTGAAGACTTTGTGCAGTATCTGTATGACAAAATTGCTCAGATTCGGGAAGGGCTGGCCTCTGACTGGGTATGTCCGGACGGGATGACTGAGGCAGGTCTTGAGAGTGTTATCTGGGGGGAGTTCGATCCTGTGGCTCCCAAGGACATGGACAGGTTCCTGGGACGGCTGAACGCGAACACATGTTTATTGGACCCGTGTCCTCCTGGTTGTTACTGGCTTCCCGGGAGGTGACACGAGGCTGGCTCCAGAAGATTGTTAACGCTTCTTTGAGTGAGGGGGTCCTGCCGGCTGCTTTGAAAGAAGCGGTGGTGAGGCCCATCCTCAAGAAGCCCTCTCTGGATCCGGCTGTTTTGGCTAACTATCGTCCAGTCTCCAACCTTCGCTTCGTTGCGAAGGTTGTTGAGAGTGTGGTAGCGCAACAGCTTCCCCGGTACCTGGATGAAACTGTCTATCTAGACCCGCTCCAGTCCGGCTTCCGGCCTGGGCACAGCATGGAAACGGCATTGGTCGCGTTGGTGGATGATCTCTGGAGGGCTCGGGATAGGGGTTGCTCCTCTATCCTGGTCCTGTTAGACCTCTCAGCGGCTTTTGATACCATCGACCATGGTATCATGTTGCACCGGTTGGCGGGGTTGGGGGTGGGGGGCACCGTTCTGCGGTGGTTCTCCTCCTACCTCTCTGACCAGTCGCAATCTGTGTTGACGGGGGGGCAGCGGTCGACCCCGAGGCACCTTGCTTGTGGGGTGCCACAAGGGTCAGTCCTCTCGCCCCTTCTGTTCAACATTTATGTAAAGCCGTTGGGTGAGATCATCCGTGGCTTCGGGGTGGAGTTCCATCAGTACGCTGATGACACCCAGCTGTACATCTCCACCCCAGGCCACCCCAACGATACCCTTGAAGTGATGTCCCAGTGCCTGGAGGCCGTGCGGGCCTGGATGGGGAGAAACAGGCTCCGACTCAACCCCTCCAAGACCGAGTGGCTGTGGCTTCCAGCGTCCCGATATAGCCAGCTGACGCCATCGCTGGCTATTGGGGGTGAATCACTCGCCCCCACGGAGAGGGCTCGCAACTTGGGCGTCCTCCTGGACGCACGGCTGTCTCTAGAAGATCATTTGACAGCCGTGGCCAGGGGGGCTTTTTATCAGGTTCGCCTGATACGCCAGTTGCGCCCCTTTCTAGATCGGGACTCTCTATGCACAGTCACTCAGGCACTAGTCATTTCCCGCCTGGACTACTGCAATGCTCTCTACATGGGGCTCCCCCTGGGGTGCACCCGGAGGCTCCAGCTGGTCCAGAACGCGGCCGCGCGGGGGATTATGGGGGCGACGAGGCGCTCCCATGTGACACCTCTTCTGCGTGAGCTGCACTGGCTCCCGGTGGTCTTCCGGGTGCGCTTCAAGGTGTTGGTGACCACCTTTAAAGCGCTCCATGGCTTAGGGCCGGGGTACTTACGAGACCGCCTTCTGCCACCAATAGCCTCCCACCGGCCAGTACGCTCGCACAGAGTGGGCCTCCTCAGGGTGCCGTCCGCCAGACAATGTCGGCTGGCGACCCCCAGGGGGAGAGCCTTCTCTGTGACGGCGCCCACCCTCTGGAACAACCTTCCCCCAGAGTTACGTATAATAACAGCCCTCCGGATTTTTCGTCGGGCCCTGAAAACCTATTTATTTCAACTAGCTGGGCTAGTGCAGCTAGTTCAACAGGGCTGTGCACCGCCCTGAGTCCTATTTGGAGAAGGGCGTTATAGAAATTTAATAAATAAATAAATAAATAAATAAATACATCCTGTCTACTTTCTATACTCGTATCTCTATTGCGTGCCTGGGTGCTGTCCATATAGGTATCTTTTCATTTAACTTGTATTGATATTTCTTCCAGACACGCAATAAAGCATTTCTCAATATATGACTCTTAAATGCTCTATCCACCTTTTTTTCATACTCTAAATAAGCATGCCAACCATAGACCAAGTCATGCCCTTCAATATTCAATATCCTTCCATTTGTTAGATTAATCCAATCACTAATTGCTGATAAAACAGCTGCTTCATAGTACAATTTTAAATTTGGCATTTTCAATCCTCCTCTTTCTCGTATGTCCTGCATTATTTTCAGTTTTATCCTTGGTTTCTTACCTTGCCATACGAACTTATTAATACCTTTCTGCCATTCTTCCAGGTTGGCATCCTTTTTTAGTATTGGTATCATTTGAAAGAGGAATAAAAACCTAGGTAAAACATTCATTTTTATAACTGCTATTCTACCCAACAAGGACAGTTGTAATTTTTTCTATTTATCCATTTCAGCTTGTATTTTATGCCATATCAGTTCATAATTATGCTTATACAATTTACCATTAGAAGATGCAATATAAACTCCTAGGTATTTAACTTTTTTAACTATTTCACATCCTGTTACCCTTTGTAACTCCTCTTTTTGATTTGTTGTCATATTTTTAACTATCATCTTTGTTTTTCCAATGTTTATCTTAAACCCAGATACTTGACCATACTGTTTTATTATATCCATCAAAACCTTTGCTGATTCCACTGGATGAGTTAAGGTCATAACCAAATCATCTGCAAATGCCCGTACCTTGTATTCATAGTCTCTAACTTTGATTCCCTTTATCTCATCTATATTACGTATTTTGTTTAGCAACAATTCCAAAGTTAATATAAATAATAATGGCGATAAGGGACATCCCTGCCTCGTACCTTTTTCAATTTTAAAAGTTTCTGTCAAACTGCCATTAATAATTATCTGAGCTGTCTGTTCCTGATATATTGCTTTTATGGACTGCATAAAGCAATTCCCAAATTGCATCCTATTAACCACTCTCAATAAAAATTGCCAATCTAATCGATCAAAAGCTTTTTCCGCATCCAAAAATATAAGCACCGCAGGGATTTGGTTATTCCTTTCCAAATATTCCAATATGTCAACAATTTGTCTTACATTATTTTTCATTTGTCTACCTTGTATAAAACCAGTTTGGTCAGCATGAATCATTTTTTGCATTACTAGCATTAACCTATTTGCCAATATCTTAGCAAATATTTTATAATCTGTATTCAATAATGATTTGGGTCTATAGTTTTTGGGATGTGTCAAATCTTGATCTTCTTTTGGAATTAACGAAATAAAAGCTGTTTTCCATGAAGGTGGTACCCCTTCACCCAGCTGAATTCTATTAAATAATTCTTTAAGAGGTACAACCATCTCCAATTGTAAATATTTATAATACACAGCTGTTAATCCATCCGTGCCAGGAGCCTTACCAGTTTTTAACTGTTTAATTGCTGAGAGGATCTCCTCCTCTGTTATTAATTGGTTAACCGTTCTCTTTGTTCCTCTGTAACTATAGGAATATTCTGTCTATCTAGATATGTCTCTATCTCTGCACCTTGTATTTTATCTGCAGTATACAGTCTTGCATAAAATTCTAAAAATGCCTTTTTAATCATATTTTGGTGATACACCTCTTTACCTTTGTACTCTATTTTCTCTATGGTACGGGATTTTTGTTTTTTCCTCAGCATGTATGCCAACCATCTACCTGGTTTATTTGCATTACAAAAAGTATTATGTTTAGCATCTTGTAGATTGGTTGCCACTTGGTCTGAAAGCATCATATTAAATTGCCCACGTAATAGACTGATCTCTTCTTTGATTTTCTTATCCCCTGGGTTATCAATTAACACCCTTGCTTTTTTCTTGATCTCTTCTTCTAATTCCCTTGTTTTTTCCACCTGTCTATGCCTATATGCATTATTCATATTTATCAAAACTCCTCTCATGTATGCTTTACTAGCATCCCATACCATATCCATAGATGTTCCCTTGTTCATATTAAAAACAAAAAATTCCTTCATTAGTTTTTTACATTTTATTACATTTTTCTCATATCTGAAAAAGTTTTCATTTAACCGCCAAGATCTCCTAGATCTTTCCCCACACTCCAGTTCCATCCAAACTGGACTATGATCAGTTAAAATTCTGGGACAAATCTTTATCTTCTTTACTCTGGAAAAAAAATCATTTGTAATTAATATAAAATCAATTCTTGAAAAGGATTGATGTCTATCTGAAAAAAATGTAAAATCTTGTTCTCTATAATTCCGTTCATGCCAAATGTCTCTTAATTCCATATCCTCCATCATGTCAAAAAAAGTCTTAGGCAGTCTGGATCGCAATTTAGTAGATAGTACTATTCTATTCTTTTCTTATCAATACTAGGGTCTATTACTCCGTTCCAATCTCCCATCAATATACATGAATTATAATCCCAATGTAGTAATTTTGTATGTATCAACTTATAAAATTTCTCTTGTTGTTGGTTAGGAGCATATATCCCCAATAAGAGTATTTTCTTTCCTTCTATCATTATCTCAATTGCCAGAAATCTTCCTTGTTGATCTGCCTCAACTAGTTTAGCCATCAAATCTCTTTTCAAGTAGATCACTATTCCATTCTTTTTTTCTGGGGCTGATGCAACAAAATGTGTTCCCAATTTTGTATTTATTAAATATTTTTGATCAGTTGTCCTTATATGTGTTTCCTGCAGGCATATTATTTCATTTTTAAATTGTCTCAAGTGGTGAAATATTTTCTTCCTTTTTTGTGGTGAGTTTAAACCATTAACATTCCAGGTTAAAAACCTAGAAGCCATCCTCAGACTCTCGAAGCTTGGCGAGAACCGCTTGATAATCCTCTTAGAATTTTCTTTTGGGTCTCGCCCCTCCCACAGCTTCTGCGCCAGTATTCACTTCTTGTGATAAAGCCTGCTCTTGTAACTTTTTTTAACTCTTCAACTTTACGTTTAGTAGCTGCTGTGGTTTGTCTTTGATCTTTGCCTTCTTCTTGTTTTTCAACTATATCCCATGCTTGGACAGCACTTGAAAGTTGCAGTACCTCCTCCTACATACTCATAGCTCCACCTTCCAATTGCTTCTGCAGATCCTCTTTCCTCTCCTCTGTCGCCTCTCTTGCTTTTTTAACTCCCGGCACTGGTGGTTGTCCAGCCTTTAGTATGTTACTATAAAAATCTCTTGCTTTGCATGTTGTATTGAGACGATATCGCTCTCCTGCATAGTCCACCGATAATCCAACTGGCACTTCCCATCTGTATTGTATCTGTCGATTCCTCAGCTCATCTGCCAGAAAAGCATACTCTTTCTTGGATTTCAGCATTTTGGGTGGTATTTCTTTAAATACTGCAACTTCTTGTCCTGCCACTTGCAACTTATTTTTATAAGCAGCTTGTAAAATCTCATTTCTAATCCTTCTGGTGACAAAGTAGATCACAACATCTCTTGGTAGTTTCCTTTGTCTAGCTACCCATGAATTAACACGATAGATCCAGTCAATTTGCCATTCAAGTTCACCTCTGGGCTGTCCTATAAACTGTGCCAGAGCATCTTCAAAAATCTCTTTCAAATTTTCCTTAGAATTTTCTTTCAAGCCTCTTATTCTCACAGCAAATTCCATCATTTTGTATTGTGTCAACAACATTTCAGCTTCTGTTTTGTCAATCTTAGTTTGTGATTCCTCAACTTTACCATCTAAAATCTCATTGGCTTGAACAACCTCATCAATTCTATCTTCTACATGACTAACATGTTTTGCCAGTCCCTGGAGTGCAAGAACTATATCTTCCCTTATATGTTGATTTCTTGTCTTAATTATGTCCTTCATTTCTTCCATTTGTTCTGAGACTCCTTTAAATGCAAATTCAATGTCCTCTTTAAAACCTTCTTTAATTTCTTTCATGGCTTCCTGAAACATCTCAAGTGTTAACATTTGTGCTTGTGGTTGTGATTGTGGTTGTAATTGAGCTTGTGTATCTGCTGGAGGCAATAAAGTTTGCAACCTGCTAGTTTGAGCTGGGGAGCTTCCCGCACTCCCTGCTTTAGGCAGCACCAATTTTGTCTGCTTTGAAGCCATTTTAAAACACACAGTCTCAGAAACAGTTCTTAAAGTTCTTATAGCCAGCGAGGAAAAATCAGAAAATCTTTAAAATCTTTAAATTTTAATTCCCAAAGTCCAAAAATAAGGTTAAATCCAAAAAGTTTTAAGCGGAGTTGTTAACTGATAGGCATTAATGAGTTAACAAGTCTGTAAGAACTTTCTTCTTAACTTTCACTTTCGTCTCTTTGTCTTAACGAGCCAGCGCCATCTTCCCCTCCCTTTCCACTCCAGCTCCGCTCTTAGAGGCTCGAAAAGAAGCGATGTTCAGAGGAATTAAAGTATAAATACTTGCAATTATGTAGTCTCCTGTCTTTGTTCTGCCTGCTTCAATTTTCACTTTGTATCAATTTGTAGCAGGGGCGGACGTGGCGTTTTGCTCTGCCTTCTGGCAGAGGCATCCCGGCTTTGGAGCTTTCCCAGGTTCTTGGGGAGCTCACACCTTTCGAGCCCCAGGATTAATTCTAGGGCTCTTATGGAGCTCTACCCTGCACCTGGCTGCTCGCTTCCCTCTCTTCTCCTGGGGGGGAAGGTTCTTCGCCGCTAGACAGCTGATTCTTTGCTGTTCTAGCAGCTAACAAAGTCGCGGGGCTAGCGCTCACCCAGGGAGCGTCCTCAACATCCTACGGAGCTGCCGGAAGTCCCGAGAATTTTTTTTTTCTTAATGTTTAGTTGTAATCCCATGTCCATAAGGCAGCAATATAATGATAAATTATTTGCATTTAGTGACTTCAAACTTGAGTAATTTCACTTGCAGGGATCTAATTCATATATTATTTATTTAATTCATTTTATTTAATTCATTTTATTTGATTTTAAATTTTGTATATCTATGTGTTTTATTTTATGGCTGTACACCGCCCTGAGTCCTTCGGGAGTAGGGCGGTATAGAAATTCAATAAATAAATAAATAAAATAAATAAATATATTATATATTTATAATATATATTTGTAATTCATATATTCATATATTTGTAAGTTCAGTAGCAATTTAGTGAACTGTATTTTATGCTGGAAAAACTCTAAATATAATCAGAACTGAAATATCAGATAACCATGTGGATTTTAGTAATGTATTTGTTTACTCTTTAAAAAACACATTTAGAAGAACCCAGCTGTTGATTTTTCCCTTATCAGTATATCCTCAAATACTTTTCTTCCAAATAAACCCCACTATTCTGCTTTAAAAAGTTATGTGTCTCCCTGAAAAAATCTAGGATGTTGTCATTGTACTGTATTCCTAATTCCACAGCAGCATATATAGTTGAGTTGTGTGATCTTGCCTTGAAAATGGTGACTGATACACACAGGCGTTTAGTGCTGACTGATTTGCTGATCTTGCAAGGAGATCAGGAGTGAGTCAGGATTTTTAAGTAGCAATGAAATCATGGATTTATTTCAGGTCAATATGGCTTGAAACATGCAAGATCATTTATTATATGATCATAGATGTGACGACATGATTGGATGGTGAGGAATAAATTTTGATATGTGAAGCTATCAAAATGCTAATTCCATCGTGCACGGGTTATCGAGTGTCAAATGAGGGAATAGAGATGGATCCAGCCAAAGTGCAAGCTGTCCTAGGTTGGCAACCCCCTCACACCCGTAGACAGCTACAAAGCTTCCTAGGGTTTGCAAACTTCTACAGGTAATTCATCCCCTCCTTTGTGAAGATTGCTAAACCCATGACGGATGTCCTAAAGACAGGGAGCCCAGGAACAAAACCCCACCCGGGACAACTCTACAGTGGGACCTAACCTGCCAAGAGGCATTTGAAAACTAAAAAAAATGTTTGCGAACAAACTGGTGTTGAAGCATCCTGACCGCAAACAATCCTTCGTCATTCAAGCAGGCGACAGCAACATAGCAGTTGGAGCAGTGCTATTCCAAAAAAAATAGTCAAGGAAATCTACAACCCTGTGCCTACACCTCCCGCAAGCTCATGGACACAGAGAGACGATGGGCAGCGTGGGAAAAGGAGGTGTTCATGGTGAGATGGGCACTGCTAACCTGGCGACACCTGCTGGAAGGGGGCCAGAAACCGTTCAAAGTCTGGACGGACCACAAAAACCTAGAGGCCCTCAGGACCCCATGAAAACTATCACCCAAACAAGTCAGTTGGACTCAATACTCAATGCCCGGTTTCCACGCATTCCATCAGCCGAGGACACAGGGGAGGGGCGGGGGGGGTGGCGGTTATCATTAGAGAAGGTCTTGGTCCGAGGGAGGCCACTGTTCCTCAGACGGCTGGATGTGAGTCCCTCCTTGTAAAGTGGGGTCACGGGGTGCAGATGGGCGTGCTGGTTACGTACCTGGCTCCTGCCATGTGGCAGCAGACCTGCCCAAGCTGCTCAACGTTATAGCCACGGTGGCGATTGACACCCCCAGGCTTATGGTCATGGGGGATTTTAACCTGCCATCCGTCGGTGAGGCGTCTGAGGTGGCTCAGGAGTTCATGGCTTCCATGACGGCCATGGACCTGACCCAGTTAGTTCATGGCCCTACTCACACGGGGGGAAACACGCTAGACCTGGTTTTTGTCTCTGGTCAGTGGTTGAGTGGTACTCAAGCCCTTGTCATGGTCGGATAACTCCCTCCTTCGCCTTGACCTTTGAACCGCCGCACCCCGCCGCAGGGAGGCGGAACCATTGAGGTAATACCGCCCCAGGCGCCTGATGGATCCAGATAGGTTCCAGATGGAGCTTGGGCCATTTCCTGAGGCTCTGGCACACGGCTCAACTGAGGAGCTGGTGGCCGCCTGGGATAGGGCAGCCGCTGGAGCTTTGGATCGGGTCATGCCTTTGCGGCCTCTGACCCAGCGCCGATCTCGCCTGGCTCCTTGGTTTACCGAGGAGCTGAGGGAGATGAAGCGCCGGAAAAGATGCCTGGAGAGTGGTTGGAGGGCCAGCCATTCTGAATCTGACCGAACACTGGTAAGGTCTCATATTAAGACCTACCTGGTGGCGATAAAAGCGGCGAAGTATAACTATTTTGCCGCTCTTATTGCATCATCAGATAATCGCCCGGCCGCCCTGTTTAGGGTGACCCGCTCCCTGCTCCACCAGGAAGTGCGGGAGGACCCCTTGGAGGGTAGAGCCAAGGATTTTGTACAGTATCTGCATGACAAAATCACTCAGATTCGGGAACACCTGGACTCTGACTGGACAGGATATTGGGCAGACTGAGCGCAGCCACATGTTTACTGGACCCGTGTCCCTCCTGGTCCCTCCTTACACGAGGCTGGCTCCAGGGTATTATAAATGCTTCTCTGAGTGAGGGTGTCTTCCCCGCCGCCTTGAAAGAGGCGGTGGTGAGGCCTCTCCTCAAGAAGCCTTCCCTGGACCCGGCAGTGTTGGCAAATTATCGTCCAGTCTCCAACCTTCGCTTAGTTGCGAAGGTTCTTGAGAGTGTGGTAGCGCGACAGCTCCCTCAGTACCTGGATGAATCGTCATATCTGGATCCATTCCAGTCGGGCTTCAGGCCTGGGTACAGCATGGAAACGGCATTGGTTGCGTTGGTTGATGATCTCTGGAGGGCTCAGGACAGGGGTTGTTCCTCTGTCCTGGTCCTATTAGACCTCTCAGCGGCTTTTGATACCATCGACCATGGTATCATGCTGCACCGGCTAGAGGAGTTAGGGGTGGGGGGCACCATCCTATGGTGGTTCTCCTCCTTTCTCTCTGACCGGTCGCAGTCTGTGTTGACAGGGGGGCAGAGGTCGACCCCGAGGCCCCTTGTATGTGGGGTGCCACAAGGATCGGTCCTCTCGCCCCTTCTGTTCAACATTTATGTGAAGCCGCTGGGTGAGATCATCCGTGGTTTCAGGGTGAAGTACCATCAGTACGCTGACAACACTCAGCTGTACATCTCCACCCCAGACCACCTCAACGATGCCCTTGAAGTGATGTCCTGGTGCCTGGAGGCCGTACGGATCTGGATGGGGAGGAACAGACTCAGGCTCAACCCATCCAAGACCGAGTGGCTGTGGTTTCCGACATCCCGATATAGTCAGTTGGTGCCATCACTGACTATTGGGGGCGAGTCATTGGCCCCCACGGAGAGGGTTCGCAACTTGGGTGTCCTCCTGGATTCACGGCTGTCTTTGAAAGAGCACATGATGGCCGTGGCCAGTGGGACTTTTTATCAGGTCCGCCTGATTCGCCAGTTGCGTCCCTTTCTGGATCGGGACTCATTAAATACGGTCACTCATGCTCTCGTTACTTCCCGCCTGGACTACTGCAATGCTCTCTACATGGGGCTCCCCTTGAGGAGCACCCGGAGGCTCCAGCTGGTCCAGAATGTGACCGCGTGGGTGGTTATGGGAGCGACATGGCGCTCCCATGTGACCTCCCTCCTCCGCGAGCTGCACTGGCTCCCGGTGGTCTTCTGGGTGCGCTTCAAGGTTTTGGTTACCACCTTTAGAGCGCTCCATGGCATCGGACCGGGGTATTTACGAGACCGCCTTCTGCTACCAATAGCCTCTCACCGACCAGTACGCTCCCATAGAGAGGGGATTCTCAGGGTGCCGTCGGCCAAACAGTGTCAGCTGGCGGCCCCCAGGGGGAGAGCCTTCTCTGTGGGGGCACCTACCATCTGGAACGAGCTCCCCCCAGAGATACGGAGGATCCCGGACCTGCACACATTTCGTCGTGCTCTCAAAACTTTTTTATTTCAGCAGGCTGGCCTGGCCTAACTCTCCTCTTTTAAATTTTTAATTCGTTTGATCTTTCGGCCAAAATATTTAATAATTTTAAGGGACTTTTAATATTTGTATTATCTGTATTTTATCTTGGCTGTTCACTGCCCTGAGTCCTTCGGAAGTAGGGCGGTATAGAAATTTGATTAATAAATAAATAAATAAATACTTCAACTATTTCAACTTCATACGTCTTATACTCCAAAAAGTACGGTAATTGCAGATCGCAGAGTCCAATACATTTTATGTTTTGGGGACCATTCAGGGGCTCAGCTCTTCACATCATCCAGCTACTAATGGTACCTGTGAATGTATGAATGGAGTCTTGGAGCAAACAAGAAAATTGGGTGAACCTTCTTCTATTGGAGGTTGCCTACAAAAACTTAGTACACAGTAGCACCAGGTTCATTTCATTTAAAATGGCCACAGGATAGGATTTTGTATCCATCCCTGAATTGCCTCAGGCAACTCCATCGACTGGATCGCTAAAAGAGTGGGTCACCCAGTTCCAGAATACCTTGCCAGTGGTGATAAAGACTTTGGATGAAGCTAGGGAAACATAAAAAACAAGCCAATAAAAAGTGCATTAAGCCAAAGGACTTTAAAATGGGAGATAAGGTGTATATGTCTACCAAATTCTTACAATCTAGACAACCATCAAAAAAATTGGGGCTGAAATACGTTGGACCTTTCTCCATGAAAAGGATTATTAACTCAGTGACTGTAGAACTTTCTTTAAACATTTTATTAGATTATGGATATAACACAAAATACAAACGCAAATAGGAAGACACTGTTGGGGGGAGGAGAGTAGGGGCAAGAGAAGTGAGAGGAGGAGAGAGAAAAGAAAAAAAATGTGTTGACTTCCAACTCCCTCTGCTGCAGTAAAATTAAGTATTAACATCGAACCACAACTTTTTACTTTTCCATCATAATATAATAATATCAACCAAATGGAGTCAAGGGTTTTTCTTTCCTAAGGGATCAGATTGGGGCAGGTCTGACAGTCTGCCTCAGACATCTCATGGTTCCAATTATCCTTCAGGAAGTACTTGAGGAATTTCCTAGCAATTTAGATTGCAGTTTTGTTGAGATGGCCTGACCCTATGGGCTGATCTTGGAGCAGGGGTGTTCATTGATTTCCTGATAATCTTTGGGAAAGGAAATACCAGGAGTTGTACTGTCAAAGATGAAGAACAAATCCACTTGGGACTGTGTGTCAAGTTTGAACAACAACATAGGGTTAAGTGTTAAAGTGGCCTAGTACAGACCCTCAGAGTTTTTGCTTGCAATGGATCTATTACTTGGAACTGTGACCCATAGTCTTTTTTAATTAGACCCTTTTAAGGACCCTTTAAGGGAAAAATGGGTCAGAAGATTTGTTAGAGGGCCATGAAAACATGTTAGTAAAGCACTTCATGGATAAAATGACTTGCCATTGCTTGGAATTAGAAGTTAGTCTGAAAAGATGAACAGAAGAATGACTTGTGAGGATATGTGGAAAGTGGGTAAACCTTTTACTCCTGATGAAGTAGACATAGACTTCGTACATTGTAATCCATCATCGGTGGACTGGATCTACACCCACCTAGCTTCTATAAATGGCCATAGAGGAGATACATCCAAGCAATGGTAAATGTCTCACTTTGGGAAGGAGTTTTCTAGAAACCCTAAAGAGGGTTCTAGAATGATATAAGTCCCACTAGTTAGATCAGAAAATCCACTCCATAGGAAGACAAATTATACTTTATTGATATTGGCTATAACAACAGAATCTGACATGTCAGATTGTGCAATATCCTCCTTCTTATAGCCTAATGAATTAGGGAGGTATATGCATGAACCACTTCCAATTTGTTTCCTATGAGTTAAAGAATGTTTCAGCCCTTTTTGCCTAGGTAACATTTCTTATTCATTTCTGTCAAGATAATTTCCCTTATTCTCCCTATAGAGATACAGTAGACATCTTGACTGGATGTTTGGAAGCTCTGGGTTGGAAGTAACAAGTTGAGACTTTGCCTGAACAAGATGCGAGTGGCTGTTAAATGAGAAACCACCTGATTCTCAGATTGTTCCAATGGTAGCATTCCATATTCCACCAGAAAGAACTGGTTTCATAAACTGGGGGCTTTTCTGGACTCACAGATCTTGCTAAAATAATAGGTGGAAACTGTCACCATGAGAATCTTTGTCCAGCTTTGGTTAACAACAGTTAACTAACTGTTAAGACTGTTCCTTGAATGGGAAGCATTAGCCACACTCAGACATGCCCTTATCACTTCTTGAAGGGACTACTGTGGTGCAATGTATATCAGACTGCCCTTGAAAACCATTCATAAAAATTTCATCTGGTACAGGATACAGCTGCCCATCTAATAATAAGAAATTCCAAGTATTTTAATGTAATACCTGTATTGTGGGAGTTGCACTGGTTACCAGTTTCTTTCTGGGTACAATTCAGGAATATAATAGTAACTTGCAATATCCCATATGGCTTATCACCTGGATATCTATTTGACTGCATACTTAAAGTAGAAACTACCTATTGGTAGATATGTGCGTAGGATGAGCCTGGGTGGCGCAGCAGACTAAAGCACTGTTAAGTAACACCAGCTGCCTGCAATTACTGCAAGTTCAAATCTCACCAGGCTCAAGGTTGACTCAGCCTTCCATCCTTTCGAGGTAGGTAAAATGAGGACCCGGTTTGTGGGGGCAATAAGCTGATTTTGTATAAAAAAAGAACACCACTGGGGGGGGCGGGGCGAAAGCCCTACTAAGCAGGTATATACAAAAGTATGAAGGTTATTACTTAACACATTGTAAGCTGCCTCTCTGGAAAAGGACGGCATATAAATCGAACCAATAAATAAATAAATAATAAATAAATAAATAAATAAATAAATAAATAAATAAATAAATAAATAAAAAATGTGACTATAACACAACTATGCTAAGAATATCTCCCCCTCCCAAGACTGCAAGAAGAAACTTTGAAACAAGCTTTTTTCTGTTGGATGCCAATCAGATCAAGATCCTGTTGATTTTAGCACACTTTTAGGGACTAGTATGGAGAATATATGTATTTTGACACTGCTAACAATGTATGATTGCTCTTTTATATCATTTATTATGAGGCACTGTTATACATTGTTTTGTAAAACACTTGTTTGACAAACAGCATAAAATAATATATGATTAACTAGCTGAATACCCTTGCTCTGCTACGAAACTATGTGATCGGGCTTGATAAATCGACACTTAGAGTTTGAAAATTAATGAGTTGTTACAATCGGCCTCTCCTCTCCCCTTCTCTCCCTCAGGTTAGCCCCACAGAAGCCTTTCCTCTCCTCTCCCCTTCTCTCCCTCAGGCTTGCCCCACAGAAACCTCTCCTCTCTATCCCCTTCTCTCCCTCAGGCTTGCCCCATAGATCCTCTCCTCTCCCCTTCTCTCCCTCAGGTTGCCCCATAGATCCCCTCCTCTCCCCCTCCTCTCCCTCAGGCTGGCCCCATAGATCCTCTCCTCTCCCCTTCTCTCCCTCAGGCTGGCCCCATAGATCCTCTTCTATCCCCTTCTCTCCCTCAGGTTGCCCCATAGATCCCCTCCTCTCCCCCTCCTCTCCCTCAGGCTGGCCCCATAGATCCTCTCCTCTCCCCTTCTCTCCCTCAAGCTGGCCCCATAGATCCTCTCCTCTCCCCTTCTCTCCCTCAGGCTGGCCCCACAGAAGACTCTCCTCTCCCCTTCTCTCCCTCAGCCTTGCCCCACAGAAATGTCTCCTATCCTATCCCCTTCTCTCCCTCAGTCTTTCTAGCCCCTTCTCTCCATGAGGCTTGCCCCACAGAAGCCTGTCCTATGCTATCCCATTCTCTCCAGAGTTATTTTCAAGTTGGGAGGGGGAATAGAACCTCTAACTAATTAGCATCAGAGCGTATTATAATAATATAGGAAATACTATATATTATACTATACTATATGGTCATTTCGAAAAATCCTTTCTTAGTGAGCACCTAGAAGCTAAGAGGAACATACGTGGCAAATTTCAAGTTTGTAGGCTTTACGGTTCTGGAGATTTCGTGATTAATGCATCAGTGGCTTTTGCTTTTATCTAATATATATAGATAAATAATAATTCCCCCCTCTCCAGTACGTTCAGTGGCATACTACATCAATTTACTATGATTCACCATGTTTTTAAAAGGGTAAATCATTAAAAGAAATATAAATGTATAGTATAGCCCTTAAACAGTGGGACTGTATGGTTCCTAACAATCACAGGATGATGATGGTGTTGGTGGTGTTGGTACTGATAATTTTCTGGGACTATATGCAGCATGGCATATAATTTATTTGAGATTCAAGTATTGAATAATTTTCTATAAGCAAATGATAAAGGAATGGATTGAGGATACAACGCACATTTGAGACCTCTCCTTCAATACAATACCTAGTTTGTGATCAAGATGATGGAAAGGAAGAAATAGATATTTGGGCATATAAAGTGGATTTAGCTTTATTGAGAAAATAATTTATTTTTGTTTATTTAATTTATTTCTGCCTTTGTTATTACTATAAACAACTCAAGGGGGTGAACATATCTAATACTCCTCACTCCTCCTATTTTCCTCACAATAACAAGCTTGTGAGGTGAGTGGAGCTTGTGAGGTGAGACAGAGTAGCTAGCCTAAGGTCATCCAGCTGGCTTTCCTGGCTAAGTCAGGACTAGAACTCACAGTCTCCCTGTTCCTAGCAAAAAGTGTAAAAAGGGGAAATTTTCTTGACTTTAGATAAAATGTATACACAATTGACCAGGAGCAGTAGTGTGTGTTCATGTGTCTGTCTATTTATCTGAATAGAAAGAGAAAATATACGGAAAACATTTGAAGCCCACACCACAGATTCAAGTGTCAATGTACACAATTACCATGCAATTGTTCTGTCCCCGTACCACGCACACACCCAACCAGCCAGCCGAGGGTTAAATAAACTCTTCAAACACTCAACGTCAGTGATAAGAAACTTGGCAGCAACTCTGTCGCTGCCTGCCAAGAACTTTTACTCCAATAACACAGACAAAAATACACACAGTTTGAATAGTCCAGTTTGTAATTAAATCCACAGCAAATAGGCGTTGTGTCCAAAGGTGCAAAGTGACTCGTCAAAGATTAGCTTTGTCCGTCACAGAGTCTGAATGGCCACCACACTCCCTTTTATAGCCTGTGGGGTGTGGTCCAGTGACTCAGCTTAATCTCTGGCATGCCTCCTTTCTGCTGCGCACGCTTGTCTCTCCGACGCTGGCGGGGGTCCAACCACAATGTTTCTTTGTCACTATCCAACGGCTCAGAAACACCTGGCTCCTGGCCAATCTCTTCTCCTTCGGGAGACACCTGAGGCATTGCCAGAGAGGAGGGTCCTGGAGAGGGAGGCCTGGCCGTCTCCTCTCCTTCATGTTTGGAGCCTTCTTCCTCCGATAAGATAGGCTCGGAGGACAGAGCCACAACAGCAATTAATATTGAAATGAATTATTTCGGATATCAAGACTTTCAAACCAGTTTCCAGCTCATTATATATGTTTATATCTCAGTGTCATGCTGCTTGGGAATTTGTGTTATTAATCAACATGACAAATTTAGATGCTGGATGTGAGTACCATCTACAGGGAAATGTCTTCATGAGGAAAAATAAACTTCTCAACAAATGAAATCTTGTGATATTTGAGTTGTGCCCATGTATTAATGGCTTTAATTATATTTCCAGCATTCAGTTTTGATTTTAATATTTTGCGGACCCTCCTGATGTATTCCTTTTGCACTGACTCTTTGACTTTTCCATTCAAGATGTTATCTGCTTCCAATATGTGTAGGTATTTGTAACCATCATTATTTATTTATTTATTAGTTCAATTTATATGCCGAGACTCAAGGTGGCTTACAATGCATTTTAAAAAAACTATTATAAAACCATTTAAAAATTAAAACATTAAAACCCATTCACACCTTTCATGGCCAGATCTCACAAGATCGCTCTGTCAAGTTTCCGAAAGATGCCCTAATTAATTCATGAGCCATGATCCAAACTTCAAAGGAAATATAGTGATTTATTTGGAGCACCATTTCGGCAATACTCGGATGCAGTCAGGACTGACCCCACGTAGATTTACGTTCCCCTATGACCCTGTCTCTCCCCTCCCCACTGGCCATGTCATAAATCACATTCTCCAATTAACCACTTTGGCTGGCTGTGAAACCTAACACCCTCCTTCTGATTGCAATCAGAAAAATGTATGGAATTCACTTCAGGTCTCCCTCCCTCATGCTCATGACAACTTGAAAGCTTTGCAAGTTGACATTCAGCTCCCCTCACTTCCTGAGGGCAACCTGCGCAAAGCAAAACAATTTGAGTACAGATGTAGAGTTTAGGGATGTGACGCCCCCACCAGGCTTGTTTGGATTTTCTGCATGAAATTTGGCTATAAGGTGATCAGCCTGGATGTTTCGACTCTTTACCCAAGATGCCTCTGATAAGGGGTAACCCTTCCACTTGATTAAATATTGGAGTTGCTTCCTGTGCCATCTCAAATTGAGGATTTGCTGCACCTCATAATGGGCCTGGCCCCCTATGACCACGGGGCCTGGGGACTCACGGGGTAGTGGCCTCAGGGTCGATCCGACCACGGGTTTTAAGAGGCTACTATGGAATACCGGGTGTATCTTCCCTAGCAATCGGGGCAACTTCAATTGCACTGTGACTGGGTTGATTATCTTTACTATGGGGAATGGTCCTATAAATTTTGGTCCCAATTTCTTGCTAGGAAGTTTTAACCTCAAATATTTTGTGGAGAGGTAAACTTTCTCCCCCAATTGAAAAGGCCTTTGGAGAGCTCAGTGTTTGTCTGCCTGTTTCTTATAGGTTTGTGCTGCCTTAGCTAGCACTTTCTTGACATTCTCCCAGGTTGCTTTCAGTGTCGCCATCCAATTGGTCAAGCTGACTGAGGAGGGAGGCTCCCTTAGGTGCTCAGGCATTGGGACAAAGTCCATGCCGCTCACTATCTTAAACGGGGTTAGCCCTGTGCTACTGTGAACAGCATTATTATACGCAACCTCAGCGAAAGACAGGAGGTCCGCCCAATTGGACTGCTGATAGTTCACGTAGCACCTCAGGTACTGCTCTACCATGGCATTCAGTCTCTCTACCCCCCCATTGGTGCTTGGGTGAAACGCTGAGCTGAGGCCTTGGGATGACCCTATGGACCGTAGGAATTCTCTCCAGAATTTTGCTGTGAACTGGACACCTCGATCGGAGATGATTCTTCTGGGTACTCCATGCAGGCGGTAGATGTGTTTTAGGAACAGTTTGGACAACTGGCGGGCTGAGGGTAGCCTGCTGCAGGGTATGAAATGTGCCTGTTTGGAGAATAAGTCTATTACAGTCCAGATCACTGTGTTTCCACCACTCCTCGGTAGTTCTACTATAAAGTCCATTGCAATCTCCTCCCATGGTCTTGTGGGTTCAGCTACTGGTTGCAACAGTCCAGGAGGGCATCCCGGTCTTTTCTTCATTGTGGCACAAATGGTGCAACTTTTTACATAACTGTCTACGTCCTTTCTCATGTGGGGCCACCAGAACTGCCTTTGTACTAAGTGCAGAGTCTTTAGGAAACCGAAATGTCCCGCTGGTTGAACGTCGTGGCTCCTCTTGAGGATCAGAGTGCCTAGAGTCTGTGGGACATAGAGCTTTGTCCCCTTCCATGCTACGTCATCCCTTTTCGTCAAGAGATGTTGATTGTCTCGGAACCAGGGGTCTGCCGATGTTTCAGTTTTGAGTCTTGTCGTTAAGTCACTTGCAGGTTGGCCTTGCTGGTCACGACGTTGCCGTCTGGTGATTACTTGACCTACTCCTTGGGCAGAGGGGATGATGGCATTCACTACCTGCTCCCACTCACTGTTGTATTGAGGCATTTGGGAGAGGGCCAGAAAGTTTTTCCCCCCTGGGATGTGTTTCAGCTTGAAGTTGAAACGATTGAAGTATTGGGCCGACAGTACTTGCCTGGGTGTCCTGAGGGCCTCCAGATTCTTATGGTCAGTCCAAACTTTGAACGGTTTCTGGCCTCCTTCTAGCAGGTGTCGCCAGGTGAGCAGGGCCCATCTCACTGCAAACGCTTCCTTTTCCCACGCCACCCATCGTCTTTCTGTGTTGGTGAGTTTGTGGGATGTGTAGGCACAAGGTTGTAGATTCCCTTGGCTATTCTTTTGGAGTAGCACGGCCCCCACTGCCACATCGCTGGCATCTGCTTGGATGACGAAGGGTTGTTCGGGGTCAGGATGCTTTAAGACTGGTTCTTTTGCAAACATTTCTTTTAGTGTTTTGAATGCTTGTTGGCAGGTCAGGTCCCACTGTAGAGGTTGTCCTGGGTGGGGTTTTGTTGCAGGACTTCCTGTTTTTAAGAGGTCCGTCTGAGGTTTAGCAATTCTTACAAAAGAGGGAATGAATTGTCTATAGAAGTTTGCGAACTCTAGGAAGCTTTGCAGTTGTCTGTGGGTGCGAGGGGGTTGCCAGTTTAGGACTGATTGTACTTTGGCTGGGTCCATTTCTATCCCCTCGTTTGACACTCGGTAGCCTAAGTAGTCTAGCCATGACTGGTGGAATTCGCATTTTGATAGCTTGACATATAGGTTCGCCCCCAGCAGTTTTTCCAGCACTTGGCGGACGAGGGGTATGTGTTCGTCTATGGTTTCTGTGTAAATGAGAATGTCATCTAGGTAGACGAGGACCCCCTTATAGAGGTGCTCATGCAGAACCTCATCTATCAATTGGATGAACACCGCCGGGGCTCCCTGCAGTCCAAATTGCATCACTTTAAATTGGAAACTCCCTAGGGGGCAGTTGAATGCTGTTTTCCACTCATCAAATAAATGAAAAAATGAATGAATCTCCTTCCCTGATGCGTATCCGATAGTAGGCTTTGCGGAGGTCTAGTTTGGTGAAAACTTTCCCTTTGGCCAGGTGGGCTAGCATGTCTTTCATGAGGGGAAGGGGATATAAGTTGTGTATGCAGAGAGCATTAAAATCTCTAAAATCAACCACCAGACGCATAAAGCTGTTTTGTCGGATGTGGCTGCCAGATGTTCTGGTGTGCTCTTTTGGAGGGTTCCCTGCATGGGCGGTATTTCTGCTTGCTGGTGAGGGAGGGGTTGGGGCCCCTTTGCTATTCTCAGTCTGCGGGTACCCCCTTGCCACCAAATGGTCAGTCCCCACTTGTCTAGCCACGAGAGTTCCAGTATGACTGGATCTGTCATTTGGGGGGCTATTACTAATCGAATTACTTCCCAGTGATCCGCTAGCTCTAGCCTCACTGGTTCAGTTAGGTGAGTGGCATAGGTCCCCCCATTAGGGACCCATCAACCTGTTCGAACCGGATTGGGTGGGTCAGTCTTTTTGCTCTGATCCCCAGTTTCAGGACTGTGGTTAGGTTGATCAAGCATCTAGTGCAGCCTGAGTCTATCAGGGCTTGAAAGGCCCCCTGGGTCCCTGTTTTTGGGGCTGTGAGGTGTATTGGGAAAACAAAAGGGTGGACTGGTTCCCTCACCATTGGGTCATTTTCACTCTCGTCCTCGCTATTATAGGATTCTGGCAACTGGTCATCGTTGCCTGGTGTTCCCCCCACTTTGGCTGGGTGGGAAGGGACCTCTTCAGCCTGGAGGGCCCTCCGGGACCTGTTGGTGGCTCGTTTGGGGCCTTGTTCCAGCTATGCCCTGGGTGGTGGCTCTGGTCTAGGCCTTGGGGCTGGGGTCGTGCACACAGATACCATGTGGCCCTTCCCCCCCACATCTGTAGCACTTCAGCAGGCTTTGAGGGAGGGCTGGTTTCAGGTCAGGTTGCTCCCTGTCTTTCGTGTCTGGTTGCTCTCTTATGTTGTTGGCGCGCAATTCACTGTCGACTTTTATTGCTACTCGGAACCACTCAGAGAGCTGGTTTGGGATGTCCAAGTAAGTGGTTACCTGGGCAATTTGATTGTTCAGGCTTGTTCTGAAAAAGTGCACTAGCAACCACTCTGGCAAAGGGGGTATCATCAGCGTACTGCTGATAACTCGCCCTGTATCTTTGGATGATCTCACCCAATGGCTTCATGTAGATGTTAAATAGGAGGGAGAGAGGACTGAGCCCTGAGGCACCCCACAAATGAGGGGCCTAGGGGTCAATCTCTGTCCTCCTACCAACACCGACTGTGACTGACCAGAGAGATAGGAGGAGAACCACCGTAACACGGTGCCTCCCATTCCCAGCTCCCTTAGTCGTCCAGAAGGATACCATGGTCAATGGTATTGAAAGCCGCTGAGAGGTCAAGTAGCACCAAGATGGAGGAATGACCCCCATCTCGGGCTCGCCAGAGATCATCCATCAGTGTGACTAAAGCAGTTTCCGTGCTGTAGCCAGGCCTGAACCCAGTTCCCACTTCTATTTCTTTATATTTTTTCCATTTTTCCTCGCTACATGGATAGTATAGCACATTTTTCAAGTTGAAAGTTCATTCTGATGTCGCTGCTGAACAGTTGAACTGTGATTCAAGTTCAGTGGGGCTCTTCACATACAGTTTTAAGTCATCCATGTATAGTAGATGGTTTATCTTGCCATGTTGGTTTGAGTTTTTGTAGCCCAGTTTTGTGTTTCATAGGATTATTGCTAATGGAATTAATGCAATGCTAAACACTAGTGGCGAAAGTGAGCCCCCATGGAAGATTCCTCATCTGATGTTGACTTCACCAATGTTCTCCCCATTTGCTGTTAGAACTGTTTTCCATTTTTGCATATTTGCTTTAAAAAATGTACAAATATTTTTGCTGATTCCAACGTTTTCCAGACAGGTGTTAATCCAGCTGTGGGGCAATGTGTCAATGTGTCAAATGGCTTCTTGTAATCTATCCATGCCATATTTAAATTTGTTCTTCTTTGTTTTGCATTTTTTAGTACCATTTTTGTCAATGAGCAGCTGATCTTTTATTCCGCTTTATTTTTTGTAATTTCCTTTTTGTTCTATTGGGTATCAGATGATTGAATACTGGATTTCCCAGTACTCTTGTAAAAAGTTTGAATGTTTTTGGCAGACAAGTAATTGGGCGATAGTTGCTTGGTTCTGTGCCCTTTTTTGGATTTTTCATTAAGAAGTATGTTCGGCCAGCTGATAACCATTCTTTGCTTGTTGCATTTTGAAGCATTTGATCAAATTGAGTGGCCATGCGGTGATGGAGGCTGGTTAGGTGTTTTAACCAGTATCCATGCAATTCGTCCAGGCCAGGTGCGCTCCAGCTCTTGACCTTCTTTATTTGTTGTGCAACCGTATCAGTTGTTATTACAATATTCTCCATTTTGTTTTGTGTTGCTTGTTTTTGACTATCTTTGATCCAGGAGGCAGTTTTATCATGTTCCACTGGGTTTTCCCACAGTTGTTTCCAAAAGTTCAAAGTTTTTTCTTTACATGAGTGAACATTAGTATGATCTCAACTTACATCAAGTGACCGATAGAAGAGGTGTTGATTTCTTATAAACTGGCATTTTCATGATATTTTATTCGTCCTTTGTATCTTTTAATTTTCTTTGCAGTTGCTATTACATGATGTTTTAGTTCTTCCATAATTTCTGTTATTGTTTTTTCCTCCAGTTTTTTGTGTAAACTGTTTTTCAGCTTTTTATTCTTTAGTTTTCCTTCTTTCAAGTATTTCAAATTGCTGACATCTCCTCTTTTTTTTTTTATTTTCAAGTTGAATTTTCCACTTTAATGTTCCAGTGGGGTTGGGTTTTTTTTTTTTTTTTGGCATTTTATAACCCAATTGTGCAGTTATAATGGCAGCTGTGCTGTACATTAGTTGGTTTGTATCACGTAGTGTGCTGGATGGGATGGAAGTTAAAATGTTGTTCACGGTATTTAGTAGATCTTTCACTTATTTGCTATGTACTTCGAGAATGGCAGGCAGTCTTTTTCTTTTTGTGTTTTCTTTGATGTGGTTTTCAATCTTTTCTTTCAGCATTTTTGCTAGATCACTTAACTCTATAGTTTCGAGTTGTTGCACAGGAAGATCTTCATCCTGTATGTTGGTTTCTTCCACTGGTTGGTCAGTTTGTTCAGGTGTTGGAACAGTTTCTTCAGCCTGTTCCTCATTACTTGTTGTTTTCTTTCTAGCCAATGTTTCTAGATGTTGCATTTCCACATCTGTGAAAACTTTATTACAGATGATGAAACGTCTTTGATCCATTAATCTTTGTTCAGTTATGTCGCTTTCTGGTTGTTTTTCCTTCCACAGTTGCACCATTCTTTTTTGAAATCCCCTGGCTGTTGGTTCTGCCTGGTAGTAACATTTGATGATTTCTTGATTTTCTTTGGTTGTCCAAGTTTTGCGCTTTTGTCCCAGTCGCTTTACAGTTGCATGCCCTGGTTCCCCAGCAGCAGCAACTGAGCCCTGTAGCCCATTTTTTGAAAGATGTCCAGGAGCCATAGCATATGACATGGTCTTTGTTGACCCAGGCGACGACCGATCTGGTATGGAATTTTGTTGATTTCTTATCATTGGTGATGGTAGGTGCCTGAGTTGGTTTACAGTGGCTAAACAGGATTAGGGGCATAGTAATATATGCCCCTAATCAAAACCAACAGGACTTTTTTAAGGGACTACATAACAAAATGGTAGAATTGGATTACGAAGATATTTGTTTAATTGTAGATTACAATGTGATAGTAGATGTGAAAAAAGATTATAAAATGAGTAAAAAGAATAAGAGAAAAAAAGAAATAATCCCAAAAGAATTTTTCGATATGGCCATGGAAATAAATTTGAGAGATGTTTGGAGGGAAACCCATGATGATCAGAATCAGTTCACTTTTTACTCTCATCCCCATCAATCCTGCTCCAGGTTTGACATGGCCTGGATAACTACAAATATTAGAAATGGGGTTGAAAAAATAGAGATAGAAGTAAATCAATGGGCAGACCATAACCCAATTCTGATAAACTGGAAAGGAGAAAAAAGATTTAGGAGGTGGACAATGAATCAAAGAATTTGTAAACAAAAAGAATTTAAATAGATGTTAGAAAAGGAACTAGAACTATTCTTTAAAATAAACAAAAAAAAGGACACTTCTTTACAGAATACTTGGGATACGGCAAAAGCATATATAAGGGGCTTGACGATCGCATATATAGGAAAAAAGAATAAAGAAAAGAAACAACAATTAGACAAACTGTATCAAGAATTAAAAAATATAGAATATAAACTTCAACAATATCCCCATAGTAAAAAAATAAAAGAAGAATGGAAAACAATCAAACATAATTTTTGAGTGGTCTTGTTATTGGGGATATAGACGTGGAACCCTTGTCATGGACAGACCACTCACTCCTTCGCCTGGATCTTCGAACCGCTGCCCCCTGCCGCAGGGAGGCGGATCCAATTAGATGGATCCGCCCCAGGCGCCTGATGGATCCTGAGAGGTTCCAGATGGACCTTGGGCCATTTCCTGAGGTTCTAGCACATGACTCGGCCGAGGACTTGGTAGCCGCCTGGGATCGGGCGGCTGGTGGGACCTTGGACCGAGTCATGCCTTTGCGGCCTCTGACCTGGTGCCAATCCCGTGCGGCTCCTTGGTTCACTGAGGAGCTGAGGGAAATGAAGCACCGGAAAAGACGCCTGGAGAGCACTTGGAGGGCCAGTCTCGCTGAATCTGATTGAACACTGGTAAGGTCACATATTAAGGCCTACCTAGTGGCGATAAAGACGGCAAAGTTTAATTACTTTTCTGCCTCTATTGCGTCATCAGGGAATCATCCGGCCACCCTGTTCAGGGTAACCCGCTCCCTGCTCCATCCGGGAGTGCAGGAGGATCCCCTGGAAGGCAGGGCGGAGGATTTCGGACAATACCTGTATGACAAAATCGCTCAGATCCGGGGGGATTTGGACTCTGACTGGGTAGATCAGGGCAGGGTGACAAGGAATAGTCTTGAGAATGTTATCTGGGAGGAGTTTGATGCTGTGACTCCCGATGATGTGGACAGGATTTTTGGGAGACTTAGTGCGGCCACATGTTTACTGGACCTGTGTCCCTCCTGGCTGGTACTGGCTTCCTGGGAGGTTACACGAGGCTGGCTCCAGGGTGTTATCAACGCTTCGTTGAGTGAGGGTTACTTCCCCACCGCCTTGAAAGAGGCGGTGGTGAGGCCTCTCCTCAAGAAGCCGTCCCTGGATCAGGCAATATTGGCCAACTACCGTCCTGTCTCCAACCTTCGCTTCATGGCGAAGGTTGTTGAGAGTGTGGTCGCGCGACAGTTTCTGCAATTCCTGGAGAAAACATCTTATCTAGATCTGTTCCAGTCGGGTTTCAGGTCTGGGCACAGCATGGAAACGGCATTGGTCGCGTTGGTTGATGATCTCTGGAGGGCTCGGGACAGGGGTTGCTCCTCTGTTCTAGTCCTGTTAGACCTCTCAGTGGCTTTTGATACCATCGACCATGGTATCATGCTGCACCGGCTGGAAGAGTTGGGGGTGGAAGGCACCGTGTTACGGTGGTTCTCCTCCTTTCTCTCCGACCGGTCGCAGTTTGTGTTGGCAGGGGGGCAGAGGTCGACCTCGAGGCCTCTCATTTGTGGAGTGCCGCAGGGATCGGTCCTCTCGCCCCTTCTGTTCAACATTTATGTGAAGCCGCTGGGCGAGATCATCCGTGGCTTTGGGGTGAGATACCACCAGTACGCTGGTGACACCCAGCTGTACATCTCCACCCCAGGCCACCCCAACGATGCCCTTGAAGTGATGTCCCAATGCCTGGAGGCTGTGCGGATCTGGATGGGGAGGAACAGGCTCAACTCAACCCTTCCAAGACTGAGTGGCTGTGGCTCTCGGCATCCCGATATAGTCAGTTGACTCCATCACTGACTATTGGGGGCGAGTTGTTGGCCCCCACAGAGAGGGCCCGCAATCTGGGAGTCCTCCTGGATATGCACCTGTCTTTGGAGGAACATCTGACAGCTGTAACCAGGGGGACCTTTTGTCAGGTTCGCCTGATTTGCTAGTTGCAGCCCTTTCTTGATCGGGATTCCCTGTGCACAGTCACTCATGCCCTTGTCACCTCTCGCCTTGACTACTGCAACGCTCTCTACATGGGGCTCCCCTTGAGGAGCACCCGGAGGCTCCAGCTGGTCCAGAACGCAGCAATGCGGGTAGTGACGGGAGCAGCATGGCGCTCCCATGTAACACCGCTCCTGCGTGAGCTGCACTGGCTCCCGGTGGTCTTCCGGGTGCGCTTCAAGGTGCTGGTTATCACCTTTAAAGCGCTCCATGGCATAGGGCCTAGCTATCTTCGAGACTGCCTGCTACTACCGACAACCTCCCATCGACCCATGTGCTCCCACAGAGAGGGCCTCCTCAGGGTGCCATCAGTCAAACAGTGCAGGCTTGTGACCCCCAGGGGGAGGGCCTTCTCTGTGGGGGCACCTACCCTCTGGAATCAGCTGCCCCCAGAGATAAGGAGAATCCAAGACCTCAGTGCCTTCCGTCGTGCCCTTAAAACCTATTTTTTCAAGCCAGCCGGGCTGGCTTAAGAAGAAATTTTTAAATGTTTTAAATGTTTTAATTGGTAGTGAGTTTTAATTGAGCCAAATTTATATATCTTTTAAGTGTTTTTTAATATTTGTACTGCATGTTTTTTAATTCTGGCTGTACACCGCCCTGAGTCCTCAGGGAGAAGGTCGGTATAGAAATTCAATAATAAATAAAATAAATAAATAATAAAATAATTTAAATTTGATAAATTTTATTTTCTAGCACAGATAAAAATGGCCAAACAGAATTATTTTGAGTTTGCGAACAAAACGGGTAGATGGCTGGCCTACAGACTGAAAAAAGATAAAGACAAAAGAATGATACACCAATTTAGAGATGCAAATGGGGAAATCCACTACAGCAGGAAAGCGAAAAAAGAAATTATCCAGACATTTTATGCAAATTTATATAAACAAGAAGAAGTAGAAGAGGAAAAGATAAAACAATATATAGAAAGATCAGATGTTCCAGTAATTACAGATGAACAAAGAGAAATGTTAAACAGACCAATAACTAAGATGGAATTGGATGCTGAACTGAAAAAGCAAAAAAATAATAAAACTCCAGAACCAAACGGCCTACCGGTGGAATTATATAAAACTGTACAAGAAACAATAGGAGAGACCATGCTGGAGCTATATAATGAGGCTTTAGAGAAGACAAAAATCCCGCTAACCTGGACGGAAGCAACAATTACAATCATACCCAAAGAGGATACTGTTCACCAATTAATTCAAAACTTTAGACCAATATCTCTATTGCATACAGATTATAAAGTATTTGCAATAATTGTAGCGGAAAGAATCAAAAAAGTACTGAATAATTATATTCATCTGGACCAAAATGGATTTCTGCCGGGCCGCCAAATTAAGAACAATATAAGAGTAATAATAAATGCACTTGAATATTACGAAACACATCCGGAGAAACAAGCTTCAATGGTTTTCTTTGATGCCCAAAAAGCATTCGACAACTTAAATTGGAAATTTTTAAAAGAGCAACTAGAGAGTATGCAATTCGGAACAAACTTTGAAAAAATTATAGGAGAAATATACACGAAACAAACAGCAAAAGTAATTTTGAACGACCACATGACTGATCAATTCGATATAACAAAAGGGGTTAGACAAGGATGTCCACTTTCTCCACTACTGTATATTTTAACATTGGAGATCTTGCTAAAAAAAATTAGGGAAGACCAAGAAATCAAAGGGTTAAAAATAAGATGAGAGGAGTACAAGGCTCAGGCTTTTGCTGATGACTTTGTATTTATAGCAGAAGAGCCATTAGAAGCAGTACCAAAATTGTTTAAGAAAAAAGAAGAATTTGGAGAGGTGGCTGGCCTTAAAATAAATAGAAATAAATCGAAATTAATACTAAAAAATCTTACGAAAATCCAAGAGACAGAACTGGAGAACAGGATACAAATCCAAGCAACGAAGAAAATAAAATACTTAGAGATCTGGCTGTCACCAAGAATCTCGTCAATAAGAGAAAACAATTATGATAAATTAATAATATAGATAAAAAAAGATTTGGATAATTGGAAAAACCTACAGATCTCATTAAGGGGAAGAATTTCCACTATTAAAATGAGTATCTTACTAAAACTGCTATACCTGTTCCAGGTTGTGCCAATAAAATTAGAGAATAAATTCTTTGAAATTTTAAATAAGATGATTTCTAAATTCATATGGCAGAGGAAACGACCATGAATAAAACTGAAGTTACTCCAGGATACCAAAGATAGAGGAGGAACAGCACTCCCGGATTGGGAACTTTACTATCAAGCTGCGGTGTTATCATGGGTTAAAGACTGGATGGAACTGAAAAACAGCAGAACATTAACAATCGAAGGTCATGATTTACAAGTGGGCTGGCACTCCTTTCTATGGGATGAAAAATATAAAACACACACTTATTTTAAAAGACATACAATTAGGAACACATTACTAATAATTTGGCTCAAAATTAAAAAACAACATTATACAAAAATTCCGATTTGGCTTTCACCATCAGAAGCGTTAAGGCATCCAAACGTAACAGAACCTAAAAATATAATTAGATACAAAGACTTATCTGACTATCAAGGGAAATTGAAAACTAAACAACAATTGGAAACAGATTTAAATAGAGAAATCGATTGGTGGACCTTCTCACAGATTCAATCGAAACATAAGGAATATATAAAAACATACGAAATTCACAAAGATTCACAATTAGAAGAAGGATAGAATAGAAATGTAAATATGTATATAAATAACTTCCTACGGGCAGATAAATCCGTAGAGGGAAATTTAAAAAGAAAGGGATAATCCAAATATATAGTATAGATTACTAAGGGGAGAATTCTTAGGGGAGGAAAAGAGTGGGGAGGGGGAAATGGAAAAAGGAAATTATTAGGTTAAGATTAAGGGGAATAAGTATAACCGTACTAACTGAAGGACCAATAGGAAACAAATGCTTCAAAAGATTAATTTACTTACATCTTATTTGTTGTGTAAATGTTTTTATATGTGTTTTATACGTGTTTTAATAAAGTTTATAAATTTTTAAAATTAGAAAGTCCCACAAGATCTTCACTGTCTCATTTTCTGTAATTTTTTCCACTTTGTGCTCCCATGACTTTTTGGATACAGGTATGTTGTATTTTTTACATAGTGACCAGTGGACTAATTTACCAACTCAATCATATCTAGCTTTGTAATCAGTTTGTGTGATTTTGCTGCACTCACATATTAAGTGTGAAACAGTTTCAATTTTGTCATTGCAAAGTCAGCAGTTTAGATTGTCAGTGGATTTTTGTATCTTTGCTTTCATGGCGTTAGTTTGTAGTGCTTGTTCTTGAGCAGCAAATATTAAGCCTTCTGTTTCTTTTTTTATTGTTCCCATCTTAATCCATGCCCATGTAAAGTTGTCATCACATTTTCCTTCAATGTTTTTCAAGTGCTGTCCATGCAAAGCTTTGGTTTTACATCTATTAATCTGTCATCCAGCTGTTTTTCCTTATATTCTGCCTTTGTTTCTGTTGTTTTTATAATGTTCTCCGTTTACATAGCCTGCAGCAATTTTTCTGTACTTTGGTTCACATAATCATTCAAACTTCGTTTTTCTTCTTCTACAGTTTGATGGATTTGCAATAGTCCTCTGCTCCCTATTTTTCTTTGTAGATTCAACCTGTCGATGTCACTTTGTAAAGCGTGTACATATTCAAAAGTGTGCATGTTTTCCGGTCCATGTTTTCCACTTCAGCCAAAGTCCAGTTGATGAGTCCAGCTGAGTAGCGTACCACTGGAACTGCCCACGTATTAATGACTTTAATTATGTTCCCAGCATTCAGCTTTGATTTTAATATTTTGCGGACCCTCCTGATGTATTCCTTTTGCATTGACTCTTTGACTTTTCCATTTAAGATGTTATCTGTTTCCAATATGCCTAGGTATTTGTAACCATCATCCTTTGCTAATGCTTTTATTATGTTTCCATTTCCCAGTTCTATTCCTTCTATTTTTTCCATTTTTCCTTGCTTCATGGATAATATAGCACATTTTTCAAGTCCAAAGTTCATTTTGATGTCACTGCTGAACAGTTGAACTGTGTTGAGTATTGATTTAAGTTCAGTGGGGCTTTTTGCATACATTTTTAAGTCATTCATGTATAGTAGATGGTTTATCTTGCCATGTTGGCTTGAGATTTGGTTTCCCAGTTTTGTGTTTTGTAGGATTATTGTCAGTGGAATTAATGCTATGTTGAACAGTAGTGGTGAAAGTGAGCCCCCATGGAAGAGTCCTCATCTGATGTTGACTTTGTGAAGTTTCTGAAAGATGCCCTAATTAAATCCTGAGCCTCGAGCCAAGTTTCAAAAGAAATCCAATTATTTATTAGGAGCACCATTCTGGCAATTACTCAAATGGAGTCACGTAACCTCCCACGTATTTGCAGGCCCCTATGACCCTGTTCCTCCCTTCCTCCCTGGGCATGTCATAAATCATGTTCTCCAATGGACCACATTGGCAGGCTGAAAACTCCACCCCTCCTGCTTACCACAGTAACCTAGGATACAATCTTTGACAAAGCATATATGGAATGTATTTTCCATTGGGGCAGCTGAGCAGCTTCATCAGTTCTCCCCCTCTTGCTTATGGCAACTTGAAAGCTGGTTTGGAAAGCTTTGCAAGTTGACATTCGGCTCCCCTCACTTTCCGAAGGTGACTTGTGCAAAGCAAAAATAATTTGAGTGCAGGTATAAAGTTTAGGGATGCGGGCCCCCCAAGCTTTTTTGGATTTTCTGCACGAAATTTGGCTATAAGGTGATCAGCCTGGATGTTTTGACTCTTTACTCAAGATGCCTCCGATAAGGGATAACTTGATTAAATATTGGAGTTGTCTCCTGTGCCACCTTGAATCAAGGATTCGCCGCACCTCATAATGGGTTTGTCCCCCTATGACCATGGAGCCCGGGGGCTCACAGGATAATGGCCTCAAGGTCGACCCGATTACGGGTCTTAAGAGGCTACTGTGGAAGACCAGGTGTATCTTCCCTAGCAGTCGGAGCAATTTCAATTGCACTGTGACTGGGTTGATTATCTTTACTATGGGGAATGGTCCCATGAACTTTGGCCCAGATTCCTGCTAGGGAGTTTTAACCTCAAATATTTTGTGGAGAGGTAAACCTTCTCCCCCAATTGGAATGGCCGTTGGGGAGCTCAGTGTTTGTCTGCCTGTTTCATATAGGTTTGTGCCGCTTTAGCTAGTGCTTTCATGACATTCTTCTAGGTCGCTTTCAGCGTTGCCATCCACTCAGTCAAGCTGACTGAGGAGGGGGGAATCCCTTGGGTACTCAGGCATTGGGACGAGGTCCATGCCATTCACTACCTTGAACGGGGTTAGTCCTGTGCTACTGTGAACAGCATTATTGTACGCGACCTCAGCGAAAGACAGGAGGTCTGCCCAATTGCACTGCTGATAGTTCACGTAGCATCTCAGGTACTACTCTACCATGGTAGAGTAGTACCATGGTACCATGGTATTCAGTCTCTCTGCCCCCACATTGGTGTTCGGATAAAAAGACGAGCTAAGGCCCTGGCATGACCCAATGGACTGCAGGAACTCCCACCAAAACTTAGCGGTGAATTGGATCCCTCTGTCTGAGATAATTCTTTCTGGTACTCCATGTAGGTCGTAGATGTGCTTCAGGAACTGTCTGGCCAACTGGTGGGCTGAGGGTAGTCCACTGCAGGGTATGAAGTGCGCCTGTTTGGAAAATAGGTCTATTACAGCCCAGATCACAGTGTTTCCCCCACTTTTTGGCAACTCTATTGCAATCTCCTCCCATGGTCTCGTTGGCTCTGCTACCAGTTGCAGTAGTCCGGAGGGTTTACCTGATCATTTCTTCATTGTGGTGCAGATGGTGCAACTTTTCACATAAGGCATTTATGCCAAGCCACCAGAATTGCCTTTGTGCTAAATGTAAAGTCTTTAGGAAGCCAAAGTGGCCTGCTGTTTTAGCACCGTGGCTTCTCTGGAGGATTAGGGTATGTAGGGATTCTGGAATGTAGAGTTTCATCCCTGTCCATGCGAGGTCATCTCTTTTTGTCAAAGTGTGTTGATTGTCTCGGAACCAGGGGTCTGCTAGCAGTTCAATTTTGAATTTTGCAGTTAGGTTGCTCACTGATTTATCTTGTCGGTCTCAGTGTTGTTGTCTGGTGGTCACTTGGCAGCTACTTGAGTATGGGGAATGATTGTGTCCACTACCTGCTCTGCTCGCATTTGTACTAGGGTATAAGGGAGAGGTCATCAGCTAGAAAGTTCCTCCCCTCTGGGATGTGCTTTAGCACGAAGTCGAAACGGTTGAAGTATTGAGGCCAATGGACTTGTTTGGGTGATAGCTTTCTTGGGGTACTGAGGGCCTCCAGATTTTTGTGGTCAGTCCAGACTTTTAATGGTTTCTGGCCTCCTTCCAGCAGGTGTCACCAGGTTAGCAGTGCCCATCTCACTGCGAAAGCCTCCTTTTCCCCATGCGGCCCATCATCTCTCTGTGTCTGTGAGCTTGAGGGAGGTGTAGGTGCAGGGCTGTAGGTTTCCTTGGCTGTTTCTTTGGAGTAGCACTGCTCCCACTGCCATGTTTTTGGCATCTGCTTGAATAACGAAGGGTTGTTCAGGGTCAGGATGCTTCAGCACTGGTTCCTTTGCAAACATTTTTTTTAGTTTTCAAATGCCTCTTGGCAGGTTAGGTCCCACTGTAGAGGTTGTCCGAATGGGATTTCGTTCCTGGGCTCCCTCTTTTTTCAGGAGGTCCATCATGGGTTTAGCAACCTTTGCGAAGGAGGGGATGAATTGCCTGTAAAAGTTCGCGAACCCTAGGAAGCTTTGTAGTTGTCTGCAGATACGAGGGCGTTGCCAGCCTAGGACAGCTTGCACTTTGGCTTGATCCATCTCTATTCCCACACTTGACACTCGATAACCCAGGTAGTCTAGCCGTGCATGATGGAATTCGCATTTTGATAGCTTCACATACAGTTTGGCTGCTAGATGTTTTTCTAGTACTTGGTGGACAAGGGGTATGTGGTCATCCATGGGCTCCGTGTAAATGAGAATATCATCTAGGTAGATGAGAACCCCCTTGTAGAGGTGCTCATGCAGCACCTTGTTTATTAATTGCATGAACACCGCTGGGGCTCCCTGCAATCCGAGAGGCATCACTTTGAATTGGAAGCTCCATTCAAGCAGTTGAATGCTGTTTTCCACTCATCTCCCTCCCTGATGCATACTCCATAGTATGCTTCTCTGAGGTCTAATTTGGTGAAGACTTTTCCCTTGGCCAGGTGAGATAGCATGTCCTTCATGAGGGGGAGTGGGTATAGGTTGTGTACACACACGGCATTTATTCCTTGAAAGTCCACACACAATCTCATAGATCAATCTTCTTTTTCTTTGAAAAGGACTGGTGCTGCGACCCGTGGCTTGGCTGGCTCAATGAACCCTCTCTCTAGGTTTTTGTCTATGTAATTGCACATTTCTTGCATTTCCCGGGGTGTCAAGGCATACAGTTTGGGCTTGGGTAGTTTTGCCCCCGGGGTGATTTCGATGGCGCAGTCTGCTTCAAGGTGGGGAGGCAGGACGTCACACTTGGCCTCACTGAATACTTCTGTGAGGTTCTGATATTGCCTCTGGATCTGTTCAATCTCTGAGGTTTTGTCCGATGTGGCTGCCAGTTGTTCTGGTGGGCTTATTTATTTATTTATTTTATTTTATTTTATTTTATTTTATTTTATTTTATTTTATTTTATTTTATTATTTTATTATTTTATTTTATTTTATTTTATTTTATTTTTTTTTTATTTTATTTTATTTTATTTTATTTTATTTTATTTATTTTATTTTATTTTATTTTATTTTATTTCTTAGATTTCTATGCCGCCCTTCTCCCGTAGGACTTGGAGAGGCTAACAGAATAAAAAACATATAACAATAAATAAAACTAAAATCATCCAAATGTAAAAACCCCAACAACTAAAATCTTGAAGGGTTCCCTGCATGGGCGGTGTCTCTGCTTGCTATCCTCAGTCTGTGGGTACCCCCTTTCCACCAGATTGTTGGTCCCCATTTGTCTAGCCAGGAGAGTCCCAGTATGACTGGATCTGTCATTTTGGGGGCTATTATGAATCAAATTACTTTCCAGTGATCCGCTAGCTCTAGCCTCACTGGTTCAGTCAGGTGGGTGGCATAGGCTCCCCCCATTAGGGATCCATCAACTTGTTCAAACTGGATCGGGTGGGCCAGTCGTTTTGCTCTGATTCCCAGTGCAGCCTGAGTCTATTAGGGCCTGAAAAGTCCCCCGGGTTCCCATTTTTGGGGGCGTTAGGCATATTGGGAAAATGAAAGGGTGAACTGGTTCACTCACCATTGGGTCGTTTTCGCCATCTTCCTAACTGTCATAGGGTTCCAGCTATTGGTCGTCGTTGCCTGGGGTTCCCCCCCCCTTCGGCTGGGTGGGGTTCCCCCCCCTTCGGCTGGGTGGGGAGCAGCCAGGAGGGCCTTCTGGGATGTGTTGGTGGCACGCTTGGGGCTTCGTTCCGGTTGTGCCCTGGGTGGTGGCTCTGGCCTTGGTTTCAGGGCTGGGGTTGCACATGCTGCTGCTATATGGCCAATCCCACTGCATCTGTAGCATTTCAGCAGGCTTCGTGGGAGAGCTGGTCTTGGGGCAGGCTGTGGTGCTGTGGTTCCCTGTTGTCTGGGTGGTCTCTGGTCTGGTTGACCTCTCTCTTTGGTGTTTGGTTGCTTTCTCATGTCGTTAGTGCACAGCCCACTGTCAACTTTTATGGCCACTCGGAACCACTCGGAGAGTTAGTTCGGGATGTCCTGGTAAGCAGTTACCTGGGCGCTTTTCTTGTCCAGGCTTGTTCTGAAGAAGTGCACCAACAGCTGCTCTGGTAAAGGAGGTAGCTTCCCAATGACTCTCCTGAATTCATGGATGTGTTCCCTGATGGGTTGCCCTCTTTGCATTAGGTTTCTGAGCTCATCTTCTGCATATGGGTTCTCCTCTACCTCCTCAAATCTGGCCTCTAGCAGTTGTAAGAAGTCATCTGCATCTTGCAGTTAGGGGGCTCTCCTCTTCTGGAGGCCTGCTAGCCATTCCCTTGCTTCTCCCTCTAGCCCTTCTGCGATGGCATTCACTATGGTTCTGAGGGATGGGTAGAGATGCCCATAGCATTCTAGATGGATCTCGGCCGAGTCAAGGAATAGAGCTAGCTGGTCTGAGTTGCCATCAAACTTTCCCTTGAATTGAGGTGGTTCATTCAGCACTGCTCCTCCCTCCTCCTGTGGGCCCCTGTAAGCCTGCGCTCAATGCAGCTGGCTCTCTTCCTCAGCTCTAGTTTGGAGAGAAGGCAGGGGTTGTCTGCCCAGGTTGGCCTGCTTGCTGCGTGAGGGGCACTGGATGCAGTCCTGGGCTTTTTCTCCTTCTGACAGGCGGAGAAGGGGGGCTGCGTTCCAGTCTGCGGCTCCTCACTTCAAAAGGATCAGCTTTCCCTCCCCTCTCCTTTGGCCAGCATGATGACCCCTTCTCCCGAATGGTGATACGGTCAAATTCCTTCCTCAGTTGCTCTATGGAGCTCCCCAGGGGCTCCCTCAGGACCTTTGAGAGCCTGGCTTGTTCCCAGTCCCACATCCAATCCACTCTTCCCAGTTCACTCAGGGGCTTCCCCTTTTTCTGGACATTGGGATGAGGGATCTCAACCTCAGCTGCTTTAGGTGTTAATCTCCACCAGTACTCATCCCTTCTTGCTTCGGCTGCTACAACGGGCATCTCAGCTTTGATGTCTGGGGGAGGCTGCACACCAGTTGCAGTCGGGCTGCTGGAGCCTGGAATTGCCTATTTTCCAGTTGCTTGTAGCAGGCTTTCTTTGGACAGCCTGCCCTCTGCCATGGTTGCCTGATTTTCTCTCCAAGCCTCCCAGATATCGGGGAGTGATTTGGGAGTCCGGGATTCAGGTAGCCCGGCAATCTCACTTGATTTAGTAGAGTTGACTCTCTGTGAAGTCTCCGAAAGATGCCCTAATTAAATCATGAGCCTTAAGCCAAGTTTCAAAAGAAATCCAGTCATTTATTAGGAGCACCATTCCAGCAATTACTCAAATGGAGTCAGCGCTAATCCCCTCATGTGATTTGCAGGCCCCTATGACCCTGTTCCTGCCTTCCTCCCTGGGCATGTCATAAATCACGTTCTCCAATGGACCACGTTGGCAGGCTGAAAACCCCCACCCCTCCTGCTGACCCCAGTAACCTAGGATACAATCTTTGACAAAGCATGTGTGGAATGTATTTTCCATTGGGGCAGCTGAGCAGCTTCATCAGTTCTCCCCCTCCTGCTTATGGCAACTTGAAAGCTGGTCTGGAAAGCTTTGCAAGTTGACAGACTTCACCAATGGTCTCCCCATTTGCTATTAGAACTGTTTTCCATTTTTGCATATTTGCTTTCAAAAATGTACAAATATTTATGCTGATTCCAAAGTTTTCCAGACAGGTGTTAATTCAGCTGTGGGGTAATGAGTCAAGTGCCTTCTTGTATTCAATCCATGCCATATTTAAATTCGTTTTTCTTCGTTTTGCATTTTTTAGTACCATTTTGTCAATGAGTAGCTGATCCTCTTGATTTTTTATAATTTCCTTTTTGTTCTACTGGATACGAACTGTTTTCCATCAGATGATTGAATACTGAATTTTCCAGTATTCTTATAAAAAGTTTGAACGTTGTTGGCAGACAAGAAATTGGGCGATAGTTGCTTGTCTCTGTGCCCTTTTTCTGGATCTTTCATTATCAAATATTTTGACCAGCTGTTACCCATTCTTCACTTGCTGCATTTTGAAGCATTTGATCAAATTGAGTGGCTATGCGATGATGGAGGTTGGTCAGGTGTTTTAGCCAGTATCCATGCAGTTCGTCCAGGTCAGTTGTGCTCCAGTTCTTGACCTTCTTTACTTGTTTTTCAACCATGTCAGTTGTTATTACAATTAGGTATTATTGTTGTTGTTGTTGTTGTTATTGTTGTTATTGTTGTTATTGTTGTTATTATTATTATCTTTTTAAAGATATGCTGAGGTGATATTTTTGTTTTGGTTAACTTGCTTTATTTTTTTCTCCTGTAGGTGAAATGAGAAATGATCTATATATCACAATAGAAAGAGGAGAATTTGAAAAAGGAGGGAAAAGTGTGGCCAGAAATGTGGAAGTCACAATGTACATTGTGGACAGCGGTGGACAAATTTTGAATGTAATTTCTGTTTAACTTCTTTTTTAAATTATAAATATTATTTCAAATTACAACTTTTATAATGGGGAACAACCCAGAGATTATGCTCCTAGATGACTAACAGTAGGATTTTTTAATGTCTGAGTTAAGCTTTGCCAATTCTGCTAAAGAGAAATCTATATGTTAGGTACTGACATACCATTACATTAGTTTCAAACAATCTGTTGTTAGGCCTGCATAATTAATGTAATGAAACTGAAAAGAGATCATGAATTATGCTGATATTGGACTGGACCTGTTAAATTGCTGCTGGATCTGTCTGAACTCTTCCCAATAGCTTGAATTGCAATTATCAGCTTCTTAGTGAAAGATGCTCAGACGTTCTATTCTGAGGATCTGTCTGTTGCAGTCAATGTAAACTGTATCCAAGGTACAAACCATTGATTGAAATTCTAGTAATCTCCCTAGTTTCCAAGTGCAATCTTTAAAGGTGGGGATGATATACTCAAATTTCCTAGTAACAAACTTAATGACATTCTCTTTAACATGGCAAAAGAATGCCAGTACATCCCTAATGTCTAAAGACTGATATTATGATTCCCAGTCTTAATCAACTGTTCCAGAACATTAACCAACTGGCAAATATAAGGCCTTCATGGCTGCTTCTAGCCTAAATTAATTAAAGTTTTTGGCCAGATCTGCCTAGGCAGCCATATATTTTTGGATCATTACGTGGAACATAGACGCCGTCCACCTCAATACTAGCCTCCAGTGCCTTCACAAATGATAGATATTTTGGGCCCTACCCAAGGCTCTGGTCAAGCCTGTAGTACAGTGGACTAAAGCACTGTTATTAACATCTGCTGCTTGCAATTACTGCAAGTTCAAATCTCACCAGGCTCAAGGTTGACTCAGCCTTCCATCCTTTCAAAGGTAGGTGAAATGAGGACCCAGATTGTGGGGGCAATAAGCTGACTTTGTATAAATATACAAAAGTATGAAGGCTATTGCTTAACGCATCGTAAGCCGCCCTGAGTCTCCGGAGAAGGGCAGCATATAAATTAAAGCAAAAAATAAATAAAAAAATAAAAAAGATAAAGTAAGACAAGTGACCTATCTAGGATCCAAGTTTAAATTTTTGAGTTTTTTTGTTCCTTCTATCTTCCATGAAGGCCAAAGCACAAAATGAAATCTTGAAACCCAGTGATCAATTCCTAGCTGAGAAAGCCATAGAAATAGTGCCATTGGCTGACAATCTTTTAGGTGCATTAAATTTTCTTCATAATGCCTAAAAAGAATAGGGATTGGAGAACATCCTGAATTTTAAGTGGCTAAATTGACATGACAATACTATCAGTTTTTCTTGGAGAAATTAAAGTTCATCTTAGGCTACGAGAACAATTTTGATTATTTTGAGAACAAAATAATCAATCTGGATGGTGAATATAATGGCCTCAGAATACCAAATAGCTCAATGTTTTCATTTCCTTTTTTAAATTTGACTAGTACAAAAGGCAGAGATGAAGAGGCAGAAAACATGCTGATGCTTCCAGACAGGGGTATCAAACCAGATGCATTACATGCAGGCCACGCCCACCCTGGCTCTGCAAAGGCAAAAAATGTCACAATATGCTGTGATACGTCATGTGACATGATCAAGTTTGACACCTGTGTTCCAGAAGATTCTAGCATTCTGAGTTAGTGCATTTGTCCATTGATTTACCATGAGCCATGCAGTTAGAGTGGACTGTCTCCCCCAGGGAACATAATGTCACATCAGATCTAAACAGGTTATATTTACATGTCTGGTAAATACATATTAGGTACCAAGACTTGTGCAATACAGATTACAATGTAATTTCTATGCAGATCATCTTAGCTTCCCATGGAACACTGACAGACAAATTTAAGATATCACCTATGCTTTTTCCTTGAAAAGGAAGAAGGAAATTAGGCTAGTGGTCCCTGTTCCTGAGATACTTTTTTCCAGTCAAGCCAATAATGTATAACCCAAAACACTCTGAGGGATTATGCTTCTCAATGCCCATAAATCAAGATATACATGCTGCTGGAGGACCTTCTCCTATAATGTCCCCATCTAAAGTTTTCACCTGATTCTGAAAATGTTACAAATCATCCGTTCAAATTTATCAACCAAGTGAATGTAAATCTGTTACCTTGAGAGTGACCTTCCTCATTGCCATAATATTATCCAGGTACATCTTTGGAGCTGGCAGTCTTATCAGCTAATGAAGAAGTCTGTGATCATGTTCACTCAGTGGACTTGTGCACAAATCCCTCATGCATGCCCAAAGTGTACTCCACTTTCCACAGCACACAGGTCTAATTCTGCCTACATCCAACCACTGTCTTAGAGCAACATTCTCCTAAAATGGATTTTTGAAGAATAATAAATGCAGGCAGTCCTTGATTTACAACCACAATTTCTGTTGCTAAATGAAAGAGTTAAAAGTGAGTTTTTCCCCATTATATAACCTTTCTTGAAACAGTTACTAAGTGAATTACTACAGTTCAGGGATGAAATGTAAAATCCGTTATTACCGGTTCTGTGGGTGTGGCTTGGTAAGGGGGGGTAATGTGACTGGGTGGGCGTGGCCATTTTTTTTTAACTTTTCAAAGCATTTTTTCTAATGCTTTGAAAAACCTCTGCCAATCAACTCAGCCAAGCCTCGGCCAAGGCAACTCAGCTGGGATCGTTAGAGAGGCATTTTAAAAAATACCTCTCTGCCGATCAGGCAACTTAGCTGGGAGTTGCCAGAGACTTTTCAAAGCATTTTTTTACCACCTCTTCAGCCAAGAGGTTGAAGAAAAAAATGCTTTGAAAAGCCTCTGATGATCCCAGTTGAGCCATGTGATCATCAGCCACGTGATCATCATTTTTTACTTTTAAAAGCATTTTTTCTTCGGAAGAGGTTGTAGAAAAAATGCTTTCAAAAGTTAAAAAAAAGCCTCTGATGATCGTGCGGCTCAGCTGGGCATGGTGGGGGGGGGCGCAGGGATTTTTGCTACCGGTTCTCCGAACCACCCACCGCCATCGCTACCGGATCGGACGATCCGGTCCGAACCGGGAGCATTTCACCCTTGCTACAGTTGTTAAGTTAGTAACACAGTTAAGTGAATCTGGATTCCCAACTGACTTTGCTTGTCAGAAGGTCACAAAAGGTAATCACATTACCCCTAGACACTGCAACCATCATAAATATGAGTCAGTTGCCAAGCATCTCAATTTTATTCATGTGACCATTGGGGTGCTGCACAGAGATGGTATTCAGCCAGTTTGCACCGGTTCGCACGAACCGTTGGCAAAAATTTGGCCAAGGTCACTGAACCAGTAGCGATGGCCAGCTGGCCATGCCCCTGAACCGGTCCCCCAGTTGCCACTCACTCACCCCACCCACCATGTTCATCACCGCCATGTTCTTCACACACGCACATCACATTGCCTTGCAAGTCCAATGGGATATGCATGCGCGAAGAACATGGCGGCAACGGCAGCAGCTTTTTCCGTGAACTCCAGTACTTTTCTGGTACTCTTTGCCAGTGCTTTCCAGCAGCGGTGGCGGACTGGGAGCCACAGAAAGTAAGCAGCAGGAACAAAGAGGCCGTGGTGGTGGGGGAAGCGGGGCTAGGGCCGGGGCCACTAAAGGAGGGGAAACGGTGGTGACTGGCGAAGGGAGGGCAGGGGTAGATAGGTGGAAATTCCAAAAATTTTCCTACCTTTTCTTGTGGGCGTGGCTAAGTGGGGGGGTCATGTGACTGAGTGGGTGTGGGTATGAGTGATGTCAAGTTGGCCATGCCCACTCAGTCACATGCCGCCCTCACCTAGCCATGGTCACTGAACCGGTAGCGAAAATTTTTGAAACCCACCACTGGTGTTGCAAGGGTTGTAATTGTGAAAAATAGTTGTGTCACTTTATCAGGGCTGTTGTAACTTTGAACTGTCACTTAATAAACTGTTGTAAGTCAAGGACTATTCCAAAAGAACCAAAACTGGTTTAGATGATCACATTATTTCCTCCAGTTTTGTCTTTATTAGCCACAAGAAGTTTTCCCTACCTCTGGATTTTTTCAAAGAGAAGAATAGCATTTAAATGAAATCTGAAATGAACCATTAAGTAACTGTTCCACATAGTTGAAAAGCAATTATATTAGACAAATTACACTCTCTCATGCACACACAAAGTATTGCTGGTTTCTTGAATTTGCATCATTGGTATTTTGAATAAATGGGAAAAAAAGACTTATTGTGGTATAGTGAATTTCAGAGAAATACCCAGAATCATCAGAGTGAATGTGTAAGGTGGGTGGTTATGTATATTGATTGATTGATTGATTGATTGAATGAATGAATGAATGAATGAATGAATGAATGAATGAATGAATGAATATGCTTCCCCATGCCAATTGGAAAACCTGATATAACATTTTTACAGAATTCATTTGCATACAAAATGCATATAAAATATAGTTATGCAGTAAGTTGCAATAAATCTAATATTAAAGCTGCAGACAAAATAAGTTAAAGCAAAATAAATGTAAAATGAGAAACACTGAAAATTATATAATACAGGCCCATGCCCGAAGGAAATATTGGCACAGTAGTCCCAAAGGTGCTTTTTCAAGAGGCAATTGGACTTTCTGGTTTTTCTTTGAAAATCTTTTGCTTTTCATCCAAGAAGCCTCTTCAGCTGAAGAGAGTGGAAGAAACTTCTTCGATGAGAAGTGAAATGTCTTCAAAGAAAACCAGAAAGTCCAGTTGCTTCTTGAAAAAACACCTTTAGGACAGCCATGACCTAGATGACTGAGAATCTCCATAGACATTTGGGCATGGTAGTTGATGAATGTGATAATACCATGGACCGTGATAAAGGATTCCCTTCATGCTTTCTTACTGAGTGAACAATAAGCATTTTTTCTGCCCTTACTGGTATTTAAATTAAATTTACCTCACTCTCTGTCTTTGCCCCTGCTTGTGCCTTTCAAAAGTCCATGGAAAACAAAATGTTATGTTCTGTTTACTGTAGATCTTTCAGGATACTGACCATTGGTTATACAACTGAAGTAATTTGGGTTTTTTTTAAAATGCTTTCTTTTTAAGGATTTTATCTCCTTTGGCTCTGGAGAGCCACCAGCCTCTGAATTCCATTCTCTTGTGTTGTATCATAACAACAGTCCCAGGTGGGCTGAGCTGCTGAAACTACCTATTCCAGTGGATAAATTCAGGGGAGCACACCTTCGGTTTGAATTCCGCCACTGTTCCAGTAAGACCTATTCAGAAGTGGTAGTGATTTTAAATTACCATCTACATTTTTTAAACAAATGTTCTTCATACCTGCTGGTTGAGGAAAGGCTGTCATATGGGCATCACAATGAAATAAAAAACCCCGTATGCACTAAAACAGCAGTTTTGCATTAGAATATTCCGCAAAAATAAATTTATGGTTGCCTGTAACTGAAGATTAATTATGCTTTTAAACACCAATGATCCAACAACGACTGGTTATTTAATGACTGTTGGAAGGTAAAATGGCCTGGGAAAGAGTGCTTCTATCTGTTGTAAAATGATGCATCTCTCCTGGCAGTCACATGAAGGATGCTTGGCAACCAGTTCACACTTACAGCTGGTTGTAGATTGAAAGAGAAATGGAAGAGTAGCTGATATGGGATTAGAATCTCTTGCCAGTTTAATTCAGAACAGAGAAAAATGTTGCCAAAAGGATGATGCAAAATGAGTTGTTAGATGATAAAGGCTTATTTTCTTCAAAAAAATTCCTTTTGATTTTAGTTGGAGATTGACCTTTCTTTTTCTTTTCAATCTCTTTTATTTCCTAAAGTCACAAGAGTTTGCATAGAATCCCCTAAGCCTCTTGGATTATTTAATTATTTTAGTGAATCCAATATCTAAATTTCAAGTAATTTCTCTTTGGCCATTGTAATTTTAATGTATTTTTTTAATGAAAAAATTGTGGATATAAATATTAACATATTTAATTTAATAGCAGTGTGCTTTTCCTATGTACCGTATTTTTTGGAGTATAAGGTGCACTCCCCCCCAAAAGTGGGTGGAAATGTCTGCGTCTTATACACCAAATGTTGTCGAAGCCCCGCCCACCCACTAGCCCCCACCCGCTGGCCATTTTCGGCCTCCACATATCATGTTTTCGGCCTCCACATGCTCTATTTTAGACCCATTCCAGGATGCAGGGATCGCCACAGCACATTGCTGCCTCCGTGCATTGCATTTTCAGCTGGTTCCACAGATGATGTGCTGGGCAATCCCGGCAGCCTGGAACGCGTCTAAAACAAAGCATGTGGAGGCTGAACACGCAATGTGCAGAGGCCAAAAATGTCAGATAATGATCTGAAACAGTGCCACTGAACCACACTGTCTATACTGGAAGGATGATTTTGTGTTTATACTTTCCCTCCATTTTGTCTAAGGGACTGAAGGGGGAGTGGCTTAGCCACCCTATAAATATTACCCCCTTTAGCCACACACACAGGGGAGACACACAGGAGAAAAGAGAGAGGAAGGGATTATGCTCTAGGCACATTTACCTCAGAAATAAATAAAGACCAAGATACAATGTTCTGTGATTTAAAATGTAAATAGTTTATTGATTTTAAATAAACAAAGTTTTTCTTGATAAAAGAAATCTGGCTTAATTGTAGCTGCTGGGACATTCCAAGATCTTATTGACCTCTACAACCTAAACTAAAAACTTTTCTAACGAATTGATAGCAAGAGGATGGTTGTGGTCTAATGATCTTTAGCAAGCTCACATATGTCATCTAAAATAAAAGGGGTCACTAAAAAGAAAATTACTTGGACCCGTGAATCCCCGGTATTAACCAGAGCCTGGAGGATTCAGATGGCTAGCCAGCATCAAGAAAACTGCAAAACAGACTTCCGGTTGGCACCGCAGGCTCCATGGACGGTCATTTATGGCCGCCAGCCCTGCGTCTCCGTAAAAGCCGCCTTGACAGCACAAATCGGCTGTCTAGCGGCTGAAAAACTCTCCGTCGGGAAAAGAAGGAGAGGAGAGCCGGTGGGCGAGAGAAGAGACCCCCAAAAGTCCTCTGGATCATTTCCAGAGGCTTGGAGGGTGAGAGCTCCTCAGCCAGCCCGCCAAGAAGCTCCGGAGCCAGGACGACTCTGCAAAAGTAGAGCGAGAAGCCGCGATCCGATCCTGCTTTTAAAAGTGAGTTTGATTGATTTCAAGCGCAGGCAGAGCGGAAAACAGGAGAACAAGCCTTAAAAGTACAGAGCTTAACTCCGAAGTTACTTTGTTTCAATTTGAATCTTAAGCTGGAGGCGGCAGATGGCGTCTTTGTTATGGTTTTGAAAGTGAAAGCCAGAAACGAAAGTGCTTGAGAACTTTGCACTGGGAGAGTGGATTAGCTGCCTATTAACTGCTGGGAACTGAGAGTTTGTGGAGGGAAGAGAATAAAAAAAAAACAAACTACTCTGTCTGGCAAATTAGAGACTATAAATTAACATCTTTAAAGACTTTGTTGCTTTTAAAGAAAAGGGGGGGGGAAGGAAAAAAAATGGCTTCTAGACAAGTGAAACCAGGAGCTGTTAAAGGAGGGGGAGGTTCTCCAGTTGTGTCAGTGGTGACACAGAAAGCACAACTTTCAGCTGATTCACAGAGCCAGACCCAGAGTCAAGATGCAGCACTTAATGATTTTAAGGAAGCTATGAAAGAAGCCATGAATAATCAAGCAACAGCAATGAGAGAAGCAATGAACAATTTAACACTACTTGTTGAAGGGAAATTTAAGAAAATTGAGGAGGACATAAGCTCGATCAAGGGAGCAGTCGCAAAGGAACATGATAAAATAAGAGATGATATTGTTTTTGCTGTATCAGGACTCTCAAATCTTGTTATCCAGCTTGATGGGAAAGTTGAAGAAATTAATAAAGCCAACTTAAATTTGGAAAGCAAAATGGGTGATCTCATGACTAGAACAGAGAAAGTGGATGATGAATTGGTAATGTTACAATACAGATCCATGGAGTTTGCTCTGAGATTGAGAGGCCTGAAGGAAAATAGCAAAGAAAATTTAAAAGACATTTGTGCTGATGCTATTGCGGAGATAATTAAAGGAAGACCAGAAGATGTGGCAATCCAAATTGATAAAATTTTGAAATCTGGCTTAATTGTAGCTGCTGGGACATTCCAAGGTCTTATTGACCTCTACAACCTAAACTAAAAACTTTTCTAACAAAAAACATGACGCACAGAGGCCAAAAACATGACGCATGGAGGCAGCAATGGGCTGTAGCGATCCCCACAGCCTGGAACAGCTGATTGGTGGTATTCCGGGATGCCAATCCAACCGCCAATCAGCTGCTCATACTGAATCAGGCTGCGATAATGTGCTGAAGCTGACCAGGCTGTTTGCTGCAAGGACCCTATCCAGATGAATACTGATTGATGCTGGTAGGCAGAGGCAGAATTTTTTTTCTTGTGTTCCTCCCCAAAAACTAATGTGCGTCTTATACTCTGAAAAATATGATATTCTAAAATAAAAATAAGTTATTCTGAAGTTATCTTGAAGAATGCAGTATTGCAGGCTAATTTTGTTGACTGCTGGCTGCCTGCAGTTTAGCAGTTCGATTCTCACCGGCTCAAGGTTGACTCAGTCTTCCATCTTTCCAAGGTTGGTAAAATGAGGACACTTAGAGAGGGTTATAAGGCACTGTGAAGTGTTATACAAGTTTAAGTGCTATTGCTATTCATTAAATTATAAGTATAATTGTGTGATCCGGATATATATCCTTCCAGCTTTGACAAATGCATGCAATTTTTGTAGCAAGATTTTTAAAATTGGTTTGCCCTCACCTTTTTCTTGATAGGGATGAGATAGAAAGTGGCTGGCCTAAGGTCCTCCAACTGGCTACACCAATCTGGTTCTCATGCTGATGGTAGAAGTCCTGAATTTAATTGAAGTCGATGGAAATCAAATGAATCATCTCTTAATTGCCTTGTGTGATTAATATATCTGTACATTCAATTGATTACATGACACTCTTGAGTTTAGTTGCAAATATATGTGCAATTTTATTTTATTTTCATTTATGAACTTTCATTCCAGCTTAGAATATGGTGTATTTTTAATGTGTATGTGTGTTTCAGCAAAAGAGAAGGGAGAGAAGAAGATGTTTGGTTTTTCTTTCGTCCCTCTGATGCAGGAAAATGGAAGGACCCTGCCAGACGGAATTCATGAGCTCATTGTGCACAAGGTATTTTCAAAAAGAAGCCAGAAAAAACATAGCTTATTCAGTAAAAAAATCCTAGATTGATTCAACTGTCAGAAGAATGCTAGATTTGTCATTGTGTAACATGTCCTATCATCATACCCTTTCCAATTTATGTTGCTGATTCTTTATATTACACATGTATACATGGGTATAGATGAATTTAGCTCTCTCACACATGAGGAAAAAGGTGAATATCAGTTTTGAACATATCAAACTTGGGACATGAGGGATGTGGAAATTTTAAGCATAGGAAGTGGATATAAATATAAAATATTATCAGTAGATAAGTATCCTGAAAGCATAGCAAACCATGGATATACCTAGAAAGTACATAGGAAGAAAATGTTAGAAAATACAGTTGATTAGCAGTACAAATGGTTTTTCTAATGGCTTTAGATTTGACAGTTCTATGCTGCATTTTATTTAATTAGGCATAGTGAGTTAAAATGCAATTTTAATTGTTCTCTCAGTGTGAAGAAAATACAAATCTTCAGGATTCTAGTCGCTACCTCAAATTTCCCTTTTCAAAAGGGCATCTTCTTGCAAACAACCACCAAGCAATAAAATCTACTAAGGAAACTTTCTGGATTACATCTTTTCTGTGTTCAACTAAACTCACACAAAATGGTAAAGTATAATGCATAATACAGTATAATAGATGAGCTTATTAATATAAGTATATTGTATATAGTTGTTGATAAGCCAAGAATTTTAAGTGCCAAAAGCCCCAAATCAGGTTCCACTTATCCACAAATGCACTTGTCCATGGTATAAACAGCAACACTGTCTTACTATTTCTAATTCCCAGACATACTTATGTATGGGAATTAGAAATATATATGTGATGGTCTGCTTCACCCATTTGTGGTGAAGCAGACCATCACATTTTAAACAAAGATACATGAACTGAGTCAGCTTATCCATAGGTTGCACAATTTTCATATTTTGGTTAAAAATTTGAGGGTTGTCTTATTGATGGATAAGCTTATTCGCAGGCATAATACAGTATTACAAATATGTTTTATAATTCAATATTAGTAATATTGATGCTAAACATATTTAATAGACTATTGATTAGCTCAATACATGAATAAATTATCTGTTGACCTGTTTGTAAGCAGACTAAAAATGCAGCAGTTTTAATGTGACAATATTTTTTAAGTAGCACATCTATAGATTGTTTTTTTTAATTACCATTCAATGCTTTCAGATTAAAAAAAAATGCCCTTACTGTGTTTATTGCCCAAAATGATAAAATATTGTGAGAAATATGAGGACTTCTGAGGAATATTATTAAAATTTTTGGCATTGAATATAATGCATGACACAGATTTAAATAAATGGAGCAAAAATGTAGTTTCATGTTGAACAGTGCAATTCTATTTCTCTACTCAGAAGTAAAATGCATTAATTTTTAGGGGATTACTTGTGAGTGAATAAAATGAATGTTATATTTCATGTGTCACAATTTTTTTAATAGCATATACAGATATGCAGCTTAAAACATGGGCTTCATTTAGGGGAGATATACAGTATAACCTTTTCCTTTTGGCTATTTCTAAAATTAATGTATGTATAATAAATTGTTTGCTTACAATTGTATTTTTGCTAAACTTTATTTTGCAGGAAATATGCTTGACCTTCTTAAATGGCGAGCTCACCCAGAAAAAATTGCAGGTTGCCTCTCAAAACTGAAAGAAATTGATGGTTCTGAAATAGTGAAGGTGAATACAATTGGCACTGTTTATTTTTCTCACTGAGATAAAATATAAGAATAACATTTCCAAAGGATATAATTCTTAAATTTGTCTTCCTTCACTTAGTTTCTTCAAGATACGCTAGACACTTTATTTGGGATTTTAGATGAAAATTCTCAAAAGTATGGCTCTCAAGTATTTGACTGTTTGGTAAGGCATATTTTATTATTCATTGTATTTGTTTTGATTTTTGAAATTGGCTACAATAAACTAATATACATTTTTTCCCTTAGGTTCACATAATTAATTTGCTGCAGGACAACAAGTTTCATCATTTTAGGCCAGTTATGGATACCTACATTCAAAGTCATTTTGCAGGAGCTCTTGCTTACAGGTAGAAAGGTTTCAATGCTTTGAATATAGATGCAATCAGATGATTGGCAGTTGACAGCATCTTTAGTTCAAATGTGTTGCAGTCTCCATGGTTAAAACCAAAGTGTAATAAACTGATATATTAAACTAATTATACTTTGTTGTAAAAATTTATCTGAGCTTTTACATTTGGTTATCGATACTAAATCAATCATCTGACATATAATTCTTTTGCTTTTATATAAACCTAAGTTCATACTGTATGTGTCTTTAACTGTTTTCTGAGTTGGGAAAATGCTTAATATTAAACCAAATTCAAACTCATAGAGAGGGTAGATTTATTCTCCAAAGCACCTGAGGGCACATCAAAAAGCAATGGGTGGAAGCTTGTTAAAGAGAGATCCTGTAATGATTGTCTCTCCTTCTAACCTAAGAAAGTAAAAACTCTTGAAACGTGGTTGTTCAAAAGAGACCTTTTAAGGAGAAATGTCGTGACAGAACAATGAATCAGTACAGTAGAAGTTTTCAAGAAAAGATTGGACAGCCATTTGTTTGGGATGATATAAGGTCTTGGGCAGGAGGTTGGACTAGATCTCCAAAATCCTTTCTGGGCTTATGTTTTTAGGATTCTAAGTAGTTTCCCCCTAATTCTCAAAGGATTTATTAATAGCCCCTTAAACCACATGGTTTGAATATGAATGAGTAAATTAGAGCACAATCAAATCTGAGACTACAAAAAGAATGATGAAGGATTAAGGAAAGAATTTAGTTACTAGGTCAGTGTAACATTTTGAATTTGGAGGCTTGGATTTAGGTTGGCATCATACAGCAACTGTGGAAAATACCTATTTGAAGCTAGAAAAAGTTGTGGCTGCTTTTAAGGAGTTGTAGAAAGGAACCAGATTTGTATTTCATGTGTGATGCAGGACATTTTTGCCCTTGAACTGCTGTGCTGCACTAATGAGATACCTGACCATTTATGGTCTTATGGTACATTTCAATGGGCCACGATTGTTACATGTAGTGCTTGACTTACAGTTTGTCGTTTTGTAATCATTTTATAACAGATCTCTTCCCAAAGCACTTAGGACCCAGAAATGAAGTTCCTATGAATGCACAACCTGCATTCATGTGATCATATTTTGTATACTTGGCAAAAATACCTCATAGAAAACAATGGATTTGTTTAATGACTGCCATATCTGCTTTATGACTGCCACAAAAAAGATCATAAAATTGGATCAGTCACATGATGACCTTCTTTACAACAGTTGCAATTTAGAACCACAATTGGAAGTCTCCATTATGTTCATAAGTCAAGGACTACTTGTATACCTAACCTGGGACATGAAATATATCTTTCTTCTCCATATAGAAAGCAGTCATGGACTTATTATTCTCACAAAACAATATATACTCCAAGTCCTAACTTGGTCTGCTTTATTTGGTTTAATTCGCCTCCTTCAGAATAAATGATATGTGCTGTACTCAAGGATTTTGAGAATCTCTCCCTTTATTTTCATGTAACATTTTTTATTGAGCCCAACATTGTATTGATTGAAATGTTCTCTCTAGGAATGTGTACAAAGTTTCATAGCTAATGGAGCATATTCATTAAACAAATATCTATTATATACCAAATCAGACTATAGGCCCACATTGCTTCAGGATAGAGTATTATTTTATATGAGTGGTACATATAGCTATTCTAACATTTGCCTCTGGTTCAAGGACAAATTATGCATTGTATTGTATTGTATTGTATTGTATTGTATTGTATTGTATTGTATTGTATTGTATTGTATTGTATTGTATTGTATTGCATTGCACTGCACTGCACTGCACTGCACTGCAATGCAATGCAATGCAATGCAATGCAATGCAATGCAATGCAATGCAATGCAATGCAATGCAATGCAATGCACTACATTATATTATATTACTGAAAATACTGAGTGAGGAGAATCGTCCTATTCAGACTGTGAGAGCAAAAATTATTGAGAATGTTTGAGTTCCTAACATTTGGAGATGAAAGCCAAAACAATGTTTATGAATCATGCCAGACTCAAACAAAATTTCATTCAGTGGTGGTGTCTCATTATTTAGAAGAATTCAGTGACCTTGCACATACTACAATGAAGTTGGCTAATGAACTTTCCTTCCCACCTAGAAAGCAAGGTATATTACTATCTTAAAAGCAATCAAACTATATTATATTTGTTAATATGTATACCAATAATAATGTACTATTCTCTATATTCATAATTCAGCAATTTAAATATAGAAGATTATCCACTGAATAGTTTTGTTTTCAATTACATTTTATTGGAATTGTTCTGCAGTATTGCTTACTTCCCTAGGAATAGTTTATTGAGGCTTAATTTTCAGTAGATATATGTACTGATTAAATTATGAATTATTATTCATGCAGATTATTAGTCTACTTAACAATGAATTAAGACTTCAATGTAGAACTAAGTTTTGTTTTATATTTTAGAGATCTCATAAAGGTATTGAAGTGGCATGTTGATCGATTTACTGAAGCAGAAAGACAAGCACACAACCAGGAAGTATTAAAGGTAATAAACCTGAAACAAATGGTGTAATCTTAGCTAGCTTTTTCTAACCTGCTTCTATTCAGAGGCTTTTACTAGATTACAGTTCCTGTAATTTCCAGTTAGGGTTGCTGCATTTATCTGACACATCTGACTAGAAGCAGGTTGCAGAAGCTGATTTAATATGATTGTTAATATTTTTTGTATATAAAAGTAAAAATGCTAATTCATAACAAATGAAGTTACCATAGCTTGTATCTGGAATAGAGTCAATTGCATTTTCCTGTGCAAGATTATTTTTATTAGCTATTCTCAAACCTCTCATCCCATTGATTCACCCTGAAACTTGTGTGAGTGAGAGATTGCAACTGTGGAAAGAACTGTATGGGTGCATGATAGATCTCTCTCTCTATATATATATACAAGCGAAAACTACTGACGCATTAATCACAATATCTCCAGGACCATAAAGCCTACAAACTTGAAACTTGAAACGTATGTTCCCCTTGGCTTCTAGGTGCTCACTAAGAAAGGACTTTTCGAAATGACCATCAGAGCATTATTATTTCCTATATTATTATAACACGCTCTGATGCTAATTAGTTAGATGATCTACTTCCCCTCCCAACTTGAAAATAACTCTGGAGAGAATGGGATAGCATAGGACAAGCTTCTGTGGGGCAAACCTCATGGAAAGAAGGAGCTAGAAAGCCTGAGGGAGAGAAGGGGATAGAATAGGAGACGTTTCTGTGGGGCAAGGCTGAGGGAGAGAAGGGGAGAGGAGAGTCTTTTGTGGGGCCAGCCTGAGGGAGAGAAGGAGAGAGGAGAGGATCTATGGGGCCAAGCCCCTATTGGCCAGGTGTTTTTGAGTTGCACTATCCAGTCTGCCAAGGAAGTCATTTGAGGTTTCTCTTGAAGCAGCTCTGGCATAGCTACAAAATCCTAACCAGAGCCTACCTTAAATGGGATAAACTCTGTGCTACTATGCATTGAATTATTCTATGCTGCCTCTGCAAATGGTAAAAGATCAGTCCAATTGTCTTGTTGATGTAGCACCAAACTACTGTAACAGGACCGAATTAGTCCTCTCTCACACTTTGAGTTTCCATAAGACTTTTAGAGGTGTACGTGCAGGATTGTAGCAGGCCTTGGTCATTCTTTTGTAATAGTGCAGCCCCCACGGCTACATTACTTGTGTCTGCCTGAATTACAAAAGGAGAAGTTGGATCAGGGTGCTTTAGCATGGGCTCCGCCACAAACAGCTGTTTGAGTTTTTTGAATGCCACTTGGCACTCCATAGTCCACATAAGTAACTGACTCTGGCTTCGGCTTGCCCTCGCCTTAGTTTTTAAAAGGTTGGTGATTGATAATGCAATTTTGGTGAATGAAGTGATGAATTGCCAGTAGAAATTGGCAAAACGTAGGAAACTTTGTAATTGCTTCCTAGTGTTGCAGGGGGCAATTTAACACTGCCAGCACCTTTTCTGGGTCCATTTCTACTCCTTCATTAGATATACAGTAACCCAGGTAATTTACATTTAGAAAGCTTCACATACAATTTGGCTGCTCAGAGTCTTTTTAGGACCATCCACACCAATTTCACATGCTCTTCCAGTCTAAGTATAGTCTCAGTATATATTAAAATATCATTCAAATACACCAACACCCCCTTATACAAGTAGTCATGCAACACCTCATTAATCAGTTATATGAACATAGCTGGGGCCCTCTGCAGCTGGGGCCCAAAGGGGAGTACTCGGAATTGAAAACATCCCAGAATGGCAGTTTTCCATTCATTGCCCTCCTTGATTTGAACCCAGTAATAAGCCTTCCACAGATCTAATTTAGTGAAGATTTTGCCTTTGGCTAGATGTGCAAGCATGTTTTTCATCAGGGGCAATAGATAGACATTTTCCATGCACACTGCATTTAGCCCTCTATAGTCTAGTGCAGAGTTCCATCCTTTTTCTCCCGGAGCAATACTGGGCCTGCCACCCATGATCTAGCCAGTTGAATGACATCCCATAGATCCCAGTACTCCTTGGGGATTCTGGGCTCACTTTTCAGGTGCTCCTGCATGACTGCCCCTAGCTCCCTTGGTTCTTTGGTTTTCTTGCCTCTGGGTGTGGAATTTCTTCCCCTTTTTTGATGACCTTATGCCAGATTTTTAAGAGCCCTCTTTTCCAGTTCACATAAGGTTTCCATTTCTGGAGCCAAGACAGTCCAAGCAGGAGGGATCTCTCCATCCCTGGTATGACTATAAAACTCAGAGTTTCTTTGTGCTTTGTGTCAACTGTCTGACTAGCGAACGCAAAAAAAGTAAACACTTTCAGGAGCTAAGAATTTCCAAAAATAAAACTTTATTGGATACACCATCTTGGAACTGCAGAAGCAAAACCGGCTCTGAGTTTCCCGCATAAATAACCGCTTAGTTCAGGGGTCCTCAAACTACGGCCTGCGGGCTGGGTACGGCCCGCTGACACAATGTATCTGGCCCACACAGTGGTGGGATTCAGCCCCGCCCCCTGCCCTGCCCCCCACCCCACCACCCCCACCCACTCCTAGCATGGCTGAATTTCGGCCGAAGAGGTTGTAGGGAAAAAATGCCTTTAAAAGCCTCTGGCAATCCCAGCTGAGTTGCCTGATCGGCAGAGGCTTCTAGAAGCATTTTTTCCCTGCAACCTCTTAAGGTTGTAGAAAAAATGCTTTTAAAAGTAAAAAAAAAAGTTGGCCATGCCCACCCATCGTGACCCGATGGTGCGGTAGGTGTGCTGCCGCCGCCACTGCCCGGGCGGGAGAGGAGAAAGAGAAATGAAGGAGAGAAAGAGAGATGAAGGAGAGAAAGGGGGGGAGAAATAGATGGAGAGAAAGAGAGATGAAGGAGGGAAATGGGGGGAGAAAGAGAGAGATGAGAGAGATGAAAGAGACACACAGAGATACTTGTTCAAAAGAAAATCTGGGTGGGAGTAAGTGATATGGAGTTGGCAATGCCCACCCAGGTTTAAGGTTGTGTTTAAGTGTTTACATGTGTTTAAGGTTGAGTGTTTAAAGTTGCAAATCCCTGACCTATCCCATCCGATCGCTTCACCCTGCAGCCAGCCCTATAGGCCTGCGCCCACCTCCCACCTGGGCAGCAGCGGCCTACCTACCCCGGTTCTATCACCTTGCCCTGCAGCTTGCCCGAACGCCCACTCAGACTGCCTCCGACCACTCCAGTAGGTCATTTTTATTTAATTAATTTAATTAAGTGCTGCAATTGGCATAAATAATGACCAGTCAAAAGTGTGAAGACCTATCAGAAATCACTTTTTTCAGCCCTCTGGGTAGTCCCTATGTGCATATGGACTACTCAGAGGGCTGAAAAGGTTATTTTTGACCAGTCCTTGCACTTTTGACCAGTCCTTGCACTTATGACTGTCCTCACATTTTACGTTTTGCGCCCTATCTTATCACCATGGTGAAGAGAAGTAGTTATGAAATGAGTGACACGGTTGTTAAGAATGCTGCAACGGGCATAAATGTGAGGATGGTCATAAGTGCGAGGACCGGTCAAAAGTGCAATGACCAGTCAGAAATGACTTTTTTCAGCCCTCTGAGTAGTCCCTATGCACATAGCCATGCCCACCCGGTCACATGACCAGCTAGCTACGCCCACCCGGTCACATGACCACCAAGCCACACCCCCAACTAAGCCACGCCCACAGAACCGGTTGTTAAAAAAATTGAATCCCACCACTGAATGGAATGGAACAAGGTTTCTCTTCCCCACCCCCATTTGCTCTTGTAGGAGACGTTTCTTTCTTGATAGAGAGATGGGAGGGAGAGAGTGAATGGAATGGAATGGGATTCAGCAAGGTTTGTCTTCCCCACCCCCATTTGCTCTTCTAGGAGAGAGGGAGGGAGAGGGAGAGGGAGAAAGAGAGATGGATGAATGTTGATTGTAACCTCCTTGGAGCTGAGAAGAATTGCTGCAAAACTGAGTTTTCTGAAGTGGACCACTAGACTTGTAAACAGCTTAAAAAATGATCTAGTAAAAAGAAAAGTCAAACAAAAGCAAATAAAACATTCCCAGGAGGAAAACAAATTAAAGTTTCATTTGTGTGTATTATTTAATGCACTGCTAAATTGGCAAAATGGACTGCTAAATTGGCCACGCCCACCCAGCCATGGCCACCCAGTCACATGACTACCTAGCCACGCCCACCCAGTCACATGGCCACCTAGCCACGCCCACCCAGTCACATGGTCACCAAGCCATGCCCACCCAGTCACATGGGGGGCCCAGCCACACCCACCTAGCCGGTCCGCCCCCCAGTAGTCTGAGGGACCCTGAAGTGGCCCCCTGTTCAAAAAGTTTGAGGACCCCTGGCTTAGTTAAACAATAGATTCCCTTTTCCCCCACCCCTAGGTGTTCACATTGTCCATTTATAAAACTTCCTTTTGTTATGGGAACAATTCATTTCTCTGTCTAACACCTGCTGTAATGACCTTGATGGGGTTCAGGCTCTCACAGTCCATAGACAAAATCTTAGCATTCCATTCCACCCCTCCATCTTCCCGCTTGAATGACAAGTTGAATAGCAATATAAACTCAGAGGAAGTAAAGCAATTCAATTTTGGCATACCGACCCCCTGGAGGAAGGTTAGACCTAGAAAAATATCAAACACAGATTAACATTTTTACTCAGGAATCTTTAGCTCTCAATTGTCCCTTTGGACATTGTGGTTATTTAACACGGAAACTTCTGACTAGTTCTAACATTATGGGCAGCAACCCACTCAGCATCAGTTGAGAGGTATCCTTTCCACTGAACTAAGTATTGTAATCCCCCTTTAAAACAATTTGAGTCCAGTTGTAAGGACCAGCCTCTCCCCCCCTTCAAGAAAGTATAGACTCTTGAAAAATTTGCAGTTCAAAAGGAACCTTTTATTGAACACCCCTGTCTGAGATAATTCGTTGGGGAGATCTATGGAGGTGATAAATGTGTAGTAAAAACATTTTTGCTAATGCCTTGGCCGTTGGGATTTTCTGGCAGGGTATAAAATGGACCTGTTTTGAAAAAAGGTCCGTTACAATCCAAATAACTGTGTTTTCTGCGCTTTCAGGCAGTTCCATTATAAAATCCATGGAAATCTCTCTCCAGGGTGCTGAAGGTTTTGCTACAGTTTGTAAAAGTCCTGGGGATTTTCCTTGTCGTTGTTTTGCAACTCTGCAGGTGGGGTAGCTAGCACAGTAACTCTCAATATTTTTTTTTAAGGGATGGCCACCAGAATTGTCTTTTGATGAGGTGTAGAGTTTTTACAAATCCAAAATGTCTGGCTATTTGGAGTCGTGGCATTGTTTCATGAGGTCCAGTCTTTGGCTGACAGTTTGCTCTCTACCCAGGCTAAACCGTCTTTAAGTAAGCAAATATTTGTGTGAGCTTGGAACCAGTCATCCTTAAGCAGTGCCACCTTAAATTTGGAATCCGTCACATTGTCAGAAATCGGATCTTTTTTGGCTTGTGCTTGGGTGATTACTTTGGCTGCTAGCTGGGGTGTCTGAAGGATAGGTTTAACAATTTCAGTCTTTTTGCTGTTGTATTGGGGTTTTCTGGACAGGACATCAGCTAAAAAGTTTTTCCCTCCTGGGAGATACTTGAGAATGAAATTAAAACGTTTAAAGTATTACGCCTAATGCACTTGTTTGGGGGAGAGTTTTCGTGGAGTTTTCAGAACTTCTAAATTTTTATGATCAGTCCAGACTTTGAAAGGGATTTTGTTCCCTTCTAGGAAATGTGGAGGAGGGCCCTTTGTATGGCATATGCCTCTTTTTCCCATATGGCCCATTTTTGTTTGGTTTCTTGGATGTGTATACACATGGTTGCAATTGACCACTCCTACTGCCACATCACTGGTGTCTGCTTCGGTAACAAATAGTTGTTCTGGGTCTGGGTGTTTTAGGATTGGTTCGGTTGAGAATAGTTGTTTACGTTTTTCAAATGCCGTTTGGCATTCCATGGTCCAGCCTTGGTTTTGGTTTCCCCCTCCCTTTTTGTTTTTAACAAGTTTATAATAGGGAAGACAATTTTTGCAAAAGCCAGAATTAACTGACGGTAGAAGTTTGTGAATTCCAGGAAACTTTGTAGTTGTTTGCAGGTTTGGGGTGGCTCCCAATCGATGATGGCTTTTACTTTTTGTGGATCCACTCTATTCCCTCGTGGGATATTTTATATACCCAGGTAGTATGCCTCTCATAAATCTAGCTTTGAAAAGAGTTTTCCTTTAGAGAGGTGGGACAGCATGTCCTTCATAAGGGGTAGTGGGTATATATTTTCCATGTTGACTATGTTTAAATTTCAATAGTCCACACAAAGGCATAAGGTGCCATCTTTCTTTTCGCAGAATAATACTGGGGCTGCTATTTTTGCTCATGTGGGTTCGATAAATCCCCTTTTTTTATTTTTGTCGATAAACGTTCTGAGTTTATCTAATTCTATGGGGGACATGCAGTGCATTTTCAGTTTCAGAAGTTTAGCCCCCAGCAGAATCTCAATGGCACAGTCCATGGCGCGATGAGCTGGGAGTTCATCAGATGCCTCCTCACTAAACACTTCAGCCAAATCCTGGTATTCTTTGGGAATGCTAGTGGGCTCAGCAGGGTGGCCAGCAATGGCCCTTTCCCTGTTCTCTTTTCCTTTCTCTCCTTCCTCTGGGATGTTCGCGAAAATGATGTGGCCCTAGAATTTTACAATTCCTCTCTTCCAATTTATTTTAGGGTTCCACTTCTGTAGCCATGTGAGCCCTAGGACTAGTGGCCATTCCATTCCTGGGGCAACTATGAAAATGAGGGTCTCGCTATGGATCCCCAGTTTTATTTGTAATTGTTCTGTGGCAAAAATGTCTGGCTCCCCACTGCTACTGTCTCATCTAGCTGGCAGAAGGCGATGGGGGGTTTCATTCTCCTTAGGTAAATTCCCAATCTCCCTACCAGGGTTGGGCTGATTAGGCATTGGGTTTACCCCAAGTCCAGTAATGCTGCTACTTCCTTCTCTTTCCCTCAGCTGGGGATAAAAAGTCTTAGGGGCAGGGTGAGCAGTTCAATTGAGTCGCTTACCAGTGGGTTGTCTTCCGGATCGCTTTCAGACTGGCTCAAGTCTTCTCGGGGTGCCGGAGTTCCTTCCTCTGGGTTTTGAGAGGAACGGAACTCCATGGCCTCTTGGCTTCTCAGCCCGGTTTCTTTTCCCCGGTGGGGAGTTTGCAGGTTTGCCCCCTGACATGCAATCAGGATTTCTGGCAGGGGCTTTTGAATGGTACTCTGCTGCATGGTGCCTTCCTTCCCACACTTGAAGCAACCTAATGGCCTTGGTGCCATGGTGGTTTGGGGTTTGAATGGCTCCCACTTCCCCTGGGGTGGGGATCTTCTCCAAGCTCTGCCACTGCAGTACTGGTTTCGGGTCATATTCATTTATTTTGAGATAGCATCGAAACCTGAAACAGTCTGTCAGGTTTCGATGCTATCTCAAAATAAATGAATTTCCAAACTGCCGATCTTTGAGGAAATTTTCTCTTTATTGAGTACAGCCATCCGATCCTGGCTCTTTCGCTGTCAGTACTGACCTTTACCCCACAATCCCTCCCTTTCCGATCCCCAATTCTCTGCTTCTCATTGGCTATTTTCCAAGCCACTTTCCTCATCTCTTTTTTGTCAGATCACAGGAATGTCTCCCCCCCCCATCTCCGAAAAGACAGAATCTTCAAAGGGATTTAGTAGGCAAAAGTTCAAGCTTCTCCTCTCTTTATATATGTCAGTGCTGGGACACTGACAGCCTACTTTATGTAAGGACCAGCCTCTCCCCCCTTCAAGAAAGTATAGACTCTTGAAAACTTTGCAGTTCAAAAGGAACATTTTATTGAAAAGAAGTGAAAGCAAGTCAAAATTCAAAGGAGGCTCTGAGGTCCCTCAGGGCATACAACCAGGATAAAGGAAATTAGGAATCCCTCCCAACAGTCCAATGTGGATTCCACCACAGGTGTGAAGATGTTTTTGTACTGGCCTCTCTGAGAAACAGATTAGAACTGTTTCTCAGGGCCATTTTCTGGCACTGCAACCCACATGGCCCTCCCTCCCCTTACATTCCCCAAGAGGTGAGAATTTTCCAGGCATCAGAGATGCCAGGCAGTGGTTATAAATCAGGTGAAAGGTTATACAAAAAGACAAGGCAAGAAATAGGATACCTAAGCTACATAGAAAGGAAAAAGAACTAAATGTATCAAAACCAAACTCCCACTCCCCTCTTCCACTAAAGAATGGCAAATACACAGATTTTGATTTCATAGTGTTCCTGACCTCCCACTATAACAGCAGGTGGAGGCACCCCTTCACCTTTGTCTCAACTTAGTACTGTGAAAGGATTTTATCAAACTACAGTGGAACACTGGATGGACTCGCCTAAGTACCTTTGGCAACCGCAATTCTACCATGACTGGGTTTATAATCCTAACTATTGGAAAAGGCCCTATGTATTTGGGACCCAGTTTCTTACAGAGTTACCTCAACTTTAAGTATTTAGTAGATATACTTTATTCCCAGTCCTAAATTCGTTCTGGAGGGCTTTTCTCCAGTCAGCCTGTTTCTTTTGCGACTCTCTGGCTTTATTCAGTGCCTTTTGCACATTCCCCCAGGCAAATTTTAGGGTGTCCATCCATTCACCTAGTGTTATCGAAGGGGGGGGGGGGGCTCCCTCAGAAATTCTGGCATCGGTACGAACTCAACACCTGTGGCTACCTTAAATGGAGTGAACTTGGTACTATGTACCAAGTTATTAAAAGCTACTTCTGCAAAAGGCAGGAGCTCCACCCAATTCGTCTGCTGATAGTTTACATAGCAATGTAAGTATTACTATTATACATTGAAGTATTGAAATTGTAGGCCAACATACCAAAAAATCTACTGTAAAAGAGAAACTAGAAATAAAAATTAAAATAAGCAAGAAAATGGTAAGAGAACACCTATCTGACCTTGATGAATATAAATCACCAGGACCTGACAGATTACATCCCAGAGTTATGAAGGAGCTGGCAGGTCTTATCATAGAACCATGGTATCATGTCTTCCAAAAATCCTGCATTGGGGAAGTGACTGAGGATTGGAAAGGGGCTGATGTGGTTCCCATCTTCAAGAAAGGGGGGAAAAAAACCAGACCCAAGAAACTGCAGACCAATCAGTCTAATATCAATACCTGGGAAGATCCTGGGGGAAAAAAAAACAAATCTGCGAACAACTAGAAGCAAATAAAGTTATAACTAGTAGTCAGAATGGGTTTGTTAAAAGTAGATCATGCCAAACCAATCTTATTTCATTCTTTGATAAAGTGACTAAATTAGCAGACCAGTGAAATGCTGTGGACATAGTATACTTAGATTTCAGTATGGCATTTGACAAAGTAGACCGCAACCTACTTCATGGTAAGCTAGAAAAATATGGAACAGACAACATTCATCAGATGGGTTTGTAGCTGGCTGACAAACCGTACTCAATGAGTAGTCCTTAATGGTACTGCATCCACATGGAGAGAAGTAAGCAGTGGGGTACCACAAGGCTCTGTCTTAGACCCAGTACTCTTTAATATCTTCATTAATGACTTAGATGAGGGAATAGAAGTGGAACTCATCAAATTTGCAGATGACATTAAACTGGCAAGAACAATGAACACCCCAGAAGACAAGCTCAGGATCCAAAAAGATCTTGACAAACTTGAACAATGGGCCCTATCCAACAAAATTAATTTTAATGTAGAGAAAAGGTTGACTCAGCCTTTCATCTTTTCTAAGGTAGGTAAAATGAGGACCCAGTTTGTGGGGGCAATAAGCTGACTTTGTATAAAATATGCAAAAGTATGAAGGCTATTGCTTAATGCATTGTAAGCCGCCCTGAGGCTCCGGAGAAGGGCGGCATATAAATAAAAAAAAAAGCAAGCAAGGTTTTATACTTAGGCAGGAAAAATCAAAGGTATAAGTACAGATTATACAAGACCTGGATCAAAAACAGTAACTGTGAGAGGGACCTTGGAGTCCTAGTGGATGTTCACTTGAATATGAGCCAGCAGTGTGCAGCAGCCACCAAAAAAGCTAATACAATCCTGGTTGTATAAACAAAGGCATAGAATCAAGAATATGTGAAGTATTAGTGCCACTTTACAAAACCCTAGTAAGACCACACCTGGAATACTGCAACCAGTTTTGGTCACCATACTACAAAAAAGATGTTGAGACTTTAGAAAAAGATCAGAGAAGAGCAACTATGATGATCAAAGGCCTGAAGACTAAAACATATGAAGAACGGATACAGGATTTGGGTTTGGCTAGTCTAAAAAAAAGAAGAATTAGGGGTGACATGATTGCAGTATTCCAGTATTTGAGGCTGCCACAAAGAAGAGGGGATCAAATTATTCTTCAAAGCACCAGAGGGCAAGAGAAGAAACAATGGTTGGAAACTAATCAAAGAGAGAAGCAATCTGGAATTAAGGAGAAACTTCCTAACCGGACAATTAGTGGAACAGCTTATCTTCAGAAATTGTGGGTAGTCCATCACTGGATGTTTTTAAGAAGACACTAGACAGTCACTTATCTGAAATGGTATGGATTTTCCTGCTTGAGGAGGGGGCTGGACTAGAAGACCTCCAAGGTCCCTTCCAGCTCATTCTATTCTACATTGTTCTACTGTTGCATTGGTCCCTTCCACCTCCCCCATTAGAACTCAGATGGAATCTTGAACTAAGCCCTTGGGAGGAACCTATTAACTTTGTGAACTCCTTCCAGAACTTTGTTGTAAACTGCACCACCACCCCTGTCTGAAATGATGCATTTTGGAATTCCATGCAGCTGATAAACATGTTGCACAAACATCTTGGCCAGGCTCCGGGCTGAAGGAAGTTTTGGATTAGCAATGAAGTGCGCTTGCTTCAAAAACAGGTCCACCACCGTCCAAATCACTGTGTTCCCGGCACTCTCAGGCAATTCCACAATATAGTTCATGGCGATCTCTTCCCATGGTCAGTTAGGGTTAGCCACCAGCTGGAGCAGCCCAGGAATCTTCACAGGCAACCATTTCATGGACATGCACACTGGACAGCTTGTCACATATCTTTTGATGTCTTTCTTCATCTTAGGCCACCAGAATTGCCTCCCTGGCAAGTGAAAGGTTTTTACAAACCCAAAGTGGCCTGCCGGCTTTACATCATGGCTTCTCTGCAGGTTCTGGGTCCTTTGGTTGGCTGGAACATACAGTTTGTCTTCCTTCCATGTCAGGTCCTCCCTTATTAACAGCTCTTTCTTGTGGTCTCTGAACCACTCATTTTCCTTCATGGCTTCCCTCAGCTGTTGGGTCAAAGCATTATCAGCCAGTTGAGGAGTACCTAGCGGCTGTTGCTGCCAATTGCTGAGAGGGGATGATGGAGTTAACTATTTCCTCCCAAGTGCTTTTATATTGGGGCATTTGGAAAAGTGCATCCGCGATAAAATTCTTCCACCCTGGCAAGTACTGAAGGGTGAAATTGAACCAATTAAAGTACTGAGCCCATCGTTCTTGTTTGAGAGACAGTTTCCAGGGGGTTTTCAGGGCCCCCAAGTTCTTGTGGTCTGTCCACACTTCAAAAGGGATTTTTCTGCCTTCCAGAAACTGCCTCCAGGTCATCAGTGCTCAACAAATGTCATAAGCCTCTTTTTCTCACACTGCCCAACATCTTTCAGTGTCTGTCAGCTTTTGGGAAGTGTAGGTGCAGGGCTGGAATGCTCCCTTTGCATTTCTTTGGAGCAGGATGGCCCACACCTCTACATCGCTAGCATCAGTTTGTATTATGAAGGGCTCCTCTGGGTTTGGGTGTTTAAGGGTTGGTTCGCCCACAAAGAGCCGTTTGAGCTTTTTGAAAACTGCTTGACATTCCATAGTCCAGTTAAACAACTGGCTCAGTTTGGGTTTCACTCCCCCTCCTCCCTTCTTTAGTAGCTTGGTGATAGGCAGGGCTATAAGGGGATGAACTGTTGGTAAAAGTTGGCAAAACCCAAGAAGCTCTGCAGTTGCCTTCTGGTTCGGGGGTTTCTCACTCTAATATTACTTTCACCTTTCCAAAGTCTATCTCCACTCCTACACTGGACACTCAGTACCCCAAATAATCCAGGCTGGGTTTATGGAAATTACACTTGGACATTTGGCATAGAGCTTGGCTTCCAATAGCTTCCTCAGCACTTCCTACACTAGCTTTACATGATCTTCCATTGTTTCAGAATAAAAGAGAATGTCAAGCAGGTACACCAGTACCCCCTTATATAGGTGCTCCTGCAGCACGTCGTTTATCAGCTGCATGAATACCATGGGTGCCTCCTGCAGTCCAAAGGGCATCACCTGGAATTGGTAGCACCTTAAGGGGAAATTGAAGGCTGTCTTCTATTCATCTCTCTCCTTAATCCTCACTTGGCAGTACACTTCTCTCAAGTCCAACTTGGTGAACACCTTCCCCTTGGATAATATCCTGGTATGTCTTTCATGATGGGGAGTGGGTACATATTTTCCATGCAGACCCCATTAATTTCTCAAAAATCAATGTATAATTTCAAAAAGCCATCTTTCTTTTCTTTGAAGACCACCATGAATGAATCCCCTAGCCAAATTCTTATCCATGAAATCCCTGAGTTCCTCCATCTTCCTTGGGGGTCATTGAGTACATCTTTGGTTTGGGAAGTTTTGCCCCAGGCAGTATTTCAGTTGCAGAGTCCGTGGGGTGGTGCAGGGGGAGTAAGTCCAATTCCTGCTCGCTAAATACTTCTGCTAAATCATGGTATTCTTTGGGGATGCTTGGCTCTGCTTGCTCGCTCTCAACTAATACATTAGCTGGCTCCACTTTCACTTCCCCCACTGATGGTGCTCACTCAACTCTGTGCATTTTCTCCATCCCCTGTGGGTTTCCCATTTTATTTCTCAGGTGTCACTTGTTGCCCTCCCACTGAACAGATTCCGCTTTTTCAACCACAAAAGAGGCCCCACTGCTCCTTGCCCCTTACTTCTTGACCCTGCCAATTGGGGCAGAGAAGGGGATGAGATGGCCAATGCCTGGCTGATTTCAAGCCCTGCTCCCAGGACTGATGACTTCATTGATGCCACTCCATGCATCCCCATCCTGCTGAAACTCTCCCACAGTTGCTCTACTAAAGGGCTGCGGTATATGGTCAGGAATTTCCACTCCACAGCTCTCCTGGCCTTCCATTTGCTTTCCCGAGTCATGGCAACCCCTGGCGGGATCAAGGGAAATTCCTCCTTGGCTGCCTTCCCCACCCCTCCCAGCCATCAGGTCTTTGGGTTAGGACAGCGGTTCTCAACCTGGGGGTCGCGACCCCTTTGGGGGTCGAACGGCCATTTCACAGGGGTCACCAAAGCCCTCTCTCGCCCCCCCACGCCTTCACTCACTCTCACTCTCTGCCTCTGTTGGATCGCTGGCCGTTCGCTTATCCCACCCACTCCCAATCTATTGCTGCCTCCTGAGTCCCAGCTGATGGCTAGAGGGAAAAAAACTGTTTAAATTATTGCCGCGGGGCTTCAAAGGGCTGCCCTACAGCTGATCAGTGTTAAAAGAAAACAGATGAGTAGACCGGTGCCTGCAAAAATAGAAAAAAACAGCCCCTTTCAGCTTCAGGATAGGTTAATTAGCACAAGTTGATTAGATCAGCCTCGACTCTCAGCTGATTTGCTCTCAGCTGTTTTGTGGAGGGCTCTGTTGCTAGGTGCAAAAAAATCTGGAGCAGCTTTTTTTTCCCCTAGCTATGCTGAAAAAGCAAAACTGAAAGTAAAGCAGGGTCTTTGCTGCAACGTGACAAAATGAGGCAGAGAGAGATTTCTTTTTCTTTTTCTTCACCAAAAAAAGATAGGTGCAAAACTGCAAACAATGGGAAATTTAGGGCAAAAAAGGAGGTTCAAGATTTTAAAACACAAAAGAAAAAGAGGTCTATTTAACTAGGGAATTGTAATAATTGAGATACTATTAATTGTATATTGTGTTGAAAGCAGAAATGGTTAAGTTGTGGTTTGGAGGAATATATGGGGGAAATTATTTGGTTTATTATTATTGGTAAATATAATTAGTTGATTTGTAAGAAATTGGACTGCATGGAAATAATTGGAATATTCATGTTCATATTGATTAATATACAAAAAGATAGTTATATAACTAATTGATTTATATTAAAATGTTGAATTTGTAATAAACAACTGTATTACATAATTAACCAATGTGAGGATGGATATAAAAATAGATGACAATGCGAAGGGGTATAATATAGAATAGAAGGGAAAAATTGAATTTGATTAAGATTAGAGATGAGGATGAAGGGTAATATTGATTTTTTTAAAAAATAGATGAGGAATAAATATGGCAAAAAGGAAATATAGAAATTGTAAATTTAATTGAGATGACTAAACACTGTTCACTGTTTAAATTTGTGACTCGGCCAAATACTCTGTTCAAAGAAAATAAATTTTATGTTTGTATGTGTGTTTCTAATTATTGCTATTTATTCATATTTGTTCTCTTTTATTCTTTAAAGTTTAACAATTCATTCTTTATCTTAATATCTTCATATTTGTTTGGGGTTGGTTTTCTTCCCTTTCATCTTTTTTTATTCTACAGCAATCTTTCTCCTCAAACCTACCACCTCTCTCTTTTCTTTCCTTCTTACTTTCTCTTCCCCCCTCTTCTCTTCCCTACTTCCTCTTCCTTTCTCCTTCTCCTCCTCTCTTCCTCGCTCTCTTACCCTCACTCCTACTCTAATTTCCCTTCCCTTCCTTCATCCCTCTCTATTGCTGTATCCTTTTATGCATATGGACTACTCAGAGGGCTGAAAAAGTTATTTTTGTCTGGTCCTCGCACTTTTGACCAGTCCTCGAACTTACGACTGTCCTCACATTTTACGTTTTTGCCCTATCTTGTCACCATGGTGAAGAGAAGCAGTTGTGAAATGAGTGACACGGTTGTTAAGAATGCTACAATGGGCATAAATGATGACCAGTCATAAGTGTGAAGACCAGTCAAAAGTGCGAGGACCTGTCAGAAATGACTTTTTTCAGCCCTCTGGGTAGTCCTTTTGTGCACATGGACTACTCAGAGCGCTGAAAAAGTTATTTTTGACTGGTCCTCACACTTTTGACCAGTTCTCGAATTTACAACTGTCCTCACATTTTACATTTTTTGCCCTATCTTATCACCATGGTGAAAAGAAGCAGTTGTGAAATGAGTGATATGGTTGTTAAGAATGCTGCATGGGCATAAATGTGAGGATGGTCATAAGTGTGATGACCAGTCAAAAGTGCGAGGACGTATCAGAAATGACTTTTTTCAGCCCTCTGAGTAGTCCCTATACACATAGCCATGGCCACCCGGTCACATGACCAGCTAGCCACGTCCACCCAGTCACATGACCTTCAAGCCACACCCACAAAATAAGCCACACCCACAGAACCGGTAGTAAAAAAATTTAGAACCCACCCCTGGTTGGGGGTCATCACAACATGAGGAACTGTATTAAAGGGTTGCGGCATTAGGAAGGTTGAGAACCACTGGGTTAGGAGATCCTGCCATGGCTCCTTCATCCCACACCAGTGGCTGTTCCACCTTCTCCGCCCTTAGCTTGGATTGCATCACCACCGCCTGTGCCCCAGACTCCGCATGGGCCATTGCTGGTGCTTCCTGCAGAGGAGCAGCTCCAGGCTTCACCACAGCATCAGCTTGCTTCTTGGTTCCAGACATCATTATGTTACAGCTCTCTGGTAGGATCTGTTAAATTGTGTGGAGAGCTGGTTTAATGTCAACTGTCTGACTAGTGAACCCAAAAAAAGTAAACACTCTTGGGAGCTTTGAATTCTAAAAAGTAAAGCTTTATTGGATACACCATATCAAAACTACAGAAGCAAACCCAGCTCTGGGTTTCCCGCGTAAATGACTACTTAGTTAAACAATAGATTCCCACCTCTGGGTATTCACATTGTCCAATTATAAAACTTCCATTTGTTATGGGAATAGTTCATTTCTCCAACTAAACCTGTAGTAATGACCTTCATTTTACATTACATTACATTACATTAGAGGGGTTCAGGCTCTCATGGTCCGTAGACGAAATCTTAGCATTCCATTCCACCCCTCCCTCTTCCCACTTGAATGACAAGTTGAGTAGTGATAGAAACTCAGAGGAAGTAAAGTGATTCAATCTTGACACTTTCCCATTCTCATTGCTACTGGCTCAGTTATAAAATTAGACACACACACACACACACACACACAGCCATCTAGTTGGCAAAATGCTATTGGCACCTTCAACTGCTTGAGACTCAGTCCCAACTTTTCCACCACCTGAGGGTTAATCACACACCTGGGGCAATTCGAGTCCAGTAGAGCTACACCCTTGACAGCCATGGTCATGCACCTGACTCAGACCGCCTCTGTCTCCTATTCATCCCCATACTCCTGCATGTAGTTCCAGACTTGTGCCACAAAGAACCCCTGTACTTCACTCCCAAGGCTGGAACGTTTGGGGCCCAGCATCTCCAAGGGGGCAGTTCCTTCAGGTGGAGGGGCTTGTGCAGCAGCAAATGGTGGTGGTGGCATCACTGGTATTGGTGCCGGTGCAGGTAGAGCAGATGCAACTGTTGCCATAACTGCTGCCACCGCAGCTCTGCCACGGCTTGGCTTGGGGTAGTTTGAGGAACCTGAGTGGTCATCTCAGTGAAAGATTCCCAGATTCTGTATCATCTCTTGCAATAGATATAGGGTATGCTCAGCATGGCATCTTCCAGGTCCACATCAAGAGGGAGGACTTCGTCTCTGTCCCCCTGACACCACTCCGGCCTGTGGGAACTTCTGCTTCCTCACATAAAAGTTACTGTCTTGGTTCCGAGTAATGTTCCCAATCAGTTCAAGACTCAAGAAAGTCAAGGCTATGACTTTCTCAAAGATCCTGTTTATTATTGGGTACATCATATTGGCACATTCAAATGTGAAATCAATTCTGAATAATTCCCATGCTTTGGTATAATTAAAAAACAGATACCGGCCACCTCCCTTGTATCACAGGTCATGTTAGCCAAGCTGGTGATGAACTTCTCAGCACTCCCTCCTGCCATTGCTAGGGCACGTTGAGCTGGCCTTGGTTCTCACGAGCCTTATCGCTGTTATGTCTGGCACTTTGGAGGAAAACATTCTACATTCCATAAGTCCCCCTCCCCCCCCCCCCACATGGCAACTCAGAAATGAAGCAGAGAAAAATATGGCTTCAGCTAGATGTCAGCTTTGGAAGCCATATTAGGCCGGAAGCTCCAATGCTGCCACCTTCTCATGTGTGGGAAAGTAGGAGAGGGGTTTAGTAGACATAATAGCATTCTTCCTGTTGGTCAAGGTCAGGACGATCCTGCATCTGGAGAAGGAGTGGTCAGGGGGCTGGATCGGGATGGAACAGACTATGATTGGAGCATGTGACCGACTGGGTGAAAAAGGGGATGGTTTTGGGAGCTTTGACTTACTGAAGGAAAACCCAGGCTTTTCAGATTCGGGTTTCCCCAGATGTGCCAGTTTGCCTATTCTAGTAAAGAGGACTTTGGAAAATGCTTGCTTCCGCGTCTTTACTTGGAGTGGGGTTTTTTCTGGAACGCTGACATTAGAGTCATTTCAAGAGTTGATAGTTTCCCCCGAGAGTCATTCCTCTGGGTCTTCCTTTCACCCCATGCCCAATGACAATCTGGGCCCAATAGGTTCCTTGTCGATGTCTAGCTCCTCCAGCTGTTCTGCTTCATCTCGGATGTGGCACAGTCTGGGAGGGGATCCACCCAGAGCTCCGGTCTCTTCCAGTTCACTCTCGTGGCTGGACATTTAGATGTTTGGTCCCCACTGTAGACTGCAGTCTCCAGGTTGACCGTTAAAGCAGACCTTGCCTAATGTTAGGGCTGCCTCCGATCAATCCCTAGGAAAGAAAACCCTTGACTCCATTGATTCAGAGAAAAGGTACTTTTACTAGGAAAGAACTGATTGCAGCAAAAGTCAGGCAAGGTCTGAAGCAAAACGTAAAGAAACTAATTGAAACTAACCTCAGAGCTCACCCCTCAGTAGTCAGGCAACCAAAGTTCAATCATCAGCCAGGAAGATGCTTTGGGAACTTCTCTGGTCCAGGTGCATTGCTCCTCCTTCGTGCATGCTGACCCCAGGACAGTTGGCCTTGAAGAAGTTAAAGAACTCAAACTGACCTCTTTGAGTTCAGGCCTCCCCATCGCTTCTCAGAAATTCCAGTTTTACCTCCTGCACTTTTCTCAACTCCCAAATACCCATTGCTTCCCCCCTATAGTTTCCATGGCAGCTGGCAGCAAGCTTGAAATAAAGCAAAGATAACCAGGCTGACACTGCCTTTCAATTCCCCTTAATTTAGAAAGACTGGACATGTCCCATGTGATATCCCTCCTGCACGAGCTGCATTAGCTTCCTGTGGTCTTCCGGGTGCACTTCAAGGTGTTGGTTATGACCTTTAAAGCGCTCCATGGCATAGGGCCTGGGTACTTACGGGACTGCCTTCTGCAGCTGATAGCCTCCCACCGGCCAGTTCGCTCCCACAGAGAGGGACTCCTCAGGGTACCGTCAGCAAGGCAATGTCGGCTGGCAACCCCCAGGGGGAGGGCCTTCTCTGTGGCAGCACCTGCCCTCTGGAACGACCTGCCCCCGGAGATACGTAAGATACCAGATCTCCGTCCTTTTCGCTGTGCCCTCAAAACTTTTCTATTTCATCAAGCTGGGCTGGCATAACCCCCCCTCCCTTTAGATATTTTTAATTGTAAATGGATTTTAGTCGGGAGGTTTTAAATTTTGAGCCAAAATTGTTTAATTCTTTTAAAATTTAAAATTTTGTATTGGGATGTTTTTTATTTTAGGCTATGCACCGCCCTGAGTCCAGCAGAAGGGCGGTATAAAAATTCAATAAAATAAAATAAAAAAATTAAAAAAATTAAAAAAACCCCAATGAATTTAGCAAAGAGTGAATATGGAAAGTTGCCCTTTTGTGATATGAGCTATTCATTTTCTATGTTAGGCTATATGCTATCTAACGTGCTATTAGAAAAATGTTATTATTATAAGGGGGAATGATAGAAAATCACACATTTTTATTTTATAGGCCCAAGAATATATATTTAAATATATAGTTCAGTCTCGGAAACTATTCTCTCTTGCTACTGGTGGACAAGATGAGGAGGAATTCTGCTGTTGTATTCAAGAGCTTTTGATGTCAGTACGATTCTTCCTTTCCCAAGAAACTAAAGGAACCAATGTTTTATCTCAGGCCCAAGTAAGTTCTGCAAAAATACTGCCTTACACAGTTTCTTCTGTTTTTCACATTGTTTCTGTGCATGGTAACTGATATATAAAAACATAGTAGTGTTTAAATGTGACATGTTAATGCTTCTGATTTATTTTCAGCTATAATGACATTTCATTTCATTCACATATTGGTAACAAAAGTTGGATCAAATATCTGATAGTACTGTCTTTCTATATGAAGCTTTTGGCTAAATTAACAAGCTATAGAATTGTTTCGTTTCCAGTTGTCTTCCATGATTCAGATGCAGCATTTGCAGTTGGCTATTTTTGGTTTTGTTTTTTAATTCTAATCCTTCTCTATTTTCACCATAGTCTTTAGATTTCTCATATTCATTTAGAACTGCAAATAACTCATAATAATGTTATTTATATTCTTTTTTTCCCTTGGAACAAATTAAAACTATTAAGAGCAAATTCCAAATATCTGTTTTTCTTGGAAAAGAGAAAAGGTATAATTTTAAAAATTAAATCCAAATAGTTTAAATTTCTTTTTCTGTCTGTTTAAACATTTGTAATATACTTAATTTTTTCTGTGTTTGTTCCCAGGCAATCTTTCTCAGTTCCTTCCCAGCTATATATTCAGAATTGTTAAAGCTCTTTGATGTGAGAGAAGTAGCAAATTTGGTGTGTGATACTCTAGGGAGCTTGCCAATCATTACAAATGCGGATGATTCTCTTCAAGCAGTGAAACTTCAGTGCATTGGAAAAACAGTGGAAAGCCAATTATACACCAATCCAGGTAGAAAAGCAAATACCATTGCTAATTAATATTGAAATAGCTCCTGACACATTCTGATTGTATATAAAGCAGATAAAATTTAATCACATTTGGATTTTATAGTAAAATAGGTATGGTGAATCTGCCTGAAGCCTTTGAATCATTTTTTTGCAACACCAGAAGTCCAGCAGTCCAATTATATAGGTGTTGTATGCTGCCCAGAGTTACTTTCATGTGAGATGGCAACTATATAAATATGATAGGTAGATGGATGAATGGGTGGACAGATGGATGGACAGATGGACAGACAGATGGACGGATGGATAAATAGACAGGCAGATAAATAATAATAATAATAACTTTATTGTCATTGTACATGTATACACAGTATACTCATAGAACGAAATTCACTTAACACCCAAAGACCAGGTCTAACACACATAACAATCCCCAATGGGATTGGGGCTCTGTCTTCCTAGCTGTCTGTCAGAAAGATAACTCTCCAAATAGAAAAGAACCAAATTTGGTATAGTGGGAGAAGCCAGGACAAAAAAAAAAAAAAAAGGGTCCAGACTTCCGGTTTCTGTGTCTTCGGCGGCGGCGGTGCCTTTTGAAGCTCCGCCAGCCCCGCCGCTTGTAGAGCCGCTTCGCGACGAAGAAGCGGCTCGAAAACTTCAAAAATCTTCAGGATTTTTGAAGAGAGATCGCAGGGTCCAGGTTGAGCCCCTGCAACCCCCCCAGGGAATAGTTTCTGGGGAGGGAACAGGAGCGGCTCCCATTCAACCTGCTGGAACTCCGGGCGGCGTGGGACAAGTCTGCTTCTGCAGAACAAGCCGGCTACAGGAAACTTTTAATTGAAAGAAAAGGAACCAGCCTTAATAAGCAGCATACTGTTACTTGAACCCTGAAACTCGGAATCGCAAGTATTAGAGTTTTCTTGGCTTTCTAATCTGAGTGAAAAAATGCGGATGAGTGAAAGTGAACTGTAAAAACATGGCGCTTAGCCTCAGACTTAACGAGCGGGCGAGTGTGGATTGCTGAACTCATCTTGCTTCGTTACAAAGTTTCTAAACTGATACGAAGTTGCTTCGCTTGCAACAAGAGAAATAAGAGAGAAATTTCTCCTTTTTCAATACTGGACTTTGCTTCACTTTGGTTCTTATTTGATTAAATCTGGGGGACTTTTTTAGAAGTCTTTGTGGAGGTGGGAAAGGAAGAAGAACTTCCCTTTTTAGTAAAACTAGCCTACGTGACAGGATGGCCTCAAAGAAGCAGGAAGTGAAGGCAACAGGAGGTGGATCTCCCACACATAAAACGCAACCTCCCCCTGCACAACAGACACAGACTCAGAAAAAAGATTTTGATATGGGAGATTTAAAAGAATTTATTTCTAAAACTTTGGATGATAAATTTCAAAAATCTCAACAGGAGATAGATGATAAACTTCAAAAATCACATTAGGAATTTATGCAGGAAATTAATGAAGTTAAAGACATGGTGAAACAGAATCAAAATAATGTGACCAAAAAAATATCAGAAGTGGCGTCTGGCCTGGCAGAATTTATTGGGAAAGTTGATTTTAAAGTTGAAGAACTTAAATCAGAAGTTAATGTTAAGATGAAAGACAATGATTATAAAACTGATGAAGTTGATAATAAAATGCAGAGAATTGAAGATGAGATTGTTATGATACAATTCCGGGCGATGGAATTTGCCATACGGCTTCGGGGAATTCGAGAGGAGGAGAGACAGGATTTGAGACAAGTTTGCTCTGAAGCCTTGGCTAAGATTTTACAAGCTAATCCTGATTTGGTATTTCATAAAATAGATAAAATTTACAGAGTGAACTCTTGGGTGGCCAGACAAAGACAACTGCCCAGAGATGTGGTCATATACTTTACTGACAGAGAAATTAGAAATGATATCCTGCAAAAATCTTTTCATACTTCTGTACAAGTGGGGGGTTCACGACTTGAAATTTTTAAAGAATTACCTCCTAAAATGTTGAAAGTTAGAAAAGAATTTGGTTTTCTTGTTAAGGAATTGAAAAACTTACAGATACCCTTCCGGTGGGACGCACCAGCTGGGATAATTTTTAGATATAAGGGAGAAGGATATCGGTTGAATACCGTGGAGAAGGCACAACACTTTTATAGTACTATTCTTAAGGAAAGAACACCATCTCCACGTACATCTACAGTTTTGGAGATTAAGGAGAGTGAAGAGAGGCAATTGAAAGAACAGTCTAAGCAGGAATTAGAAATAGTGCAAGGTGCAGAAGGAGGTTTTCTGAGTGAGCCCTTGTTGGATTCTTCTCCAATTTTGGATTTGATTCAGTTGACTGAAGTTAAAGATCAACGTATAACTAGAGCTCAATCCAAGCTACTTAAACAAAAGCAACAACAACAACAGGAAAGACAAGACAAGAAGGCAGTTAAGAGTACCGTACAAGAGAGTGGCGCTATGGGAGGAGCGAGATCGAAGCTCTCGGATGAACTTCAAATATTTTGCTCTGCGCTACAGAAAGAGGCTGATGACCTTTAAATGTCTATCTTGGAATGTTAATGGGTTGAATTCAGCACAGAAAAGGAAGAAATTATTTACATATTTGAAACAATTTAATAATGATATAATATGTTTACAAGAAACACATATCACAACTCAAGATCAAAAATATTTGATAAATCCAAAACTAGGAGCACATTATATATCTTCAACTTCGCAGAAAAAGAATGGTGTGGTTATTTATGTAAATAAAAAATTAACAGCGAAAGTTATAGAAGCAGATCAAGATGGTAGGTTTGTAGCAATTGAATTGCTTACAGCAAATGGACAAATTCTTTTGATTGGAATTTATGCTCCCAACCAACAACAGGACTATTTTTATAAGATGTTACATACTAAAATATTGCAATGGGACTATAGATCTATTTTAATTATGGGAGACTGGAATGGAGTAATTGATTCTAAACTAGATAAAAAGAGCTTGGCAAAGTCTAGAATTAGACTACCACAGACTTTTTTTGATATGAAAGAAGATATGGAATTAAAAGATGTTTGGAGAATACATAATCCAAATGAATTGGATTACACTTTCTTTTCTGATAGACATAGATCCTTTTCTAGGATTGATTTTATTCTGTTGTCAAATGATCTACTTGTTAAGACAAAAAGAACAAAGATTTTTCCAAGAACTTTGACTGACCATAGCCCTGTATGGATAGAAATTGAGATGGATAAGGTTGAGAGACGTTCTTGGAGATTAAATGAGAACTTGTTTAGATATGAAAAAAATACAATAGAACTTAAAAAGCATTTGAAAGAATTTTTTGAAATAAATTTGAATAAAGGTACCCCAATTGAAATTGTTTGGGACGCAAGTAAAGCTTATATGAGAGGGGTACTTATCTATATGAATTCTAAACATAGACTGCTCCGACAAAAGAAAAGATCTGAGTTGGAAATGGAAATAAAGAATAAAGAACAGTTACTTATTAAAAATCCATCAGATGAAAGAATACGAAGTGCTATAAAACTTTTGAAAGATCAATTTCAAATGCTTATGGCGGAACAAGTTGCAACAAGCCTACAATACGCGAAGCATAACACATTTTGCAACGCTAATAAACCGGGCAGATGGTTGGCTTACACATTGAGGAAAAAACAAAGTGCACGGATTATCGATTGTATTGATATTGGAGGGAAAGAAATCTTTCAACAAAAATTAATTAAAGAAGCTTTTGTGGACTATTATACTAAATTATATGCCAAAGAAGAGGTGCAGAATGGACTTATAGAAAAATATTTAAATGATAAGAGAGTTACAAAAATTACCGATCAACAAAAGGAAAGAATGAATTATCCTATAACAGAGGAGGAGATAACAGCAGCAATTAAACAGCTAAAAACAGCCAAAGCTCCTGGCACGGATGGTTTGACTGCAGTGTATTATAAAACTTTACAAGCTGAAATGGTGGGACAACTTAGAGATTTATTTTGCAATATTCAACAAGGGGGTAAAATACCCCCATCTTGGACAACTGCTTATATATCTTTGATACCAAAAGAACAAGTTGGTCCTAAAAAACCAGAGAATTATAGACCAATATCTCTTTTGAATACAGACTATAAAATTTATGCGAAGGTATTAGCCAACAGGTTGATGCCAGTAATCCAAAAGGTGATTCATGAGGACCAAGCGGGATTTATTGAGGGTAGACATATGAAGGACAATGTAAGGCAAGTAATAGACTTATTGGAATATCTTGATAAGAATAAACAGATTCCTGCAGTGCTGGTTTTTTTGGATGCAGAGAAGGCCTTTGATAGAGTGGATTGGAATTTTCTACTAAAGACTTTAAAAAAGATGGGCTTTGGGGACCAATTTATACAGGCGATCTCAGCAATTTATCAAGAGCAAAAAGCACAGATTATTATTAATGGAAGTTTGACGACAGAGTTTAAAATTGAAAAAGGAACAAGACAGGGATGTCCGTTGTCCCCACTTTTATTTATTTTAACATTGGAAGTCTTGTTAAATACAATACGGGACTCTAAAATTTTGAAAGGCATAATGATAAGGCAAGAGGATTATAGAATAAAGGCATTTGCAGATGATCTGGTCGTTACCCTATCACAACCAATGGAATCAACAATCCTGATGAACGACATTATACAAGACTATGGTAGAGTTTCAGGTTTTAGACTGAATTCAAAAAAGACTAAAATGATAGTTAAAAATATGACACAAGATCGTAAACATGAGCTTGAAAGGAGGGCAGGTTTTGAAATTGTACCTAAGGTAAAATATCTTGGAGTTCAGGTTGCAGAATCAAACATGAAATTGTTTCAAAATAATTATGAGGTGTTGTGGCGAGAGGTTCAGAAGGATATGGAGACTTGGAAAAAGCTGCAACTGTCTCTACTTGGAAGAATAGCAGCAGTTAAGATGAACATTTTGCCAAGATTTCTGTTTTTGTTTCAAATGATTCCGGTGCTTAAAAGTGATAAACAACTGAAAGTCTGGCAGTCTGGTGTGAACAAGTTTGTCTGGAACGAGAAGAAGCCGAGAGTGAAATTGAAAATTATGCAAGATGTTCCAGAAAGAGGAGGTCTTAAACTCCCAAACCTACAGTTATATTATGATGCAGCAGCTTTAACTTTAACAAGTGATTGGTTTGGAAGTAAAAAGACTGGAATATTGAAAGCAGAAAGTTTTGACCTTGAATTTGGATGGCATGCCTACTTATTCTACGATGACAAAGTTGATAAAGTATTTAAAAGTCATATACTTAGAGACTCTTTGATGAGAGTTTGGAAGAAGCACCGACTCAAATGGGATTACAAAATACCGCTATGGCTGGATCTTGGTCATACTTTGTGGAATACAAATATAATGTCACTCGGGGGGTTTTTATACAAAGAGGTTCTTTTTACAGATGCGGGCAGATGGCAGCTGAAGACATTACAGACACTGTTGGATGAAGGGCTTAATCTAACTTGGTTACAATATAATCAATTACAACTGAGATGGAAAGAGGACCAAAAAACTGGTATTATGTTGCATGAGGAAGAATTGGTTAGACATATAAGAGAGAAAGGTCCAATGCATATTAAAAGGCTTTATAATGTTTTGCTAGAAAGAGATTCAGAAACTGAATTAGTTAAAGACTGTATGATTAAGTGGGCACAGAATTTTGAAGAACCAGTGATGCTGGAAACATGGGAAAAAATTTGGGTTCAGAATGTTAAATTTACACAGTCGCAAAACCTGAGAGAAAATTTTTATAAAATGTTTTATAGATGGCATTTAGATCCCAAAAAGTTGTCATGTATGTACCCTAATGTTCAGCCAAAATGTTGGAGATGTGAATGTTTAGATGCCACGTATTATCATGTTTGGTGGACCTGTAGGAAAGTTAAGGCTTTTTGGATAAAAATTTGGTGGGTCATGCAGAATGTTTTGAGGAAAAAAATTCAATTTTCTCCACAGTTGTTTTTATTGGGTATAGTTAAGGGTTTTACACGGGGTGAGATAAAACTGATATTGTATATGATAACAGCAGCGAGATTGTTGATAGGTAAATATTGGAAGAATGAAGCTTTACCCACTATCGAGGAATGGACTTTGAAGATGGCCAGTTTTGCTGAGATGGCGAAGATCTCAGCATATTTAAAAGACTGTTCACAAGAGACTTATGAATGGGAATGGAAAAGGTGGATAGAATATGTTCAGAACAAATACCAAACTAGAAAGTATCAAATAGCTTTTATTTGAAAATAATGTATTAGAAATATTTTAATGTATTAGAAATATTTTAATGTAAAGAGATAAAGAGGAAAAATTATACAGGGGGAGGGATGGGTTTAAGCTTGTTTATTAGTGTTATTAGTTATGAGTATATAATAGGGAAGTCTGGGGGGGGAGGGTTAGGGAGGGTTAGGGAGGGTTTGGGGAGGGAGGTGGGGGGGTGAAAAAAGGGGTGAAAATCTAATTGTAAAACTTTTGCAATAAAAAAAAAAAAAAGGGTCCAGTTTGGCCAGGTACTATGGATAAAAAAAGTACAGGATTTTTTTTTCTCTGTGCAGCCCTAATGGACCAAATCTCAAAATGCTGCCAACTTCTGAGCTGCTTTCCTCCTTTCTGTTCATAAGACCTAAAGTGGAGCATAGATAGCCTTCCAAGTGCTCATCTCAGGGATGCAGACTCAATACAGAGTTCAGAAACATAAATGTAGAAGCAATATGTATGCATACGTGTGGATGAGTACATTTGTAAACTGATCAAAAAATTTTAAAGGAAAAAATATCTTTCTGTTCTAAAGCTATTTATCTGCTAGTCAGACTTGTATAGCATTGAAGGGGAGGGGGAACATGTTTTGGGGTTTTCTTTGCCAGAAGTGTAGAGACACATAGAGTATTTGATGTTCTGTGGCAATTAACTTTGCCCTGCTGCCAAAATTGATTTATGGCTGTTCATTAGCTTTCACTGGATTTACTTCATGCTCAAACTCAAATGTTTATAAATGTTTTTAATGTTTTTAAATGTACTTTTTTTTTTTTTGAAGATTCTGAGCATATTCCATAGTAAAGCCCAAAGACAATAAACAATAGTCAAATTTCTCTTGTAAGTCACATGAAGAATGTACTCATCCAGGAACACTGGATCATAGAAAGACAGTATCCATAGTATATATTTTGTCTTCCAGAGTCTCGGTATGTTTTGCTACCAGTAGTTCTGCATCACCTTTATATGCATCTGGAAGAGCAAAAGGATCTGATCATGTGTGCACATATCCTTAGCAACATATTTTCCTTCGTTAAGAAAAATAGTTCTGTAAGTAGAAGGAACATCACAGAAAATGGGCTTTTAATTGTTAAGAAGTCTATTTCAAAGGGAAGTAAGACTAAAGTTTATTATTAAGATGCTCCTTTAGTATGTTTCATTGTTATTTATAATGTATCTGTGCATGAACAGTACTTGTAGAAATGTTATTTTATTAGAAAGTTATACTTTTGGGAGTTGATACTTGCTTAGGTATCTCATCAACTGTTTGAAAAAATAAAATAGCATTGATTTTTCAAAAAGATTATGGTTCAGAAATATTAAAAATGCTTAATATTTTTGAAAGAAGGAGAATAAATTATTAATTTAAAATATATTTATTTTATCAGTTTGCTTCAGCTTCAGTTTATCAACTGATTTCAGCTCACTTCATAATACTGGGCATATTATCAGAGATGTCTGTTGAAGTGAGAAGAAATTCATAAAAACTTAAATGCCTTTTAGTAAAATTAATAGTCAGAAAACATGATACCAGACTCCTCTTGATTTTTTGCCACTGTAGATTAATGTGGTTCTCCTATAATATTTGAAGTTAAGTCTGACCAATATCAAGTATTATGAAGATATTATTTTTGATAATTTGAAAATATATTTTCCTTGCATGTAACCTATTAGCTCTTTCACTTTTATAGCTGCTATGTATTATTACATTTATTTTTTGATCAATTACAGTACAATATCTTTTTCAATCATATTATTACCAAACCATTTACCTCCCATCCATTCCTGAGAATCTGATTTTTTTTTTTATAAGTAAAGAACTTTACATAGTTCTCTATTAAATTTCAATCTGCTTTTGTTACTGCAACATGGTTTATGTGGAACTACTCTTGTTTGGCTCAGAAGCTAATGCTAGCATGGAATGCAGTATCTAGTCTTTGGTATTAGATATCAGCCTTACATCCTCACTGTATTGAAGCAACTCACTGACTGCCAAATAATTACCAATGTTTAGTGTTTTTCCTAAAACATAAAAATCTCTAAATATTTTGGAACCAGTTACACCACCCTTACATTGATTGATTGATTGATTGATTATCCAGTTGAATTTGATGCCTGGCAATCATGTAGATTTTCTCCATGAAAGTATTTGCATAGGAAAGGTTTAAATAAATATCTCTTAAATTGGCACATCTAGCATGCAGTATCTAATTGTTCCCATTAATAATATGACTTGTTTTACAACAAAATGGAATTATTAGATTTATTTTCAGTACACCAAAGTGTATATCTTGTTTTTCTTTTTCAAAAAAATAAAAGGATAAGTCAGTATTGGAAGAAATAGATGTAATTGTGAACAGTCTACTAGATGTATTACTCAGAACCATCTTGGAGGTCACAAGCTGCCCACAAGCAGCAGGTTCTACCATGCGGCTTCAGTTTCAGGATATTACAGTAAGTATTACAACAGAAATACTTATCATGAATGTTGAACTACTATGTATTATTTTTTTATAAAGAAACAAATTTTTGGTCTAAAATGTGTGCATGTATACACAAGTTGCTCCAGTTCGCAAGCTGGAGCATTTGCTCATTTTAGATTAAAATGTTGGAAGAACCCACATCTGAATTTGCAGATTGATCAGAAACAAAGTTCAGTTGGTATATGATTATTCTGAACTGAACTGTTAGGGTATTTACAATACCAGTACGTAGTATTTTCACTGACTAAAGGACTGATAGTAAGTATTCCAAAAAGAGTACAGTGTATTGCTAACTTGTCATATTAGATGCAAATAAACATACATTTGGTTTTTTTTTTCAAATTATAAATCTGTTACTATCTTGTCAAGAATGTGCAGTCTATGGTTTTATGTTAGTGTTAGGACTGCTGGGTTATAAAGGTTTCCACAAAGTTTGGAAGCCCTTTTTGAAAAAAAAAAGAATTGCAGAAAATATGCAACAATGTCAGATCTGCCCCAATCTGATCCCCTAGGGAAGTAAAACTCAACTCCATTTGGTTGAAGTGAAAAGGTACTTTTACTAAGAGATGCTGGATGCAGTACAGTCAAGCAGAATCTAAAATTCCCATGTGCCAATACAGAACTAAACCCTTGGTTCCCCTTTGCCCTCCCCCTGTCCATGTGTAGCCAATCTGACACTACCAAAATGTTTTGAGAAACGCTGAGATGTTTGGGCTGATAAAATTCCATGCTCAGGGTAAACGGCTTTGAAGATGCCAGTGCACCAACCCGAACCGGATTCCAAAGCACTCTGTTCTTCCTCAGCTGCCAATTTCCCCTCCCAATTTAGACCCTCTTGTATTGTACATTCATTTTTGTGAGCTTGGAACCACTTATCTCCCCAATTTGAGGTTTCACTCTCGCCTGTACTCGGGTTGTGTACAAGCTGATGGGACAGAATAACTGGTCTAACTTTCCTGTTTAGCATTGTTGTATTGAGGCATCCTGGATAGTGCATCATCCAAGAATCCCCCCTCCCCCGGGAGTTAGTGTAGACTGAAATTAAATTGGTTAAAATACTGAGCCCACCAAACTTGCTTGGTCGATAATCTCCTGGATGTTTTTAGGGCTTCTAAGTTTCTATGATCAGTCCTCACCTCAAAAGGGGTCTTGCTCACCTCCAGGAAATATCTCCACATTAAGAGTGCCCAACATACTACATAAACTCCTTTTCCCAAACCACCCATCACCGCTCAGTGTCAGTCGGTTTCCTGGAGGTGTATGCACATGATTGTAGGGCACCCTGCTGTTCCTTAGTAAAAGTACAGCTCTCATGGGTGTATCACTAGCACCTGCCTAAATAATAAATGTGGCATTAGGGTCTGGGTGTTTTAGCATTGGTTCGGCAGCAAACAACTGTTTGAGTTTTTCAAATGCTGCCTGGCATTGCATTATCCACTTCAGTGGCTGGCTTGGTTTGGGTTTCCCCTCCCCTTTTGTCTTTAGCAAATTGGTTATGGAGGTAGTCTGGGTGAATGATAGGATAAATTGGCAGTAAAAGTTCATGAACCTCCAAAAGCTTTGCAACTGCTTTCTGGTGTGGAGTGGAGCCCACTCTAGCACCACTCTAACTTTCTCAGGGTCCGTCTCTATTCCCTAATGGGAGATGCAGTAGCCCAAGAAGTCAATTATATTCTGGTGGAACTCATATTTTGAAAGTTTAGCATACAGTTGAGCAGCCATGAGTTTTTAAAGGACTGCTCTAACCAGTTTCACATGCTCTGTCATAGTCTCAGTGTAAATCAATATGTCATTCAGATAGACAAACACACCCTTTTAGAGGTGCACTTCATTTCTCAACTGCATGGAGACAGAGATACTGGATGCAGTAAAGTCAAGTGGAATCTAAAATTCCTGTGCACCAATACAGAACTAAACCCTTGGTTTCCCTTTATACCTCCACCCATTGTCCATCTGTATGTAGCCAATCTGGCACTGCCAAGATATTTTGAAAAACGCTAAGGGGTTTGGGCTAGTAAAATTCCACTCTCAGGATAAACAGCCTTGAAGATGCCAGCGCACCAACACAAACAAGTTTCCAAAGTGCTCTGTTCTTCCTCAGCTGCCAATTCCCCCCTTACAATTTCCCATCATATACATCTTTATTTCCCATTCTTCCCCCCTCTCCTTCCCAATTGATAGCAGAATGCCAGCAAGGCACCAAGCTAAAGCTGGTGGATCTGACAAATACTGTTTTCAGAAATGTTGTTCTTGTTTCAACCCTCCATAGAGGCAATGCATTTATGTAGGCAACAAAAGTAGAGGTATTGCGATCTTTTGTGTTCTTAAAATGCTGAAATGGTTGGTATGATTAAAATTGAGGAAAAAAAGAAGGTGTTCTATGAGCTTACATTTCATTACATTATCTTTTATTAGTTATACTTTATTTTCAAGCTGTTTGTCATATTTGCTTTCTAGAATGAATGAAGCGTATAAGCACTTCAAAAGGGCAGTTGATGTAGTGAAATACTTGGAACATTCATTCTTTGATGTGCTATCTTATTAGTCTGACTCTTCCCATTTTTTAATATACATAGTAAAACCTCCATAGTTGACCATCTTCCTACATTGTCTACCTCCCTAAATTGATCTAATTTTTGTACACCAGACATACACTATATGTACACAATAGAAAGTCCACCTATGTAAGTTGTATCTTGACCACATGGAGCTTGACACACAGTATTAATCTACTCTCCATAACTTGATCAGTTGAGTCCAGTCTGCACCAAGGCCAAGAAAAGTGAAATGCAGAATTGGTAGCAATGAATTTCTTTCAAGAAGAATATAAAAGAATACAATATTTTTTACTTGATTAGGCAGAAAAGATGATTACATCTTTACACTGATGAGTGTGGATTCTTTCTTTTTAAAAAAATTTTTTTTTTTCATTTTAAAACAAAAACAAAACATAAAACCATCATCATTCCAAACAATTACAGTGTGGACTCTTTTTCAACACAATGCCTGACAGGACATTATGAGGGGTGACAAATTTAAGAGTGAACAACTTTTTAAAGACCATTTCACAGTTCTGCTGTGCACTAGCTTAACTGGAGAGAAATTAAAATTTGGTGATTGGTAAATTGACAAAGCTATGCTCATTCAAGCACCTGCAATCCAAAGACCTTCCCGTCACCTGGAAATCTAACAAATCTGCATGGATGACTGGTATTCTATTTGAGGAGTGGATAAGAGGTATTGACAAAGAAATGAAGAAGAAGAAGAAATGATCCATTCTGCTTGTAGTGGACAACTGTCATGGCCATACCCAAGTGACTCATCTTACAAATGTGAAACTGAAATTTTTGCCTCCAAACACTACATCAAAAATTCAACCTCTCAACCAAGGCATAATCAAAACATTCAAAATGCACTTCCGAGCCCAGCTTTTGCAGTGGGTTATTCCTAAAATGCAAACCTATGGTCTGTCTGCAGAAGTAAAATCCTCACCCTAATCCTGACCCAGAAGCAATTTTCCAATCAGTACTGACCAAGGTACAGCCTAGCAGAAAAATGCTGGAAGCAACTGATGAAGCAGAAGAATTAAATGAGGAGAACACAGAAATTGCAGATATTCCGAAAGAAGAGGATTTCAGTCATTTGATGATGCATTTTATGATGCAGTTAAAGTCATTTGCTGTGGAAAAATGCCCAGTATGCTGAGTGGTATAGCCAGTGTTGGGAATGTTTTCTCCACTTACCTTCATAATAAGAATAAGAAACAGACTTCCGGCGGTGACGACATCGTGAGCGGGATGAGGAAACAGGTCTCCCGTCTCTGGAACCCAAATACTCTCTGTTAGAAGCTCTGTGCGAGCATTCCCGATCCCGTAGAGTTCAAGAAATAAAAGGGGAAGTCTTGAAGCCCCCGGACGTAGCGCTAGCATTGGTGGGGATACAAGACGAACGCCTTTAATCTGGTGGAGAGAAAGTCGGCCTTTAAGGCAGGCAGGAGTGATGGCGGCCGCCCAGAGTGAAGCCAAAAGTGGATAGCAGTTTCGAGCGGTTGAACGAATAAACCCCAGAACTGTGGAACGGTACAGAGAAGCATGGACTGAGAGGGGCACAAAATTTGATGGATTACTAGTGGCAGCGATCTAGATAGAAGCGCTTTTAGATGCAAAAACAACAGCGCGAGGAAGAAGAAACCCACGGAGTGACTAAGCAGAATTGGAGGACTGATAACCCTAAGGTCCCGAGATTGTGGTGGAGAAGCAGGAAGCTGGAGAAGACAATATAGCAATTTAACAACTCTAACAATTTGGAAGGCTAAAGAGACTTGAAAGGACTTTCGAACTGCCGGGGGGACTTAACAATAGAATCGACGACATCAGTCACTGCAGAGAAAAAGACTAAGATCGCGAGGGAGAAATACGGATACGAATCGACAGCAGGAAAGAGCCATACTCACAGCCATCAACGAGAACGGACTAGATATGTTAAGTACTACCAAAGAAGGGGGGGGGGAATACTTTCTTTTGCTCTTTTCGTTAATAGCACTTACATAAGGTATATATTATATGGATTGTACAGTCAGTAAAATAATTGGAATTAAAAGGGGGGAATAGGAAACATACTAATTTGAAAAAGGGGAAGGCGAATGAACTATAACAGAATTGGATTGATTGGAAAGACTGTAAAATAAGAAGTGAAAATTTGTAGAATATTGATTGATTGAATAGTAATTAATAAGAGTGTGATTATAATAATAGTGTGATTATAGTGTTGATAATTTATATGTATAAAAGTAAAAAGAGGTAAAAAAGAGGTGAAGAATCTAAAGGTATAGAATTCTCAATGAATAAGAAATATATGTTAGTTTGGGAAAATCTCTCACAAGCACTGAGAATGTCAACAATATCTACTATAACGAAAACTGGGAAAAAACCAGCTGTAAGCACTACAGCAACGGTGGCATCACCATTACAACAAAAAACGTTGGATAGCATGGTGGGAAAAGAGAAGGAGAAAGAAAAACCAGAATTGACTTTGAATGCCATGCAAAGTATGTTTTCAATGATTCAGGAAACATTATTAAAAACACAGAAAAAAATAGCAGAGAACCATTAAGAAATGAGAACACTCCATACAGAGATTAAAAATGAAATTGGAGAAGTGAGGGAGGATATTAAAAACATGAACGATAAAATTGGAGATATTCAACAATCTATATCAGAAAATGAACAAAGAATTAGACAAGTAGAAACAAAAATAGAATTAGTAGAGACAAAAGTAGAGGCAATAGATCAGAAAAACTCCCAACTAAACAAAGAACTGTCTAACTCATTAGCAATGCTTGAGATGGAGAAAGTCTCATATTTCCTCTGATTCCAAAATATACCAGAAGAAAAAGATGAGGACCTGGGTGAAAAAATGTCAGAGATAATGGCTAAAATTATACAAAAAGATAAATTGGAAATAAAAGGACTTTTGGACGAAACTGATCGTGTACACACAAATTATATAAGAAGACACAGATTGGCAAGAGAAGTACACGTTAGATTCTCAAAAAGACTAATTAGAGATGAGGTATACAGAAAATCTAGAGAAGGGATGTTGACATATAAAGGAAAAGAAATTACAGTATTAAAACAAATACCCAGAAGAATCAGGAATCAGCGCCAACAATACCAGTTTCTAACAAATCAGCTGAACAGATATAAAATACCTTTTAGATGGCTAACTCCAGACGGCATCCTAGCCATGTGGGAAGACAAAAAGTACAAAATAGACACATTAGAAAAAGCAAAGGAATTCTACACCGCACAGTTCAACCAGGAAGAAGAACAGGAAAGTAAAGAAGAAACAGACAGTAGAAGCCAGGAAGAAGAGCAAATAGAGGTGGTGCGAGAGAAGTAAGTAAGGAGAACTCAAGAGAAAGAAAGGGAGGAAAGAGAAGGCGCAAGAACAAAATCTCGGATGGAAACTAGACATACTAAAAAACAACTACATTAGATAATGGAAGAGGCAATGAAACTTTTTTCTGTAAATATAAATGGTTTGAATGCACCAAAGAAAAGATCCCAGACATTTATAAAATTACAAAAATTAGAAGCATTTGTGATTTGCCTCCAGGAGGTACACATTAAAAAAGGACACCAGAAAATTTTAGAAAATTCAAAATTGGGGAAACTATATGTATCCCTGTCCCAAATAAAGAAAAGAGGAGTAGCGGTGTACGTCAAGGATAGGATTTATTCGAAATTAATACATGCAAATGAGGATGGTAGAACGGTGATGGTCGAGTTAGTATTGGAAAAAAGGAAAATACTATTAGTAGTAATTTATGCCCCTAATCAAAACCAACAGGAATTTTTTAAGGGTTTACATAATAAAATGGTAGAATTGGACTATGAAGATATCTGTTTAATTGGGGACTATAATGCGATAGCAGATGTGAAAAAAGATTACAAAACGAGTAAAAAGAATAAGAAAAAAGAAGAAATACTTCCAAAAGAATTCTTTAATATGGCCTGGGAAATAAATTTGAGAGATGTTTGGAGGGAAACCCATGAAGATCAGAACTAGTTCACCTTTTACTCTCATCCCCATCAATCCTGGTCCAGGATTGACATGGCCTGGATGATTGCGAATATTAGAAATGGGGTTGATAAAATAGAGATAGAAGCAAATCAATGGGCAGACCATAATCCAATTCTTGTAAACTGGAAAGGAGAAAAAACATTTAGGAGATGGACGATGAATCAAAGAATTTGTAAACAAAAAGAATTTAAACATATGTTAGAAAAGGAATTAGAATTATTCTTTAAAATAAATAAAAAAGAAGATACTTCTCTACAGAATACTTGGGATACAGCAAAAGCATATATAAGGGGCCTGACTATTGGATATATAGGGGAAAAAAATAGAGAAAGGAAACAACACCTAGATAAACTACAGGAGGAACTTAAAAATATAGAATATAAACTTCAACAATATCCCCATAATAAAAAAATAAAAGAAGAATGGAAGTTAGCTAAACATAACATAAATTTGATGAACCAAAAAGAACTAGCACAGAAAATAAAAATGGCCAAACAAAATTAGTTTGAGTTGGCGAACAAACCAGGTAGATGGCTGGCCTATAGACTAAAAAAAGACAGAGACAAAAGAATGATATATCAGCTTAAAGATGAAAATGGGGAAATCCACTATAGTAGGAAAGCGAAAAAAAAAATTATTCGGACATTTTATGCAAATCTGTATAGACAAGAAGAAATAGAAGATGAAAAGATAAAACAATATATAAAAAGGTCAGACATACCTGTAATTACAAATGAACAAAGAGAAATGTTAAACAGGCCAGTAACTGAGATGGAATTGGATGCTGCATTGAAAAAGCAAAAAAATAACAAAACGCCAGGCCCAGATGGCCTTCTGGTGGAATTATATAAAATGGTACAAGAAATAATAGGAGAGACCATGCTGGAGTTATACAACAAAGCACTAGAGAAGACAAAAATCCCACTATCCTGGATGGAAGCAATAATTACAATTATACCCAAAGACGACACTGACCACCAATTAATTCAAAACTATGGACCAATATCTCTATTGAACACGGATTATAAAGTATTTGCAATAATTATGGCAGAAAGAATAAAAAAAGTACTAAATGTTTACATTCACCGGGACCAAAATGGATTTCTGCTGGGCCGTCAAATCAAGAATAATATGAGAGTAATAATAAATGCACTCGAGTACTATGAAGCACACCCAGAGAAACAAGCTTCGCTGATTTTCCTCGGTGCCCAAAAAGCATTCAACAACTTAAATTGGAAATTTTTTAAAGGGCAATTAGAGACTATGCAATTTGGATCAAACCTTGAAAAAATTATAGGACAAATATACACAAAGCAAACAGCAAAAGTAATACTAAATGACGACATGACAGATCAATTCGATATAACAAAAGGGGGCAGGGCTGTCCACTTTCTCCACTATTGTATATTTTAACATTGGAGATTTTGCTAAAAAAAATCAGAGAAGATCAAGAAATTAAGGGGTTAAAAATAAAAAGAGAGGAATACAAGGTTCAGGCTTTTGCCGATGACCTTGTATTTATAACTGAAGAGCCATTGGAAGTAGCGCCAAAATTGTTTAAGAAAATACAGGAATTTGGAGAGTTGGCCGGTCTAAAAATAAATAGAAATAAATCGAAATTAATAGTTAAAAATCTTACGAAAATTCCGGAGACAGAATTGGAGAACAATATACAAATCCAAACAACGAAGAAAATAAAATATTTAGGGATCTGGCTGTCACCAAGAATCTCGTCAATAAAAGAAAATAACTATGATAAATTAATAATACAGATAAAAAAAGATTTGGATAATTGGAAAAACCTACAAATATCATTACTGGGAAGAATCTCCACTATTAAAATGAATGTCTTACCAAAGCTGCTGTATCTGTTTCAGGTTGTCCCAATAAAATTAGAGAAAAACTTCTCTGAAACTTTAAATAAGATGACTTCCAAATTCATTTGGCAGGGGAAACGCCCACGAATAAAACTTAAACTACTTCAGGACACTAAGGAGAGGGGAGGAACAGCACTCCCAGATTGGGAACTCTATTATCACGCGGCGGCACTATTATGGGTCAAAGACTGGATGGAGCTGGAAAACAGCAGAATACTAACAATTGAAGGGCATGACCTACAAGTTGGCTGGCACTCCTTTCTATGGGATAAAAAATATAGAACCCATATCTATTTTAAGAGACATACAATTAGGAATCCATTATTATTAATCTGGCTCAAAATTAAAAAGCAACAGTACACAAAAATACCGATCTGGCTCTCACCATCAGAAGCGATAAGACACCCAAATTTAACAGAAGCTAAAAATATAATTAGATACAAAGACTTAATTGACCATCAAGGGAAACTGAAAACTAAACAACAATTGGAAGCAGACCTAAACAGAGAAATTGATTGGTGGTCCTTCTCACAGATTCAATCCAAACATAAGGAATATATAAAAACATATGAAATCTACAAAGAAAAACAAGAATTAGACAAAATTATATTAGACTCAGAAGAGAAATTGATTAGTAAAATTTATAAATTCTTGTTGAGGTATAAGATGGAGGGGGAAAGTTAAGAATACAATGATTAAATGGATGCAAAATTTTACATATGCAATAGACTTGGAGAAATGGGAAGAGCTTTGGCAATTGAATAGGAAAGTAACATTAGTGGTGGCATACAAGGAAAATCAGCTGAAGGTGTTTTACAGGTGGCATATGTCGCCCACAAGATTGGCTAAAATTCATCCGAAAAACAGTCCACTATGTTGGAAATGTAAAAACTCACAAGGTACTTTTTATCATCTATGGTGGACGTGCCCAGCGGCAAAGAAATTTTGGTCCAATATCAAGAAATGGCTGGAACAAATTACTAATCTCCAAATAGATAAGAAACCTTTTTGTTGGGAATATTTACAAAAACATATCCTAAAGATATTAAATATTTGTTGATATATATTCTAACTGCAGCATGGATAACCTATGCCAAAAATTGGAAACAGGAAAAGACCCCAACAAAAGAAGAAGTAATGAATAAAATTATTCAATGCGCTGAAATGCATAGGTTAACAAAAGAGCTAAAGGAAAAAGAAGAGACAGAGTACTATAAAATATGGGATAAATGGTACCAATATAACGTCACTATTGAAGAAATACAATTAGAAGAAAGATAGAATAGAAATGTAAATATATATACAACTAACTCCACATGGGCGGATAAATTTATAGAGGGAAATTTAAAGAGAAAGATATAATCTCATTATGTACTGTATATATTAATAAGGGGGGAATTCTTAGGGGATGAAAATGGAGGGGGGAATGGAAAAGATAATTATTAGAGTAAGATTAAGGGGAATAACTACAACTGTATTAATTGGAAAGCTAATACGAAACAAATGCTTCAAAAGTTTAACTTACTTATACGTTGTTTGTTGTATAAATGTTTTTATATGTGTTTTATATGTGTTTTAATAAAGTTTATATTTTTAAAATTAAAAAAAGAATAAGAAACAGTCTGAAATTGACTCTCTTTTTCAGAAAGAATCATTAAACCACAAGAAAAAAAATAATACGTAAATGTTGTAAGGATCGCCTCTCCTTCCAACTTAAGAAAGTACGAACTCTTGAAACATGGTTGTTCAAAACCACGTTGTTCTATCTAGATCCATGCCAGTCCGGCTTCAGGCCTGGGTACAGCACGGAGACCGCATTAGTCGCATTGGTGGATGATCTCTGGAGGGCTCGGGACAAGGGTTGTTCCTCTGTTCTGGTCCTGTTAGACCTCTCAGCGGCTTTTGATACCATCGACCATGGTATCATGCTGCACCGGCTGGAGGGATTGGGGGTGGGAGGCACCTAGTTGCGGTGGTTCTCCTCCTATCTCTCTGACCGGTCGCAGTCTGTGTTGGCAGGGGGGCAGAGGTCGACCTCGAGGCGCCTTGCTTGCGGGGTGCCACAAGGGTCGGTCCTCTCGCCGCTCCTGTTCAACATTTATGTGAAGCCGCTGGGTGAGATCATCCGTGGTTTTGGGGTGCGATGCCATCTGTACGCTGATGACACTCAGCTGTACATCTCCACCCCAGACCACCCCAATGGTGCCCTCGAAGTGATGTCCCAGTGTCTGGAGGCCATGCGGGTCTGGATGGGGAGGAACAGGCTTCGACTCAACCCTTCCAAGACCAAGTGGCTGTGGATGCCGGTGTCCCGATATAGCCAGCTGGTGCCATCGCTGGCTATGGGGGCGAGTCACTGACCCCCACAGAGGGGGCTCGCAACTTGGATGTCCTCCTGGACACATGGCTGTCTTTAGAAGAGCATATGACGGCTGTGGCCAGGGGTGCTTTTTATCAGGTTCGCCTGATATGCCAGTTGCGCCCCTTTCTGGATCGGGACTCCTTGTGCACGGTCACTCATGCCCTGGTCACGTCACGCCTGGACTACTGCAACGCTCTCTACATGGGGCTCCCCCTGAGGAGCACCCGGAGGCTCCAGCTGGTGCAGAATGCGGCCGCGCGGGCGATTATGGGAGCAATGTGGCGCTCCCACGTAACACCTCTCCTGCGCGAGCTGCATTGGCTTCCGGTGGTCTTCCGGGTGCGCTTTAAGGTGTTGGTTCTCATCTTTAAAGTGCTCCATGGCTTAGGGCCAGGATATTTGCGAGACTGCCTGCTGCTACCGATAACCTCCCACCGGCCAATACGCTTTCACAGAGAGGGCCTCCTCAGAGTGCCGTCGGTCAGGCAATGTTGGCTGCTGGCTCCCAGGGGGAGAGCCTTCTCTGTGGGGGCACCCGCCCTGTGGAATGAGCTGCCTCCTGGAATACGATTGATCTCGGACCTCCGTACCTTCCGTAAAGCCCTGAAGACGTTTTTATTCCACCAAGCCGGCCTAGCCTAAATGGTTTTTAATTGGGATTTTAAATTTTATGGATTTGGGGGTTTTAAATTGGGAAGCTAATGATTTAATTCTTTTTTAATTATCTTAATTTTTGTATTTGTATGTTTTTTAATTTTGGCTGTTCACCGCCCTGAGTCCCCTCTGGGAGAAGGGCGGTATACAAATTAAATTAATAAAAAATAATAAATAAATAAAACGATTCTTTTATTAAGCAGAAGTGACAGCCATCCAGCTAAAGCACAATCTGAATGCCCTTAGGCAAAGCAGTAGGATTAAAGTGGTAGAGACCCCTCCCTTTAAATCAGAATGCAGATTTTAGCCAATACACAAGTGTGAAGATGTTTTCTTTACTATTTCCTTTGAGAACCCGAACAAACATGCATTCCCACCACTACCCTTTAAAGTGAGACAACCCACATGGCTATCATATAAATTCCTGCAGGTAAAGGGAATCTCAGGCCTCCTTGGCACCAGGATATAGGTTGTAAAATATCTGATGACACCGGCCATGCTAGTAAATTGAATCCAAGTCCCCCCTTCCTCTACTTGAATGGCAGTATCACTTTTAGGGATCTGACATGCTATCCTCCTTAGAAAACAAAAGGGTCCACCTGTAAAAAAAACAAATATACACAAGATTTCATGATTTCATGATAGTATATCAACAAGGTTTGTTAGGGTATTGGGAGTGAAATTTTCTCAGTAATATTGGAGCCCTAACATGGTGTTTAGCGACCCATTCATTGTGTGCTGATGGTAAATGTTTCCAAGCAACTAAGTATTGGACTTTCCCTCTGTGGATCCTAGAGTCAAGGATTTTCTTGATTTCAAAGTGTTGTTCACCTTCAATCATGATGGGAACAGGTGGTGTAGATGCAGGTGGTCTGAAGGATGAGATTATTTCTACTTTGAGTAAACTGATATGGAATACTGGGTGGACTTGCCTGAGTGTCTTTGGCAGGAGTAGTTCAACTGCTACTGGATTGATGATTCTAGTGATGGGGAAAGGTTCAATGAACTTTGGCCCTAGTTTTTTCAATGGTTGTAATGATTTCAGAAATTTTGTAGATAAGTATATTCTGTCTCCAACACAAAAAGGTTTGGGTTCCATCCTTTTCTTGTCAACTTGAATTTTAAAAGCTTCTCTAGCTTTCTGTAAGGCTAATCTAACCACTGGCCACGTGTTTTGCAAATTATCCATCCATTCCTTAAGTGAGGGGCTGGTAGGTTCTTCCATGGGTAGTTCAGGCATGAGACTGAAATCCTAGCCTGTTGCTACTCTAAAAGGGGTAAAACCAGTGCTTGAATGTACAGCATTATTAAATGCAACTTCAGCAAAAGGCAAAAGTTCGGTCCAGTTATCCTGTTGAAAATTAATGAAACATCTTATATATTGTTCTAGCACCGAGTTCAAAATTTCAGAATTACCATTAGTACAAGGATGAAAGGATGTGCTCAACCCCTGGCCAGTACCAAGTAAGCCCAAAAACGCCCTCCAAAAGTTGGAGGTGAATTGAGCCCCTCTTTCGGAGATGATCCTTTGAAGTTGATAAATGTGTATTAGGAATAATTTGGCTAAACTTTTAGCAGTTGGGATCTTTTGGCAGGGTATAAAATGTGCCTGTTTTGAAAATAGGTCTGTCACAACCCAAGTAACAGTATTTCCCTCACTGTTTGGCAATTCCACAATGAAATCCATAGCAATCTCTCTCCAAGGCGCTGAAGGTTTAGCTACCTTCTGCAATAGACCTGAGGATTTCCCCTGGCGTCTTTTTGCTGCTGCACAAATGGGGCAGCTAGCTACATAGCTTTCTATATCCTTTTTTAGTGATGGCCACCAAAATTGTCTTTTAATCAAGTGTAAAGTTTTCACAAACCCAAAATGTCCAGCTAATTTGGAGTCGTTGCACCTTACCATTAAGCATAGCTTTGGCTTGCAGGAACATACAACTTCCCACCCACCCAAGCCAAGTCTTCTTTCATCAGACAGCTGGATTTGTTGTTCAAAAACCATTCATCAGTGGCCAATGCTTGTTTAAAATTTTGGGTGGTGTCATTGCCCATCAATGTCTCTTGTATTGCCTGGGATCTGGTGACTACTTTAGCAGCTAGCTGATTGTTTTGTACTATGGGTTTCATTACGTCTGACTTTGCACTATGGTATTGCGATTTTCTGGATAGCGCATCCGCCAGAAAGTTTTTTCCCCCCGGGAGATATTTTAGAGTAAAATCAAACCATCTAAAGTACTGAGCCCATCGTACTTGTTTTGGGGAGAGTTTCCTTGGGGTCTTTAGGGCTTCTAGATTTTTATGATCAGTCCAGACTTCAAAAGGAGTCTTACTACCTTCTAGGAAGTGCCTCCAGGTTAACAATGCCCAACGAACTGCATAAACCTCTTTCTCCCAAATGGCCCACCTTTGCTCAGTCTCATTCAACTTTTTGGATGTGTAAGTGCAGGGTTGTAGTTGGTCTTGCTCATTCTTCTGAAGCAGGACCGCTCCTATTGCCACATTGCTGGCATCTGCTTGTATGACAAATGGTTTCTCCGTTTCTGGGTGTATTAGAATTGGTTCTGCTGAGAACAGTCATTTAAGTTTTTCAAATGCCGCCTGGCATTCCATAGTCCAGTTTAACAGCTGCTTTGGTCCTCCCCCTTCGTTTTTAAGAGCTTGGTGATGGGGAGGGCAATCTGAGCAAAAGAAGGGATAAACTGGCGGTAAAAGTTGGCAAACCCCAGGAAGCTCTGTAACTGTTTATGTGTGCGTGGAGGGTCCCAATCAAGTACAGCCTGCACTTTTAGAGGATCCATCTCAACTCCCTGGTGTTAAATGCGGTATCCCAAATAGTCAATCTTCTCCTGGTGGAATTCACATTTGGAAAGTTTGGCGTAAAGTTTGGCAGAGCGGACTTTGTTTAAAACTGCTCTGATTAGTTTTACATGTTCTGCTTTGGTCTCGGTATAGATTAAAATGTCCAAGTAGACCAGGACCCCCTTATATAAATGCTGATGCAGCACTTCATTTATTAACTGCATAAACACTGCAGGAGCTCCTTGCAACCCAAAGGGGAGCACCTTGAATTGGTAGCAGCCGAGGGGGGTGTTAAATGCCATTTCCCACTCATCCCCTTCCTTAATTCTGACACGGTAGTAAGCCTCCCTTAAGTCCAGCTTTGAAAAAATTTTCCCTTTAGCGAGGTTTGCTAACATATCTTTCATAAGGGGGAGGGGATACATGTTCTCTACACTGATAGTATTCAAATTACGAAAATCAACACAGAGACATTTGGAGCCATCTTTTTTCTCTCTAAATAGCACTGGCGCTGTGATTTTTGGTCGGGCTGGCTCGATGAAACCCCTTGCTAGGTTTTTCTCAATAAATGTTCTCAGCTCTTCCAACTCCCTCGGTGACATGATGTACATCTTGGGTTTAGGGAGTTTCACGCCGGGTAAGATTTCTATTGCACAATCAGTGGCGCAGTGGTGGGGGGAGCTCATCTGAGGCTTTTTCACTAAAAACCTCAGCTAAATCCTTGTATTCTATGGGTATGCCCTCAGTTAGTATGGTGTGACCAGACATGGCTGTTTCTCGATTCTCTGCCCCCTCCGTTCCTTTATGTGGATTCTCAGCAAAAGTTACATTCCTCTGGAAATTTATGATGCCTTGTTTCCAATTGATTTTGGGGTTCCATTTTTTCAGCCATGCAAGGCCCAGAACTAACGGCCATTCCATGCCAGGTGCCACTATAAATGTAAGCCTTTCCTCGTGGCTTCCGATGCCTATATGTAGAGGCTTAGTGGCAAAAGAAGCTGGCTCCCCTCCTGCTATTGACCCATCTAGTTGGCAGAAAGCAATGGGGATTTTCAGCTTTCTTATGTTAATCCCTAACTTCCCTACTAGAGTTGGGCTGATCAAATAACAGGTGCACCCTGAATCCACTAGAGTGGAGATACTTATCTCCCTGTCCTGGTTTGGGATAAATAGACTTAAGGGGAGGATAAGCGGTTTAATTGGTTTGCGTACCAGTGACTCATCATCTGGATCACTTCCGAATGAGTGTGATTCCTTATATTCAGATGCCAGGGTTTCCTCCCCAAAGGGGGGAGGGGATGGAATCTCTGTGGTCTGCCTGCTCCTCAGGACAGTCTCCTTCCCACGCCGACCCGGTTTTGCCAGGTTCTCCCCCAGTGGGTGGTTCCGGCCGGGTGTTTGCGAGCGACACTCTGCAGCTCGGTGCCCCTCTTTTCCACACTTGAAACAGGCTGAAGATCTCGGGGAGAATGCGGTTTGTGATTTGATGGGCTCTTGCTTCCATTGGGGGGGGGGATTTCTTCCATGCTCGCCCCACTCTATACTGGTTTCTGGCCATATCGATCTCAGCTTCTTCGGCAGTGACATACCATTCATGTAGGTCATTCGGTGCCCCTTGGGCCACGTAGGCATTGTATAGATCATCACTCAGCCCGTCCTTGAAACAGCTCACCAAAATATCTTCCGGCCAGTGCACATGACATGCGAGATCCCAGAATTCTTCAGTATACTCTGCTACTGGCCGTCGCCCCTGCTTCACCACCTTAATGCAGTCACGTGCTTTGCGATCTGCCAGTAGGTCCTCGAACCAACGTCGCAGGGCCATCATGAAATGGTCAAAATTCCGCAGTTCTGGTGCGTAGGCATTATGTAGGATCACCATCCATCTGGCTGCGGCACCTTTGAGGGCTAGGGTCACAACTCGCACTTGGGATCCTTGGATTTGGAAATCACGCCCATATTCTTGCATGTAGGTTAGCACATGTGCCACAAAGAATCCTAATTGTTGCGGATCCCCATTTCATCAGCCAAGGGCCCAGGGGAGGGGTGGGGGAGTGGCGGTGATCATTAGGGAGAGTCTTTGTCCGAGGGAGACCACTGTTCCTCAGATAGCCGGATGTGAGTCCCTTTGTGTGAAGTGGGGCCGTGAGGTGCAGATGGGTTTGCTGACTACGTACCTGGCTCCCTGCCACGTGGCAGCGACCCTGCCCGAGCTACTCGACGTCATTGCCGGGGTGGTGGTCGATACCCCCAGACTTATTGTCATGGGGGATTTCAACCTCCCATCCGCAGGTGAGGCGTCAGAGGTGGCTCGGGAGTTCATGGCTTCCATGACGGCCTTGGACCTGACCCAGTTAGTTCAAGGCCCCACTCACATAGGGGGACACACTCTGGACCTGATTTTTATCTCTGGTCAGTGGTTGAATGATCTTGGTAGAGGGGACCTAGATATTAAACCCTTGTCATGGACAGATCATTCACTCCTTCAACTAGACTTTCCTACCGCCTGCCCTCGCCGCAGGAAGACGGAACCGACCAGATGGTAAGATTAGTGCCACCACGTGTTTATTGGACCCGTGTCCCTCCTGGTTGGTACTGGCCTCCCGGGAGGTTACACGAGGCTGGCTCCAGGGGATTATAGGTGCTTCTTTGAGTGAGGGTGCTTTTCCTGCCGCCTTGAAAGAGGCGGTAGTGAGGCCCCTCCTCAAGAAGCCTTCCCTGGACCCGGCTGAATTAGCCAAGTATCGTCCAGTCTCCAACCTTCGTTTTGTGGCGAAGGTTGTTGAGAGCGTGTGGCACGACAACTTCCCCGGCACCTGGATGAAGCTATCTATCTAGACCCGTACCAGTCGGGCTTCAGGCAGGGGTACAGCACAGAAACGGCATTGGTCGCGTTGGTGGATGATCTCTGGAGGGCTCGGGACAGGGGTTGCTCCTCTGTCCTAGTCCTATTAGATCTCTCAGCGGCTTTTGATACCATCGACCATGGTATCATGCTGCAGCGGTTGAGGGGGTTAGGAATAGGGGGCACCGTTTTGCAGTGGTTCTCCTCCTTCCTCTCCGACCGCTCGCAGTTCGTGTTGGCAGGGGGACAGAGGTCGACCTCGAGGCGTCTCGCATGGGGAGTGCCGCAAGGGTCGGTCCTCTCGCCGCTCCTGTTCAACATTTATGTGAAGCCGCTGGGTGAGATCATCCGTGGTTTTGGGGTGAAGTGCCATCTGTACGCTGATGATACTCAGCTGTACATCTCCACCCCAGACCACCCCAACGATGCCCTTGATGTGATGTCTCGCTGCCTGGAGGCCGTGCGGGTCTGGATGGGGAGGAACAGGCTCAGACTCAACCCCTCCAAGACCGAGTGGCTGTGGCTTCCGGCGCCCCGATATAGTCAGCAGGTGCCATCGCTGACTATTGGGGGTGAATCTTTGCCCCCCACGGAGAGGGCTCGCAATCTGGGTGTCCTCCTGGATGCGCGGCTGTCTTTAGAAGAGCATATGACGGCCGTGGCCAGGGGGGCCTTTTATCAGGTTCGCCTGATTCGCCAGTTGCAGCCCTTTCTGGATCGGGACGCCCTGCGCACGGTCACTCATGCCCTTGTTACTTCCCGGTTGGACTATTGTAATGCTCTCTACATGGGGCTCCCCTTGAAGAGCACTCGGAGGCTCCAACTGGTCCAGAATGCGGCCGCGCAGGTGGTTATGGGCGCAACCCGTTGTGCCCATGTGACACCCCTCCTGCGTGAGCTGCACTGGCTCCCAGTGGTCTTCCGGGTGCGATTCAAGGTGTTGGTTACCACTTTTAAAGCGCTCCATGGCATAGGACCCGGGTACCTCCGAGACCGTCTTCTGCCACCAATAGCCTCCCACCGACCAGTCCGTTCCCACAGAGAGGGTCTCCTCAGGGTGCCATCAGCCAAGTTATGTCGGCTGGCGACGCCCAGGGGGAGGGCCTTCTCTGTGGGAGCCCCAGCCCTATGGAACGAACTGCCCCCGGAAATTCGTAAGATCTCCGACCTCCGGGTGTTTCGCTGCGCATTGAAGACCCTGTTGTTCCGCCAGGCCGGACTATCAACACAATAGTTTTAAATTGGGGTATTTAAATTTATTGGGGTTTTAAATCTGAGCCAATTTATTTAATTATTTTAAATTTTATATTGTTGTTTTATCTGTGTTTTTAAATAGGCTGTACACCGCCCTGAGTCCTTCGGGAGAAGGGCGGTATAGAAATAAAATTATTATTATTATTATTATTATTATTATTATTATTATTATTATTATTATTATTATTATTATTATTATTATTATTATTATTATTAAACTTCACCCCAAGGGGGGGAGTTTCTCTTTCCAGTTGCGGGACCCGGGGCTGGTTGAGAATGGGCACCGGTGTGCGTGCTGCCTGGGGGAGGGTTTGCTGGGTCTTCTCTCACTGCTGCTGTGCCCTCTGCTTGATAGGCAGGCTCCAGAAGGGGGGTGCCTCCTGTGGCATCCTCCACAACGGCTGCCCCTTCCGCGCCCTTTGGTTGTTGTCCTGGCTCCCTTCGGATGTTGAGATTTTCCAAAGTTTCCATCACCAATTGGATTATATGCCTCTTCAGATAATCCTCCCTCAGTGGTGCTTCGGTCAGTCCCCCTTGGTCAGCAAGGGCTTCTAGTTCCAGTTTCCACCCTGGTTTTCAGTTGCCACGGTTGAGGGTGACTCCCCTGGTTCTCTCATCTCAACTGTCTTTCTTCCCGATGCCAATTGACCAGCGGGGCTTTTCAGGATTCTCCAGGGTTACCTCATCCTCTCCGATGAAACGTGATTGTTGAAAAGGATTCTTTTATTAAGCAGAAGTGACAGCCATCCAGCTAAAGCACAATCTGAATGCCCTTAGGCAAAGCAGTAGGATTAAAGTGGTAGAGACCCCTCCCTTTAAGTCAGAATGCAGATTTTAGCCAATACACAAGTGTGAAGATGTTTTCTTTACTATTTCCTTTGAGAACCCGAATAAACATGCATTCCCACCACTATCCTTTAAAGTGAGACAACCCACATGGCTATCATATAAATTCCTGCAGGTAAAGGGAATCTCAGGCCTCCTTGGCACCAGGATATAGGTTGTAAAATATCTGATGACACAGGCCATGCTAGTAAATCGAATCCAAGTCCCCCCCCTTCCTCCACTTGAATGGCAGTATCACTTTTAGGGATCCGACAAATGTATTGATTTTGTATGATACAGTATTGTATGAATGGTTTTCCTATATTTTCACCATGTGTGTTTCTGTACATATCAGTATAGTTCCATATGTTGACCACCTCTGTATGTTGACCACTTTTGTTCAGTCCCTTGGGTGGTCAACTTTCAGAGGTTTTATTGTAATTTATAATGGAAGATGGATTCCTGCAGTCTATTCTGAACATTAGTATGACAGCAAATATTTTATAGACCTACGTCTCAATTATATCATTTTCTACCAGCAATAAGTATTATAGAAATATAGACTATATGTAAATTATTTTTCTCTACCTCAAAGATACAATTGTAATATTCCTTAATCTTCAACTCTTTGAAGGATTATTTGTGTAATGTCCTGCCTCACCAGACTTCTCAAGAAAGCAGAACTCTTGAAATGAAAGCCATTTCAAAAAGAAACTTTTTATTGGAAATTGTGATAGCAAGAGATCTAGCCACGAATTAAGTTTTCCAACTCGAAACATTAGATTAAAACATTGCAGACAGAGCCCCTCCCAAAGTCCAATACATCATCAAGCCAATCCCGGTGTCTGAAGATGTTATAGAAAATTCAGGCGGAGAAGGTGATAAACATCGGTCTCCAAGGCAACCCGGATGCTGTTCTTTGGAGATGAGATAAGGCAGCTGGCTCAAGGCACATTCCATTCCCCCTCCCAAGGTCCCAAAAGTTACCGCAAAGCAAAGCAAGAAATAGAAACAGAAACCTCATACAGATTCCCAAGAAGCCTCCCCCCTCCCATCAGAATGACAGCATCCCAAAGGAATGTATGGGACCTGACATGCCACTCCCCCTAGAAAAATGGGAAGTCCACCTGAAGGAAATAGAAATAGGGAAGGGGAGACAGCAAAATATACAATCAGTGCGGCTTGTCTGAGTACAATTGATGAAACAAATGTATCAATCTAGGAGCATTTACATGTTTCTTGTGAACCCGTTCATTTTGTGAGGAAGGGAGGTGCTTCCATGCCACCAGGCTCAATGGAATTTCCTAGAATCCAGAATCTCCTTAATCTCAAAATGTTGTTCACCTTCAACCATAATAGGTGGTGGAACACGGGAAGGAGCGGGATGGAAGTCAGGGGTGATTTCAGGCTTCAGCAAACTACAATGAAAAATGGGGTGGACGGACTTCCGGTTGGTGAATCCCAGCGATATGGCGCTGTGACAGCGATCGCTGCTTGCAGCGCCACTTTTTTGTTGCGTTTTGGGGTCCCTTCGAGGCGTGGGAGCTCGGAGAGCTCCGCGGACGATAGCGGGGTGTCAGCAGGCAGAGCGGTGAGGAGCAAGCACTCTCTACTGGACCGACTACCGCTGTCAAACTAACACGGCGCGTCTGCTTTAAATGGCAGACTTGAAGCTGTGATAGCCAACAAAAGACAGGAAGCAAGAAGATTTCGGTGAAGTTGGTGCCTATGATCATTCGTACTACTCTCCCTTGAACACGCTCGGAGTGAGTTCAATTGGATTGTGCTGGCTGCGTCGGATAAGAAGGATCCTGGAAGGAATTGGCGGCGATTGTGAGGTTGGAGGAGATTGGTGGGAGGCGAAATCGCAGACGTGCCGGTGAGATTGAGGACACTTTTAGAAAGGGAGACGGAGCCTTCAGTGGATTGGATTGATACTTTGTTTTGAGCAAACAAACTTCGAAAGTTAAGAGTGTGGAATAGACTAATTGAATAAAGGAACTGGATTTTGGAAGTGCGGTAGTTGTCAGGACTAATAATAAGACTGTCTTGAGCTGAGAGACTGAGAAGGAGCACTTGGGGAAGATAACATGGCTGATGAAATCTGAATGACAATGCAAATGGAGAGTGATTGAACTTAAGAGCAACGCGAAGCAGATCATACAGCAAAGCGTGCCTGCTGCATCATTGTAAAAGACTTTTTTATATTTTTGGTTGCTTTTCCCTTTTGCTCTTTTATGACTGAGAGAAGTTATTGAGCAATTAATCAATCAACGAGTTGGGCAAATAACAACAACAAAAGAAAACATTAGAAAATTTATATATCTACAAGTATATATCTATATTAATATTATATACATTACATATTCCATTTTAGATGATCTAAATTAATTGTGAACTTATTGAAAATTTATTAAGTACTTTTTAGATTTTTTTATTAAGGAATTTATATACGCTATAATCTTATATATTCTATAATTGGATTTTTCCTTTTCTTCTTCTCCTTTCTTCTTCTTTCAATTATTGATTCTTAATTTTGATTAGCTTTTTATAACTTAAAATATTGAATATTGAGATTGCATAATTAATTATCTATATGTGTACTTAGATTGCTCAAGATATATTAGAAAGTCATCAGTGCTTAAGTGTTAAATAAGGATAGGTAAAGATAATTTGCTTAAGTAGTGGTAGCAGGTGAGAAGGTTATCTTAGTTCAAATTAATTTAACTATTAATTGATTAATAAGTGACTTATTACAAGATAGATTTGTGCAACAGATAAAAATTTGAATTATTGAATTATTGTATTATTAAACAATATTGAATAGTGGAACGGAAGGGAACGATTTAATATAAATTCATTTGATAGAGGCAGTTAAATATTGGTGGATGACAATCTGGAAAAACATTGAAAATATAACAAGAAAACAGAAAAAGGAGATGACGAGCTTCTCATCCACGGTGACAAAAACAGGAAAGAAAACACCCTCAAATCCCACGATCACAACGACATCACCTGCTACACAGAAATTGACTGAAGGTTTCTCTAAAATGGAGAAATCAGGAATGCTACCCACAATGCAAGCAATGCAATCAACATTGACAGCAATACAGGACACGACAGCAATACAGGACACTTATGTTGCAAGAAAAAATGTCTAGTAACCATACTGAATTGAAGACAGATATTAGGGCATTAGATCAAAAAATGATTGGTATACAGGAATCGATACAAACTAATACACAGAAGATTAAAAAGATGGAAGTTAAAATGGAACAACAGGAAAAAAATTTAGATACGGTTGACCAAAAACTGATGGAACAGAACAGGGAATTGGCAGACTCAATTACCCAATTGGAAATGGATCGAGCCTCCTTCTATCTCCGTTTCCAAAACATTGCAGAAGATAAGGAAGAAGATCTGTGCCAGGTGATGGCAGAATTAATTGCTGAGGTGTTGCAACAAGATAAATTGGATATTATAAAGGAAATTGACGAGGCCTATAGAGTCCAGACAAATTATGCACGAAGAAATAAATTGCCAAGGGAGGTACATATAAGATTCGCAAGGAAGAAGGTAAAGGATATTCTCTATAGTATGGCAATAGATGATCCAGTCATATATAAGGGAAAGGAGGTAATTATATTGAAACAAATTCCAAGGAGAGTAAGGGAGATAAGGAGAGATTATAGGTTTTTGGCTACTCAATTAAACAAAAGGAATATTCTCTTCAGGTGGATCTTACCGGAAGGCATGTGGATCACGTGGCAAGGGAATAAAGTTAAGATAGATAGCTTAGTAGCAGCTCAAGAGTTCTTGGATCAATTACGAGCGTCTGAAGAGGATCAAAGCAGTAAAGAGGAGTTAGAGGCGGAAACATTGAAAGAAGAAGCAACCCAGCAGAAAAGAGAGAAAGAAGGGACATCGAAGGAAAAGGAGGAGGAAGATAAGGATAGTAAGGAGACAAAGAAAGACCAAAGTCCACAAAGAGTCACACGCGCCAAGAAGTATTAGGATAGTATACAAAAATTAAGAGATGGATGATTGGAAATTGATATCGGTTAACGTAAATGGCCTAAACGATAACAAAAAGAGGAATTTTTTTTTTACAAAATTAGCTAAACAAAATATGGATATAGTGTGCCTTCAAGAGGTTCATATTAAAAAGTAAAATCAAAAATATTTGGAATATAAGAAATTGGGGAATCTTTATGCATCCCTAGCTGACAAAAAGAAAAGGGGAGTAGCATTGTACATTAAGAAGGAAATAAAAGCCAAACTAAAATATGCAGACCCGAAGGGAAGGGTATTAATGGTGGAAGTTAAAAGAGGCAACTATCCAATTTTATTAACAGCAATTTATGCCCCGAATGAAAACCTAGGAGACTTTTATAAAAAATTAGGAGAGAGATTAAGCATGATGGTTAAGATTTGCATAATTGGCGATTTTAATGGGGTAATAGATTTGAATAGAGATTATAAGGGGACCAAAGGTAAAAAGAAAAAGAGGAAAAATTTACCAAAACCATTTTTTGATATGGTAGAAGAACTCAATCTAGTGGATATTTGGCGGGTTCTGCACCCATATCAGAGGCAGTATACATATTATTCTAATCCTAAGAAATCTTGGTCTAGGATTGATATGATGTGGATAAGCAGAGATATAGGGTTAGATATTAAGTCAACAGAAATCATGCCCAACATTTGGGCAGACCATAATCCATTAGAGGTTAAATGGGAATGTACGCACAAGAGAAGAAATACAAGATGGAGATTAAATAATCAATTTCTAAAGGACAAGCAAAATGTTGAGAAAGTAAAAAAAGAATTAAATATATTTTTTGAAGTAAATGAAAAGGAAGTAACATCTCGAGGTATCATATGGGATACAATGAAAGCGTACATAAGAGGACTAGCAATATCGTATAGTGCACATAGGAATAAGGAAAGAAGAGAGAGGCAGAAGGCACTGATAGAAGAATTAGGGAAAGCTGAGAGGGAACTACAACATAAACCAGATAATAAGGTTGTTAAAGAAAATTGGATGGTTATACGGCACAAATTAAACGTTATAGATCAAGAGGAATTGGCGTACAAAATGAAACGAACCAAACAATATTATTTTGAAAATGCAAACAAATTGGGCAGGTAGCTGTCCTATAGGTTAAAAAAAGAAAAAGAGAAAGGCATAATTCATCAATTGGAAGATCCGGAAGGCCACCTTAACAATAAACAGGAAGATAAATTGGAGATTGCCTGAGAGTATTATGCGGCTCTGTATGCGGAAGAACAAATTCCTAATGAAAAGGTGGTCCAATACTTGTCAAAAGAAAGTCTTCCAAAAATCGGGGAAGAGGATAAAGAAATACTTAATAAAGAAATAACGATGACAGAATTAAGGATGGTAATATCAAAACTTAAAAAGAACAAATCCCCAGGCCCAGATGGACTTCCAGGGGAATTTTACAAAAATTCGGATTTGGAGGAAATTTTGTTACCAAAGTTGTTAGAAATTTATAATGAGGCCCTAACAGAATCCAAAATTCCAGAATCATGGAGAGAGGCGTATATTACTCTCCTCCAAAAAGAAGGAGAAGACCCAAAATTAATTAAAAATTACAGACCGATCTCCCTCCTAAATACGGACTACAAAATCTATATGGGTATCTTAGCAGGAAGGCTAAAAATAATTTTGAATAAATTAATACACAGTGATCAAAATGGATTCCTCCCTGGGAGGCAAATCAGGAATAATACAAGGATGATAATAGACATATTGGAATACTATGAGGAACACCCAAACAAAGAAATGGCATTGGTCTTTGTCGATGCCCAAAAGGCATTCGACAATCTTAATTGGCAATTTATGAAACAACAAATTATCCAAATGGAATTCGGATCAAATTTTGTCAATACGATATCCACAATTTATCAAAAACAAAAGGCTAACATATTATTGAATGGAGAATTAACTAAGGCTTTTCAAATTAGAAAAGGGGTCCGACAAGGGTGCCCTCTATCCCCACTTCTATTTATTTTAGCACTAGAAGTACTCTTGAGAAAGATTAGGAACAATAATGAAATAAAAGGTTTGACAATCAGAAAAGAGATATATAAGACACAGGCATTTGCAGATGATGTGGTATTAATCATGGAAGAACCATTAGAATCAGGCACTAAAATTCTGGAAGAATTGGGCAAGTACGGGGAGGTAGCAGGCCTTAAATTAAATAAATCCAAAACTAAATTATTAACAAAAAATATGACGGAGGTAAGGAAAAAAGTACTGGAAGAATCAATGGAGATCCAAACCGCCAAGAAGGTAAAGTACCTGGGGGTCTGGATTTCATCAAGGTGCTCGGCCCTCAGAGAGGATAATTATTTACCATTGATTAGAAATATTAAACAGGATCTGGAAAAGTGGGGAAGACTACAGATATCATTATTAGGCAGAATTGCGGCAATAAAAATGAGCATATTACCCAAGTTATTGTATCTATTCCGAACGGTCCCTGTTAAATTAGATAAAAAAAAATTTTCGGAGCTCAATAGCATCATCAGGAAATTTATTTGGGAGGGAAAGAAACAAAGGATAGCAATTAGGAATTTACAGGACAAGAAGGAAAGAGGGGGTTTCGGATTACCTAAATGGGAGTTATATCAAAAAGCTGCAAACCTAGTATGGCTGAAAGAATGGGCAACCCTGAGAAATAAAAGACTGTTAACTTTAGAAGGGTATGATCTCCAGAAGGGTTGGCATGCATTTCTCTGGGATACTGGGAAGAAGATAAAAACTTATTTCCATAGACATAAAATAAGGGAGATATTGATACAAATATGGGGAGAGATGAGACAGAAGCACTATAGGAAAATTCCGAGATGGCTTTCCACTATGGAGGCTATAATATATCCAAATATATTAGAAATGGGTAAAACGGTCAGATACAATGAATTATTAGATGGGGGAGGGAACCTTAAAACAAGGGAAGAATTGATGGAACAAGGTATTTCTATAGACTGGTGGCCATATAACCAAATTAAATCTAGATATAAAAAAGATAAGGAGGAATTTGGCATTGAAACGAGCATAAATGGATTTGACAAGATATGGATGGGTACGGACGACAAAATTCTAGCTAAATTATATAATTACTTATTGGAGTACGATATGGCAGAGGAAGTAGTTAAAGAACCGATGTTAGCATGGGCCAAAAATATAGGACAGAATATAAATCTGAACGAATGGGATTCAATATGGAATAATAATCTTAAAATGACAAAGGTGACGGCTTACAAGGAAAACCAATACAAGCTGTTTTACAGATGGCATATGGCCCCAGCTAGGATAGCGAAGATCTACCCCAATTCGAGCCCTAAATGTTGGAAATGTGACCATCATCAGGGTACTTTTTATCATTGCTGGTGGACATGTAATCAGGCAGAAAAATTCTGGAGGATGATATGGATGTGGATTAGAGAAATAATAAAAGAAAATTTTGATTTAGACCCAAAAGCCTTTCTCCTGGGAATTTTGAAAACTGAATATGCAAAAAAGAAAAAGTATTTAATTATACATATTCTGACAGCCGCTAGAATTTCCTTTGCCCAGTATTGGAAAGAAAAACAAATACCACCTCAAGAACATTATACATATTCTGACAGCCGCTAGAATTTCCTTTGCCCAGTATTGGAAAGAAAAACAAATACCACCTCAAGAACATGTTATTGGAAAAATATTGGAGTGCGCCGAGATGAACAAATTGACGTCAGAAATTAATGACAGAGAAGATTCGGAATTTTATAGCGTGTGGGACATGTGGTACGAATGGATGGGGAAAAGAAATAAAGAAGGAAATAGAGATTAAATATTAATTAATTAACAAAATCTATATGAATAGTATTATATTTAGTCTTAGAGAGTTGAGCACTATTATCTTTAAGTGTTTTGAAATTAAATCTAGCTTTAAGAAACAATATCAAATAAAAGACAAGCAATAATGCATGTAGATGTATATATGTATATAATTGCACCAATGAACCGAAAATGTACCGAATGTATCACTATATGTTATAATAAAAATCAAATTAAAAAAAAAAATGGGGTGGACTTGCTGTAACGACATAAGTTGCAGTTCCACCGTGACTGAATTAATAATGTGAATGATGGGAAAAGGGCCAATGTACTCAGGTCCTAACTTTTTGGACGGTTGCAAGGATTTTAAAAACCTGGTGGAGAGGTAAACTATGTCACCCACCTTGTAAGGTTTAGGTTCTATTCTTTTCTTGTCTGCTTGAGCCTTATAGGCAACCTGGCTTCATCCAGAACCTTGCAGACAACTGGCCAGGTGGTTTGCAGGTGATTTATCCACTGTTTTAAAGAGGGAATTTCTGGTTCATTTGAAGGCAATTCTGGAATGGCGTTAAATTCTCGCTCTATGGCTACTCTAAAAGGGGTGAATCCTGTGCTAGTATGTGCAGCATTGTTATAAGCAACTTCTGCAAAAGGCAGTAGCTCGGTCCAGTTGCCCTGTTGATAATGAATAAAACAATGCAGGTATTGCTCTAGAACAGCAGTTCTCAACCTGGGGGTCGCGACCCCTTTGGGGGTCGAACAACCATTTCACAGGGGTCGCCAAAGCCCTCTCTTGCCCCCCCATGCCTTCACTCACCCTCACCCTCTGCCTCTGTTGGATCGCCGGTTGCCAGTCGCTTACCCCGCCCACACCCAATCTATTGCTGAGTCCCAGCTGATGGCTAGAGGGAAACAATCCGTTTAATTTCTTGCCACGGGGCTTCAAAGGGCCGCCCTACAGCTGATCAGTGTTAAAAGAAAACAAATGAGAAGACCGGTGCCTGCAAAAATAGAAAAAAACAGCCCCTTTCAGCTTCAGCATAGGTTAATGACCATAAATTGATTTGATCAGCCTCCAGACTCTCAGCTGATTTGCTCTCAGCTGTTTTGTGGAGCGCTCTGTTGCTAGCTGCAAAGAGAGGAGCAGATTTTTCCCCCCTAGCTTTGCTGAAAAAATGAAACTGAAAGTAAAGCTGGGTCTTTGCTGCAACGTGACAAAATGAGGCAGAGAGAGATTTCTTTTTCTTTTTCCTCACCAAAAAAGGTAGGTGCAAAACTGCAAACAATGGGAAATTTAGGGCAAAAGAGGAGGTTCAAGATTTTAAAACACAAAAGAAAAAAGGCTCTATTTAACTAGGGAATTGTAATAATTGAGATACTATTAATTGTATATTGTGTTGAAAGCAGAAATGGTTAAGTTGTGGTTTGGAGGAATATATGGGGGAAATTATTTGGTTTATTATTGGTAAATATAATTAGTTGATTTGTAAGAAATTGGATTGCATGGAAATAATTGGAATATTCATGTTCATATTGATTGATATACAAAAAAGATAGTTATATGACTAATTGATTTATATTAAAATGTTGAATTTGTATTAAACAACTGTATTACATAATTACATAATTAACCAATGTGAGGATGGATATAAAAATAGATGACAATGGGAAGGGGTATAATATAGAATAGAAGGGAAAAATTGAATTTGATTAAGATTAGAGATGAGGATGAAGGGTAATATTGGTTTTTTAAAAAATAGATGAGGAATAAATATGGCAAAAAGAAAATATAGAAATTGTAAATTTAATTGAAATGACTAAACACTGTTCACTGTTTAAATTTGTGACCTGACCAAATACTCTGTTCAAAGAAAATACATTGTATGTTTGTATGTGTGTTTCTAATTATTTATTCATCTTTGTTCTCTTTTATTCTTTAAAGTTTAACAATTCATTCTTTATCTTAATATCTTTATATTTGTTTGGGGTTGGTTTTCTTCCCTTTCATCTTTTTTATTGTACAGCAATCTTTCTCCTCAAACCTACCACCTCTCTCTTTTCTTTCCTTCTTACTTTCTCTTCCCCCCTCTTCTCTTCCCTACTTCCTCTTCCTTTCTCCTTCTCCTCCTCTTTTCCTCCCTCTCTTACCCTCACTCCTACTCTAATTTCCCTTCCCTTTCTTCATCCGTCTCTATTGCTGTATCCTTTTATGCATATGGACAACTCAGAGGGCTGAAAAAGTTATTTTTGACTGGTCCTCGCACTTTTGACCAGTCCTCGAACTTACGACTGTCCTCACATTTTACGTTTTTTGCCCTATCTTATCACCATGGTGAAGAGAAGCAGTTGTGAAATGAGTGACATGATTGTTAAGGATGCTGCACAGGCATAAATGTGAGGATGGTCATAAGTGTGAGGACCAGTCAAAAGTGCGAGGATCTGTCAGAAATGACTTTTTTCAGCCCTCTGAGTAGTCCCTATACACATAGCCATGGCCACCCGGTCATATGACCAGCTAGCCATGCCTACCCAGTCAAATGATCGCCAAGCCACACCCACAAAATAAGCCACGCCCACAGAACTGATAGTAAAAAATTTTAGAACCCACCCCTGGTTGGGGGTCACCACAACATGAGGAACTGTATTAATGGGTCACGGTATTAGGAAGGTTGAGAACCACTGCTCTAGAACCAAGTTAGTTCATTCCGTCGCCCCCATTTGTTTGCAGAAGATGACTAGAACTAAGCCCCTGTTCTGTTCTGAGAAGGTTCAAGAAGCCTTTCCAAAACTTGGAGGTAAACTGGACCCCTCTATCTGAAATAATCCATTGAGGGGCATCATGCAAGCACTGTATGTATGTATGTATGTATGTATGTATGTATGTATGTATGTATATATATATATATATATTTGTTCTCTTTTCTTTTTGTAGGTCTTTATGTGTATTTCTCTTTAGCCAGGTTCTTCCTACGTAAACCAAGATTTTTCTGCAGCCCTAGTGGATTGGGATTTCACTGAACTAGGGCTGCAGAAAAATCTTGTGTCGAAACGTTACCAAAAAGGTTAGGATTTTAGCCAGAGTTTCAAAAGACCTTACAAAGTGTTTTGTTGGGATTTTGGAGGATTTTAAGATGGGATTTTAGCCAGGATTTTAAGCATTTTAACTAACAGACTTTTAATGACGTGGGAAAACACCCAAGATTTTAACCTTTTACGTATGTATGTATGTATGTATGTATGTATGTAAGTATGTATGTATGTATGTATTTCTTTTTAGCCAGGTTCTTCCTACGTAAACCAAGATTTTTATGCAGCCCTAGTTCAGTGAAATCCCAATCCACTAGTTTCTAGGCTTTTTTTCTCCAGCAGCCAGAAAGCCCATTGGGCAGCAGGGAGGTTGCTGGCTGCTGGAGAAAAAAAGCCTAGAAACTAGTGGATTGGGATTTCACTGAACTAGGGCTGCATAAAAATCTTGATTTACATAGGAAGAACCTGGCTAAAGAGAAAAACACATAAAGGCCTGCGAAAAGAAAAGAAAACACACACACACACACACACACACACACACACACACACACACACACACACATAAAGTTTTTTATTTTTATTTCTTATACACATATTGTAAATGTACATTCTCTTATCCATAACTGATCATATATATATATATATATATATATATACATATTTTTTTCTAACGAAAGCATAAAAATAAGACATTTTAATTACATTTGGGGTTGCTCTTCTACCCTCTCTTTTCCTTCTTTTCACAACAAACCTTCTTCTCCTTCTTCTTTCTTTCCCCTCCCTCCCTCCCTCCTCTTCTCTTCTACTTTCTTCCTCCTCCTCTCCTCTCCTCCCCTCCTCCCCTTCCTCTCCCCCACTCCTCCCCTCTTTCCCCCCTTTCTCACCTTCTCTCCTGCTCTTTTTTTTATTGAAAAAGTTTTTCAAATACAAATTTTTCCCCCTTTCCCCCCTCCCCCTCCCCCTCCCTTCCCCCCATGACTTCTGCAAGATGAAATCCAAATTAATATCACATTATATAATACTTTGCCACCCTTTTACACCATCCCCTATGTGTTAAACATTTCTTTCTAACATTATTATTATGTCCCCCGTATACTATACATTTCAAAACAGCATTCGGCTATAAAACTATATAATAGATCCTAATTTGGCATTTATTCTACTCATAATCTGCTCATTTCCTCCACCCCCATACGTATATCTCTTAATTCAAATCTTTTAAGTATATTAATATCTAAACATAACATCCCTTTTCCTAAACTAAGCAATCAGTAACATTACCTATCACCTTGTAACATATCAATTTTGTTTCACCCACTTTCCTACAGGTCTACCATACATAATATATTTAATATCTTTATTCTTCTGCCCGTATCACTAAAAGATATTTCCATATATAAATAAAACCCTCAAATGACTTTAAATTTGTATTCCATATAGTATCTTCTGTAATGTCTTTCAACTAGATTGTTAATTCCATCAACCATGTTAGGGTAACATCAAGTCCTGCTTCCAACAGTATATTCAGTATCTTCAATTACCATCTGCCCCCATCATTAATAAGTATGTCTGTATATATATAAAAAAAAACCCGAGTGACTTTATATTTATATTCCATATGGTATCTTCTGTAATGTCTTTTGTCTAGATTATTAATTCCAACAACCACGTTAGGGTAACAGCCAGATCATCTGCATGCCCCAATTCCATAGTTCTCTTGCCTTATAGCTCAACATATACGTAATCCATTTTTCAAAGAATCCAAAATAGAAAGTTCCAATCAGCTCAATCACAGGCCATCTTCCACATCCCAAAAACACCCGCATTGCAGAGATCTGTTATTCTTCTCAAAATAGTATAAGTCTGTAATTTGCCTCAGCTATATTTTCATGTATCAGCCTTCTATAAATCCCGCTTATTATATTTAATTGTCTCTTAAATAACTGGCATTAATCTGTTGGCTAAAAAAGAATTGTAGTTTAAATTTTTTTAGTTTTGTAGAACCTGCTTCTTCTTTTCTAACTTGTTGTGGTTTAGATCTCCACCCTAGTTGCCTTTCTAGGACTTGTATATCAGCTGATTGAATTACATGCTGGTCTTTAACTTGATAAGACATCAAATTGAGATCCAAAGCCGCCTCTCTTGTATTTATAGGTGATCCAGCTATAGCCTCTGAAGGAGAATCCAAAAGCGGCTCATCCAAAAAGCCCTCTATAACTTGTCGTTTTTCCATTACCTCCATCTCCATCTGCTTGGCCTGAGTTTCATTCTCTTGTTCATTTTGCTTTTCTTTATCCTCCTCCTGTATTCCTGACACTGATGACATATGTGGAGATGTTGGGCCCATTTTAAAAACCTTGTAGTAAAATTCTTCCGCTTTTTCAACAGTGTTTAATTGATATCTTTCTCCTTGATATCTCAATATTATACCAACTGGAGCATCCCACCTAAATGGGATGTTTTGTTTCTTTAATTCAGTCACCAAAAATCCAAAGTCCTTTCTATCGTTTAACATCTTGGATGGCAGCTCTTTATATATCCAGATCTTCATTCCTTTCATTTCTAGAGTGGAGTTAAAAGACTTTTGCACAATATCATTTCTTATTCCTTTATCAGTAAAATAAATCACCACATCTCTAGGCAATTGTCTTTGCTTTGCCACCCAAGAATTTACTCTGTAGACCTTATCAATCTTACAGAATACTTCTTCAGAGCTGACCTTTAAAATCACAGCCAGAACTTCAGCAGACATCTTTCTCAAGTCCTCTCTGTTATTTTCCTGTATTCCTCTCATTCTGATCGCAAATTCCATGGATCTGAATTGCATCATTGTAACTTCTTTTTCAATCCTTTGCTTTATATTATCTACATTGTAAATCTTGTGATCAGCTTCCTTCATTTTAGACTCTACTTCTGAGCTATTTTCTTGAATCATTGTCAAATCATTTTCAATTCTTTGTATTTTATTATCCAGATTATGAATCTTATAATCAGCTTCCTTCATTTTAGACTCTATTTCAAAATTGATGTCTTTATCCATCTTTAGAATTACTTCTGAAAAGCTTTTCAAAGCTGTTACAATATAGCGCTTCAGGTTATCATACTTTTGTTGAACCAACTCTTTAATTTCCTGTCTAAATTTTTCAAGATTCTGGTTCATAATCTCATCATGTCTTGCCAACTCCTCCACAACACATTCCTTTAAATCTTTAAAACCTTTCTTCTGCATCTGCAAGCTCAAAAATTGCTCTTGTGATTTATAAATGGGGGAGCCCCCCCCCCCCACAGCTTGGTTGTCTGGCTTTGTCAGTTTTAACGCCATCCTGCCACGCAAACAGACTCTTTTTAAAGAAAAAGTCTTCTCTCCACACAATATCAATATCAAGTCTCTAAGAAGGAAGAAGCATGAAACAGAAATTTTTCTCTTCTCTTGTAGCGAGCGCTATTGCTCCAAATACTTTGTAACATATTAAGCCATTCAAACGGAAAGACTTTCGCTTTCAGTTTTCTTCTCAAGCCTCAGCCAGCCACCATTTTAAACCTTTTTTTTCCCTTTCACTCTTTCTTCATTCTTAAAATCAATCATAGGGTTGTTACAAATACTTGTGATTTAGAGTCCCAAATCTGGATTTCGTCCTGCTTATTCAAGCAATCTGTTAGTTTTCGCTGATTAGGTTGGTCACATCGTCTAGCTCTGCAAAGTGCAGAGTTCTCCCGAAGCCTGGAGCAGCAGCGAGCTGGATAGGAGCCTCATCCTGCTTCCTCCCCAAGAGTAAAAAAAAAACTCTGGGGACTTCGCAGAGGGCTCTACCTGCTCTCGCCGGCTCTCCTCACATTTCCTTAAGGAAACCGAGTTTTTCGAGCCGCCTCTCAGCTGTAAAGGTGGATCTTTACGGGCGGCGGGGGGTGGCGGTCCCAAAAGACCGTCTAGCGATGACGGAAGCCAAACCGGAAACCCACCTTCTCTCCTGCTCTTGTCCCCTATCCTTTCTTCCTCTCCCCTTTCTTCCATTCCTCTCTCTCCCTCTCCTCCTCTCTCCCTCTCCTCCTCTTTCCTTTCTTTCTTCTTTGTTGTGCAATATTTCCCTTATCTGGTATCCAAGCAACTCCAATTTTCTAATAATATATACTTTCTTTTCAATTTATTTCCCATTTTACCCAATCTATCATGTCATAATTGTACATTTATATTTATAATCTTCTTTCTTCCCCCCCATCCCCCTTTTCCATTTACTCTGGTGTCATCTGAGTTTCTATTTCTTTTTTATCTTATCTATATAGCTCGTTGATCCCATTTAATATCCTTTCCTTACTTTCTTCCATTGCTTCTGCTAATATATCTGCAATTTTCTCATGCAAGCGATATATGTGTAGTAAAAATAGCTTAGCTAGGGCTTTTGCTGTAGGAATCTTTTGGAATGGTATAAATGGACCTGCTTCAAAAAGAGATCAGTGACAACCCAGATTATTGTATTTCTGGAATTGTCGGGCAATTCTACAGTAAAATCCCTGGAGATCTCTCTCCGGGGTGTTGAAGGGTCTGCCACCGGCTGTAGTAGACTGAGGGTCTTCCCTTGCCTGCACTTAGCTGTAGCCCAAATGGGACAGCTTGCTACATAGTTTTCCACATCCTTCTTCAACAAAGGCCACCAGAGTTGCCATTTTAGTAAGTGTAAAGTTTTCACAAAACCAAAATGACTGGCTAATCTAGAGTTGTGACAGGCTTGCACAGCTTTCAGTTTTTCATTAGCTGGGACATAAAGTTTGTCTTCCATCCAAGCTAACCCATCCTTTATTGTGCAGATGTATTTGTGAGCACAAAACTAGTAGTTTGTTTCCAATGCTTCTTTGAACTCCATGATGGTGGCATTGTCTAAAGTGGAGGGATCCTTCTTTGCCTGGGAGTGTGTGACAATTTTGGCTGCCAGCTGGGAAGCCCGGAGCATAGGCTTAACCATTTCTATTTTTAGCACTGTTGTATTGGGGACAGGGCGTCTGTCAGAAAGTTTTTCCCCCCTGGTAAATACCTCAAAGTAAAATTAAACCATTGGAAATACTGTGCCCACCGGATCTGTTTTGGAGGCATTTTCTTCCGGGTTTTGAGAGCTTCTAAATTCTTGTAGTTGGTCCTCACCTGGAAGAGTATTTTAGCCCCCTCCAGGAAATGTCTCCAAGTTAGGAGTGCTGACCTATCTGCAAAAGCCTCTTTTTCCCATATCGTCCACCTTTGTTCAGTTTCAGTTAATTTTTTAGAGGTGTTCGCACATGGTTGCAATTTGCCTTCTTCATTTTCTTGGAGTAGAACTGCTCCGACTGCCACATCATTGGTGTCGGCTTGAATTACAAATGGTTTCTTCGGATCCAGGTGTTTTCAGTTGGGCCGAGAAAAGCCTTTTCAATTTTTAGAAAGCTGCTTGGCATTCCATAGACCATTTTAGTGGCTGACTGGGTTTCAGCTTATCTATCCCTTTGGTTTTCAACAAATTAGTAATTGGAAGCATTATCTGGGCAAAAGAGGGGATGAATTGCCAATAGAAGTTGCCAAAACCCGGGAAGTTCTTCAATTGCTTGCAGGTGTGAGGGGTGTCCCACTCCAGCACCGCCCTGATTTTTGCGGGATCCATTTCCACTCCATGGTGGGAGATTCAGTATCCCAAGTAATCTATTTTGTCTTGGTGGAATTCACACTTGGAAAGTTTGGCAAACAACTTAGCTGCTGTTCTGACCCAACCTTAGCAGAAGCAAGAAACAGACTCTTTCTCACAAAAAAACTCTCTTTATTTACCTCTTGTGAATTAATTGCATTTACCCACCGAAAAGTCCAGGCAATAGTCCTTCAAGGTAGGGGTGAAATCTAATTTTTTTGCCACCGGTTCTGTGGGCATGGCTTAGTGGGCGTGGCTTGGTGGTTGTATGACTGCGTGGGTGGGGCCAACATGACATCACTCACATCACTCTTTCTTTCTTCTCTCTCTCTCCCTTCCTTGGTTTCTCTTTCTTTCTTCTCTCTCTCTCTTGTCAGCCCCGCTGTGCCGGGTTGTCATTCTGGCGGGGACGGCAGCCGATGGAGCCAATCACCCCACATTCCAGCCACCTGGGAAGTCTCAGCCTGCCTCCACTTGCTAACCCTGCCTCCTGTCACTCACTGGTGGCTCCCTCTCCTGCTTGCTGCTTCCGTGACCGCTGCCGTGACCTCAGATCTCCTCATCACTGCCAGCCTGCTAAGACCTCTCAGCTGAGAGGTGTACAGGAAACAATGGGCATTTGGGCTGGCACTGGCTGCTTCCATGCCTGTGCAGAGGCCCCAACCCTGATTGGGAGCAACATCGCTGCCCAGGCTGCCCAGGATTACTCAGAGCTTGCCCAGGAGTAATCAGGGCTTGATAGCCCAGGCAGCACAGGATTAATTAAGGCTTGCTAGCCCAGACGAGGTGCAGCTGGAGTTGTGTGCTGGTTGCATGGCTGGGGGGGGAGTCAGAGGGGAGTAGTGAGGTGGGACATGCCGGGCGCGTCCCCTGTCTTTGGCTGGATGCAGGCAATGGGACCCAAGGCGGAGGGAAAGGCAACCAAAGAACCTGTGGAAGCCAAGCGCGCCAGATCCAAAAGGTGAGCGAGCCTCACCATGTTCCCCCAAGGTGGCTCTTCTTCAGCCAGTGCAGTGGGTCTCCCTTCCCAACTGCCAGCATTGGCCTTACATCTGCCCACCCTCCCAGGCCTGCCCATGCACACCCCAGCAGGGCAGCAGTCTCGGCTCCAGTGGCTGCTGCGGGAGAAGGAAGAAAGTGCTTTGGGAGGGCGGGCAGCCCGGCCCAGAAGTGGCGCATCCCCCGTCATGGGATGGATGCAGGCAGCAGGGAAGGCAAGTGGGTGGCAGTCACCCAAAGGCCACGTGGAAGCTGAGCGTGCAAGACCCAAAGGGCGAGCGAGTCTCGCCATGTCCTGTGTTTCACGGTGGGAGAAGGAAGAAAGCGAATGGCAAGGCTGCCCTGGCCAAGCGATCATTGCGCCTCCCCAGCCTTGCCTGCCACCTCCATGCACTGTGCCCTCTTTCCTCCGGTGTTCGCTTTCATTTTAGGGTAGGAGAAGCCAAGCTCCAAGCGCACGGAGGTGGCAGGCAAGGCAGCCCCGGCGCACCTGTTGCTGGGAAGGCGCAACGATGGCTCTGCCAGGGCAGCCTCGGCATGGGCTGCATTGGCCTCTCTGCCCGTGCCATGTCCCGCTCTGGCTGGCCGTGCAACTACAAGTGCGGCGACCTGGTCTTCGTCAAAATGAAGGCTACCCGCACTGGCCTGCTCAGGTAAGCGCTGCCAGCCAGGTGAAAGGGAAAATGCCACAGGCTCTGTGGTGGTGTGGCTGGGCCTGGCCTTCTCCCCACTGGCGGCTTCCACGCCTCTCGCTTCGCTTCTTCACTAGCAGACATTCTGCGGATGCGCAAAATCTTCTGCGGATGCACAAAACCTTCTGCGCATGCGCAGAAGGTAAAAAACACATTACTTCCTGGTTAAAACCAGGAAGTAACTACACTTGGAAGGGTGGGCAGAGCTTCATTCTGCCATCACTACCGGATCGCCAAACCAACTGCGACGATCGCTACTGGATTGCCCAATCAGGTCCGAACTTGGAGCATTTCACCCCTGCTTCAAGGAGTTAATTCCAGTAGCAGACCTTATCAGTTCCTGGTGATATTGCAAGGCCGTGAGTTCCCAGTTGAAAGGCTGCAAATTAAGTTCTGGCAAGCAGTCTTTGTGGCACAAAACACAATGAGCAAAATCTTCAGAAATACGAACTGTAGTCTCCTACAACAATCACTCCTCTTTCCTTCTATTTATTCCCCAGCCAGGGAGGGGCCATTCAGCGTCCACGTGTGCTTTGCTTCCTGAGTCGACTTCTTGTTCTCCGTTGTTAACCTCTCCTAACTGCTCTGCGCATACGTGCATCTGAACATGCCCCAGCTGTTCTTCCTGCTCACTCATATAAGCCTCCAAAGGCAGCTGCCTCTCCGGTGACTGGGAAATGTTGGACTGCCCTAGCTTTATCTCTGCGTCCAATGAAGAGCATCCATCAGAGCCTTCCCCAGACTCCAGCACTGGCCCAAGTTCCTTCCCAATCTCCTCATCGTCTGAGTCTGTGGCTAGCTCCGCTGGCTGCTGGTGGGCCACAACAGTTGCTCTTAGCTTTTTCAAGACCTCTTGTACTAACTTAACATGTCAAGTCTTAGTTTCAATGTAAATCAATATAAACCAAAACCTCCTTGTACAAGTGCTCATGTAGCAGTTCATTAATCAGCTGCATGAAAACAGCAGGTGTCTGAATGGCAAAACTTTGAATTGAAAACAGCCCAATGGGCAGTTAAACGCTGATTTCCATTCATCCCCCTCCTGAATTCAGATCTAGTAATAAGCTCTCTTAAATCTGGATTTGGATTTGGAAAAAATCCTCCCTTTGCCAAATGGACTAGCACAGTGATGGCAAACCTATGGCACGCATTCCAGAAGTGGCACGCAGAGCCATCTCTCTGGGCATGCCAGCCATTGCCCGTTGCTCTTCCGAGTCCAGGCGCGCACATGCTCATTGGCCAGCTAGTCTTCACATGCATGGGAGCGCCAGAAACCAGAAGAGCAGCTCCCTGGTGCACATGTGCACACTGAGCTTCTGGTTTCTGGTGTGTGCATGTGCACCAGCCAGCTGGTTTTCATGTGCGTATGCATGCCAGAAACCGGAAGACCAGGTGACCAGCACACTGGGGAACTGCTCTTCTAGTTTCCAGCGCTTCTGCACGTACACATCAGAGAGCTGCTTTCCTAGCTTCTGGTGCTTCCCCGTGTGCGCACATGCTCCTGTTTTGGCACTTGGTGCCGAAAAAGTTTGCCAACACTGGGCTAGCATGTCCTTCATCAGAGGTAGGGGGTACAGGTTTTCCTTGCAAATGGCATTCAAATTTCTATAGTCAACAGATAGACCTAACGAGCCATCCTTTTTCTCTCAGAACAGTACTGGGGCAGCACCTTGGGTCCAGCAGGTTCGATGAAAACATGCTCAAGGTTTTTGTCTATGAATTGGCACAGTTCATCCAGCTCCCGGGTGGTCATAGCGACGTACATTGTTGGCTTAGGTAGTTTGGCCACCAGTAGAACCTCAATGGCACAGTCTGTAGTTCTATGAGGAGGGAGTTCATCTGAAGCTGCTTTGCTAAACACATCAACTAAGTCTCGGTACTCCCTGGGGATACCCGGTAGGGGTCCACTTGTCACAGAAGCAGCTACTTCCTCACTATGCAGCATTCCCACCTTCTAAGGCTCCTCCCTCTGGGCCAGTTCACCATTAGGAAATTGGAGTATTCCCTCTGTCCAATCCACCTTCAGATTCTATTTCTATAGCCAGGTTAGCCCCAAAACTAGAGGCCATTCCATCCTCGGCATTACGATGAAAGCAATGGTTTCAGAGTGGTTTGCCATAATGAGCTCCAGCAGTTCAGTGGCAAATATGGCTATGGTGCCTCCCGCAATGGACCCACTGAGTTGACAGAAAGAGACTGGAGTTTTTAATAGCCTTAATAAGCCCAACTTTAATCGGAAAACTGGGGATCCAACTAAGGCTATTACAAACTTCAGTCTCTTTCTGTGCACCCCGAATCCAACAATGCTTTAAGTCTCACTTTTCTCCCTGTTAGTAGGATTAATAGTTCTATGGGGATTGTAAGGGGTTTGACAGTCCCACTTGCCAACGGGTCTTTGCAGCCACTCCCTGAATTGTCAGATTCTTCTGCAGGAGGGGTCGGAGTTCCTGGCACCAGAGGCAACTCTGGCAGGAACTCCACGACGGTGCGGCTCTTCAAAGCGGTGTCCCTGGGACTCTGTGGTGGCTTCGTGGACCTCCCCATGGCTTGCTTCTCTCCTTTTCGGGCAGGGATCTTTCCATGACAATCAGCTGCATGGTGGCCTTCTTTTCTGCAGTTGAAGCAGGCGGTTGAGCGTGGCAGGGCAGAGCAAGATTTGGCCGTCTCCCTTCTCCATTTGGGTAGGGATCTCCTCCAGGTGCAACTCACATGGTACCTGTTCTGGGCTTGGTCAATTTCAGCTTCCTCAGTCAAAACATACCAATCATGCAGGCAGATTAGGGCTCCGCTGGCTATGCAGGCATTGCTCAGGTCATCATTAAGCCCATCCTTGAACCAGCTCACCAGTATTTCCTCTGGCCAATCCATGCGGCAGCCAGATCTCAGAATTCTTCAATGTATTTGGCCAATGGCCAGTGCATGTGCCTGATGTGGTCTCTAGCCTCTCTGTCAGCTAGGGAGCCCTCAAATTATGAAGCCATTGAAGTTTTGGAGCTCTGGAGTGTCTGAGTTGTGGAGGGTCACGATTCAGCAGGCAGCCGCCCCTTCTAGGGCCAGGGTAACAACCCTGATTTGGCTTCTCCTGTGGGGAGGTCCCTCTCATACTCCTGCATATAGGTTAGCACGTGCGCAAGGAAAAATCTCAGTTGATGGGGTTCCTCGTCAAACTTGACACCCAGGGAGTGCCTTTCGCTCTAGAGGGGGAAGCCTCCTCCCGCCAAGCCACAGGCCATGCCCCATGTCTCTCTGGGGCAGGTTTTCCGGGGTGACAGTGGACTTGCCAGTGGCTCCTGCACCATCAGACGTCCCCGGGGGCAGGGAGTCCTCCTGCTCGCCGGTAACCTCCTCAATGTCAGCATTCCAGAAAAACCCAACTCCAATTAAAAACTCCGAAGCAAGCATTTTCTCAGAGTTCCATTTATTAGAGTAGGTATACTGGCACATCCGGGAAAAACCCGAATCTGAGAGTTCCAGGTTTTCCCTCAGAAAATCAAAACCCCCAAAACCATCCCCTCACTTATCATTCCATCACATGGTCCAATCACCATCCGTCCCATCTTGAGACATCAATCCAACCACTCCTTCTCCAGATGCAAGATTGTCCTGACCTTGACCAAAAGAAGAATGCTATTTTGTTTTAGTACACTCCCTCTACTAAATCCCCCCTCCTCCTTTCCCACACGCAAGAAGGTGGAAGCTTCCGGTGCTAATATGGCTTCCAAAGCTGATACTCTCATGCCTTGTCCTTGCCCACAGCGCAGGGCGGGGTGCTCTAGATCTGCATGCCATGGATGGCTTCTCTCATAAGGTTCATGGCTTCCCTCAGGGGTTGCTTGGACCAGCTTCCTCCACTTCATCATCGTCATAGAGGTTCTTCAACTCGCACTTCCAGCCCTGCCAGTGGCTCCTACGGGTGAAGGTGTCTCCCTTGGTTCTGCCATCCCAGTTGCCCTTCTTCCTGACACTGAAGGACCAACTCAGTTTTGCAGAGCTGCTTGAGGCAATGTTCTCCTCGACCCAGGTACTGAGGATTTCCTCCTGCTGGGTTTTGGTAGAGGTTTCTTCTCAGCATTTGGCATCTTCTTCGTTGATGCCCTGGGTTCCCTGCATGTGCGATTCCCACGGTAGGGCTGTTGCCTCTCCAGGTTGACCAGTTTGCAATTCTTGCCTAATGTAAAGTCCTGTCTCATCAGTCTTCTCAAGAAAGCTTGAGATGAAAGCCATTTCAAAATGAAACTTTTATTGAAAGATTGTGATAGAAAGAGATCTAGGCAGGAATTAAGTTTGCGTGCTCAAAACAGTAGATTAAAAAATTGCAGACAGAGCCTCTCCCAAAGTCCAATACATCATCAAGCCAATCCCGGTGTCTGAAGATGTTATGGGAAACTCAGGCCAAGAAGGTGATAAACGCCAGTCTCCAAGGCAACGCTGCTGCTCTTCTCCGGAGACAAGATAAGGCAGTTGGCTCAAGGCACATTCCATTCCCCCTCCCAAGGTCCTGAAAGTTACAGCAAAGCAAAGCAAGGAATAGAAACAGAAACCTCATACGGAGATTCCCCCAAAGCCTCCAGAATGACAGCATCCCTATAGGAATCTATGAGACCTGACAACTTGTAATGCTGATAGATTTGAGCAACACATTTTAAAAATTCACCCAAAAAGACTGTTGACATTAGTTTAGTAGTAGGCATAATAATAGCACTTACACTTATATACCACTTCATAGTATTTTGCAACTCTTTCTAAACAGTTTATAGAGTCAGCATATTGCCTCCAACAATCTAGGTCCTCATTTTACTGACCTCGGAAGGATAGAAGGCTGAATTAACCTTGGGCCTGTAAGAATTGAACTGCTGGGAGTCAGCAGAATTACCCTGCAATACTGCATTCTAACCACTGCACCACCACAGCTCTTAATAATACACATCCTAAGGTGTTTCTAAATAAAACTTGGACAATTAAGTAGAGTTTTAAATCGAACATTTTTCATTTTAATGAAATCTCCTTTTGAGAAACCCAGTTTGCACTTTCTACAAAATTGCATAAAGGTCTACATTATTTTCGGTGTAGAAGAATAGGTTCTTGGGGGTCCTTGCACAATATTATATAAGTCCTTGTATGGCAAAGTTTCAATTACCACATTGAATACTTAATTTTTATATGACTCATTGCACAGCATAAGACATGTATACACTGTTATGTAGCAAGTATGCAGTACTATAGTTGCTTATGGCAACATACTGAGCCAAATGCTTTTGAATTATTTGTGAAAAAAACGATGCCACTCAGTTTGAATGTAGGTGGCAGGTTCAGTCTTGGTGTGTTTTCAGGAAACCTTTCTGAGTTTGTTAAAATGTGAAATAAGTCTCTTAAAGGACATGTAGGTGGATGTATACAGAAATTATAACTTTCCATCCAAAGTTCAGAAACTAATGATATAGAATGAAGCCTAAGAAACAAGTTTCTATAATCTTCAGTTGCACAATGCTTCTCTCTTAAACATACTTTATATCACATATTCAATGAAAACAACACAGATATAAGTTGTATACTGAGAAGCAAATTGTAGTTCAAGTATTTAGCCAATTACTGCCAAAATCATTCAATAAACAGTGTTATAATTTCTAGTGATATCAACATGACAGTTAAAGCATGTAATGAAATGAGCATTCTTTCCACATAAGCTTTCATTTATATGAGGGGTTTCAAATAGGAGAAATACTTATTTTAATCATATAAAAATTTTATTTTAATTAAAGGCTAAAAAAATACAGCTATATACATTATACAACTATAAAGAACCTAAAATGTGTAGATATCAGGCTTCACATAGGTGCAAAATCCAGACACAAAATCTATTTTCAGGAGTTGGGTTACTCATAAACACAAATTGGCTTTGTTAGCCTCTTTATTGCAGACATTGTACATTTAAGGTAAATGAATGAGTTAAAAAAAAAATCAAAACTCTTATATAAGTGCTCCTGCACTTCAGTTCTAAGGTTTTTTCCTCCTACCTTTTCATTGTCTTTCTCATTATCTTGAGTTCCTTGGAAGGCACTTCTTCAGTGTTAATGATTTTCTCTAGTCTGAAAATCACCAGTTTCATTTCTTTCTTTCTTTTTTGCAAAAAGTTTTTTATTTTTTAAACAAAAACAACAAAAACATCAACCTTCCAAACACTTACAGACAGTATTTTGATCGGTGAAAATCATTTCGTGCTCTCAAAATTTTCAAACTCTCATTATATGACAGATATTCTTACCTCTAATAAAAAACAAGTGCTTAAACATTTTATCCAAATTTCATTTCATATATAATATTTCATCTCTATGCTTTATTATCTATCCATTGATAAAATAGCTCCCATATCAAATAATATTGTTTATCTTCCTGTTCTCTTATTTCAAATGTCAATCTACTCATTTCGGCACAGTCCAACATTTTCTTAATAATTTCTTCATCAGTAATCATCTTCTCTCCTTTCCAGTTTTTTGTAAATACAATTCTAGCCGCTGTTAAAATATTCACAATTAAATATTGTAATTCTTTGTTAAATGTCTCTGGTAAGATCCCTAATAAAAATATCTCTGGTTTAAAATCAATATGTTTCTTTGTCATTTTTTCCAACCATGTGTGTATCTTAGTCCAATATCTCCTTGCTTCTACGCATGTCCACTACATATGGTAATAAGATCCTGGTGTCTGATGGCATTTCCAGCACTTCTCCGATTTGTTCTTGAACATTCTGGCTATCCTCGTCGGGGGTAAATGCCACCTGTAAAACATCTTATACAAATTTTCCTTATATGCCGTAGACATTGTCATTTTATAATTACATGACCACAATTTTTGCCATTTATCTAGATCAATACCATAACCAAAATTTTGCCGCCCTGCTATCATTGTTTCTTTAACTTGTTCTTCTTCCAGTTTTGCCTCTAGCAAGTGTCCATACAACTTTTTAATTACATGGTCATCAGAGCCCATCAATATCTTATCTAAAGTAGTCAAAACATTATAAAAACCTTCTTGTTTGAGATCTTTTCGATATCTAGAAAATATTTGCATATATGAAAACCAATCCATTTTAAGTCCCTGATCTTATAAGTCTTGCTTTAGTTTAAGTTCACCCTTTTCATCCAAAAATTCACTATATCTAACAATTTGTTTCCTTTTAAATATCACTGGATATGAGAAAGCTTCAATTGTAGATACCCAGACTGGAATCTTCAAATAATGATACTTTTTAATCCTCTCCCAATTAAAAAGCAAAGCTTCACGTATCTGACGTCTTCTAAAATACCCCTGTATTTTAGTTCCTTTGTACCATAAAAGGGCATGCCACCCCATCAACAAATCATGTCCCTCCAAATTTAATAATCTAGTATTTTTCAATGTTACCCATTCTTTAATCCACATTAAACTAGCTGCTTGGTAGTATAATTCAAAGTTAGGTAAGCCAAAACCGCCCCTCACTTTAGCATCTTGTAACAACTTAATTTTTATTCTTGCCTTTTTCCCTTGCCAAATATATTTCAATATCATTTTATTCAAATCTGTAAAAAAATCCTTGTCCAACTTTATCAGAATTGTCTGAAGCAAATACAACATTCTAGGCAAAATATTCATCTTAATGGTTGCAATTCTCCCAATTAAAGATAGTTGTAAGTTTCCCCATTTTTCCAAATCTTGTCCTATCTGTCGTTTAACCTTGTTGTAATTATTTTCCTTAAAACAACTACACCTTGTTGTCAGTTGTATCCCCAAATATTTTACCTTATTCGTGACCTGCATATTTGAAATCTCCATCAATTCTTCTCTCTGTTTTTTCAACATATTTTTAGTCATTATCTTTGTCTTTTCTTTATATTTATTTATTTATTTTATTTTATTTTATTTTATTTTATTTTATTTTATTTTATTTTATTTTATTTTATTTTATTTTATTTTATTTTATTTTATTTTATTTTATTTTATTTTATTTTATTTTATTTTATTTTATTTTATTTTATTTTATTTTATTTTATTTTATTTTATTTTATTTTATTATTTTATTTTATTTCTATACCGCCCTTCTCCCAAAGGACCCAGGGCGGTGTACAGCCTAATTAAAAACACAAAGACAGACAAAATTTAAAAATAATTAAAATTATTAAATAATAGGCCCAATTTATAAAACCCCAAATTTAAAATCCCATTTAAAACCAATTAAAATCTTTACATTGATAGCCCAGCCTGGTGGAACAACATGGTTTTGAGGGCACAGCGAAACACACGGAGATCAGAGATTTTACGAATTTCTGGGGGCAGATCATTCCAAAGGGCAGGGGCTCCCACAGAGAAGGCTCCCCCCCTGGGTGTCGCCAGCTGCCATAATTTGGCCGATGGCACCCTGAGGAGACCCTCTCTGTGGGAGCGAACTGGCCGGTGGGAGGCTACTGGTGGCAGAAGACGGTCTTGAAGGTATCCAGGTCCAATGCCATGGAGCACTTTAAAGGTGGTAACCAACACCTTGAATCACACCCGGAAGACCACTGGGAGCCAGTGCAGCTCACGCAGGAGGGGTGTCATGTGGGCACAATGAGTTGCGCCCATAACCACCCGTGCGGCCACATTCTGGACCAGTTGGAGCCTCCGGGTGCTTTTCAAGGGGAGCCCCATGAAGAGAGCATGGCAGTAGTCCAGTCAGGAGGTGACAAGGGCGTGAGTGACTGTGTGCAAGGCGTCGCAGTCCAGAAAGGGCCTCAACTGGCGGATCAGGTGAACCTGATAAAAAGCCCCCCTGGCCACGGCCGTCATATGCTCTTCTAAAGACAGCCGTGCGTCCAGGAGGACACCCAGATTGCGAGCCCTCTCTGTGCGGGGTAAAGACTCACCCCCAATAGTCAGCGATGGCACCAGCTGACTATATCGTGACGCCGGGAACCACAACCACTCGGTCTTGGAGGGGTTGAGTCTGAGCCTATTTCTCCCCATCCAGACCCGCACGGCCTCCAGGCAGCGAGACATCACATCAAGGGCATCGTTGGGGTGGTCTGGGGTGGAGATGTACAGCTGAGTATCATCAGCGTACAGATGGACTCTCACCCCAAAACCACGGATGATCTCACCCAGCGGCTTCACATAAATGTTGAACAGAAGGGGCGAGAGGACCGACCCCTGCGGCACTCCCCATGCAAGGCGCCTCGCAGTCGACCTCTGCCCCTCTGTCAACACAAACTGTGAGCGGTCGGAGAGGAAGGAGGAGAACCACCGCAAAACGGTTCCCCCTATTCCTAACCCCCTCAACTGCTGCAGCATGATACCATGATCAATGGTATCAAAAGCCGCTGAGAGATCTAATAGGACCAGGACAGAGGAGCAACCCCTGTCCCGAGCCCTCCAGAGATCATCCACCAATGCGACCAATGCCGTTTCTGTGCTGTACCCCTGCCTGAAGCCCGACTGGTACAGGTCCAGATAGATAGCTTCATCCAGGTGCCCGGGCAGTTGTCGTGCCACCACACTCTCAACAACCTTCGCCACAAAACGAAAGTTGGAGACCGGACGGTAGTTGGCTAATTCAGCCGGCTCCAGGGAAGGCTTCTTGAGGAGGGGCCTCACTACCGCCTCTTTCAAGGCAGCGGGAAAGGCACCCTCACTCACCCTCACTGGCCGCCCTCACCTCCTCATTCCTCCCTCACATCTCAGCTAATGCCGCTTCAAGTGGGGGGGAGGGGGGGTCGCCCCGCGTCTCTGTTGACATCAAGCTGCAGCCAGAAAAGTTGCTGCCGCCGAGTTAGGGCGTTGCCTCCTTCATCGCCGCCACCACCGCTCTGCCACTTTGAAGGGGGGGAGGTGGGGACACCTCCCCACGACTCCTCGCGTTGCCACCAGAGTCGCCATCCCCCTCCAAACCCCTTGTCTCTGTTAGCATCAAGCTGCAGCCAGGAAAGTCGCTGCAGCTGAGTTAAGGCATCGCCTCCCTCACTGCCGCTGCCGCTGCTGCCCTTATCTCCACGGCACTCCGCAGCGGCACTCCGTAGGGCCCCATCAACCGCCGGCTCCCCAGCTCCAGCCGAGATGTTCCGGGGAGCATAAAGCCCTCCCCAGGTTGGGTGGGGGTTCTCCTCGCCAGGGCTAGGGCCATAAAAAGTATTAACGGCCCCTACGCCCCCGAAAAAGGCCAAAACAGTCCCATCGTCAGACGGGAGCTAGCTGGATGCTGCCATCTTCGCACATGCGCAGAAGGGAGTCTTATTAATTTTCAAACCAGCTACTTCCCCAAACTCTCCAATGTTTTCTAACAATTTATTTATTGATATTAATGGTTCTTCAATAATAAAAACCAGGTCATCTGCAAAAGCTTGCAACTTATATTCTTCTTCCCGAATTTTCATACCTTTTATCTCTTTTTCTTCTCTAATATTTCTATTTAAAACTTCCAGTTTCAGTACAAACAATAGTGGGGACAGTGGACATCATTGTCTAGTGCCTTTTTCTATTTCAATAAAGTCTGTCAATTCGCCATTTATCATGACCTTGGTCTTTTGTTTGGAATATATAGCTTCAATTGCCTGTAAAAATTTCTTTCCGAAGCCCATCTCCTCCATTTGTAACATCATAAACCGCCAGTTCACATTGTCAAAGGCTTTTTGTGCATCTAAAAATATCAAAGCCATCTGCTTCGTAATATTCTAAAGTATTCAAAATTATTCTTATCTCTAATTTGTCTTTTTTTTTTTTTTAATTTGATTTATATGCCGCCCTTCTCCGGAGACTCAGGGCGGCTTACAGTGCGTTAAGCAGAAATTCATTTTGATCAGAGTGTATAAAATTATTCAAATATCTCTTAAGCCTTTCTGCCAATATTGTAGCAAAGATTTTATAATCTGCATTTAGCAGGAATATAGGTCTATAGTTTTTGATTAATTGTGTGTCTGTCTCTTCTTTGTGAATCAATATAATATAAGCCTCAATCCATGTTTGGGGTATTTCTCTTTTTGTCATTACTTCATTCATCACCTCCGGCATTGGGATCGATAAGGATTCTTGTAGCATCCTATAATATTCAGCTGGTAGACCATCTGGTCCTGGTGCCTTTCCATTTTTCTGTTTCTTAATTGCCTCAGTCAATTCCATCATCGTTATGTTTCCATCCAACAGCTCCTCAATGTCTTTGGGGATTTGTGGTAGTTTAGCTTTTTGTAAATACCTTGCCACTTTATCCTCCTCTATTATGTCTTTTTTGTACAATTTTGTATAGTATTCCTGTATTATTTCCCCCATCTCTTTATTTCCAAATCTACTCAGTCCTTGATGATCAATTAATTGTATTATTTTTCTCAATTCTCTTTCTTTTTTCAATTTATATGCTAACCATCTGCCGGGTTTATTTGCATTTTCAAAATAATTCTGTTTGGCAGCTCTTATTTTTTGAGCTAATTCTTCCTTCTCCAGTAAATCCATTTTGTGCTTTATAATATCCATTTTAATTTTTACATCTTTCTTATTTGGATCTTTCTGGAATTCCTTTTCAAGTCTTTCATGATCATCTGTCAATATTTTAAGGGTTTTTCTTTTCTTCAGGTTTCTTTTCTTTGTATAATCAATAATTAGTCCTCTGGCAAAGGCCTTCATTGTGTCCCAGCGATTTTGTGTCGATGTTTCTTTCTTGTTTTCCTTGAAAAAGAAATCCAATTCTTGCTTCATTTTCTATATGAAGTCTTTCTCTTTTAATATTGTGTTATTTAAAGTCCATCTAGATCTATCTTTTCGTCCTTTCCAGATAGCAATCACCGGGTTATGGTCCGCCCATAGGTTAGTATCTATTTTCACTTGTTCAATATTTAAAGTCAATTCCATTGTTGTCCATATCATGTCTAATCTGGACCAAGATAAATATCTATCAGAGTAGAAAGTGTATTGTTTATCTTCCCCATTTCTCTCCCTCCATATATCTTTCAAGTTTATTTCCTCTATCATTTAAAAAAAAGTTCTCGGCAGTACCTTTCTGTTGAGGGTAAACTGCCCTCTGCAGAGTAGAGCGACGGACCAGACAGCGTTGCAACACAGATACTCTCAGACTCTGAACGTTGTTAGAAAAATAAATAGTTTTTACTTGTTGTAAAACAAACAAACCTGGCTTCTCATAAACAAAGATAACACTTTCAATACAAAACAAAGTTTGCTTACAGTTCTAGTTCCATAACACCGACACAGTATCTCTAGCAGTAATATCATGAGCAGGAGTGAGAAGGAGTGAATGAGCTTCCTGCCTTCTTTTTATTTCTGTTTTAACCACTTAATCAATTAGTCATCTTGTAGCAGTTAAAGTTACAGTACATATTATCTACCCAACCGTAGGATAAGGATTCAACATTCTCCCCTTTGGGTAGACTAATATATTTACAATCTTAAACCATACTGTTCACATGTATCTATATGTTTCCTACTTCCCTGTGCTTTTGTGAAATGATCGGCTACATTGTTTTCTGATGCACAATATATCAATTCTATCATCTTGTTCATTATACATTCCCTTACATTGAGATACCGAAGATCTGTATGGTTTGTTCTAGTCTTTACAGCTATATTTGTCGCCATTTTTATCGCTGTCTGATTATCTTCGTATACTATTATAGGATCTTGTATATCTATTCCTAAATCTAGCATCAGCTGCTTAATACTGATCAAATCCGTACATAACAAAGATAAACAAGAAAACTCTGCTTCCATTGTAGACATACTTAAATGCTTCTGTCTTATTGAACGCCACCATGTCAAAGATTTTCCCAGAAATACAGTGATTCCTGAGGTTGACTTTCTTGTATTCACATCTGTTGCGAAACTAGCATCGGTCACTCATGCCCTTGTCACCTCCCGGCTGGACTATTGTAATGCTCTCTACATGGGGCTCCCCTTGAAGAGCACTCGGAGGCTCCAACTGGTCCAGAATGCGGCCGCGCGGGTGGTTATGGGCGCAACTCGTTGTGCCCGCGTGACACCCCTCCTGCGCGAGCTGCACTGGCTCCCAGTGGTCTTCCGGGTGCGATTCAAGGTGTTGGTTACCACCTTTAAAGCGCTCCATGGCATAGGACCCGGGTACCTTCGAGACCGTCTTCTGCCACCAATAGCCTCCCACCGACCAGTCCGCTCCCACAGAGAGGGTCTCCTCAGGGTGCCATCAGCCAAGTTATGTCGGCTGGCGACGCCCAGGGGGAGGGCCTTTTCTGTGGGAGCCCCAGCCCTGTGGAATGAACTGCCCCCGGAAATACGCAAGATCTCCGACCTCCGAGTGTTTCGTTGCGCACTGAAGACCCTGTTATTCCGCCAGGCAGGGCTATCAACTTAATAATTTTAATTGGGGTATTTTAAATGTTTGGGGTTTTAAATCGGCCAAATCTATGTAATTATTTTAATTTTTAATTATTGTTGTGTGTTGTGTTTTTAAATTGGCTGTACACCGCCCTGAGTCCTTCGGGAGAAGGGCGGTATAGAAATAAAATTATTTATTTATTTATTTATTTATTTATCTGCATAAGCGGTTACATGCAATTCTTCTGATGGTTGTAGATACAATGCATGATGCATGGTATGTTTCAGATATCGAAGAATACGTTTTGCTCCTTGCCAGTGTCTTTCTGTAGGTTCCATGTTGAATCTAGCTAATTGGTTCACACTATAAGAAATATCGGGTCTAGACCAATTGCTAATGTATGATAAACTGCCAATCAATGATTGGTATATTCCTTTATCAAACAACGGACTTTGCACATCAGTGTTGCAATAATCCTGAACCATAGGTGTCTTTGATGGTTTACACAATTCCATTCTGAACTGTTTTAATAGATTATTAATTTTATCAGTTTGGGATAATTTAAATCCTCCCCTAGTTTTTTCGATCCTTACACCTAGGTATTGTTGTATCTCCCCTAGATTTTTAATCCTGACATGAGCTTTTAATTCATCAACAATCCTGTTGGCCTCTTGCTCATTCTTTGTAATCAGAGCTATATCGTCCGTAAAAAGAAGTAATAATGATACTATACCATCCCTTTCCATTTTGAATAAAGATGGATCTGCTAATCCTGCTTTAAATCCAATATTCTTCAATGTTTTTACAATGCACTGGTTCCATTCATAACTTGACTGTTTTAACCCATACAGACTTTTCTTTAATAACCAACAGTCAGCCTTCCCATTTTCTTCAAATCCTGAGGGTTTCTTTAAATAAATTTCATGCTGTAATGGTGCATGCAGATATGCGGTCTCTACATCTAAATGGTTGACTGTATATTTATTTCTAGCTGCCCATACCAACGCTGCTCGTAATGTAATGGCTTTTAAGCTTGGAGCGAATACTTCATCGTAATCATTAGGAGACTGATTAAATCCTTGAGCTACTAGCCTAGCTTTATATATTGGTATCCCATCTATCCCAGTCTTTAATTTATATACCCACTTACTACCAAGTATAGTTTTCCCTTTTGGAATTGTTACAGACTCATACACTTTCAGATTCTGCAAAGATTGTAGTTCTTTAGTCATTGCACATCTTCACACTTTCTGGTCTTCAGGTGGAAATGTGGTCAACTCATTAAATGTAGTAGGGACTTTATTTACTTGATAGACTGTAGTTGCCTGATACCTATCAGGTGGTCTTGTTACTCTACTCGACCTTCTTGGGAGTTCAGGACTTACAGATTGCCTCTCCACCTTAACCTCTTCCTGTACTATGTCTTTCTCTACCTCTTCGCTCTGGCTATCTGGCATTTCATTTGTAGCTTCAGTCTGCGTTTCAATGATAACCTCATTTTCAGTACCTAATTTATTCCACCCTACATGCTCCATAAACCTGGCATTTGCACTGTTAACTACCATTGCTGTTCCTTTTACCCAAAATCTGTAGGACCTGTGGTTTGAATTATAACCAACAAATATTAATTGTTGTGCCCTACTCTGGCCCTTATGCCTTAACTGTGCTGGAGTATGTACCCATGCAGGTGATCCAACTGTGTGTATGTAGCTCAAATCTGGCTTCCTTCCATGCCATACGGTATATGGAATTTTGTTAGTGGTTGTATTTATGGTGCTGCTTAAGAGTGTATTTGCACACATAATGGCTTCTCCCCATAAATTAGCCGGTAAACCTGCATCAGCTAACATTGATCTCATCATTGCTTGTAGAGTTTGTCCTCTCCTTTCAACATACGAGTTATGCTGTGGTCGATATGGGGCTGAACGTTTGTGCTTTATACCAGCATTAGCTAACATTGATTTAAACCTTGTGTTGACAAACTCAGTACCATTGTCAGTTACAATGGTAACTATTTTTTGATTTGTTTTTCTCTCCACAAACTTAATCCATTGAACAAAATACCGAAAAGTATCTACCTTAGACTGGCATCCTCAGCATCGTCAGCATTCCAGGAGGTCACATCTGGTGGATTCTGCACTACATCCCATAGCCCTTCTTTGCGCAACAGGAGACTGCACTTGGTGGACCAGGATTTGTAGTTGGTGCCATCCAGCCGGGTAACCAGCGATAAGTTGGGAGCTTGACCTTGTGCCATCCTCACCAGGATATTTAAATATGTATCAGAATGTCTGGAGCAATAATGTGTGTCACAACTCTCTTATTGCTTTAACTGGTACACACACTCTGGCACTGGGCCCATAAGCAGTGTTGAGGGTAAACTGCCCTCTGCAGAGTAGAGCGACAGACCAGACAGCGTTGCAACACAGATACTCTCAGACTCTGAACGTTGTTAGAAAAATAAATAGTCTTTACTTGTTGTAAAACAAACAAACCTGGCTTCTCATAAACAAAGATAACACTTTCAATACAAAACAAAGTTTGCTTACAGTTCTAGTTCCGTAACACCGACACAGTATCTCTAGCAGTAATATCATGAGCAGGAGTGAGAAGGAGTGAATGAGCTTCCTGCCTTCCTTTTATTTCTGTTTTAACCACTTAATCAATTAGTCATCTTGTAGCAGTTAAAGTTACAGTACATATTATCTACCCAACCGTAGGATAAGGATCCAACACTTTCTACTATGTTTTGTTGTTTTATGTGTTTTGTAGTCCAATTTTTCATCCACAATTCCATTAAAATCTCTCATGATACAGACATTTTCATAGTCTATTTCAATTATCTTATTATGTAGTTTTCTATGATTATAGATGATGTAGATGATGTCACTTTGATTGTTATTTGGGGCACAAATTGCAACTAAAAGTAATTTTGTATTGTTGTCAATTAATTCCACCATCAAAATTCTACCTTCTGGATCAGCATATTTCTGTTCTGCCATTAGTACATTTCTAATATACAGAGCAACTCCTCTTTTTTTGCTTTGTGACAATGATAAAAAAGTTTTTCTAAGTTTTGGTTGGATCAATAGTTGTTCGTGTTGCTTTTTAATATGCACTTTCTGTAGGCAAATTATATCAAATTTTAGTTTTTCCAGTTTATGAAATACTATTCTTCTTTTACAGGCCGAGTTAAGTCCATTTATGTTTATTGAAATTAATTTCCTTTCTTCCATATTCATACTTTATAAATGGGTTTTGTTGCTCTAGTCGTTCTGGCTTCACGTTGTTCCTTATGTTCCATAACTCCTCCAACCGCTCCTTCTGTTGCTTCCAGCGTGATCAATTCCTCTTCAACGGGTTTTATTGAAGCTGATGTTGCTTCTGTTTCGGTTTCCATATCTACCTCTTTCTCTTTGAGAACTTCTTCATATAACGCTCTTGCCTTATCGTGTTCAGCCTGTATCTTTGAAATTGCCATGTTAAGCCTACTCCTTCTGGAAACAACCATCTGTAATTAATCCCTTTTTGCAATAAAACTTTAGTCAGGAATTGGTATCTTCTTCTTAACTCTCTCACTTTCCTTGGAATTTGTCTCAGAACTATCACTTCTTTCTCTTTGTATTTCAAAACCTTATCACGAGCAGCCTGCAGAATTTGTGTCTTGATTGATTTCTTAGTGAATCTTATATGTATTTCTCTTGGAAGCTTATTACGCATCGCATATCCAGTATAGACTCGATAAATTTCATCAATTCCTTCCATCATCTTTTCTTTAGTTACTTCTAGGGCCTCAGCTAGAATCATATTCATAATCTCCGCTAGATCCTCCCCTTTTTCTTCCATGACATTTTGGAATCTTAAGAAAAATTCTGCTTTGTCCATTTCCCAGCCAATTAAGCCAGATGTTCCTTGCTCTACCTCTCCCAGCCTGTTCTCAAATTCCTTCATTTTTTCTTCTTTTTGACCTTCTTTTTCTTCTAGTTTAACCAATCTCTCTTCATATTTTGTCATTGTTTGTTGTAGATTGATCACCTTTTCATCTGTTTGTAATAGTTGCTGCTCCATCCATTGTTGTTGCTGTTCCATCCTTTGTTGTTGCTGCTCCATCCTTTTTTGTTGCTGTTCCATTCTTTGAAGTGTTTGTAGGATTGTTTGTGTCACTTCTTCTTTATCTTTCTCTTGCTGTAACATTGTCTGTATGGAACATTGGCCTCCAGATGGTGAGGAGGATGGTGTGGTCACAGCAGCTCCCACCGTCGCTACTTTTTTACTCATTTTGTTCAATAGTTACGATCCACCTAAACAATAGAAAGGGAGGGGAGGGAAGGGAATGTTAAAAAAAAGAAGAAGAAGAAGGGGGGGAAAAGCAGTAGTTCCTCAAATTCTTCAGGTTTCTCTGAAACCCTAATCCAAAGGGAAGGAGAGAAAAAAAAAACAAACCACACACACTCAAAAAAAAAAAAAAGAAGAAGAAAAAAAATCAATAAATCTTCAGGCTCTTGAATGCCTTAATCCAATTAAATAGATAGATGTCCCAACTCCAAAATAGAAATAGGAACAGAAAAAAAAGACAACAGGAATAAAAAAAATTAAAAAAAGAAAAAGAAAAAAAAGAGCAAAGAAGAATTTAATAGTCCTTCAAACCCTTTTATATCCAGAGAGCCTGCAGGGCATGATTTTTCCTTAGCCTTCCAAGCCACCCCCTCAGGCTGGGAATAAGATATTTACTCTTAGAAAAAAAAAAGAGAAAAAAAATCAAAGCCTTCTAGTGTGTTCCCAGGCTTTGTCAATTTAAATAAAGAGCACCTGTATAAACAACAGTTCAGTTCAGTAGCTCTTCAATCTTTGTTTTGGCTACAGTATTTCTTTTCTTCTACTACTTAGATAAAAATAGAAACAAAGTTTCTCTTCCAGTGGGTGGTAGCACTGTACATTCCCCTGGCTCTCCTATTTTTTAAAGGAAGAAGAAGAAAAGGGGAAAAAAAGTAAAAAGAAAGGATCTTTCTTTTAAATATTTCAAAAGAGAAAGAAAAAAAAATACCAGTTCAGATGTTCCAACTCAGCAGTTCAAACAAATCTAATACCAGCAAATTTCCAAGTTTCAAATATGTCCCAATGCTATTTTCAGTCCAGTCAGGTAATCCAAAAAGGAAGTGAATCAATTAAGCAATTTTACGTCTTTCAAACTCGGTATTGGGTATGATAAAAAATTAGTCCAAAGAAAGATTCGCCGCTCCTCTTCATTCACTCTCCATCACTATCTCCATTATCAATAAGGGTGTTCTTAATATATTGAAAAGAAAAGAAAAAATTTCTCACCGATCTATTCACTGTCGTTCCGCTCTGCCTTCCTGGAGTTGTCCCAGCCTCCGCAGCCTATGGCTGCCGCTCAGCCGCTGGAAAAAGGGCTTTTCTGGCTCATCCAGGGACTAAACAATGTCCCTGGAGTCCTCAGAATGTGCCCTCTGCTACCACAATCAAATCGAGACTGTGGGGTCCAGATCGGACCGTCCAGCGGCTGAGTTTTGGCGGGGTTTCAGGAGCTTCCAAAAACCCCGTGCGTCTCGCCGTGATGTCAACTTCCGGTCTCCCAGTTTCATTTCTTACACCACCTTTTTACCCTCTTCCCCCTTTCTGGAGGTGTTTGTGGAGGTGTTTTTCTATACCAGTGCATCTGTGTGTGCACGCAAGCGTGCACCCCCTCACACAAAAACTGCTTTCTGGTTGTAGTTATCTGAAGGGCAGTGTGTCCCTCCTTCCATTTTCCACTGGCTGGACGTGACAAGATCTCTCACCTTTGAGCAGGGGTGGGTTCTGTCACAAGTAAATGCCTTATTCTCAAATGGGGAAAATGTACATACACAGGGTATCAGGGGTTAATTTATTATTCCTTCCTTAATATCTTCATATGTAACCACTCCCATCCTTTACTCCGCCTCATTGATATAAAAGGGGATGTATGCACCTCCTTCCTTGCTTCTATCTACAATCATTCAGAGAATATAGAATGCTTAATGTAAATAAATAGTGCTTTGTTTAAATACTTTGTTCCTGAATCATTATTGAGTCTGATCCTCAAAAATAAGCAACAATCTGGTAGCAGAGGATGGTTGGACTGACTCAATAAAAATTAGATATGCCTAAGAGAGAAAACTCCAGAAACAAAAGAGAAAGACCCAACACCAGGGCACATAATAAAGAGATGGAAACGGATCAAGAAATGATCGATGAATCCACAACTATAATAACAAAAGAATCTGAAGACTGCGCTACAGACAACTAAGAGATAATCGATGAAACTGATGACCAAGAAGAAAACGAGATAGAAAACAACGAACTCAGATCAGAGATACTGAGACTATTGAAAAGCCAAAAAGATGACGAAAATCTCATCGCGAACCTCCAAGACATCATAAAAAACAGCGGAGCAGCGAGAGAAAAACACATCATAACAGATGAATCTAAAGAACTAAAAATGGTGAGCGAATTGCCTATAGATAAGAATATAATGAAAAGGAAGACTAACGGTCCCGCACAAAATTTTGAATGGTAGCCAATCAAGAAAAGGTCCAAGTTATTGGAAGAGGAAATGTAAACTTACCCGGTCTAGGGAAAATAGAGGGGGTATTATTAATACCAGAAATACCTCATAACATACTTAGTGCAATAAAACTAAGTAGAGATTCTGACATAAATATAGTATTCTCAAAAGGAAAAGCAACACTAGAGAAAAACAAAACAAATTTGGGTAGTGTGGTTATCAAAGGGGGTCTACCATATTTAGTCACAGAAGAAAAATGGCTACACAATATTGATTCAAACATGGAAGATGACACTAACATAGAGAATGAAGACAATAGCAATAGTGATAATGAGGAACATGAAACAAATCACAATCACAGAAGCACATCTATTAATGACACATCCAATAACAAAAAACCTACGATTGGAAAACCAATCCACGATGAATGTGCACACATATTACATAGAAAGTTGGGACATGCTAGTTTTCCTGTAGTACAAAAAATGATTGAACATGCTGAAGGTGTTAAAATAAAAAATTGTAAAAATTATCTGGAATGCTCAGTATGTAAATCCTCAAAACTCAGAACTAATCCCAAGCCAAAAAAGGCAACAAGATCAACTAATCAAATTTTTGATCTGGTACATATGGATCTAGTTGGTCCATTAACCCCATCAATCACATATAGAAAACGATATTTTCTAACTATTGTAGATGACTATAGTCGTTATGGATTTGTCTATACTTTGAAACACAAAGATGAAACATTTCAAAAATTTAAAGAGTTTTACAAACGTGTAGAAACACAACATAATATTAAAATAAAACAAATCATGACAGACAGGGGATCTGAATTCATGTCAAAAGAATTCTCCCAATGGCTAAAAAACAAAGGAATGCTACACTTCACATCTAGCCCTTTCTCTGCATTCCAAAATGGAGTGGTAGAAAGAAAGAATTCGACACTACAAACCATGATTAGATGTACATTAGAAGATGCTGGCTTAGGAAAACAATTCTGGTCAGAAGCATTACTATATTCCAATTATACTCAAAACAGAACTTGGTCCAGCATCGTAAACAAAACGCCATATGAACTAATGTATAATAGAAAACCCAAAATAACACACATGCACATTTTTGGAGTCACAGCGGATGTACACATACCAAAACAACTGAGGCGTAAAGGAGAAAACGTATCCAGAAGACTTAGATTCCTGGGATACGAAACAGGCACAAAAGGGTACAGATTTATTGATAATAACAACAGATTCATAATTTCTAGAACAGCTGTATTTCATGAACAGGCCAATTGGTCTAAAATACATCTTAATGAGATATTCCCAACTAGGTGGTGGTGGCACTGCATGTGTAACCCCGGGACATCTGCCCTCTCTCCCGGAGCTGCCGTCCCAGAGCTTGCCTTCGCCTCTGCAGCCCACTGGCCCCTCTTGTTCTTCTCTTTCTTGGCGCAGCACTTCTGCTTGTTGGGCCACTTCCCTGAAGCCGGCAGCTCCGTGGTCAGCTGCTTTGCTTTTTCCCTCTTGAGGCTTGCGCAGCAGCACCGGCATGGGGGAGGCAGGCCCTCTGCTGGTGCTTATTCGGTGCAGCTTCAGGCAAGCCAAGGGTCAGTGGGACGAAGGGGCTGGTGCATTGGGATCGCCTCTGCCTCCCCCATGCCTCTGCCCCAACCTTCTTCTGGATTGGGGGCCGGGGCATGGAACTGGCGGCGATGATGGTGGCATATTCAAGAAGGGGAGTGGCTCCGGTAACTTTCACTTGCAAGAAGCCTGCAGCCGCTGCATATTTCAGCGCTTGCCTTTCCTGGCAGCCAGCCGTGGGAGGAAGGTAAGGACACACTGTGTGGCAAAGGGAGTGCGAGCGGAGGCTCTGGGGCAAGACCAGAGTTGGGGAATGGTGCATTTCCCAACCTGGTTGAAGCAGGAGGCAAGCAGGCAGTGGCTCCAGAGCCCCAGAGAATGGCATGTCCCTGGGCCCCAGCCCCCGACCCAAAGCGAAGGGAAAGCTGGTGGCGAGCGGGCAGCGGCTCTGGGGAAAGGCCATGTTCAAGAAGGGGAGCAGCTCCGGTAACTTTCGCTTGCAAGAAGCCTGCAGCCACTGCATCTTTCCGTGCAAGAAGCGCCTCCAGGCACACTGAAAAAAAGAGAGGATGCAGCTGCAGGCATCTCACAAAAAGGGAAAAGGCAGAATAGAAATTTAAAAAGTTTTCCTACCATGTTCTGTGGCCATGGCTTGGTGGGGGGGGTGGGTCATGTGGGCATGGCTGTGAGTGACATTGAGTTGACCATGCCCACTCAGTCACAGGACACCCCCCCCCACCAAGCCACACCCACAGAACCAGTAGGGAAAATTTTTAGATTTCACCCTGCACAAGAGTATTATTTTTATTGCAGGCAGGACTGAAGTTATGCATTTGTCCTCAGCAAAGCATATAGAAATTAAAGACCTTATAAAGGTCTGGGTTTCTTAATTAAAATTCTAGAATTTTTCCTCCTGTCTTTCTGTGTCAAAAGGTATTTGAACATTCTCTTCATGGCCTTGGAAGTATCTGATATATGTTAATATAATGACTCCTTCTGTCTTGTGAACTACTGTTTCTTTCCTCACTGGAATAATTTCTATAATTGCTAGGCTATTTTCAGTTGCTTTTTTTCCAGCTACTATTATATATGTCATAGTATTAGTATATATGTCAAACTAATCTCATTTTAAAATATTGAATATAAGAACACATGAATATACCTTCAACAAGAAGTTGTGCCCAGGAAATCAAAGTATTTCTTTAATGTGCCTACTGATAAATATGTCAGTTTAGAAATGTAGCCTAAGAACATCAAAATATTTTGGATTAAGCAGAATCTTTCAAAAGGGGATTTCTTCTACTTATCCATTATATATATATAATGGTAATTGAAAAACAATTCTTTTTTCATCCCTTCAAGACTGTAAAACTTTTCTTTTTTTATTTCTTTTAGGGGGAGTTTGTTTCATGTCTTTTGTCATTATTGCGACAAATGACTGACAGACATTACCAGCAACTCCTTGACAGATTCAAGACAAGAGACATGCTGAGAGTAAGTCTTTTTCTCCCCAGGATTGATTATTTATTTATTTATTTTATAATTTGTGTGATCTCTTGACATAGGGTCAGTGATATAATGTATCAACCAGCACAGCTTTGATATAATGGTCAAAATAATTAGTAGAAGCAGATAACATGTTTAGAAAATCCCTTTAAGAATAATAAACAATAATATACTAGTTTTATCTATATAAAGTTCTGAAGAAGCTTCTTGGATGAGAAGCGAAACATCTTCAAGGAAAAACAAAAGAAGTCCAGTTGCCTCTTGAAAAAAGCATCTTTGGGACAACCATGACATGGATGACTGAGAATCTCCATAGACATTTAGATATGCATTTAAAGGAACAGAAATTATCTTTCCAGAATAAAGGAACAGGCATTGGAAGAATTCAGCACTGGTTTCTCTGGTCTATTTCTCACCTCAACTAAGAACCCAAACACATTTCTAATAGTATAAAAACATATCTATCATGTCAAATGTGTAATATTATTGAATATTCTATGTTAATCAAAGATGATTAATACGATGAACTTTGATAGCAGATTGATAGATAAATACTCATATCTGCAGTTTTATTTGTATTTCAAGCAACCTTATAAATCATAGTTATCAATCAATAAAACCCTGTATGCACAATGGGTATATACCGCTTTTCCCTGAAAATAAGACCCAGTCTCATTTTCTTTTGGGCTTGAAAATAAGCACTCAGGCTTATTTTCAGGGAGGTCTTATTTTTGTTAAGTGCAGGAGGCAGTGAGTGCGGGGGCTGATGGGAGTGGGAGCACAGCTACTGCTGGCATCGCCTTCTCTGTCCCACTGTCTGCTTGCCTGCAGTTGCAACGAACCAAGTTCTCAGCATGCCCTGGCCTCCACCAGCTCTGCCTGCTGCCCCAGCTTCTGCTGGAATACTTCTCGGCTGGGGGGCCTTGCAGGGGCACTTTGCCCTTCTGACAGGGTGGTTGGAGGCTGGAGCATGCCAAAAGCTTGGCCTCTGTCTGTGGGACGGAGAGGGCAGGGCCAGTGGTAGGTACCCAAACACTTTTTGCCCAGAGGGAAACAACGCTTTGTCTGCTTGCAAACCATCATTTCAAACCGTCCCCTTTGTAAACACATGAAACTTTGAATCTCTGTCATTTGTCCATCTGGGCAAAAAGTTCTGCTATGAGCAGCTTTCTCCTGTGAGCAGCTCCACCTGCTCTATCAGCCTCGCAGCGTTCAGCCCTGAGCAGCTTCATCGACGCTACGAGCCTTGCAGCGTGCTACGAACGACTCCACCTGCCCAATGAGACTCATCGTGTCAGTGGAGCTGCTCGTGGCACAATGCTGTGAGGCTTCTTGCACCTGTGGAGCCACTTGCAGAACACCACAAGGCTCATTTTGCCGGTGGAGTCACTCACGGCACAACGCCGCAAATCTTTTTTTAAAGAGTTTTTTATTTTTTAAGACAAACAAACATTTAATACATCAATCATCCCTCCCCTGTGACATCTCAGTATTGACTTCTTCAGTTCTTTTTATTCTTCTTCTTCCAACAGTTTCTTCTATCTTAATCGTCATCCAAACCACTATAAAAGTTCATTCCTATAACCATATTCTTGCCATCAAATTTTTACACATAGTTATAAAATTAATCATTTATATCTTTTCCAACCAACAATAAAAATAATTCCATATTCTAAAGTATTCTGATTCTTCCCTATCCTTAATCATCAAAGTTAATCTATTCATTTCTACACAGTCTAAAAATTTTTTTATTACTTGTTCTTCCAAAGGTATTTTCTCTGCTTTCCAATTTTGAGCATAAACAATTCTTGCAGCTGTTATTACATGTATAATCAAGTAAATATTTTCCTTACTAACTTTTTCAGAAAGGATACCAAATAGGAACAACTCTGGTTTAAGTTCAATATGTAGCTGTATCATTTCTTCCAACCAGGTTTTAATTTTATTCCAATAGTTTTTTGCTTCAGGGCATGTCCACCACATATGATAATAGGATCCTGGTAGTTGGTGTGGTAGTTGGTGACATTTCCAACAGTTCACTGATTTGTCTTTAAACATTTTTGCTAACTTCTCCAGTGGCATATGCCATCTATAAAACATTTTATATTGGTTTTCCTTATATGCGGTGAACATCTTTAATTCATAGTTCCTTTCCTATTGTTGTTGCCATTTTTCAAGTTTAATTGAATGTCCAAAATTTCTTCCCTAAGCTATCATTGTTTCTTTTACCTGTCCTCCTCCAATTCAATATATAGCAAAAAATTATAAAAAAAATTTATTAAATTTTCTTCCATTCCTGTGAGTATCCTATCCAACTCAGTCTTTTCCAAATAAAAACCATGTAACTAAGTGTCTTTTTCATATCTAGTTGTTATCTGCATATACATATACCAATCTGTCTCAATTCCCTGTTCTTCCAATTCTTGTTTCTCTTTCAATTCCCCCTTATCCGTTAATAAATCCTTATATCTAACAATATTTCCAAAATTAAAAACATTTGGGTGTATTAAAGCTTCCATCGTTGATAACCATATTGGTATTTTCACATAGTATTTATCTCTAACCTTCTCCCAAACCAACACTGGAAGGGCATGATTTGCAACTGGGTTGCATGCTTTTTTGTGATATGGTAGAAATAAGATACATACATACTTTCATAGACATTATATAAGAAATGCATTTCTTATATAATGTCTATGAAAGTATGTATGTATCTTATTTCTACCATATCACAAAAAGGCATGCCAGCCCAGTTGCAAATCATGTCCTTCCAGTGTTAACAGCCTTATATTTCTTAGTTCAATCCATTCTTTCAGCCATGTCAATGTTGCTGCTTGGTAATATAATTCCCAATTTGGTAAACCAAATCCCCCTCGCAAGCTCGTGTCTTGTAGCATTTTCAAACTTATTCTTGCTTTTTTCCCTTGCCATATAAATTTCCTCATTATTTTATTCAGATGATGAAAGTATGTCTTTTCATTTTTTATTGGCACCATCTGGAATATAAATAACAATCTTGGTAATATGTTCTTTATCAATGCAATCCGTCCCATAAGTGATAGTTGAAGATTCTTCCATTTTTCCAAATCTTTTTCAATTTGTTGTTTTAATTTATAATAGTTTTCTTCCTTTATTGTTGCACATTTTGAAGTTAAATGTACTCCCAAATATTTAACTTTCTTCACAACTTGTATATCTAACTTTTCTTTTATCTCTCTGTTTTGTTTTTCTGTTGTATTTTTCATCAAGATTTTTGTTTTGTCTTTGTTTATTTTCAAACAAGACTTTTCCATATCTTTCTATGTGTTCTAATAGTTTAGGGCCTGTTATTTGCGGTTCTTCTATAATGAATACCAAATCATCTGCAAACGCTTGTAATTTATACTCCTCTTTTAATTTTTATCCCTTTTATCTCATCATTTCATCTAATATTTCTGTTTAGGATTTCTAGAGTCAGAATAAACAATAGTGGTGATAGTGGATTGTCAGGGTGGCAATTAATCCCATTCTGCTTTTGGGTAATTGCACCTTGATTAGAGAATGGATCGTGACCTTCCCTTGAAGTATACTTTAAGAAAATAAACCTGAAGATATATTTTCTAAGAAAAACTCATTTATTTGTTATAAAGAAAATAAAACATCTTGCTAATCTAATTAGTTACATCTTGGCAGCTTTCCCGGCCACCTCTCTTGGCCAGAGAACAAAAGAAAGATAGAAGAAAGTGAAGGAATGTGGACATGCGCAGTTAGCTACTGATAAGAACTTGGCAAGCTACAGTAAGTCTGAAAGTTCAAAAATAAGAGCTCATCTGGTAAATACAAAAACACAGTGACAACCCCTTCTTTGTCAGTTGAGCGAATATCAGGACACCATCAAATAAGGCACCTCTTCTTACGCAGATACTCGTGTTGAGCTGCTGGAAGCGGTTTGTTGAGCATATCAGCAATTTGATCATGTGTAGATACATACTGCAATTTTACAAAACCTTTTTTCACTAATTGTTTTATGTTTTGATAACGGATGTCAATGTGACTGGACCTAGAACCTGTGAAATGTGATTCAGAAATATAAACCACCGATTCCTTGTCTTCCATCACGGTGATTGGTCAGATTGGACGTGCCCAGATATCTGTGACCAAAGCATCAAACCACGTTAGAGAATTGCCTGCATCTGAAACACAAGCATATTCAGCTTTGGTAGATGAACAAGAAACAAAATTCTGCTTACGCACTTGCCAATAAACAGGACATCCATTTAAGAACATCATATAACCTGAAGTACTTTTATGTGATTTCTTATCACTCGCCCAATCAGAATCTGCATAACAACATAATTCTGCATAATCAGTATGTGTTGGTTCTAACAATAACTTCATATGTTTAGTGTGTTTTAGGTATTTCAATAATTTCTTAACACATGACCAATGAAACTGTTTTGCCTTACCTACGTGTCGAGATAAGAGATTAACACTAAGTGCAATGTTGGGTCTGGTCCAACTACTAATGTACAACAGTGACACAATAACTGAACGATAAAGTGTTTGATCCTCAAACTCAGGACTTGCTTCATGTGTTAAGTTGTGAAAATCTGTTTGCATGGGTGTCTTTGTTGTGTTAGCATCCTTCATGTTGCAATGATGCAAAATTTGTTCAGTTTTATCCTCTTATGAAAGACTAAACCCCTTCTGTGTTTTGTCAATCTGAACACCTAAATAAGTGCTAATATGACCCAATGATTTCAATGTGAAGTATCTCTGCAAAGCTTTGGCAAAAATTTCACTCATTTTCTTATTTGGACCAATATAAACAATATCATCAACATAAACAAGAACTATCTCATATGCATTGTTAGATCTTTTTGTGAACACGTACTCATCAGTTTCAGACTTAATAAAGCCCATTGAATTTAGTTTGTCAGTAAGACATAAGTACCACATTAAAGCAGACTGTTTCAGACCATAAAGACTTTTGTTTAGAAACCAGGTATCCCCTTCTTGCTGTCGGAATCCTGGAGGGCCTCTCATGTAGATCTCTTCATCTAGGTCTGCATGTAGATAAGCTGTGTCAACATCAAACTGGAAAACTTCTAAACCAAGAATAGTTGCTGTTGCTAAAGCAATTTTTACATTCTCAGTTCGGACTGTCAGTGAGTAGGTATTTGTGTAGTCCTCAGGATAACGTTGAGCGAAACCCTGAGCTACAAGTCTGGCCTTGTACAATGACTCACCATTTGGCATTTTCGGCATATTTGTAAAAAATAATTAGCGTACCTCAGTAACTAAAAACTAATTGCCTATGCGCTTATCATCAAAAGTAACAAGCAAGGAAAGAACCAAAAATCAACCATCGTCCTGCTACCAGGTGTCAGGGTGGCAATTAATCCCATTCTGCTTTTGGGTAATTGCACCTTGATTAGAGAATGGATCGTGACCTTCCCTTGAAGTATACTTTAAGAAAATAAACCCGAAGATATATTTTCTAAGAAAAACTCATTTATTTGTTATAAAGAAAATAAAACATCTTATTAATCTAATTAGTTACATCTTGGCAGCTTTCCCGGCCACCTCTCTTGGCCGGAGAACAAAAGAAAGATAGAAGAAAATGAAGGAATGTGGACATGCGCAGTTAGCTACTGATAAGAACTTGGCAAGCTACGGTAAGTCTGAAAGTTCAAAAATAAGAGCTCTTCTGGTAAATACAAAAACGCAGTGACATGAACAACCTTGTCTAGTCCCTTTCATTATATTTATTTTTTCCGTCATTTCTCCATTCATCATTATCTTAGCAAATTGTCTATCGTAGATTGTTTTTATGGTATTTATAAATCTCTCCATAATGCCGCCAATGTCTCACTGGTGCTGCCGCTCGTGTGCGCGATGCCACAATACCGCAAGCAGCTCCACCAGAGCATTCTGCCATGAGCAGCTCCACTGGCAAGAGGAGCTTCGTAGTATTCTGCTGCAAGCAGCTCCACAAGCAGCTCCCCTGGTGAGACAAGCCTCGTAGCATTCAGCCATGAACTGCTCCAACAGCACGACAAGGTAAGCAGGTGTGGGGCACATGGGGAACCTTCACTCCGCCACCCCTACCATAGCTTTATTTTTACAATTATGTCTTGCCCCAGCCAGACATGGGCAAGGCTTAACTAGGGCTTATTTTGGGGGTAGGGCTTACATTGGTGCAGGTGTAAAAATCGGACTAGGGCTTGTTTTTGGGTTAGGTCATATTTTCAGGGAAGCACAGCATAACCGCTACTGCCTAACACAAACCAGAAACTGATTTTATTATGATGTCATAATTATGATGTCATAATTTTGTTATGGCTTGCTACCTCAAAATTGCATTATTTCAATAATCATTCATGTTGTGCCGCATTTTCAGTTCATGATCATATACTAAATGTCAATTTCTTTGTAACATTGCAAATCAAAGGCAAGGGTGCTTTGGCCAGTTGCCAAGAATATCGTTGTGGAGGGATTCCTTTTGTGGCCCTCTTGGAACGTCTCGGAACAGCAGTCCATTCTTCTTCTGCTTCGTCCTCATCCTCACATTCGTCGCTAGCGTCAGCATCCGCGGCTTGTGAAGATGGAACATCACGTTGAGAAGAACCAGTGGACGGAACATCTGCCCGTGAATCTTGATCATCAGGCTGTGTGGCATTAGTAGTATCATCTCTAGGAAAATAAACTCCAAGATCATTGGAATGAATCCTGGACCAGTCAACATCTTCCTCAAAATTAGCAGATTGGGAAATCACAATTACATGTTTAGAGTCAATAAATTTGCTCCATTTTGAGTTGTCATCAATACCCATCAATCTCAATCTCTTTGCTGCTGGAACTCCTTTTCTTCTTTGAGCTAAGGGAATGTTCACTATAGCATATGAACCAAAAATATGGATGTTTTTGAGATCGGGCTTGTACCCATACAACATGAAGAAAGGAGTCTGATTTATTACACTGCTCCAAGTACGGTTGACAATGTAATTTGCTTATTTGATAGCTTCACCCCAGTATGGCATACTAAGGTTGGCGTCTTCTAGGAAACAGCACATCATGGTTTGCAGGACCCCTTGTCGTCGTTCTATAACTCCGTTATGAGCCAGTGTGTAGGGAGCCGACGTCTGATGAAGAATTCCATTCTTACGCAACCAGTCCTGGAAACGCTGAGACATGAATTCAACATCACGATCACTCTGGATTCTGGCGATGCGAGCTTGGTGTTGGGTAGAAACAAGAGCTGCAAAGTCTTTAAAGATCTGAAAAGTCTCAGATTTTTCTTTCATAGGATATACATATCCATATCTAGAATAATTATCAACAATTGTTAGAAAATATTTTCTACCACCAAGTGTTGGCGGAAAAGGACCAACTATGTCAGTGTGAACCAAATCAAAAATGCGTGTTGACAGGCGTGTAGCGCGTTTGGGAATGGCTGCTGCTTTGGATTTGGCTTTCTTGCAGACAGCACAATCCAAAAACACCTTACACCCCTTTAGATCCAAACCTTTTGCGAACTCCGGCATCTTCCTAAGAACACGGAAACTGGCATGCCCCAATCTTCTATGCCATTTATGGATACACCTGGAATGCAAAGGTTTACCAGTTAGTGAATTCTCAACATTAACAGTTTTATGAGGAACCTCAGGCTTGCTCTGAGCAACCTGTTTCCTTATTTTCTTTTTGTTGGCTTTAGGAGCCTTTGGAGTAGCAACAGGATCTCTCTCTGGAGCATCTCTCTCTGGGCCTGTGCTCTCCCTTTTTGGAGTTTGTATACTTGCCTGTGTTTGTGATTTAGGCTTTGGCTTTAAGTAATAAACACCACCAATTAACATGGTTTCAGCAACAATATCTCCATTTTAACTATGTAACTTGCTTTTTCAAGGTGGTGAGCCTGGAACTTTAATGCTCTAGACAAATGACTCTGACTAAGCAAATTACTAGTTGCTGTTGGTATATAATAAACATCAGGAATGAATGCATCAAGCTCTCCAAAATAAACAGTTCCTTTTCCTTTGACCTGACAAGGATGATTGGAAAAAGAATAAAGTTCACGTAGTTCAGGTTCAGGCTCGTGCATCTCTGTGAAAAGTTCCTTTCTGTAGGTAACAAACAATGCTGCACCACTGTCCAAAGTCCACAGGAGTCGTCATTCATAGTCATTCATGTTGTGCCACATTTTCAGTTCATGATCATATACTAAATGTCAATTTCTTTGTCCTTAATGACACGTATGTTCCATAACTAGGAATCCTTTGGGTATAAATTAATGTGGATAACCATAAAATATATCTCAATTTACTGTGCAATGTAAATGAAACCTCCTGGATGCTTAAGTGTTAAGCACCATGTGTGTCTGCCTGTCTCCCTTCACTAAATATATTTTATCTTGAGCATTAATTTCAATTAGTATGCATGGCCTATTTGCAGGCCACAAAATTGCACAACTCTGCTCCATGCAGAGATCATTAGCAAGAAAGAGCAGATGAAATAAAGCAGGCAGAAAAGAGTAGAAGATAGAAACAAAATTTATAAAAAAAACTATTCACATTTTATTAAATAACTTTTTATTGCTAGTTATTTCACTCAGGTAGTCCTCAACGTATAACTATTCATTTATAGTATAATTATTCATTCCTTTCGAAGTTAGAACGGCAGTGAAAAAAGTGAAAAAAGTGACATAACTTACTCTCATACTTATAACTGTTGCAGCAGTCCCATGGTCACATGATCAAAATTCAGGTGATTGGCAACTGACAGTTGCATTGTTCTAGGAACATGTAATCACCATTTGCAATCTTCCCAGCCAGCTTCTGACAAGCAAAGTCAATAGGGGAAGTCAGAGTCACTTAATGACATGTGAGTCACTTAATGATTGCAGTGAATCATTTGACAACTGTAGCAAAAGAGGTAGTAAAATGAAGCACAACTCATGTGCCTTGCTAACAACTACCTGCTTAGCAACAGAAATGTTGGGCTCAGTTGTGGTCATAAGTCAAGAACTACCTGAACTGTTATATTGTTTTGCCTTTAATATAAAACAATGTGACACCAGAAAATATGCATGTTTAATGCAACTTTATCTATTTTCTACAGGCATTCAATAGAGCAACAGCTATGTCTACATATGCTAAGGCAGTGTTAAGCCTGTACAGTAACTAGGTGTAGTGGAAAATGAATAACATTATTCTCCAGCATACGCTGCAAAATTAACTTTTTTTTAGTGCTTCTCTGTCTAGGTCTGGGGTATCAAACTGGTTCCCCGCGGGCCAGATGCATCATGTGCAGGCCACACCCACCCCAGCTCCACGAATGGGGAAACATTGCAAAATGTCACGTGATGGCACCTTGACGCAGCAAGTTTGGCACCCATGCTCTAGGTAGAAAGAGTAATTAATAACTCCATTTTTAATTTAGAAGAACAAGTTGACTACCACATTCTTCTGATAGGAAAATATTTTGCTTCTAAATAATTTGTGATTTGGGATCCATTTTTAAAAAAATGAAAATATGCCAAAGCTACTTCAAGTGAATCCTATTGAAGATGAATTGTCATAGAAATGATTACTTGTCTGCTGAATTATATCTTTTAAATGCCTGAACAGGTCTTCTTTTTCTTTTCTGTCTTGTCCTATTCTCTGATTTCTTTCCCATTCATCACATCCATCCAGGTTTGCTCCTTTCAGCTCCTTCTTCCCCATCTCCATCCTGTTCCTTGTCCCTTTCTTCTCTGCTGTATCTGCTGGGAAAGGGGAGAAGAGTTTTTCTGTACTTCTGGGAATGGTTTATTGTTTCTGTATAAGGTGGCTGACATATGCCAATCACAGTTGTAAGTGTCAGGTTTCGATGCTATCTCAAAATAAATGAATTTCCAAACTGTCGATCTGTAAGGAAATTTTCTCTTTATTCGAGCACAGCAATCTGATCCTGACTCTTTTGCAGTCAATACTGACCTTTACCCCCCAATCCCTCCCTTTCCGATCCCCAATTCTCTGCTTCTCATTGGCTATCTTCCAAGTCACTTTCCTGATTCCTTCTTCATCATATCACAGGAATGTCTCCCCCCTCCCCATCTCCGAGGAGACAGAATCTTCAAAGGGATTTAGCAGGCAAAAGTTCAGGCTTCTCCTCCCTTTATTTATATATCAGTGCTGGGATGCTGACATCAAGTGGATTGCCTTATTTTACAGGCAGTATACCTTTTTTTTCCTTTGTTTTTGTTCTGCTTTTGCTCTTTTTTGGCATGGACCTTTTGACAAGAATGTGTTTGTATATGTATTTGTGTATGTGTGTGTGTGTGTATCAATATACGAATGTAACATCCATGCTGGTGGTTCTCAACTTACAACCATTTGTTTAGTGATTGTTTGAAGTTACAATGGCACTGAAAAAGTGACTTATGACCGTTTTTCACATGTATGATAGTGTGGTCCACCAGTAGCCTGCGGACCTAGCAATGGAGTCAGACAGTGAGGAGGCTAGAGAGGACAATGGGTCAGTCCTGGAGTCAGGGGAAGGCCTGGACGAGGGCTCTGCATCGGAGGCAAAGATGGGGCCAGGGCCATCTGGGAGCGATGCGCGGACTCTGGAGCCTCCAGAGGCGGACAGAGGAGAGACAGAGGAACAGGAGGAGCCTGTTCCTAGTGCATGCATGTGAAGAGCTGCCAGAAGGCAAGAGCAGCTGAAGAAAAAAAGACAACTCAGGAGTAAGGCCAGAAGATGATTGGCCACTCCCATAAGGCTTAAAAGAGCAGCAACGAGCCATTGGGTTCTTTGTAGAAAAGCAACGTTGATTCCCGTGCTTCTTGTCAGCGTCTCTTAAACTTTGTGGGAGTTTTGCCAAGAAAAGCATTTGGCCAGTTGCCAAAGACATCAAAGGTTGGTGATAAGGCCGGCGGACTGGTTATTAAGAATTTTGTTTTGGACTAAGCTGAGAATGAATTAATTCTCAGCTGTTTTAATAAAATGAGGACTGAATTGTGTTTGGTAATCACTACTTGGGCCTTGGTCACAACAGATAATTGCAGCATCTCTATGGTCATGTGATCAAAAATTGGGTGTTTGAAAACTGGTATCTATTTATGATTGTTGCAATGTCCTGGGGTCTGGGATCATGTCATTACCATTTGCAACCTTTCCAGCTGGTGTCCAAACAAGCAAAGTTAATGGGGGAAGCCAGATTCATTTAACCACCACATGAATCACTTAACAACTGTAGTGATTCGCTTAACAACTGTGGCAAAAAATGATTGTAAAATAGGGCACAACTCATTTAACAAGAGCCTTGCCTAGCAGCAGAAATTTTGGCCTCCAATATAATCATAAGTTGGGACCTATATATATTTAGAGAAAAGAAAGTCTTCAGGACTGATTTCAACTTGATTTGGGAACTTTAGGCCTTATATGGCATTTTGGTCTATATAGAAATTTCTTTATATCTATCTTGTGAGAATGAAATCTTAAATTCAGGACAAACATAATATAAATTCAGATAAATGTAATATATGGTCACAAGAAATGCTTAATGGAAACCAAATAAATACAATCTGAAGAGTAAATAGTACTCAGTACTATGGTACAATTTATTTTCTTTTTTTCAAAAACTATTTAAAGTAAAGCATTCTTGCTTTTATTTTACAAAGTGGAATTAATATTGCTAGATGATTGATTACCAAACTTTCATGGGATTTAGAATCCAATATCATTTTTTACATTCATCAGTTTCTTTTTACCAATATTTTTAAAAATCCACATTTTTTAAAAAATGGACGAATGCTGTAGGAAAAGTAGTAATCATGTAGCTTATAAAAAAAAAAAGGAGGAGAAACCGGAAGCGTCGCAGCAAGACCAGCTGGAAAAATAGTGGGCTCCAATGAGCTCCACAAAAATCCAGCCAGACAAACCGCTGTTGGGGGGTCTTCGGACCGGAACCATCCTGTAGGGATGGTGAAGAAGAAGAGGTGCCTCAGATGACCAAGAGGAACAGGCAAGTTCCTCGAAAGTCGGAGGCTGTTCTTCGAACCAGCGGCGGGGGTGGAGTCCATTAAAAAATGACCGCTCTGAAGCTGGGGCAACCGGAATAATATTTTTGTGCAAGAACGGTGTTTGAACGGAGTGCTGGTACCAGGTGAGTGATTGGCCAGCTCACAGATAAAAAAGGAGTTAAAAAAACAACAACTTCAAAGGTGCCCCGGAGCGGAAATCAGCGGTTCATTGGCACTTGGGAATACCAAAGCCCAAGAAAGAAAACTTTATAACTGGATTTAAAATTGGATTTGGAGAAATTAAAATTAATACAAGAAAAAGGAACCCAAGGGAAAGTACTTTTTATGAGGATCTGAAATATCTTTGACAGCTTTGACACTTGAAGGAAGAACAAAGAGGAGGTTAAAATATTAAAAGCCAAAAAAGGAAATTTTATAACTGGACTTAAAACTGAATTTGGAGAAACTAAAAATATTAAACGGAAAAGAAATCCAAGGGAAAGTATTTTCTATGTGGATTTAAAATACTTTTGTAAGCTTGATACTTTGTTGTTCTGAGAACGTTGTGGATTGGAGAGAGATATGTGCTGGTGGAAAGAAAGCACTAAAAGACTGGCCTGAAAATTGAAGAAAATAATAGCAGTGACCTTGACTACTAAAAGAAACTGTGAGAACTATTAAGGAGTATTTGGTTTTTTAAAAATTGCTTGGTCTCGAATTTCAAGGTGGAAAACTTTAAATTGGAGAGGATTGGACAAATATTTGAACTGGATATTATCTGGAAATAAAAAAGAGACTGTATAGACTTTAAAATCTTAATTAAATATAAGTTAAAATATTAACAATTTTTAAAATAGGGGAGTCTTGGATGTGTGAGGAATTAATTGAGATGTTTAAAAACATGCGTGAATCATTAAGGGCAACAAAAAGTCAGAAATTTTGCTAGAACACACAAAACAGGAAAAAGAGAATATAAATGAGAAGCAATTCCTGTTGAAGGAAAAGGTATTGAATGTAAAAAGTTAGATGATTACACTGGGATTTACAGTGGCAAAAAAAGAGTGGATGGAGGGAATATCCCCCAAAAAAGAAGCAATCAAAGGGAAGAGAAGGAAATGGAAAAAGATTAGGAAAAAGCTTGAGGAGAATTATGTGAGTAATAGACTCAAAGGTTAGAAAAAGGATTCAGGAGAAAAGATACAATAAATATAAAAATAAAAAAGAAGAAGAAGAAGAAGTTAGGAGAATGGGATGAAAGAAGAAAATTATTAAGAGGTGGAATTTTGGAGCAACCAAGAGAAAATGGTTAAAAGGGAAAGAATAGTGGAAAGGAGGAAGGGAAATAAGGTATATATTAGTAGATCTAAGGGAACTGTATTAATATTATTAATTGTGAATGTAAGAAGTGAATATGATGATGTATATTGTTTATTGTAAAATAGAACAGCAGATGAAATATGAAGTGGCAATTTGGTTCAATTATGAAAATAACTGAAATCAAGAGACAAAACTGAAACATTAAAAAGTGTGAAGGGGATTTTGAAAAAATATGTTGTAAATGATGAAATAAAATAATTAATTGAGGCTATAGTAAGAAATCAGGAATTAAGGGGGGATAGTGATTTTTTTTTTAAATTTTATTTATATGCCTCCCTTCTCCAGAGACTCAGGGCGGCTTACAATGCGTTAAGCAATAGCCTTCTTACTTTTGTATATTTATACAAAGTCAGCTTATTGCCCCCACAAACTGGGTCCTCATTTTACCTACCTTAGAAAGGATGGAAGGCTGAGTCAACCTTGAGCCTGGTGAGAATCGAACTTAAAGTAATTGCAGACAGCTGGTGTTAATCACAATGCTTTTAGCCTGCTGAGCCACCAGGCCCTTAAAACATGCTTATCATGTATTAAGAAGAGATTAAGATTAGATGTGGAAGGTCAATTAAGTTAAAGGGTTTCAATGTAAGAATTGAATATGATGAAGTACATTGTTCATAGCCAAAAAGTGTGATAGGGATTCTAAGAAATATATTTTATAAATGGAGAAATAAGATAATTAATTGATGTTACGCTAAGGAATTAGGAACTGAAGGGTGGATGGTGATACTGTTTATATATTATGTATTAAGAAGAGATTAAGATAAGATAAAGAAGTAGGGAAAAAGAATATTAAGGCTGAAATTGAGATATTTAAATTGTACTTGGAAAAAACAAAAAGGAAGATTGGAATAGATTATAAAAATCAATATATAACTATGTTATAAGAAGTATAAGATGTGACCCGGTCAGTACTCTGTTCGTAAAATATGTATGTGAAAGAAAAATTTAATAAAACTTGTTTAAAAAAAGAAAGAAAGAAAGGGAATTTTTCCTTGAATGTCTTATCTTAATGCTGAAGCGTGTCTCAGATGTTGAAGCATTCATATGAATTGACAAGGCAACTAGACTTTCCTTGTTTTTGCTTGAAGACATTTCACTTCTCATCCAAGAAGCTTCTTCAGTTCTGAAACAATTTTCAATACTGTACTTAGGGAAAAAATAGAGTACCGTACATTCTGGATTTGAATGAACATGCTACTTAAAATGCAAACCACTTAAGTGGAGGTGATGATTACTCAAATGATATCAGATACAGCTTATTCTCATATGAATCTATAATGCAGAATTTCACAGTGGTGTAATTTGACGAGAATCCTAATAGGCAAGGAAATCCAATAGAAATTATCCTCATTGACTTTTAAAACCATTTATACTTACAATTTGTGAAAAAAGCCACAATGGTAGTAGGACTTAAGACCAATCTATCTGTTATCGTGAATTTAAATATTTTTTAAATAAAACTTCGAATCAAAGTTTGTTTCTTTTTCTCCATTGTCCATCTAATTATAAGCAGCTAAATTACTATGATATTATTTGAAATTTTTTTGGGAAAAAAATTGTCTTTTTTCGCTTTAGAATATAATTTTCTCTTGATTTGAATTTTTTCTAATGTATTTGCTAAAGAAATTTGCTAAAAGTATATTTTTCTTATCGTAAAAAATAATTTAGGTTTTTTGTTTCTCTTAGAATTTCTTGTTACAGATATTTACTGTTTTTCGAATATTAATACAGCCAGAAATGTTTCCAAAAGATTGGACAGTGATGCGTTTAGTTGCTAACAAGTAAGATTTCTTAAATACAAATATAATCATAATATGGGTCTATCTATATTGAGATTGTGTGCTTATTACTTTTTGTTTATAAAATGCCAACAAATTTCATTTCCTTATAATGCAAGCCAAGGAATTTCACAGCTTTTTTTAACCTTATGATTTTATTTGAATATAACTATTTTATTGTCTGTCTGTCTGTCTGTCTGTCTGTCTGTCTGTCTGTCTGTCTGTCTATCATCTATGATGTTTATGATTGGTAGTTAATGAGATTATCAATGAGACACTTATTTTATTCCAGTTAAACCTTAAATATTTCCCATCCTCTAGTGAATAACAAAGGCATGCATTAAATTGAAAATATTTTTAAGATCAGTATAAAACAGTCTCATCAATAAGTTACAAGTTGGCAGCATTCTTATGAACAAAACTTTAAATATTGACTATTAGGCAGAATAAAATGCCTGTCTGTTTCCCCAGGGTTCTCAACAAACTAGATTCTTTTTTTAATACAGTTGCCTAACTCTTCTATGAAAATATAACATAACAAACGAACAAAAAGTGTGATTGCAAAAAACACTCAAGATGAAAGAGGTGCAATCTAGGTGACATCCAAATTCAAATCAAGATCTTGTTATAATTTAAAAAGAAGTTGAGATGGGGTGGGGAAATGCCTAAACACGTTCAGCTATTCATTTCTTCAGCAGAGTCCATCTCCCCAAATCCTACGGTATTTTGATCATGTAGTTATCTGCAGAATAATCCAGTTCAGGAAGCAAGATAGAGTTAATATTTGGGTAAACACAAGAAAGATTCTTTGCAAATAATAGATTTGCCTGAGAATGCCTGGGTATTTAAGCCTTTAATTCAATGATGGAAAAGCCCTGATGATATTAACAGCAGGCATTGATTTTGAACAAAAGGGATGGTTCTGCATTAGTAAGACCTTAAGTCCTTAAATTTAAATTTCATGCCAAAAAAGAAAAAAACAATTGGGACAAACGAACCTAGCAATACACTAATGTATTAACTAATTCTGTTCCATTCTCAATAATACATTTTGTGAGTAAGAAATATACAGTAGTAGCCAAAATTGTGGAAACCTTTTGAGAAAAGTGTATTTTTATTTATTTATTTATAAATTTATAAATTTATAAATTTATAAATTTATAAATTTATAAATTTATTTATTTATTTATTTATTTATTTATTTATTTATTTATTTGAATTTGTATACCACCCTACTTCCAAAGGACTCAGGGCAGCGAACAGCCAAATAAAATACATATAATACAAATGTTAAAAAAAAATTTTTTTGAGGTTTGATGGCTAATAACACCACTTTTTATGGAGTAGTACCATAAAATTATATATCAATGGAAAGATAATTTAATCAAGAATGTAATGCAACAAAGTTTGTTCAATTATCTGTATTCTATGAAAAGTTATAGCCAAATAACTAGAAAAAGGAAGCATAATTTACTTAGGTTGATATCAGGGAGCTTTCCTTTATCTGAGTGTAGCCAATGAGCATGAGTGTTTAGAGAGCGAATCTGATGTCATCTTGTTTTGGAACTGAGCCAATCAGATCACAGTAGGATTCAGTTATTGATGTCATGTATTGAAGCTGAGAGGAGGACATTTGTCAGTGTGTTATGTAATTGCTATCAAGTTGGTTGGATTTATGGCAAAAAATACAGAAAGAGATGGAAAATTGGAAAAAATTACAACTGTCTTTGCTGGGTAGGATAGCCGCTGTAAAAATGAATATCTTACCAAAATTTTTATTTCTTTTTCAAATGATACCTATACTTAAAAAAGATGAAAATTTGAAGGAATGGCAGAAGGGCATAAAGAAGTTTGTGTGGGCAGGGAAGAAACCATGAGTTAATCAAAAGATAATGCAAGACACCTGAGAAAGAGGTGGTCTTAAAATGCCTAATTTAAGATTGTATTATGAAGCCGCTGCCCTCTCAGCAATTACAGATTGGATTTATTTTATTTTATTTTTTTTATTTTAATTTGATTTATATGCCGCCCTTCTCCGGAGACTCAGGGCGGCTTACAGTGCGTTAAGCAATAGCCTTCATCCTTTTGTATATTTATACAAAGTCAGCTTATTGCCCCCACAAACTGGGTCCTCATTTAACCTACCTTAGAAAGGATGGAAGGCTGAGTCGACCTTGAGCCTTGGAGAGATTCGAACCAGCAGTAAATTGCAGGCAGCTGTGTTAATAACAGGGTGCTTTAAACCACTGTAGTACCAAGGATAAATTTAACGGAGGAAAAGATACTGAATATTGAAGGATATGGTCTGTTCTCCGGCTGGCATGCTTATCTATTGTATGACAAGAAAGTAGATAAGACTTTTAAAAGTCATATATTAAGAAATGCTCTATTGCGTGTCTGGAAAAAGTATAAATATAAATTAAATGATAAGTTACCAATATGGACAGTACCCAGACATGCGATAGAGAATATAAATTTGGAGCAAAAGCAAGATAAGATTACATATAAGGAACTCCTTTATAAGGAAGGAGTCAGATTACAATTAAAATCTTTGGAGCAATTAAGAGAAGAAGGAATTATTAGGACTTGGTTTCAGTATGGGCAGCTGCAGGCCAGATGGAGAGAAGATCAAAAAATTGGTATTTTGAAGCAGGATGAGAATTTGATAAAGCAAATAAGAGATAAAGGTCAAATGCATATTAAAAGATTGTATAATGTATTAGTGGAAATAGATTCAGAAACAGAGCTAGTCAAGGATTGTATGATAAAATGGGCACAAAACATAGGTGAACCAATAATGATGGAAACATGGGAAAAGATATGGGTTAGAAATGTAAGATTCACACAAGCTCAAAATTTAAGAGAGAACTTTTATAAAATGTTTTATAGATGGCATTTAGACCCAAAAAAACTAGTCTGTATGTATCCAAATCTACAACCTAAGTGTTGGCGATGTGAGTGTAAAGATGCGACATATTTTCATATATGGTGGACATGTAAAAAAATTAAGGCTTTTTGGATTAAAATATGGTGGATTATTCAAAATATTTTAAGGAAAAAAATTAAATTTACACCACAGTTTTTTCAGCTGGGGATAGTTACGGATTGAACTGCAATAAAGACTAAGTTGGTTTTGAATTTAATAACAGCTGCCAGGTTACTGGTGGCACAGTATTGGAAGAAGGAAGATCCACCCACTATTGAGGAATGGACACTAAAAGTTGTGCATTTGGCAGAAAAATTTCATCATACTTTAAAGACCATTCAAATGAAAGATATATATCGGAATGGAGAAGATGGATTGACTATATACAAAAAAAGTATCCGAACAAGAAGATACAGCTTATGAATGAAATAACTTTTAAGTAGTTTATGTTTATAGTTTTTTTTTTTTTTTGAGTTATAAGGAGTTAAAAACTTAGGGAGAATATGAATGCAATAATTTGTTAGTGTCAGCGTCTCAGCGCTGACATAGAAAAGGGAGATAAGCCCTGAACTTTTGCCTGCTAAATCCCTTTGAACCTCGGTCTCTGTGGAAATGAGGAGGGGGGAACATTCCTGTGAAATGACGAGACAAGAAGTCAGGAGAGTGACTTGGAAGATAGCCAATGAGAAGCAGAGAATTCGGGATCAGAAAGGGAGGGATTGGGGGGCAAAAGGTCAGTCTTGTCCACATCGAATCATGATCCGGTTGCTGTACTCAAATAAAGAGAAAATTTCCTTAAAGATTGGCAGTTTGGAAATTCATTTATTTTGAGATAGCATCGAAGTCTGACAGTTAGCATATTTTAGCTTTATGTTTGTGAATGTTATACCCTGTTCTTGTTCTGGGAAGTCTAGGGAGGGGGGGGAAGGGGGGGAGAAAATGTTTGTATTTCCTATAAAACTTTTCAATTAAAAAAAAAGTTGGTTGGGTTTCATTTAGTGAGCTTGTAAAATGTAATAAAATTAAAGTAATGGTGCAAAGAGTTGACTGGTCATTCAGAAAGTGATGTAAAATAGTATTATTAAGTGAACAAGGCGACAGTTATAAAGAAATTAGAAGAAAAATTGGTGGAAACTTAACCAAAGGTGGCATTTCTAAGTTTTTGGAGAGGTATAAGGAGACTCAGTCACTACAAGACCACACTAGGAAAGGCAGGAAAAGGTGCACAACAGCAAGTGATGATATAAAAATTAAAAGACTGTGCCTACGTGACAGAAGAAAATCATCTGGGTGTGTACAAGATGAAATGGTGCAATGCAATGTGAAGTTGAGTGCAAGGGCTGTTCGGCGCAGACTGCAGGAATTTGGCCTAAAATCAGAATTCTACGAAAAAAGGCACTTTTATCTCTCAAACAAAGATTGAAAAGCATTACATTCTTGATTAAATTATATTTCCATTGATATATAATTTTATGGTACTACTCAAAAAAAGTGGTGTTATTAGCCGTCAAACCTCAAAAACAGTTGATAAAGAAAAAACTATTTGAGATTGGAATAAGAGAATTTAAGAAAATAGTTGGGAATTTTATTATGTTATTTGAATTTAAAATTAGGGGCATTGGAGTAAGATTGATATTAAATTGATTCTTTAACTAATTAGTGAAACTATGATGTCTGGAGTTTAAGAGACAAAAATATAAATAATTGTTAAAGTAATAGAATGGTAAATAATAAACCATTTAAGTTAATATGAAGAAATGAACTTTACGGAAATGAGTATAAAATATATGGATGTATGATGAATGTAAGAATTGGAATATTTTTAATTAATGAAGGGTACTATAACAAATGGAATATTTTTAATTATATATTTGGAACTTAACTAAATAAGAAAAGAAAGTTGAAATGATATTGGATTATGAATTACTTAGATATATTTAATTGGGCTTGATAAAAATGTCAAAATGTACTATTTGGAATAATTAGTAAAGAAAAAACTATTTGAGATTGGAATAAGAGAATTTAAGAAAATAATTGGGAATTGTATTATGTTATATGAATTTAAATATAGGGGTATTAAAGTAAGATTGATATTTAATTGATTTTTTTTCTTTATTGAATATGTTTAACTGTTGAAATGTATTATTTGGAATAGTTGATAAAAGAATTTTTTTTTATTGAAAAGTTTTATAAGAAATACAAACATTTTTCCCCCACCCTTTCCCCCTCCCCCCTTCCCCCCCACCCCCCTCCCTAGACTTCCAGAATAGGCACAGGTTATAGCATTCACAAACATAAAGCTAAAATATGCTAACAACTTATTGCATTCATATTCTCCCTAAGTCTTTAACTCCTTTTAGCTTAAAAAAACTATAAACATAAACTACTTAAAAATATTTCATTCATAAGCTATATGAATCTTCTTGTTCGGATACTTTTTTTGTATATAGTCAATCCATCTTCTCCATTCTGATATGTATCTTTCATTTGAATGATCTTTAAGATATGATGAAATTTTTGCCATCTCAGCCAGATGCACAACTTTTAATGTCCACTCCTCAATGGTAGGTGGATCTTCCTTCTTCCATTACTGTGCCACCAGTAACCTGGCAGCTGTTATTAAATTCAAAACCAACTTAGTCTCTATAACAGTACAATCCGTGACTATTCCCAACGAAAAAAACTGTGGTGTAAATTTAATTTTTTTCCTTAAAATATTTTGAATAATCCACCATATTTTAATCCAAAAAGCCTTAATTTTTTTACATGTCCACCATATATGAAAATATGTTGCATCTTCACACTCACATCGCCAACACTTAGGTTGTAAATTTGGATACATGCAGGCTAGTTTTTTTGGGTCTAAATGCCATCTATAAAACATTTTGTAAAAGTTCTCTCTTAAGTTTTGAGCTTGTGTGAATTTTACATTTCTAACCCATATCTTTTCCCATGTATCCAACATTATTGGTTCACCTATGTTTTGTGCCCATTTTATCATACAATCCTTGACTAGCTCTGTTTCCGAATCTATTTCCACTAATACATTATATAACCTTTTAATATGCATTTGACCTTTATCTCTTATTTGCTTTATCAAATTCTCATCCTACTGCAAAATACCAGTTTTTTGATCCTCTCTCCATCTGGCCTGCAACTGACCATACTGAAACCAAGTCTTAAAGATTCCTTCTTCTCTTAATTGCTCCATAGATTTTAATTGTAATCTAACTCCTTCCTTATAAAGGAGTTCCTTATATGTAAACTTATCTTGCTTTTGCTCCAAATTTATATTCTCTATCGCATGTCTGGGTACTGTCCATATTGGTAACTTATCATTTAATTTATATTTATACTTTTTCCAGACACGCAGTAGAGCATTTCTTAATATGTGACTTTTAAAAGTCTTATCTACTTTCTTGTCATACAATAGATAAGCATGCCAGCCGGAGAACAGACCATATCCTTCAATATTCAGTATCTTTTCCTCCGTTAAATTTATCCAATCTGTAATTGCTGAGAGGGTAGCAGCTTCATAATACAATCTTAAATTGGGCATTTTAAGACCACCTCTTTCTCAGGTGTCTTGCATTATCTTTTGATTAACTCGTGGTTTCTTCCCTGCCCACACAAACTTGTTTATACCCTTCTGTCATTCCTTCAAATTTTCATCTTTTTTAAGTATAGGTATCATTTGAAAAAGAAATAAGAATCTTGGTAAGATATTCATTTTTACAGTGGCTATCCTACCCAGCAAAGACAGTTGCAATTTCTTCCAATTTTCCATCTCTTTCTGTATTTTTTGCCATAACGGTTCATAATTATGTTGATATAATTTCATATTTGCAGTCATAATATAAACCCCTAAATATTTAACCTTCTTAGCTATTTCAAATCCTGTTAACCTTTCTATCTCTTCTTTCTGGCTTCTGTCCATGTTTTTAGCTATTATCTTTGTTTTAGCTGTATTTATTTTAAAACCAGATACTTGTCCATATGAGCAGATTATATCCATCAAGGCTGTAATCGATTGTACCGGTTGGGCTAAGGTAACCACCAGGTCATCCGCAAATGCTCGTAGCTTATATTCATGCCGTCTAATTCTGATTCCCTTTATTATATCATTCCCACGTATTTTATTTAATAAAATTTCCAGCGTCAAAATAAACAATAACGGAGACAAGGGACAGCCTTGCCTTGTTCCTTTTTCTATATTAAAATTATCTGTTAAACCACCATTGATTATTATTTGCGCTGTTTGTTTTTGATATATTGCCTTAATAGATTGTATAAAATGTTCTCCAAATTGCATCCTTTCTATTAGTTTTAATAAGAATTGCCAATTCAATCTGTCAAAGGCTTTTTCAGCATCTAGAAAAACTAGCACTGTGGGGACCTGGTTGTTCCTTCCCAAATACTCTAATAAGTTAACAATTTGCCTTACATTACTTTTCATTTGTCTTCCATTTATAAAAGATAAAAGAATTATTGGTGAGTAGAATAAGAGAATTTAAGGAAATAATTGGGGATTGTATTATGTTATGTGAATTTAAATTTAGGGGTTCAAATTTTAAGGAGGAAAAAGAAAAAAGGAATTATACTAGCATGAGACATCAAGATGAAGGGTAATATTGATTTTTTAAATTTAGAGAAAATAAAAGAAAAATTGAATATATAAAATTGTGTTAAAAGATTTACAAAAATCTGTACAAATTTAAAACTGGGCCAATATTCTGTTCAGAAAAGTTGCATTGTATGTTTGTTTGTTTGTTTGTTTGTTTGTTTTAAAAAATAAAAAAAAAACTTTTTTAAAAAAACCTCAAAAACACACTTTTCCCAAAAGGTTTCCACAATTTTGGCCACTACTGTATTGAGAATATTTCAGTCTTCACAGGATGAGGTTCAAAGTCTGTATAGACTTATAGACTCCTATTTCAGACCATTTTAAAGATTTATATTTGTATATCATTTTTTCTGTAAATGGTATCTTGTATTAATAAAACAATAAGAACAAAGATATAAAATAATATGTATATTGCTATGTGAACAATTAAATATATAATCCATCTTTTGTTTTTCTAATAGTGTTATTATTACAACAGTGTTATATCTTTCTGATGCCCTTCGCAAAAACTTCTTAAATGAAAATTTTGATTACAAGGTAAGCCAGCACTTGGTTTGGATTATGTTATGCATGTTTTTATTTAAAGCATTTGTGTAGCCTCCCATATTAAACTAAACTCTAGGTAGCTTACAACCAAGCTCTTTCTGTCAAATGTTTTTTTAAATTGTTTCTCCAATTTAATCATCTTACCCCAGTGTATGTGTCAGCAGTGGCAGCTATTTTGCACCAGAGATGAGAAAATATCTCCATGTATGTAACATTTAATTAAAATGGGCTTTGCATTTAATATTTCATATTTGAGTGGTGATGAATTAGAATTGATTTGATTTGAACTTGTATTTTAAAACAATTCTACAGACACAGGACTGTTCAAAGAAGTTGGCAGTCAGATTGGGGAAATTTTGGAATTATAGGCAAAACATAAAAAAAATAGTTAGAACAAACTCTACATGTGGGGAACTGGTGGTTGTGCCTGACATCACTTGATGAATCATATTTAACTAATTTATAGATAAGTCAAAACAAATATTTGAATTATTTTGTGGTAGGTATTTGAATTCTGTTAGATTCTATCTTTTAACTTATAAATGAACTTAGGCATGTAAGATCTGTGTCATGTAGCTACACCAGGGGTGTCAAACTCAATTTCATGGAGGGCCACATCAGGGTTATGGTTGACCTCAGATGGCCGGGTGGGTGTGGCCGACTGGGTTGGTGTGGCTGACTGGGTGGGCGTGGCCAGCTTGACACTGCTCACTGGGCATGGCTGGCTGGGTGGGCATGGCCAACTGGGTGGCCAGCTTAATGCCACTCACTGGGCGTGGCTGACTCGGGACCGAACAAGTCATACTGGCTAACTTGATGTGGGGACAATTTGGTGCCCTACAAGCTCCTCACCTCCCCAAACTGCTAGCTTGTTGGGGCAGCCTTCCCTCATGCTTTTATTTGTATTTGTGTAGTTTCTAATAAAATTATAAATATAAATTTTGGGAATCCTGCTCCTGGTTTATTTGGGTACAAGAGATTAGTGACTCACTAAAACCTGTTAACTTTGGAAATGATACAATGATTATTTGAAACTTTGCAATTATTGGCATCCCTTTAAGTTTTCTACCACAACAGAGAGCAACTTCCAATCTAGGTACATCAGCTTGATAACACAAACAAAGCAATTCATCTTTAGATGGAATCCTTCATTAAGGCAGTTTCAGGGCAACTCTGCACAGGCCAAGTGCCTTAATGAAATATGGCTTCTGATCTTTATATATTTATGGCAGTGGTGAAATGTAAAATTTGTTACTACTGGTTCTGTGGGCGTGGCTTGGTGGGGGGATAATGTGACTGGGTGGGTGTGGCCAACTTTTTTTTTACTTTTTTAAAGCATTTTTTTACAACCTATTTGGGTGAATAGGTTGTAAAAATGCTTTTAAAAGGAAAAAAAAGGCTCTTATGATCACAGCTGTTGCGCGCGATTGTCAGAGCCTTTTTTATACCTTTTAAAAGCAGGAAGTAATGATACCCAGGCGGGTGGGTGGAGCCTCGCACTGCCATTGCTACCGGTTATCCGAACCACCTGCCACAATCGCTACCGGACCGCCCGATCCAGTCCAAACTGGGTGCATTTCACCCCTGATTTATAGCTAATGATGTCAAACAGGCAGTGATACTCTATCCACACATCCTAGGTACCACAATTGAATAGAGATTCAGTTGTAAGCATTTATACCAGGAGGAGTTTCTCCAGCCTTTTCTCTCCAGTTTAAAATCACTGTTTCTAGGTATTTACAGCAATCCATTGGAGATGTAACAAGGATAATGCTTCTTTAAAACACATGTATTTACAATTCTTTACTAATGCTTTATTAAGTTTGGGAGAAATTATTGGATTGCATAAATAGAATTATGTGACAAAAGCAAATATTTCTCTCCAACATCCAAAAAGCCCAGAAATAGAGTTCAAAATGCTTGAAATATCCATCCAAAGTTTAGCATTAGCAGGCAATGCTGGTTAGATCCCTAGGGTCTGTCCTTTGGGAGAGAGACCAAAGCACCCCTCCATTGACTTCCAGACATTTTCCACAAAGCCTTAGAGCATAGTGTGCTTTGGGGGCCCAGGTGTGGCGAGGCAGACAAGCTTCAGATGTTGGTGGAAGAGTGAAGCATGTGTACGCGCACCTGCTGGGATGGGGTGGGCCGATGCAACGTGGGCCGGTCCCTTGCATTTTCCACAATGTCCCAGCAGGCCAGATTCAACTACTTTGCAGGCCAAATCCGGCCCGCGGGCCTTGAGTTTTACACCCCTGAGCTACACTAATAGTATCTTTAAAAGAAATGCAATGATCAAATTATTGTCTATTTGCAGATTTGGGATTCTTATTTTTACCTCGCTGTCATATTTATAAATCAGTTCTGCCTACAGTTAGAAATGTTCACACCTTCTAAGAAAAAAAAAGTACTAGAAAAGTAAGTATAATTGTTGGGCTTTTTTAAAAAAATAGAGAAAATCAGTGTCTGTGGCATTTATTTTTTTCTGTACAAAATATTATTAGGATTGAAAATTGTCAAAACTATGTGAGATTTGCTGTTGATTATTACTGAGAGACAGAATTTTGTTTTTCAAGGCAGAATTATTTGAAGTACATTTGATTTCTTAAGTATGTTTTAGTGGGATGTACCTGACAACATTGAATAAACTGAATTTGAATATCTGGTTTACAGTACTTTGATTCAATGATTAAAGCTCACTGAAATTAATGGAAATAACTTGCAGGAAAATATATATTCAAACCCTAAGAAGAGTGCACTTGTATAAGGTCCAGTCTCTCCTCCCCATTCAAGAAAGCATTTCAAAAGGAAACTTTTATTGAAAGCAAGTGATTGCAAGACAAAGGAAAGCAGGATCTAAATTCCCCTCCCCAGGCAATTCAGTTAGGCTAAAGCAGTTAGAAACCCCTCCCCTCACTCCGATGTTGAATGAGCCATCCACAAATGCGAAGATGTTGAGAGAATGGCAGGCCTGAGAAAGAGATAAGAAGCAATTCTGAGGTGCTTCTTGCAGGAGCCTGCAGAACTGAGACAAAACAGATGGCCCTCCCCCCTTATTACATTCCTCAAAGGTAAATCAAGCATAAGGCACATAGGTTCCAGGGTAAAGGTTACTTTATAAACTAAGGGAATACAGGATGTATAGGAAACAGGAAGAGGACAATAAGCTAATAAATGCACAGGAATGGCAGTATCACGAAAGGGATCTGGCAACTTATTAGAAATGACGATGTATGTAATTAAATCTTTGCTTTGCTTGCATTGATGATTCCTAAGGTTATAGACAAAAGTTATTTATAACTGATACCACTTACAGGAGTGCCAGCGGACTGCAAAAGCCTCCTTCTCCCAGATTGCCCATCTCCTTTCAGTCTCAGTCAGGTTCCGGGAAGTGTAGATGCAAGGTTGTAAAGTTCCATCAGCATTCACTTGAAGTAACACCACCTGCACGGCCACATCGCTGGCGTTGGCTTGGATTACGAAAGGGACCTCCATGCCAGGGTGTTTGAGGACAGGCTCAGCTGCAAACAGTCGTTTCAGTTTCTCAAAAGCCGCCTGGCACACCAGGCTAGTGTGGTCTAGTGGCCGGCTAGGCTTTGGCTTAGCCTCCCCCTTTGTTTTTAGGAGATTGGTAATTGGTAATGCATTTTTTGCAAACGAGGGGATGAATTGTCAATAAAAGTAAGCAAAACCCAAAAAGCTATGCAGCTGCTTGCGGGTCCCTGGACGCGCCCACTCCAGGACTCCTCGGACTTTCTCTGGATTCATTTCTATCCCCTCATTTGATATGTGGTAACCCAAATAGTCAATCTTACTCTGATGGAACTCACACTTCGACAATTTAGCATATAGCTCAGCCACCCTGAGTTTTTTCAGTACTGACTGCACTATTTTCACATGTTCGTCCATGGTCTCAGTGTAAATAAGAATGTCATCTAGGTAGACCAGGACCCCCATGTAGTACCTCATTAATCAATTGCATGAACACCACCGGGGCCCCTTGCAGTCCAAAGGGGAGCACCCTAAACTGGAAACAACCCAGGGGGCAATTGAAGGCAGTTTTCCATTGTACCCTTCCTTAATTTGAACTCTGTAGTAAGCCTTTCTCAAGTCCAGCTTAGTGAAAATCTTCCCCTTGCTCAGGTGAGCTAACATGTCCTTCATAAGGGCCAGTGGGTAAATGTTTGTGATGCAAATGGCGTTCAGATTTTTATAGTCAACACATAAGCGAAGAGAGCCATCATTTTTTCTCCCGGAACAGTATCGGGGCAGCCACTAGTGGCCTAACTGGTTGGATGAAGCCGCATTTTAAGTTTTTATCAATAAAGGTCCACAGGTCCTTTAGTTCAAGAGGGGTCATGGAGTAGATCTTTGGTTTTGGGAGCTTCACCCCTGGGAGGATTTCTATGGTGCAGTCCGTGGGCCGGTGAGGTGGGAGCACACCTGACACCCTCTCGCTAAAAGCCTCCATGAGGTCCCAATATTCCTTAGGGATTTTCTCCTCCCCAGCAATGCATTCGCTCACTGCCACTGCCAACTCCTTCATGGCTTTGGCCATGCAGAAAGGTTTTCCCCCTTCCTTCCCCTGGTGGGTGGAGCGGATGCCTTTCCTCCAATTCACCTGCAGATTCCATTTTCGGAGCCAGGGCAGTCCAAGCAAGAGGGGTCGTTCCATGCCTGGGGCCATGATAAAACTCAAGACCTCTCGGTGGTCCCCCATCCATATTTCAATCAGTTCTGTCACAAAGTGGGCTGCCCCCCCAGCTACTGACCCATCCAACTGGCAAAACGCAATGGACATTTTCATTCTCTTTAGTCTCAGACTCATTTTTTCCACCACCTTTGGGCTGATGACACACCTAGTACACCCAGAGTCTAAAAGGGCTAGCATCTTCCCCTGGGCACCAGATGATTATATCCTTATTTCTACCAGGATGGTCATGGGGCCCCCATGCTGACTTACCAGGGAGTCATTGTTGGTGTCAGTTTTGGTTTTGATGTCCCCTGCAGTGATCGGAGCTCCCAACTCCCCCAGGCCTGGGGGAGTGGCCTAAATGACTTCCACCCCCTTTAGGGCTGTTTCATGGTTCTTTGCTGGTGACTTGTAGGCTCTCTTCCCTCCAGCAGGAGTCGGCTTGGAGCCAGGTCTGGAGAAACAATCCACAGCCCGGTGTCCCCTTCCCACATCTGAACCACACTTTGGATTTAGTCTTAGGAGCTGAACCCCCTCTGGCAACTCTGGAAGCCTCTTTCTGGGAAGAGGAGGAAGGCTTGTTCCAGGCACGGCCCCCATGGTAGCAATCTCTTGCCAGGTCAATTTCCACGTCGGCTGCCAACACATATCAGCATTGCAGGTCTTGGGGGGGGGGAGCTCAAGAGCAGCAGTCTTTGTAGACGTCTTCATTGAGGCCATCCTTATAAATTCCATCAGGGCCTCCTGGGACCACCCCCTCATGTGGTGTACCAGCTCACGAAACTCCTGGGTGTATTTTGCCACCGATGTCCGCCCCTGATTTATAGACTTCATCCTGATTCTAGCCTTTCGCTCAGCTAATAGGTTCTCGAAGCACACTTGGAGGGCTGTCATAAACTGGTTGTAATTCCTCAGTGGGGGGAATCCTTGTTATGGAGACCCACCATCCAATCAGCTGCTGTCCCCTCCAGGGCCATGGTGACGCACTGTCAGACTTTGATGCTATGTGAGCTGTGTGAAATCCCCTCCATATTCTTGCATATGGTTCCACATGTGGGTTAGGAAGAATCCCAAAGCCTTGAGATCTCCTCCATATTTTACTGCTAGCTGAGGAACCTTTGGAATTCGATGCCTCCGGGGGGCTACCCCCCCCATGGGGGGGGCTGGACTGCAGCTGCCACTTGAGTTCCAGCAGCTTGCGCTAGCTCTGGCCATGCTCTAGGCATCTCTTCTGGGCATGCAGCGGCTTCTGCTTCTGCTTCCCCCCCTGGGTGTTCAGCCCCCCCCCCATGCAGGCAATGCATACCTTTCACATGCTTTCCGACTTTCAAAAGCTTATGCAGAGCCTGGGTCAGCAGGAGGTCTTCTTTATCCTCTTCCTCCAGACAGCTACCATGCCAGTGTCTGGTAGCTGTCACCCCAGGAAGGATCTCTTCTGGAGCCTCCATCCTTCCCATGCCCAGCGACTATTTGGCTCTAACCAGCTTTTCTTCAAGCTGTAATTCAGACATCCACTCCAATGTTTCCCAGCTGCAGCAAAACTGGGGGGGAGTGGACGCAGTAGCTCCCATGTCCTCCTGGTCACTGGCTTGGTTAGACATTCTTTGCTCAGCCCCCACGGTAGAGTTTTCTCCAGGATGGCTGTTAAAGCAGATCTTGCTTAATGTCAAAAGTGCCTCTGTTCAAAACTCAAGAACGAAAAACCCCAACTCCATGTTTGTAGAGAAAGGTACTTTTACTGAGCATGAACTGAATGCAACAAAAGGAAATCAAGTGTAAGGACTGCCTCTCCTTCCAATTTAAGAAAGTAAAAACTCTTGAAACATAGTATTTCAAAAGGAACCTTTTATTAAGCAGAAGTGACAGCAATGGATTCAAAGCAACGTCTGAATACGCTTAGGCAAGACAAGTAGGATTAAAGCAGTAGAGACCCCTCCCTTTAGCCAGAATGTAGATTTTAGCCAATATACAAGTGTGAAGATGTTCTCTGCCCTGAGAACCGGATAAGTATATAGTCCCATTGCTATCCTCCATTATCCTTTAAAGTGAAACAATCCACATGGCTGTCATAAACATTCCCCAAAGTTAAGAGGATCTCAGGGTGCTTTGGTGCCAGGATATAGGTTGTAAAATACCTATTGACACAGGCAATGCTAATAAATCAAATCCAAGCCCCCCCCCCCCCACTTCTCCCAACTGAATGGCAGTATCACTTATAGGGATCTGAAAACAAGATCTGAGGCAATAGGCACGAAAATTACCTATTGAAACTGTTCCCAAATCCTTCCCCCCAAGGACCCTGGCTGAATGTCCAATCCCTAGCCCCCCCAAGGCAACATGTGAGGTGCATCTTCAGATGGTCCCATCCCTCTGGTATGCCAGAACGGTTGACCTTGACGGACTATCACCAACTCCATTCAGCTGTGCCGAAGATGATGAGAAAATTCCCCCCTTTCATGAGACATCTCCACCAGCTCACTTCCCCCTCCCAAATACCTGTATCCCAAATACCACCCCTCCCCATTACTATGGCAGCTGATAGCAAGCAAACAACATAGAGACTGACAACCACTTTGATTCTTCAGCAGTAAGAACATGAGCAACATCAAACCGTCTGTAATAATATCTGCAGTTGTCTTCCACAAATGCTTGTCCGTTATTGGATGCAGGCACAGTGTTTGAATAGTTCAGAAGTATTCTTTCTGTGATGTGTTGTGATTTTCTAGCTGCTTTTCATTTCCTGTTTTAATAAGTATTTTGTGAAAACTCTTGGCTTTTTCCCTTCTATAATAACAAATCTCTTACTTGCTGCAGACATACAAAAAGTAAGTTTCATGAGAAAGTGAGTATTAATTATCTGATCTGATTTTTTTAAAATGTAACAGGTATGGTGATATGCGGGTGACAATGGGATGTGAAATCTTCAGCATGTGGCAAAATTTAGGTAAGATTAATTATATGGCTTAGGTTTTAAATTTGTATAAATGTTTGACTTTCAGTATGTGTGTTTAGAAAATGTTTTATGCAAAAATGTTCATTCTCTATCCAGAAATGGTCAGTACTCCTGCATGTCACCTAGTTCATGGGATGTGGGCAAGGCAGCCTTTGAATTAGAAATACATGCAATAATTTCAGTAGTTTGACATATAATGGTCAGGTGTAAATAGTGAAGAGTTTGATTAGCCATTTTATTGCTCAAGCCTATATACAAGAATTTCCTCAGTCTGAGGTTTTGCACCTAGGTAAAACTAGATAAAGTTCAACAGCATTCAAAGAAGGTTGGACTTCACCCACTTGTGCCCATTTAAAGACTCTAAACTAATTCCTCCTTTGAATCCTTCCTCTGGCTCAGGCAGTCTCTCTCCTACAACTAGGCTTTAGTGATTCTTAAGGCATAGTGGCCAAAATGTGCCAAAACTGATTGGTATTGTGTGCTTACGTGGGAATGTGGCATATTGCATAATAAAGGCTGATAACCAAGCTTGTTCTTTCTTTAATAACATACTTTAATAATATATTTTTTACACTTGTTATTACAAGTATTACATGAAAACCTTGTAATGGGAGGTGGATTATCATGTATGGCAACCATGGCATGTATAATATATGAGGAGTATATATGCATTAATGAATGAAATGAAAGAAAGAAAAATAGATATTTTGCCTGTTTGTAAAACTAAAAGAAAGAATCAAGTGTAATAGATCTGAATGAAGGTAGACTGGTATTGTCTTATGTATGTATAGATACCAGGTTGTGATGGTATAGGTGTACTATGAATGAAGAAACTTATATGTATTTCAGGAAATATAAATTGGTGTTATTTACATAGTTTTTGATCTATATGAAAGAAGGAATTATTTGATTGGTGATATTTGCTCAATATTAGATTAATATTACTGAAACTGTAAAATATATTTTATTTATGTTAGTGCCAATAAGTCAAATTGCTCTTGCTGACTAATACTGTGTATGCTCCCCAAAAGCCTGATTTTAGAAATACATTGTAGCTCTTCCAAAAATGTTCCAGCAGTTTTGTCCTACTTCTCTGTTTGTCCCACAGCCCCTAAGCATTATTGAGCAGGATCTCTCCCAGATTCCATCTCCCAACTTCCTATGCTCCCCAAAGAGAACAGAAATGCATTTTGGGGAAGGGATGGTGTTAGGTACAGTAATGGCCAAAATTGTGGAAACCCTTTGGGGAAAGTGTATTTTTAAGGTTTGATGGCTAATAACACCACTTTTTTTTTTTTGAGTAGTACCATAACATTATATATCAATGGAAAGATAATTTAATCAAGAATGTAATGCTTTTCAATCTTTGTTTGAGAGATAAAAGTGCCTTTTTTCGTGGAGTTCTAGATTTTAGGCCAAATTCCTGCAATCTGTACCGAACAGTCTTTGCACTTAACTTCACATTGCATTGCGCCATTTCATCTTGTATACACCCAGATGATTTTCTTCTGTCATGTAGGCACAGTCTTTTAATTTTTATATCATCACTTGCTGTTGTGCACCTTTTCTTGCCTTTCCTAGTCTTGTAGTGACTGAGTCTCCTTATACCTCTTCAAAAATTTAGAAATGCCACCTTTGGTTAAACTTCCACCAATTTTTCTTCTAATTGCTTTATAACTGTAGCCTTGTTCACTTAATAATACTATTTTACATCGCTCTCTGGGTGACCAGTCAACTCTTTGCACCATTAATTTAATTTTATTATGTTTTACAAGCTCACTAAATGAAAGAACACAAAAAATCCCAACCAACTAGATAGCGATCACATAACTCACTGAAAATGTCCTCCTCTTAGCTTATACATGATGTCTTATACATGACATCAATAACTGAATCCTACTGTGATCTGATTGGCTCATTGCCAAAACAAGATGACACTTGATTGGCTTTTTAAACACTCATGCTCATTGGCTACACTCAGATGAAGGAAAGCTACCTGATATCAACCTAAGCAAGTTGTCCTTCCTTTTTCTGGTTATTTGGCTATAACTTTTCATAGAATACAGATAATTGAACAAACGTTTTTGCATTACATTCTTGATTAAATTATCTTTCCATTTATATAGAATTTGTGGTGTTATTATAGCCATCAAACCTCAAAAATGCACCTTTCCCAAAAGGTTTCCGCAATTTTGGTCACTACTGTAGTTAGATTTCACATTAATGCAATGCGTTCAGTTGAAATTTCAAAAAGTACTAGAAATTATATGGACAGAATAATCTTTACTTTTCATTTTCTATTGTAATTATGTAAATTGAGCTAATGTGCATCTTTTCTATTTATTTATTTGTTTGCTTTATTTGTATTTATCGAAAAAAACTGTATTGGAAAAACTACTGAACAAAACAGGCTGTACATTCTTAGTCCAATTCCAAACATAAATCTTCATAAAACTAGAGTTCTTTCCTCTAGTATTTTGTTCTTGAGAATAGTTCCACTCAATGTATCCTCTTACCTTTTAGGAGAACACAAAATCTACTTCATCCCAGCACTGATCGGCCCTTTCTTAGAAGTGACATTGATACCTCAGCCTGATCTGCGGAATGTTGTCATTCCTATTTTTCATGATATGATGGACTGGGAGCAAAGACGTAGTGGCAACTTTAAACAGGTATTTTTGTCAATTCTTTAGGGGAAGATAAATTAATTTTTCAAGTTAATCATTCTTAGACAACATTATATCATTATGTTATGCTTGTTTACTTGTTTCAATTAAAATTATAATCTAATCAATTATTCTCCTGAGTTAGTATATGCTAGTTTTACAAATGGTAAAAAGGAAAAAAAGTGTGTGAATTTGACAAATAGATAAAGTTATTTACTACCAGCACTAGATTTATGGATTTACAAAATGGCCTAGTTGTTTGTGGATTTTATAAATGTTTGCCCTGGCCTCAGTTCATTTTACAAATAGTCTTTGAGTTATGAATGTAACCAAGCCTGAAATTACAACTGTAATGTTGTGCCAGTCATTAAAAGGATCATCATGTGACCTATCCAATTTTATGACTTTTTGGCTGTAGTTGTTTTGTTTGTTTATTTGTTTGTTTTAATATAGTTTTTTATTAATCTATTATATGATATACAAAGAGAATACAGAAGAAATATTAGGGAAATTAGGGAAGGAAAAAGGGAAGTGGATAGGGGGGGAAAGCAAGGGAAAAAGAAAAAAAAAAGGCATTGGCTTCCAACTCCTTTGGTGCAGTAAAATAAGGCATTAATATCTACTCTCAATTTTTTACTTTTTAATAATAATATAATAAACTAGCCATTTCTATAGCAACAAATCTAATCGGTAAAACCCAAAATCAAAGTTTCATTTTTTTCCACCTCAAGCACAAAGTCCAGAAGAGGTTTCCAAGTAGAAATAAAGGTATTTGTGGTTTTTTTCTTTAATTTAATTAAAACAGTCAATTTAGCCATTTCTGCTAACTCCATCAGTTTTTGCAGCCATTCATCCATTGTGGGGATCGAGGTAACCTTCCATTTCTGTTCGTAAAGTAGTCTTGCTGCTGTCAACATATATAACATCAGAGTTCCGAATTTTTTTCCCAAGTCTTATTTTGTTAAACCCCAAAGAAAAGTTTCTGGTTTTCTTCCTATATTCACTTTAAGAATTTCTGTATTAAGATATGAATCCTACTCCGATATTACTTTGCTTTATCACACGTCCACCATAAATGATGAAAAGTCCCTTCTTTTCATTTACATTTCCAACATTCATTTGAAGTGCCTTTATACATTCTTGACAATTTATCTGTAGTTAAATACCAATGATACATCATGTTATAGAAATTTTCTTTTAAATTATAGTTTAATGTAAACTTTAAATCTTTATTCCACATATTCTCCCACTGTTCAAGCATTACATTATATCCAAAATTCCTTGCCCACTGAATTATACAATGTTTTACTTGTTCATTTTCCAGATTTAAATTCAATAACACTTTATAAACTTTAACAATAATATGTTCATCACTACCACACAGTAGAGTTTCTAATTCATTTTTAACAAAGTTAAACTCATGATTCTTTTTATCTAATTTAAATCTTTCTTTCCATTGTAAATGTGTAAAACAATGACAAACATGACCTTCTGATTCTAGCTCCTCCTTAGATTTGAGGGTAGGGTCCCCTAAGTTAAAAGATATTATTTTACCATAAGTCTACCAGTTTAGCCTTGTCACCATTTCCTTTCTAAACAAAGCTTCCTGTGGGGAAACCCAAAGAGGCACCTTCGTGGAAAACCATGTTTTATATTTATTCCAAACTCTCAAATAGCACATCTGACAAAATGATTGCTGAAATCAACATTTACTTTAACTTTATCACACCATAGATAACCGTGCCAACCAAATCTTAATTCATGGCCTTCTAAGTCCAGTATCTTTTAATTCTGAAGGTTCACCCATTTTTTTAACCAGACCAAACAGCAGGCATCAAAATACAATTTCAAATCTGGTAGATCCAGACCCCCTCTTTCTTTAGCATCTTGCAAAAATCTGTATCTAATTCTTGGTTTTTTTCCCTTGCCATATAAACTTTGAGATATCCCTCTGCCATTGTTTAAATGGAATATCAGTTGCAAGTATTGGTATTATCTGAAACAAAAAAAGCATTCATCTTTTTTTTTTATTATTAAAGAGTTTTACAAAATTTTTTACAAATATTTCCCCATCCCCCCCCTTCCTTCCTTACCCTCCCACCCGACCCCACCCCCGAACTTCCCAGAACAAAATACAGGGTATAACAATTAACAATCATATACTAAGATAAGCTAGCTATCTATGGACTCCTATCCCCCACTTCACACTTTAACTCCCCTTTTACTTAACTAAATATGAATACTCTTAATTTTTCTATTCATTCATAAGCTATTTGATACTTTTTAGTCCGATATTTGTTTTGAATATAATCAATCCATCTTCTCCATTCCGATATATATCTTTCTTGTGAATAGTCTTTCAAATATGCTGAAATTTTTGCCATTTCTGCTAAATTCGCTACTTTTAATGTCCATTCTTCAATAGTAGGCAAATCTTCCTTCTTCCAATATTGCGCCACCAAAAGTCTAGCTGCAGTTATTTAATTCAAAATCAATTTAGTCTCTATAACCGTACAATCTGTAATTATACCCAACAAAAACAACTGTGGAGTAAACCTTATCTTCTTTTTAAGAATATTTTGGATAATCCACCATATTTTTATCCAAAATGCTTTAATTTTTTTACAAGTCCACCGTATATGATAATAAGTGGCATCATCACAATCACATCTCCAACACTTAGATTGCAAATTCGGATTCATACAGGCTAGCTTTTTAGGGTCTAAATGCCATCTGTAAAACATTTTATAAAAATTTTCTCTTAAATTTTGCACTTGCGTAAATTTCACATTTCTAACCTGTATTTTTTCCCAAGTTTCCAACATTATTGGTTCCTGAATATTTTGTGCCCATTTTATTTATTATTTATTTATTTATTATTCAAATTTCTATACCGCCCTTCTCCTTTCGGACTCAGGGCGGTGAACAGCCAAAATAAAAACATCTATACATAACATTACAGTTAAAAAATAGAGTTAAAATAATTTATAAATTTGGCCCGTAATTTAAAACTTATCAATTTAAAATCAATATTAAAATTTTAAAACTAACCCTAAAATCAAGACAGACTGGCTAACTGAAAAAAATAAGTTTTTAGGGCCCGACAAAAACTCAGGAGGTCGGAGATCACTCGTATCTCTGGGGGTAGATTGTTCCATAGGGTAGATGCCACCACAGAGAAGGCTCTCCTCCTGGGGGTCGCCAGCCGGCATTGTCTGGCCGACGGCACCCTGAGGAGGCCCTCTCTGTGGGAGCAAACCGGCCGGTGGGAGGCTATTGGTGGCAGAAGGCGGTCCCGTAAGTATCCTGGCCCTAAGCCATGGAGCGCTTATCATACAATCCTTAATTAATTCTATTTCTGAATCTATTTCTATCAATATATTATATAATCTTTTCATATTGGCAGTGGCCAGTTGATACACCCAGGCTTATGGTCATGGGTGATTTCAACTTGCCATCCATTGGTGAAACATCTGAGATGGCTCGGAAGTTCATGGCTTCCATGACGGCCATGGACCTGACCCAGTTAGTTCATGGCCCCACCCACAGGGGGGGGTCACACTCTGGACTTGATTTTTGTCTCTGCCAGTGGTTGAGTGGTCTTGTTATAGGGGATATAGATATGGAACCCTTGTCATGGTCAGATCACTCACTCCTTCGCCTTTGAAGCACTACACTCTGCCGCAGGGAGGTGGAGCCAACAAGATGGGTCCGCCCCAGGCGCCTGATGGATCCTGATAGGTTCCAGATGGAGCTTGGGCCACTTCCTGAGGATCTGGCACATGACTCGGCTGAGGACCTGGTGGCTGCCTGGGATCTGGCGGCTGGTGGGGCCTTGGATCGTGCCTTTGTGGCCTCTGACCCGGTGCCGATCCCTCGTGGCTCCTTGGTTTACCGAGGAACTGAGGGAGATGAAGCGCCGGAAAAGATGCCTGGAGAGTGGTTGGAGCGCCAGTCTCGCTGAATCTGACCGAACACTGGTAAGGTCGCATATTAAGACCTACCTAGTGGCGATAAAAGTGGCAAAGTGTAACTACTTTTCCGCTCTTATTGCGTCATCAGAGAATCATCTGGCCACCCTGTTTAGGGTGACCCACTCCCTGCTCCATCCTGGAGTGCAGGAGGACCCCCTGGAAGGCAGGGCCGAGGATTTCGGACAATACCTGTATGACAAAATCGCTCAGATCCGGGGGGATTTGGACTCTGACTGGGTAGATTCGGGCAGGGTGATGAGGAATAGTCTTGAGAATATTATCTGGGAAGAGTTTGACTCTGTGACTCCTGATGATGTGGACAGGATTTTGGGGAGACTTAGTGAGGCCACATGTTTACTGGACCCGTGTCCCTCCTGGTTAGTACTGGCTTCCCGGGAGGTTACATGAGGCTGGCTCCAGGGAATTATCAACGCTTCATTGAGTGAGGGTCACTTCCCTGCTGCCTTGAAAGAGGCAGTGGTGAGGCCTCTCCTCAAGAAGCCTTCCCTGGACCCGGCAGTATTAGCCAACTATCATGCTGTCTCCAACCTTTGCTTTGTGGTGAAGGTTGTTGAGAGTGTGGTCGCGCGACAGTTTCCACAATTCCTGGAGGAAACATCTTATCTAGATCCGTTCCAGTCGGGTTTCAGGTCTGGGCACAGCACGGAAATGGCATTGGTCGCGCTGGTAGATGATCTCTGGAGGGCTCGGGACAGGGGTTGTTCCTCTGTTCTGGCCCTGTTAGACCTCTCAGCGGCTTTTGATACCATCAACCATGGTATCATGCTGCACCGGTTGGAAGAGTTGGGGATGGGGGCATTGTGTTACAGTGGTTCTCCTCCTTTCTCTCAGACCGGTCGCAGTTTGTGTTGGCAGGGGGGCAGAGGTCGACCTCGAGGCCTCTCATTTGTGGAGTGCCTCAGGGGTCGTTCCTCTCACCCCTTTTGTTCAACATTTATGTGAAGCCGCTGGGTGAGATCATCCGTGGCTTTGGGGTGAAGTACCATCAGTATGCTGATGACACCCAGCTGTACATCTCCACCCCAGGCCACCCCAACGATGCCCTTGAAGTGATGTTCCAGTGCCTGGAGGCTGTGCGGATCTGGATGGGGAGGAATAGGCTCAAGCTCAACCCTTCCAAGACTGAATGGCTGTGGTTCCCGGCATCCTGATAGAGTCAGTTGACTCCATCACTGACTATCGGGGGCGAGTCTTTGGCCCCCGCAGAGAGGGCGCGCAATCTGGGAGTCCTCCTGGATACGCAGCTGTCCTTGGAGGAACATCTGACAGCTGTAGCCAGGGGGACCTTCTGTCAGGTTCGCCTGATCCGCCAGTTGTGGCCCTTTCTTGATCGGGATTCCCTGAGCACAGTCACTCATGCCCTCGTATACTGCTGCAACGCTCTCTACATGGGGCTCCCCTTGAGGAGCACCTGGAAGCTCCAACTGGTCCAGAATGTGGCCGCGTGGGTAATCACGGGAGCCGCCTGGCGCTCCCACATAACACCACTCCTGCGTGAACTGCACTGGCTCCCAATGGTCTTCCGGGTGCGCTTCAAGGTGTTGGTTACCACCTTTAAAGCGCTCCATGGCATAGGATCTAGTTATCTTCGAGACCGCCTGCTGCTACCATGACCTCCCACTGAACTGTGCGCTCCCACAGAGAGAGCCTCCTCGGGGTGCCATCAGCCAAACAGTGTAGGCTGGTAACCCCCAGGGGGAGGGCCTTCTCTGTGGGGGCACCTACCCTCTGGAATCAGCTGCCCCCAGAGATAAGGAGAATCCAAGACCTCGGTGCCTTCCGCCATGCCCTTAAAACTTTCTTTTTTCAGCAAGCCGGGCTGGCTTAACATATTTTTAAATATAATTTTAAAATTTTTAATTAGTTTGTTATCTTAAATTGGGGCCAAATTAATTGTTTTTAATGTTTGTATTGTATGTTTTTATCTGGTTGTACACCGCCCTGAGTCCCTCGGGAGAAGGTGCAGTATATAAATTCGAAATAAAATAAAAAATAAAATAAAATATGCATTTGGCTTTGGTCTCTAATTTGTTTTACCAAATTTTCCTCGTTCCACATGATACCGATTCTCTGATCTTCTTTCCATCTAGCTTGCAGCTGTCCATACTGAAACCAAGTTTGGATTATCCTTTCTTCTTTTAATACGTTTTGTATAAAAATGTATTAGTCCTCTCCTGCTGATGACACAGGCTCAGGTAACGGAGCCACAACACATTTAAGGACTTTAACTGCAATATACCCCCTTCCATTTTAAGAAGCTCTTTATAGGTAATCACCTCTTGCTTTTGTTCTACACTTATATTCTCTATCGCATGTCTGGGTATTGCCCATATAGGTGTCTTATAATTTAATTTATATTGATACTTTTTCCAAACTCATAACAAGGCATTCCTTAGTATATGGCTTTTAAAGGTCTTATCCACCTTCTTATCATATAATAAATAAGCATGCCAACCATATAACAAATCATATCCTTCAATATTCAATATTCTTTCTTCTGTTGAATTAATCCAGTCACTGATTATTGATAGGACAGCTGCTTCATAGTATAATCTTAAATTAGGCATTTTAAGACCTCTCTTTCATGTATATCTTGCATTATTTTTAACTTTATTCTCGGTCATCTCCCTGCCCAAACAAAGTTATTAATACCCTTCTGCCATTCCCTCAAATTTACATTTCATTTTTTCATTTTATTTCATTTTATTAAATTTGTATACCGCCCTTCTCCCGAAGGACTCAGGGCGGTGAACAGGCACGAAATAAAACATATAAATACAAAAGTTAAAACATGATTAAAACCCAATTAAATAATTTTTGCCCGAGACAATTTAGAACTCCCAATAATTTAAAACGAATTAAAATTTGAGTTTAAAGATTTAAAAGAAGGGGAAAAAAATTAGGCCAGGCCGGCCTGCTGGAATAGGAGTGTCTTCAAAGCACGGTGGAAAGTGCGCAGATCCGGGATCCTCCGTATCTCTGGGGGGAGCTCGTTCCAGATAGTAGGTGCCCCCACAGAGAAGGCCCTCCCCCTAGGGGCCGCCAGTCGACATTGTTTGGCTGACGGCACCTGGAGGAGCCCCTCTCTATGAGAATGTATTGGCCAGTGGGAGGCTGTTTGTGGTAGTAGGCGGTCCTGTAAGTAGCCAGGTCCTAAGCCATGGAGCGCTCTAAAGGTGGTAACCAAAACCTTGAAGCGCACCCAGAAGACCACCGGGAGCCAGTGCAGCTCGCGCAGGAGAGGTGTCACACGGGAGCGCCATGTTGTTCCCATAACCACCCGCGCGGCCGCACTCTGCGCCAGTTGGAGCCTCCGGGTGCTCCTCAAGGGGAGCCCCATGTAGAGAGTGTTACAATAGTCCAGGCGGGAGGTAACGAGGGCATGAGTGACTGTGTGTAGGGAGTCCCGATCCAGAAAGGGACGCAACTGGCGAATCAGGTGGACCTGATGAAAGATCCTCCCGGTCACGGCCATCAAGTGCTCTTCTAAAGACAGCCGTGAATCCAGGAGGACGCCCAAGTTGCCAACCCTCTCCGTGGGGGCCAGCAATTCGCCCCCAATAGTCAGCGATGGCATCAACTGACTATATCGGGACGTCGGAAACCACAGCCACTCGGTCTTGGATGGGTTGAGCCTGAGCCTGTTCCTCCCCATCCAGATCCGCACGGCCTCCAGACACTGAGACATCACTTCAAGGGCATCGTTGGGGTGGTCCGGGGTGGAGATGTACAGCTGGGTGTCATCAGCGTACTGGTGGTACTTCACCCCAAAACCACGGATGATCTCACCCAGCAGCTATACATAAATGTTGAACAAAAGGGGCGAGAGGACCGACCCTTGTGGCACCCCACATATGAGGGGCCTCGGGGTCGATCTCTGCCCCCCTGCCAACACAGACTGCAACCGGCCGGAGAGAAAGGAGGAGAACCACCATAGTACAGTGCCTCCCACCCCTAACTCTTCCAACCGGTGCAGCATGATACCATGGTCGATGGTATCAAAAGCCGCTGAGAGGTCTAACAGGACCAGGACAGAGGAGCACCCCCTGTCCCGAGCCCTCCAGAGATCATCAACCAACGCGACCAATGCCGTTTCCATGCTGTACCCAGGTCTGAAACCCGACTGGAACAAACACTGCGAATCCGATGTCAAACAAAATTGTTATTATATTTTATTTGTCTTAAAAAAAAAAATCAATAAAGTGTATATATATAAAAAAAAAAAGAAACCCGACTGGAACGGATCCAGATACGTCGTCTCATCCAGGTGCTGGGGAAGCTGTTGCGCAACCACACTCTCGACACCTTCGCCACAAAACGAAGGTTGGAGACCGGATGATAATTAAACAACATTGCCGGGTCCAGGGAAGGCTTCTTGAGGAGAGGCCTCACCACCGCCTCTTTCAAGGCAGCGGGGAAGTCACCCTCACCCAATGAAGCATTTATAATCTCCTGGAGCCAGCCTCGCGTCACCTCCCTGGAAGTCAGCACTAACCAGGAAGGACACGGGTCCAATAAACAACTGGTCGCATTCAGTCTGCCCAGAATCCTGTCCATGTCCTCAGGGGTCACAGGATCAAACTCATCCCAGATAACATTCTCAAGACCTGCCCCAGTTCCTCCCCCTGAGACTACCCAGTCGGAGTCCAAATCTTCCCGAATCTGAGTGATTTTGTCATACAGATACTGAACAAAATCCTTGGCTCTACCCTCCAAGGGGTCCTCCCACCCTTCCTGGTGGAGCAGGGAGCGGGTCACCCTAAACAGGGTGGCCAGGCGGTTATCTGATGATGCAATAAGAGCAGCAAAATAACTACATTTCGCTGCTTTTATCGCCACTAGGTAATTCCTAATATGGGATCTTACCAATGTCCGGTCCGATTCAGAAAGACTGGCCCTCCAACTACTCTCTAAGCGTCTTTTCTGGTGCTTCAACTCCCTCAGCTCCTCAGTGAACCAAGGAGCCAAATGGGATCGGCACCAGGTCAGAGGCCGCAAAGGCACGACCCGATCCAGAGCTCCAGCGGCTGCCCTATCCCAGGCGGCCACTAGGTCTCCAGTCGAGGCGTGTGCCAGAGCCTCGGGAAATGGCCCAAGCTCCATCTGGAACCTATCTCGACAAGGGGGACCCTCCCTCCTGGCCCAACCAGGTCTCCATAATACCCACCAGGTCCGCTCCCCCCTCACAAATAAGATCACAAATGAGGGGGGCTTTATTTACTACGGACCTGGCATTGCACAGCATCAGCGAAGGGTCAGGTCCTGAGGGTCTGTGCAACCTGGGGAACGGGTGGAGCCTTGGGGGCCGGAGCATGTCACCGCTTGTAAACAGCGGGTACATGCTCCCTTGACTCGATATGGCCCCCTGCTCCCGCCATACTTACCCCTTCCACTCACTGTAATGATATTCAGAACACTATCTGGACAAACTATGACTCCCCCCTCGACCCCGAGATCCCCACCTCCCACACCATGCTTCCTTGCCAGGCCCGCCCCTCCCCTTTGTGGGCTATCCCCCATACCCACGACCCGCATTCCAATTAAACCCTCCCCCTCCCTAGAACCCCTTAAAAAATTTACAAAAAATTTTGATATAAAACCCCTCAACCCTCTAGTTTTTGCATGCCACCTCTCGGGGTTCCAAAGCCTGTCATCGAGGTGGGCCCTCGATAAAGTGGAGGGCCAAACTTGCGAGAGGGGGGAGTCTCACAATGCTAGCAGGTCGGCTTTCTTGTATGTCATTGTACGTCCGAGTCCAAGGTGGAAAAGAGGGCCAGTCCAGGGTTCATAGTCCAGAGAGACCCTTCAGGGTACAGATGGATTTCATAGAATTTCATAGAATTTCATAGAATTTCATAGAGCTGGACTCCACTGTCCTCTCACGACAGGAAGAAGGTCCAATGTCCTTTCCACTCCAATGGGGCAATGATCAAGCCACCCTCTCACGCTGGCTGGTTTCACTGGAGATAGTCATACCAGGGGTGTTACTACAGCTCCTTCGCTGGAGTAGAAATGGATCCCTCAGCTCTCCCATAGTCTCTCTATCCGGCTAAGGCGTAGGTGAAATGAAGAATAAGGGGGAGGTCCCGTGTGATTATTCTGGAAGCAGTCCTGCAGGGGGGGCGGGGGGAGGGGGAGAGCAATATCCCCAGAGGAGGATAACAACATCACCTCCTCCGCCATGTAGTTAATCTTGGCCACCATCATGCTGTCATATCTTGGCTACGGTCATCCGCTGCTACTGCCTCGGATCCGCCACCTCCAGTGGCGGGGGGGAAGGGGGGCCATCATCCAATGTCCCAGCCACCCACCTCCTGGCTCCATCGTCTCCGTCACTCCTTCTCCTTCACATGGGAGAGGGAGAGGCCTCCACAACCCGAATGTCAGGGGGAGCAGCCCGAATATCAGGGGGAGCAGTTTCAAACAAACTAAACTCCCCGACTGCTGCCATCCTCGCCACCATTCTCCCTCGCATGGCACTTCCACACGCCTCTCGAACACCGCCCGCCTGCACCAACCGTGATGTTCTGGGGGGCGTAAAAGCCCTCCCCAGGCTGGGCAGGAGCTCTTCTCACCGGGGCTAGGGTCGTAGATGTCTCTAACGACCCCTAGACCACTCGGCATGGCCCAAAACCACCCCGGGGGCTGGGACCGTAGATGTTTTACCGGCCCTTAAACCCCTCGGCATGGTCGACTGCCGTCCTCTCCTTCACACGGCGCTTCCACGCGCCTCTCCAAATGCGCCTCTCCAAACGCCGGCTCCCGCTCCAGCCGCGATGCTCCGGAGGGCGTAAAAGCCCTCCCCAGGCTGGGCAGGAGCTCTTCTCACCGGGGCTAGGGTCGTAGATGTCTCTAACGACCCCTAGACTACTCGGCATGGCCCAAAACCACCCCGTCTCTCTCGGGAGCTACCCGGCCGCCGCCATCTTCGCGTATGCATATTCACAACATCTTTTTTGAGTATTGGTATCATTTGGAACAAAAATAAAAACCTGGGTAAAACATTCATTTTTATTGCTGCTATTCTTGAAGCTGTAATATATACCCCTAAATATTTAACCATTTTTACTATTTCAAATCCCGTTAATCTTTCTAGTTCTTCTTTTTGCTTCACCATCATATTTTTAGTTATTATCTTTGTTTTTTGTTTGTTTATTTTGAATCCAGTCACTTGTCCATATTGGCTAATTATGTCCATTAAACCTATAATTGGTAGTTCTTTTATTGAATAGCCTGAAGGCCTTTTCAAAAAAAAAAAAAAAAGAAAAAGAAAAAGATAAAACAAACAGTTACAGAAATAACAGTCTAAAAATATATGATTTATGACATTTAAAATTTAACAATATCGAAGTTCAATAACTAGATTTCCAAAACTAGATAACCCAAATAAGATAGCTCCTCTCTAACTCAGTTCATCTTTCTTACAATCAATGAAATTCTTTTCGATATAACTGGCTCGTATTGCTGTCATCCTTTTAAGATAGCGAGTGATAGCCCTTATCAGGGGAGGAGAGTCTGCCTTCAATAGAAATGATAATTTATGCCTTACATTCCAGTGGGAAATTTATTTATAATTGGGGACAGATATTGTTTTCTTACTTCCTCATACAACTTACATTCAAATATTATATGCGCCGTATCCTCCATGACGTTTGCCCCACATATAAATGTTCTTTCATCATACGGGATTTTCCGGTAACGGCCGAATTTGACGTTGATATCTAAAAGTTCAAATCTAAACTTGACAAATAGCTCTCTCTCCACTGATGGCATTTCTAGATGTAAATATTTTTCCAGGGTAAAAGCTGTTTTAACTGCTGTCAGAAGCTTAAGGGAGTGATTAGTTGAAAGAATTGCCATGTCCATTTGCCCATGTATATCTTTAATCCGTTGTTTAACTTGCTTCAGTGTGTCACACAACGGGAACCCTACGCCATATCGATTCAATATTTCTGACAGCCGAGTTAGCCAGGAATACCTTTGGGGATTTGAAATCTGCTGTTCCTCTAGGCAGATTTTGGGAAGTCTGCTGGCTTCCATCTGAGTCATTTTTAGCCAATAGGCTACTGCCCTAAAATTGTGTAGGTGTGCAGTGAAAAATGTCCCAATTTAGCTCTGATGGCTGCCGCCGAAGTGGAATTGTTTACCCCCAGCATCCTCCTTAACAAATTATTTTGAGTTCTCTCCAATATGGGGGCCTCTGTAAGACCCCAGATTTTGGCACTGTAGAGCATAATCTGAACAAGGTTAGCCTGAAAGGCTTTACGAATTGGTAAAATCAAGGTTGGTTGAATATGTTTACTTAATTTGGAGGCTTGCCCCAGCTCTGATCTTTTGAGAAAGGTATTGATAGTGTGGAGTCCAACCACCTGCACTGGAAAAAACAATTCCAAGATAGGTATATTGGGTAACTTGTTCAATCTTTGTGTCATTAATATGCCAATTATGCTTTTTATTCTTATCACCAAAGACTAAAACTTTTGATTTAGCTACATTTATAGTCAAATGGTTTGTAGTACAATAACGTGAGAGCTTGGCGAGAAGTCTCCTCATCCCTATTTGGGTTCTAGAAAACGGCACTAAGTCATCGGCGTACATTAATACATTAATAAATCTTGAGCCTATTTAGGGGCTATGCATCAGAAGATCTTCCATCTGCGCTGGGATATCATTTATATAAAGGTTAAAAAGAGTAGGGCCCAGCAGGCAGCCCTGCCTTACTCCTCTAGTTGTCGGTATGCTGTTTGTTGAGGCCCCATTTGCTGCATATCTGACTCTAATTGCCGTATTAGTATAGAGAGTCCTGATCAACAAAATAAGTCTGGGGTCCATCCCCATGGCTTGTAGTTTCCTCCACAGATGGTTCCTATCTATAGAATCAAAAGCAGCGGTAAGGTCAATAAAGGCGGTATATAGCTTTGGGTCTTGTATTTATTAATTAAGTGGGAAAGGACAAAACAATTGTCAATGGTAGACCTACCCGATCTAAAACCTGCCTGCTCATTTGCCAGAATTTCCTTATCCAAGCACCAGTCCTCTATTTTATTTAGCAGATGCTTCGTATACATTTTTGAAATTATATTGAGAAGGCTGATGGGTCGATAGTTAGATGGGGCGGCTCTGTCACCTTTCTTGAAAATTGGAAAAACTATAGCTAACCTCCACCTTTCAGGGATTATCCCTACTTTATCGATATAAGTAAACAATGCTACCAGCACCGGTACCCAGAAATCAATGTTGGACCTAAAGAGTTTGGGTGGCAGCAAATCCTCTCCGGGGGCCTTCCCGGCCATTAAGGATTGTATTATATGTTTAACTTCAGTAGAGGTAACTGGTGTCCATTCCGGACATTTCCTTAATTCCTGCTGGAGAATATCCAGTTGCAAGACATTCGTTGTATTGTTACCGTCAAATAAAGCAAGATAGTGCTTTTCCTATTTTACAGCTGATATATCAGTGTCCATGAATGGGGAACGTTATTTTAATATACCGGCTATCTTGTGCCAAAAGATCGTAGGGAATTGGGATTTCGCTGCCATTTCTACCTCTTTCCATATCCTGGTGTTATAGCTACTTTTCTTGTTTTTCAGGAGGGATTTGTATGCTCTCCTGAGTTGAACCATATTTGAATAATCACCATCCTGTCTGGACCAGTTAACTTTCCTATCTGCGGCTCTTAGATTTGCCCTCAACCTATGGCAATCTTCATCAAACCACTTTCTAGAGATCCCATCTACTTTGCTATCATTCTGGATCATTAAGTTCTTAAGAGTAGAAGTTAGCTCTATATAAGCTGGTACTGGGGTGTTGTCTCCGGGCTTAGATTGGGAAATTTCCCTTGCTAGCTATCTGGCTTTGTCTGAGCCCAGATAAGTGGTCACAGATTCAACATCAAGTCTGTGCCAATATAACCTTTTGTAGTTATAAACCCGGGCATTTACTAAGGTGTCAGTTTCCTCTCTTAAATGAGGCTTAACTTCTGAAGAGAGTGAAACCAGAGCCGTGATGGGAAAGTGGTCACTTTCCTCTCTAAATATAGCTCTTACATTTGAAAAATTGTGTACTAAACTAGAGGAAGTGCAAATATAATCAATAGAGGTTGATGTTTTGTTGGACGAGAAAGTATAGGGATATATATATATATATACCCCTCACTCAGGCCACTAAGTACTTGCATATCATTCATAAACAGCAGAGAAATTAACTTCTAGGCATATTTATTGGCCCTCTTGTCCATTGAGGACCAGGTGAACTCATTATAAAAGTATCCAGTTGGTACCAGGCCTTGCTTAGCATAGCTCTTCATTGAGGGGCCTAGTCTTGCATTAGTATCTCCAGCTAATATAATTTTTGCTTGGGGAAAGCGTCCTTTTAAAGTAGCTAATACTGAATCTAATTCATCCCACAAATCCCTTCCTAGAAGGTGGAGTAAAAAAGGAGCAATATATACATTAATTAAGATTAAGTCCATCTCCCTGAACAAAAATCTAATAGGCAGAAAATATTGGAATTGAGGGTCTAAAGAAATTTCTTCACCCTTCCATCCTGTATCCCTTTTGACCATCGTGGTTAGGCCCCCAATTGCCCTCCCTCTTAAATTGACTTTGCCTGCCGGTTTATGCCATGAGGCAAAGTCCGGTAAGCTGATCTGTAGATCATTAGTAGTCAGCCAGGTTTCTTGAAAGAGGATGAGATGATGTGTTGAAATCAGTTTTATAAGATCCATCCCGTTTGCAGTGCCTTTCCAGCCAGCTATATTCCAGGACAGGAGGGAAAGGCTAGGGATATATGATGCCCTAGTTATTGACCATTTGTTGTCTAGTCAATCACCCTGAGGCACGACTCCTTGTGTCTCTCCCTCCACCCTTCTGGAGGAGGGCCCGGAATTACTACCACCGCCTTCTCTGGAGTGCCAAAGGAGTCAAAAGTGGCCTCTGGTTGTTGCGGAAGTGTCTCACCCATTCTTAAGGGAAACAAGACAGGTGAGGGCAGTTGCACACTTGGGGGAGGGTGAACTTTTGCCGTTACGTTCATTGTCTTTGTTTCTTTGAAAAGTCTTTTGCCTTCCCTTCTATCCCGCTGGACGGACTTAACAACTTTAGGCCTTGTCTGATCATGCTTTCCCCGTTCTTCCAACTTGGACAGCCTTCTCGTTAAACTGCAGGCTTCTACTAGTGAAGATCTTAACAAGTCAAATTCAATTAACATTGACCTTTGCTCCTTTGGAGACAAGGAGACAAATTCGCTGATTATAACATCCTCGGGCTTATCGGTACTTGCCTTCATATGTGGGACCTCCCTGGTCTGGTCTGTGTCCATAGTTTCTCCGGATTCTAGACGAAAGACCCTGGAGGTAGCAAAGTGGTTCCTGGATACAATTTTTGATGTTTGGTTTCCGCAGAGGTCTGTCACTCTCCTCAAGATAATATAAACCAATACTTTGCCTCAGCTATATTTTCATGTATTCAATCATCTCTTAGATAACTGGCATTACACTGTTGTTTAGTCTAAAAGTTTTTATTTTTGTAGGACCTGCTTCTTCTTTTCTTGACTTTTTGTAGGTTAGATCTCCATCCTGGTTTCCTTTCTGTAAGTTGTATATCAACTGTTTGGTTTCCATGCTGATCTATAACTTGATCTTGTTGGTTTTGCTTTTGTGGCTTAAATCTCCATTCTGGTTTCTTTTCTATGAGTTGTATATCAACTGATTGATTTCCATGCTGGTCTGTAACTTGATAAGTCATCACATTAGAATCCAAAAGCTGTCTCTCTTGTATTTAAAAATAGTCCAGCTGAGACCTCTGAAGGAGAATCCAGAAGCGGCTCATCTACAAAGACCTCTGTAACTTGTTGTTTTTCCATTACTTCCACCTCCATCTGCTTATCCTGAATTTCTATCTCTTGTTGATTTTGCTTTTCTTTATTCCACTCATGTATTATACATGGAGATGTTGAACCCATTTTGAGAATCTTATAGTAAAATTCTTCCGCTTTTTCAACAGTATTTAGTTGATATCTTTCTCCTTGATATCTCAAAATTATACCAACTGGAGCATCCCACCTGAATGAGATGTTTTGTTTCTTTAGCTCAGTCACCAAAAATCCAAATTTCTTTCTGTCTTTTAACATCTTGAGCGGCAACTCTTTATATATCCAGATCTTTCTTCCATTCAGTTGGATTTTTGCACAATATCATTTCTTATTCCTTTATCTGTAAAGTAAATCACCACATCTCTAGGCAATTGCCTTTGCTTTGCAATCCAAGAATTTATTCTATAGGCCTTGTCAATCTTACAAGATACCTCCTCAGGATGAACCTTTAAAATCCCGGCCAGAACTTCAGCAGATATTTTTCTTAAATCATCTCTATTATTTTCCTGTAAGCCTCTCATTCTAACCGCAAATTCCGTGAGCCTGTGTTGCATCATTGTAACTTCCTTTTCAATCCCTTGTTTTATATTTTCTGCATTGTAAGTCTCGTGATCAGCTTCCTTTTTAGACTTTACTTCTGAGCTATTATCTTGAATATTTATCAAATCATTTTCAATTCTTTGTATTTTATTATCCAAATTATAAATCTTATCATCAACTTCCTCCATTTTAGACTCTAATAACTTGATATTTTTATCCATCTTTATAACTATTTCTGAAAAAGCATTAGTCACTGTTACAATCTTTCGTTGCAAATTATCATATTTTAGTTGTATCAATTCTTTAATTTCCTGCCTAAATTTTTCAAGATTCTGGTTCACAATCTCGTCATGTCTTGCCATCTCCTCCAGAACAAATTCTTTTAGGTTAAAGCCATTCTTCTGAGTCTGCAAGTTCGAAACTTGTTCACATAGTTTGTAAATGGGGGAACCCCCCCCCCCCCCGCTGCTTGTTTGTCTGGCTTGTTGTTGAACGTTTGGATTCTCACCTTTCAAATTCAGTAGAAAAGGATTGTTGCCTGAAGATTGACTTTGTTTAGCAGGGTAGAATCCTTGCATATAATAATTGCCCTGTTGATGTTGTAGATTGGATGACATCATGGGTACAGTATTGTTCGGTACGCTTCCATGAATGGTTTGATCTCCTAAAGTAGTTGCAGTCATTGCTTGAGGTTTTGTTGAAAAAATGTGATAAAACTGAGAGATATCTTCAGTAAACATTGTATTCATCCCGAGAACCTCAGTTGAAGCTGGATCGTTGTTTACAATGTTGATTTTCGAAGATGTTTCTGTCTGAGTTTTCTTTAAAAACCTGGCTGCTTCTTCTGTCTTCTGAGCTGTTGTTAGTGAGGTACCTGAATAGCGATCTGCTTCAGTGTTTTTAAAGATCGGGAAGTTTAAAATGCTGCCAAATGCAGCTTCTAAAGTCTCTATTGCCTTCACAATTTCTGTATCTGAAGGTAAGCTTTTGTCTTTGATTTTTTGGAGTTCGGTTGTCTGTATTAAACTTTTGGAGTGCCTTTGGGTTGTTTGAGATGCATTCGTTGTTATTGGTTGTTGGGCGGCCATTTTGATTGATTGAGTTTGAAAAGTCTGTTGCTCTGAAAATGGCGCCTTAGCTTCATTATCAGGTTCCGACAACATCAAATTGTCTCCTGAGGGGCTCGTTGGGTCAGCATCATTAGCTTTGATATAATCTTCTAAAAACGATTTTATTTCCGCTTTTGAATTTTTACTTCTTTTAGATATATTAATTATTTTAGTTATAGTAGAATCTATATCGTTACCTTTAAAAGGTGTTTCATCTTGTTTCTCAATTTCTTCAGTGGATGTATTTATATTTTCTTCATCCGGAACAGCTCCTTTACGGGAGTCAATTGAGCCGCTATTTTGTGGGTGAAGGCTCTCGTGTTAATTCTTCTTTTTTCTTCTTTTTCTTTTTTCTGATTTTGACATCTTTTTTTTAAAGTAAGTTAAGTTTGGCTAACCATCCTCTTGCTACCAAATTGTTATATTAAAAATGATCAAGCCAAACAACTTCATATGATTAGAATCAGTATATATGTTTTATTTTATAACTAAACTAATAAGTCAATCCTTAAATATTCTATCTCAGTACATTACACCACTGAAACACAGACGAGAGTAAGGGAAAAGAGAAGGTGAGTACATTTTATATCAGGTGGGAGGGGGGAGTGGAACATTGCATTATGGGACATCTAGTTTAAATAGAACATGTTATATTGATGATGTTTATACCAGATTAAAACACTCTGGTATTTCATCTCAACACTGGAAATAATGGATTTTGGTGAGAATTTTATCCAAGGGGTCAAAGCTGTCATCACAGCTTGCCTCACAGCATCACAGCAAGCAAAAATTGTTATTAATGATGACTTAACTAACACATGCGAAATCTGAAAGAGAACAAGACAGGATGTTCTTTGTCTCCTTTGCTGTTTATCCTGGTGTTGGAAGTTTTGAATAGAGATATCAGGCAAGATGAGAAAATAAGAGGTATAAATATTAAGAAGGAAGTTTATAAGCTGAGGGCTTTTGCTGATGACTTGGTGATATTTCTGCAAGACCCAAAAAACAACATAGAATATTTATTGAGGAAATTAAAGGAGCTTGGGTCTTTAGCAGGTTTCAAAATAAATAAGCAGAAAACATCAATGCTGATTAAGAATATGACCACACAGGATGGGGATATATTGAGTAAAAAGTCTGGTTTTAGGGTTGAGAAAAAGGTGAAATATTTGGGGGTTATGTTGACAAACACACATCTGTTCCAAAACAATTATGTACTTCTCTGGAATGACATTAAAAAAGATCTAGTAAGATGGGATAAATTGCACTTATCACTATTGGGCAGAATCTCTGTAATTAAGATGAATGTCTTATCACGGACTTCCGGTGGCACCGCAGGCGCTGGCAGACGTTCCTTTCAGATCGTCAGCCCCGTGATCTCGTAAAAGCCGCTAAAATAGCACAAATCAGCTATCTAGCGGTTTGGAAACCTTCCCCTTGGGAGAAGAGAGGAAGGTGAGAAGCTGGATGAAGGTAGAGCTCCCCAAAAGCCCTGGGAATAATTCTGGGGCTTGAAGGGTGAGAGCTCCCTGGTAGCCCAACAGAGCTCCGGATCCGGGACTTTTCTGCTTCCAAGCAGAACAAGACGCTGTGACCACACCTGCAATCAACATTCAGTTTTAAATTAATCCCAAAGCAGGCAGAACAAAAACAGGAGTCCTAGTAACTGCAAGTACTGAACTTTAACTCTGTATCCATATTTCTTCCTTCTATGTTCATTTTAAAAAAAGGAAAGGAAAAATGGCGCCTGGACTGTAACAGGGTGTGGAAAAGTGAAAGTTATAGTGAAAGTGTTGTTTATTTATTTATTTATTTATTTATTTATTTATTTATTTATTTATTTATTTATTTAAATTTCTATACCGCCCTTCTCCAAATAGGACTCAGGGCGGTGCACAGCCTAAGTAAAAACAAAGCATACAAAATTTAAAAAACAGTATTAAAATAATTAAATATTCTGGCCGTAAATTAAAACAACCCAATTTAAAATCAATTTAAAATTTAGCTCAAGCCAGCCCAGCTAGTTGAAATAAATAGGTTTTCAGGGCCTGACGAAAAATCCGGAGGTCTGTTATTATACGTAACTCTGGGGGAAGGTTATTCCAGAGGGTGGGCGCCATCACAGAGAAGGCTCTCCCCCTGGGGGTCGCCAGCCGACATTGTCTGGCGGACGGCACCCTGAGGAGGCCCACTCTGTGCGAGCGTACTGGCCGGTGGGAGGCTATTGGTGGCAGTAGGCGGTCTCGTAAATACCCCGGCCCTAAGCCATGGAGCGCTTTAAAGGTGGTCACCAACACCTTGAAGTGCACCCGGAAGACCACCGGTAGCCAGTGCAGCTCGCGCAGGAGAGGTGTCACATGGGAGCGCCTCGTCTCCCCCATAATCCCCCGCGCGGCCGCATTCTGGACCAGCTGGAGCCTCCGGGTGCACCCCAGGGGGAGCCCCATGTAGAGAGCGTTGCAGTAGTCCAGGCGGGAAGTGACTAGTGCCTGAGTGACTGTGCGTAGAGAGTCCCGATCTAGAAAGGGGCGCAACTGGCGTATCAGGCGAACCTGATAAAAAGCCCCCCTGGCCACGGCCGTCAAATGGTCTTCTAGAGACAGCCGTGCGTCCAGGAGGACGCCCAAGTTGCGAGCCCTCTCCGTGGGGGCAAGTGATTCGCCCCCAATAGCCAGCGATGGCATCAGCTGGCTATATCGGGACGCTGGAAGCCACAGCCACTCGGTTTTGGAGGGGTTGAGTCGGAGCCTGTTTCTCCCCATCCAGGCCCGCACGGCCTCCAGGCACTGGGACATCACTTCAAGGGCATCGTTGGGGTGGCCTGGGGTGGAGATGTACAGCTGGGTGTCATCAGCGTACTGATGGAACTCCACCCTGAAGCCACAGATGATCTCACCCAGTGGCTTCATATAGATGTTAAAGAGCAGGGGGGAGAGAACCGATCCCTGAGGCACCCCACAATTAAGGGGCCTCAGGGTGGATCTCTGCCCTCCCACCCATACAAACTGAAAGCGACCCGAGAGGTAGGAGGAAAACCACCATAAAACAGTGCCTCCCACCCCTAACTCTTCCAGCCAGTGCAGCATGATACCATGGTCGATGGTATCAAAAGCCGCTGAGAGGTCTAACAGGACCAGGATAGAGGAGCAACCCCTATCCCGAGCCCTCCAGAGATCATCCACCAACGCGACCAATGCCGTTTCCGTGCTGTGCCCAGGCCGGAAGCTGGACTGGAGCGGGTCTAGATAGACAGTTTCATCCAGGTACCGGGGAAGCTGTTGCGCTACCACACTCTCAACAACCTTTGCAACGAAGCGAAGGTTGGAGACTGGATGATAGTTAGCCAAAACAGCCGGATCCAGAGAGGGCTTCTTGAGGAGGGGCCTCACAACCGCTTCTTTCAAAGCGGCCGGCAGGACCCCCTCACTCAAAGAAGCGTTAACAATCTTCTGGAGCCAGCCTCGTGTCACCTCCCGGGAAGCCAGTACCAACCAGGAGGGACACGGGTCCAATAAACATGTGGTCGCGTTCAGCCGTCCCAGGACCCTGTCCATGTCCTCAGGAGCCACAGGATCGAACTCCCCCTAGATAACACTCTCAAGACCTGCCTCAGTCATCCCGTCCGGACATACCCAGTCAGAGGCCAGCCCTTCCCGAATCTGAGCGATTTTGTCATACAGATACTGCACAAAGTCCTCAGCTCGGCCCTGCAAGGGGTCATCCCGCGCTTCCAGATGGAGGAGGGAGCGGGTCACCCTAAACAGGGCGGCCGGGCGATTATCTGATGACGCGATAAGAGCGGCAAAATAGCTAGATTTTGCCGCTTTTATTGCCACTAGGTAGGTCTTAATATGAGACCTCACCAGTGTTCGGTCGGATTCGGAGCGGCTGGTCCTCCAACTACTCTCCAGGCGTCTTTTCCGGCGCTTCATCTCCCTAAGCTCCTCGGAGAACCAAGGAGGTAGGTGAGTTCGGTGCCGGGTCAGAGGCCGCAAAGGCACGACACGGTCCAAGGCCCTGGCAGCCGCACTATCCCAGGCGGCCACCAGGTCCTCAGCCGAGTCATGAGCCAGAGTCTCAGGAAATGGCCCAAGCTCCATCTGGAACCTATCAGGGTCCATCAGGCGCCTGGGGCGGAACCACCTGGTCAGTCCCGCCTCCCTGCGGCGGGGTGCAGCGGTTAGAAAGTCCAGTCGAAGGAGCGAGTGGTCAGACCATGACAAGGGTTCGATGACTATATCCCCTGTATCAAGGCCACTCGACCACTGACCAGAGACAAAAACTAAGTCCAGAGTGTGTCCACCCATGTGAGTGGGGTCATGAATTAACTGAGTAAGGTCCATGGCCGTCATGGAAGCCATGAACTCCCGAGCCACCTCAGACGTTTCGCCGACAGATGGCAGGTTGAAATCCCCCATGACTAGAAGTCTGGGGGTACCAACTGCCACCTCAGCTATGACGTTGAGCAGCTCGAGCAGGGCCGTTGCCACGCGGCAGGGAGCCAGGTACGTGATCAACAAGCCCATCTGTACTCCACGACCCCATCTCACAAAAAGGGACTCACATCCGGCTATCTGTGGAACAGTGGTCTCCCTCGGATCAAGACTTTCCTTTATAATAACCGCCACCCCCCCCACCCCTGCCCTGAGCTCTCGGCTGATGGAATGCTCGGAAACCTGGTGGGCACATATCCACGAGGGGAACCCCCCCTCATGGCCCAACCAGGTCTCCGTAATACCTGCCAGGTCCGCTCCCCCCTCCTGAATAAGATCGCAAATGAGGGGGGCTTTATTTACCACGGACCTGGCATTGCACGACAGCAGCCGAAGGCTCGGGCCCTGAGAGTCTGAACAGCCTGGGATACGAGAAGGGCTATGGGGGCCGGGGCGCGCCACCGCTCGAAGATAGCGAGTGCGCGCCCCCACCACATGATGCGGCCCCCTGCTCCCGCCATATCTGCCCCTCCCACTCAACACATTGATAGAAAAGCCCTCGACAGAATGGACTCTAATGTCCCCCTTACCCCCGGAATCCGCACCCTCCGTGGCCCCCCTAAGAGCTGGGCCGGACCCCTCCCCCTGTGGGTTAACCCCCAAACCCACACAACCCTCCCACCCCTTAAAATCCCTTAAAAATCTATCAAAAAGTTTCCCTAAAAAACCCCTCAATCCCCTTTTTGCAGCATGCCACCTCTCGGGGTGCCAAAGCCCGTCATAAAGGTAGGCCCTTGATAAAGTGGAGGGCCACACCTGCGAGAGGGGGGAGTCTCGCAGAATAAGAAGTTCTGTTGGCGAATACATCTAATCAATCAGTTAATTAATTAATCTTAATGTTAACATTGTTAGCGCTCTTAAGGCTGTTCAAGATTATTGGATTCTATATTAAAGAAAGAAAGATTTAAAGTGGAAAGATTATAGTATGGACTTTAAATAAATTACAATATTTACAAAAGATTCAAAAACAATTGGACTTATTGATTTGGTTGCTGAAAGAAGTATAAATTGAAAGTTAAAAATGACTTCTAAGCAAACAAAACCCGGCTCTTTTAAAAGTGCTGGAGGATCACCAGCACAACCATCTAAACTACAGTTTTTGTCTATTCCAAATCCACAAATATTGTCTTTGGAAGCTCTACAAGAGTCTTTACAGGAGGCTTTTAAGCAGCAAACCTCTGTTTTAGAGGGAAAAATTAAGGGAGTGTCTGAAGAGATGGCTGAAATTAAGGAGGCTATCCAAACTCGGAATAAGGAAATAAGAGAAGATATTGTAATGGCATTTCAGGGTCTGGCAAAACACATTGAATTGTTGGATGAAAGGGTAGAAGAAATTAATCAGTCTAATGTGAACTTGGAAAATAAAATGGATGAAGTTCAGATCAAGATGGATAGGGTAGACGATGAAGTGATGATGTTACAATATAGAGCGATGGAGTTTGCTCTGAGAGTAAGAGGTTTGAGAGAGCACAATCGAGAGAATTTGAGAGAGATCTTTGCAGAGGCTTTTGCAAAGATAACTGGAGAGCAACAAGCAGATCTTTTATTGCAAACTGACAAAATATATTGTGTTAATTCCTGGTTTGCCAGACAGAAACAATTGCCAAGAGATATTGTGATTTATTTTACAACCAGGAGGATCCGAAATGAAATTTTACAAGCCTTCTATAAAAATAAACTCCAACTGGCAGGACAAGAGGTTTTAATACTGAAAGAAATCCCTCCAAAAATGTTGAGAAGCAGAAAAGAGTTTGCTTTTTTGGTGGATGAACTTAGAAATCGACAAATCCAGTTTAGATGGGATGTTCCAGCTGGACTAGTGGTGAATTACTTGGGAGAAAGGTATAACACAATTTGAAAGGCAAAATATTTTTACACTAATGTATTAAAGGCTGGATGCCCATCATCTCCGGAAATGAGGAGAAGAAAAGAAGAACTGGCAATACAGGGACAAAAGGAAGGTAAACAGCCACAAGCTGAAGGAGAGATTTCGCTTATTGAAGAAGATTTATTGCAACTTTTTGGTACTGTTCAACCTTTGGAATTAGTAGAAAAAAGAGAAGAACCAAAAGATCAAAGACAGACGCGAGCTGCAGCCAAATGAAGAGAACAAGACCTAAAGATACAGCAAACCCAAATGAAAGTTCAAGAAACTACAAAAACAGAAGCAGTGGGAGGTTCTGGATTACACCTCTCCATAAAGTCATCCAATTTAAGATGTTTAAGAGGCTTGGAGTAGTTAAACACTGTCATAGATTTTGGGGAGAGAGAGTAAGATCTCTGCCTCTTACTTTTCTTTACCATTTTGGTAGATAATTGATCCAGTATCTCCTATAACTGATTGTACTGGTTGAGTTAAAGTAACAACCAAGTCATCTGCGAATGCTCTTAGTCTATAATCATGATGTCTAATTTTAATTCCCTTTATTTTATTTGACCCTCGTATTTTATTCAATAAAAGTTCCAGAGTTAAAATAATAAGGGTGACAAAGGACATCCCTGTCTTGTTCCTTTTTCAATTTTAAAAGTTTCTGTTAAACCACCATTCATTATTATTTGTGCTGTTTGTCTCTAGTATATTGCCCTAATAGATTGTGTAAAATACTCTCCAAACTGCATCTTTTCTATTATTTTCAATAAAAATTGCCAAGTCAATCGATCAAATGTCTTCTCCGCATCCAAAAAAATAAGCACTGCAGGGACTTGGTTGTTTCTTTCCAAATATTCCAATAAGTTTACAATTTGTCTTACATTACATTTCATTTGTCTCCCACTTATAAATCCAGATTGATCATTATGAATCATTTGTTGCATAATTATCATTAGCCTATTTGCTAATATTTTAGCAAAAATCTTATAATCAATATTTAAAAGCGATATTGGCCTATAATTTTTGGGTTGACTATGATCTTGATCCTCCTTTGGGATCAATGAAATAAAAGCTGTTCCCCAGGATGGGGGTACATCTCCTCCAGCTTGAATTTTGCTAAATAGTTCCTTAAGTGGTTCCACCATTTCTAACTGCAAATTTTTATAATAAACAGCTGTCAGTCCATCTGTGCCTGGAGCTTTACCCCCTTTTAACTGTTTAATTGCTAAAATAATTTCCTCCGAAGTTATTGGTTGGTTCAATCCTTCCCTTTGCTCTGGTGTAACTACAGGAATATTCTCCTCCTGTAAATATCTATGTCTTTACCTTGAATTGTATCACTAGCATATAACTTTGTCTAAAATTCTAAAAAAGCTTTTTTAATCATATTTTGTTGATATACCCCTTTACGTTTGTATTCTATTTTTTCTATAGTACGTAGCTTTTGTTTTTTCCTTAACAAATAAGCTAACCATCTACCTGGTTTATTCGTATTACAGAAAGTATTGTGTTTAGCATATTGTAAATTAGTTGCCACTTGGTCTGCCATCAGCATATTAAACTGCCCTCGCAACAAATTTATTGTTTCCTTTATTTTCTTATCTGTTGGATTCAATATAAGTGCCTGCTCTTTCTTTTTTATTTCCTCTTCTAAATCCCTCCATTTCTTTTCTTGTCTACATCTATATTTATTATTCAAATGTATTAAAATTCCTCTCATATATGCTTTACTTGCATCCCAAACCATTTCCATAGGTGTACCCTTGTGCATATTCATAACAAAAAATTCTTTCATTTGTTTTTTACATTCTTTCACATTTTCCTCATATCTAAACAAATTTTCATTTATCCTCCAAGACCTTCTAGATTCCTTTTCCTGCTCCAATTCCATCCACACCGGGCTATGATCAGTTAAAGTTCTTGAACATATCTTCGTCTTATTCACCCTAGAAAAAAAATCATTAGTGATTAATATAAAATCAATCCTGGAAAAAGATTGATGTCTATCAGAAAAAAAAGTAAAGTCCTTTTCTTCAACATTTCATTCTCGCCAGATATCTCTCAGCTCCATATCATCCATCATATCAAAAAAAGATTTAGGCAGTCTAGCACGATTTTGGGTATTTTGAAATAATCCTTTTTTGTTCTTTTGAGTATCCAATACTCCATTTCAGTCACCCATTAATATACACGATTTGTAATCCCATTGTATTATTTTGGTGTGCAAAAGCTTATAAAATTTTTCTTGCTGTTGATTTTTCTTGCTGTTGATATACTCCAATTAAGAGTGTTTTCTTCCTTTCTATTAAAAGTTCAATTGCGATGTATCTTCCTTGAACATCTGCCTCAGTTAGTTTGGCTGTAAAATCTGTCTTTAGGTATATAACTATACCGTTTTTCTTCCCTGGAGCAGATGCAACAAAATGTGTTCCCAATCTTGAATTTATCAAATATTTTTGATCTGTCACTCTAATATGTGTTTCTTGCAGACAAATTACATCATTTTTAAACTGTTTCAAATAGTGAAATATTTTCTTCCTCTTTTGTGGTGAATTTAAGCCATTAACATTCCAGGTCAAAATTTAATTGCCATTCTTGGCACCTTGAAGCTTCTGGAGCGCCAGCTGGAAATCCTCCTGCACCTTTCTCTTCAGCCTTGCTCCTCCCACTGCTTCTGTTTTTGTAGTTTCTTGAACTTTCATTTGGGTTTGCTGTATCTTTAGGTCTTGTCCTCTTCATTTGGCTGCAGCTCGCGTCTGTCTTTGATCTTTTGGTTCTTCTCTTTTTTCTACTAATTCCAAAGGTTGAACAGTACCAAAAAGTTGCAATAAATCTTCTTCAATAAGCGAAATCTCTCCTTCAGCCAGACCCTGAAATGCCATTACAATATCTTCTCTTATTTCCTTATTCCGAGTTTGGATAGCCTCCTTAATTTCAGCCATCTCTTCAGACACTCCCTTAATTTTTCCCTCTAAAACAGAGGTTTGCTGCTTAAAAGCCTCCTGTAAAGACTCTTGTAGAGCTTCCAAAGTCAATATTTGTGGATTTGGAATAGACAAAAACTGTAGTTTAGATGGTTGTGCTGGTGATCCTCCAGCACTTTTAAAAGAGCCGGGTTTTGTTTGCTTAGAAGCCATTTTTAGCTTTCAATTTATACTTCTTTCAGCAACCAAATCAATAAGTCCAATTGTTTTTGAATCTTTTGTAAATATTGTAATTTATTTAAAGTCCATACTATAATCTTTCCACTTTAAATCTTTCTTTCTTTAATATAGAATCCAATAATCTTGAACAGCCTTAAGAGCGCTAACAATGTTAACAACACTTTCACTATAACTTTCACTTTTCCACACCCTGTTACAGTCCAGGCACCATTTTTCCTTTCCTTTTTTTAAAATGAACATAGAAGGAAGAAATATGGATACAGAGTTAAAGTTCAGTACTTGCAGTTACTAGGACTCCTGTTTTTGTTCTGCCTGCTTTGGGATTAATTTAAAACTGAATGTTGATTGCAGGTGTGGTCGCAGCGTCTTGTTCTGCTTGGAAGCAGAAAAGTCCCGGATCCGGAGCTCTGTTGGGCTACCAGGGAGCTCCCACCCTTCAAGCCCCAGAATTATTCCCAGGGCTTTTGGGGAGCTCTACCTTCATTCAGCTTCTCACCTTCCTCTCTTCTCCCAAGGGGAAGGTTTCCAAACCGCTAGATAGCTGATTTGTGCTATTTTAGTGGCTTTTACGAGATCACGGGGCTGACGATCTGAAAGGAACGTCTGCCAGCGCCTGCGGTGCCACCGGAAGTCCGTGATAAGACATTCATCTTAATTACAGAGATTCTGCCCAATAGTGATAAGTGCAATTTATCCCATCTTACTAGATCTTTTTTAATGTCATTCCAGAGAAGTACATAATTGTTTTGGAACAGATGTGTGTTTGTCAACATAACCCCCAAATATTTCACCTTTTTCTCAACCCTAAAACCAGACTTTTTACTCAATATATCCCCATCCTGTGTGGTCATATTCTTAATCAGCATTGATGTTTTCTGCTTATTTATTTTGAAACCTGCTAAAGACCCAAGCTCCTTTAATTTCCTCAATAAATATTCTATGTTGTTTTTTGGGTCTTGCAGAAATATCACCAAGTCATCAGCAAAAGCCCTCAGCTTATAAACTTCCTTCTTAATATTTATACCTCTTATTTTCTCATCTTGCCTGATATCTCTATTCAAAACTTCCAACACCAGGATAAACAGCAAAGGAGACAAAGAACATCCTGTCTTGTTCTCTTTCAGATTTCGCATGTGTTAGTTAAGTCATCATTAATAACAATTTTTGCTTGCTGTGATGCTGTGAGGCAAGCTGTGATGACAGCTTTGACCCCTTGGATAAAATTCTCACCAAAATCCATTATTTCCAGTGTTGAGATGAAATACCAGAGTGTTTTAATCTGGTATAAACATCATCAATATAACATGTTCTATTTAAACTAGATGTCCCATAATGCAATGTTCCACTCCCCCCTCCCACCTGATATAAAATGTACTCACCTTCTCTTTTCCCTTACTCTCGTCTGTGTTTCAGTGGTGTAATGTACTGAGATAGAATATTTAAGGATTGACTTATTAGTTTAGTTATAAAATAAAACATATATACTGATTCTAATCATATGAAGTTGTTTGGCTTGATCATTTTTAATATAACAATTTGGTAGCAAGAGGATGGTTAGCCAAACTTAACTTACTTTAAAAAAAAGATGTCAAAATCAGAAAAAAGAAAAAGAAGAAAAAAGAAGAATTAACACGAGAGCCTTCACCCACAAAATAGCGGCTCAATTGACTCCCGTAAAGGAGCTGTTCCGGATGAAGAAAATATAAATACATCCACTGAAGAAATTGAGAAACAAGATGAAACACCTTTTAAAGGTAACGATATAGATTCTACTATAACTAAAATAATTAATATATCTAAAAGAAGTAAAAATTCAAAAGCGGAAATAAAATCGTTTTTAGAAGATTATATCAAAGCTAATGATGCTGACCCAACGAGCCCCTCAGGAGACAATTTGATGTTGTCGGAACCTGATAATGAAGCTAAGGCGCCATTTTCAGAGCAACAGACTTTTCAAACTCAATCAATCAAAATGGCCGCCCAACAACCAATAACAACGAATGCATCTCAAACAACCCAAAGGCACTCCAAAAGTTTAATACAGACAACCGAACTCCAAAAAATCAAAGACAAAAGCTTACCTTCAGATACAGAAATTGTGAAGGCAATAGAGACTTTAGAAGCTGCATTTGGCAGCATTTTAAACTTCCCGATCTTTAAAAACACTGAAGCAGATCGCTATTCAGGTACCTCACTAACAACAGCTCAGAAGACAGAAGAAGCAGCCAGGTTTTTAAAGAAAACTCAGACAGAAACATCTTCGAAAATCAACATTGTAAACAACGATCCAGCTTCAACTGAGGTTCTCGGGATGAATACAATGTTTACTGAAGATATCTCTCAGTTTTATCACATTTTTTCAACAAAACCTCAAGCAATGACTGCAACTACTTTAGGAGATCAAACCATTCATGGAAGCGTACCGAACAATACTGTACCCATGATGTCATCCAATCTACAACATCAACAGGGCAATTATTATATGCAAGGATTCTACCCTGCTAAACAAAGTCAATCTTCAGGCAACAATCCTTTTCTACTGAATTTGAAAGGTGAGAATCCAAACGTTCAACAATCTTCTGAAATTCCACATCTGACAGCAACCACACAGAGAGCATCTCCAATCAGCGATCAACACAAGATAAATCATTGTTTACTTCAACAAAATTTGATCACCTGTCAAGAAAGAAAACCAACAGAATTTTCAAACCTTACTACATGTATACCCATACCCTTCTGTCAATATTCTCACGTTCAGGGTCACCTTCAACAACAATTTGTGAATAACAGTGGTACACAACTTAACATTCTGCCAAACGGTTTCCCTAAATTATGCACCACAGGTAATAATTTAATAGAATGGGCCCAACAATTTCAAATCGCTTTAATGAGAGAAAACGCACTTTTCCTCATATTGAATCCACCTGAAAAACCGTGGTCATTAGAAGTGGATTGCGTCCACCATAAAGCATTCTGTTTATGGCGTCCACCATAAAGCACTTGAACCAGCTATTTACTACATTATACCCAATGGTTCTACAATATTCGAAATATGGAAAAAAATCTGAACCAATCAATAACAAATGTATTTCTATCATAAACCTATACATGATAATTGCACCCATCTATTACACCGAAGATTGGGACACATTGGTTTCCCTATTATAAAAAAGATGTTAAACTGTTCTAAAGGTCTTAAAGTAAACAACTGTGATAATTATTTAGAGTGTTCTATTTGTAAAAGCTCAAAATTAAAAAACAGACCCCGACCAAAGAAATCTATAAGGAGCACTACACACATTTTTCAACTGGTGCACATGGATTTAGTTGACCCATTGAAGCCTTCAATTGGCAACAAACATTTCTTCTTTTCAATTGTTGACGACCATTGTAGATACGGTTTCGTGTACACTCTCAAACACAAAAGCGAAACATTTGCAAAATTCAAAGAATTTTATAAGAGAGTCGAAACTCAACATAATATCAAAATCAAACAGATAATGACAGACCGAGGTTCTGAATTCATGTGCAAAGAATTTAGTAATTGGATTAACAAAAATGGTTTGATACATTACAAAACTTTGCCATTTTCGCCATATGAAAATGGCGTAGTTGAACGCAGAAATGGTGTTTTACAGACTATGGTTAGGTGTGTTTTGGAAGATGCAGGATTAAGTTTTTCATACTGGGGAGGGGCCGTTCTATATTCAAATTATACATTGAATAGATTATGGTCTAGCGTAATTCAAAAAACCCCATATGAAATCATGTATAACTGCCAAGTCAAATTATCTCACCTTCATGTCTTTGGGGTAATGGCCAACGTACATATTCCCAAACAATTTAGAAGAAAGGGGGACAAAATTTCAAAAAGGCTAAGATTCATAGGTTATGAGTCCAAAACCAAAGCATATAGATTTATGGACAACAATCATAAAATAATAATTTCAGGATCAGCGAATTTTGATGAAAATGCTAATTGGAACAAAATACATTCAAATGAAATCATATTAGATAAACACACATATAAAGATAATCAAACACAATCAGAACCTCACATACACATCAACAAATCAATCAAACATAAAGTAGCTATTAAGAATTGGAAAGAAGGCCACCACATCATTAATACACGAGACATTGATGAAGAGAACACCAACGAATCATCTGAAAATACTAATAACACAGAAAAAAACATCAGAAGATCACCTAGATCAAACAAAGGGAACACGCCTAAAATCTTAAAGGACTCTGTGATGTCCATTAATTGTGATGTCACTACGCCAAAAAACTATGAGGACATTTTGGCTCTTCCCAAGGAGGAACAAATAAAGTGGAAAAATGCTATGCAAAAAGAGATGGATAGTTTAAGGGCACTAAAAGTATATACACCAGCTAGAGTCCCCAAACACAAAAAAACAATTGGAACAAGATGGGTATTCAAGATAAAACATTTAGAAGATAACAAAAATTTATATAAGGCAAGGATTGTATCACAAGGATTTTCTCAAAGATTTCCAGATGATTACATAGATACCTATTCTCCTACTGTCAGGCCAGAAAGTGTAAAAACCGCACTAGTCATTGCATCAATTCTAAATGAACATGTGTTTCAATTTGATGTACAGACAGCATACTTACACTCACAACTAGATAAAGAAACTTATGTCAGAGCACCACCAGGAATTGACCAAGATGAGGGCAAAACATGGTTATTAAAGAAAAGTCTCTATGGTCTGCAACAATCGGGTAAGCGTTGGTATGATTGTCTTTCTGAAACACTTGGGCTGATAAGTTTCACCGCCACATCAGCTGACAAATGTGTGTTTGTCAGGAGAGATCAGGGTTCCTATGAAAAGGTATTAGTATATGTTGATGATATTTTATACATCGGTAAAAGTAAATCCAAGTCTGATCAATTTGCTCAAAAACCCAATGAACATTTTTCACTAAAATCATTGGGAAAGATTGATAAATACCTGGGAGTTCAAATTACCAAAACAGAGAATGGTTTCATACTATCACAAAAAGAAAATTTTTTAGAATTGTTATTAAAATGCAACATGACCAATGCTAAACCATCTGATATGCCTATGCAGGCTGATTTTATAAGAAATATGTATAATGATGATGAAACTTTTAATGAAAATACACTATATTGATCAACAATTGGTTCATTGCTCTATATAGCTAATTGGACCAGACCCAATATATCTCTCCCTGTCAATTTACTATCTAGACATGTAAATAACCTGAAGATATATCACTGGAAAGATGTTAAAAGATTGCTAAAGTATCTGAAACATACAATGAACGCCACATTAACACTCACTCCAAACATATCCAAGTCACCAATACTCTCATGTTATGCAGATGCTGACTGGGCTAGTGACATTAAAACAAGAAAAAGCACCTCAGGTTATGTCATATATGTAAATGAAAACCCAATACATTGGTACACGGGTAAACAAAAGCTTGTATCAACCTCAACTACAGAGGCAGAGTTCGTATGTTTGTCAAAAGCGGCAAACAATTTAATATGGTTCGATGATTTAATGATAGACATTTGGAAAGAGCCTGCATATCCAATAATCATACGGGAAGACAACAACGCTGCCATTGACGTATCTAAAGCTGACACAATTGGTCAAAGATCCAGACATATAGACATTAAATATAAACATGTGAGACAGTTATCAGAAATGGGATTTATAAAGGCGGTATATTGTAAAACAAAAGAACAAACCACAGATATATTAACTAAACCACTCCCATCAAATCAGCATATTTATTTAACAAAGAGACTATGTGTAAATATATAAATAGTATATTATAGTTACAGTACTTGTAATTATTGTTGAGGGTAAAACTTCCCTCTGCATAGTAGGCAACGGACCGGACAGCAAAGATATATGTTGCTGGTTAAACACACAAATACTCACAGACTCTGAACAATGGAAAAAAAAAACAATCTTTACTCTTAGTGAAAAAACAAACTTTCTCAAAACAATGATAACACATCTTCGAATAATCACTCTCCGACACAAAACATAGTTTGCTTACAGTTCTCTTCAGTCACACACAGTCTCTCTTCAGGAGATCAATCATCAAATAGCAGGAGCAGGAGCTCCCGGGCTTCCTGTCTACTTTTATGGCTGCCTGATAATAACACAGGCAATCATTCTTCTTATATCATTTAAAGTCACAAACATAGTTTTTCTATATATTACCTACCCAACCATAGGATAAATATCCAACATTCTCCCCTTTGGGTAGCGTAATATATTTACAATCTCAAACCATATTGTTCACATGTATCTTTATGTTTCCTACTTCCTTGTGCTTTTGTGAAATGATCAGCCACATTGTCTTCCGATGCACAATATACAAGTTCTATCATCTTGTTCATTATACACTCTCTTACATTTAGATACCGAAGATCTGTATGCTTCGTTCTAGTTTTTACAGCTATATTCATCGCCATTTGATAATCGCTGCCTGATTATCTTTGTATACTGTTATAGGATCTCTTATATTTATTCCTATATCTAGCATCAGTTGCTTAATACTAATCAGATCAGTACATAATAAAGATAAACAAGAAAATTCTGCCTCCATTGTAGACATACTCAAATGCTTCTGTCTAATTGAATGCCACCATATTAAAGACTTTCCCAGAAATATAGCGATTCCTGAGGTTGATTTCCTTGTATTCACATCTGTTGAGAAACTAGCATCCGCATAAGCTATTACGGGTAAATCTTCTGATGGTTGTAGATACAATGCATGATGCATGGTATATTTCAAATACCTTAGGATAAGTTTTGCTCCCTGCCAGTGTCTTTCTGTAGGTTCCTTGTTAAACCTAGCCAATTGGTTAACACTATAAGATATATCGGGCCTAGACCAATTACTGATATATGATAAGCTGCCAACCAGCGATTGGTAAATCCCTTTATCAAACAACAGACTGTTTACATCAGTGTTACAATAGTCTTGAACCATAGGTGTCTTTGATGGTTTACATAACTCCATCCTAAATTGTTTTAATAAATTATTGATTTTATCAGTTTGGGATAATTTAAATCCTCCCCTGGTTTTTTCAATTTGTAAACCCAGGTATTGTTGTATCTCCCCTAGATTTTTAATTCTTTTTTTTTTTATTGAAAAGTTTTACAAAAAAAAAATACAGAAATTTCCCCCCCCATGTTCCCCCCACCCTTTCCCCCCTCATCCCACCCTCCCCCCCAGACTTCCCAGAGCAAACTACAAGGTATTTCATTTAATCAATCATAAACTAAATTAACCTACTTATCCTCAAAGTACTGACTCCCCCCCTGAAACCTTAACTCCACTATACATAACCTAATACTAACATTCATTCATAAGCTATTTGATCCATTCCGATACGTATCTTTCTTGCGTGTGGTCCTTCAAATACGCTGAGATTTTCGCCATTTCTACTAGGTTTGTTACTTTCAATATCCACTCTTCAATAGTAGGCAAAGAGTCCTTCTTCCAATACTGAGCTACCAACAGCCTAGCTGCTGATATTAAGTTCAAAATCAATTTAGTCTCTGATACTGTACAGTCCGTAGTTATGCCCAATAGAAACAATTGAGGAGTAAATTTCAACCTTCTTTTCAAAATGTTCTGCATCACCCACCAAATTTTTATCCAAAATGCCTTGATTTTCTTACAAGTCCACCATATATGATAATATGTTGCATCAGTACATTCACATCTCCAACATTTAGCTTGCAAATTTGAGTACATACATGATAATTTTTTAGGATCTAAGTGCCATCTATAAAACATTTTATAAAAATTCTCTCTCAAATTTTGTGCTTGCGTAAATTTAACATTTCTGACCCAAATCTTTTCCCACGTTTCCATCATCACTGGTTCCTGAAAGTTTTGTGCCCATTTTATCATACAATCCTTAACCAATTCCGTTTCTGAATCTATTTCCAATAAGGCATTTATACAACCTTTTAATATGCATCTGACTTTGATCTCTAATCTGTTTTACAAGATTTTCCTCATTTTGCAAACACCAATTTTTTGATCTTCCCTCCATCTAGCTTGAAGCTGACCATACTGAAACCAAGTATAAATTATCCCTTCTTCTTTTAATTCATCTAAAGATTCAGTTGCAATTTACCCCTTTCCAAAAGAAGAAGCTCTTTATAAGTAATCACCTCTATTTTTTGCTCTATACTTATATTTTCTATTGCATGTCTGGGGTTTGCCCATATAGGTATCTTATAGTTCAGCTTATATTAATACTTTTTCCAAACCCTCAACAATGCATTTCTAAGTACATGACCCTTAAACACTTTCATCTTTAGCCTTGTGAGCATCAACTGAAGCTCCTCCTCCACCTTACTCTTCGGCCTACCCCCCCCCCCCCACTGCTTCTGTTTTTTGGACTCCTTGAGATAAATCTTGGGATTGTTGCCTTTTTGATTGTTGTTATTGTATTTTATAAATTGATCGGGTCAGTCATTGTGCTTTCGGCTCTCCCTTCTTAGGTGGTTCCAAAATTGGGGGTAAACCCCCAAGATCCAAATCTTCTTCCATGATAATCCCTCCAGCTGCAGCTTCAGCATAGGTTTGTATCTGTTTTCCATCTTTTTCTTGTTGTAACATCTCCATTTTCTTCCTCCCCCCCCCAGTGAGGGTGGGTATCCAGCCTGTAAAACATTTACATAAAAATCTTTTGCCTTCCAAACTGTGTTTAACCGGTATCTTTCTCCATTGTAAGTCACTATTAGACCAATTGGAACGTCCCATCTGTATGCCACTTGTTGATTTCTCAATTCATTTACCAGGAAGCCAAAGTCTTTTCTACTTCTCAACATCTTTGGAGGAATCTCTTTCAAAACCACCACCTCTTGCCCAGCCACCTGAACTTTATTCTTGTAAGAAGCTTGTAAAATTTCATTTCTGATCCTCCTAGTTGTAAAATAAATCACCACATCTCTTGGCAGCTGTCTGTTTTGCCAACCAGGAATTAACCCTGTAAATTTCATCAATTTGGATTGCCACATCTTCTGGTCTTCCTTTAATTATCTCCGCAATAGCATCAGCACAAATGTCTTTTAAATTTTCTTTGCTATTTTCCTTCAGGCCTCTCAATCTCAGAGCAAACTCCATAGATCTGTATTGTAACATTACCAATTTATCATCCACTTTCTCTGTTCTGGTCATGACATCACCCATTTTGCTTTCCAGATTTAAGTTGGCTTCATTAATTTCTTCAACTTTCCCATCAAGCTGGATAACAAGATTTGAGAGTCCTGATACAGCAAAAACAATATCATCTCTTATTTTATCGTGTTCCTTTTCCCTTCAACAAGTAATGTTAAATTATTCTCTCATTGCTGTTGCTTGATTATTCATGGCTTCTTTCATAACTTCCTTAAAATCATTAAGTGCTGCATCTTGAGTATGAATCTGGCTCTGTGAGTCAGCCGGAAGTTGTGCTTTCTGTGTCACCACTGACACAACTGGAGAACCTCCCTCTCCTTTAACAGCTACTGGTTTCACTTGTCTAGAAGCCATTTTTTCATCCCCCCCCTCTTTTCTTTAAAAGCCACAAAGTCTTTAAAGATGTTTGTAATTTATAGTCTCTAATTTGCCAGGCAGAGTAGTTTTTTTTCCCCTCTTTCCTCCACAAACTCTCAGTTCCCAGCAGTTAATAGGCAGCTAATCCACTCTCCCAGCGCAAAGTTCTCAAGCACTTTCGTTTCTGGCTTTCACTTTCAAAACCATAACAAAGACGCCATCTTCCGCCTCCAGCTCAAGATTCAAATTGAAACAAAGTAACTTTGGAGTTAAGCACTGTACTTTTAAGGCTTGTTCTCCTGTTTTCCGCTCTGCCTGCACTTGTAGTCACTCAAACTCACTTTTGAAAGCAGGATCGGATCGCGGCTTCTCTGCTTTCGCAGAGTCGTCCTGGCTTCGGAGCTTCTTGGCGGGCTGGCTGGGGACCTCTCACCCTCCAAGCCTCTGGAAATGTTCCAGAGGGCTTTCAGGGAGCTCTACTCTTGCCCACCGGCTCTCCTCTCCTTCTTTTCCCGAAGGAGAGTTTTTCAGCCGCTAGACAGCCGATTTGCGCTGTCAAAGCGGCTTTTACAGAGACACAGGGCTGGCGGTCATAAATGACCGTCCATGGAGCCTGCGGTGCCAACTGGAAGTGATTTTTAATTCTGAAATGAATTTTTAATTGATCAACAATCCTGCTGGTCTCTTGTTCATTTTCGGTAATCAAAGTTACGTCGTCAGTAAAAAGAAGTAATAACGACACTTTACCATCCCTCTCCATTCTAAATAAACATGGATCTGCTAATCCTGCTTTGAATCCAATCTTCTCTAATGTTCTTACAATACACTGGTTCCATTCGTACCCTGACTGTTTTAACCCCTAAAGGCTTTTCCTTAATAACCAACAGTCAGTTGTCCCATTCTCCTCTAATCCTGAGTGTTTCTTTAAATAGATTTCGTGCTGTAGTGGTGTATGTAGGTATGCTGTCTCTACGTCCAAATGATTAACTATATATTTATATCTAGCTGCCCATACCAACGCTGCTCTCAGCGTAATGGCTTTTAAACTTGGAGCGAATACCTCATCATAATCTTCAGGAGATTGATTAAATTCTTGAGCTACCAGCCTAGCCTTATATATTGATTCACCCTTTATACCAGTCTTTAATTTATATATCCACTTACTACAGAGTATAGTTCTACCTTGTGGTATTTTTACAGTTTCCTAAACATTTAAATTCTGCAAAGATTTTAGTTCTTTAGTCATCGCAGATCTCCACATTTCCTGGTCTTCAGGTGGAAACGTGGTTAACTCATTATATGTTGTAGGAACTTTGTTTATTTGATAAACCATTGTTGCCTGATACCTATCAGGTGGTCTTGTTACTCTATTCAACCTTCTTGGAAGATCAGGACTTACAGATGGTCTCTCCACCTTCACCTGTTCCTGTACTACGTCCTCCTCTACCTCTTTGTTCTAGATTTCTGGCATTTCATTAGTAGCTTCAATCTGAGTTTCAATGATAACCTCATTCTCAGTCCCCAATTTATTCCACCCTACATGCTCCATAAACTTTGCATTCACACTGTTAACTACTGTTGTTGTTCCTTTTAGCCAAAATCTGTAGGACCTGTGGTTTGAATTATAACCAACAAATATTAATTGTTGTGGCCTACTCTGGCCCTTACGTCTTAACTGTGATGGAATATGTATCCATGCAGGTGACCCAAATGTGTGAATATAACTCAAATCTGGCTTCTTTCCATGCCATACAGTATGGGGAATTTTCTTAGTGGTTGTATTTATGACATTGTTCAAGAGTGTATTTGCACACATTATGGCTTCTCCCCATAGATTGGCCGGTAAACCTGCATCAGCTAACATTGTTCTCATCATTGCTTGTAAAGTTTGTCCTCTCCTTTCAACATATGAGTTACGTTGTGGTCTATATGGAGCTGAACATTTATGTTTTATACCAGCATTGTCCAACATTGATTTAAACCTCATGTTTACAAACTCAGTACTGTTATCAGTTACAATGGTAACTATTTTTTGCTTTGTTTTTCTCTTGACAAACTTGATCCACTGAACAAAATACCGAAATGTATCTGTCTTATTCCTCAATAGGTAGCAAAAACCATACCTGGAGTAATGGTCAACTATGCTTAGGACATAACAGGCACCCCCTAGACTAGCTTTCATTGGCCCTATTAGATCAGCGAATACCACTTCCAGTGGTCTCTTCGTTTTAAATCCGTCAAACCTATTGGCAGGGAGTGTTCTGCTCTTTTGCTGATTACAAATATTGCAATTTAAATACTGGTTACATGACTTAACCTTCAACCCATCAACTAATTTAACAGTTCTCTGCAGCATCTTAAAACTGATATGCCCCATTCTTCTGTGAAGCAAGTGAACACATTCTTCATGCGGTTTGACATTCGAGTATACAGCATTTGTAATATGATTATTAGATAATACATACAAACCATCTTTCAATTTTCCAGTAATCTTCGTTCTACCCTTTTCAATTAAACAATCATTATCCCTAAAAGTTACTGTATATCCTAGCTTAAACAATACTCTAACCGATAATAAATTAAAGTTTAGATTTGGAACATATAACATATGCATTTTTTCTTTTACATATGGACATATCGCCGTTCCCTCACCACATGCCTTTAGCTTCCACCCGTTTGCTAAAGAAATCTTATTGTTACTGGGCAACATTTTTACAAAATAGTTTCTAGTTCTGATAATGTACAGCGACGCTCCGCTATCAATAACCCACGATTCGTGGTTAACCAGTGCCTTATCAGACATAGCTACATTACATTGTTTCCTATCTTTAACCATGGTTGTTAGTTTCAGCCTTCTACAAAACTTGGCTATATGACCCTTCTTGCCACAATTAAAACAATGTTTCACAGCATATACATGGTTATTTGCATTTGCATTTACATTAGTTGACCCAGGTTCTTCTCTCAGCTGTTTTCTTTCTTCTCTCCTTCTGGCCTCTTCTAGTAGTCGTGAGGTTACATTGGCCAAAGTTAGTTCTTGCTGTGTGAGGACTTCAAATGATGTTACTACGTCGTCATAGTTCTCATCCAGCGATGATAACAGTATATAAACCTGTTGCTGCTCAGAAAAAAACCACCTCCTTCTGATGTAGCTCTCGAAAAACGTCTTTCATGTAATTCAGGTGTGTTAACATGTCACCACCCTTAAGGAGTCGTGTGCGAAATAACTTTCGTGTAATGTTAATTTGTGCCCCCACAGTGTCACGCACATAAAGCCGTCTCAAATTACCCCAGCATCTTGCAGCAGACTGTTCACCCTCAATGTGAACAAGCTGGGTATTGTCTAAAGTCAAACCAATTATGCACAATGCACTCTCATTTTTCCTCTGGAACTCCGCTATCTTCCTGGCATCCTCGGCATCATCAGCATTCCAGGAGGTCACATCTGGTGGGTTTTGCACTACATCCCATAGCCCTTCTTTGCACAACAGTAAACTGCACTTGGACCAGGATTTGTAGTTGGTGCCATCCAGCCGGGTAACCAGCGATAAATTTGGAGCTTGACCTTGTGCCATCCTCATCAGGATATGAAATATATCAGAATGCCTGGAGGAGTAATGTGTGTTTCAACTCCCTTATTGCTGTAACCGGTACATACAAACTGGGCCCATAACCAGTGTTGAGGTAAAACTTCCCTCTGCATAGTGGGCAATGGACCGGACAGCAAAGAGATATGTTGCTGGTTAAAATACTCACAGACTCTGAACGGTGAAAAAAACAATCTTTACTCTTAGTAAAGAGATGATACTCAGCTGTACATCTCCACCCCAGACCACCCCAACGATGCCCTTGATCTCGTTGCCTGGAGGCCGTGCGGGTCTGGATGGGGAGGAACAGGCTCAGACTCAACCCCTCCAAGACCGAGTGGCTGTGGCTTCCGGCGCCCCGATATAGTCAGCAGGTGCCATCGCTGACTATTGGGGGTGAATCTTTGCCCCCCACGGAGAGGGCTCGCAATCTGGGTGTTCTCCTGGACGCACGGCTGTCTTTAGAAGAGCATATGACGGCCGTGGCCAGAGGTTCCTTTTATCAGGTTCGCCTGATTCGACAGTTGCAGTCCTTTCTGGACCGGGACACCCTGCGCACGGTCACTCATGCCCTTGTTACTCCCCGGTTGGACTATTGTAATGCTCTCTACATGGGGCTCCCCTTGAAGAGCACTCGGAGGCTCCAACTGGTCCAGAATGCGGCCGCGTGGGTGGTTATGGGCGCAACTCATTGCGCCCACGTGACACCCCTCCTGCGCGAGCTGCACTGGCTTCCAGTGGTCTTCCGGGTGCGATTCAAGGTGCTGGTTACTACCTTTAAAGCGCTCCATGGCATAGGACCTGGGTACCTTCGAGACCGTCTTCTGCTACCAATAGCCTCCCACCGACCAGTTCGCTTCCACAGAGAGGGTCTCCTGCGGGTGCCATCGGCCAAGTTATGTCGGCTGGCGACACCCAGGGGGAGGGCCTTCTCTGTGGGAGCCCCAGCCCTGTGGAACGAACTGTCCCCGGAAATACGTAAGATCTCCGACCTCTGGGTGTTTCGCTGCGCACTGAAGACCCTGTTGTTCTGCCAGGCCGAGCTATCAACACAATAGTTTTAAATTGGGGTATTTAAAATTCTGGGATTTTAAATTTGAGCCAAATCTATTTAATTATTTTAAATTTTAATCGCTGTTTTGTCTTGTGTTTTTAAATAGGCTGGACACCGCCCTGAGTCCTTCGGGAGAAGGGCGGTATAGAAATAAAATTATTATTATTATTATTATTATTATTATTATTATTATTATTATTATTAGTGAAAAAACAAACTTGGTTTCTCAAAACAATGATAACATGTCTTCGAATAATCTCTCTCCAACACAAAACATAATTTGCTTACAGTTCTCTTCAGTCACACACAGTCCCTCTTCAGGAGATCAATCATCAAATAGCAGGAGCAGGAGCTCCCGGGCTTCCTGTCTACTTTTATGGCTGCCTGATAATAGCACAGCCAATCATTCTTCTTATATCATTTAAAGTCACAAACATAGTTTTTCTATATATTACCTACCCAACTGTAGGATAAATATCCAACATTTATTTCGATTAAACCAATCTGGTATTTGAAGGGGTATTGTTGAAATGAAATACCAGAGTGTTTTAATCCGGAGAAACATCATCAATATAACATGTTCTATTTAAACTAGATGACCCATAATGCAATGTTCCACTCCCCCCTCCCACCTGATATAAAATGTACTCACCTTCTCTTTTCCCTCACTCTCGTCTGTGTTTCAGTGGTGTAATGTACTGAGATAGAATATTTAAGGATTGACTTATTAGTTTAGTTATAAAATAAAACATATATACTGATTCTAATCATATGGAGTTGTTTGGCTTGATCATTTTTAATATAACATCCAGGACTTTAAACATAAAGGCCCAATTTAACTTATCAAAAGCCTTCTCTGCATCTAAGAATATTAAAGCTGCCTGTTGTTCATTATTCATTGTTGTTCATTATGATACCATAAGTATTCTATAATATTCAAGACAGTTCTCTTGTTATTCCTTAACTGTCTTTTTGGCAGAAATCCAGACTGATCATCATGAATATACCTATAAAACTTTTTTTAATCTTTCTGCCAAAATTGCAGCAAATAATTTATAATCCTTATTTAATAGTGAAATCAGTCTATAATTCTTTATCATGACATCCTGACCCTCCTTCGGGAGCAACACAATATTAGCGTCTTTCCAGGTTGGGGGTATCCTTCCCCCCTGTAAAATATAATTCATTATATCCTTTAATGGCTGAAGAAGTTTGTTTTCAAAACATTTATAATATTGACTTGTAAGCCCATCTGGGCCAGGAGCTTTACCTGTTTTCATTTTTCTTACAGCTTCTGATATTTCAAAGATAGTTATTGGGTCATTCATAAGTTGTCTCTGATTTTGTGAAAGGTTCGGCAAGTGTTGTCCTAACAAATACTCATCTTATCTAACTCCTGTATTTTATACAAGTTAGAATAAAAGTTATGAAACATTGTTTTAATTTGCTCAGTTATTACATGATTGCCTTCACAAATTTTTTCAAACATTCTCTTCTCTCTTTCCTTTTTTTAGTCTACATGCCAACTATCTTCCTGGTTTATTTGCAAACTCAAAATGTCTTTGCTTCACATAATTCAGTTTTACTTCTATTTCTTGAACTGTTAGCGTAATAAATTGATTTGATGCAAAAAATTTAGAGTTCATAGGTGCCTTTTGCAATTTGATTTCTTTCGGTCTGATTCTGTCCAATATCTTTTGCATCTTTTCCAGAGATTTTTTCTTCTCTAGATGATTATATTGTATAAAGTAACCCCTCATAAATGCTTTACTAGCCTCCCAGACTTGGCTGTAGTTATTAAGTAAACTCATTAAGCATATCCATGGTAATTAAGTGAACGCTGTGGTTGTTAAGGGAACCCATTATTTGCAATGGGTAGTTTTTTTGCTACAAAGTAAATGTCTGGCAAAAATTGTAACTTTTTTTTGTAAATCATGGCCAAATGACCACAGGATGCTGCAAGCAGCCATAAATGTGGATCAGTTGCTGAGCACTCAAAATACAATCATGAGACTTGCAGCGGGAGGACAGTCATTGGAACTTCAAATCCAGGTTGTAATCCTCAAGGAAGATCTTGTGCCCGTGGGTCTATTATCATCTTTATTAACATCTTTATTATTACCATCGTTATTAACATCTACACTTTGGACACTTTGGACCCTTATTATGCTCCACTCATGCCCTCGCTGGTAGGAGAGACTGTGCACCATTTGAGAGAGCTGAGGGATTTTCCACATCCCAACAGAGAGGATAGAACATTGCTCCCGTCAACTTTGTAACGGGACCGGCCGTCGTGAGAGGATGGTTGGCCATTAGCCTCTGTTGGAGAAAAAGAACATTGGACCCTCTCCCTGTCGTGAGAGGACAGTGGAGTCCAGCCCTATAAATGGATATTTTGTGACCTTTATGCTCAGTTATCCCTTGGACTATGACAGATTCCCGGACTGGCTTTTCTTTTCCCATCTTTGGTTCGGTTGATGCTCCAAAAAACCGACCTCCTTGCGCTGCGAGACTCCCCCCTCTCGCAGGCCTGGCCCTCCACGTTATCGAGGGCCTATCTTGATGACGGGCTTTGGGACCCCAAGAGATGGCATGCAGCAAAGAGGGGGCTGAGGGGTTTTTTAGCTAAATTTTTAAGGAAAATTTTAAGGGGACCCGGGAGGACGGGTGGGGGTTGTAAAAGTGGACCTGGGGGGGTCCAGATAGCGACTGTGCGGGATGATGGGTTGGTTAGCTGCAGCAGAGGGGCCGTGAAAGGAAATTTAACTGGGGGGCAGGGGGACAATAGAAAGGGCTGTGTAATTGAAATCATGAGTGGGAGGGGCAGGTATGACGGGCGCAGGGGGTCATATCAAGTGTCGGGGGTGCGCACGCGCTGTCTCCGAGCGATTGCGCACTCCGGCCCCCAATGCGTGACTCGTGTCCTGGATTGTGTAGAGCCTCAGGCCCAGGGTCCGCGGCTGATGTTATGTAATGCCAGGTCGGTGGTTAATAAGGCCCCCCTCATCTGTGATCTTATTTTGGAGGGGGGTGCAGACCTGGCAGGTATTACGGAGACCTGGTTGGGCCAAGAGGGGGGGATCCCCCTCGTAGAGATGTGCCCGCCAGGTTTCCGTGCATTTCATCAGCCAAGGGCCCAGGGGAGGGGTGGGGGAGTGGCGGTGATCATTAGGGAGAGTCTTTGTCCGAGGGAGACCACTGTTCCTCAGATAGCCGGATGTGAGTCCCTTTGTGTGAAGTGGGGCCGTGCGGTGCAGATGGGTTTGCTGACTACGTACCTGGCTCCCTGCCACATGGCAGCGACCCTGCCCGAGCTACTCGATGTCATTGCCGGGGTGGCGGTTGATACCCCCAGACTTATTGTCATGGGGGATTTCAACCTCCCATCTGCAGGTGAGGCGTCAGAGGTGGCTCGGGAGTTCATGGCTTCCATGACGGCCTTGGACCTGACCCAGTTAGTTCAAGGCCCCACTCACATAGTGGGACACACTCTGGACCTGATTTTTATCTCTGGTCAGTGGTTGAATGATCTTGGTAGAGGGGACCTAGATATTAAACCCTTGTCATGGACAGATCATTCACTCCTTCAACTAGACTTTCCTACCGCCTGCCCCCACCGCAGGGAGACGGAACCGACCAGATGGTTCCGTCCCAGGCGCCTGATGGATCCCGAAAGGTTCCTGACGGAGCTTGGGCCGTTTCCTGAGACTCTAACACACGACTTGACTGAAGAGCTGGTGGCCGCCTGGGAAAGGGCGGCCGCTGGAGCTTTGGACCATGTCGTGCCTTTGCGGCCTCTGACCCGATGCCGATCTCAATTAGCTCCTTGGTTCTCTGAGGAGCTGAGAGAGATGAAGTGTTGGAAAAGACGCCTAGAGAGCATTTGGAGGACTAGTCAATCCGATTCCGACCGGACACAGGTGAGGTCTTATATCAAGACCTACCTAGTGGCGATAAAAGCGGCAAAATCTAACCATTTTTCCGCTCTTATCGCATCTGCAGAGAACCGCCCAGCCGCCCTGTTTAGGGTGACCCACTCCCTTCTTCGGGGGGGGAGTGCGGGAAGATCCCTTGCAGGGTCGTGCTGAGGATTTTGTGCAATTCCTGCACGATAAAGTCGCTCGGATTCGGGATGGCTTGGACTCCGATTGGATGAGTCCACGGGAGGAGACCGGGGCAGGTCTTGAGAATGTTATCTGGGAGGAGTTTGATCCTGTGACTCCCAAGGATGTGGACAGGGTTCTGGGTAAGATTAGTGCCGCCACGTGTTTATTGGACCCGTGTCCCTCCTGGTTGGTACTGGCCTCCCGGGAGGTTACACGAGGCTGGCTCCAGGGGATTATAGGTGCTTCTCTGGGTGAGGGTGCCTTTCCTGCTGCCTTGAAAGAGGCGGTAGTGAGGCCCCTCCTCAAGAAGCCTTCCCTGGACCCGGCTGAATTAGCCAACTATCGTCCAGTCTCCAACCTTCGTTTTGTGGCGAAGGTTGTTGAGAGCGTGGTGGCACGACAACTTCCCCGGCACCTGGATGAAGCTATCTATCTAGACCCGTACCAGTCGGGCTTCAGTCAGGGGTACAGCACAGAAACGGCATTGGTCGCGTTGGTGGATGATCTCTGGAGGGCTCGGGACAGGGGTTGTTCCTCTGTCCTAGTCCTATTAGATCTCTCAGCGGCTTTTGATACCATCGATCATGGTATCATGCTGCAGCGGCTGAGGGGGTTAGGAATAGGGGGCACCGTTTTGCGGTGGTTCTCCTCCTTCCTCTCCGACCGCTCGCAGTTCGTGTTGGCAGGGGGACAGAGGTCGACCTTGAGGCGTCTCACATGGGGAGTGCCACAAGGGTCGGTCCTCTTGCCCCTCCTGTTCAACATTTATGTGAAGCCGCTGGGTGAGATCATCCGTGGTTTTGGGGTGAAGTGCCATCTGTATGCTGATGATACTCAGCTGTACATCTCCAACCCAGACCACCCCAACGATGCCCTTGATGTGATGTCCCACTGCCTGGAGGCTGTGCGGGTCTGGATGGGGAGGAACAGGCTCAGACTCAACCCCTCCAAGACCGAGTGGCTGTGGCTTCCGGCGCCCCGATATAGTCAGCAGGTGCCATCGCTGACTATTGGGGGTGAATCTTTGCCCCCCACGGAGAGGGCTTGCAATCTGGGTGTCCTCCTGGATGCGCGGCTGTCTTTAGAAGAGCATATGATGGCCGTGGCCAGGGGGGCCTTTTATCAGGTTCGCCTGATTCGACAGTTGCAGCCCTTTCTGGATCGGGACGCCATGCGCACGGTCACTCATGCCCTTGTTACTTCCCGGTTGGAGTATTGTAATGCTCTCTACATGGGGCTCCCCTTGAAGAGCACTCGGAGGCTCCAACTGGTCCAGAATGCGGCCGCGCGGGTGGTTATGGGCGCAACCCGTTATGCCCATGTGACACCCCTCCTGCGCGAGCTGCACTGGCTCCCGGTGGTCTTCCGGGTGCGATTCAAGGTGTTGGTTACCACCTTTAAAGCGCTCCATGGCATAGGACCCGGGTACCTCCGAGACCGTCTTCTGCCACCAATAGCCTCCCACCGACCAGTTCGTTCCCACAGAGAGGGTCTCCTCAGGGTGCCATCAGCCAAGTTATGTCGGCTGGCGACGCCCAGGGGGAGGGCCTTCTCTGTGGGAGCCCCAGCCCTGTGGAACGAACTGCCCCCGGAAATTCGTAAGATCTCCGACCTCCGGGTGTTTCGCTGCGCATTGAAGACCCTGTTGTTCCGCCAGGCCGGACTATCAACACAATAGTTTTAAATTGGGGTATTTAAATTTATTGGGGTTTTAAATTTGAGCCACTTATTTAATTATTTTAAATTTTATATTATTGTTTTGTCTGTGTTTTTAAATAGGCTGTACACCGCCCTGAGTCCTTCGGGAGAAGGGCGGTATAGAAATAAAATAATAATAATAATAATAATAATAATAATAATAATAATAATAATAATAATAATAATAATAATAATTATTATTATTATTATTATTATTATTATTATTATTATTATTATTATTATTATTATGTACCATATTGAGCTTTATTGCACCAATAGGCACTAAGTGAATGGTCATAAGTTGAGGACATCCTGTCCTGTCCTGTCCTGTCCTGTCCTGTCCTGTCCTACCCTACACTCAAGAATAGCCTATATCACAATATCAATACGACTGTTAAATACAGTTTGAATTTATCTACTTTTTGTTAGTTATGCACCCAATAATGATAATGTATCCATTCAATTGTATCTGATTTTCAGTGATTCTATGGACCAAGTACTGTATCCCTAGATTTTCTTATCTTGTATATCTTATTTCAATTGTTTTATGTTCTGGCTGGTTGTTGGCTTTGATGGTGTCTAGACACCATGTTTTCTGGTGGCCTCATTTCCTTTTACTGCTGCCCATTTCAGATACAACTGAAATGTGATGTGTCTGGTTTTATTTATTTATTTATTTATTTATTTATTTATTTATTTATTTATTTATTTATTTTATTTCTATACCGCCCTTCTCCCGAAGGGCTCAGGATGGTGTACAGCCTGATTAAAAGCACAAAGACAGACAAAATTTAAAAATAATTAAAATTATTAAATGATAGGCTCAATTTAAAACCCCAAATTTGAAATCTCATTTTTAAAACCAATTAAAATCTTTACCTTGATAGCCCAGCCTGGTGGAACAACAAGGTTTTGAGGGCATAGCGAAATACAAGGAGATCAGAGATTTTACGAATTTCTGGGGACAGTTCATTCCAAAGGGCAGGGGCTCCCATAGAGAAGGCCCTCCCTCTGAGTGTCGCCAGCCAACATAATTTGGCCAATGGCACCCTGAGGAGACCCTCTCTGTGGGAGTGGACTGGCCGGTGGGAGGCTACTGGTGGCAGAAGACGGTCTCGAAGGTATCCAGGTCCAATGCCATGGAGCACTTTAAAGGTGGTAACCAACACCTTGAATCGCATCCAGAAGACCACTGGGAGCCAGTGCAGCTTGCGCAGGAGGGTGTCATGTGGGCACAACGAGTTGCGCCCATAACCACCTGCGCAGCCACATTCTGGACCAGTTGGAGCCTCTGGGTGCTTTTCAAGGGGAGCCCCATGTAGAGGGCATTGCAGTAGTCCAGTCGGGAGGTGACAAGGGCGTGAGTGACTGTGTGCAAGGTGTCGCGATCCAGAAAGGGCTGCAACTGGTGGATCAGGCGAACCTGATAAAAAGCCCCCCTGGCCACGGCCGTCATATGTTCTTCTAAAGACAGCCGTGCGTCCAGGAGGACACCCAGATTGCGAGCCCTCTCTGTGGGGGGCAAAGACTCACCCCCAATAGTCAGCGATGGCACCAGCTGACTATATCGCGATGCCGGGAACCACAGCCACTCAGTCTTGGAGGGGTTGAGTCTGAGCCTATTTCTCCCCATCCAGACCCGCATGGCCTCCAGGCAGCGAGACATCACATCAAGGGCATCGTTGGGGTGGTCTGGGGTGGAGATGTACAACTGAGTATCATCAGCATACAGATGGACTCTCACCCCAAACCCACGAATGATCTCACCCAGCGGTTTCACATAAATGTTGAACAGAAGGGGCGAGAGGACCGACTTCTGCGGCACTCCTCATGCAAAGTGCCTTGAAGTCGACCTCTGCCCCCCTGTCAACACGAACTGTGAGCGGTCAGAGAGGAAGGAGGAGAACCACCGCAAAATGGTGCCCCCTATTCCTAACCTCCTCAACCGCTGCAGCATGATACCATGATCGATGGTATCAAAAGCCGCTGAGAGATCTAACAGGACCAGGACAGAGGAGCAACCCCTGTCCTGAGCCCTCCAGAGATCATCCACCAACGTGACCAAATGCCGTTTCAGTGCTGTACCCCTGCCTGAAGCCTGACTGGTACGGGTCCAGATATTCCAGAACTTGCTTGTGTGTTACCTTGGCTGTCTATAGAATGTGCAGCACAACAGCTTGAATAAGTTGATTTTCCTTCTAGTTTTTTCATGGTTCAATTTTAGCAATTATAAGTAGCTATAGGAAACACGTTAGTGTGGACTAATCTGCATTTAGTTTCGTTCCACCACACAGAGAAGGCACACTTCCTGGCTCCCAACATGTGACATTGTTTAATTGAAGAGACTTCTGCCATTATATACCGACTGATCAGAAACTATAGGAGTTAGACAGTCCCTCCAATAATCTTTTTACAATTTTTTTATTTTATTTTGATTCAAACATCATCTTCCATTAAACAGTATGTCATCTGGGTACAAATATTTTGTGCAAATATTTTATACAATAATAATTAAAATTTACAGTCATGTTTATTATTTTATCTATTCTTAATTTAATACTAATATTAATATATACCATACCTAATACTATAACAGTCGTCTTCTTAACTTAAAGTTTATTAAAACATTTTCTCTATTTCACTCCTCTGCTTTTTCCACTTTTCACATTTATTTTTTAACCATTGATAAAATAATTCCCATATGTTATAGTAATCAAATTGTTCCTTCTCTTTAATTTCAAGTGTTAACCTATTCATTTCTGCACATTCTAATATTTTCCTAATCACATTCTCATCCATAGGGATCTTTTCATTTTTCCAATTTTGTGCAAATATAATCCTAGATGCAGTTATTATGTGAATTATCAAATATACATTTTCTTTACTGTAAGTTTCTGGTAAAATCCCCAACAAAAATAATTCAGGTTTCAGATCAGTATGCTGTTGTATCAACTCCTTCAACCATATACATATTTTTATCCAATATTTTTTGGCTTTTGCGCATGTCCACCACATATGATAATACGACCTCGGTGTCTGGTGGCATTTCCAATATTTCGCTGATTTATCTTTAAACATCTTTGCCAAACTTGCCGGTGGAAAATGCCATCTGTAAAACATCTTATACAAATTCTTTTTATATGCAGTCAACATTGCTAACTTATAGTTTCTATCCCATAATTGCTGCCATTCTATTGTATAACCAAAAATTTTTGCCCATGCTATCATTGTTTCCTTCACTTGTTCTTCTTCTAGTTTAATACACAGTAAATAACTATACAATTTTTTATCACGCTCTCATCTATTCCTATTAATATCTTATCCAATTTTGTCAATTCCATATAAAAACCATATCATTTTGCATCTTTTTGATATCTAGATTGTACTTGCAGTTGCGTATACCAAACCATATCAATCCTTTGTTTTTTCAATTCTTGTTTAGTTTTGAGCTCATCCTTTTCAGTCAAAATATCTTTATATCTAACAATACTTCCCATATTAATAATATTTGGATGTATAAGTGCTTCCATCATCAAAAGCCAAACCGGTATCTTCAAGTAATGTTGTTCTATAAAAGCATTTATTTTATAGTGTCTTTGAAAGTAACCATGTATCTTGTTTTTCCTGTACCACAAGAAGGCATGCCAGCCCAATTGCAAGTCATATCCCTCCAATGTCAATAGCCTTGTATTTCTAAGTACAATCCATTCTTTCATCCATGTTAACACTGCTGCCTGATAATACAGTTCCCAATTAAGTAGTCCAAAACCTCCTCTAGCTCTTGCATCTTGTAACATTTTAAAATTAATTCTTGCTTTTTTTCTCCTGCCAAAGATATTTCACTATTACCGTATTTTTCAGAGTATAAGACGCACCTTTTTCCCCCCTAAAAGGGGGTGAAAATTTAGGTGCGTCTTATACACCAAATGTAGCCCCGCCCACCCACTGGCCTCCACCCTTTGGCCTCTGCCTCGCAGCAGTTACCCTCCTTGCAAGCAAACAGCAAGAAAAAACAGCTCCTTTCAGCTTCAGCAAAGCCTAATTAGCACAAGTTGATTGGATCAGCCTCCTGACTCTCAGCTGATTTGCTCTCAGCTGTTTTGTGCAGGGCTCTGCTGCTTGCTGCAAAAAGATAAATTGCTGGAGCAGATTTTTTTTCCCCTTGTGCTAATCAAGCTATGCTGAAAATGAAAATGAAAGTAAAGCAGGCTGTTTGCTGTTTGCTGCAACAAGGCAAAATTGCTCAGAGGCAGAGGGAGATTTCTATTTCTTCTTTTCCTCACCAAAAAAGGTAGGTACGTCTTATACTCCGCTGTGTCTTATACTCCGAAAAATACGGTATTTTATTAAGATCTTCAGAATAATTTTTCTCCAATTTTATCAAAATTGTTTGGAACAAATACAATAACCTCGGTAATATGTTCATCTTAATTGTGGCTATTCTTCCTATTAACAATAGTTGCATTTTTTCCCATTTTTCCAAATCAATCTTAATTTGTTGAATTAGCCTGTAGTAATTATCCTCCTTAATCGTCACACATCTTGCTGTCAATTGGATCCCTAAATACTTTACTTTCTTTGCAATCTATCTAATATCTACATTAACTCTCTTTTCTCAGTAATATTTTTCACTAAAATCTTAGTTTTTTCCTTATTTATTTTCAATCCTGCCACTTCACCATACTCTTCTATTTCTTTTAACAATTTTGGTCCTGTTTCTTACGGATCTTCTAAAATAAAAACCAAATCATCTGCAAATGACTGTTTGTATTCTTCCTTTTTATTTCCATGCTCTTTATCTCCTTGTCTTGTCTTATATTTCTATTTAATACTTCCAACATCAATATAAATAATAATGGAGACAGAGGACATCCCTGTCTTGTGCCTTTCATAATGTTAACCTTTTCAGTCATATCTCCATTTACCATCACCTTTGCAGTTTGCTTATAATATATTGTCTTAATCATATTAATAAATCTCTCCCCAAAGTCCATAACTTTTAGTTGTAACATCATAAACTGCCAATTCACATTATCAAACGCCTTCTGTGCATCTAGGAAAATCACCGCCACTTGCTTCTCCAAGTGTACTTCACAGTATTCCAGTGTATTCAAAATTATTCTCATATTGTCTTTGATTTGTTTCTTAGGTAAAAAACAATTTTGGTCTGTATGTATAAATTGATTTAAAAGTCTCTTCAATCTTTCTGCCATTATTGAAGTAAATATAGTTTACTATAATTTATTTGTCCTCATTCAATAGGGATATCGGCCTATAATTTTTTATCTGTTGCAAATCTGAGTCTTCTTTCAGTATGAGGGTAATATATGCTTCCATCCAAGAGTTTGGTACTTTCGCCTCTAATAATAATTCATTAAATACTTCCAACATCAGGTTACCTATAGTATTTTGTAGTGTTTTATATAGTTCTGCTGATAGCCCATCTTTTGTCATTTAATTTCTTCTATTAATTCCATCATTGTTATTCTTCTAGTGCTATTTTAGCTGTTTCTGATATTGTAAGTAGTTTTGCTTTTTCTAAGTATTGTATTATTTTCCCTTCTGGGATTTTTTCTTGATCATATAATTTTTCATAATAATCATGAATTATTTTCTTTTTATCATCATTTCTATAATATGAAGTCCCTTCATCATCTGTTAATTGGTTGATCAATTTTTTTTTCTCCTTCTTCAGTCTATATGCCAAACATCTTCCTGGTTTGTTTGCGTCTCAAAAATTTTTTGTTTAGAGCTTCTAATTTTTTGTGCTAGATCTTCTTTGTCTATTAAATTCAACTTATACTTTTTTAAGTCCATTTGATTTTTTTAAATTCTTTTTTTGTGGCTCTTTTTGTAATTCCATCTCTAACTCTTCTAATTTCTTTCGAGCTTTTAAAATTGTTTGATTCATTGTCCACCTTACTTTCCTCTTTTGTCTCTTCCATATAGCATCTATGGGGTCATAGTTCACCCAAGAATTTATTTCAATGTTTATCCCTTGTATATTAGGTATTAATTCGGCTGATATCCAAATCATGTCTATTCTGGACCAAGACATGTGTCTATTTGAGTAAAATGTATATTGACTTTTTTCAGGGTGCGTTTCTCGCCAAGCATCTTTTATTTATTTATTTATTTTATTTTTTAGACAAACAAACATTTAATACATCAGTCATCCCTTCCCTGTGACATCTCGGTGTTATCTTCCAAAGTTCTTCTTCTTCTTCTATGAGTTTCTTCTATCTTGATCTTTATCTAAACCATTATAACAATTCATTGCTAAAACAATATTCTAGTCATCGAGTTTTTATACATAATTATAAAGTTAATCATTTATATCTCTTTTCCAACCAATGATAAAAATAATTCCATATCTTAAAATATTCTGACTCTTCCCTATCCTTAATCATCAAAGTTAATCTATTCATTTCTGCACAATCTAAAAAAAATTTTATTACTTCTTCTTCCGAAGGTATTTTCTCTACTTTCCAATTTTGAGCATAAACAATTCTTGCAGCTGTTATTACATGTATAATCAAATAAACATTTTCCTTGCTAATTTTTTCAGAGAGGATATCCAGTAGAAGCAACTCTGGTTTGAATTCAATACGTTGCTGTGTCATTTCTTCCAACCAAGTCTTAATTTTATTCCAATAATTTTTAGCTTCAGGACATGTCCATCACATATGGTAATAGGATCCGGGTAATTGATAACATTTCCAACATTTAGCTGATTTATCTTTAAACATTTTTCCTAACTTCTCTGGTGGCATATGCCATCTATAAAACATTTTATATTGATTTTCCTTATATGTGGTGGACATCATTAATTTTATAGTTCCTTTCCCATAGTTGTTGCCATTTTTCAAGATCAATTGAATGTCCAAAATTTCTTCCCCAAACTATCATTGTTTCTTTTACTTGCTCCTCCTCTAATTCAATGTACAACAAGAAATTATAAAAAAAAAATTATTAAATTTCCCTCTGTTCCTGTGAGTATCCTATCCAACTCAGTCTTTTCCAAATAAAAGCCATATAGTTTAGCATCTTTTTCATATCTTGTTCGTATCTGCGTATACATATACCAATCTGTCTCAATCCCCTGTTCTTCCAGTTCTCATTTCTCTTTCAATTCCCCCTTATCCGTTAATAAATCCTTATATCTAACAATATTTCCAAAGTTAAAAATATTTGGGTGTATTAAAGCTTCCATTGTTGATAGTCATGTTGGTATTTTCACATAATATTTATCTCTAACCTTCTCCCATACCAATAACAATGCATTTCTTATATAGTGTTTATGAAAATATGTATGTATCTTATTTCTACCATATCATAAAAAAGCATGCCATCCAGGAGTGAAATGTAAAATTTGTTACTACCGGTTCTGTGGGCATGGCTTTGTGGGGGGGAGGTTAATGTGACTGGATAGGTGTGGCCAACTTCTTTAAAAAAAAACTTTTCAAAGCATTTTTTCTAATGCTTTGAAAAGCCTCTGCCAATCAGGCAACTCAGCTGGGATCATCAGAGAGGCATTTTAAAAAATACCTCTCTGCTGATCAGGCAACTCAGCTGGGAGTTGCCAGAGACTTTTCAAAGCATTTTTTTTACCACCTCTTCGGCCAAGAGGTTGCAGAAAAAAATGCTTTGAAAAGCCTCTGATGATCCCAGCTGAGCGGCACGATCATCAGAGGCTTTTTTTTTTTTAACTTTTAAAAGCATTTTTTCTTCGGAAGAGGTTGTAGAAAAAATGTTTTTAAAAGTAAAAAAAAAGCCTCTGATGATTGTGCAGCTCAGCTGGGCATGGTGTGGGGTGGGGCGCAGGGATTTTTGCTACCGGTTCTCCAAACCACCTGCCGCCATCACTACCACATCGGGCAATCCGGTCCGAACTGGGAGCATTTCACCCCTGATGCCATCCCAGTTGTAAATCATGCCCTTCCAATGTTAAAAACCTTGTATTTCTTAATTCAATTCATTCCTTCAACCATGTCAATGTTGCTGCTTGATAGTATAATTCCCAAATCCCCCGCGCAATCTCGTGTCTTGCAGCATTTTTATACTTATTCTTACTTTTTTCCCTTGCCATATAAATTTACTTATTATCTTATTAAGATATTGAAAGTAAGTCTTTTCAATTTTTATTGGCACAGTTTGGAATAAAAATAGCAGTCTTGGTAATATGTTCATCTTTATCAATGCAATCTGTCCCATAAGAGATAGTTGAAGATTCTTCCATTTTTCCAAATCTTTTTCAATTTGTTGTTTTAATTTATAATAGTTTTCCTCTTTTTTTTATAAAAGTTTATTTGAAAATACAAACTACACAAAACAAATCACGACAAAACATACAAAACATGTAAACATATAAACAAGAATTCAAATATATATCAAGTTTATCGTAACTGTACTGTATGTTCTTATTTGTGTTTTTGACTTCTTACTGTTATTGGTGTTTCTCTTATATCTATTTTGTTGGTTCATTGTTAAACCATGTTCGTAAGTTTATATTCATATTACTCTATTAAGTTACTTCGCTTACATGCTAATTTTTCCCTTTTCTGCCTTCCAACCAGGTGTACCACTTTTCCCACACGATTACATAAATAGTAATCGTGTTCTTCTCTATTTTGTAGCTCCTTTGTGAGTCTATCAATTTCTGCACAATCCATGATTTTGTTAATTACTTTTTCTTCGATTGGTATGTCATTTCCTTTCCAATTGTGTGCAAAAATTATTCACGCTGCTGTCGTTATATGAATAATTAAGTATTTGATTTCCTTTTCATATTGTCCATTTATTATGCCTAGTAGAAAGATTTCTGGTCTCATTTCTATTCTTTGCTGAATTATTTCTTCTATTTGTTTTCTGATTGTTAGCCAATATTGCTTTGCCAGTGGGCAGGTCCACCACATATGGTAATAAGTCCCTTTGTGGCGTTTACATTTCCAGCATGTTGAGGGCGTATTGGGGAACATTCTTGCCAGTCTAGCCGGTGGAAGGTGCCACCTATAGAACATTTTGTATAGGTTCTCTTTATAGGGTACAGACATTGTTAATTTATAGTTTATTGTCCATAATTTTTCCCACTTGTCTAATTCAATGTTGTAGCTGAAATTCTTTGCCCATGTTATCATATTTTCCTTGACTATTTCTTCTTCTAATTTGTATCCTCATAGAAAATTATAAACTTTTAAAATCAATTTATCTTGTGGTCCTTGTAGGATTTTATCTAATTCGTATTGGCCTTTTTGGAATCCAAATTGTGCCAAATCTTTTTTATACCTCGATTTAATTTGTAAGTATGGCCACCAGTCAATGTCTGTACCCATGTCCTTCAATTCTTGCCTCGTTCTTAGTTCCCCTTGATTGTTGAGCGAGTCTTTGTATGTTTTCATTTTGGTGTTGTCCATGGCGTTTGGGTAAATCTGAGCTTCCATGGTCGACAACCATTCCGGAATTTTATTATAGTGTGTTTTTTTGATACTCTGCCAGGTTTGATATAATGCATGCCTAATCATGTGTCTCTGAAAGTATCCATGTCGTCTGTCAGTGCCCTCCCATAAAAATGCATGCCATCCTCGTTCTAGGTCATATCCTTCCAAATTCAATAATCTTTTATTTTTAAGTTCCATCCAGTCTTTGATCCAAATTAATGCTGATGCTTTATAATAGGATTCCCAATCCGGTAGCGCCAGTCCTCCTCTTTCTCTTGAGTATCCTGTAAATGTTTTGTTTTAATTCTTGCTTTCTTGCCTTGCCAAATATAATCCGATATTAATTTATTAAAGTCCTTGAAAAAATTCTTCCCCGGTTTTATTGGAATTACTTGGACTAAGTATAGAATTTGGGGTAGGACATTCATTTTAATTGAGGCGATCTTTCCCAAGAATGACAATTGTAGTTTTTTCCAAGTTTCTAAATCTTTTTTAATCTGTCTTGTTAATTTGTCATAGTTATCTTCTCTAATTGATGAACTTTTATTGGTAAGCCATATTCCTAAATATTTTACTTTCTTTGTCGTCTGTATGCCTAATTCGTCTTCTAGATCCTTTTCTTGTTCGCTGGTAAGGTTTTTGGTTAGTATCTTTGTTTTTTGTTTATTGATTTTAAGTCTGGCTACCCTCCCATATTTTTCTACTTGATCTAATAGTTTAATGCCAGTTGTTATTGGTTGTTCTGTAATGAATATGATATCATCGGCAAAAGCCTGTAGTTTGTACTCTTCCCTCTTAATTTTTAGGCCTTTTATTTTGTTATCTCTTCTAATTTCTTTCAGGAGGGTTTCCAGAGCTAGTATAAGTAATAGGGGGGACAGAGGGCACCCCTGTCTCAACCCTTTTGATATTTGAAATTGTTCTGTCAAATCACCATTCATTGCTATTTTTGCTGTTTGTGAAGAATAGATTTTTTTTATCATATTTATAAATTTATCACCGAATTTCATTGCTTCCAGATGAAGTATGAGAAATTTTCAATTTAAGTTATCGAAGGCCTTTTGTGCATCTAAAAGAATTAAGGCGATTGTTTATCTACATTCATTTCATAGTATTCTAGTATGTCGATTATTAGTCTCATATTGTTTCTTATCTGTCTCTTTGGGATAAAACCATTTTGGTCTGAATGAATGTATTTGCTAATTATTGTCTTGATTCTTCCTGTGATAATTGATGTAAATAATTTATAATCCACATTTAAGAGTGATATCGGTCTATAATTTTTAATATGTGTGTGGTCGGTCTCTTCTTTTGGTATCAATGTAATGATGGCCGCAGTCCAGGAGTTAGGAATTGTGGCTTCCAGTATTGCATCGTTGAATACTCCAAGTAGGATTTCGTCTATTGCGTGTTGGCAGTTTTTATAGAACTCTGCAGGTATTCCGTCTGGGCTCGGGGTTTTATTTGTTTTCTGTTTCTTTCTTGCCTCTATTACATCTGTTATTGTAATTGGCCTATCCAACAGATCTCTGTGTGCTTCTTCTAATTACCCTGCCAACAAAAGTGCATATAGTCAAGGCTATGGTTTTCCCAGTTGCAATGTATAGCTGTGAAAGTTGGACCATAAGAAAGGTTGCGCACCAAAGAATTCAGGCCTTTGAACTCTGGTGGTGGGGAGAGGACGTGGCCGGCATACAGTATAGATTCTAGAGCTCCAGAAGAACACCGATATCCCAGCCAATTTTGGGGATCCCTAGGGATCATAACTGTCTTGTAGGGACAGTGAAGAAAGAAGACACAGGCTGGCACGGATAGAGAAAGAGCAAGTTCCCTGAAGTGCCGGCATTAGTCTTCGACCCATCGGCAAAGGAAGGCAGCCATGGAGCTGTCAAAAGCCGGAGTGGCCACGATCAGAAAGAGGAAGTGCAGGAGTGGCAATTGAACAGAATATTGTTACCGGATGAGTGATTGGCCAACTCTCAGGTAAGAAGAAAAAACTTTTAAAAGCTTGAAAGAAGTCCCAACGAGCAATTAGCGGCTAATTTGCCCTTGGGAATTTAAGCGGAGGAAGAAAAAAAAGAGGAACTTTAAAAATGTTAAAACGAAAGCCCTAAAAGGAATCTTCCACCTGGATTTAAAATTGGATTTTGAAAGAAATAAAAACAAGACAAGGGAAAAGGAGACAGAGGAACATTTTTTAAATAATAAAAAGATTTAACTCGGAAGAGAGGAAACAGGCATTATAAAATGAATACTTTGTTGCCGAAAGAGTTGTGAATTGAAGAGAGACATCTGCTGGAGAAGAGATTGTGGGAAAGAACCGTAGGAGTATACAGCTGAAAAGATTAAGAGAAGCAGAGAGGACGAGGACTGAGATTGTGATGGCTCAAGTGAACATTTGAATTGGACACTATCTGGAAAGAAAAAGGAGATATCGCATGGATTTTGAAACTAGAAGTATAAGTAAATGAAAATAATTAATTGTAAAATTCTAGCCTTCTAAAATGACAATATGGAGAATTGGGAGGATGTATGTGAGATATTAAGGGAGATGTTTGAAAAAATAAGAGAAACATTTAAGGGAAATAAGGAAGCAGGGGATTGGTTAGAATGCAAGAAAAAAGAAAGAGAAAAGATGAATGAGAAGCAAGAGAAACAAGGAGAAAATATTGAAAAGGAAATAAATGAAAATAAAGATAAAGATGATTACACTGGGACTTACAGTGATAGAATAAAAATGGATAAGAGAGAATACATCTCAAAACTGAAAAGAAGAGAAATAAATGGAGAAATATTGAGAGGGAAAATTAACAGAGTGAAAATTAAAGAAAAGAGGCAGAAAGGGAGATATAAGAAAAGAAAGAAGAAGAAGGTAAGGGAATGGGAGAAAGGGAGGAAAGCATTAAGAAATGGGATTGTGGAGAGTTTAAAAGAAAATGGTTAAGAGTCAGTGAAAATATTAATATGTTAATAAAGAGAAGGATGTTAGTTGTAGAAATTATATGTGAAAATACTGTTTAATGTAAAATAGATCAGTAGATGAAATGTGGAAAAAAAAGAATTGTTTTTGATGTTGGAGGAAGCACTAAGTGGAGAGAAATAAAAGCAACAAAATAATTAATTGAAATTAAGATGGGAATTGAAATTGAAATGTAAAATTGAATGAAATTTTAAAAAGGGAAAAAAGAAAATTGTGGCAAAAATTGTAAAATGTATTTGAATTTGATAAATTGTATAAGATAAAATATGGCCAATACTCTGTTCAAAAAAGATGTGGGTGAATGTGGGGGGAAAAAAACCCAATAAAACTTGATTAAAAAAAAAAGAACTCTGGTGGTGGAGAAGACTCCTGCGAGTCCCTGCAATGCAAGGTGATCAAGATCCTGAAGATGAAACTCAAATATTTTGGCCACCTAATGAGAAGGAAAGACTCACTGGAGAAGAGCCTAATGCTGGGAAAGATTGAGGGCAAAAGAAGAACGGGACATCAGAGAATGAGGTGGCTAGATGGAGTCACTGAAGCAGTAGGCGTGAGCTTAAATGGACTCCAGAGGATGGTAGAGGACAGGAAGGCCTGGAGGAACGTTGTCCATAGGGTCGCAATGGGTCGGACACAACTTCGCAACTAACAACAACAACTCTTATAATATAAAAAAACAAAAAGAGAAATATATACAATGGTTGGAGGAGGAAATTAGGGAACTAGAGAGTAAATATATATAAAAAGTAGAGAGAATAGGATTATGTTAGAACTATCAGCTAAAAGAAAAGAGTTGCAAAATATTGAAATAGAACAGGTTCAAAGAAATCTAATAAACAGGAAATTTTATGAAAATAGTAATAAAAATTCTAGAATGCTGGCTAGAGCCACAAAAAAAGGCAAAAATCCTGATTGGAGTAATAAAAAATGATAAGGGGGAAAGATGTAATATGATGAGAGAAAAATTGTTGATATTTCAGAAGTTCTTCGAAAAGCTACAGTATATAAGGGAAATGACATAAATGTGAAGGAAAGTCAGGCATATAATAGAAAATAATATAAATTGTAAAATTCAAGAATACGATAAAGAAATAATGGAATCACAAATAGAAGAAAAGGAAATAATGGAAGTTATTAATAAATTGAAAATAGGTAAGGCACCAGGGTTAGATGGATTAGGTGTAGAATATTATAAAAATTTTAAAGAACTATTGGTGCTGAAGATGAAGATTATATATATAAAAGTGAAAACCACTCACACATTAATCACAAAATCTCCAGAACTGTAAAGCCTACAAACTTGAGATAGGAGAGGATCTATGGGGCAAGCCTGAGTGAGAGAAGGGGATAGGAGAGGATCTATGGGGCTAGCCTGAGGGAGAGAAGGAGGTTAGGGTTAGGGTTGCGGCCCCATTGTAAACCGGTAATAAAGGTAAGTAGAACCCACCCCTGGATTGAATTGAAAGCAGTGGTGGGATTCAAATAATTTAACAACCAGTTCTCTGCCTTAATGATTTCTTCCAACAACCAGTTCTCCAAACTGCTCAGAAAGTTAACAACCTATTCTCCAGAAGTGGTGCGAACTGGCTGAATCCCACCACTGATTGAAAGAATGGGTTAGTAAACGAAAAGAAAATCAGATATATAAATGGGAAGACTGGAAGAACAAGATAAAGAATATAACACAACTAAAGAACGTTTTAGCAGATATTAAATTGAATTGGTTGAATTCAATACAATTAGAAAAATGGATAAAAGTGGAAGAAAGATTCGAGGAGAAAGATAGACAGTTAACAAAATTTGAAATGATTATAAAAGAATGTGAGGTGAATGAAGAAATAAAGGTAAAGGAAGAATTGGGAAAATATATAGAATATTAACTGAATTAGAAGAGCAGGCAAAAGGTTTAAAATTAATTTGGGAATCAGATTTAAGGGAAATACATGATAACGATTGGAAAAATATTTGGAATAGGAGAATATATAAGAATATGTCAGTTAGAGTTAAGGAAAATGGATATAAAGTGATATGGAGGTGGTAGCTAACACCACGTAAATTAAATCAAATAGATGATAAATATACAAATATTTGTTGGAGATGCAAGAAAGAGGTTGGAATATATAAACATATGTGGTGGGATTGTGATAGTGCACAAAAAATATGGGACATGGTGTTTAGAGAAATTAGCGCACTTTTGAATGTAAATTTAGATATGTCACCGAGAATTGCATTACTGTTGCTGGTGGAAAAACAGCATATAAATGAAACAAAAAAGGAATTGATTGTAAATTTGATTAGATTAGGGATGGCTAAATATTGGGGATGAAATTGGGATATTCAAAGAAATGAGTGGTATAATGAAATTCGGAGTATGGCAACAAATGATAAATTAACAACAGAAATTAAATTTTAAAAAGGGATGATCAAAGCAATTATAATGAAATATGGGGGGATTTTATAAAATCAGTGTTGGTGGAAGGCAAAGAGAATAAACCTACTCAAGAATATATGTTGTTTTGGGGGGGATAAGGGCACAATTGGAATATATTGTATATCTTGTAGTTATTATTATTATTATTATTATTATTATTATTATTATTATTATTATTATTATTATTATTATTTCAATTTATATACCACCCTTCTCCTATTGGACTCAGGGCGGTGCACAGCCAAGGATAAAAACATACCAATACAAAATCAATTTAAAATCAATTAAAAGAATTATACAGCTTTGGCCCACAATTTAAAACAATCCAATTAAAACCCAATTTACACTTAAAAAGCTAAAAAGCTAAAAAGAGCTAAAAGGGGGGGGGGTGTTCACGCCAGCACTGCTTGATGGAAAAGAAAAGTTTTTAGGGCACGGCAAAAGGCCCGGAGATCTGGTATCCTTCGTATCTCTGGGGGCAAATCGTTCCAGAGGGCAGGTGCTGCCACAGAGAAGGCCCTCCCCCTGGGGGTCGCCAGCCGACATTGCCTGGCTAACGGCACCTGAGGAGTCCCTCTCTGTGGGAGCGTACTGGTCGGTGGGAGGCAATCGGCGGCAGAAGGCAGTCTCGCAAATTGTTATAGAAGAAGAAATATATGGGGGGGGGGAATGGTCTCCGGGGGGGGGGGTGCACTGTAATATTTGTATTTTTCCCCTTTTTTTGTATTTAGATGTATGTGTATGTTTGCATTATTTGTATTTAAAATAGAAAAAAGAAAAAAAAGATGAAGCTGGCACATAAGAAGGGTGGACAAAAACTAGGAATCGTATCTAAAAGATCCCTTAGGGGAAGCAGTTAAAAAGGCAGTTAAGGAAATAAATGTTATCTGACCAGACAAAAGAAGTTGGGGCTGAGCACTTTGGAAATCCCTCTCCAAGTTGCACCAATATCTACCAGACTTGAAAAACAACAAGGCAAGAGTAGTTGTCATTCCTGGAAATCAACCAAGCAAGGACTTCTGGAGATAAAAGGGGTCTTAAAGCCTGCCCACTCTTGGAGTCATCTTTTAATCCAGACTTGGTGACTTCCATCCCTTTGGACAGTGGCTGACAGCCAAGTTAAAAAGGATGTGGGTAAGTGAGGATGAATATGTGTGCATATGTGAAAAAGAGCAAATGTGCATTGTAACCAGTAACGTTTTGTGGTTATTTTACATTCACTTTGCCTCAATGTTTGTGTCACTGCGTTATTTTATTTACCAGCTGAGCCAATTATTTCTGGACTATCTGACCCTCTGTAGCTTGCCAAGAATTGTTATCAGTAAGCTACGTGTTTCCGCATCCACCCACATTCCTTCACTTGCTTCACATTTTTCTTTCCTTTGTTCTCCTGCCAGCAAGGTCCGTCTTTGGACCGGCAGGAGAATTACTTTCAAAAATGTAACAATTAACTTTTCTTAGTTAGTGAGGTGTTTTATTTTTTTTATAACAAATAAATGAGTTTTATTAGAAACCTTCCTTCGCGTTTCTTTTCAGATTATTGACAACTTGGATTAAGCCACGACCCATCTCCTCTAAACCAGGGTAATTAGTCCCAGAGCCAAACATGGGATTAATAAATGCCCTGACAACTGATAGCACGAGGATGGTCTGATTTATGGCTTTTTTCCTTGTTTTGTTACTTCTGATAAGAGCGCATAGGCAATTAGTTTTTAGCTACTGAGGTACGCTAATTATATTGCTAAGATGCCGAAACAGAAGAAAAAAAGGAAAAATGAAGCACAGAGCTTTATCCTCTTTGGAAGAAGAACAGGAGATAGTAACGCCCTCAAGATTCCAGCCTCTTGCTACGGCTACGCAATTGGAACAAGAAGGTGCCATGGGTGAAGAAGATCTGAAAATGCTTTCGGAAACACATCAAAGGACAGATATCAGAACAGCTGCTTTTGAAGATAATGAACTGCGACTGAGGTCGGTAGCTTTTTCTTCTCAATTTGCATGCTATGAATCTATTCTACCAGAGCCCACAGATTACGATGTGCTTGGTGCCAGGCCAAGAAAGTTTCCACAAACGGCAAAGCTTTTTCACCCCCACGCAGAGAGAGAAGTAATTCATTACTCTTCTCAAAGCCCTGAGCTCACCCAGCGTGAGATGGCCATCAAATCCTATCGTGAGCATGTAAAATATTATGAAAATGAACTGTCTCGATTTAAGAGAGATTTGTTTATGCTTGAGCATGATAAGGAAGAATCCCGTGACTTAAACTTTTCAAAAAGCGCCATATTGCCTTCTTCTCCAGAGCCAAAGACACTCCCCCTGGTGGATCCTGTGTCAGGCCAATTAAGGCAAAGAGCACTGAACACGTCACATGAAAGTCTCCCTGATCAAGTTACATATAAACATGCCACGTCTGCAAAGCTGCCTAAAGGTGCAGCACCATCTGCTGGCGAAAGTAATTTACTACAGGAAGCTGAAATGCCACAAGTGTTTCCACAAGCCCAAACTCAAACACCCCCTGGCGGTGTTGGTGTCCTTTTAGATGGAACACAGCAAAGGCAAATGACTGCATCTCCAGCAGGTCATGCCAATATTGCAGATCAAGCACAAATGGCAACTGGAACACAGCAGATTCCAGTGCATCAGCCACAGCAGCTACAAATGCCTGCATATGTGCCCCAGCCACAAGTGCAAATAGGGCCACCTCCTGGCCCGCCTCCAATGGCACAACCAAGACCATTTTTAGGTCCACAACAGGCACAGCAAATACCACAGGCATTCCTGCCAGCACAGCCAGCATACCAAGTGCAGGCTCCTCACCAGGCATTTTCTGTCTCTCCACTAACTGGTGAGTCAAAACTAAAAATGTCAGGACATAATTACAAAGCCTGGGTCAGTGAGATTACACTATTGCTTCTTAGAGAAGGCACGCATTTTATGGTATTTAACCCTCCTGCACAACCATGGGACTATGCAATAAGAGATTTAGAGATAAGGGCTCGCACAACATTATTGATGTCCATGGATACTGAACTGCAGGTCACTTTTCCACCAAATACAACAGCCCGACAAATTTGGGCTGAATTGGAAAATTGCTACAGGCCTATCTCAATTGAATCTTCATGTTTACTCATGTCTGAACTCCACGGTTCGAGATTGAAACCTGGTGAACAAATTGGAGGACATTTGACCAAACTGAAAGGTCTGAGAACAGAATTGAGAGAAAGAGGCCATAACATTGAAGATATTCAAATGATCAGCATCATTATTAACTCTTTGAATTATGAATGGAAAGATGCTGTTACAAAAATTAACCAAGTCCCTATTGCTCAACGCACAGTGGACAATGTCTGTAGACTTTTAATTGAAGAAGAGGCATTCATGCTAGCTACTCCACACTTGAGAGGACCACCCGCATCAAAAGCTCCAGCTAGGCGCCCCTTCCGAGGAAGAACCTACGCTCCAAGGATGCCAAGATGCTACACCTGTAATCGTGTGGGACATGCCACCCGGGATTGTCCCCAACGAGTTCCAGCTCCCGTCACATACCAGCCCAGAGGAACAGATTCCAGAGGCAGAGGCAGAGGCGGTAGACAAGGTCGTCGTGGTCCCCGGCATGATCCACAAACTCCACTCGCCACATTGGCTTTAACCAATGATCCACAACCTCAACCAGAGTACGACAGACGACTCCTGTGGACTTTGGACAGTGGTGCAGCATTGCATGTTACCTATAGAAAGGAACTTTTCACAGAAATGCACGAGCCTGAACCAGAACTACGTGAACTTTATTCTTTTTCAAATCATCCTTGTCAGGTCAAAGGAAAAGGAACTGTTTATGTTGAAGAGCTCGATGCATTCATTCCTGATGTTTATTACATACCAACAGCAACCAGTAATTTGCTTAGTCAGTGTCACTTGTCTAGAATTGGTAAACAGGTTGCTCAGAGCAAGCCTGAGGTTCCGCATAAAAATGTCAATGTTGAGAATTCACTAACAGGTAAACCTTTGCATTCCAGGTGTATCCATAAATGGCATAGAAGATTGGGGCATGCCAGTTTCCGTGTTCTTAGGAAGATGCCGGAGTTCGCAAAAGGTTTGGATCTAAAGGGGTGTAAGGTGTTTTTGGATTGTGCTGTATGCAAGAAGGCCAAATCCAAAGCAGCAGCCATTCCCAAACGCGCTACACGCCTGTCAACACGCATTTTTGATTTGGTTCACATTGACATAGTTGGTCCATTCCCACCATCATTTGGTGGTAGAAAATATTTTCTAACAATTGTTGATAATTACTCTAGATATGGATATGTATATCCTATGAAAGAAAAATCAGAGACTTTTCAGATCTTTAAAGACTTTGCAACCCTTGTTTCTACCCAACACCAAGTTCGCATCGCCAGAATTCAGAGTGATCGTGGTGCCGAGTTCATGTCTCAGCGTTTCCAGGACTGGATGCGTAAGAATGGAATTATTCATCAGACTTCGGCCCCTGACACATCGGCTCACAATGGAGAGGTACTGCAAACCATGATGCGTTGTCTCCTAGAAGATGCCAATCTTGATATGATATACTGGGGTGAAGCTATCAAGTATGCAAATTACATTGTCAATCGTACTTGGAGCAGTGTAACAAATCAGACTCCTTTCTTCATGTTGTATGGCTACAAGCCTGATCTTAAAAACATCCATATTTTTGGTTCATATGCTATGGTGAACATTCCCTTAGCTCAAAGAAGAAAAGGAGGTCCAGCAGCAAAGAGACTGAGATTTATGGGTATTGATGATAATTCAAAATGGAGCAAATTTATTGACTCTAAACATGTAATTGTGATTTCCCAATCTGCTAATTTTGAGGAAGATATTGACTGGTCCAGGATTCATTCCAATGATCCTGGAGTTTATTTTCCCAGAGATGATACTGCTGATGCCACGCAGATTGATGATCAAGATTCCACTGATTCTTCTCAACCCGATGTTCCGTCTTCGCAAGCCGCGGATGCTGACGCTAGCGACGAAAGTGAGGACGAGGACAAAGAAGAAGATTGGACAGTTGTTCCGAGACGTTCCAAGAGGGCCACAAAAGGAATCCCTCCACAACGATATTCTTGGCAACTGACAAAAGCACCCTTGCCTTTGATTTGCAATGTCACACTTCCACCTGATAATTTCACACAAATCAAGCAGCTCCCTGATTCAGAGCAAGACAAATGGTATGATGCAATGCAGGCTGAAATGGACAGTCTAAAGAAACTTAAAGTATTTACACCTGCAAAACCTCCAGCAAACAAAAAGGTCATTGGCACACGATGGGTCTACAGAATCAAAAAGAAACCAAATGGTGAGTCACTGTACAAAGCCAGACTTGTAGCTCAGGGTTTCGCTCAACGTTATCCTGAGGACTACACAAATACTTACTCACCGACAGTCAGAACTGAGAGTGTAAAAATTGCTTTAGCAACTGCAACTATCCTTGGTTTAGAAGTTTTCCAGTTTGATGTTGACACGGCTTATCTACATGCAGACCTAGACGAAGAGATCTACGTGAGAAGTCCTCCAGGATTCCGACAGCAAGAAGGGGATACCTGGTTCCTAAGCAAAAGTCTCTATGGTCTGAAACAATCTGGTTTAATGTGGTATTTATGTCTTACTGACAAACTAAATTCAATGGGCTTTATTAAGTCCGAAACTGATGAGTGCGTGTTCACAAAAAGATCTAACAATGCATATGAGATAGTTCTTGTTTATGTTGATGATATTGTTTATATTGGTCCAAATAAGCAAATGAGTGAAATTTTTGCCAAAGCTTTGCAGAGATACTTCACATTGAAATCATTAGGTCACATTAGCACTTATTTAGGTGTTCAGATTGAAAAAACACAGAAGGGGTTTAGTCTTTCACAAGAAGATAAAATTGAACAAGTTTTGCATCATTGCAACATGAAAGATGCTAACACAACAAAGACACCCATGCAAACAGATTTTCATAACTTGACACAAGAAGAAAGTCCTGAGTTCGAGGATCAAACACTTTATCGTTCAGTCATTGGGTCACTGTTATACATTAGTAGTTGGACCAGACCCGACATTGCACTTAGTGTTAATCTCTTATCTCGACACGTAGGTAAAGCAAAACAGTTTCACTGGACATGTATTAAGAAATTATTGAGATACCTAAAATATACTAAACACATGAAGTTATTGTTAGAACCAACACATACTGATTATGCAGAATTATGTTGTTATGCAGATTCTGATTGGGCAAGTGATAAGAAATCACGTAAAAGTACTTCAGGTTATATGATGTTCTTAAATGGATGTCCTGTTTATTGGCAAGTACGTAAACAGAATTTTGTTTCCTGTTCATCTACTGAAGCTGAATATGCTTGTGTTTCAGATGCATGTAATTCCCTAACTTGGTTTGATGCTTTAGTCACAGATATCTGGACACACCCGATCCGACCAATCACCGTGATGGAAGACAATGAATCGGTGGTTTATATTTCTGAATCTCATTTCACAGGTTCTAGGTCCAGACACATTGACATTCGTTACCAAAACATAAAGCATTTAGTGAAAAAAGGTTTTGTCAAAATGCAATATGTATCTACACATGATCAAATTGCTGATATGCTCAACAAACCACTTCCAGCAGCTCAACACGAGTATCTGCGTGAGAAGATGTGCCTTATTTGATGATGAACTGATATTCGCTCAACTGGCAAAGAAGGGGAATGTCACTGCGTTATTTTATTTACCAGCTGAGCCAATTATTTCTGGACTATCTGACCCTCCGTAGCTTGCCAAGAATTGTTATCAGTAAGCTACGTGTTTCCGCATCCACCCACATTCCTTCACTTGCTTCACATTTTTCTTTCCTTTGTTCTCCTGCCAGCAAGGTCCGTCTTTGGACCGGCAGGAGAATTACTTTCAAAAATGTAACAATTAACTTTTCTTAGTTAGTGAGGTGTTTTATTTTCTTTATAACAAATAAATGAGTTTTATTAGAAACCTTCCTTCGCGTTTCTTTTCAGATTATTGACAACTTGGATTAAGCCACGACCCATCTCCTCTAAACCAGGGTAATTAGTCCCAGAGCCAAACATGGGATTAATAAATGCCCTGACAGTTTGGTTGAATGTGATTTGATTTCAGATCACTGGAATTATCTCTTCCTAACAGAAGAAGGGACCTTTACAAGAAGCTCACCCAGGGACCTGGTAGACTGGTGAAATTCCAGAACATTTTTTTTCCTCTTTAGATCAGATAGGCAGCTCAGCCACAGCCTTAGTTGCTGCCTATATTAAATATGCTCCCAGGTCCATCTTACAATCACTAACTCATATACACACAATCCTGGTCAATAGGTAATTTGAGGTAATTTCTACATAAGGAGAACTCTTTATTTGCTAGAATATGATGTAATATAGCCCTGTCCCTCTTCACAAGAAATGGCTGGGGAAGGGGATTTAACCAGACACTGGAGGAAGATGTGTCTGTCGGAAACATCATTTGTCATTTACTGCCATTTGTCAGAAATGGTGTAGGGCAGTGATGATTAACCTTTTCGGCACTGAGTGCCAAAAGCATGTGCATGTGAAATCGTGTGTGCGTGCACGCACACCCATAATGCATGCGTGTGACCCCCCATATGTGCCCCGTCCCCACGCATGCGCACACATCTCCCACATGCCCCCTGCACATGCACGGCAGAGTCCCAAAACCAGCTGCCTGGCAGGAGGCACGTGTGCATGCATAGCGGAGCTGAGCTGGGGCGACGGCTCACATGCCCACAGAGAGGGCTCTGTGTGCCACCTATGGCACACATACCACAGGTTCACCATCACAGGTGTAGGGTCTCCTGCTTGGACTAGATGACCTACAAGGTCCCTTCCAACTCTGTTAATCTGTTAAATTGTTTACCATTTTAAAAATCAGCAGTCTAGAAATTAATATATCTCCCCCAGAATTAGGGGCAAAGGTAGAATGATATACAGCATTATCTTATTCAGACCACCCATAATAGACTTTAGAGGCTATTAAATATTCACTATCCAGTTAAGTAAAAATGCAGATTTTTAATTTATTATGGTCCCTGACTAGAATAGAACAATTAACAGCAGATGTACAGATGCATGTTCTAAGCATTTGGAATGAAGAGTTGAGGGTAGTAATCTACTAATGGTTATAGAGTGCAAAAATCTGTGATTATGAATTATCCTTTTGGGCAAAAAAATGTGGGAGCAGATAGAATTTTGCAGGTTGTCATCAATAAACTCATTTAGGTAGACAAGTTCTATCCAGACCTGAAATGAACGTATATAAGCCTCAGAACCATGATTGCAGTGGTTTATTTCTCTCTTTCTCAAATGAATGTGTGTAATACTTGTTCCATAAGATGTGGGTAGTTGCTGCAATGCTATGATGTGAGAGCGAAGGTAGAAAGATTGATGTCTTGCAGACAATGAATTTTGCATGGCTGGAAATTTTATGCACACTGAGATTAGTTATGAATTTGAAACCAGTCCATTCCCATGTCAGTTACAGTGATTCTTGATGTTTGCAGATGGTAAGTAGGAGGAAATCTATATGTTTTGAAATAAGCTTAAAGCTTAAGTGCCTTCATTGAAATTAAATGATTGAGTAGGCAAGGCATATTTGTGTGTAGTGAAGCTGCCAGTATCGCTAGAGTCTAATAAGGCTTGCAGTTGGTTCCCTTGGTTTAGCAAAAGTTTCTCCTGTACCTGTTTTCCTAATTCAGAGGTGATCAATTCATCTTCCGAAGAGGCCACATGAGAAACTGGGAGTGATTTTGAGGGCTGAATCCTTGAAATGTACAGTATAACGTACAATGTATGGTACAATAACCTGATTTTTTTTCCAAAATTTTTTGTTATTTTTCAAAACACAAAACATAAAATACATCTTTTTAGAGCAGGTGCTTGTTCCGTCATATAGTAAGTACAATTATTAAGATTCCCACAATCAATTTTGTTCCCATTTTTATCCAATTACATCTTTTTTTAAAAAAAGAAAAAAAAATCTTATTCTAAACATTTATCATTCAATTATTTTGCCCAACATTCTAAACTATAAACACCATTCTAAATCTCTATCATTTTAAAACATAGTTGTTTCCTCTTCTCCTTCCTTTCTCCCAGATATAATCCAGTCTCACTCTACAAAATCAGTCTAGCCTCATTTATTCACACGAAAAAAAAATAAATAAAAATAGTTTAAAAAATTGTAACTAAGCCATTTCCACACAGTCATAATAAGTGCTTTCCATCAAACAGGTCCTTTATCTTTTAGCCCCTGTAGTTGTTAGCCACTATTAAAACAGGGGCTCACTTGTTGCAATCCACATCTGAGGGCAGCTCCCGCCTGGGCAATTGTTAAACTCACCTGGCATACAAGCTCCCTGTTCTTCTCCACTTCTCCTCCTCTCCTCCAGCATGATCTTTGTTCCCGGATGCCGCAGTTTTGGGACAGCCGCCATAGCTGTCGTTTCACTGCCGCCAGCGTGAAGGGGAAGCCTCCGGCCCCGGGGAACCTGCCCGTTCCTCTCAGCCACCCAAGAGGTCCCTTCTTGTCCCCCTGTCCCTTCAAGACAGGGGAGGTCCGAAGACCTGTCGGCGGCAGCTTGGCAGACGGATTTTGGCAGAGCTCCATGGAGCTCGCCATTTCCCTGTCTGTAACCCCGCGGCGCCAACCAGAAGTTCTCAATAACCTGAGTTGATGTCCTCAAACTCCATTACCCCATTTCTGATCAAATAATGCAATGCTTCTTCATCTTCCTCTCTCAGCAGTACAGATACTTGTGAGTGTATGACAAGTGCTGTTATCTAAAAGTTGGGAATTTTGATGATCAGTTCTGACTTATTCTAGAAGAATGGTTGGAGGAGTTTGTTGTGTTTCAGTTCTACTTTCAAAATTTCCTCAATGGCTTGTTCATTCAGTCTGTCTATTTCATACTGTACTTCATCAATAAGTTAATTGCTTCCTGTTGCACTTTGTCAGAGATTTCATTGGCCCCATTGTGGTTGGAGTTGAGCTCCTTCTTGGTGACATGGTTGTCAGTGTTGAGAGAGGAGGGAGTGCAGAGCCTTGCTTTACCTCGCTTCAGACTGGCTTGGCCTAGTACAGCTCTGCTGCCACCACAGTGCATCTGCTTACTCAGTAACTCCTGGCTGCCCTCTGCCCACTCACCTGCAAGGCTGTGTTTCAGCAGAGGCAGTGGTGGCTGGCTGAGCCTGGGTTGCTGCTGCCTCCCAGACAGTGGTGGGATTCAAATAATTTAGCAACCGGTTCTCTGCCCTAATGACCAACTGGATAGGTACGGCTGGGTGGTCATGTGACTGGGTGGGTGTGGCCAACTCAACTTCATTCACATTGAGGGGCACCTCACCTTGCCTGGCCTCTCCTCACCAAACCCAGCCATGCCTCACCCCTCCCCTCCCAGCCACTCCTTGTCACACCCGGCTGCTCGCCTAGCTGGAATGAGTAGTTTTCAAATAAAAAAATGCTTGCCTTGTGCAAATAAATGACAAACATCTTGACTTCAGGTTTGATGCATCTTGGAAAGTATTACTGCTCACTCTAGTCTCCTTTCCTACTAGCAGGCCCATCTCAGATTGTAATTTGCTACAACCTCTCTTGTCTTTTGCATCATTCTATGGGAGATTATTCTGAAATGTTATCTTTGATGTTTGTAGCTTTACAAGTTTGTTTCCTCCAACGCTGTTTTCACATGCAATTCTTACAAGTTATTTTGACATTCCTTCATCCTTTTAAACAAAGTAGTGGTTAAAGTGCTGGCCTAGAAACCAAGAGACTCTGAGTTCTAGGCCCATTTTAGACTTGAAAAAATGACTCAGTGACCAGTCACTCTCTCCCAGCCCAAACCACTTCTTAGATTGTGGTTGTGGGGAAACTAAGAGGAGGAAAGAATATTAAATAAGTTCTCCATCTTGAGTTCCTTATAAAGTAACTAGCTGAATACCTGTGCTCCGCTACGAAACTATATGATCAGGCTTGATAAATCGACACTTAGAGTTTGAAAATTAATGAGTAGTTAGGATTGGTCTCTTCTCTCCTTCTCTTCCTCAGGCTGGCCCCAGAGAAGCCTCTCCTCTCCTCTCCCTCAGGCTTGCCCCACAGAAACCTCTCCTCTCTATCCCCTTCTCTCCCTCAGGCTGGCCCCATAGATCTCCAGAGTTATTTTCAGGTTGGGAGGGAGAATAGAACATCCAACTAATTAGCATCAGAGTGTGTTATAATAATATAGGAAATACTAATGCTCTGATTGTCATTTCAAAAAATCCTTTCTTAGTGAGCACCTAGAAGCCAAGAGGAACATGGCAAATCTCAAGTTTGTAGGCTTTACGGTTCTGGAAATTTCATGATTAATGCGTGAGTGGTTTTCACTTTTATATATATATAGATCTATATTTATAGATAAAGACAGGATAAACATCAAACAAAATAAATAAATCATTTGTGAGAATGATGTCCTTCTAAAGAAGAAGGACTGCCTTGTTACATGCCTTACATTACTGCATTTATTTCATTTTTATCCACTTTATTTTTTTCTACTTTTTGTTTATTCATCAATGATGGCATAGCCTGTGAAATTCTTACCTGTCTCACATGCCAGGCTTATGTGGGAAAGCTTCAGGTAAACCCATCCATGTGACTGATAGGCAATGGCAGCAAAAATCACTAAGCAGCTACATTAAGACAGAAAAGTGGAAGCACCAGAGTGCAAAAAGCAGAGGATCTCAGGGAGAAGAGAGCTGAGACATCCACCTTTCATTAAACTGGCACAACCTAGTCAATTACAGAAAGGTAGGAAAGTCATCCATGCCTCTTTTATATGCTTTTTCCATTGGAAATTTTGAGATTGTTTCAAACTGACAGCACAAAGATTGCCTCAGCTCTACAATACTGGTGATCTTTTTAATGATCTTTCACTTTTTATCTAGAGAAGTACCGACAGGATTTAAAAAGCAAATTCCACCATGCCCTTTTTTCCATTTAATCAATTTTGCCAAACATCTCCCCAACTCACAATAAAATAGCACTCACAACTCACAATAAAATGGCACAATAAAATAATGTTCCAATATTTGAGGGGCTCCTACAAAAATGAAGGGATCAATCTATTTTCCAAAACACCAAAAGGCAAGACAAGAAACAATGGATGGAAACTAACCAAAGAGAGGAGCAACCTAGGACTAAGGAGAAATTTCCTAAGTGTGAGAGCAATCAACCAATGGAATAGCTTGCCTTCAGAAGTTGTGGGTGCTCCAACACTAGAGGCTTTCAAAAAGAGATGGGACAACTATTTTTCTGAAATGACATAGGGCCGTGATGGCGAACCTATGGCACATGTGCCCAAACTGGCACACATGGCCATGTCGCCTGACACGCATGGCCTTGCCTGTTTGTTTCTCAGGTTTCTGGCATGCATGTGCGCACCACAATCAACTGTCCTTCGTGCGTGCGGCAGTGTCAAAAATTGGTGAGTGCATGCGCAGCAGCCAGCTCATTGTCAGTTGCACATGCACGTCAGAACCCAGAAGTTCAGCTTTTCTGGCACATGATCCCTTTGCACACGCGGCAGTGCCAAAAACTGGCCTGCGAATGCACGCTGGCCAGCTGATCATCGGACGTGCATGTGTGCTAGAACCTGGAAGTTCGGCTTTTCCAGAGCATGGCCCTGACAAGAGAGCGTGTGCGACGTTTCCGCATGACCTTTTCAGCACTCAGTGCCGAAAAGGTTCACCATCACAGACATAGGGTCTCCTGCTCGAGCAGGGAGTTGGACTAAAATACCTCTGAGGTCCCTTCCAACTCTATTATTCTATGTTTCTATGTTCTAAATTGGGTGCTTCACAACAAAAGCAATATAGCTGGTTGGACCACACATGCATTAAATTCAGGGCCTGTATGATCAAGCTGCATCATTATCTCATCCTGTACCTTTTCCCCCCCAGGAAGAAACAAGAAGTAGCCAATGCTGCAGCAGCTATAAAAGGTCTTGGGGAACTCTAGGGAGCATCAGCTCATCACAGAAGTGTTACTTAATATCCTTTATAATTTAAAAACAGGTAATAATCTTGGTCAACCAGCTGGGGGCATCCCTTTTCTTAAAGAAATTGATATTTATCTGCATCATGATTATGGTATGGCTCAAATCTGTTCTTTTCAGTCAAGGAATAATTTGAAAGAAAGTAATTATTTACTGTAGTAGGCAACTATGGTACTGTATTCCTACCTTTTTAATCACTCACAATAAAACATGCAGAGTCTGGATCCTGTTGGATATCAAGTAACTCGCCACCCCAGCCGATCTGAAGACCATGACCTGGACAACGTTGCAGGAGCTACTCAAGGCACACTACACACCACAAGCATCATCCCTGGTAAGACGGCATGAGTTTTACCGGAGGGACCAAAGAGAGGGAGAGACGATCAGTGCGTTTGTGGCGACCTTGCGAGAAATAGCTGCCGCATGCGATTTCCTAAACCTGGAAGAGGCTATGAGGGACTGTCTAGTACTGAGACTGAGAGACCTCACGTTACAGAGTAGGTTGCTGGCCCGGCCTCAAATCACATTCAAGGAGGCCTTGGAAGAAGCATCCACAACCGAAGCATCCCAGAAATCGGCGGCGGCTATGAAGAAGATGAAAAGCAGGCCACCCTTAAAGGAGGAGGTGGCCGTGCACTATGAAAGAGTGGAATCGGGTTCGGAGGAAGAGTACGAGGAGGATGAAGTCCATCACCTTCGAGCTGATCGTAAGGAGAGACAACAGGGGAAGAGAGAGGCCTGGTGCTTGGGATGCGAAGGAAACCACCCAAGAGCCGAATGCAGATTCCGGGACGCTATTTGCCAAAGATGCGAAAAGAAAGGGCACATAGCAAGGGTTTGCAGGGCATCCCAGCCAGCCTCCAGAAGGACCAGACCCCCCCGATTGCCAACAATCCAAACAAGAAAGTTCCAAACAAGTGGAAAGAGACAACCGTTTGGGCGAGGACAAAGAAACGATGACCACCTGGCGGATCAAGGTGAAACCCATCAAACCATCGTGATCGGCCACACCAGCGTGGGGAGAGCGAACAAGATGGCGGCGACAGTCTTGATCGAGGGGAGACCCGGCAAAATGGAGGTGGACTCAGGATCCAGCCTATCGATGGTATCCTGGACAACAATCAAGAAGCTGCTGCCACACATCACAGCCCGTGACCTCAAACGACAGCGCCTCACGCTCATCGACTACCAAGGGAACCGGATTCCTGTGGTAGGCATTGGCAGATTCAACGTCGCCTACAAGACATTCAAAGCCACACTACCCCTCACAATTGTGGACAGAGACAGGCCCAGCCTGCTGGGCATGGAGTGGTTCGAGCCACTGGGGCTAGCCATCACCGCCATCGATCACATCAGAAACGACACCTGGGAGGAGGACCTGATGAGGAAGTTCGCGGAAGTATTTAACAACAAGCTAGGCAAGTACAAAGGGTCCCCAATCTCATTCAATTTAGACCCCCAGGTAGCCCCAATCCGAATCAACCCCGGAGAGTCCCCTTTGCACTACGGCCAAAAATAGATGAACAAATAGATAAACTGGTCGCGCAGGGAGTCTTAGAGCCAATAGACTACGCAAGATGGGAAACCCCCATTGTGACACCGATTAAACCTGACGGGTCAGTACGCTTGTGCGGAGACTATAAAAGTACATTAAATAAGGCACTTCAACAAAGCGCATATCCCGTGCCAGTAGTCCAGCACCTTTTGCATTCCCTGGGGAGGGGAAGAATCTTCGCAAAATTGGACCTAGCACAAGCGTACCAACAGCTACCCATAGATGAAGCCACCGTGGAAGCACAAACCATCGTTACACACAGGGGCGCGTTCAAATGTAAGAGACTGCAATTCAGGGTGAGCGTAGCGCCCGGACTATTCCAAAGCCTGATGGAATGGCTCCTACAGGGAATCGAAGGGGTCGTCCCTTATTTCGACAATGTTTTAATATCAGCAAGGGACACGACCCAATTGGAGCAGCGACTGAGGGAGGTGTTGACAAGGTTCCAGGAAGTGGGGCTCAAAGTAAAAAGGGACAAGTGCCAACTAGCAGAGACCCAGGTCAAGTTCCTGGGATACTTGATAGACGAGTCAGGAATTAGACCCACCCCCGGAAAGCTGAGAGCGATCAAAGAAGCACCCACCCCAAAAAATAAAACCGAACTGCAGGCATTTTTGGGGTTGCTTAACTTTTATAATATCTTCCTGCCGCAGAAAGCCACCACTGTTGAACCACTTCACCGGCTGCTGGACAAGAAGGCAGAATGGAGATGGGGGGAGCGAGAGAGGAAAGCGTTCAAAGACATAAAGAACCTCTTAACTTCAGACAGAATTTTGGTGCAATACAGCGGGACATTACCAATAAGGCTAACTTGCGATGCATCCCCCTTCGGCATCGGAGCTGTATTGAGCCACAAGATGCCAAACGGAACAGAAGCCCCCATCGCATTTTTCTCCCGGACTCTGTCAAAACCCGAACGGAACTATAGCCAATTGAACAAAGAAGTGCTAGCCGCAGTAGCCGGAATAAAAAGGTTCCATGAGTATCTCTACGGTCGGAGCTTCGAACTGATAACCGACCACAAGCAGCTTTTAGGCATCATAGCAGGGGACAAACCAACACCCCCCGTTTTGTCGCCCAGAATGCTAAGATGGGTGGAATTCCTGGCGGCCTACAATTACACACTGCTCCATCACCCTGGGAAATCAATCGACCATGCAGACGCCCTCAGTAGGTGCCCACTTCCAGAAACGGGGGAGGATCCAGTGCTAGCGATGACCACGCTGCTAATAGAGACAATGGAGGAAGCCCGAATATCTGCAGCCGACATCGCAAGGGCCATCTCGAAGGACAAGATACTGGCGCGAGTTTTAAATTGGATTTGGAAGGGGTGGCTGGAAGAAAAGGACATAAGCCCAGATTTCCTGCCATATAGACGGAGGCAAAATGAACTGTCAGGACTAAGGGGGTGCATGTTGTGGGGAGATAGAGTCGTTGTTCCAAACACATTAAGACAACAGACACTCAGATTACTCCACGACGGGCACCCGGGGATCGTGAGGATGAAAGCTCTGGCCAGAAGCTACGTGTGGTGGCCAGGGATGGACAAAGAAATTGAGACGTGGGTGTCCTCCTGCGCGAACTGCCAAGAGTCTAGGACAGCTCCAAACTCAGCCCCGTCCACGATTGGGAAAACCCGGGAACACCATGGGCCAGATTACACATCGATTTTGCAGGGCCATGCAAAGGGAATACGTTCCTAGTCATTGGGGACGCGTACTCGAAGTGGCTCGAAGTAGTGCTCATGACAACAACCACGGCAGACGCAGTGATTAAAGTTTTGAGACGCCTGTTCGCCACACATGGAATTCCCGATCTCATAGTCTCCGACAACGGACCACCATTCACATCAAATGCGTTCGAGATGTTCCTCGCTGACCAAGGAATAAGGCACGCGTTGTCCGCCCCGAAAAAGCCACCGACGAACGGTCTTGCGGAACGGATGGTGTGATCTACAAAGGAGACGCTGATGAGACTAGGCCCAGGGGACATTCAGGCCAAATTAGATAAACTATTGGCCATCCAGAACATTACACCAAGCGCCACGACCCACTGAAGCCCAGCGGAATTATTAATGGGCCGTAAACTGAGATCCTCTCTGGACAGACTGCACCTGCAGTACAGCACAGAGAAGCTGTACGACTCCACGAGCAGGATCCGGGAGTTCCAGCCAGGGGACAGCATATACGCAAAAAACCTGAGCGGAAACCCACTCTGGGTACCGGCGACAATAACTCAGGTGATGGGTCCCCTGTCCTACCAGGTCCAAACAACAGACGGCCAGCACTGGAAAAGGCACATCGACCAGATCAGAGGAAGATTAATGAGGGCCGAGAGTGAACTCCAACACAACAACCAGGGGGAAGGAAAAGACAAACAAACAGCAGCAGAGCGGGCCAGTCCACAAACGCCAGGACTGGACATGCCAAACACCAGCCCAGAAGAAGATAACAGCGAACATGTACCTGAGGCCACGGAGGAGGTGACAAGTGCCGGAAGGAGCTGGAGGGGACAGCCAAGTGAAGCAGGAGAAGGAGGCGAATCCAGGCCGGAAACCGAGTTCGAGAGAGTTCCGGAGCCCACACAGAGAGAGCACCGGACCTCAATCTCTCAACCCGAAGGCACCGGGACGACTGAACTGCGCAGGTCCGGTCGAACCTCCAAACGACTCGCCTACTTACGCGACTACGTAGCCTAGGAGACACCGAACTGGCGGACGCTGAACTAGGGGGGAGGATTGTTGGATATCAAGTAACAGTTTAAATAAGCCTATCAGGAATCAGTCCTGAGAGCGGGAAATTTGGAGGCACGTCAGTGGCTGTAGCCGCGGACAGCTCCAGCCTATATAAAGGGCTGCCCGGGCTAGAATAGCCATTGCTGTTTCCGGAGTTAAATAAAGAGTTTCCAGTTACATTGTGTCGAGTCTTCCTTCAATCGCCCACGATCTAACAGATCCAAACCAGGAAATGCCAGTGGAGAATTCTGGGAGTTGAAGTTCAAACATTTTATAGTTTCTGAGGTTGAAAAATTGATATAAAGTGAGATATAAAAACTTATCCTGCTTTCTTCCTAATATTCCTATCACCTTAGGAAGGGAAATGTTCAGTATAGCACAACTGGGAAATTTGGGATTGTGGAATGGAGGAAGTGAACTTTTACTTACAAAGTAGGCTTCCCAATTAAAATAACTTGACTCTATAAAACTAATAAATTTAGGATTAAAATTAGCTGTACTGGTGGAAAATTAGGAGTACTGAATAACTTGCACAGTGAAAATTGCACTGCTATTATTTAATAGACCATAATAGGTCATCTTCCTAATAAAGGCTTAATTAACATACCAGCTTTGTACATCTAGTACTTGGTAGGTTACCTCTTATAATATGCATGGAGTTGTCATATTTTGGAATTGAAACACAGAGTACTATAATTTGATTGGCATAGCATTGTGAGATATATGCAAATTTAACTATGCACCCATTTGGTCCAATAAGATGCTCCTAGTGGGTTTATAATTCTTCAACTCTTGAGTTCTTCAACAAGGCAGTGCAATACTTCTACCATCTCTAATAAGTGTCCAGATTCTCTTTAAATCTCGATTATCATTCTTATATCTTTATCAGTGCACAGGATGCTTTCCCAGTTTTACAAAGGTAAATATTCTTATTCCACACACATACAAAGGAACCTGAAGATGCACACACATTACACATTTCTAAACCCACTCCATTAAATTCATTGGAACTCCTGCGTTATAGAGTAGATCGGGTAGCGCTTTTAAAAGAAGCCGACTTCCACATGCATTTTTTCTTTATAACAGAAATTTGAACAATTATACTACTTTGGGGATGGTATTGGTGGTGTTTTACGAATGGTATGCTGCGCCAGGGTTACAGAGATCATGTTGTTGGCTGGTAGATAGCACACATCTTTCACAACCATAAGGTCCCAGAATATACTGGAGACCAGTATAAATTAGGCAGCCGCCAGATAGGTGGATCAGTGACTTTGCAAGTTATAAGGCGGCTTTTGAGAGAATAGTGCAGTTCAGTTGCAACAGCATCTTTTTCTTCCCAGCCCCGATCTCCAATCGGAATAGAGCTTTCTGCCGATGCAATGCATGATGTAGCCAGCTTGCTTGAGAAGAACTGGAGATAGTGGTTTTTTGCTCTCACTGAGCTTCTCTGCTCAAAGGGGAAGTGTAGTAAAAGGTCATTTTATTTGCAGGATGGCCTTTGGCAGACCCCTGAGCGGATAAAATAATGTGTCTGTGACGGGGTGAAATCTAAATATTTTTGCTACCGGTTCTGTGGGCGTGGCTTAATTAGTGGGCAGGGCTTGGTGGTAAGGTGACTGGGAGGACGTGGCTTGTTGGTCAGGTGGGCGTGGCCAAGTCAATGTCACTTCTTTGCCCTTTTTTTACCTACAAAACACAACACAACACAACTGGCTCACCCACAATATAAAAGCAGCTGTGCTAGACCCAAAATGACCCCTGCAACAAGTAGGAACCTCACACAGCCACAAAAAGCCCCCAAAACCAACTTTCACACTTTACACACACACAACACAACACAACTGGCTCACCCACAATGTAAAAGCAGCTGTGCTAGACCCAAAATGGCCCCTGCAACAAGTAAGAACCTCACACAGCCACAAAAAACCCAAAAAACCAACTTTCACACTTTACACACACAAAATTCCACATACAGCTTTGTGAGATTTTGTGTGTTTGTGTAGTTAGAGTGAAACACTACAGAAACACACTAAATCTCAGAAAGCTGCACAAATATTATTTTATTTTAATTTATTTTTATTTTTATATAAAAGCAACTAAATTTAAAACTTCCTAAACTTTAAATGGCTAGGTCTAAAAAAAGAACAACAAAAAAAACCACCCAATTAACTATTTTTAAAGCTCCCAAAGGAGAAAAAAACTTACCCAATAGAACAGGGGTCTCCAACCTTGGCAACTTTAAGACTTGTGGACTTCAACTCCCAGAATTCCTCAGCCAGCTTTGCTTTGCTGGCTGAGGAATTCTGGGAGTTGAAGTCCACAACTCCCTGCCTGCTTGATTGCAGGCAGGGAGATTCAGTTGCTTGCTGATGCAATGGATTTGCAATGGGATTACAGCAAGGTGTTGCGATCAGCAGCTAAGGTAAGCAAACTGAGGGGAGGGGGAGGGATTTTTGCTATGAGCCATTTAAAAGGAAAAAAGTTTTTTTCTTTTACATGGCTCTGGTGAGCCAAGCTGAGTTGCCTGATTAGCAAGCAACTCAGCTGGGATTGTCAGAGCTTGGCTGGTCAGAGCCATTTAAAAGAAAAAAAAGGCTCTGATGATCGCGTGGCTCAGCTGGGCATGGGGGGCGGGGGCAGGGATTTTTGCTACCGGTTCTCCGAACTGCCCGCCACCATCGCTACCTACTTGCCCAACCCGGTTCGAACCGGGAACATTTCACCCCTGGTCTGTGGGGATTACCCTTCATTAGAATCAGCTCGGAGGGAAAAGTTCCCTTTGAGTGAAGGCTGGGTGATCCGTTTGTTGGCCATTTGTCCCTCGGCAGCATCCTTACACCAGCCCTGTGTGGAGAAGTCAGCTATGGAGTAGAGCCGCCGCATCAGCAGTGCTGTTCCTTGGGCACCAGGAGGGCGGTCTCGTTTCCGCTCCCAATCCTGGGGTGTTGAGTGGGAGGCAGAGGTGGTCAGAGCCAGAGGCCTTCCCCCCTGGCCCTCATGGGATATGACCCGTTGAGCCCCGGGGGTAGTGCCCGTCTCTGGGGAAAGTAGGTCTCCCTATCAGAGAAGCAGGTGAAGGGGGGGGGGTCTTCCACTCACAAAGGGGATATGGAACCGGTGTGAACTGGCTGAATCCCAACACTGCTCCCAGGGTACTCCAGGAAAGGGACAAGTGCTGCATAGATGCAGAAAAGTACTTTCTCTCATCACCCTCCCATGGCCACCAGCTGACTGAAGGAGTACATAGTACTCACAGAGTAGACCCAGCTTGACTTCATCTTATTTACATTTGACTTCTTATTTCCAATTGACATCATGCGGGCTGGACAGGGACAGCTAAAGGGCCAGATGTGGCCTATGACTGTAAAATGCCCAGGTCTGTCCTAATGACTCCTTCGACTGGACTTTCTAACCGCTGCACCCTGCCACAGGGAGGCGGGACTGACCAGGTGGTTCCGCCCTAGGCGCCTGATGGACCCTGATAGGTTCCAGATGGAGCTTGGGCCATTTCCTGAGACTCTGGCTCATGACTCGGCTGAGGACCTGGTGGCCGCCTGGGATAGTGCGGCTGCCAGGGCCTTGGACCGTGTTGTGCCTTTGCGGCCTCTGACCCGGCACTGAACTCACCTAGCTCCTTGCTTCTCCGAGGAGCTTAGGGAGATGAAGCGCCGGAAAAGATGCCTGGAGAGTAGTTGGAGGACCAGCCGCTCCGAATCCGACCGAACACTGGTGAGGTCTCATATTAAGACCTACCTAGTGGCGATAAAAGCGGCAAAATCTAGCTATTTTGCCGCTCTTATCGCGTCACCAGATAATCGTCCGGCCGCCCTGTTTAGGGTGACCCGCTCCCTCCTCCATCTGGAAGTGCGGGATGACCCCTTGCAGGGCCGAGCTGAGGACTTTGTGCAGTATCTGTATGACAAAATCGCTCAGATTCGGGAAGGGCTGGCCTCTGACTGGGTATGTCTGGACGGGATGACTGAGGCAGGTCTTGAGAGTGTTATCTGGGGGGAGTTTGATCCTGTGGCTCCCGAGGACATGGACAGGGTCCTGGGACGGCTGAACGCGACCGCATGTTTATTGGACCCGTGTCCCTCCTGGTTGGTACTGGCTTCCCGGGAGGTGACACGAGGCTGGCTCCAGAAGATTGTTAATGCTTCTTTGAGTGAGGGGGTCCTGTCGGCTGCTTTGAAAGAAACGGTTGTGAGGCCCCTCCTCAAGAAGCCCTCTCTGGATCCGGCTGTATTGGCTAACTATCGTCCAGTCTCCAACCTTCGCTTCGTTGCAAAGATGGTTGAGAGTGTGGTAGCGCAACAGCTTCCCCGATACCTGGATGAAGCTGTCTATCTAGACCCGCTCCAGTCTGGCTTCCGGCCTGGGCACAGCACGGAAACGGCATTGGTCGCGTTGGTGGATGATCTCTGGAGGGCTCGGGATAGGGGTTGCTCCTCTGTCTTGGTCCTGTTAGATCTCTCAGCGGCTTTTGATACCATTGACCATGGTATCATGTTGCACCGGTTGGCGGGGTTGGGGTTGGGGGGCACTGTTCTGCGGTGGTTCTCCTCCTACCTCTCTGACCGGTCGCAATCTGTGTTGGCAGGGGGGCAGCGGTCGACCCCGAGGCACCTTGCTTATGGGGTGCCACAAGGGTCGGTCCTCTCGCCCCTTCTGTTCAACATTTATGTAAAGCCGCTGGGTGAGATCATCCGTGGCTTCGGGGTGGAGTTCCATCAGTACGCTGATGACACCCAGCTGTACATCTCCACCCCAGGCCACCCCAACGATGCCCTTGAAGTGATGTCCCAGTGCCTGGAGGCCGTGCGGGCCTGGATGGGGAGAAACAGACTCCGACTCAACCCCTCCAAGACCGAGTGGCTGTGGCTTCCAGCGTCCCGATATAGCCAGCTGACGCCATCGCTGGCTATTGGGGGTGAATCACTCGCCCCCACGGAGAGGGCTCGTAACTTGGGCGTCCTCCTGGATGCACAGCTGTCTTTAGAAGATCATTTGACGGCCGTGGCCAGGGGGGCTTTTTATCAGGTTCGCCTGATACGCCAGCTGCGCCCCTTTCTAGATCGGGACTCTCTACGCACAGTCACTCAGACACTAGTCACTTCCTGCCTGGACTACTGCAACGCTCTCTACATGGGGCTCCCCCTGGGGTGCACTTGGAGGCTCCAGCTGGTCCAGAACGCGGCCGCGCGGGGGATTATGGGGGCGGCGAGACGCTCCCATGTGACACCTCTCCTGCGCGAGCTGCACTGGCTCCCGGTGGTCTTCCGGGTGCGCTTCAAGGTGTTGATGACCACCTTTAAAGCACTCCATGGCTTAGGGCCGGGGTACTTACGAGACTGCCTTCTGCCACCAATAGCCTTCCACCGGCCAGTACGTTCGCACAGAGTGGGCCTCCTCAGGGTGCCGTCCGCCAGACAATGTCAGCTGGCGACCCCCAGGGGGAGAGCCTTCTCTGTGATGGCGCCCACCCTCTGGAACAACCTCCCCCCAGAGTTACGTACAATAATAGACCTCCGGATTTTTCTCGGGCCCTGAAAACCTATTTATTTCAACTAGCTGGGCTGGCTTGAGTTAAATTTTAAATTGATTTTAAATTGGGTTGTTTTAATTTACGGCCAAAATATTTAATTATTTTAATACTGTTTTTTAAATTTTGTATGCTCTGTTTTTTACTTTCGCTGTTCACTGCCCTGAGTCCTATTTGGAGAAGGGCGGTATAGAAATGGAAACAAATAAATAAATAAAATAAATAAATGACTACTGGATGCCTTTTTCATGATCATTTCCTTGGTCACTTACAGTTAATTTATTGGATTTCTTTCATTGTATCCTTTGAAATTATAATTTCCACATAATGGACATCTCATTGCTAAATAACCCCCTTTTCCACAAGTGCAACCTTCTTTGCTCCTTCTTTTCAAGACAGATCTATACAAAACAGTTGAATTTTACAACTGGATAAACCTTCTGCTACTTGCTTTTTAAGCCCTGGATACTATATAGTCCTCTGACAATGGTCTTGTCTGGTCTCAAAACCTTTTCTCACATTATTGGTTGGAAGTTCCTTCTTCCCTTCCTTCCTGAAAATATGCTCACAGCATATAATGACTTTCAAATAGCAGTAAATACCAAGGAATTATATCTGCAACTAAAGAGTTAACCTGAGATAAATATTTGACTCTTATTGAATAAATACTGTTTTGATTAAAGAAAATAATTGTACAGAAATATCTTATTTCAGAGAGAACCAGAAGCATCGCAGCAAGATTGGCTGGAAAATAGCTTAATTAAAACATGATTGTGTTTAAATTAAAGGGTTTCAATAGAAAAAAGGAACATTGAGAAATATATGTGATAAAGGGAGAAATAAAAGAACGAAATGAATTAAGATTAATATTAGGGGGTTAGGGCGGATGGCAATATTGATTATATACTAAATATTAAATAGAGATAAAAACAAAAAGTAGAAAAGGAATAATATGGCAGAAATTGAAATATATAAATTAAATTTGGGGGAAATAAGCTGTATAAATTTTGACTCGGTCAATACTCTATTCAGAAAAAAATGTAATGTTTGTGTGTATGTTTGTTTTTTTAAAAAAATTATACACACACACACATATATATAAAGAAATATTCTATTTCAGGATTACTTGGGATATAAGAAATACTCCTTGAGTAACGTATTGTTTGAAATATAGTGTTTTGGTATGAATCTATCATAATATGCTACAATATTCATAATTCCAAATCTGAAATCTTTCCTTATAGTTTGCCAAATTGTACCATAATCTAATTCATTTTTCCTACTTAAGCTCTCTTTGAGATGCCAAGCAAGGAAGTACTAAATGTGCCATCTGCTATTGCAATTTGTAGTCTATTTCTTGGTGTAGCATGAAGGTATTCTGCATGTTCCCTTTCCTGCTGTTTCAAATGTAACAAAGCAAAAGCACTTAATTATTGAAGTGAAATAGCAGAATTAAAGGAGTTGAATTTGCAAAAATACCTGGGGGGGGGGAGGAGAAAGGGTTCATATCCATACGAATATGCAATATTAGTAGATTCTGTAGATTCATTGTTATTTTAATAGGGCTAAGTATATACAGCAGTAAGTACAAGTAGATTCAGAGTTATTTTATATGGATTATTTTACGTATATGTAGTATTCATACTTTCTGATTTCTCTCTGCATAAATTACCATTTAAAGGTTTCGGCTATCATTTATTTTCCTTTTTTATAGTAATTTTATTAAACATTATAATCAGAAAGATAAAAACTAATACAAACTAAGAAAAATAAAAGATTAAAAAGAAATAATAGAAAGTGCAGGACAATAATATAAAAGTGATACAGAAATATAATTTTATGGTAGTTTATTTATATATATATATTAAATTACTGTATTTTATTCCAATTTCATTTTAAATTGTATTTTATTCCAATTTCATTTTAAATTGTATTTTATCCAATTCCATTTTAAATTGTTTTTATCAGATTTTAGTAATAATTTGTGTCTGGAACTCTGCACTTTGATACTTTGATACAGGATGTAATGGAGAATAATGAGAATAATGTACAGAGTCAGTAGATTCTGACTGTAGGAGTAGTTCTAGCAGCTATAGTAGTAATGGTACTAGTAGCTAATCAATAAAGTAAATCAAATAAATAAATAAATAAAGTAATCAAAGGGCTAATCAATAAAGTAAACTGATAAACTGAAGAATATAAAAGAAAAAGAAAAATAGAAAAGAAAAATAAGACTATAGCAAAGGAAAAGAAAAGAAATATATAAATTACTCTCCTCTTCATCACAACAAATATCTTGTTCCTTCTCACAAAATTCTTCAAAACTTTAGCAAGTCTATTTTATAACCCAATAAAAAAAGTTACCTATGTTGCTCTTTTGGTTTGTTATTTGTATATTCCTTGTCATTATTAATATATCAGTTAGTTTCATTTAAATATCCAGTTTAACATCTTATTCCACATAAGACATGTAACCTGTCATTTTTAAGTCTACTTTCACATCAGTCTCACTCTTGTCTGGTAAAAGATGTTCCCTCTTCTACAACATTTTTAAAATACATGACAGACACTCTTAAAATTAACTTCCCATGGTTCATAAATATTCTTCAATATGGCCAATATTAATGCATTTTGCTCCTTTCTGCATTAGTAAGTCAAATTTAAGTGTTCTTTTCCTTTAACTGCAATCTTTATTTTGTTTAGATTGCCTCTAGTGTCCAATCTTCAAAGTCCCATTCTATCAGTTTTTTAAGAATTCAAAACAACAGCATTTTTCTATAGGAAGAGTTCTACAATTAATTAGTTATAATTTCAAAATCCTATTTCAAATTAACCTGGGCATTTTGTAATTTTCCAAAATCAATGATAATTACTCTTTTCTGTTTATTTTTTTTTTTAAAATCCTTAAAAGTGTATTTAAATTTTCTTTTGTGTAGGATGGAAAGAGACTTAGCTAGTGCTGTAAAATCTGTCATTCCAAAGGTTCATATTAACTGAAAAGCAATTAAGAAGCAATTCTCAAAAGTGATTAGAAAAGTACTTCTGGGGAAGAAATAGCAAACTGAAGTCTTTATGGAGATTCTCAGTCATTCAGGTCATAGTTATCTCAGTTTGTTATCTTCAGTTTGATAGCAAACTGGAGGTAGCTCTGCTGTGGTCGGAAGCTGGTGAGTGTAGATAGAGGTGGTGAATGGACTGGCTCGTTGGATTCCTCTCCAGAGAAGGAAAGAATTGGAGATCACTAAAAAGTTTTCCAGACAGTTGCTTTTCACAAGGAGATCTCAAGATAATGGTCTCCAATTCAATTCAATGAGATTCAATGGAGAAAAAAAAGTAAGATTCTACATTTAGACAAGAAAAACCAAAACCACAGGTATAGAATAGGTGGCACCTGGCTCAATAGTTGTAACTGCAAAAGGGATCTTGGAGTCCTAGTGGACAATCACTTAAATACCATGTTTCCCAGAAATTTGACCCCCCCCCAAAATAAGGGTGTGGCCTTATTATCAGGTTTGGGGGGTGTCTTATTATTTTGGAGGTGCAGGAGGCGGCGAGTTTGGGACTGGATGTCCTGTCGCCGCCATCGCCTCCCCTCCCTGTTCTTCACACCATCCAAGCAGCTGGCCAGCGCTGCCCTGGCATATCCCACCGCCACCTCGTAAAGCAGGACTCTGCAAGGCTTGTTGTGCCATTGCACGCATGAATGGCAGCACCGCTGTGAGTTCATCATACCGGCACAGCTGGCATCCTGCTCACGGCTGCACCAGTATGTCGAACCTCATGACAGTGCTGCCATTTTTCCATGCAATGGCACAACAAGCCTTGTAGAGTCCTGCTCCATGAGTCTCACAAAGACTCATTTCTGGCAGGTGGGGTGGGCAAGAAGGAAGATGTGCATCTTATCTTTCCAGCTCCGTCACATTCCTTGCCGTTCTGTCCAGGGAAACACGTTGTAAAAAAAACCTTCTCGTAAGTTCAATCAAACTTCTCGAACTCGCGAGAAGATTTTTTTTTTACAATGTGTTTCCCTGGACACAACAGCAAGGAATGCGACAGAGCTGCCAGTCTCCGGTAAGACGCGAATCTCGCAGTGGGATGCAATTAGGGGGTGGCAGGTGGGGCAGGGCGGTCCACGAGACACGCATTTTGCTGGAGACTGGCAGGTCCGTCGCATCTCTCAGCCAGTCTGTGCAGGGAAACACCTTGCACGGTAAAGAAAAAATTCTCATGAGTTTGAGAAGTTATTAATTGCTTGCACTCATGAGAAGTTTTTCTTTTCTGTGCAAGGTGTTTCCCTGCACAGACTGGCCAAGAGAAGCAACGGAGCAGTCAGTGTCTGGTAAGATGCATGTCTCGTGGTGAGGTGCAATTTGGGGGAATGGGGAGGGGCAGGCCGCAAGACATAAACCCCAGCTGGAAGCCATTGGAAGTGGAGAAGAGGCCGGTCGGGCCGTCTGCTTGTTGCCGTGTCTTCTGGCAGCCAGGGCAGAGAGGCAGTGAAAGGCGAAGGGAGGTGCAGCCCCACATGGAGGTGGAACCATAGAGCGGGAAGCACACTTCCAGAGTGGCTGCTGCCAGAAGACTCTCTGCCCCGGCTCCTGGAAGACTCAGCAGCAGGCAGCTGGCCCGAGTGGCCTCTTACCGTTCAGTGAGTGGCGCTCTGCCCAGCTGGAGGGGGCGTTGTCAACTGGGTGGGCACTACGTGGCAAGAGGTGCTGGGCAGCTGCTCTCTTGCAAGTGGGGCAGGAGTTTGCAGGCAAGGGGGATGGATGGATGGATGGATGGATGGATGGGAGGCGGGCGAGCACCAAGAACACTGGGGAGAGATAGAGATAGACGGCCAAAATGGCCACCGCCCCCGCTCCAAGTCGAAGAGTTTCCTCCGACCTCCGAGGAACTTGCCTGTTCCTCTTGGTCGTCCGAGGTGCCTCTCCTTCTTCTCCGTCCCTACAGGACAGATCTGGTCTGAAGACTCCTTGACAGCGGTTTGTCAGCCCGGGGTTTCGCAAGGCTCATCAGAGCCCGCTATTCCCTGTCTGTCTTGTCGCACACTTCTGGTAGAATCCTATATAGACAGCTTCTTAAAGCAGCAATAACCCTGCTGACTCATCCTGGTCCACAGCCTTACAGTGGCTGGTCAGTTTTAAATCATCATTACCCTGATACTCCTCCCATTTAAAGCTGAACAGCTGAATGCTTTAACATATTCATGATGCTTTCTATTTCTATTATGTCCTTGCCTCCTGCTTCAGTTCCTGCTCTCATTCCTACACATGCTACTAGTACCATTACTACTATAGCTGCTAGAACTACTCCTACAGTCAGAATCTACTGACTCTGTACATTATTCTCATTATTCTCCATTACATCCTGTTTACCATTCCTTGGCTGTTACTGTTACTTTCTCTTTTCACTAGCTTGGTTTCCTCACTTTGGTTTATCTACCTGCCTGTCATTCTCTTTAACTCTGGCTTCCTCCATTTATCTCATTGTTCCTTAGGCAATGACCATGACCATATCTCTTGGTACGTACAGGGTTCATTAAGAATACCACCTATTCTAACCCCACTAGCTTTGAACCTCTCTGGAAGTAAACCTTTATTATACCCTTCAGGTCTCCTAGATATACCTCTTTGTTTGCCTCAGTTTGCCTTGGGTTTTTCTCACAGGATACAGCCTGTATTTTTCCTCCTTACAAGCAGGGCACTCTACATACATCTTGCACTGCTTTGGCTTTTTCTGTGGCTTATGCCCCCTAATTAGGTCTGGCATCTTCTGCGGCTCTCTGAAACTCACATGCTCCACTCCCCTACGCAAAAAATGTACACGAGTGTCATATGTAGGAGCATTCGTAAGTGCACGTGCACAACTATTCTACTGCCTTCCTAGAACGTACAGGCCATCCTTCTTAAACCCTCGTGCATGTATCCTTCTATCTTTCCTCATGGAATATTGCCCTCCTGCAAATAGTATTTCATAACCCTGCCTGTCTAACTTGGATGCACTTAACAGATTATGTTCTAATACAGGTACATATAGGACATTGTACAAAGTTTCTCCTATCTCCAATACATAAACGTTAACCTTCCCCTTTTACAGCAACTCTTTGACCATTGGCCAGACTAACCCATGTTTGCATAGCTGGTTTCAAACCAGAAAAAGCTTGTGGATTATTAGCAATATGCTGGCTCACCCCACTGTCCAATTACCAAGTGTTCTTGGTGTTTTCAGACACTGTTGCTGCCAGGGAAAACGATGCTGGAGAACCATTCCTCATGTGTCTCGCTGCTCCTCTGTTTCTCCTCTCAAGGCAGGGTCTCTGGAGATAGTCTGTAGAACCACACGTGTAGCATCTCTTCACTGCATAAACTGTCTTAGCTCCTGTGCCAGCATCCTGGACTGTTGCAGATGCTGATCTGTGCTGAGCGTTCTCTCCTCCCTTTCCTGGTCACCTCTCCAGCCATTTTTGCTCCTCCTCCAACAATCGACCAGTCAAATATGCCATGGTTAAACCCCGTTCTTGCATGGACTCTATACTAGTCACAAGAACGTCCCATGAACTGTCTAAGGAACTGAGCACCACATACACCTTGTGTGCCTCAGTAAATGTCCTTCCTCTTTTCTCTAACTCAAGGAATGTCTTTCTCATAGCCTGCAGATGTGTGGACATGTTGTCCCCCAGCTTCAGTTATGCTTTATACAGTCTCCTTGTCAGCAACACTTTACTGCCCACAGTCTCTCTAACATACACACTGCTCAAAGCCTCCCAGCACTCTTTCACAGACTGGCTATCCCTCATGTGTATCAGCTGACTGTCCTCTAAAGCCAGAATTATGCTGGCTAATGCCTTTTCATTTCTTCTCTGGTCCCCATCATCCAGGACTGCTGGTGGATTAGAAACAATCATCCACAACTCCTCTCTCCACGGGTACATCTCTGTTATGTCCACGCAGGCGCGAGCAGAGGCTTTTCCTTCGGCAGTGCAAATGCGGGACATATTTTAAAGTTATTAGTTAAAAGCTGACAATTTCCTATAAAAAGGGGCTGTCAGCAGGGAACTGCATGTTGGTTTATAATGAATCCTTATCTTAAATAAACGTTGCTGCTGGAAGTCTGGCTCCTTGTCTGTGTTCTCATGCACAACATTTCAATCTCCATCTTTACATTCCAGGACAGGTAGTTTGTCTCATTCAGCCGAGACACCATGAAACCATTATACCGACGGAGGCCATGCTGCCTGCTTCCTTTCACTAATCACTATCAGACCATGTTGCACAATCCCTCTGGCTCTGGTGCAAGCTCTCACTGGGTTTCTCTTCTCTCTGGTCTCTCTAGTCACTCTGGCCTTCTCTCTGGACTGGACCCATAACCTGTCAGAGTGTTTACAGCATGACTACTATTCTTAGACAACCCAGGAGCAAAATACAGGACACAGAAGTTTTGTCATTACAAACAGTATATACAAGACTTCTATATACAGACATACACATGGTAGGCACATACCAGGCAATCAATCAATCTTCAATTCTACACGGAGAGCTACAATGCAGATAGACCATGACGAGGAGAGAGATACACGAGGAGAGAGAAAGACGCCCTCTAATGGCCTCCCTTATATAGACAGCTTCTTAAAGCGGCAATAACCCTGCTGACTCATCCTGATCCACAGCCTTACAGTGGCTGGTCAGCTTTAAATCATCATTACCCTGACACTCTGCCATTTGACTGCTGCATCTCTCCCATAGCCCCACAGCCCATCACACGCTGGCAGGCAGTAGGCTTCCGATTGGGTGGCAGCTAATTGTTCCATGTGGCCAAAGGCCCGGAACAAATAGTGTCTCAGTGAATGGGCCAGGCCAAAGGGAGCAAGGTGGAGGGCCAGTGGAGGAAGAAAGCTGGCTATAAATGGGCTGAGGCAGGAGACTGGAGGTGAAGGAAGCGTGGCCAAGGGTGGGAACCTGAAGGTCCCATTCCGTCCGACACTGGAGGTTTTTAAGAAGAGATTGGACAACTAAAACAATATATAGGGTTTCCTGCCTGAGCAGGGGGTTGAACTAGAAGTCCTCCAAGGTTCCTTCAACTCTGTTATTCTGTTGTTTTATTATTCTCACCAAGCTTTTTGGAGAATAGGGTTAGATTATAGTATCAGACTGTTAAATAGTATAGAAAGAAATACAGGTTATAATAATGCGAAAGAATGATCGGAGCGATTGAAAAAGTTTTTATGCTGAGGCATATACAATGAGTCTTTTTATTAGTAGTGGGGAGGATTCCAAGCAGGGAGCTTAGGTAGTGTTTGTTTGTTTGTTTGTTTGTTTGCATGAATAGCTATCTCAAGAATTGGAAATGCCAACATTTTACAGCCAGCTTATATTATTTATATTATATGTATTAAATATATGATTATTACTATGAAATTATTTCAATTCTACAAAGAGACAAAATAATGTTGTAATGTATTCCCTTAGCTTTTAGCTTTTAGCTTTTAGGTTTTATTTGATTTATATACCGCCCTACTCCCGAAGGACTCAGGGCGGTGAACAGCCACAAGATAAAACACATAAATACAAAATTTAAAAGCAAAATAAAACCGAATTAAACAATTTGGCCCAAGACAGATTTAAAACACCCCAATAATTAAGAACAGATTAAAATTTACATTTTAAAAGGGAAAAAAGGGAAAATTAGGCCAGGCCAGCCTGATGGAATAAAAAGGTCTTGAGAGCACGGCGGAAGGTGCACAGATCCGGGATCCTCCGTATCTCCGGGGGGAGCTCATTCCAGATGGTAGGTGCCCTCACAGAGAAGGCTCTCCCCCTGGGGGCCACCAATTGACATTGTTTGGCTGACGGCACCCGGAGGAGCCCCTCTCTATGAGAACGTACCGGCTGGTGTGAGGCTACTGGTGGTAGCAGGCGGTCCCGTAACCAGGTCCTAAGCCATGGAGCGCTCTAAAGGTGGTAACCAAAACCTTGAAGTGCACATGGAAGAACCAGTGCAGCTCGCGCAGGAGAGGTGTTACATGCGAACGCCATGTCGCTCCCATAATCACCCACGCGGCCGCACTCTGCGCCAGTTGGAGCCTCTGGGTGCTCCTCAAGGGGAGCCCCATGTAGAGAGCATTACAGTAGTCCAGGCGGGAAGTGACGAGGGCATGAGTGATCGTGCGTAAGGTGTCCTGATCCAGAAAGGGACGCAACTGGCAAATCAGGCGAACCTGATGAAAAATCCTCCCGGTCATGGACGTCAAGTGCTCTTCTAAAGACAGCCGTGAATCCAGGAGGACGCCCAAGTTGCGAGCCCTCTCCGTGGGGGCCCGCGATTCACCCCCAAGAGTTAGTGATGGCACCAACTGTCTATATCGGGACGTCGGAAACCACAGCCACTCGGTCTTGGATGGGTTGAGCCTGAGCCTGTTTCTCCCCATCCAGATCCGCACGGCCTCCAGGCACCGGGACATCATTTCAAGGGCATTATTGGGGTGGTCCGGGGTGGAGATGTACAGCTGAGTGTCATCAGCGTACTGATGGTACTCCACCCCGAAATCACGATGATCTCGCCCAACGGCTTTACATAAATGTTGAACAGAAGGGGCGAGAGGACCGACCCTTGTGGCACCCCACATATGAGGCGCCTCGGGGTCGACCTCTGCCCCCCTGCCAACACAGACTGCAACCGGTCAGAGAGAAAGGAGGAGAATCACCGCAACACAGTGCCCCCCACCCCTAACTCTTCCAACCGGTGCAGCATGATACCATGGTCGATGGTATCAAAAGCCATTGAGAGATCTAATAGGACCAGGACAGAGGAGCAACCTTTGTCCCGAGCCCTCCAGAGATCATCCACCAATGCGACCAATGCTGTTTCCGTGCTGTACCCAGGCCTGAAGCCTGACTGGAATGGATCCAGATACATCGTTTCATCCAGGTGCTGGGGGAGCTGTCGCGCAACCACACTCTCAACAACCTTCGCCACAAAGCGAAGGTCGGAGACCGGATGATAATTTGACAACACTGCCGGGTCCAGGGAAGGCTTCTTGAGGAGAGGCCTCACCACTGCCTCTTTCAAGGCGGCGAGGAAGTCACCCTCACCCAATGAAGCATTTATAATCTCCTGGAGCCAGCCTCGCGTCACCTCCCGGGAAGCCAGCACTAACCAGGAGGGACAGGGGTCCAACAAACATGTGGTCGCATTCAGTCTACCTGTGGAATCCTGTCCACATCATCAGGAGCCACAGGATCAAACTCATCCCAGATAACATTCTCAAGACCTGCCTCAGTCATCCCCCCTGAAACTACCCAGTCGGAGTCCAGGTCTTCCCAAATCTGAGTGATTTTGTCATGCAGATACTGTACAATGTCCTCAGCTCTACCCTCCAAGGGGTCCTCCCGCACTCCCTGGTGGAGCAAGGAGCGGGTCACCCTAAACAGGGCGGCCGGGTGGTTATCTGATGACGCAATCAGAGCAGCAAAATAATTACACTTTGCCACTATGTAATTCTTAATATGAGATCTTACCAGTGTCTGGTCAGATTCAGAAAGGCTGGCCCTCCAACTGCTCTCTAGGTGTCTTTTCCGGCGCTTCATCTCCCTTAGCTCCTCAGTAAACCAAGGAGCCAGATGAGATCGGCGCCGGGTCAGAGGCCGCAAAGGCATGACCTGATCCAGAGCTCCAGCAGCCGCCCTATCCCAGGCGGCCACTAGGTCTCCAGTCGAGGCGTGAGCCAGAGCCTCAGGGAATGGCCCAAGCTCCATCTGGAACCTATCAGGCTCCATCAGGAGCCTGGGGCGGAACCATCTTACTGGCTCTGCCTCCCTGTGGTGAGGTGCAGCGGTTTGAAGGTCAAGACGAAGGAGAGAGTGATCCGACCATGACAAGGGCTTGGTGACTATATCCCATATCTCAAGATCACTCAACCACTGTCCAGCGTGTTTCCCCCCATGTGGGTAGGGCCATGAATTAGCTGGGTCAGGTCCATAGCTGTCATGGAAGCCATGAACTCCCGAGCCATCTCAGACATCTCACCCACGGACGGCAGGTTGAAATCCCCCATGACCATAAGTCTAGGGGTGTCAACCGCCATTGCTGCGATAACGTTGAGGAGCTTGGGCAGGGCTGCTGCCATGTGGCAGGGAGCCAGGTACGTGATCAGCAAACCCATCTGTACCCCATGACCCCACTTCACAAGGAGGGACTCACAGTCGGCCGTCTGAGGAATAGTGGCCTCCCTCGGTCTAAGACCTTCTTTAATAATAACCACTACCCCCCCGCCCTCCCTTGTGACCTCGGCTGATGGAATGCGTGGAAACCTGGTGGGCACATTTCAATAAGGGGAACTCCCCCTCCTGGCCCAACCAGGTCTCTGTAATACCTTCCAGGTCCGCTCCCCCCTCCTAAACAAGATCACAAATGAGGGGGGCTTTATTTACTACAGACCTGGCATTGCACAACATCAGCCGAAGGCCCGGGCCCTGAGGGTCTGTGCAACCTGGGGAACGAGTGCAGCCTTGGGGGCCGGAGTGCGCCATCGCTCGTAAACAGCGAGCGCGCGCTCCCCTGACACGATATGGCCCCCTGCTCCCGCCGTATCTGCCCCTCCCACCCACAGTATTGATGTTAGAAACACCATCTGGATAAGCTCTAACCCCCCCTCGACCCCGGGTCCCCCACCCACCATGCTGCGCTTCACAGCCAGACCTGACCCTCCCCTTAGTGGATTATCCGCCATATCCACAGCCCGAATTCTAATCTGACCCTCCCCCCCGGAACCCCTTAAAAGTTTGGCTAAAAATTTGTGTAAAAAAACCCCTCAACCACCTCTTCGCAGCATGCCACCTCTCTGGGTTCCAAGACCCGTCATCAAGGTAGGCCCTCGATAACGTGAAGGGCCAGGCCTGCGAGACTCTTTAAAACTCTTAATCTAACCATTATGAAAGGAAGATAGTTCTAGAAAATACTTGTTCCTCTGTAGATTTTATCTTGAGTTTGGTTTAAAACCTCTAATTTTTTTGTTGTTGTTGTTGTTTATTACAGGTGGAAGCAAAACTGATTGACAAATTGGATAGCTTGATGTCAGAAGGAAAAGGTGATGAAACTTACAGAGAGCTCTTCAACAGTATGTGAGTAATAAATGTATTTTAAAAATTCTTTGATTTAGTTTCTTTTATCAAATAATATTTGTCTAAATGGGTAAAGAAATATACTCCCTCTGTATATAATGTTTACGTTGTGGGAGAGAAAGGAATTTCTTTCTATTTAAATCAGTAATTCTGGTATTTATTTAGTTGTTAGAACTAGAATATACAGTACTTTTTAAGATCCTAAATAATTACTAATATTTTAAAGTGAAATGCCTATTTTCTAGACAGCATTTTTTATAAGTTTTCTCAGTGGAATAGTTACAAACACTATCAGTTTTTATGGATTTTTTTGTTACTTACATTTAAAAAGTATTAGCATGCCAATGCAAAACAAATGCTATACAAAATTAAATCAGCCAATGAGATCAAATTAAATTCATTTATTTCTGTTGGACACTTATAGGGCAATATGTGTATTCAATCTGCCTAAAAACTAAAACAGGTAAAAATTCAATTCAAAATTGATTTCATGGGAGTTAAGCATGTACATTTATCTGCTCATTTGTGATGGTTTAGATTAACAGAACTCATCTTTAATAGTAAAATAATCGGAATAGAATTTACAGAAATATTAATAAAATATATTAATATATCATTTTAATTTTTGATTGAAAGGGTGTCATATTTGTAGGTTTACAATCTCTGCATTGTAGTAATTCCCACAATGATTGTCATGCAACAAACGTCTGGATTTTAAACCTCTAATATTTGGAACAAAAAGCAAACTTGTAATAATGTGTTTTCAAAATTTTAAGATGGGTGGAATTAAGGAACATTTGAAAAGCCTCAGCAAACAAAACTAACAGGTTTATTAGAATGTATATTATATACAGATTAATCAAGCAAAAACAAGAAGCACATATAATAGTGTGGAGCTCTTGGTTGTTTGCCATCAAGCATTTCATTACCTAACTAGATAACATCATCAGTGCAAGTTGGGTAATGAAATTGATGATATTACTGTTGGAAATGATTCCCCACAAAAAACTTGGATCGGTAAGAAAAGAAGTTTATTTACCCAAAATAAAATAAAAAAGGCAGTTTGCAAAGTGCAGTGGGTCTTGGCGGGAAACTTCAACAGAAAGTTCTAAGCCACACCCCTGAATTCAAAAGCAAGGCATTTTATACACCCTAATGTGATGCCTCATTCCCTCCCCTTTGGTCTCATTGGATAGGTCCTCCAGGGTTACAACTAATCCAAGGCGCCTATTAAGAATACATTAACCCCCTTCCCACCCTTCAATTACAGCCCGCTCGGCTTTCCCTCTTATATACAGAAGGTCCCACACTTTGATGGGCCCCCCTGCTTTCCCTGTTCTGTCGGTCATGGCTCGGAGGAGCTAGCAATAGGCAGGGGTGCAGCTAGAGGCCAAACAGAGAAATGAGATCCAGCTGCTGTCCAAGGGTGAAGTCACTCACACATGCACACACACTCTTCCTCCTTCCCTAACAAAAGATCTTGTGCTCTGGCAAAACCCCCATGCTCTCCAGACTTGTTAGTCTTTCTGTGGTTAGGAAATGCATAGAGGAAGTAAGATCAAGCTACAATTTATTTATTTGTTTGTTTGTTTGTTTGTTAGTCAACAAGTCCAAGGAAACAAGTAACAGTATAGACATAGAGATGGACACATATAAAAGGAAATAAGCAAAACATAGCCATAAACACATGCTAAAATAAATAAATATAAATAAATAAATAACAACAGGACCAGGTAGAGTGTTCCAGACATTTACTACTCTATTGCAGAAGTCATACTTCCTACAAGATTAGAGCGAATTACATTGAGTTTGAATCTACTGATAGCCCTTGTGTTATTGCGGTTGAAATTAAAGTTCTCATTTATAGGTAGGACATTTTGGTAAATAATTTTATGAACCAAGCTTAGGTCGGAACATAGACGGCATAGTTCGAGGCTATCGAGGCCTAAAATTTCAAGCCTGGTGGTATAGGGAATTTTATTTCGAGCAGAGGATTCGAGTATTCTTCTAGTAAAATATCTCTGGACTCTAATGTATTGATGTCTGAAATATAGTGAGGGTTCGAGGCAGGTGAGCAGTATTCAAGTATAGGTCTGGCAAAAGTTTTGTATGCCCTAGTTTGAAGTATAGTGTTACCAGAGAGAAAACTCTGTAAAATAAGATTGACAACTCTTAATGCCTTTTTTGCAATGATGTTACAGTGAGCTCTGGGGCTTAGATCTTTTGAAATGAGTACTCCTAGGTCCTTGACAGAGTGTGGGTCAATTTGGGAGAAGGGTCCTCTTACTCACACACATGCAAACATACACACGTTTCCCATGCTTTTCCATGCTTTAAAATTAAAATTTAGAAGTACTCACCTTCTTTCCAAGCAGCCTTTGAGCTCAACACTCAAAACCCCTTTAAAACCTAGTCCCAAATGGCCAAGGCCCAAGAAAACTTACCCACAGATTCAATGGATATGCTGCTAGCAAGGGAAGCTTACTTGGGCAAGGTCCATTGTTTAGGTTAGCTTGGAATCCCATCTCTGGAGTGCCAAATTGTTGGAAGAAATATCCTTCTTGGTTCAGTTCCAAGTGGGGAAAAAGACACTGGAAGCATGGAGACTGCTTGGAAAGGTGGTTTAATGGTGGACAGAATCACATGAGTTGAGTTCCTGAGTAGAAAAGGGGAGGAGATGCTGGGAGTGCCTTGGTTTTATGCCCTCTATTCGGCCCCACCTTAGTGTTTCCAGTTCCTGTGTAAGAAATGCATCCTGATTGGTTGTCAAACTCCCAGGGGGCGGAGATCTTAGCTAACTTTGTAGGTTGTCTCCCAGGCTTGCTTCCTTGCCATGTGGTGAGTTTTTGTTGCTAGATGGGTCCTATTATGTTTTTTGTGTTGCAGATAATGGCCCATTGACAAAGGTGTGGGACAGGGAGCTGCAGGGAACTCCTTTGTCTTTAAAACATGTTTCTCCATTTCTCATCCAGGGAAATGTAATATTCTGTCTTTTTAATATTTCCTAAAATATTTCATTTTCTAGGAGAGGGATGGGTTTATTTCCTACATTACCTAGTTGGTTAATGAAACACCTGTAAGTAAATAACCAAGGGCACCAAGAACTCCACAGTTTGTCCCTGAATCCACTGATATGTTCTTCTGTTGGAACATACCCCATAATACCTGCTATCACACTATCTTTGTGAATAGCCAACTTGGAATTTATTTAGATAAACATCTATAATACTGTGTTGTAAATTAAGGTAATGGTCAAATTATGTGCTCTAAAATGATAGTTTCATAAAGTGCTGAATAATTGTCAACAAGCCTGGAAAGTCATCAGATACATCTGATGAAGTATCAAACAATGTGTCCTTCAATTGGTACTAAATACAGGCTTTGATAGGTAATATTTTCTGAGTAAAAATGTTAAATATATATTGGTGTTGAATTGTTGACTTCTGGTAAATTGTTCAAATGAAGCTCTTTTTTGTTTGAGAAGCAGCATGAAAAGACTCAAAATTATATGCTCACATAAAGGCCTTAGCAAGTACAGTACCCCATAGGTGAACCCCAAAGTACTATCAAAGAAGACAGAGTTTAAGAAGAAAAAGACAAAACCCAGCATCAGAAACTTACATCCAAGCAAATAGTGGTACAATTAGATATCAATTTTCTTGTTAAAATACAAAGGGCTTAAATATTCATCCTTTTTACTATTTGTATGTATTTAAAAGCAGGGAAATAAAAAGTCATGCACTCAACCATCCTTTGGTTTCTCTAACCAACATGATAATAAACACAATTGTTCAAACTAGGTTTTTTGTACAATATGCTGTGTGTGTGCTCTGTGAATGCTAAGGATTAGTGCTAAAGGCAAGGAATGGTATTTAGAAAGCAAACTATTTTCAGAAACAGGTTTAGAGGAATATAGAATAACCCATATTATAATGAAACATGTGATGGAGTTTTTCCCTCATGATATGCATGGCAGAATGCTAAAAAAGCTGAAATATGCCATTCTCTGACCTGTCTAGCTATTTCCTGAGGTAACTAAGTCTTGTGTTTGAGAAGATCTTTTGTTATGAATATTTACTTTAAGTATTATCTTTGAAAGGTTGCTGTATGAATGCCAATGCCTTGAATGAATTCTTGGAAATGTACTCACTCATCCACCAAATCTATCTATCTATCTATCTATCTATCTATCTATCTATCTATCTATCTATCTATCTATCTATCTATCTACCATCTATCTATCCATCTATCTTTCTTTCTTTTTCTTTCTTTTTCTTTCTCTCTCTCTCTCTCTCTCTTTTCTTTTCTTTCTCTCTCTCTCTCTCTCTTTCTCTCTCTCCCTCCCTTCCTCATGAGGTAAGGCTATAATTAATATGATTATAACCACCTCTTTCAAGATGCTCTCTCACTTTGAGCAATTTTTAATGTTTGGTCATAGAGAAATTTTCAGATCTGAAAATATTTTTATGGTAATTTCCTAATTCCTTATCATTTCCACAAAAAGTGAAGTGCCTTATATCCATGTTTTGTGGCCCATATGTATTTTCTGAAGTTCCCCAGGCAGATTTATAAATACCAGAGAATAAATTTCCTGGGATTTATTTCATGATTTTTCCTAATCTATAGGCCTTCAAATATTTTTAGTTTAGTTTACTTTACTTTATTGTCATTGCACATGGTACAACGGAATTAGGCTGAACCAGATGCAAATAAACAGTACCCAAGAGCAATAGTATTTGCATAGAACTCTTGGCTTTCCTTTCCCCAGTTTTTTTAAAAAAATAATCTTTAAAGAAAAGAAGGCATACTACAAAACAAGCCATAAGATCTACAGCTGTAGTGGTACAGTGGTTAGAATGCAGTATTGCAGGCGCCTGCCCGCTGTCAGGAGTTTGATCTTGACAGCTCAAGGTTGACTTAGCCTTCCATCCTTCCAAGGTCAGTAAAACGAGGATCAGATTGTTGGGATAATATGATGACACTGTAAACTGGTTAGAGAGTGTTGTAAAGCACTGTTCTGTTCCCGTCTCACACACGCACACCAGCAGTCAACCAAGAGTTAAAATAAACCAGCAGACAAGAATTTCTTTTGATAACAGAATTGGCAGCAACCCAGTGGCTGCTTGCCAAAAGTTTTTACTTACAAAGGGAGGTTTATCTCCTTCGACCGAAACATCAAAGTAAGTCCACAAAAGCCAAAGAATAGTCAAATCCAGTCCAAAAATCAATCCAAGCAGAGCATATAACAAAGTTCCAGAAATGCAGAATGACTTGCTAGCTTTCAGTTTTGTCTATCACAAAGCCTGAATGGCCACCACACCCCCTTTTATCCCCTGTGAGGTGTGGTCCAGTGACTCAGCTTAATCTCTGGCATGCCTCCTTCTCTGCTGCGCACACTTGTCTTTCCGACACTGTCGGGGATCCAGCCAAGACTTATCTCCGTCGCTGTCTAACTGCGGCTGCTCAGAAGTGCCTGGCTCCTGGCCTATCTCTTGGCCTTCGGAAGACACCTGAGGCATTGCAGAGAGGAGGGTCCTGGAGAGGGAGGCCTTGCCAACTCCTCTCCTTCATTTTCGGAGTCTTCTCCCTCCGATAAGACAGGCTCGGGGATCGGAGTCACAACAAGCACTATGAAGTAGTATATAAATCTAAGTGTTATTACTATTCCTATTGAAGATGATCTCAGGCATTTTTTTGAAAATAAAGATAATGGATGATTATAGTGTCAACTTGTTAAGATAAAGAAAAAAAAGATAATTAGGGCTTGTCAATTCTGAGACCAGAGGATGATGTATATAATATTACAAAAAGAACAAATTTACAGCTTTCTTTCATATTTAAGATATGCTCCATAACAATCTCATGGGAGCACCTATGACATAATCTCAATAGTCTAAATGTGCTCCTGGGCCTAAGAAATTACTCAATAGCTCAAGCTTCAAAGAAACAGGGACCTGGAAAATAATCTGAAATATAAAATGTGAAACAACTTCCAATAGTCCTACTTCATTCTTTAAACAATCCTGGAATTCAGTCAACTGTGCAGTCTTTAATTCCTCTCTTACAGGAAACAGACTTGTTTAGCTACAGGAAGGGAAACAGTAAATCTACTGCTCAGCACCTAAATATTTTCACTCTTTTATTTAGCATATAACTGTGAAATTCATTCACAGGAGCAGACTTTTGGTTTTACTAGATTAGAATTAAGTTAGGTTTCTGGTTGTTGGTACTTCAGGGTACAACAAAACCCAAGATAGCCTTGGATCATCTGAAAGCTATTTGGCAGCTTCTGGATAATATATACTGTAATATATTACAGTATATTAGCATATAGTGATGGAAGTTATAATACACAAGTAGCAATTGTTATGTATAGCTGACTTTTCATGCATTGGTGAACTTTGTATGATTCCACTTGCAATCATTTCGTTTGCATGAGTAGCACTTATGTGGTGTTAGTTCCATATGTCTTTTGTCATCTATTACCATTTTGACCTGAAGAAAAGAATACTTTATTTCTACTAGTTTGCCATGCCATGCTACTTTGCTATAGACATTTATCCATTGCTACCTATGCTTTGTTGTTTCCTTGGTGATTTTTTTCCTACTATACCCTGCAATTGAGTCTGGAATTTTTGCCTCCTTTTACCATTATCACTACTTAAAAGGAACCTACTGGATAAATATAAGCCTTATAATAATTGAACTGAAAGTTGGATGATTTTTTTTATTACCTATATAACTTGAGATGAGCATGACAATGAACATTTCTCCCTGATCTAGTATACTAGGTTTTTTTTTGTACAAAACATACACCTATTAGTATAATATTTTAAAGCTTTTTCACACAACTTCTTCAAAAAGTGTAGTTGATTGAGTCAATGACCCTGTTTCATGCTTAAAAACATGTTTTATCTGATAATTTAAAAATGTAGAGCTCTATCATGTAATATGGAAAGCAATAATCAAGAAGATATATGCAGAAGGTACTTATCTCAAGCTGTACAGTAGGTAAACATGCATGCATATGGATTTGGGAATAAGCATTTGGGGAAAGAGTATTCTGATATCTATTATTTAATTATTGAATAAAGGTGTGTGTATTGGTTATGGCTCTACTGACTTTTGTATTCATTCTTTGTTCTGGAATTTATCATTTATTTAATGGTTAAATAAATGAAATTAACATGCAGAAATAACACCAAGGAAGTATATTTTTAAAAATCCCAGGAAAAGCCTTTTCCTGTGGCAGTTACAATGCAGTAAATTGAGTGGGTGCAGAACTACTGTTGGTTGAAATATGGGTGGGGGGGATCTTACATTGAGAAGATTTGAAATCTCATCGAACAGGAGCAGTGAGATGGGAAATGCTGTCTTCTAGGTAACAAAATTTTCATTTTTCCCTTGATGTCAAAATGCAAGTTTAATGAAGTACAGTAGATTGGTATATAATAAAATCCTGGCTCTTTTGAATATAATCTCTTCCTCTCTCTTTCTCTGCAGATGATAGATAGATAGATAGATAGATAGATAGATAGATAGATAGATAGACAGATGATAGGTAGATAGATGATATTTGTGGTTTTTTCTGTATGTGTGAGTCTGTATATGCACATTTGCATGCAAACGCACACAAAGGCACACACATATATATAAACATATTTCTGTCTATGTTGAGTTGGAGTTGGCTAACCTTAAAAAATCAATTTGCCTTGTCAATGCTTCCTGGAGTAGAATTCCACTTTTTGGTCCTTATCCCAGGTAAGACAATATTTGCAGTTGTGTTTTGTATAAAATAACAAATATTAAAATGAACAGATATTGCTAAGACATTTTAGGTACCTTTGAGTATAAATTGGTTGTTATGGAGACTGGTAAAAATAAATGCTGATATTTTGCCCTGGGTTCATTCCTTCTAGCCTGCTGAAGAAAATTGAACGTGAAACATGGAGAGAAAGTGGTGTTTCATTAATCGCCACTGTAACCCGTCTTATGGAGAGGCTGCTGGACTACAGGTGAGCAATGGATGCATGCTTTTCAGCAAGAAATATTGTATTGTCTGCATTCTTCCGAAATGAATCATTTTGGGAATAATATAAACAGACACATATCAGTCATCAAGTTGTCAGATTGTACATTACAAATACTAGATCTTGTACATTACAAAATAGGTCGTCCTGCATGTAATACGCAAAAGATGAACTTATATTTCAACAGTGCCCCACATCTTAGACTCCTTATCTGTTGAAACTTTGCATGTCACAGAGAAAACTTATAACAGAATCAGAATGACATGCAATCTTTCTGTGCCCAGGAAGTTCTTCCCTTCCCTCCAATTTTGGGGTGGCATAATCAGGAAATATTTATGGAATCTAATTATTCATAATATATAACCAGTTTTAATTAGAAGCTTTATAGTAATGAAAAATCTGTAGATGAGTTTGATACCGGTTGCATTTCAATCAAAGCTAGACTTGCTTTTAGTACCATTAAAATCATGGGTAAAATTTGGGATCTCATGAAAGGCCAGAAAAATAGTGATTTAATATATTATTATTATATTTTAGTGTTAGGGGAAGAATGTCTGTGCAATGTTCTGCCGATGATGACAAAATAAGTTGATTGGCATTAGATATTAACATGAAATTGGCAGGGAGTGGGAATGAGGTGATATTTTCTCTTCTACCTTATACAAGAAAATGGTTTCCCCCGTCCTTGATTGTCCTTGCTATACTATGTCAAGAATGAATTCAGTGTCAGATAGCTTCTTTATCACATAAAGAAAGCATTCAATGTTGTCTTTATTTTTGCTGTATGAGGTTCTACAACTGGCAGAACTATAAATAGAGAATGAATCATCTTAGACTCTATACCTGCCTGATGCTCTCCAGTTACCCTGAACTATGCTTTCTAAAATGAGTAACAGGACAAGCCATTGTACCACATATATAAAGACACCCTGTAAGGAGAAGATTGCTCTAAATTCTGGGCATAGCAGAAGATCTTCACTGACCTCTAAAAGCTATTGGCTTCCATTTGTTCTTGCAAGGGCGCTGAATTTTATCTCTTCATGCAACTAATAGGAATGAATCTGAATCTTAAGAACAGGAATATTTTTATGTTCTTACAACTTTCTGTTGTGAACTGTGCTTCATTGCTACCAATAATCTTTTAAAAGAGATTCCAAATTGTTATTGGGCATCACTGAAAGGTCCACATTTAACAACAGATAATGAATTTAATTTGCATTACCAGTGGTGTTAATATTATAATGGGCTATGATTTAAAAAACCATGTAATATGTCACAAAAATATTCCTATTGTAAATGTGGGTGGTGATACTGAATAGATGATTTCCTGATGATCAACTTCATGGCAGAGGCAAGATCCAAAGCTGAAATTTACTAATTCAGTATCTTTATTGCTAGGCTATGTTATTTGGCAACAATGTACATGCCATACTCTGGCTCTGTTAGAGTTCTAAGCATAGAGATTCTGACTGCCTCAGTCAGGTCTCTTAGGAAAGAAAGACCCTAGACTCCATTTGATTGAAGTGATAGGCTCTTTTACTAAAAGCTGCTGGCTGCAATAAAGTCAGGCTAGAACTAAATTTCCTGCACAAAAAAGTTACAGATTTCCCCCCTCATTCCCAGCCCTCCCAGGTGGCTCTGCCACAAGCTGGAGAAGTCCTGGCATTTTTCCTTGCCGCCTTTTGGCAGAGATACAAATAGGGTAGCTGGCAACATAATTTTCTATGTCCTTCTTTAGTGACAGCTACCAAAACTGGCGCTTGACGAAGTGCAAGATTTTGACAAAGCCTAAATGTCCCACTACTTTTGAATCATGACTTTTCTGTTAAACCATTAATCATTGACTTTCAGGAATGTATAATTTATTCCCACCCAAGCTAAGACATCCTGCATCGTACATTCACCCTTATGGGTTTGGAACCACTTGTCCTTCTCTAATGCCCTTTTTGGGGTATCCCTTAGGTCCTCAGCTACCTGGACTTTTAGCTTAGCTTGCCCTCTGGCTGTGACTGGAACAGCTAATTGCCGGAATGGGATAACTGGTCTAATTACCTCCAGCTTTGAATAGGGCATCTGCTAGGAAGTTCTCCCCTCCCCGCTGGGAGATATCACAGTATGACATTGAATCAGTTAAAGTACTGAGCCCAGCATACTTGCTTGGATGATAATTTGCGGTAGTCTTTAAGGCTTCTAAGTTTTTTTGTCAGTCTATATCTCAAAAGAGGTTTTTCCCCTTTCCAAGGAGTGTCTCCAGGTTAAAAGCACCCAGCGCACTACATACACTTCCTTTTCAGAAACCCCTGACCTATGTTCAGTTTTGATAAGCTTTTGGGAGATACAGGCAAAGGACTGCAGGACCCCTACTTATTTTTCTCCAGAAGCATTGCTCCCACTGCCATATCACTAGCATCTGCTTGAATGACAAAGGTATCATTGGTGTCTGGGTGTTTCAGCACCGGTTCTGCTGTGAACAGGCACTTGAGGTTTTCAAATGCTGCTTGGCATTCCATTGTCCATTTCAGCGGCTGGTTAGACTTGGGGTTCCCTTTCCCTTTTGTCTTTACTAGGTTGGTGATGGGGAGGGCTATCTGGGAAAATGATGGGGTGAATTGACAATAAAGGAACGTTTGTAGTTGCTGAGGGTCGATTTCTATTCCTTCATGGGAAATGTGATACCCCAGATAGTCAATTCTATTTTGGTGGAATTCTCATTTAGACAGTTTAGCATACAATTGGGCTTCTCTGAGCTTTTTGAGCACAGCCCTGACTAATTTTACATGTTCTGCCATAGATTCGATATGGATTAAAATATCATCCATTTAGACCAGGGGTATCAAACTCAATTTCATTGAGGGCCACATCAGGATTGTGTTTGGGCGGGGGGGGCAGGTGGCCATGGCCAAGGTGGCCATGGCCAGCTCGCAGCCCTCCCAAGCTCCATTTTTGCTGGCAGAGCCATTGCAGGCCAGTCTTTTGCTGTTTCCAGAACAGCCCCATGGGCCAGATCTAAGCACCCTATGGGCTGGATCTGGCCTCAAGCCTTGAGTTAGACCAGAACCTGATTTAGACCAGAACCTCTTTGTACAGGTGCTCATGCAGCACTTCATTTATCAGCTGCATAAATATACAAGGGGCATCCTGCAGTCTAAAGGGAATTGGAAACATTACCGAAGGGCTAATTAAAAGCTGTTTTTCACTCATTGCCTTCCTTGACTCTAACTCAATAATACGCCTGTAAGGTCCTACCTCTCTTTCCCGCTCAATAAAGTAGAACTCTTGAAACAGTGTATTTCAAAAGGATTTTTATTGAGTAGAAAGTGATAGCAGAACAAAGGCAAAGCAGACTCCCTCAAGATCTTTTTATTTCAACAGGCTGGCCTGGCCTAACTTCCTTTTAATTGTTAATTTTAAATTTGTTTTAAAAAAATGGAGATGTTTTAATCTGTGTGGGACAAATTATTTAATGTGTTTTCATATTGTTTTTTTAAATTTTGGATTATGTGTGTTTTATCCTTTGGCTGTTCACCGCCCTGAGTCCTTCGGGAGTAGGGCGGTATATAAATCCAAAATAAAGTAAAGTAAAGTAAAAGACTCTAAATCCCCTCAGGCAATACAGTTAGAAATAAGGCATTAGAAACCCCTCCTCCAGTCAGATGTGGATTCAGCCAATCCACAGGTGTGAAGATGTTGTTGCAACAGCCGTCCTAAGAACTAGCTTATGTTAAAGTTTATACAAAGAGGACCAGGCAGGAAATAGGATACTTAGGATACATAGAAAAGAGAACTAAATGTGACAAATCCAAATCTCCCCCTTTTTCCACGAAGAATGGCAGATACACAGATCTTACAATATCCTTCATCAGCAGTGGGTAGATATTTTCAACACAAACAGTGTTTAGCCTGCAATAGTCAACGCATAGATGAAGGGACCTATCTTTTTTTTTTTATTGCAAAAGTTTTACAATTACATTTTCACCCCATTTTCCCCCCTATCCCACCCCCCACACCCCACCCTAACCCCCCCTAACCCCTGACTTCCACAAAATATAATCCCATCAAAATCCCCTTTTTATAAAACTTGAACCCCTCAGACCCCCTTAAAAAATTTTTTATCTTCACAGTTTTCATACATTTCTATTTTTATATAATACTTTCAATGAAAAACTACTTGGTACTTTCTAACTTGATATTTGTTCTGCACATAATCTATCCATTTTTTCCATTCCCATTCATAAGTCTCTTGTGAGCGATCTTTTAAATATGCTGAGATCTTCGCCATCTCCGCAAAACTGGCCATCTTCAAAGTCCATTCTTTGATAGTGGGTAAAGCTTCATTTTTCCAATATTTACCTATCAATAATCTCGCTGCAGTTATCATGTACAATATCAACTTGATTTCATCCAGTGTAAAACCCTTTACTATACCCAATAAAAACAATTGTGGAGAAAATGGAATTTTTTTCCTCAAAACATTCTGCATAACCCACCATATTTTTATCCAAAAAGCCTTAACTTTCTTACAATTCCACCAAACATGATAATATGTAGCATCTAAACAATCACATCTCCAACATTTTGGCTGAACATTAGGATACATACAGGATAATTTCTTGGGATCTAAATGCCATCTGTAAAACATCTTATAAAAATTTTCCCTCAAATTTTGCGATTACGTAAATTTAACATTCTGAACCCATATTTTCTCCCATGTTTCCAACATTACTGGTTCTTCAAAATTCTGTGCCCATTTAATCATGCAATCTTTAACCAATTCAGTTTCTGAGTCCCTTTCTAACAAAACATTATATAGCCTTTTGATATGCATTGGACCTTTCTCTTTTATATGTCTAACCAATTCTTCCTCATGCAACATAATACCAGTTTTTTGGTCCTCTTTCCATCTCAATTGTAGTTGATTGTATTGAAACCAAGTTAAGTTAATCCCTTCATCCAACAGTGTCTGTAATGTCTTCAACTGCCATCTGCCCGCATCTGTAAAAAGAACCTCTTTGTATAAAACCCCCCTGAGTGACATTATATTTGTATTCCACATAATATGACCAAGATCCAGCCATAGCGGTATTTTATAATCCCATTTGAATCGGTGCTTCTTCCATACTCTCATCAGAGAATCTCTAAATATATGACTTTTAAATACTTTATCCACTTTGTTTTCATAAAACAAGTAAGCGTGCCAACCAAATTCGAGATCAAAACTTTCTATATTCAATATTCCAATCTTTTTCCTTTCAAACCAATCGCTTGCTTGAGTCAAAGCTGCTGCTTCATAATATAACTGTAGGTTTGGAAGTTTAAGACCTCCCCTTTCCGGAACATCTTGCATAATTTTCAATTTCACTCTCGGTTTTTTCTCGTTCCAGACAAACTTATTCACTCCAGTTTGCCACTCTTTCAATTGTTTATCACTTTTAAGCACCGGAATCATTTGGAACAAAAAAAGAAATCTTGGCAAAATGTTCATCTTCACTGCTGCTATTCTTCCAAGTAAAGAAAGCTGCAGTTTTTTCCATGTCTCCATGTCCTTTTGTACCTCTCGCCACAACACCTCATAATTATTTTGAATCAGTTTCATATTAGATTCTGCAACCTGAACTCCTAAATATTTAACCTTTGAAACAATCTCAAAACCTGCCCTCTTTTCAAGTTCATGTTGTCGATCTTGTGTCATATTTTTGACTATCATCTTAGTTTTTTTCTGGTTCAGTCTAAATCCTGATACTGTACCATAATCTTTTATAATGTCTTTCATCAGGATTATTGATTCCACCGGCTGTGTTAGGGTAACAACCAGATCATCTGCAAATGCCCTTATTCTGTAGTCTTCTTGCCTTATCACTATACCTTTCAAGCTAGTCGAATCCCTTATTATATTCAACAAGACTTCTAATGTTAAAATAAATAGCAAAGGGGATAACGGACAGCCTTGTCTTGTACCTTTTTCAATTTTAAAGTCTGTTGTCAAACTTCCATTAATAATAATCTGTGCCTTTTGCTCTTGGTAAATTGCTGAAACCGCCAATATAAATTGATCCCCAAAGTCCATTTTTTCCAAAGTCTTTAATAGAAAATTCCAATCCACTCTATCAAAGGCTTTCTCCGCATCCAAAAAAGCCAGCACTGAAGGGATCTGTTTATTCTTCTCAAGATATTCCAATAAATCTATCACTTGCTTTACATTGTCCTTCATATATCTACCCTCTATAAATCCCACTTGATCATCATGAATCACCTCTTTAATTACTGGCATCAACCTGTTGGCTAATACTTTTGCATAAATTTTGTAATCATTATTCAGAAGAGATATTGGCCTATAATTTTCCGGTTTTTTAGGACCTGCTTGCTCTTTTGGTATCAAAGAGATATAAGCTGTTTTCCATGATGGGGGTATTTTACCCCCTTGTTGTATATTACAAAATAAGTCTCTAAGTTGTTCCACCATTTCTGCTTGCAAAGTTTTATAATACACTGCAGTCAAGCCATCTGTTCCCGGAGCTTTGGCAGTTTTCAGTTGTTTTATTGCTGCAATTATCTCCTCAGCTGTTATAGGATGATTCAGTCTTTCCTTTTGTTGATTAGTAGCTTTTGTAACTCTTTTATTTTCTAGATATTTTTCTATAAGTCCATTCTGTATGTCTTCTTTAGCATATAGTTTAGTATAGTAGTCTACAAAAACTTCTTTAATTAATTTTTGTTGATAAATTTCTGTCCCTCCAATATCAATACAGTCGATGGTCCGCATACTCTGCTTCTTCCTTAAAATGTAAGCCAGCCATCTGCCCGGTTTATTAGCATTACAAAATGTATTATGCTTTGCATATTGTAAATTTGTTATAACTTGGTCCGCCATAAGCATTTGGAATTGGTCTTTCAAAAGTTTTATAGCACTACGTGTTCTTTCATCTGTTGGATTTTTAATAAGTAACTGTTCTTTTTTCTTTATTTCTACTTCAATTTCAGATCTTTTCTTTTGTCTATTCAGTTTATGTTTAGAGTTCATATGAATGAGTACCCCTCTCATATATGCTTTACTCGCGTCCCACACAATTTCAATAGGGGTACCCTTGTTCAAATTAATATCAAAAAATTCTTTCATCTGCTTCTTAAGTTCTGTTATATTTTTTTCATATCTAAACAGATTTTCATTTAATCTCCATGATCTTCTCTCAATTTTTGCAGTCTCGATTTCTATCCATACTGGACTATGATCAGATAAAGTTCTTGGAAAGATTTTAGTCCTTTTTGTTTTAACAAGTAAATCATTTGATACTAAAATAAAATCAATCCTTGAAAAAGATCTGTATCTATCAGAAAAGAAAGTATAGTCCAAGTCTTTTAAGTTATGTATTCTCCAAACATCCTTTAGTTCCAAATCTTCTTTCATTTCAAAAAAAGTTTGTGGTAGTCTAATCTTTGACTTCGCCAGACTTTTTTTGTCTAGTTTGGAATCAATTACTCCATTCCAATCTCCCATAATCAAAATTGATCTATAGTCCCATTGCAATATTTTAGTATGCAAAATTTTATAAAAGTGATCCTGCTGTTGGTTAGGAGCATAAATCCCAATCACAAGAATTTGGCCATATGCAGTACACAGTTCAATTGCTACAAACCTACCACCTTCATCTGCTTCTATAATTTTAGCTGATAAACTTTTATTTATATAAATAACCACGCCATTCTTTTTTTCCAAATTTGAGGCTATGAAATGTATTCCTAACTTTAAGTTTATCAAATATTTTTGATCTTGCGTTCTAATATGAGTTTCTTGTAAACAAATTATATCATTATTAAATTGTTGTAAATATGTAAATATTTTCTTCCTTTTCTGTGGTGAGTTCAGTCCATTCACGTTCCAAGACAAAAACTTAACCATCATGCATACCTTTTTGAAGCAACGAGCAAGATTGCTGGATGTCTTCCGAGGCCGCCGACTTTGCTCTCCCCATGGCTTCCCTTTGTTCTGTAGTACTCTTAGCTCCTTTTTTATATTGTTGTGCCGTAGCTCTTTCTTGCAATTGTTTTTCTTTAAGTTGTTTTGAAACTGCACGAGTTATTCGCTGGTCTTTAGCTTCAGCCATACGCTCTAGGTCCAATGCCACATCTCTTGTAGTCAGAATTGGAGAAGATTCTAACAGGGGCTCCTCCAGAAAACCTCCTACAGCACCCTGTGCTTCTGTTGGGTCTAATTCAATCTGCTTAAGCTGCACTTCCAACTCTTGCTGGGGTTGCTTCTCCTTCTCACTCTCCTTTATCTCCAATACAGTAGATGAACGTGGAGATGGTGATCTCTCCTTGAAAACATTATAATAAAAATATACCGCTTTTTCAACAGTATTCAGTCGATGTCTTTCCCCCTGATACTTCAAAATTATGCCCGTTGGAGCATCCCACCTGAATGGAATCTCTAATTTGTTTAATTCCTTTACTAAAAAACCAAAATCTTTTCTATCTTTCAGCATCTTTGGTGGTAGTTCTTTATAAATTCCAACCTGAGTTCCCTCAACTTGCACAGAGGAAAGGAAAGATTTTTGCAGAATATCATTTCTCATTCTTCTATCTGTGAAATATATCACCACATCTCTTGGTAGTTGTCTTTGTCTGGCCACCCATGAGTTCACTCTGTAAATTTTATCTATTTTGTAAAAGATCTCATCAGGATTAATTTTTAACAACACAGCCAAGGCATCAGCGCAAACCTGTCTCAAATCTTGCTGGTCACTCTCTTTAATCCCTCTAATTCTTATGGCAAATTCCATAGACCGGAATTTCATCATCGTGATTTCGTCTTCAACTCTCTGCATTTTATTATCCACATCAGAAATTTTAAAATCAGTATCCTTTATTTTGACATTCACTTCTGATTTAAATTCTTCCAATTTGGAATCCACTTTGATAATAATTTCTGACAGGCCAGAAACTGCGTTTGATAATTTATCAGTCACCTTGTCATAATTCTCTTTCACCAAATTTTTCATTTCAGTAATTTCCTGCTTAATTTCCTGTTGATATTTTTGAAATTTATCATCCAAAGCCTGCGTGATAAATTTTTTTAAACTTTCAAAATCTAACTGCTCTTCAGGCTTATGTGTGGGAGATCCCCCCCCTGTTGCCTTGCCTTCCTGCTTTTTAGAAGCCATTTTGCCACGTGAGTTAGATTTTCTAAAAAGAGAAATCCTTTTTCTTCTTCCAGCACCACAAAGTCCTCTAAAAAAATCCCTCAGCTTTAGTCAAATTAGAAGTAAACTTGTATGAAGTCAGCTTATTTTAGAAAGGGATTTTTTCACCCCTCTTCTCCTGTGCTCGTAACAAACAGCGCTACAATGTAAGTTATTAGAATGGCTTTAGAAAGTCACTTTCCCTTTCCCTTTCAGCTTGTTAACTTGTTAGCGCTGGAGCGGCGCCATTTTTTCAAGCCGCTTCCACTCACTTAAATTTTTAATCAGATCAAGAAGTCACGAAGAAAGGAAAATACTTGCAATTCCTTGGTTTCAGGGTTCAGGCTTTTTTTCCCCGTTAGTTGGTAGGGTTAAATTCAATCGATTTGTTTGCTGCTGCCGGCTTGCTCTGCAGAAAGCAGAGTCGTCCCACGCCGTCCGGAGTCTTCGCAAGTTGAAAGGGAGCCGCGCCTGTTTCCTCCCCAGTAGTAGACTTCTGGGGGCTCACAGGGGCTCAACCTGCGCTTTGCCAACTCTCTCCTTCAAATCCTACAGATTCTGGAGTTTTCAAGCCGCTTCTCACGATCGAAGCGGCTCTACAAACGGCGGGGCTGGCGGACCTTAAAAAAGGCACCGTCTTCACCGGAGCCAGAAAAACCGGAAGTCGATGAAGGGACCTATCTTGATTGCTTTATATTAAAATATTTTAATATGTTTATTACTTTGTGGCCAACAGTTCTCTGAATTTAGAGGATGATGAATGTTCACCTTATTTGCTTTATATTGCTTTATATAAAATAGCATATTACTGCTTTGATGTACAATGTACAGTGTACAAATGGACAAGAAAATAGCAAAAGAAAGGGAGAGAATGAAAGTTGGAATATATAAGGAAAGAATGCATGATGAAAGAATGTAGCTACATATTCCTTTAGTTTTTAAATTCATTTTGTATTTTATGGTATTAACATATACTTAAATCTGTAGTGTGTATGAATCTCTTAATAAAAAATTATTTTGATAGATTATTTAATCTGATGTGCATAAATATATTTTCTGCATAATATTTCATTCAAAAGTTTTTTCCCTTGTCCAGGGACTGCATGAAAATGGGAGAAGTGGATGGCAAAAAGATTGGATGTACTGTCAGCTTGTTGGTGTGTATCTCTTTGATTCTGGATATCTTGCTATTTCATATTTAAAATATCAAAGCTTAGTTGAGAAGAATATTTTTTAACAGCCTGCTTTCCAGACAGATTAAAAGTACAAATTCTATTGCATAAGTAATGTACAGCAGTGAATTCAAAGCCTATTTTAAAAGAATAAAATATTTATGCTACATTGAATATATATTGCTAGTTACCTAGTCAATGTTTTTGGAAGTATGCGGGGCAAAAAGTGCAAATCCAGGAATAAAGGGATATGTGAGAGCTTAGCATATTCTACTAGACGTTTCTAAAGGATGAAAATGAGAACAGAGATTATTCTATTAGCCAAACCTCATCTAAACATATAAAACATCCATTGTTCTACCAATGTTCACCAATGTGAACAACCTATGCTAAGAGCTATTCGATTGCTGGAGGCCCATAAATGCTGTGGCTAAACTGGAATGCCTTTGTTCATAAAAAATAAAAAAGCAAGAAGAGGCTAGAAACATCCAAATTTGTGCCATTTATTTCAAGAGCCAAATAGTTGTCAACAGCAAGAGCTTGCCAGAGTCTCAATCCTTGGTGACATTTTAATTGTAGGGTATTTTTTCATCTAAGGCATGGACTCCAACTGCCGTTTTCTTTCATTATTCTTTTCAGCGTTTGGTAAATACTTTACCTTCAATCTCAGATACCTTTGATTAGATTTTTCTGATGTAGAAGAACATAGGCACGACTTACAATCCTGTTTATCCCCTTGCAAGACAATTCCAGTATTTCAGCTCATGAGATTAAAAGGAAAAAGTGCTAGCTTTAGCTTGCAATATTGTTCTGCAATTCTATTTTACTTAACAATATGTAATGTACTCTTTTCTGACTATCAGCAAGAATATATTTGATACATTGCAGCAACGCCCACAGATCCTGCATGAAAGTGGATTTTCTGTAAATATTACAGGCTGAAGAGATGGGAAAATCAGAATAATATCTTTGGAATGATCACAGGGACAAATAACATATCAATGCACAATTCTATTTGACTTTAAATCTTATGGTCCACTTTTATAATTACATTTTTACATTTCCTTCTTTATATAGCTTAGTTCAAAAAGACAAAGTTTTGTTTCAAGAGTTTTTTAAATATAATTTTAGCACAATTCCATATCTAAAAATAGCATTATTATTTAAAACAGCTATTTGTAATAGACAGAAATTGAGTCAAGGCTATAATGCTCAAAGTTTTAATTTAGTTATGGGTAGCACTTTGTTTAGAAATATGTTTTTCTGTGATGCCTCATTAATATATGCAAATCATTGTTAGGCAGTCATTAAGTGAGGATAGAACAAACATAGATTTCAGTTGTTAGCTGGTATTCATGCATATGTGAATTAGTTATAAATGCACTTCTAATCCAGAATGCAAAACAAACAAAGGAAATAGTAGTAGAAAAATCCACAAGCAGGAGAGTTCATCTGTAAGGACCAGCCTCTCCTCCCCTTCAAGAGCCTTGGTACTACAGTGGTTTAAAGCACCCTGTTATTAACACAGCTGCCTGCAATTTACTGCTGGTTCGAATCTCTCCAAGGCTCAAGGTTGACTCAGCCTTCCATCCTTTCTAAGGTAGGTTAAATGAGGACCCAGTTTGTGGGGGCAATAAGCTGACTTTGTATAAAAATATACAAAAGTATGAAGGCTATTGCTGAGCACATTGTAAGCCGCCCTGAGTCTCCGGAGAAGGGTGGCATATAAATCAAATTAAAAAAAAAAAAAAAGAAAGTATAGACTCTTGAAAACTTTGTATTTCAAAAGGAACCTTTTATTGAAAAGGGATGAAAGCAAGTTAAAATTCAAAGCAGACTATGAGGTCCCTCAAGGTATACAATCCATGATAAAGGAAAGTAGGAACCCCTCCCCACCATCCGATGTGGATTCCCACCAATCCGCAGGTGTGAAGATGTTACTGTACTAGCCTCTCTGAGAAACAGATAAGGAGAGTTTCTCAGGGCCATCTTCCAGCATTGCAATCCACATGGCCCTCCCTCCCCTCTCATTCCCCAAGAGGTGAGAATTCTCCAGGCATTATAGGTGCCAGGCAATGGTTATAAATCTGGTTAAAGGTTATACAAGAAATAGGATACTTAGGATACATAGGAAAGAGAACTAAATGTGACAAATCCAAATCCCCCTCCCCTTCTTCCACTGAAGAATGGCAGATACATGGATCTGACATCATCCTAGTTACAATATGACTCTTATTTGAAAAATCCATCTCCTTACTAGGACAAAAATAAAAGTTATACCTAGCAGAGAGATGGAAATAAATCCATCATCATGTGGTATGGTGATGGCATACTGTCACGAGTGTTTCCAGGATTGGAAAGCACTGAGAGCACGGAGTTTGAGGATAAGACCCTTTACAAGTCCGTGATTGGGTCGTTGTTGTACATTGCAAATTGGACTAGACCGGACATCAGTCTAAGTGTAAATGTGTTATCTAGACATTCGGAACATCCCACACAGTACCATTGGAGCGGAATCAAACGACTCCTGAAATATTTAAAAGGTACTGTGAACTATTCATTGTTATTGGAACCAGAAGCAACTAGAGAATTAAGATTGAGTTGTTTTTCGGATGCCGATTGGGCAGGGGATGTTAGATCTAGAAAAAGTACCTCGGGGTACATTGTATACCTAAATAGTAGCCCCGTGTATTGGTACTCTGGGAAGCAGAAGTTAATTGCAACTTCCACAGCAGAAGCTGAATATGTGAGTTTGTCCAAAGCTTCCAATAACCTAGTTTGGTTTGACGATCTTCTGGTAAGCTTATGGAGGCAGCCCATGCAACCTATAAAAGTCTATGAGGACAACATGGCTGCCATTAACATATCGGAAGCCGATGCTGCAGGCCAGAGATCGCGCCATATTGATATACAAAACAAACATGTCAGGCAATTGGTGAAAACAGGTTTCATTAAGACTATGTATTGTGAAACTAAGGAACAGGTAGCGGATGTGTTTACCAAACCGCTGCCCCATGACCAACACCTCTATCTTCTGGGTAAAATGTCGATGGCTATGTGAATGTACTTACCATTGATGTATATATGTACCCAATGTAGAATGTATGTTTGTTAACGAGTCAAATAGCCGCAGAGAAGGGGATTGTCACGAGTGTTTCCAGGATTGCTGTGGCTACCTGCCTACTCACAAACAGTATGGTTTCAATCAAGCCATCTCCCGTTTGCAATTACCTGCAAGCCTTCCCCACCCTAGTTAATTGCAGGTTAACTCCCCATATAAGCAAGGACCTTTTGCTTGCTACTCGGGCCTAGACTTCAGGTTTAGGCCTAAATGCACAGCTCCTGCAGGAAGCTTAGTGCAATGCTGCAGATGGGAGAAGAATGCAGATAAGGACTCCAGACGCCGTTGCAGAGAAACTCCCACGGATGCTTGCCTTTTGCTGTTTTGTAGCACGCAAGCTATCATCGGGACTGCTGTTGCTGGACCTTTTTCCTCCCACAAGCTTCAAGCAATGTTTGGTGTTTGAACTGTTTTTACTTCAGGTGACTTTTAGCTGTGATGTTTGTGCTGCCCCCATTTTGATTGCCTTGATGATGTATCGACGCCGAAGCTGCTTACCTTCATGCTAGCTTTATTCTCTTGTGAACTGTTTCGGTATTGTGGAGAGGAATCTAGGGAGATAGCCTTGCTTCACATACCCAGATAAGACTTTGTTTTTAATGTGCTTTCTTAAAGACATAGTGCTTTTTAAATGTTTTAAAGTAAATTATATTTTTACACAAGACGCCTCTGTCAGAATTATTTCAGTCTCAGTGTGTTTACTCATGAGCTGGTTCACGGTCCGGGGTACCCCTCAACCCCATTTCATAACACATACCTGTTTCTAAGATCAACAAAAGGGGCGTTGGTCCTACCTGATATGCTCTTTCTCAGGGTGCGGGGAAGATCATCCAGGAATGGAAGATCATTCAGGAATGGGTGGAACTCTGCTTCTCTGCTTGGAGACCAAGTAATTTTTTTTTGGCCATGCCTCCCCTGCCTGGGTCCTCCCCAGTTTGACGAAGGCACAGCAATGATGATGAGGCTCGCAACCTGTGAAAACAGTAACCCTCCCGGACTATGGACCAGACGGTCGCCAGGGTGGGGCTGGATGATCTTCCCCGCACCCTGAGAAGGAGCGCATATCAGGTAGGACCAACGCCCCTTCTCCAGTGTGATGGGGAAGATCATCCAGGAATGGGACTTACCAAAACCGGTTAATCATAAGGGAGGGAAGCAGTCTGGTTCCAAGTCCCCCGCTCCGCACGATCCCCTGTAGAACTCACCTGCCCCTTGCAGCGCCAACCAAATGGGCATAACAAGAGACTGGAACGATTTCCCAAATGTGTGACCCACGCCACCGGCGTGACCTCCCCGGAAGAGATGCCATGGCATTTGAAGTAGTGGACATTCCGGAAGCTCTCCATCGGACCATGCCAGCCCGGCTCCCCGTCCCATAAGTGATGGGTTGACCGAGATGCAGCGAGAGGAAAACTGGAAGGAACAAAGAAACTCCATTCCCCCCCCCCAATGGGGAAAGACCCCGAGAAGCCAATGAGTCGAAGCTCTGAGCGGCCAAGGCAGCCAAAGCCAGCTGCAGGTCCGGGCTGGGTCGCAGCTGAAGCCGCGGAGAGAACCGAGTAAGCGGTACAGCTGTCCCTGGAAAGCACCTCAAACATAAGGCAATTGCCCATGTGGCCAGATGTAGGCGTATGGGACAGCCCATGGTATCGGCCCTCCGGAGGGGTCACCAGAACAAGAGCCTGTGGTCAACACGAGGACCAGAATCATCTGATCCCCGTCGGGAACCCGCCATGCAGCTGCAGGCCCCCTGAGACCGCATGGCAGCTTCAACCCCGGGGAGCCAAACACAACAATGCTGGGAAGGTGAGTCCAAGCCAAGCTGGCCGTATAGAGGATAGGTGACCTCTGTCCACCTAGGTCGGCCCACCAGGTGCCTGGTCAAAACCCAGAGCCTGGAGAACCACTAAAATGGTAAAGGGCAGAAACAGTGTGAAGCCCAATGCCCACATCGTACTCCCAGGTGAAGACCGCCCTAACTTCCCGTTGGTGCCCGGCCGAGTGATGGCTTGCCAGGGCCCGTGACAAGGGAAAGTACCCCAAGGGTGTTTAAACCCGGCAAGGGACTCTGGTAACTGCAAGCAAGTGGACCTAGATTGTGGTCCCAGGTGGACCAGGATGAGTTGGGCAAGATGGGAAGGATGCCCCTTCCCCGGCCAGGCCATGAATGGTGGAATGTGCTTGCCTCACCTAGGTGTGTCCCGCCTATGTGATACCCTTTCTTTCGGCATCAGCGAATTAGGCACCAGGTGTTGTAGCCAGAAAGGTGGTCAGTCACCACTCCACGGTGGCAGTGAGAGGAGCTCTCACCCGACCAGTCCATCCCGGAAGGCTGAGAAGGCCCCACTACCCCAAGGTCCTGGGGGGGTTCCCATCCTGAGGGGCCTAGTGTGAAACATGCTATGTGGTTCATACGGGTTGCAGATAGACAACCTGGGACAAACAAGGATGTCCTGGGCTACACATTGTCCCGGATTCCCTGCAGTCAGAAGAGGCCGGCACATAGCTCCTTCCCAGCGAGTTGGTTCCATGTCATAAGACTACTGCCCTTTCCTGGTAGGGCAGCAGATGGCAACCCAAAGGGAACGTCGGGCCCAATGGCCTCTAGTGATGACCCACTTCCTGAAAAAAGGCCGGGAACCGCATGCGCAGGACCAGAGTCCCCCCGTGGTGGGATCCCAACCAGGGGGGGAGACCCGCCGAGCCCGACTAAGGCCTATCAGGAGGGCCCATGCAGCGGACCAGACTAAAGAGTGCCGCAATGCAGGAGTCCAGGGTCCATCCATGGAACATAGCTATACCACCCCCCGTGCGGGTTCCCCAGTACCCCGAAGTAAGCCACCGCATGGGAGAATACTGGCAAGCCTCCATGCAGTGTGAGAGGGTCTGGGCATGGAACACCGGTAATGGTGATTACAAACCCTGTCTAGGCCGGAGGACAGAGAACAGCTGGAATAAACTGACCCTCATAGTACCGACGCCTTAGTGGCTACCTCCAAGGTAAGTAAGGGAGGTTACAACCCTGCACACGAACAGCCGGGCTAACGATGAGAGGTCACTATCCTGCCATCATATGAAATTGGCGGACTCCATAGGACGAATGGGTGTCAGAGAAAGGGACAAGGTCCACTTGCGGGAAACCACAGGGGCAAGCTGAGTGAAGGCGAGTTTGTGGAGTCCAGACCAGTGCAAGCGCCTCCCCAGAGTCTGAGAACTGGGAGAAGGAGGAATGATGTAAGTACTATCAGTGGCCCCAAGGGCTATGGCTGTGGCCCCACCCCATTGTGCGAAGAGGTTGGAGCGCGTGCCCCGCCCAGAACTGACATCCTCCCCTGTGGTGGGCCCAGCCTACCGGCGGTCTGAATTTCACCAGACAAGAAGGTACCTGACTCCGAAGGAGCCTTATGAGAAGAGAGAGGGAAGCACCAACAGTGCCATCTGTACTATTCAGGCGGGGCCTCATCACAGCCTGTCATTGAGGACTGGGTGAAGCATACCCTGAGGTGATGGTAACCCCAAGCAGGGTGCCTGGTTGACATCAAATTACCTCCACCAATGCCAGCTTTTGATGCAGCCAGTGCAGAGGACTGTCGCCACTGAGGGGACGATTGATAAGGCCGTCAGGTGTGCTTTCTCGAAAGCGACCTCGGCTGAAGTCCCACAATGGGAATAACACATGCTTGACTGGTATCTGTAAACATTGTACAGAGTCAGTATAGTACCCTCAACCATTGGGGTTCTACTTTGACAGACCCTGAAGAACTGAAGCTGGGTCTATAATGAGCCCCGTCGGGTTGAACGTCCGACAACGGGCCTAGGCAGCATGCAATGTGTCCTTCTGGCCCCTGCGACACTGAGAGGTACCGCTGCCCTGCTAAGGTCCATGGGGGAATTGTCCCTGGTGTCTGGCCACAAAAAGGGGTTGAGTACAAGACAACCCCTTGTTGTCTTGGTGTCTATCTCCAGGTCAGACTGAAATACCACCTCATATTGCGTTAACAGTCAACTCAATAGGTAACAGCGCCGGTATTGTACCACCGTGAGATCAGAGGGTACAGCATGTGGGCTGCCCCCAGTACCAGGGGATGGGAGGTCATCCCTGGATTGTTCCCTAGGTTTCGAACGAAGGCACATGACCCAGGAAACCCCTGTGAGCCATCTATGCCGATCTGCATAACTGCAGAGGCCATGGAACCCCGGAAAGGGGACTGGGAGACTGGATCCGAACCCAGGCTGGCCATGGCCCAGACCTGGCGGTGGTGCCAAGGCCTTGTTGTCACCTTGAATAACATGAGAACGTGGGCGTTGTCATATTAGACAGCTCGCCAACTTGAAACCAAGTATAGGAAGCCATGTGGCTAGCCAGATCAGCTCATGTAATTTCTCCTAACCCTCGGAGGGTGTTTTTTTTCTTTCTATTATTATTATTGTTGTTGTTGTTGTTGGTGGTGGTGGTGGTAGTGTGCTGCAGCCTTATAAAAGAGCCATGGGCGGTAGCCGGCAGAATCAACAGGCTAGCATGCCTGATCCATCCCAGTGGTGCTCCGTCCCTGGAACAGACCCATCGGCTTACGGCAGGTGGCACCAGGTCTCCCTGAAGGGAGCAGGGCTTCTGCTTCAGGCATGAACAAACTGAGACCTGTAGAGAAGGAAGACCAGAGCTGTCAAATATTGCGTTCTGAAGATAACGACCTACTTGGTGCCAGCTGGTGGCGAAACACTGGTGTTTGAGAAATTTGAGAGCTGATAGCTGCCCCTACGAGCTCCTGACATAATAAGGGAGCGCTGACTGTTGGCAGAAGTTGCCGCCCACTGGCCTCCGAGACCCAGGTAGGCTAGGCAGTGCCAGGGATTACTTCCTACCCTGAGCGATTGTTGCTCCTATTCCGGCAACCCACTGCACAAGGTGGCGGCTCTTGCCCTCTCCAGCTGTTGCCAGGCAAATCAGCTCATGATGAGCCACTGCCTCCTAAGCCAATTTGGTGGGACATCCGCCCCCCATATGGATCCCTTGGTGAAACAGCTAGCTTGGTGCCGGCACCGAAGTGGTGAAAAAGGGCGCCAAAAATAACACCCACCGTTTATCTGCAGGGTGCCTGAGTTTGTCACTCTTGACTCCTGTCGTGCAAGGCACCTTCCTCGCTTAATACATGTGGGAGCGGGCGGGCTAGCTCGGGGGAACTTCCCCGGCTGCAATTGTTATGGCGTGAAGCCGATCACCCCTTCACCTCAGGCTGTAAAGCCGATGTTGACTGAATGAGGCCCCCCACTGCGGCCGCCTCAGTTGACTCCGCCACCAATTAGATCTCGAGATAAAATGGGGGGGGCAGACTGGCTCGAAGAGAGCTCTGCTGCCGAAACAACCTTAGCTTCTGGCGTTCCCGCTCACATGATCTCTCACACAATGCAGGCTGGCTCGTAGGTGCATTCCTGCCTCAGCTGCCGCAGCGTCTGACATTCACAATTGAACATAAATTCAAGGAGACAGGCCCGAAAAGAGCTCTCCATTAGCGGCTGCGTTGTGGTTGGCGTCTCTGGGAATAGCTCCCGAGACTAGGCAGACCAGCTCTGAGGGAGCACTCCAGCCACCGCTCTCATGGTGCTCGACGCCGGTGATGTTACCTCATAGTAGAAGGCAGTCTGGCTCGAAGCGAGCACTCCTGCCTCTGGGGCGATGCAGCTGATGCTGCCGACCTGTTACCTTGCAATATAGGCAGCTCGTCTCGCCAGAACTCTCCTGCTGCGGCCGCAATAGCGCTGAGCGCTGACATTGCCATTCTAGGCAGGAAAAGCAGGCTGGCCTGAACCAAGTGTTCCTGCTGAGGCTGTGAGTGCGCTGGTTGCTCCCATGCTCAACGAGCTGTAAGGAAGGCCTCCACTTTGTCTAGAAACGGGCAGACCAGCTGGCGAAGAGCACTCCTGCCACGGCTATGGGGCGCCGAAGGCGCCAGCCGCTTTCCAAGTACAAATCTGGCAGACTGGCTCATCATGAGCACTCCTGCCACGGCTCTTGAGGCGTCAAACGCACTTGCCGCTATCAGTATGCCTGGACGAAGCCGGGCAGGGACTGAGTCCCTCTCTGCAGATGCAGAACATAGCCAGGGGTAGCCCTTACCAAGGCAAAAACCCCTCCGCTGAACGCGGGATTGGCAGGGACCTCAGCCGCTTGTCAGGCTGGTAGGGAGCTTTACCAGTGGACCGGCAAATCTCCTGGATCGCTGCCCAGTGATCTCCGAGCCTTGCTCGATAAGAAATTCCATGTCATCATTGAAGTAATTAGGAATGGGTGAGCCTCATTTTCTCAGTCTCATCTCGTAGAAGACCGAGTCGAACTGGGGACAAGTCGAACCCTGCCTGGGTTGGCAGGGGAGGCGTGGACAAAAAAAAAAAAAATTAGTCGGTCTCCAAGCAGAGAAACAGAGTTCTACCCATTCCTGGATGATCTTCCATTCCTGGATGATCTTCCCCGCCACAATGGAGAAATTCTTTTGGTAGGTATAGTCATTATCTGAACTTTCTATGTCGCATACATGTAACATATGCTTCGTTATTCAAATAATTAACATAAATTTCCAAAAAATCTATATAGGTTGTCTATTGCAAGAGCATTCAATTTGCTTAAAGCTGGAACATTAGCTTTAGTCCAGAACTGCAGTAAAATTGTCACAAAGGACAAAGCATTGTCCCCTGAATTCTCAATCATGAATATCACATTTGGCACATTTTTGCTTTTAAAAAGATGGTCAAGGGAGTGGTAGGCATCTGACAATCTGTCCGCCTCTCATTCAAATAGCCATTCTGCTCCTGAATTTAGGTGGCATGATTTTGAAAGAGAGGGTTTTTTTTTCTTTCCTTCCTTCCTTAGGCTATTCTGTTCCCATTTCTACACTTTAAAAATGCTGAAAAGCAAGGAAGAAAAACCAACAAAAAACTCCACTACCTCTGATAATATCATTAGCGTGATTCTAATTTGTGGGAGTATGTTGTGAGGTTGTAATGCCTAAGTTTAGGAAAGTAGCCTATCAATTAGGATTTGGATAAAACTTCTGAAATTTTTAAACATGTATTTTTATTCACTTTCTGAGTTTAATATATGTTATGTACATATGTCAGTCATACAATGTATTCCTTTCTTACACAGAGGCCATGTGGCACTATTCTGGAAGTGAGTGCCAGTTTTGGAAGCAATTGCAATGAATTGTGGCTGTTCAGAAATAGAATCCACTTCTTGGATGGTGCCAAAGGGCTGCTGTTATATAGAGAACCTGAGGGGGTGGAGTGGCCAGCTCTCCTTCCCAAATGTGATCTCTGGTTCTTTGCTCTTCTTCTTCTTCTTCTTCTTCTTCTTCTTCTTCTTCTTCTTCTTCTTCTTCTTCTTCTTCTTCTTCTTCTTCTTCTTCTTCTTCTTCTTCTTCTTCTTCTTCTTCTTCTTCTTCTTCTTCTTCTTCTTCTTCTTCTTCTTCTTCTTTTAATTTGATTTATATGCCACCCTTCTCCGGAGACTCAGGGCAGTTTACAATGTGTTAAGCAATAGCCTTCATACTTTTGTATATTTATACAAAGCTTATTGCCCCCACAAACTGGGTCCTCAATTTACCTACCTTAGAAAGGATGGAAGGCTGAGTCAACCTTGAGCCTGGTGAGATTCGAACTTACAGTAATTGCAGACAGCTGGTGTTAATCACAATGCTATCAGTCTGCTGAGCCACCAGGCTTATATTTTTAAAATATAAAATAATTGCTTAAGATTTGTGAACAAAACATTCACATCCTTTTCAGGACAGAGAGCAGCAAAATTAAGCTGAGTGATTTGTAGAATATAGTTATATTATCTGTTGTAATGATATTTTGTAATTTGCTTTGGTTCCAGAATTTCTATAAAACAGAACTGAATAAAGAAGAGATGTACATTAGGTACATACATAAACTATATGATCTGCACCTAAAAGCACAAAACTTTACAGGTAAATATTTTTTTCACATAACCTGGACAAAATATTTTTGGAAATATTCTAACTGTATACCCTGTTTCCCCAAAAATAAGACCCAACTGGAAAATAAGTCCTAGCATGATTTTTCAGGATGCTTGTAATATAAGCCCTATCCCCAAAATAAGCCCCAGTTAAGATTGTCAGCCAGATGGATGCATTTAGTACCATATTTTCCCCAAAATAAGACCTAACCAGAAAATAAGCTCTAATGCATCTTTTGGAGCAAAAATTAATATAAGATCTGGTCTTATTTTGGGGGGAACCTAGATCTTCTCTGTTATTAGAAAAATTGGGTGATAATGTATTATTCTATTATTAATCTCAGGAAATGGGAGAAGCACATTTTATTCTTCAGGTACCAAAATAACTTGGTTAGATAAGACCAACCAATGGATACTGTAGATCACGGATGTCAAACTTGCAGCATCATTTGCCGTCACATGACATTTTGTGATGTTTTGTCCCTTCACAGAGCTGGGGTGGATGTGGCCTGCATGTGATGCATCTGGCCCACAGGCCACCAGTTTGACATCCCTGCTGTTGATCATTATGATACAGGTTGACTTATGACTGTAATGTAGCCTGCCCATTATGGTTGCAACTTATGATAGTGATAGCCTTGCTTAATAACCCCAATCCCTCTTCTCCACATTGTGGTTGTTAAGCAGAGCATGGGTGCAACAGAGAGGGGGAAACCTTAGAAGGCCTTGTTCTGGCTCAGGCCTGCACTTGTAGCACCTCCCCAGCTCACCTGATCACTTACCTTTTCAATAGATCTCTTTCGAGAAGCAACCTTTCTACTGCAAGGCCTTCTTACACAGAGGCCATGTGGCACTATTCTGAAGTGAGTGCCAATTTTGGAAGCAGTTGCAATGAATTGTGGCTGTTCAGAAATAACATCCACTTCTTGGATGGTGCCAAAGTGGCCAGTTCTCCTTCCCAAACGTGATCTCTGGTTCTTTGCTGTGCTCCTTGACCTACCTATACTGTGGAGGCCATGTAGTGCCATCCCAGAAGCATAAATGTTGTGTAAAAGATGGCTATAACATTACTTTTAAGAATCCTTACTGCAAATAAATATGTAAATATGAATGTTGCATTCAATTATCTCAGAAAAGAATAATTTTGGGGGGGGGGATTCGCCTACCTGTTAGGCCCATGGAACCAAGAATGACATAAGGAGTTGCTTCTGAGTAGTTTCCTTATTGTTGCTTGCCTATAGAAAGAAACCTTGCCAAACTAAAGCATCTATATGCATAACTACCAGATATACCTTGTGTAATGTTAGGAAGAGTTCACCTTTCTACATTTGTCTCTTTGCTTGCTGGCCTATATTCCATTATACTATCCTCCATCTGCATTTAACATGTTACATTTTTTTTATTTATTTATATATCAAACTTTTTAACTGCCCATCTCCCTCACCCATTTCTTCTCTCTTCCTGTTATCCCTATTTTGAGTAGTTCAGAAATGTTTGTATCTATTTTTGATTGACCCAAGCTCTGCAAAATATGGCTAAGCTTAACTGTAGTCTATCTGAAACAAGCTGTCTTAAAACAGTTAATGAAACTGTTCTCCTTCTATAATCCAGTGTCAAGTTTAATGATAGTTTGGTGTTTGTTTTTTATTTAACTAAATAACAGTTAAATAAAATCAGAAGCAAAAGCATCTGGTCTCCTGCAGAAAAGAAGAAAAGGAGAGAAACCTGAATAGGCAAAACTTGTTTCATTCTCTTTACTTTATCCTAACATCTAATGCTGTTGCAGTCTTAACATCAAGGAGCAAATTATCTAGTAACGTATCAATTATTTATGGAATGCATTTTTTCTGTGACTGTGGATACATTAAAATTGTTTCATGTTTATTTGTAAAACTTGATAGAAGCTGCCTATACACTTTTGCTGTATGATGAACTGTTGGAATGGTCAGACAGACCATTGCGGGAATTCCTAAGCTATCCTATGCAGACAGAATGGCAGCGTAAAGAATGTCTTCATCTCACGATAATCCAGAATTTTGACAGAGGAAAAGTAAGAAAGTTTTGGCTGCTATTTTTCTTATTTGCTACTGCCTTCTTTTGAACAATTAATTATTAATATTGCTTGCCATCTATTATTTGAGATACAGCATAATTGATATGCAAATTGCACATACTCATATGAATTCTGAAGTTGGCTGTTTAGGGAAAATTTCAACCTGTACCCCATACCCATATTTCATTTAATATATATCTTTCAGATAGGTTCAAGTAGTTCAAATTGTGATAATGTTTTTTTAAAACAAGGATGATTCATCTTTGATCCAACATTTATACCTACTGTGCCCTGTTGTATTGATGATTATGAGCTGTATTGTGTATTTTTAAATTCTATGATGTTCTTAAAATGACAGGGTCTACATCAATAAAAACCAAGTATATTTCAGATTTGATTATTTTAGCTAAAAAAATTATGGACTCAATTGTAATGCTAAAATATGAAGTTTTGATTATGGATTTAATATATTTCTATTGGTTGTTTAATTTCTGATGTATTCTAAGCTCCTGATGATTTGGGATAGAAGGAATCACACATTATTTCTGCAAGGGGTTTGGGCTTTTTGTTTCTTGATGAGCAAAACTGATGCCAGTATGTGCAATTTTATTTGGAATTACTTTGGAAATTAAACAGTCTTATAGAAGCAATTCATAATAAGTGTAAGGATTGTCTCTCCCCCTATCTTAAGAAAGTGAAAACTCTTGAAATGGAGTATTTCGAAAGGAATCTTTTATTAAGTAGAAGTGACAACAATGGATTCAAAGCAATACCCTTAGGCAAGACAAATAGAATTAAAGGAGTAGAGACCCCTCCCATTAGCCAGAATGCAGATTTTAGCCAATACACAAGTGTGAAGATGTTTTCTTTACCAGCTGCCCTGAGAACCAGATAAGCATGCATTCCCATTGCTATCCTCCATTATCCTTTAAAGTGAAACAACCTACATGGCCTGTTCTGACCTAGGTTTCCTGATACAGTAAAAGTACACAATGAGTCCCAAAAACCCTCTTTTTATTTCAACGGCTGTGAATTCTGTTCATTCACAGATGGACTCAATTGTAAAGAGTCCGACAGAAGTCTGCCATAGTCCTTCAGGATAAGGCTGATAAGCACCCACCTTTATCTCCCTTGACACACTGCCAAGACCTAATTGGCAATTAAGTTTGCAAGGCCACACGGAACACAGAGTTAAAATGGAGCTGCAGAAGTAAAACCGGTCAGCACAAACAACGCTGCTTCCTGCAAAGGCCCATGTGCCTTTGCTCCTTCTTTATGTCTTATGGGAGGGGCCAATCATCTCCAAAACCTACTCCCAAGTCGTCATTTTTTTTTTAACTGTTCTTGTTTTCTGGCAGCTCTGGGCATATGCACACTGGGAACAGGCTCCCCCTATTCCTCTGCCTCACTGATGTCCGACTCTGGAGGCTCCGGAGTCCACACATAAGTCCCAAATGGCCCTGGCCCCATCTCTGCCTCTGATGCAGAGCCCTTGTCCAAGCCTGCCCCAGACTCCAGGACTGACCCATGTTCCTCCCCAGCCTCCTCACTGTTTGACTCTGTTGCCAGCTCCAAAGGCCACTGGCGGACCACAACATGGCTGTCATAAACATTCCCCAATGGTAAGGAGGTCTCAGGACACTTTGTGTCCTGACACGCCAGGATCTAGGTTGTAAAATATCCGTTGACACAGGCAATGCTATAAATCGAATCCAGCCCTCCCCCTTCTCCCAATTGAATGGCAGTATCACTTTTAGGGATCTGACATGCTGCCTTCCTTAGAAAAAGAAAGGCTCCACCTGTAAAAAGATATAAACAAAAAAAATCCTTTATAATATATTAACAAGGTTTGTTAGGGTTTTGGGAGTGAAATTTTCTCAGTAAGATAGGAGCCCTAACATGGTGTTTAGTGACCCATTCATTTTGGGATGAGAGTAAATGTTTCCAAGCAATTAAGTATAGGATTTTTCCTCTGTGGATCCTAGAGTCAAGGATTTCCTTGATTTCAAAGTATTGTTCACCTTCTATCATGATGGGAACAGGTGGTGTAGATGCAGGTGGCCTGAGTGATGAGATTAACTCTCGTTTGAGTAAACTAATGTGAAATACTGGGTGGACTTGCCTGAATGTCTTTGGAAGGAGTAGTTCAACTGTTACTGGATTGATGACCCTAATGATAGGGAAAGGTCCAATGAAATTTGGCCCTAGTTTCTTTGATGGCTATAATAATTTCAGGAATTTTGTAGATAAGTATACTCTATCTCCAACATGGAAAGGTTTAGGTTCCATTCTTTTCTTGTCAGCTTGCATTTTAAAAGCCTCTCTAGCTTCTTTAAAGCTAATCTAACTACTGGTCATGTGTTTTGTAAAGTAGCCATTCACTCCTTAAGTGAGGGGATAGTGGGTTCTTCTGTGGGTAATTCAGGCATGGGGCTGAAATTCTGGCCTATTGCTACTCTAAAAGGGGTAAAACCAGTACTTGAGTGTACAGAGTTATTAAATGCAACCAGCAAAAGGTAAAAGTTCAGTCCAATTATCCTGTTGAAAATTAATAAAACATCTTAGATATTGTTCTAGCACCAAGTTCGTCCTCTCAGCTTTCTTACATTAATCCTCAAATTCCCTACTAAGGTTGGGCTGATCAAGCAGTGGGTGCACCCTGAGTCCACTAAAGCAGAGATATTTATCTCCCTGTCCCGGTTTGGGATAAATAGTCTTAAGGGGAGGTTAAATGGTTTAATTGGTTTGCATCCTCTGGATTGCTTCCGAATGAGTGCGATTCCTCCTGCTGAGATGCTGGAGTTTCCTCCCCAAAGAGGTGGGAGGGGGATGGAAACTCTACGATCTCCCTGCTCCTCAGGCAGTCTCCTTCCTGCACTGGCCAGGTTTTGCAAGTTTCCCCCCTGGTGGGCATTCTGGTTTCTGGGTGGGCGTTTGAGAACAATACTCTGCAGCTCAGTGCCCCTCCTTTCCACGCTTGAAACAGGCTGAGGATTTTGGAGAAAATGTGGTTTACGGTTTGAAGGGCTCTTGCTTCCATTGGGGTGGGGATTTCTACCATGCTCACCCCGCTCGGTACTAGTTTCTGGCCATATCAATCTTGGCTTCTTCAGTGGTGAGGTACCACTCCTGTAGGTGATTTGGTGTGCCTCAGCCCACACAGGCATTGTATAGATCATCACTCAGCCCATCCTTGAAACAGCTTATCAAAATGTCCTCAACACGCCACAACTGGTGTGTTGTGGCCAGTTCACACAACATGTGAGGTCACAGAATTCTTCAGTATACTCTGCCACTGGCTGTCGCCCCTGCTTCACCACCTTAATGCGGTCGCGTGCTTTCCGATCTGTGAGGGGGTCCTCGAAACGTTGTCGCAGGGCCATCATGGAATGATTGAAGTCCCGCAGTTCTGGTGCGTCGGCATTATGCAGGGTCACCATCCATCTGGCAGCGGCTCCCTCCAGGGCTAGGGTAACAGCTTTTACTCGGGATCCTTGGGTTTGGATATCACACCCGTGCTCTTGCATATAGGTGAGCATGTGTGCCACAAAGAATCCTAATTGTTGTGGATCCCCATCAAACATCATCCCAAGGGAGGGAGTTTTTCTTTCCAGCTGCGGGGCTTGGGGCTGGTTGGGAATGGGCGCCAGTGCACATGCTGCCCAGGGGGGAGGGTTTGCTAGGTCCTCTGGCACCGCTGTTGCGCCATCTGCTCGATTGATGGGCTCCAGAGGGATGGTGCCCCCCCCCGGCATTATCCGCAGCTGCTGCCCTTTCAGTGCTCCTTGGCTGTTGTCCTGGCTCCCCTCGGATGTTGAGATTTTCCAAAGTTTCCATCACCAATTGAGTTATATGCCTCTTCAGACGATCCTCTCTCAGCAGTGCTTCGGTTAGTTCCCCCTAGTCAGAGAGGGCTTCTAGCTCCAGTTTCCACCCGGGTTTCGGTTACCATGGCTGAGGGTGACTCTTCTGGTTCTCCCATCCCAGCTGTCTTTCTTCCTGATGCCAATTGACCAGCAGGGCTTTTCGGAATCCTCTTGGGTTACCTCATCCTCTCCGATGGGGTGCAAGAAGCAGGCATCGGGCTAGGTTGATATCTCCCCCCAGCATTCGGCTTCTCCCTGTTCCCTGTTTTGTTTGGACATGGTTTGCAGGATCCCCTCAATAGAGCGAATATTGCTTCTCTGGGTTGACCTTTTTGCAGATGTTGCTTTCTGTAAGGATTGCCACTCCCTCTAGCTTAAGAAAGTGAAAACTCTTGAAACAGAGTATTTCAAAAGGGACCTTTTATTAAGCAGAAATGACAGCAATGGATTCAAAGCAAGTCTGAATACCCTTAGGCAAGACAAGTAGAATTAAAGCAGTAGAGACCCCTCCCATTAGCCAGAATGCAGATTTTAGCCAATACACAAATGTGAAGATTTTTTCTTTACCAGCTGCCCTGAGAACCCGATAAGCATGCATTCCCATTGCTATCCTCCGTTATCCTTTAAAGTGAAACAACCAACATGGCCATCATAAACATTTCCCAAAGGTAAGGAGATCTCAGGGCGCTTTGGCGCCAGGATATAGGTTGTAAAATATCCGTTGACACAGGCAATGCTAATAAATCGAATCCAGCCCCCCCTCCCCTTCTCCCAATTGAATGGCAGTATTACTTTTAGGGATCTGACAGTAAGATTGTTTGAAAAGCCCTGTGGGTATTCCTACCCCTTTTGTAACTCTTCTTGGGGTCTAGTTTTGTTTTATAAAATTTATGCAGTGGCCTCTTTCAGTGTAAAGGATAAGAAAGAACTGTGGGACCATATCTTTGACTTTGTTTTCCTTCCTCCCTCTTCACCTGGAAGATGTAGAGAAGTAGAGCCTTTATTAAAATATCTTGATAAATGAATACCAGTTTCATATATAGTTTTCCATGCATAGGGATCTGGTAGAAACCTCAATGATATCCACATGAAACCATTTTGCAGATAAATGAGTTACAGACTTGCATCACATGACTCAAGTATATGGGTGTCAAACTCGATTACATCACGTGACGTATCATGACATATTGTCACTTTTTTGACTGCGGAGCTGGGGTGGGCGTGGCCTGCGTGTGATGCATCTGGCCTGTGGGCCATCAGTTTGACACCCCTGCTCAAGTATATAATTATGTCATTATGCATGAAATGTCATATGCCCTTTTCCCTGCCCATTTCCTGCTAAAACTCAGTCTTCTGTTTCAGCAGTTCCTAGTTTATGGATCATTGTGCAGTTTTATGTAAATGCTTCCCTAACAGTCACAGTGATGCATAGAGAATGAGATGGATCTTGAGAATCTTTGTACTTTAGAAGTGGTTCCTCTTTAATGGTGGTATGCTCTTTAGAAAAATAAAACTTTTTTTTTACATTAAACTCTATTTGGGGTGCTTTAAAATGAATATCTTAAAAAAAACTATATGTGGAGGAGAATTGAACTACTCTATGCCCTTGCAGTGAATTATGTCTTGTGAGAAATATTGATCATATGGACCTAGCCTATGCTCCCCTGCTTAAATGTGTATATTTTAATCAACCTAATGTAGACAGAATTGTTGACACAGCATGTTGCAAACACTAATCAAGCAAAGTGTATTACAATTTTGACCCTAGTAGGGAGGAAAGCCAATATATAAGCTCTGTTTCAAGAAGCAAAGTGATTTAAACCAGCATTAGGGGTACCTTCTGACTCTCCTCTATGCTACATATACCAAATATTTGAATAAGGTTATGCATACAGTTTTGCCAATGGTATTCAGTAGTATATGAATGCCAGTCTAGGAACCTGGCAAGTCAGTTATTCTGAACATCTGTGAATGAAATTTAATTATATTTAATGTATTGACAATTTTCATAAGCAGCTGTTCTCTTCCTTTTCAATAATATTAGTAATTGTTAAGGGAGAGATTGAACTGCTAACAGGAGATACTTGAAAATTTGTTGGGAACAGATAAAAACCTTCAGATTCTTCTCTCTGGTGAAAATTTCTCTTTCTTATTTGTCTACAGTGCTGGGAAAATGGTATTATTTTATGCAGGAAGATTGCTGAGCAATATGAAAGCTATTATGACTACAGAAATCTCAGCAAGATGCGGGTAATAAGATTGAATTTTTTAAATATAAATATTATTCACACAGTACAGTACAGTCTTTCACAATTAGACTACCATTTTTATCCACAGTGAGGACAGCCCTGAATTTAAGATCATCCCTTGAAGCAAAAGTAGATAAAAACAAAAATAAATAAATAACCTAATAACCTAAAAAAGACAAACATTGTGTGATGCCTAATGATGCCCTTATTAATTTTGGGTTGTCAGTTCCAGCTGAATCAGATACTTGATAATCAAACAGAGATACAAAATTTATTCATCTTCTGTGGGTGAAACTAAGAATGTAAGTGTAATAGTGACTTTTGTTTTAAGGTATAGTATCAATGACTATTTATTGTATGAGTTTCAGCTATTGGGTAGTTTTTAAAATGTAATGAATAAACAAACTAGGATTGTGCAAGTGAATCTAGGGTCACATGAGTGTAGGCTTTCATGGCTGATATCTGTTGGGCAATGTTGGGCTTCAGGATTTAGCAACCGTGGTCTAGATAACAGAGTTTCTGATGTTTCACCAACAAATATGGCTGGCATCTTCAGAGCAAGATGGTTTGCTATACAATCTACAGGCAATTGAGCAGCGACTGACTGGGCTCCTGTCTTTATACACAAGTGATCTGATAGCTGTAGAGCCAGGAAATCTGAACTCTAGACCACAGTCACAAAATCAGTTTACTTTGATTAAAAAGTTGCTCATCACATCCTATCTGTCATTTGCCAAAAATAGAAGACAGGTTTTTTTTTTGCAGGCATTGCAAAACACAAGCCAGAAAAGGCAGACTAATGTGTTTTCTGGTACAGCTTCCTAAATATTAATGCAAACTATGTAGGAGGAGGTGTGCGCTATGTCTTCTATAATGCTCGCCAAAGTAATTTAATTTCAGTTAATGATTTGGAAAAGGTAAATGGCACATCTTCTGCAATACTTGTTGAAAGTTTCTGCATAAACAGCCTGGAGCTCTGTAACACTTGCCAAAAATTTCACTGATGGCACCATTGCAACACTCATTTGCTTCTAGGCGATTCACTAAACCTTTTGGCAAACAGTCTGGAGTAGATCAGCAGCCCCTCCTTTTTTTCCTGTAGCTGTGCAAAGCAGAACAAAATTGAAGTAACATGATGTAACATTTTGCATCATGAAGTGCTATACCATAGTACTTTGTGAAATAGCTTTGAAGGAGTACTTCAGTTGAACTTTTGAATCCCCACAAGACCATAGTAAGTGTACGATTGAAAAAGAATACAAATCAAAATAGATAAGAATGAAGGAGGAGCCAAACAAGTGCTATTTCTTTTGATAAATCCAAAACTCTGTCTAGTACCATTTTATATAACCATTGGATTGAAATCATTTTTTGATATCTATAGATCACAGTTGAATGATATTTCTTGTTTTTCTTTTTTGTTTAGTACACAAAAAGTACACAAAATGTCCTTCTTTCTCATTTGTTTATTTATCTAAATCCACACAGTTGATGGAAGCTTCTTTATACGATAAAATTATGGATCAGCAACGTTTGGAGCCTGAGTTTTTCAGAGTTGGATTTTATGGGAAGAAGTTTCCATTTTTCTTACGGGTGAGTTTGGATTTTTTAAATACAAATGTTAACATGCATGACAATGTTAGGCTAATACTATTAGAACATTTACAGATTAAAAACTACAGTATGTACAGCACTTTAATAAAATTATGTGTAACATAATTCTGAATTGCGCATGCCCAAGATGGCGACTCCTGAGGGAAGCTCCGGTTTTGCGGGGGTGATGCCCTGGCGGTTAGGGGGTCCTTAGGGGCAGATTGTCCATCTATGGCCCATGGCGTGGTGAGAGGGCTGATTCGCCGATTTGTTGGGAGCATTTTGGCTCCGGAAGATCCTTTGGGAGAGCAGTTTATGGCTTGGCTCTCCGGAACAGCTTGAAGTGAGACGGGCGGTGCTGGTGGGGTGTAAGATGGCGAGATAGGCCTGGAGCTCCGTGACAGCTGACCCTGCATCCGTCGGAGGCTGCCGGAGGGATGGCGGTGCACGGCGGTGGTGGCCATTTGGCACCCTTGGCGAGACTCCGCTGGACCCTGGTGACGGCAGGAGCTGCCTGCGGAGGCCAGCGACGGGCGGAGTCGGCGCGGAGGAGGCCGATGGTGATGGCGGCAGTGACAACGGCGCCCGAAATGGCGGTTACCGGCGGCGGTAGTGGGAGCGGCAGAGACCAAAGAGGCCACAAGCGGGAGAGCAGGGACCTGCCTGATTATTTTCAGCGGAAACTCCTGGGCGACGGAGGGAAGCTGACCCATTCATTGTCAGGCCAGCCCTGGACCATCTCCCAGAGGCCTCCCCCCTCTTTTTTCTATGTGGGGGGGGGTTAAACCAGAGGTACTTTATGCATGGAAGATCTGAAGGTGGCTAAGGAGATGGGAAGGGGACTGTGGTGTCTACCATGGGGGCTTTGCTCTGGTATGTCACTGCCTTACTCCACCTCCCCCCCTCCTGTATTTTTCATCTCACGTGCCCCTTTTGTGGCCGGATATTCGGCCTTTTGTGATCATTTGCTATCCAGGTTTGTTGTTTCCTGTGTGTCAGGATGAGAGTTTCCCTACTTTTATGTCATCTGAGTCTCCCTGGATTCGCCTACTACATATTTCCCACAGACTATCCGTGTCTCTGAACTCAAGGATTGGCTATTCCATCTGTGCCTAGATACAACATTGAAAGAACCGGACTAAAGCTGCTGTTTCTCTCCTCTATATCTGGTTGCCGTGAGAGGGTGGCCGATGTTTACATCTGAGTTCAAAATGGCTTAAGTTTTCTACCACTGATGTGAGAGGTCAGTGGGACTAAAATGACTTGTACCTCTGATTGATACTCTCTCCACGGGACCCTGGATAGCTAGGACATCCCCACCAGCTATGGACTATCTAGCTACAAAATGTACTCGTTGGAAGAACTCCTCAAACTGTGAGATTCCCCCCTCTCGCAGGTCTGGCCCTCTGCTTTACCGAGGCCCTATCTCGATGATGGAATTTGGAGTCCGGAGAGATGGCATACAGCAAAAAGAGGGTTATGGGGTTTTTTAGGGAAATTTTTTAATAACATTTTAAGGGATTCTGGGAGGGGGGTAGGTTACGTGGGTTTGGGGGAAAACCCGTGGGGGAGGGTATCTGAGCCAGCTGAGGGGCACGGCATGGGAGGTGCAGACTCAGAGGTCAAGGAGGGGGTTAGAGCTTATGATGCAGATGGCCATGACATCGATACTGTAGGTGGGAGGGGCAGATATGGCGGGAGCAGGGGGCCACATCATTTTGTGGGAGTGTGTCCTCGCTGGTTGCAAGCGGTGGCACACTCCGGCCCCCAAAGCTCTTCTCGTTCCCCAGGTTGTACGGAACCTTGGGCCCCAGACCTTCGACTGATGCTGTGCAATGTCAGGTCCGTGGTAAATAAAGCCCCCCTCATTTGTGACCTTATTCAGGAGGGGGGTGCGGACCTGGCGGGTATCACGGAGACCTGGTTGGGCCAGGAGGGGGGAGCCCCCCTTGTTGATATGTGCCCACCCGGTTTCCGTGCATTCCATCAGCCAAGGTCACAGGGGAGGGGTGGAGGTGTGGCGGGTATCATTAACAAGGGTCTTGGACCGAGGGAGGCCACTGTTCCTCAGACAGCTGGATGTGAGTCCCTCCTTGTGAAGTGGGGTCATAGGGTGCAGTTGGGCTTGCTAGTCACGTACCTGGCTCCCTGCCATGTGGCAGCAGCCCTGCCCGAGCTGCTCGACGTTATAGCCGCGATGGTGGTTGACACCCCCAGGCTTATGGTCATGGGGGATTTTAACCTGCCATCAGTTGGCGAGACGTCTGAGGCGGCTCGGGAGTTCATGGCTTCCATGACAGCCATGGACCTGACCCAGTTAATTTATGGCCCTACTCACATGGGGAGACACACACTGGACCTGGTTTTTGTCTCTGGACAGTGGGTGAGTGATCTTGAGATAGGGGATATAGCGATTGAACCCTTGTCATGGTCAGATCACTCCCTCCTTCGCCTGGACCTTCGAACCGACACTCCCCGCCGCAGGGAGGCGGAACTGACCAGGTGGTTCCGCCCCAGGCGCCTGATGGATCCTGATAGGTTCCAGATGGAGCTTGGGCCATTTCCTGAGGTTCTGGCACACGACTCGGCTGAGGACTTAGTAGCCGCCTGGGATAGGGCGGCTGCTGGGGCTTTGGACCGAGTCGTGCCTTTGCGGCCTCTGACCCGGCGCCAGTCTCACCTGGCTCCTTGGTATGCAAGGTTCGGTCCTCTCGCCTCTCCTGTTCAACATTTATGTGAAGCCGCTGGGTGAGATCATCCGTGGTTTTGGGGTGAAGTACCATCAGTACGCTGATGACACCCAGCTGTAATCTCCATCCCAGACCACCCCAATGATGCCCTCGAGGTGATGTCCCGGTGCCTGGAGGCCGTACGGATCTGGATGGGGAGGAACAGACTCAGGCTCAACCCATCCAAGACCGAGTGGCTGTGGTTTCCGATGTCCTGATATAGTCAGTTGGCGCCATCTCTGACTATTGGGGGCGAGTCGTTGGCCCCCACAGATGGGGTTCGCAACTTGGGCATCCTCCTGGACTCACGGCTGTCTTTAGAAGAACATATGGCAGCCGTGGCCAGGAGGACTTTTTATCAGGTTCGCCTGATTCGTCAGTTGCGTCCCTTTCTGGATCGGGACTCATTACACACGGTCACTCACGCCCTTGTCACCTCACGCCTGGACTATTGCAATGCTCTCTACATGGGGCTCCCCTTGAGGAGCACCCGGAGGCTCCAACTGGTCCAGAATGCGGCCGCGCGGGTGGTGATGGGAGCGATGTGGCACTCCCATGTGACCCCCCTCCTGCGTGAGCTGCACTGGCTCCCAGTGGTCTTCCGGGTGCGCTTCAAGGTTTTGGTTACCACCTTTAGAGCGCTCCATGGCTCAGGACGAGGGTACTTACGAGACTGCCTTCTGCCACCAGTAGCCTCTCACCGACCAGTTCGCTCCCATAGAGAGGGGCTCCTCAGGGTGCCGTCGGCCAAACAATGTCGATTGGTGGCCCCCAGGGGGAGAGCCTTCTCTGTGGGGGCACCTGCCATCTGGAACGAGCTCCCCCCGGAGATACGGAGGATTCAAGACTTACGCATCTTCCGCCGCGCCCTAAAAACGTTCTTATTCCAACAGGCTGGTCTGGCCTAACTCTCCCTTTTAAATTGGGTTTTAAAATGTTTTTTAGATAAATTGGATGTCTTACATTTGTTTTTTGAGCCTAAATTATTTAATCTGTTTTTAATAGTTTTTTAACTTTTGTATGTCTTTGTATTTTATCTTGGCTGTTCACCGCCCTGAGTCCTTCGGGAGTAGGGCGGTATACAAATATTATTAATAAATAAATAAATAAATAAATAAATAAACATTTAAACATACTTAGAAATTTTCATCTGTCTTCTGGTATTCTGTTGCTTATAGTATTCTGCTTTATGTTGCTCCTTATCAAGATTAATTCTGTTTCATGCAGTCTTTTCATGAATGACAAAAAGATGGCTAGGAACTATTTTCCATTGTCACAGAGACTAGCCCCCCCCCGCCCCCCATTGAGAAAAAGTTGCTGGTGAGATAATAATGAAAAACATGCTGATGGTAACATCTGTAAAATCATGGAAAAGTCTGCCTAGGTAGGTTGTTGTTCTCCCATTTCCAGAAAAGAAGTTAGTTTAATTGATTTTCCTGTACACTGTATTGACATCTTGAGTTCATTGGTGTTGGAGAAGATTCCTGCAGATACCATGGATCAGAAAACAAGCCAATGGGTCATCAAACAAATCAACCCAGAATTCCCACTTAAGGTACAAATAGCCAGGCTCAAATTCCCAACTTTCTGGGAAAGTTGAAAGAAAAGAAAAAAGAGAAGAGGATGACTAGTAGCAAGGTGGATCTCTTATGTGCATTGCTAAGGGGCTTGAAAAAACAAGTTAGGGTCAAATCATCTTGGAGAAAAGCTATCTATGTGCTCCCTAAGAGCTGAAAATGATTTGATGGCACATATTCAGTTTAATCTATTTTCCTGTACATTGATGAGGATAGAAGTAGATAATCCTTGTGGTCTCTTCTAATTCCACAGTTCTGTGATTTGAAGAGGTTGGATAGTAAAGAACACCTAGTAGTACACGGGATGAGGTAGTTATTCCCATTAGGAAAAATTTCCACTATACAATTCTGTAAGGTCCCAAAATACACTTGAGTCACCAGAATGCCAAAGAGAGAGACTCAAGACGAGGCTTGCAAAAAAAACAGATTTTATTTATGGCCAAAAACAAAATACTGGGTGGAACTATATCCAGAACATACAGATACAATGCATGCGAGGAGATAGCCACACCTTGGGGAAGGTATGGCATCCTTTTATACCCTCAGAGACGTCAGCTTAGTACCCAACTCTGGCCTCCCACTCCAGGTCCGTGCATTCCTTGTTGCCCTGCAAGGGGGAATAGAAACTTCCCAATTAGTCATCTTGAGCATTTCTTTGTTTACTCAATTGGCCACTTAGGCCCCCTGGCCCTGGAAAGTAGGAGTCAAATGCTTTCCGTCACGGGAATCATGTAACTATTCTTTGGATTAAAGGAATGAGACAAGGGAGAAGAAGGAAACCTCCAAGGGTTAACAATCATCAATTTTGCAAACAAAATTTGTGGAAATAATTTTTCTATACACACCTACTTTTGCTAACAAATAGTGTACAGCAAGTCTATTCTGGGATATTGCTGTTTTTAACAGAGAGTGCTGTTTTAAACAGAGAGTGCTGTTTAACTAAGAAATTTAGAGCACTAGCAGTTGTATTAGGTATCATTGCAATCATTGGATGTAACCTTACAATTCTATTCAGCATATAAAGGGAGTTCTGTACCATCTTCTGCCCAGGTGGCTGGTCCATATACCTGAACTATTATTTCTGGAGGCCACTCATCTTTCTATGGCCTACATCCACATAAATAGGTATACCCAGTTTTTCATCTTGTTGTATTGTCAGTAGAAAAAGGAAGAAAAATAGATTTCACAGTTCCTAATACACATGCTTCATACCATCGGCTAGGCAATTGCACATAGGCAAATTTTCCATTTATCCAATATAAGCCATCTGGAGCATGCCAATTAAGAGTTACCACATCCATCCATAACCCACTCAGTCTAGGTATATTTTCAAATAGGTTACTAGGTTGTGTCAGGTTAATTCCAGACTAAAAAGTAACAATAAGCAAAGAAAACACCCTTACGTGTAAAATGATTTTTCACACTGATCATTGCATTATATTCTCCTCATATTAGTCCTATGCATAAGAAAATTAGTCCCAAATATTGAACCATTGCATTAAATCAAATATAGAATTGAACCATTCTATATCTTCAGGGATCATGATATCACTATCTCCTAGGACTACTGTGTTCAAGTCAGATTGACCTGATTCAATGTCTCAATTCTCCAGTGTAGGACAGATATATACATAGGAATAGAGTTTCTATGGGGAGCAATCCCTTGCACATTTACACAAGCACAGTGTCCCATTATTCCCCACAGGTGTATATAAATTCACAATTACAACAAGAATAACAATAACATTCAGTGATACAGTTACAATCACGGGACCAACACAATCTGGAGAGTGTGAAGTTGCACAGCTGCTGTTGGGATCTTCAGATGGAATAAGAGAGGCCACCACTCAGGCTGGAAAGTCCAAAAAGTTGCTACTCCTGCAACAAGAAAAATCACAAACAAAACCCATTCATACCACAATGACCACACCAGTTTTTGGAAAAGTTTATTCTCAGCAGGTCTTCTTCAGGAATCACTTGCCACTCTTTAAGTTCTTCCACTGGTCCTTTTACATGGGTGTAGTGGTCCACCCTTTGTCTTTAGGTTGGACTGCTGTTTCAGTAGTCAGCAGGACTTGGTAGGACCTGTCCCAGGCTTGGCTAAGTTTGTCCTCACATCAGGTTTTATCAGGACCCAATCACCAGGCTGGAACTTATGAACAGCAAAATCAAGAGGTAGGGTTTGAGCTAGGAGTCCTTTGATTCTGAGGTAAAATAAAGAAGAATAGAGGCCACGTATACAGTTCTTTACAAACATGTCTTTAGTTTCATTTGTGGAATTTCCCCTATTCTGTCCAAACATGGTAATCCAAACATCATTTGGCAAGGCAAGGGTAAAGATTTGGTTCACAGCAGAGATGATTTTGCATTCCATGGAACATGACATTCCCACTGCCTCCATTATTAATTGAAGCACTTTTGCAATAAAATGAGTCTCTTGGTTACTGTCTATAGCTTCTACTATCCCATATTTAGGTATTATCTGTTAATTTTGGTGACTACTGCTGAGTGGCTCTCATGGCTGGATAAGCCTCAACCCATCCAGTCAAGTGACCCACTATCACCAATAAATATCTAAGTCTCCCCACTTAAATTAGTCTAATGAAATCAACTCAAATGCATTTAAATGGTCTCACACTAAAGTAGCTCTCCCTTCTCTTTCTACTGCTCACATTTTCTTTAACTAGTACTTCTCACCTAACATTAAACATAACTCATCTCTGTAACAATTCCTAAAAAGGCAGCAACTTGTGTTGCTAACAAGCAAGCAAGCAAGCAAACAAACAAACAAATAAACAAACGGATAGGATAGAGCACCTTGTCAAAATTGCATTCCGAGCCAAAAACAGTGAAACTGTAAGGTAGGTGTCAGATATCACCCTTTACCCCGCCTTTCTCAGGCTGTTTCAGCAGAGAACCAGCCCACAGCCCCCCTTTTTCCTGCTTCTCTCCTCCAAGGGAGGGGGGGGAAAGGAAATACAGGGAGAAAAAATGTTTAAATTACATAGAATTCTCACCTCCTTTCACCTCTCAGCATCCTTTCAACAAAACAACCCTCTGCATTTCTCTCTAACCTCAACACACAGGCATTCACAGGTCTCAGGATCACTTCACTTTATCACTCCTTATGAGCTTCTGGACATCTCTCTCACACACACATTCACATTTGTACGGCAATCAACATTTTTCATTCATTTTTTTTATACGCTTTTTTTGTTTTGTTTTTTCACAACTTGTTTGTAATGTGTTCCAGTGGGCTAACATAGCCAAATGGAGAACACGGCCCAATTCTTGTTACTAGTTATTTGTTCCAAACAGGCTACCAGCATGGTTGCCCATTTTTCCCAGGGGATTCCTTTCTGTCAGCTCGAAGCCTGACTAGACTCTCTTTCTTCCTGAGGAGATTTCCCACACCTTTCCGTCGGTGCGAAGTCTAACCAAACCCTCTCTTTTTCCCTAAGAGATTTCCCAGACCTCCCCTGCGGGTCCGAAGTTTGGTCAGAGCCCTCTCCTGCACTACAGATTCTTTTTTTTTTAATTGAAAAAGTTTTACAAGTACAAATTTTCCCATTTCCCCCCCCCTTTCCCTCCCTAACCCTCCCTAGCCCTCCCCTCCTCCCATGACTTCCCCAAGGTGGAATCCAAATCCACATCATATTATATTATACTTTACCACCCTTCTATCTCCCCCCTGTGTACTATACATTTCTACATGACATTGAACTATTCTACCCCCTATATACTATACATTTCTACACAACATTCAACTAAAAGCTATCTGATACTTCCTAGTTTGGTATTTATTCTGCACATAATCTACCCATTTCTTCCACTCCCATGCATAAGTCTCTTGAGTCTGGTCTTTTAAGTATGCTGATATCTTCGCCATTTCTGCAAAACTGGCCACCTTCAAAGTCCATTCTTCAATAGTAGGCAAAACATCCCTTTTCCAATATTGACCAATCAGTAACCTAGCTGCTGTCACCATGTACAATATCAATTTTGTTTCACCCATTGAAAAACCCTTAACTATACCCAATAAAAACAATTGAGGAGAAAATTGGAGTTTTTTCTTCAGAACATTTTGCATAACCCACCAAATTTTTATCCAGAAAGCCTTCACTTTCTTGCAAGTCCACCATATATGATAATATGTAGCATCCAAACAATCACATCTCCAACATTTTGGTTGAACATTAGGATACATGCATGACAATTTCTTAGGATCTAAATGCCACCTATAAAACATTTTATAAAAATTTTCCCTCAAGTTCTGTGACTGCGTAAATTTAACATTCTGAACCCATATTTTTTCCCACGTTTCCATCATAACTGGTTCTGCAAAATTTTGTGCCCATTTTATCATACAATCTTTAACCAGTTCATTTTCTGAGTCTCTTTCTAACAAAACATTATAAACCCTCTTGATATGCATTGGGCCTTTCTCTTTTATCTGTCTAACCAATTCTTCTTCATGCAACATTAAACCAGTTTTTTGATCTTCTCTCCATCTCAGTTGAAGTTGATTATACTGTAACCAAGTTAAATTAATCCCTTCTTCCAACAGTGTATTCAATGTCTTTAGTTGCCATCTGCCCCCATCATTAAAAAGTGCTTCTTTGTATAAAAACCCCCTGAGTGACTTTATATTTATATTCCGTATGATATGACCAAGATCCAACCACAACGGTATTTTGTAATCCCATTTGAACTGGTGCTTCTTCCATACTCTCATCAAGGAGTTTCTAAGCATATGGCTGTTGAATACTTTATCCACTTTATTTTCGTGGAATAAATATGCATGCCAACCAAATTCAAGATCATAACTCTCTATATTCAATATTCCAGTCTTTGTCCTTCCAAACCAATCGCTTACTTGTGTTAACGCTGCTGCTTCATAGTACAGTCGCAGGTTTGGAAGTTTAAGACCACCCCTTTCACAAACATCTTGCATAATTTTCAATTTCACTCTTGGCTTTTTCTCATTCCAAACAAACTTATTCACTCCTTTTTGCCATTCCATCAACTGTTTATCACTTTTAAGCACCGGAATCATTTGAAACAAAAATAGAAATCTAGGTAGAACATTCATTTTAACTGCTGCTATTCTTCCAAGTAAAGACAGATGCAGTTTTTTCCAAGTGTCCATATCCTTTTGTACCTTTTGCCACAACACCTCATAATTGTTTTGGAACAGTTTTATATTTGAATCTGCAACTTGAACTCCTAGATATCTCACCTTTGATACTATTTCAAAGCCTGCCTTCCTTTCAAGTTCTTTCTTTTGATCAACTGTCATGTTTTTAACTATCATCTTGGTTTTTTTCTGATTCAGTCTAAATCCTGATACCATACCATATTCTTCTATAATGTCTTTCATCTGAATTATTGATTCCATCGGCCGTGTTAGGGTAACAACCAAATCATCTGCAAATGCCCTTGTTCTGTAGTCCTCTTGCCTTATAACTATTCCATTCAAAGTACTCGAGTCCCTTATTGTATTCAACAAGACTTCTAGAGTTAGAATAAACAACAGCGGGGATAACGGACAACCTTGTCTTGTGCCTTTTTCTATACTGAAGTTTGTAGTTAAGCTTCCATTAATGATAATTTGCTGCACTACAGATTCTTATTCCAACAGTCACACTCCTTTCAAAGCGATCGTCTCTGGCTGATCTCCTCTCGGATAATCAGAAACGCAGATTGGATCTCCGCACATCGCTTCGAGGGCAAACCTCTGAGGAATTTCCCTCGTCTCATTCACACACTCACAAAGCAACACTCCCCTTCCCAAGAGAAAAAAAAATTATACTCACCCAGAAGAGTTCAGTTCCATAACCCCCCACAGTGCAAGCCTCTTTGTTAGGCGTTCAGGACAGGCAGGATCGGAGCCTGCCAGCAAATGACCAGATCAAAGTCACTGGATAAATTTTTCCAGGAGCGCTCTTGACTTCGGTACTGGTCCAAGCTGGTTTCTTCCGTCTGCCTTTAATGAAGGCCACCAAGCCTCAGAGCGGCTCAGTTTGTGGGAAGCTGAATGCAGCCACCTTGAAGAAACTTTGCCTTCAAGTCCCTGTTCGGGTGCCAGAAAGGTAAGGTCCCAAAATACACTTGAGTCACCAGAATGCCAAAGAGAGAGACTCAAGACGAGGCTTGCAAAAAAAAAACAGATTTTATTTATGGCCAAAAACAAAATACCCTGGCCCTGGAAAGTAGGAGTCTATCCAGATCAACATAAATTAAGACTGAGATACGTACCATTCTCTTAGATGGTACAAGAAAAAAACAGGGAGAAGATTGATATGGGTTCAGGTCAAATGGCAGGAACATATGTTTGACAAATACCAGATACATGCCATGCCTAATAACAGAATATGTTTGTTACAGGAGATACAAATATAAAGGCATAATATATGTGATACAAATACAAAGGCATATGTGTATTACAAGAACCTAATGGTTACAGGATCTAGTATACCAGTATATCATATCCTAGTATTATTTATTATATTCTTTTTATTGTTTCCCTTCAATTCATACTAGGCCTTTTAGGTCTAGCCAGCCTCAGCAGGCAAACTCTAATATATGAACTACAGCAGAGGTGATATTCAGCAGATTCTGACCAGCCTTACCTCATTATATGGTTGGAAAAGGAAGAGCATTTTAATAGCCTTTTCAGTCAATTGTGGATAGGCTTTGAAAATTCAGCAAGTGATAGTTTCTTAAATGCAATGCAAAGCCTGAAATAAATGAACTTTAACACTCCATCAAATTAAAATCCATCCGTCTATTGTACACTTTGAATGTTTTTTTTTTTTTTACCTATGCATGATTTTTTAACATCCTGTGTTAGTCATTTGGAAAATATTGGTTATGAAGGACTTCAAAAGGTTGATTTTTCACTATTCAGCATCCAAAAATCATGTTTGTTTATATCACTTATCAGAAAGAGCTGTCAGCCCAGTAACACACATTTACAGCAGCTCTGCCCAGTTTTATTATTTTATTATATAATTAACTTTTTAATAGTTTTACTGGACATTTTTTTACTTAACTAAATTTGTTTGGATGAAATGATAGTGAAGACAAATACACAGATAACGGATTTTGCCTGGAACTGATAGTTATGGGGAAAAGAAAGAAACGCCATGGTGCTAGCCTGGGACATCTCCCTCCTTTGAACTCTGCAAAACAACCAAGAATTGAGGAGCACTTCTCATGAAAGAGAACTGTAAGTAAAATAAATTCTCCACCCATCTCTAACAAATTTGAAGCACTAGAATGGGACTACCAAACAGGGGGCAAACTATTAGATATTCCTCGTTTCTTGTGGAAGAGCAAAATGGTAGCCAGTCACCATTACAAGAAACCAACCCAGGTATTTGTTCCAGGAGAGTTGAAATGAAGCCCAAAAATAATAAGAAAGATCAGAACATAGAGAGGCTATCATGGGAAAATTCAACTGAGTTTATGGCAAAACAATGCCTCCTCATAGTGCAAATATTTGAGCAGCTTACAGCCGTAAAACATGAATTGAAGACATTGAATCTAGCTGTTTTTCTTCAAAAGCAAGGACCCTCTACTCCTACAAAAGCCTTTGTAACAGACATAGTCAAATCTCCCACTCTGGGCAAGTATGCTAATAAGAAGCAAGAGCAAAAGTAATCGCTAAAGAACTTGTCAAAAAGCCACAACTTTCTAAGAGTAACACACTATCTTCTGATAAAGCAAAGAGAGGGGAACTTACAAACATTAAAGATTCCTTGGAAGCCAGAAAAGTCTCCTCCACCAAATTAAATTGTTCATTGCAAACACAACAGATCTCTCTCAGAATTTGCATGAAGGGACTTAATGTGGGACATTGGAATACCAGGAAAGCAATCCTAGCTTCCTTAGGTCGGCTTCTTCACTACCAAGGTGTGTAGATTGATCTGTGTGCTGTCGATTGGCTCCCAGATGTCCCAAATTGGAAGCAGATATGCCTGTCCTTTAAACAGCCTACCATCCCTTTGATGCTATTCAAGATGAGAGCGTATCTAGAATTAGAATAGAATAGAGCTGGAAAGGACCTTCTAGTCTCCTGCTCAAGCAGGAGAACCTATACAATCTCAAACGAGTGACTGTCCAGTCTCTTCTTAAAAACATCCAGTGATGGAGCACCCACGATTTCTGAAGGCAAGCTGTTCCACTGATTAATTGTCCTCAATGTTAGGAAGTTTCTCCTTAATTCCAGGTTGCATCTCTCTTTGATCAGTTTCCAACCTCTGGTGCTTTGGAGAATAATTTGACCCCCTCTTCTTTGTGGCAGCCCCTCAAATACTGAAATACTGCTATCATGTCACCCCTAATTTTTCTTTTCTTTAGACTAGTCAGACCCAAAATCTGCAGCCGTTCTTCATATGGTTTAGTCTCCAGGCCTTTGATCATCTTAGTTGCTCTTCTCTGAACTTTTACCAAAGTCTCAACATCTTTTTTGTATTATGGTACTAAGGGTTCTGTAAAGCAGCACTAATACTTCATGTGATCTTGATGTCAGGGTTCCAAGTAATGGACCCAATGGAATCAAAACTCCAAGGCAGACACGTTCCTCAAAGTATAGATTTATTAGGCACGTCATATTGGCACATCTGGGGAAACCCAACTCTGAGCTCCCTTTGGGTTTCCCCCTAATGAAAAGTAAAGTCCCCACCCCCCTGCCATGCAGTTCATCACATAGTCCAATCAGATCACAGTCCAATGGTCACTCAGTCTCAGACCCCACCTCCTTGCACCTGGTGGGGAAACTCTTGGTTCTCAGGAGAAAGAATTTTATTATGGCTACAATCCCTCAGTTATCTCTTCCTTCCCCCTCCCGTTCCCACAGCACGACTTTCTTCGCTGTGGCAACCCTGAAGTGCCAAGGGGGGAAATGGTTCCAGGGCTGACACTTGATTCTATGCCTCTGTTTATACAACCCAGGATTGTATTAGCTTTTTTTGGCTGCTGCTGCACATTGCTGGCTCATATTCAAATGATCATCCACTAGAACTCCAAGGTCCTTTTCACAGTTACTGTTTTTGAGCCAGGTCTCGCCTAAACTGTACTTATACCTTTGATTTTTCCTGCCTTAAATGTAAAGCTTTGCTTTTCTCCACATTAAAATTCATTTTGTTGGCTAGTGCCCATTGTTCAAGTTTGTCAAGATCTTTTTGGATCCTGAGTTTGTCTTCTGGGGTATTGGCTATTCCTGCCAGTTTAATATCATTTGCAAATTTGATGAGTTCCCCTTCTATTCCCTCATCTAAGTCATTTAGCTTCCTTTCAACTTTTTCCTACCAGAGTCTTATGTGATTAGTCTTTAATAGCTAATATGCTATCTCCCAAAGTCGCTGCTTCTTCACTCTCAACCTTGAGAGAGCAAGAATAGAGTCAGTCAGCCTTACTTGATGAAGATGTTCTCAGCACAGAAGCTGGAGTTATTAATGTTTTTGGTTCCTACCATGAAAAGAACAAGACAATATACTGTTTAAACTAGAAAATCTGAAGAAAATCTTGTTGGTCACAATCACCACAGCTGAGCCACTTACAGACTTTGTATCTCCAAACTTTGAACTCTCACTTTCCCCTCAGCAAATTACCTAAAAATGGCCCTATAAAAAATAGAAGTCTGAATCCTCTTGGGCTAAAAGAGGGTCCTGCAGTTGAGGAGCAGTCATTACTTTCATTGGGAAATTCCATGGGAACTCCATCAGGGAATGGGCAGTATCCTTGCCAACTTCCATGACATAGAGCCAGAGGCAGCATGATTTAACATTTCTTTGCCCGACACCTCTTCACAAGTCCCTCACAAGGCAAGTGTTGTTAAATGCTGCCAATGTCATCCACTCCAAAAAAACACTTCCAAGAGCTGATGCAGGATGTATATGAGTCAAGTCATCCCTTGGAGGAGGCCATAATGGCTGCTGATGACCTCCCAGGCTAATATGATAACCTCACAGCTTCTTGTCAAAACCATATCTCCTGATGGGCCTCAAATGGCTATCTTTCCCCACTTTTAACTTGGAATATAGTTGCCTGGTCAGTCCCATCAAAAGACCAACTTTTTTGACTATATATATCACAATTTGATGTCTTCCTCCTACAGGAAACCTGAGTCTCTTCAGAGGTGGGGTTAAATGTCTACTGGGTTAACTCTATCCCAGGTGCCCCGAGCAAGGCAGGTGGGAGATCTAAAGGTGGTATAGTGACCCTAGTTAGCACAGTTCTGCAATTTAAATGTGTCTCACTGTCCTCTTTACAACCATTTTTTGTGACTACTTTTTTGTGACTACCTTGCAGGTGGAGCCAAACAGGGGGAGATTTTGCTTTTAAATATTTATATTCCCCCTCCTAATAAGAACAATCTGGTCAACAATATTTGGGAGCACATAGAAAATGTTATCTCTAGTTGTTTAGACAAATATCCCACAGCTGCAATAATTATAGGTGGGGATTTAAATGCTAGGATGGGACCAAATGATCATACACTATTTAACCAATTTAAGATTCATTATGAGGAGAAACCTTTATAGAGAAATCCTTATATTCTAGAGCAGTGATGGCTAACCTTTTTGCCATCGCATGCCAAGAAAGGGGGGAGGTGGGGGAGGTTCACACGCATGCGTGGCCACACCCATAATTCTATGTGTCCTGCCCTGCACATGCGCATGCAACACCCACGCCCCCGACCCCGCTCCTGGCATGCGATGGCCTGGTAGGCCCATTTTTCTTTCTTACCTGGCTCCAGATCCTCTCTATGCATTTGGGAAGGGCGAAAACAGCCTTTCCCACTCCCTCAGAAACCTGAAAGGGCCCATTTCCCAACTCCCGGTGGGACAGGAAGTGACGTTTTTTGCTGTCCCCAGCCTCCAGAGCCTCTCTAGGAGTCTCTGGAGGCTGGGGACAGCAAAAAACGTCACTTCCTGTCCCACCGGGAGTTGGGAAATGGGTCCTTTCAGGCCTTTGGAGGGCCTCCGAGGGAGTAGGAAAGGCTGTTTTCTCCCTCCGCAGATGCATAGAGAGGATCTGGAGCCAGGTAAGAAAGAAAAACGGGCCTTCTCCACCCCTGCCCCTCCAGAAGCAGGAAACAGCCTGTTTCCCCACTTCTGGTGGGCCCAGAAGGCCCGAAAATCAGCTGGCCGGCGCGCACATGTGCCCCAGAGCTGAGCTGGCGTGCCCACTGATATGGCTACATGTGCCCCCTGTGGCACACATGCCATAGGTTCACCATCACGGTTCTAGAGAATTTAAAGACCTAAAAGTTAACAGGGCAGGTCTATGTGGAAGGCAGATAATTGCATATCTAGACCTTTGTATCCTTAACGGTTCCATAAGTGGGATCACCCACCAGAATACAGGTAGTCCTCGACTTACAACAGTTCGTTTAGTGATTGTTCAAAGTTACAACAGCACTGAAAAATGTGACTTATGACCATTTTTCAAACTTACGACCATTGCAGTATCCCCATGGTCTCGCAATCAAATTTCAGACTTTTGGCAACTGTCTCACATTTATGATAATTGCAGTGTCCCAGGATCATGTGATCACCTTTTGTGACCTTCTAACAAGCATAGTCAATGGATAAACCAGATTCACTTAACAATTGTGTTACTAACTTAACTGCAATGACTCACTTAATTGTGGCAAGAAAGGTCTAAAATGGGACAAAACTCACTTAATTGTCTCACTTAGCAACATAAATGTTGGGCTCAATTGTGGTCATAAATCGAGGACTATCTGTACACCAGTGGTGGGTTGCCCCTGGTTCAGACTGGTTCGCAAGTGACCTTTTATCGTGTGACCTTTTATCGTGTGACCTTTTGAATTTTGTACAGAAGATGGAAGTAGACTCATGACTGGAAAGTACTATCAAGTACTTCTAATTCTGATATCTCACTGGAAATTTCTTTTTTTTTCTTTTTTTTTTATTGAAAAGTTTTTACAAACATTTTAACCAAGTTTTGAACCCCACCTCCCTACCTATTACCCCTCCCTCCCCTTCCTCTTCTCCCCCCCCGACTTCCCAGAGCGAAATACAGGGTATTTCATTTAGCAATCTTAATCTAACATATGCTAACTATCTATAAACTCTTTTCATCCCTTTTTCACTTTAACTCCCTATTTACATAGCTAAGTATATCTTCTTAAATCCAAATATTCATTCATATACTATTTGAAACTTTTTAGTCCCATATTTGTTTTGAATATAATCAATCCATCTTCTCCAATCCACAATATATCTTTCTTGTGATTGGTCTTTCAAATATGCTGAGATTTTCGTCATTTCTGCTAAGTTCAATACTTTTAGTGTCCATTCTTCTATAGTATAGCCATCTATCGGTGAAATGTCTGAAGTGGCTCGAGAGTTCATGGCTTCCATGACGGCCATGGACCTTACTCAGTTAATTCACGACCCCACTCACACAGGGGGACACACTCTGGACTTAGTTTTTGTCTCTGGTCAGTGGTTGAGTGGCCTTGATATAGGGGATATAGCCATCGAACCCTTGTCATGGTCTGACCACTCGCTCCTTCGACTGGACTTTCTAACCGCTGCATCCTGCCGCAGAGAGGCAGGACTGACCAGGTGGTTCCGCCCCAGGCGCCTAATGGACCCTGATAGGTTCCAGATGGAGCTTGGGCCATTTCCTGAGATTCTGGCTCATGACTCGGCTGAAGACCTGGTGGCCGCCTGGGATAGTGTGGCTGCCGGGGCCTTGGACCGAGTCGTGCCTTTGCGGCCTCTGACCCGGCACCGAACTCACCTAGCTCCTTGCTTCTCCGAGGAGCTTAGGGAGATGAAGCGCTGGAAAAGACGCCTGGAGAGTAGTTGGAGGACCAGCCGCTCCGAATCTGACCGAACACTGGTGAGGTCTCATATTAAGACCTACCTAGTGGCGATAAAAGAAGAGCCTTGGTACTACAGTGGTTTAAAGCACCCTGTTATTAACACAGCTGCCTGCAATTTACTGCTGGTTCGAATCTCTCCAAGGCTCAAGGTTGACTCAGCCTTCCATCCTTTCTAAGGTAGGTTAAATGAGGACCCAGTTTGTGGGGGCAATAAGCTGACTTTGTATAAATATACAAAAGTATGAAGGCTATTGCTTAACGCACTGTAAGCCGCCCTGAGTCTCCGGAGAAGGGCGGCATATAAATCAAATTAAAAAAAAAAAAAAAAAAAAGCGGCGAAAACTAGCTATTTTGCCACTCTTATCGCGTCATCAGATAATCGCCCGGCCGCCCTGTTTAGGGTGACCCGCTCCCTCCTCCATCTGGAAGTGCGGGATGACCCCTTGCAGGGCCGAGCTGAGGATTTTGTGCAGTATCTGTATGACAAAATCGCTCAGATTCGGGAAGGGCTGGCCTCTGACTGGGTATGTCCGGACGGGATGACTGAGGCAGGTCTTGAGAGTGTTATCTGGGGGGAGTTCAATCCTGTGGCTCCCGAGGACATGGACAGGGTCCTGGGACGGCTGAACGCGACCACATGTTTATTGGACCCGTGTCCCTCCTGGTTGGTACTGGCTTCCCGGGAGGTGACACGAGGCTGGCTCCAGAAGATTGTTAACGCTTCTTTGAGTGAGAGGGTCCTGCCGGCCGCTTTGAAAGAAGCGGTTGTGAGGCCCCTCCTCAAGAAGCCCTCTCTGGATCCGGCTGTTTTGGCTAACTATCGTCCAGTCTCCAACCTTCGCTTCGTTGCGAAGGTTGTTGAGAGTGTGGTGGCACAACAGCTTCCCCGGTTCCTGGATGAAGCTGTCTATCTAGACCCGCTCCAGTCCGGCTTCCGGCCTGGGCACAGCACAGAAATGGCATTGGTCGCATTGGTGGATGATCTCTGGAGGCCCCGGGATAGGGGTTGCTCCTGTATCCTGGTCCTGTTAGACCTCTCAGCGGCTTTTGATACCATCGACCATGGTATCATGTTGCACCGGTTGGCGGGGTTGGGGGTGGGAGGGACCGTTGTGCGGTGGTTCTCCTCCTACCTCTCTGACCGGTCGCAATCTGTGTTGACAGGGGGGCAGCGGTCGACCCCGAGGCACCTTGTTTGTGGGGTGCCACAAGGGTCGGTCCTCTCGCCCCTTCTATTCAACATTTATGTAAAGCCGCTGGGTGAGATCATCCGTGGCTTCGGGGTGGAGTTCCACCAGTACGCTGATGACACCCAGCTGTACATCTCCACCCCAGGCCACCCCAATGATGCTCTTGAAGTGATGTCCCAGTGCCTGGAGGCCGTGCGGGCCTGGATGGGGAGAAACAGGCTCCGACTCAACCCCTCCAAGACCGAGTGGCTGTGGCTTCCGGCGTCCCGATATAGCCAGCTGATGCCATTGCTGGCTATTGGGGGTGAATCACTCGCCCCCACGGAGAGGGCTCGTAACTTGGGCGTCCTCCTGGACGCACAGCTATCTTTAGAAGATCATTTGACGGCCGTGGCCAGGGGTGCACTTGGAGGCTCCAGCTGGTCCAGAACGCGGCCGCGCGGGGGATTATGGGGGCGACGAGGCGCTCCCATGTGACACCTCTCCTGCATGAGCTGCACTGGCTCCCGGTGGTCTTCCGGGTGCGCTTCAAGGTGTTGGTGACCACCTTTAAAGCGCTCCATGGCTCAGGGCCGGGGTATTTACGAGACCGCCTTCTGCCACCAATAGCCTCCCACCGGCCAGTATGCTCACACAGAGTGGGCCTCCTCAGGGTGCCGTCCGCCAGACAATGTCGGCTGGCGACCCCCAGGGGGAGAGCCTTCTCTGTGGCGGCGCCCACCATCTGGAACAACCTCCCCCCAGAGATACGTACAATAACAGGCCTCCAGATTTTTCGTCGGGCCCTGAAAACCTATTTATTTCAACTAGCTGGGCTGGCTTGAGTCAAATTTTAAACTGATTTTAAATTGGAATTGTTTTAATTACGGCCAAAATATTTAATTATTTTAAACAGTTTTTAGATTTTGTATGTCTTGTTTTTACTTTGGCTGTTCACCGCCCTGAGTCCTATATTGGAGAAGGGCGGTATAGAAATTTAAACAAATAAATAAATAAATAAATAAATAAATAGTAGGTAGATCTTCTTTCTTCCAATATTGTGCCACTAACAGTCTTGCTACCGTTATTAAATTTAACATCAAATTAGTTTCAATAACAGTACAGTCTGAGATAATACCCAGCAAAAATAACTGTAGGGTGAAACTTATCTTTTTCTTAAAAATTTTCTGGATAATCCACCATATGTTTATCCAGAAAGCTTTAACTTTTTTACACGTCCACCATATATGATAATAAGTTGCATCATCACAATCACATCTCCAACATTTAGGTTGTTGGTTCGGATACATACATGCTAATTTTTTAGGATCTAGATGCCATCTGTAAAGCATTTTATAAAAAAATTCTCTTAAATTTTGTGCTTGTGTAAATTTCACATTTCTAACCCAAATTTTTTCCCAAGTTTCCATCATTATTGGTTCCTGGATATCCTGTGCCCATTTTATCATACAATCTTTAACTAGTTCAGTTTCTGAATCTATTTCTATCAATGCATTATATAACCTTTTTATGTGTGATTGACCTTGATCTCTAATTTGTTTTACCAAATTTTCATCAGTTATTATGATATCAATTTTCTGATCTCCTTTCCATCTCGCATGTAACTGTCCAAACTGAAACCAAGTTTTTCTCTTAATATATTTAAAGACTTTAATTACAATGTATTCCCTTCCATTATAAGAAGTTCCTTATATTAAATTAGCAATTTTATGATGTTTGTGTGTCTATATTTTTCTTGACTGTACACCGCCTTGAGTCCTACGGGAGAAAGGCGGTATAGAAATATAATAAATAAATAAATAAATAAATAAATAAATATGTGGTCCTGTCTTGTTTCTGTTCCACACTTATATTTTCTATCGCATGTCTGGGTATTGCCCATATAGGTATCTTGTGATTTAATTTATATTGTTATTTTCTCCAGACACGCAAGAGAGCATTCCTTAATATGTGAGTCTTAAAAACATAATCCGCCTTTTTATCATACAACAGATACGCATGCCATCCATATTATAAATCATATCCCTCAATATTCAATATTCTATCTTCCGTTAAATTAAACCAGTCACTAATTGTTGATAAAACAGCTGCATCATAATATAATCTCAAATTAGGCATTTTAAAACCTCCTCTTTCACGTACATCTTGCATTATCTTAAGCTTTACTCTTGGTCTTTTCCCTGCCCAAATAAATTTATTAATACCTTTCTGCCATTCGTTCAAGTTCACATCTTTCTTAAGTATTGGTATCATTTGAAACAAGAATAAAAATTTTGGCAGGATGTTCATTTTCACCGCTGCAATTCTTCCCAGCAGGGACAACTGTAATTTATTCCATCTTTCAATCTCTTTTTGTACCTTTTACCCCAACAATTCATAATTATTTTAATATAATTTCACATTTGAAGCTGTAATACATACTCCCAAATATTTAACCTTTTTAACTATTTCAAATCCCGTTAATCTTTCTAGCACTTCTTTTTGTCTTGTAGTCATATTTTTTACTATTATTTTAGTTTTCTGCTTGTTTATCTTAACACTCGCCCATACTGTATTATTATATCCGTTAACTCTAAAACCGATTTGGTTGGTTGGCTCAATGTAATAACCAAGTCATCTGCAAACACTCTTAATTTATAATCTTGATGTCTTATTTTAATCCCCTTAATTTTGCTTGAATCACATATTTTAATCAGTAATATTTCCAATGTTAAAACGAACAATAATGGTGACAGGGGACAACCCTGTCTTGTTCCCTTTTCAATTTTACAAATTTCCTTTAAACTACCATTAATTATTATTTGGGCTGTTTGTTCCTGATATATTGCCCTAATAGATCGTAAAAAATGATCCCTGAATTCCATCTTCTCTAATACTTTTAATAAAAATTGCCAATTCAGTTGGTCAAATGCTTTCTCAGGATCCAAAAATATCAGCGCTGCAGGAACTTGGTTATTTCTTTCCAAATACTCCAGTAAATTTACAATCTGTCTTACATTATATTTCATTTGTCTTCCGCTTATGAATCCTGATTGGTCGTTATGAATTATTTGTTGCATAACCTGCATTAATCTATTTGCTAATATTTTGGCAAATATCTTATAATCAATATTTAAAAGAGAGATTGATCTATAATTTTTTGGTTGAAGATCTTGATCTTCCTTTGGAATCAGTGATATAAAGGCTGTCCTCCATGATGGAGGCACTTCTCCTCCCATCTGAATTATTCTAAATAACTCCTTTAACGGTTCCAACATTTCAACCTGTAGGCTATTATAATAAGTAGCTGTCAAACCATCTGTACCTAGTGCTTTACCCACTTTTAATTGTTTAATTGCTAAGATAATTTCCTCAGAAGTTATTGGATAATTCATTCCATCCCTTTGTTCCTGTGTAAGTATAGGAATATTCGCTTCTTGTAAGTATCTATCTACAGTATATCTAAACCTTGAATTGTATCACTAGCATATAACTTTGAATAAAATTCTGCGAATACCTTTTTAATAATATCTTGCTGATACACCTCTTTTCCTTTATGCTCCATTTTCTCTATAGTACGTGATTTTTGTTTTTTCTTTAACATATAAGATAACCATCTATCTGGTTTATTATTATTATAAAAAGTATTAAGTTTGGCATATCGTAAATTAATTGCCACCTGGTCTGCCATCAACATATTAAACTGCCCTTTCAAGAGGTTTATTGTATCTTTCACTTTCTTATCAGTTGGGTTCAAAATAAGTACTTTCTCTTTCTTCTTTATCTCCCCACTGGAAATTTCTAAGAGCTAAGTCAATCTATCCACTAAGGCTTGATAACTATAATACCCAGGTGAGAATTAAATGGACTGAGAAAAATGCAATTGAAATCATCAAATGGATGCAAGCCTCAGAAACTCTAGAATTGTATGCACATCTGCTAGGAAGTAAATTTCAAGGATCATATTTAGATAGGTTTGAAACCTTAATCTAAAATCAGTTCTCATCAATGGAACACTGCCTCATTCCAGAAAGTGGGTTATAAAGAATAGAAAATGGTTTGATCAGAATTGTGTACAATTAAAGAGGACATATAATAAGGAGTACAGAAAAAGTAAAAACTCTTCTGAGAATCAAACTCACTACCTAAGATATTTGAAGGCTCAATATAAGGCCTTTTTAAGGAAAAGAGAAGGCATTGAAGGAATCCTGGCGTAAATTAATCAAATCAGTTTGGGGTATCACTAGAGAACTAGGAAAATCACTCCCTTCCCCACTTGGTAACTAAGTACCAACTCATTCCTGGGAAGAATACTTTAGAGCAGGGGTGTCAAACTCAATTTCATTGAGGGCCACATCAGGGCTGTGGTTGACCTTGAGGAACTGGGTGGTCATGGCTGACTGGGTGGGTGTGGCCGACTGGGTGGGCGTGGGCAGCTTGATGCCATTCCCCAAACTACTGGCATGTTTCCTTTTTGCATTGGGTAGACTGGGCCAAAGCCATGCTGGTCAGATCTTTCCTCTTCCCATTGGATAGACCAGGACAGCCCCGCAGCCCAGTTCCAACCACATTGCAGGCCGGATCTGGCACCCGGGCCTTGAGTTTGACACCCCTGCTTTAGAGAGTTGTATATGGACCCTGCCCATGAAATGAATGAGAGCCAGATTAATTTGGATCCAGCCCCTTACTGACCTCCAGTTACACCACAAGAGTTATACCAGTTGATCAGATCCCTTAAAGTTAATAAGACTCCCAGTCTGATTGTATTCTCCCAGAAATAATTAAAAAGAACCTTAGCTGATGGACACCCCTTTTAGCATCTCTCTTTACATTTATAGATCTGACTGGATGTATGCCAAGAGATTGGGGAATGTTAATTATTGTACCAATCTATAAAAAGGGCAATAAAAATGGTCTATGTACTGTAACTACAGGTTCATTAGTCTACTGAGCATTGTTAGCGAGTTGTATGCTAAGTGCCTAAACGATAAAGATTGGATAATCTCAGAGGGCATAATTAAAGACAAACAAACTGGATTAAGGGAAGGGAGATCAACAGTTGACTATATTTTGATAATTCACCACAGTGTATAAAAATATACATATAAAAAGAAATCCTCTCTTTTTGTGGCCTTCCTTGACTTTAAACAGATGTTTGATTCGATATCCAGACATACCCTCTGAGATAAACTAAAAAGTACTAATATTGATAAAGCCTCCTCTATCTCAAACAAAAACTATATTCTAACCCCACCATAAGTATGGTGTAACCCACAAGAGACTTTATCTGGCTCAGTAAGTATATAAAGAGGAGTATGCCAGGGATGTATCTTGGTCCATTCCCTTTTCAATCTGTATATTAATTCCCTGATTGATCTTCTGCATAACCTAGACTTCCATCCTCCCAATTTAGTATAACACAAAATACTGATACTTCTTTATGCTGACAATACCGCTATTATTTCACAAACCCCTATTGGACTCAAGAGAGCTATTTCAGCAACATTAAAATACTGTAGACAAAATAATATAATCCTCAATTTCAATAAATCAAAAATCCTAGTTTTTCCTAAAAGAGCTATTCAATACTCTGTTCTGTCCCCATCTCACACACACACACCAGCAGTTGACCAAGAGTTAAAATAAACCAACAGACAAGAATTTCCTTTGATAACAGAATTGGCAGCAACCCAGTGGCTGTTTGCCAATAGTTTTTACTTACAAAGGGAGGTTTATCTCTTTCGACTGAAAACATCAAAGTCCACAAAAGCCAAAGAATAGTCAAGTCCAGTCCAAAAAATCAGTCCAAGCAGAGCATATAACAGAGTTCCAGAAATACAGAATGACTTGCTAGCTTTCAGTTTTGTCTGTCACAAAGCCTGAATGGCCACCACACCCCCTTTTATCCCCTGTGGGGTGTGGTCCAGTGACTCAGCTTAATCTCTGGCACGCCTCCTTCTCTGCTGCATGCGCTGATACTGTCGAGGATCCAGCCAAGACTTACCTCCATCGCTGTCTAACTGTGGCTGCTCGGAAATGCCTGGCTCCTGGCCTATCTCTTCTCCTGCGGAAGACACCTGAGGCATAGCTAGAGAGGAGGGTCCTGGAGAGGGAGGCCTTGCCAACTCCTCTCCTTCACTTTTAGAGTCTTCTCCCTCCGATAAGACGGGCTCAGGGGTCGGAGTCATAACATACTCTTGGAGAATAGAAGGACACAATCTAGAACAGGTCTAGAACATTCAAATACCTTAGGATGGTTTTGGAAGGCACACCTGAATCACATGATGCAATCAATCCTTAGATCATCAATTACACAGGCAAAGTCTGTGACAATTAGTCCCCACAGCCTTAAAACTCTTTGAGGCTAAAACACTGACACAAATTCTCTACAGGACACAAACAGAATTTTTTTTAAAAAAAATGTCTTTAGAAACCATGCAAACAAAATTCCTGAAATCCATTTTAGCTGCACCTAGAAGGACATCAAGTTGAGAATTGAGACAGGAATGCCTCAAATTCAGGTAAGAGCTTGGAAGATGATAATAATTTACTGGTTGAAAATTCAATTCTTCTCAGAGGGCTTGACTCCTTTAGTCCTGATAGACAACTTTTCCTCTCCCTGGAAAGCATAAGCTGGCCTTCTATCAGGGGTGAAATCTACTTACCTTCCCTACTGGTTCGAAAGTGCATGTGACATGCACACACATGGACCCTCTGTGCATGCGCAAATCCTTCTGTGCATGGTCAGAGGGTAAAAAAGGTTACTTCCTGTTTGACGACCGGGTGGGTGGGCGGAGCCTCACGCTGCCGTCGCTACCGGTTCTCCAAACCACCCACCGCCATCGCTACTGGTTCGGCCGAACTGGTCCGAACCGGTAGGATTTCACCCCTGCCTTCTATGGACTTCCCCCACTGTTTTTAATATCCCAAGCAAGTGGTTACAAACAGAATAAGAGACATGGAGTTCCAACTAGAACTTAACAGGATATCCCTCCACAGTAGAAACTGGATTAACTGGAATGTGTGAGAATCAACAAAGTATCTGAAAGACTTGACTTTTTTAGAACCACTCTTCAGCACTCCTGCAGGTCAGGTATGATAAAACCCCAATAGCTGATTGAATGTGTACATGTGGCAATGGGGAAAGAGAAGATATCTCATATGTCCTACTGCGCTGCAAGTTCTACAGGGACATCAGATTAATGTATATTCTCCCTCTATTAGAGTGATTTCTAGGGAGATCAGATGATTTTTACATGAATCATCCATCTCCTTCAAGATTCAAATCCAGCCATCACTCGTGCAGTAACAAAATGTTGTGCTGCTGCAATGGTAATAAGAAAAAACACCTTATTCATATTACTACTTTGCTTTGTTATTTTCCAATCATTTTTAGATAATGTATTTGTTTTAATATTTAACCTTTGTGCTGGTCTGTGACTGTAATAAAGAAAAAGTATTTAAGTATTGGGAAGCAGTCCAGCTCATGGCAGTAGATACAGTTTTTCCAAACTTCTAGTTTTTACTTGAAAGTTCCCAACTCTAAATAACCATAATTGTTTGTGTATTATTTCAAATAAAATGGTGTCCTATAGAGAAAGCAGCTTGCTCAGTTCACAATTCAAGCAGTAAGACACAAGTGCCGTCTCTCAGGATAATTGTTGCACTTTGATATGTAGCAGTAGTGTTTTATGAGTTCTTCCTTCTCCATCATGCAAAATAATAAAAATACATGAAATCAAAGGTTTAATAAGATTTAGTAAAATTCATATTTTTATTTCATCAAGAACATTGTTAAGTGAATCTGGCATTTTTCTTTTACTGAAAAAGTATGTCAATGAAATGGGGCGTTGGTCCTACCTGAGATGCTCCTTCTAGTAGGGTGGAGACAGCAGCCAGGATGGGTGGTGCTCAGTTGCTCATGATTGGTGGACTGAGTCTGCCATAGTTGTTAAGTCCCGCCTATATTGCCTAGGATACCCAGCTTTTGGTGAAGGCAGGAAACAACAGACTCGGCGTGTGGAAGACCAAGGAAAGGTAAGGAGAGAAAGGACAGAGACCAGACTGGCGCAGGGAGGGTCTGGCTGCTGTCTCCACCCTACGAGAAGGAGCGTCTCAGGTAGGACCAACGCCCCTTCTCCATAGTGGGTGGAGACAGCAGCCAGGATGGGACATACCCAAGTTCACAGCCCCAATTAACGGGCGGGGCCAGGCTGGACCGAGGGACCCTCCCCCGAAAGAACCCCCTGCAGCACCCGATGTCCAAAGGCGGCGTCCGCCGAAGCGAATTTGTCAATCTTGTAGTGGCGAATGAACAGTGACGGAGAAGTCCACGTAGCTGCCCAGCAGATCTCCAACAAGGAGGCCTGAGTAGCCCAGGCCGCTGACGTCGCTGCACTGCGGGTGGAGTGTGCCGTTAACTGAGGAGGACGCGGCAGGGAACGCAGATCGTAGGCAGTAGCGATAGTGTGATGTATCCAACGCCTGATGGTAGAAGATGAGACCTTGGAACCAAGCAACCCCAGCAGAAATGACATGAAGAGAGATTCAGACCTGTGGAAAGAGGCTGTCCGCGCAATGTAGATCTTCAATGCTCTACGGACGTCCAAGGTACGCCAACGTAGGATGTGTAGTTCGCGGGCAGAAATTGGGCAAGGTAAGTTCTTGCATGCAATGAAAACGTTTGTTCACCTTGGGCACGAAAGTAGGATCCAGCCGGAGGACAACACTGTCCGCATGGAAAATACAAAGGTCACTCCGAGTGGAGAGAGTGGCCAGCTCGGAAATGTGGCGAGCTGAGGTGATGGCCACCAAAAAGGTGACCTTACAAGACAGCAACCTGAGGCTTGCAGTCCACAAAGGCTCGTATGGGGGACCCGTAAGTGAGCTCAAGACCAGCGATAGGTCCCAGGTAGGGTACCTATGCAAGGTGGGTAGACACAAATTAGAGGCTCCCTGCAGGAAACGGCGGAGCAGCAGATGTTAAGCCAAGGAGTCCAGAGATCCACAGGCAAGGACTGAGGAGATGGCCGCCACTTGTCGGTGCAGTGTATTAGGAGACAGACCCTTGGCAAGACCCTCCTGGAGAAAGATGAGGATGTTGACAATGGAGGCATGAAGAGGTTGAACTCCGTGCTGAGTACACCACATGAAGAAAGACTGCCAGGTCACCGAATAGATCCGGTCGGTGGAAGGCCGCCGGGAAGCCTGAATCGTCTGGATAACTTCCGCTGGAAGGTTGACGCTCCTCAGAGAGCGCCGCTCAATCTCCAGGCGGTCAAATTGAGCCACAGAGTGTCCGGGTGCCGCAGGGTCCCTTGTGTCAGGATGTCCTCCGCCTGAGGGATGCGCCAAGGAGAGGCGACCGACAAGGAAACAAGGATAAGGATGAAAGCAAGGTTCGCCCCTATGGTAAACAGTCGGAAGAACCCTCCATTTGTCTTTAGTCTCCATAAGAAATGCGTCCAAACCGTTCCCAAACAGCTTGGAACCCGCAAACGGAATAGACGCCAACCGCCATTTGTGCCTGGCATCCGCCTGCCAGTGACGAAGCCAGACCAGCCGACGGGCAGCTACCACAGAAGCCAGGGATTTTGCCGCAAAACAAGCCGCGTTCAATGTGGCATCCGCTGAGAATTGTACGGCCGCAATGATCTTGTTTAAATCCTGCCGTACGCGGCTATCGTCAGAGGCCAAGGACTCCTGAAGTTGGCGTAACCAGAGGAGAGTGGTCCTATTAAAGAAAGACACCATGGAAGCAGAGCAGATGGCCCAAGATGCCCCCTGGAAGGCGTGCTGTAAAACCTGGTCTGCTCTCCTCTCCTCAGGGCGGAGACCCTCGGCCGATCTCCTAGCATGGTCGCATTGGGGGGCAATGCTGCCACTGGTGCGTCCACCGATGGAATTTGAAGTAGAGTAGCTAGATCGGAGGACACGTTGAAATTTCTCCGTTCTGTAGTTGAAGGGGTAACCGTCGTGCCAGGCGAAACCCACTGCTTTCTGACGACCTCCAAAAACAGAGGTGGAGTGGGGATCGGTCCACAGTCTTTGGAAGCTCCGTGAAGAGGGGATCCAGGTCCCCTGGAGGTGTGGAGGAAGATGGCACCGGCGCAGGCAGGGAGGAAGCAAGCCCCACTGTATTGATGGCTTTAAAGAGCAGGGACTTGAACCATGTTTGGGGAAACAGGCTGGTGAAAGCTGGCTGTTCTGGAGGCAGTCCCTCATCCTCCGAGAGCTCACGCTTCAGCGGGTCAATGCCGCCTCGAGAAGAAATATGACTATCTGCCGAAGAAATAGGCAAGTCAGGAGTGGCTATGGAGAGAGCATCATCACAGTCTGCCTCATGTGAGATGGCAGAACAGTCAGAATGCACCGAATGCTCATTATGAGGAGGTCGAAGCTGGGCCAAAGACTGTTGTAAGGCCGATGCAATGATAGTCTGCAGTTGGTATGGAGAGAGGAGGATTGGAGCGTCCGGAAGTGCTGGCCCTGATCATGGAGGTACCACTGTGAGCTGGTGAGGAGAGGAAGACCGGGGAGGACCAGTCGGAACCGGTTGCATCAAGCTGTCCGGCTGTATGATCAACTGACCATCCAACAAGGACAAGTGGTCCGAAGGATGCGCCGACCTTGGGGGCCTGGGCTCTCAGAAGATGGAACCGCTAAGGCTACTGGTGCTACTTGCGAGGGTTTGGCAGCCCGCTCACAAAGCTTCTTAAGGGTCCTGTCCCTGGGCATCTTGGCCCGCATGGAAGCAAAGTGCTTGGAAGGCCCACGACGGAGCTCCAAAGGTTGGTCACCAGTAGTGAGATCCGAGGGAGGATGAGTTCCCTCCACAGTGACCGATCAGGACGTGCTGCCCACGGCCAAACTGATTCTCCACCCATGCTTGGACTTACGGCCTTAGGCATGGTGCCGTTGCCGGAAAAAAGGGATGTTCTCTTTAACTCTGCTAACTGTCAAATATGGTGAGGGGTGCAGACCAAAGTCTGGAGGCCACAGGGACAGTCCAGGCGAAGTCTAGAGCAAAGGTTGGGCCGCGGCCAAAAACCAGTGAGAGAGGGGGGCGCGACACGCCTGCTCAGTGCCCACCTAGCAAGAACAATGGTGAGAAAGGGGCAGCCGTCGAGGCGTAGAGCCATTCACGTCAAAGAAGGGGGCGCAAGACCCCACCAGAACCCCTTCCTGCATCACCTTGACATCCGGAACCCAGAAGGGACCGTTAAGACGAGTGGTTTCAAAAACCAGAAGCCAGAGAGCCGATCTTGGGGGCATAAGAACCCCTCAAATAGGGCACCCCAGCCCCTCTATCGGGACTAATGGGGGAAGGGGGGGCGCAAGATCCCACTTATTTTATTTTATTTTATTTATGAAGGTTGGGTGGGGCGCGAGACCCCACACTCAAAACTGACAGCTAAAGGGCGTGTCTGGGCAGTGCTTAGGCTGCAGAGGTGAAATACATTCTCGGTGTCTACAAAAATGGCGGCCGACTCGCCGCCCGAACCTCAAACAAAATGGCGGCCGATAGTCCGCTCGAACTGCCTCAGCGATGAAGGACAAACTGGCGGCTGATACTCCGCCCGAAGAATCGCTCACTGGCTCCAAATTGTAGCAACAAACTTGTTAGGTTCAGCTTGTAGCTTACTCCTAACTTGTTGGTCAGGCAATATATCTGTTTCTTTAACAGATGAGCCACGTAATCAGGGTTTGCTGAACCCTGTAATTAGGCTACAGTGCATAAATAAGCAGTGCAGAGAAGCGTTCTTTGTTCCTGATTGTTCCTGTTCCTGTTGCTTCCTGCGTCTTTCTGCTGATTGGTGTTAGACTGGATTGTTATATGGTACTGTATACCGAGAGTTACTAAAGTCTGTTTGCTTTGGTAAGGGAAGATACTTACTGGACTGATATTACCGTTTATGACCTTGGACTGTTTTACCTACACCGAGACTGCTTATTATCTTGTATATAAAGTATTTTTCTCACATGAGCCGCACGTTTATCTCCTTCCCTGTGTGTTTCTGCTCTGCTCGTTGCACAAGCAACAAATACTTTTTACACACACCCTAACATTGGTTATGGGCCCAGAACGTTCCAGGGCTCTTTAATTTGTTTTTGCGGAAGTGAGAAGTGCAGGCAGTGGGTGTAGTAGTCAAGATGATGGCTTTTGAGCAAGGTACAAGTTATTCTACCATAACCCGGTTGGATGGTACAAACTATGTTACCTGGGCCACAAAATGCTGTCTACTTTTGCGAAAAGAAGGACTGTGGGACATGGTTAATAATCCACCGGACATAACTGCATTGAATGCTGCTGACGAAGAAGATGCCAAAAAGATAGCGAAGTTTCACAGGGACAACGAGCGTGCTTTATGCATCATTGGCCTGACATTGGGAGACCAGCAACTTGTCCATTTCCGGGGCGAAGAGTCTGCTGCGAGGTGTTGGACAAAGCTAAAGAAGCTCTACGTTCGTGACTCTGTGGGTGTCCATATCTATCTGACATGGAAATTATTTCGCTTACATCTTCAGAAAGGAGGAGACATGATGGCTCACCTGGACTCCATGACAGGGCTTTTCCAGGAGCTACATGAGAAAGACCTTGTGTTTACTGAACTGCAGCAAGTTTATATTATTCTTTCATCGTTGGATGACAGTTATGACTCTTTTGTTTCATCATTAGAAGTATTGTCTAGAGATGAACTAACATTGGCCAGTATAACTGGTAGGTTACTGGATGAGGCCAAACGTAGGCAAGAACGAGACCAGTTAAGGATGCAACAGCAACCAAAAGTGGAAGCTGTATATGAGAATGTCAATATTGTTAAACGCTGTCATGCATGTGGGGCTCAGGGGCACATTGCAAAATATTGTAAAAATAAAGTGTCTGCTAGAAACTCTGCTAAACCCAGGAAAGGGTGTAATTTAGCAACCAGTTCATCTAATAATATAAGAGATGATTGGTGGGTGATTGATAGCGGTGCCTCTCAATCCATAACAAAAAACAGAAAACTGTTTCTAAACATGAAGAAAAGTACTAAAAAGGTCAAATTAGCTAATGGCTGGAATGTGACTGTAGCTGGGGAGGGACTTGTTCAATGTTCTATTAGTAAGCACCCTTTACCCATGCTTTATATCCCTAGTTTGAAATATAACCTTTTATCTGTAAAGTCATTACTACATTCTGGGTTTACAGTAACTTTTAAAAACAACAAATGTTTGCTGGAATGTGAAGGCACTGTAGTTACTGCAGAATTAGAAAACGACTTATTTGTCATTAGGGATAAGTCATTACTGTTAGTTCAGTCAAAAGCTAAATTTGGAAATGTAAAGCCGCATGATGAATGCGTACATTTACTACATAGAAGGCTTGGTCATCTGAATTTCAGGTTGTTGCATTCGACTGTTAAGCAGTCTAAAGGCATTAAGTTAAGGGCTTGCAGCAAATACCTGAACTGTAATACTTGTAACCAGCATAAAAGTAAAGTTACACCTGCAAACCGCTGCAATGGGTTTAAAACAACTAAACCTTTGGAGGTAGTCTTTTTAGACTTAATAGGGCCAAAGAAACCCAGTTTAGGGGGAGCATGCTATATTTTGAGTATAGTTGATCACTTTACCAGATATGGTTTTTGCTACCTTATGAAGTCCAAAAGTGATACGTTCCAATGTATCACAAACTGGCTTCGTTTTGTAGAAAGGAAGCAGAGGTTTAAGGTGAAATGCATTGTTACTGACAATGGAACTGAGTTTACTAACCATCAGTTGGCTAAGTTTTTGAAGGATGCTGGGATACAGCATAAACGTTCTGCCCCTTTTCGGCCGGAACATAATGCATATATAGAACGAAGAGGCCAGACCCTACAAGCTATGACTAGGACTATGCTGGCTGATGCTTGTTTACCTGATAAATTGTGGGGAGAAGCAATACTATGTGCCAATCATATTTTAAATAATGTGGTGCATTCCTCTACAGGAAAAATTCCTTTTACTTTATGGCACGGGAGGAAGCCTGATTTAAATTATATACATACTTTTGGTGCACCAGCCTGGCTGCATATACCGGTTAGTCAGAGAAGGAAGGACCAACAGAGAGCAAAGAAAATGATATTTGTTGGCTATGAGGCTAACCATAGGTCCTATAGGTTCTGGGAAAAAGGAACAACAAAAGTTTTGTGTAGCGCTAGTGCTAAATTCCTAGAACATGAAGGCTGGGACAGGTTAGAAAAAGCAGACTATGGTTTTACAGATGTGGATGTTAAGGTAGACCATATTCCTGATAATAGTTCATCTGAGATGGATGATAAACCATCTATTAAGGTTGAAGAACAGGAACAGGAATCAGGGTTAGGGGAGGATGAACCCAATATACCTGATGTTAGTCCTGTTATGCCTAGACGATCTTCCAGGGACCGGCATCCACCAGATCGCTATAAAGCCACAGTGGTTTGCCAAGTAGATATCAAACCATCCAGTTATCATGATATAAAATTATATCCAGAAAAGGAGCAAAAAGCCTGGCAAGAGGCAATGGATAGAGAAATTGATTCATTGAAGAGGCTTGGTGTCTATGAAGTTGTAAGAATACCACCAAATGAGAAACTTATAGGCTGTAGGTGGGTCTACAAGGTAAAGAAAAGTGTAGATGGGGTAGTAACCCATAAAGCTCGGCTTGTTGCACAAGGGTTCTCACAGACAGATAGAGACTATGATGAGGTTTTTGCTCCAAGTTTACGAGCGAGCACTTTGAGAACGATGCTGGTTTGGGCAGCTAAAATAAATGCTCTATTACTCATATAGATGTCGAGACAGCTTACTTGAACGCTCCGTTGAGGCATACAATATATATGAAGAAACCTCCTGGTTATGATACACAGGATAGCACTGAGTGTTGGAGGCTACAAAAAAGCCTATATGGTTTAAGGCAATCAGGTTATGAGTGGAACCAATGTATAGTGCAGGAATTACATAACATTGGGTTCTATGAGGGCGTAGCAGATAAATGTCTGTTTAAAAAAGAACAGGATGGATGTGTTTCATTCTTGTTACTCTTTACAGACGACATTGCCATAATTACCAGAACTGACGCTGAGGCCAGAGAGATTATCGGTCAGTTGCAAACAAAATTTAAACTTAGAAATCTAGGACATATACGGCATTATCTAGGGCTGGACATCCTGAAAACATCTAGAGGATTTAAAATTTCACAATCTAATAAAATCTGCAAATTGTTGAAAAAATATGGGATGGAATTATGTAAACCTGCCAAGACTCCTATGACACAAGAATTCCAGCAGGATAGTTTGCAGAGTCCACAGTTTAGTAAAGAACTGTATCAATCATTAATAGGCAGTTTCTCGTATTTGAGCAACTGGACACGGTCTGATATAGCTTTTAGTGTTAATCAACTAGGACGATATAGTTCAGAGCCTACTGATAGGCATTGGCAAGCTGCAAAAAAGCCCGTCACTCAAGTAATAAAAGACAGCGGCCAACACGCCACTCAAAAAGACACATGCGCGGTAACCAAGATGGCCACCGACATGCAGTCCAAAAGAAGAAGCCAGGAGAATGACGGCTGAAAGCAAAAAACCTCCCCAGCCACAATGGCGAGGAGGTAATCGGCAGATGACACGCCGCCCACAACAGCTGTTAGTCGCGTGAACTGATCAAAGGGAAGGAGAAGCGGACGCAGCCACCACGAGAAAGAGAGGCTTGTCAAATTAAAAGAAAGGGGAAGGAAGGCAATCCGCCCCCCCTTAAATTCAAAAAACCAATACCTTCGTGGACCAGAGGCAAAAGAGAACTCAAAGACAGTCAGAATCAAAAACCAGAATTTCAAGCAGAAAGGGAAATAACAGGGAGAGAAGACTATCCACACGCCTAACCACCTTGACTGACTGAGTCAAAAGCTGGGTATCCTAGGCAACATAGGCGGGACTTAACAACTATGGCAGACTCAGTCCACCAATCATGAGCAACTGGGCACCACCCATCCTGGCTGCTGTCTCCACCCACTATGGAGAAATGCAATAACTACTAGTACTGTTTGGTGCTATTGTCTTGACTTGTGCTAATGTGCCAGAACTTTTATCCATAGTTAGTTTTGCACTATTAGTGCAAATGTCAACACAATTGTTCCAGATGAACCATGAGGTTCAAAAAAGCTATTCAACACTTTGTATACTTCAAAACCAGTTGTTTTTGTTGCCATGCAATAAAATAAGATCATCTATGATTAGTTGCTGCTGATACCAGATGAATATGAGCAAAACAGCAAGTCCATCAAAATCTATAGATTCATTTAGTTGTAAGGCACAAATATAACTCTGCAGACAAGATATTCAATCTGTCTCAGTGGTGGGATTCTGCCGGTTCTAGGGAGTTCGGCCGAACCATTTGTTAAATTGCTGGCTCGCCCCACCCCTTGCCCCGCCCCTCCGCACCACTATTTATTGCCAATAAATAGTGGTGGGCGAGGGGTGGGCGAGCCAGCAATTTAACAAATGGTTCGGTGTTTTTTTGTAATTTTATTGGCCCGCGGAGCTTCAGCATAGGCTAATTAGCCCTTGTTTAGATCGGCTCCTGACTCTCAGCTGATTTGCTCTCAGCTGTTTTGCTCAGGGCTCTGCTGCTTGCTGGAGCAGATTTTTTTCCCCCCTAGCTATGCTGAAAAACGAAACAAAGTAAAGCAGGCTGTTGGCTTTGCTGTTGCTGCAACGTTGGAAAATTAGGCAGGCAGATTTCTTTTCTTTTTCCTCACCAAAAAAGGTAGGTGCAAACAATGGGAAATTTAGGGAAAAAGAGGAGAGTTCAAGATTTTAAAACACAAAAGAAAAAAAGCTCTATTTAACTAGGGAATTGTAATAATTGAGATACTATTAATTATATATTGTGTTAAAAGCAGAAATGGTTAAGTTGTAGTTTGGAGGAATATATGGGGGAAATTATTTGGTTTATTATTATTGGTAAATATAATTAATTGATTTGTAAGAAATTGGATTGCATGGAAATAATTGGAATATTCATGTTCATATTGATTAATATACAAAAAAGGTAGTTATATAACTAATTGATTTATATTAAAATGTTGAATTTATATTAAACAACTGTAATATTACATAATTAACCAATGTGAGGATGGATATAAAAATAGATGACAATGGGAAGGGGTATAATATAGAATAGAAGGAAAAAATTGAATCTGATTAAGATTAGAGATGAGGATGAAGGGTAATATTGGTTTTCTTACAAAAATAGATGAGGAATAAATATGGCAAAAAGGAAATATAGAAATTGTAAATTTAATTGAAATGACTAAACACTGTTTAAATTTGTGAACTGGCCAAATACTCTGTTCAAAGAAAATAAATTGTATGTTTGTATGTGTGTTTCTAATTATTGTTATTTATTCATATTCTCTTTTATTCTTTAAAGTTTAACAATTCATTCTTTATCTTAATATCTTTATATTTGTTTGGGGTTGGCTTTCTTCCCTTTCATCTTTTTTATTGTACAGGGCCTTGGTAGTACAGGGGTTTAAGGCACCCTGTTATTAAGCTGGTTATTAAAACCAGCTGCCTGCAATTACTGCAGGGTTCAAATCTCGCCAAGGCTCAAGGTTGACTCAGCCTTCCATCCTTTCTAAGGTAGGTGAAATGAGGACCCAGTTGTGGGGGCAATAAGCTGACTTTGTATAAATATACAAAAGGATGAAGGCTATTGCTGAGCACGTTGTAAGCCGCCCTGAGTCTTCGGAGAAGGGCGGCATATAAATCAAATTAAAAAAAAAAAAAAATTGTACAGCAATCTTTCTCCTCAAACCTACCACCTCTCTCTTTTCTTTCCTTCTTACTTTCTCTTCCTCCCCCTCTTCTTCTCCTCCCTACTTCCTCTTCCTTTCTCCTTCTCCTCCTCTCTTCCTCCCTCTCTTACCCTCACTCCTACTCTAATTTCCCTTCTCTTCCTTCATCCCTCTCTATTGCTGTATCCTTTTATGCATATGAACTACTCAGAGGACTGAAAAAGTTATTTCTGACTGGTCCTCAGACCAGCACTTTTGACCAGTCCTCGAACTTACGTCTGTCCTCACATTTTACGTTTTTGCCCTATCTTGTCACCAGGGTGAAGAGAAGCAGTTGTGAAATGAGTGACACGGTTGTTAAGAATGCTACAATGGGCATAAATGATGACCAGTCATAAGTACGAAGACAGGTCAAAAGTGCGAGGACCTGTCAGAAATTACTTTTTCCAGCCCTCTGGGTAGTCCTTTTGTGCATATGGACTACTCAGAGGGCTGAAAAAGTTATTTTTGACTGGTCCTCACACTTTTGACCAGTCCTCAAACTTACGACTGTCCTCACATTTTATGTTTTTGCCGTATTTTGTCACCATGGTGAAGAGAAGCAGTTGTGAAATGAGTGACACAGTTGTTAAGAATGCTACAATGGGCATAAATGTGAGGATGGTCATAAGTGCGAGGACCGGTCAAAAGTGCGAGGCCCAGTCAGAAATGACTTTTTTCAGCCCTCTATAGTCCCTATGCAGATAGCCACGCCCACCGATCACATGACTAGCTAGCCACACCTGCCCAGTCACATGACCAGATAGCCACGCCCACCCAGTCACATGATCACCAAGCCACACCCCCAACTAAGCCACGCCCACAGAACCAGTTGTTAAAAAAATTGAATCCCACCACTGATCTGTCTCCATGTTTGCAGCTAAATTTTTAATTCACTGAGTTACTGAATCGTTCCAAATAGTTCTGCCATAATTTCTTTTATAATCTTTTCATCCATATGAATTGTGCAGCTTTTGTGTGTACTTCTCCAACAAATAGCAATAGCATGTAGACTTATATACTGCTTCGCAGTGCTTTACAGCCCTCTCTAAGCGATTTACAGAGTCAGCATATTGCCCCCAATAATCTGGGTCCTCATTTTACTGACCTCGGGAGGATGGAAAGCTGAGTCAACCTTGAAGCAGGTGAGATTCGAACTGCCAAATTGCAGGCAGCCAGCAGTCAGCAGAACTTGCAGTATTGCATTCTACCACTGCACCACCATGGCTCATGCAATACAACAACTTAATATAATAACATTTAATATTAAATTGTAAAATGTTTTAAATAACATTGTAAAACTTAGAAAATATTTCACATATCATGTAGCCTCTGGAAACTTCAACGTATATTTATTAGAAAATGAGAATGAAAAAGGCAAATGAGTTAAAATATTATGAAAACAGTTTTGACCTTGTAGACCACACAAAAGTGTCTGCAGAACTGAACAACACGGGCAAGGAATTTTCCTGTTCAAAATGACTATTCAAAGTTACAACAGCACTGAAGAAAGTGACTTATCACCATTTTTCATGCTTACAACCGTTGCAGTAACTTCATGGTCACATGATCAAAATTCAGACATCTGGCAAGTAACTCATAGTCATGACGGTTGCAGTGTCTTGGGGTCATATGATCACTTTTTGCCACCTTCAGGCAAAGCAGTCAATGTGGAAACCAGAATCATTGAACAATGGTGTTACTAACAACTGCAATGATTCACTTAACAACTGTGGCAAGAAAGGTTACAAAATAAGATAAAATTCACTCTACAACTGTTTCACTTAGCAACAAATGTTTTATACTCAATTGTGGTTGTATGTCAAGGACTACCTATAATTAAACTGATGATAAACTGATTCATGGAGTTTCAGTCCATCTGCCTTTTACTTGTGACATTCCTACTATGGCAGATTTGAAAACTATAGCTATGTTGGCATCTACAATGGTAATGTCAACTTGCAAAGCTTTCAAGTTGCCATGAGCAGGAGGGAGGGAGACCTGAAGTGAATTCCATACATTTTTCTGATCGCAATCAGAAGGAGGGTGTTAGGTTTCACAGCCAGCCAAAGTGGTTAATTGGAGAATGTGATTTATGACATGGCCAGGGGGGAGGGGAGAGACAGGGTCATAGGGGAACGTAAATCTACGAGGGGTTAGTCCTGACTGCATCCGAGTATTGCCGGAATGGTGCTCCAAATAAATCACTATATTTCCTTTGAAGTTTGGATCATGGCTCATGAATTAATTAGGGCATCTTTCGGAAACTTGACAGACAGTCAGGACTCCTTTTAAAAATCTGTAAAGATTACCAGGTTTCCTGAATCCTGGACTCTCCAACAGCTCCCCGATGTCTCGGGTGCTGGGAGGGAAAATCAGGCAACCATGGCCGGAGACGAGCTATCTGGAGAGAGCCTAATTGCAGCTGGAATGCAGCCTCCCTCGGACATCAAAGCTGAGATGCCTGCTTCAGCGACGGAAGCAAGAAAAGATGAGTATTGGGGGGGAGTTAATCTCTAAGGCAGCTGAATTTGAGTTTCCCCACCCCAATGCCCTGAAAAAGGGGAAGTCCTTGAGCGTGCTGGAAAGAGTGGAATGGAGGTTGGACTGGAAACAAGCCAAGCCCCTGGGGAGTTCCAGAGAGCAGCCAAGGAAGGAATTTGACCAAGCCACCCTTCCCGATGAGGGGCCGTCATGCAGGCCAAAGGAGAGGGGAGGAGCAGTGGATCCCTTTGAAGTGAGGAGAAGCAGACAGGAGCACAGCCCCCCTTCTCCACCCATCAGAAAGAAGCCGCAACCAGTGTCTTTCCCACGCAGCAGGCAGGCTGCCCAGGGCAGACAAACCCCTCTCTCCCTCCAAACTAGAACTGAGGAAGAGGGCCAGTTACATCAAATGCAAGCATACAGAGGCCAACAGGGGGAGAGAGGAGCAGTGCTGAGTGAACTGCCCCAGTTCAGAGGAAAGTTCGATGGGGACTCAGACCAGCTAGCTCTATTCCTTGACTCAGCTGAGATCCACCTAGAATGTTATGGACACTTCTACCCATCCCCCAGAGCAATACCATCGCAGAGGGGCTAGAGGGGGAAGCAAGGGAATGACTAGCAGCCCTCCATAAGAAGAGAGCCCCCCAACTGCAAGATGTAGATGACTTCCTACGACTGCTAGAGGCCAGATTCGAGGAGGCAGAGGAAGACCTGTATGCAGAGGATGAGCTCAGCTATCTAAAGCAGAGGGGCTGCCCCATTAAAGAACACATCCACGGATTTAGGAGAGTTGTTGGGAGGCTACCCCCTTTGCCAGAGCGGTTGCTAGTGCACTTTTTCAGAACAAGCCTGAACAATCAAATTGCCCAGGTAACCGCTTACTTGGACATCCCAAACCAGCTCTCTGAGTGGTTCCGAGTAGCAATAGAAGTCGACAGTGGATTGCGCGCCAACAACATGAAAGAGCAACCAGACACGAAAGACAGGGAGCAACCCGACCTGAAACCAGCCCTCCCTCGAAGCCTGCTGAAGTGCTACAGATGTGGGGGGAAGGGCCGCATGGTATCTGTGTGCATGACCCCAGCCCCAAGGCCTAGACCAGAGCCACCACCCAGGGCACAGCTGGAACAAGGCTCCAAATGAGCCACCAACAGGTCCCGGAGAGCCCTCCGGGCTGAAGAGGTCCCTTCCCACCCAGCCGAAGGGGAGGGAACACCAGGCAACAATGACCAGTTGCCAGAATCCTATGATAGCGAGAACGAGGGTGAAAACGACCCAATGGTGAGGGAACCAGTCCACCCTTTCGTTTTCCCAATATGCCTCACAGCCCCAAAAACAGGGACCCAGGGGGCCTTTCAAGCCCTGATAGACTCAGGCTGCACTAGATGCTTGATCAACTTAACCACAGTCCTGAAACTGGGGATCAGAGCAAAAAGACTGACCCACTCAATCCGGTTCGAACAGGTTGATGGGTCCCTGATGGGGGGAGCCTATGCCACTCACCTGACTGAACCAGTGAGGCTAGAGCTAGTGGATCACTGGGAAGTAATTCGATTCGTAATAGCCCCCAAAATGACAGATCCAGTCATACTGGGACTCTCGTGGCTAGACAAGTGGGGACCGACCATCTGGTGGCAAGGGGGTACCCACAGACTGAGAATAGCAAAGGGGCCCCAACCCCTCCTACACCAGCAAGCAGAAATACCGCCCATGCAGGAAACCCTCCAAAAGAGCACACCAGAACAACTGGCAGCCACATCCGACAAAACCCCAGAGACCGAACAGATCCCAAAGGAATATGCAGAAGTATTCAGCGAGGCCGAGTGCAACGTCCTGCCTCCCCACCGCGAGGCAGATTGCGCCATCGAAATCATCCCTGGGGCGAAACTACCTAAACCCAAATTGTATGCCATGACGCCTCGTGAAATGCAAGAAATGCGGAACTACATAGACAAGAACCTACAAAGGGGTTTCATTGAGCCAGCCAAACCACGGGTCGCAGCACTGGTCCTCTTCAAAGAGAAGAAAGATGGCTCTATGCGTCTGGTGGTTGATTTTAGAGATTTTAATGCTCTCTGCATACACAACTTATATCCCCTTCCCCTCATGAAAGACATGCTAGCCCACCTGGCCAAAGGGAAAGTTTTCACCAAACTAGACCTCCGCAAAGCCTACTACCGGATACACATCAGGAAAGGAGATGAGTGGAAAACAGCATTCAACTGCCCCCAAGGGAGTTTCCAATTTAAAGTGATGCCATTTGGACTGCAGGGAGCCCCGGCGGTGTTCATCCAATTGATAAATGAGGTTCTGCATGAGCACCTCTATAAGGGGGTCCTCGTCTACCTAGATGACATTCTCATTTACATGGAAACCATAGACGAACACATACCCCTCGTCCGCCAAGTGCTGGAAAAACTACTGGGGGCGAACGTATATGTCAAGCTATAAAAATGCGAGTTCCACCAGTCATGGCTAGACTACTTAGGCTACCGAGTGTCAAACGAGGGGATAGAAATGGACCCAGCCAAAGTACAATCACTCCTAAACTGGCAACCCCCTCGCACCCGCAGACAACTGCAAAGCTTCCTGGGGTTCGCGAACTTCTACAGACAATTCATTCCCTCTTTTGCAAGAATTGCTAAACCTCTGACAGACCTCCTAAAAACAGGGAGTCCAGCAACAAAACCCCGCCTAGGACAACCTCTACAGTGGGACCTGACCTGCCAACAAGCATTCGAAACACTAAAAGAAATGTTTGCAAAAGAACCGGTCTTAAAGCATCCTGACCCCGAACAACCCTTCGTCATCCAAGCAGATGCCAGTGATGTGGCAGTGGGGGCCGTACTACTCCAAAAGAATAGCCAAGGGAATCTACAACCTTGTGCCTACACATCCCGCAAACTCACCGACACAGAAAGACGATGGGCGGCGTGGGAAAAGGAAGCATTCGCATTGAGATGGGCACTGTTGACCTGGCGACACCTGCTAGAAGGAGGCCAGAAACCGTTCGAAGTTTGGACTGACCATAAGAACCTGGAGGCCCTCAGGACCCCATGGAAGTTGTCGCCCAGGCAAGTACTGTGGGCCCAATACTTCAATCGTTTCAACTTCGAGCTGAAACACATCCTGGGGGGGGGGGGAAACTTTCTGGCTGATGCCCTCTCCTGAATGCCTCAATACAACAGTGAGCAGGAGCAGTGAGTGAATGCCATCATCCCCTCTGCCCATGGAGTAGGTCAAGTAATCACCAGACAGCAACGTTGTGACCAGCAAGGCCAACCTGCAAATGACTTAACGACAAGACTCAAAACTGAAACATCGGCGGACCCCTGGTTCCGAGACAACCAACATCTCTTAACAAAAAGGGATGACCTAGCATGGAAGGGAACAAAACTCTATGTCCCAGAGACTCTAAGCACCCTGATCCTCAAGAGAAGCCACGACATTAAACCAGTGGGACATTTTGGCTTCCTAAAGACTCTGCACTTAGTATGAAGAAAGTTTTGGTGGCCCCACATGAGAAAAGACGTAGACAGTTATGTGAAAAGTTGTACCATCTGTGCCATGACGAAAAAACAACCGGGAAGACCTCCCGGGCTGCTGCAGCCAGTAGCTGAACTGACAAGGCCATGGGAGGAGATTGCAATGGACTTTATAGTAGAACTACCGAGGAGTGGTGGAAACACAGTGATCTGGACTGTAATAGACTTATTCTCCAAACAGGCACATTTCATACCCTGCAGCAGGCTACCCTCAGCCCGCCAGTTGTCCAAACTGTTCCTAAAACACATCTACCGCCTGCATGGAGTACCCAGAAGAATCATCTCCGATTGAGGTGTCCAGTTCACAGCAAAATTCTGGAGAGAATTCCTACGGTCCATAGGGTCATCCCAAGGCCTCAGCTCAGCATTTCACCCTAGCACCAATGGGGGGGGGATGGAGAGACTGAATGCCATGATAGAGCAGTACCTGAGGTGCTACGTGAACTATCAGCAGTCCAATTGGGCAGATCTCCTGTCTTTCGCTGAGATTGCGTATAATAATGCTGTTCACAGTAGCACGGGGCTAACCCCGTTTAAGATAGTGAGCGGCATGGACTTTGTCCCAGTGCCTGAGTACCCAAGGGAGCATCCCTCCTCAGTCAGCTTGACTGATTGGATGGCGACACTGAAAGCAACCTGGGAGAATGTCAAAAAAGTGCTAGCTAAGGCAGCACAAACCTATAAGAAACAGGCAGACAAATACCGAGCTCCCCAAAGGCCTTTTCAATTGGGGGAGAAAGTTTACCTCTCCACAAAATATTTGAGGTTAAAACTTCCTAGCAAGAAATTGGGACCAAAATTTATAGGACCATTCCCCATAGTAAAGATAATCAACCCAGTCAGAGTGCAATTGAAGTTGCCCTGATTGCTAGGGAAGATACACCCGGTATTCCATAGTAGCCTCTTAAAACCCGTGATCGGATCGACCCTGAGGCCACTAGCCCATGAGCCCCCAGGCCCCGGGGTCATAGGGGGCCAGGCCCATTATGAGGTGCAGCAAATCCTCAATTCGAGGTGGCACAGGAGGCAATTCCAATATTTAATCAAGTGGAAGGGTTACCCCTTATCAGAGGCATCTTGGGTAAAGAGTCGAAACATCCAGGCTGATCGCCTTATAGCCAAATTTCATGCAGAAAATCCAAACAAGCCTGGTGGGGGGTCACATCCCTAAAGTCTACATCTGTACTCAAATTGTTTCGCTTTGTGCAGGTTGCCCTCGGGAAGTGAGGGGAGCCGAATGTCAACTTGCAAAGCTTTCAAGTTGCCATGAGCAGGAGGGAGGGAGACCTGAAGTGAATTCCATACATTTTTCTGATCGCAATCAGAAGGAGGGTGTTAGGTTTCACAGCCAGCCAAAGTGGTTAATTGGAGAATGTGATTTATGACATGGCCAGGGGGGAGGGGAGAGACAGGGTCATAGGGGAACGTAAATCTATGTGGGGTCAGTCCTGACTGCATCCGAGTATTGCCGGAATGGTGCTCCAAATAAATCACTATATTTCCTTTGAAGTTTGGATCATGGCTCATGAATTAATTAGGGCATCTTTCGGAAACTTGACAGGTAGTCTTTGTTTAATAACTGCAATTGGGACTGGCAATTCAATCATTAAGTGAAGCAGTAGCTAAGTGAAACTGTTTCTGCTAATATCTTACTTCAGTTTTCCTTTGCTTTACAGACAGTGTTGTCAATACCAGGATTGCTTGTAAAGTTACTTTTTCATTATCGTTTTAACTATGAACAGTCACTATCCAAGGCAGTTGCTAAGGACTAGCATACCTCTATATGCTAAGAAACTTATTTTCATTCTGTGTTCAATAAAGATTTACACAAACACTTTATAATTTCTATATATATAATATTTTCTTTTTATGTTCAGTGTATCTAAATAATATGTGCTATTGGTATTTCCTTGCACACTTTCTTCCATCACAACTACTCTCCTCATGCAAGTATAGTATTTTTCTTTATGATTTCATGATGGTTGATAACCAGACAGTGACAATTTAATAAATACAATACATCAAAGATGTGGAAATCTTATTTATAACTGCACAACTTTATGTTCCTACAGTAGCAGAAAAGGTAAATAAAAAATCACACTTCAAGTGAAGCATATATTATTGGATTTTTTTTAAAAAAAAGAACTCATAAATGGGCATTGGAATAAAAGTGGGATTTAGCAACATCAGAATATTCTTGTAAATGGCCATAAGTAAAAATCACTTGAGAGTAATTTCTTTATATGATTAATTATGCTTTACTAATCGATTTACTTTCTCAATTTTAATGTAAATAAAATATCTCTTTCAGATCATAGTTATGTTTTTTCATATGAGCTGGTGTGAAAACAGCTGAAAACAGACTACAGGTTGCCTCGATTTATAACCATTCATTTAATGACTATTCAAAGTTATGTCAGTGTGAAAAGAGTGATTCATAACAATTGCAGCATCCTAGCAGTCATGTATCAGAATTGGGGCATTTGATAACTGGCATGTATTTATGATGGTTATAGCAGCCTGGAATTTCCTGATTGCCTTCTCAGGGGCTTTTGACAAGCAAAATCTATGGGGGAAGTGGGATTCCCTTAAAGACCAGGGTGAAAAATATCATAAAATTGGATGCATCCCACTTAACTACTGTGTTGCTTAGTGACAGAAGTCCCATTCTTGATCAGAAAGCAAAAACTATCTGTGTGTGTTCTATTTTTCCCACTGATTTTATCAGTCAAACACAAAAAAGTGCAAAGTTTATATATTAACCTGGGATTCCTCATTATAGGATTACACTTAAAAATCATTTTGCTATTGTAGTCTGTGTTTTGTGAGATTCATGTTTGCTTCTCTTATGGAATGACTAATTGGGAGCCATTGTGGCAACCACATGGATTTTGAATATGAAGACAAATGTAAACATTTAGTTCTTTTCCATCTAAACTGGTACTTTTCGGTTTTTAATTTTTTCAATAAAAATCTGATTAAATATTGTTTGGGGTATGCATCTAACAAAAAGGATATTTAACTGGCTCTAGTTATGCATACAACAAACAAAGATCAAAATTATTCTTGAAAGAAACAAAATTCAAATAACTGCAAGTACTCTAATATATTGTTTTATTTTTGGAATTAATATTAATGCATCTTTAGTTTCTCCTGAATTCGTTTTCAAGAGTACTTCTTAGAACTCCTCCAAAATAAAAGGGTGGGGCATTTTTTACCCTGCATTTTTAATAGCTAGGGATGGAGTGTAATTGAAAATAGAAGACAAAATTCTTCTCTGAAAGATTTACAAAGGAGGAATATTGCTAAAGAATCTTAGAACAAGAGGAAACTGTCCACATTTATTTATAGAAAGAGCTTTATTTTCTTTCATTATGCAGAACAAAGAATTTGTTTGCAGAGGACATGATTATGAACGTTTGGAGGCTTTTCAACAGCGGATGTTAAATGAGTTTCCACATGCCATTGCTATGCAACATGCCAATCAACCGGATGAAACCATCTTTCAAGCAGAGGCACAGTGTATCCCTATTATTGTTTTAAAGCCATGCATGTTAATGTCTACTAGTTTAACTTTAAATGGAGCAGTGTGTGTAAAATCCACATTTAAAATCCACTGTACAGATCTGGATTTACTTTAAAAGTAGTAATGGAAAAAGGAAATTAAATATACTGATAGCAGTTGCAAAAGCTGTGTCATGATGTTACAAAGAAAATGGAGATACATGTTTTATAGATGGCATTTACCCCTGGCGAGATTGGCCAAAATGTTTTCTAATAGCCCACCAAACTGCTGGAAATGAAACCACCAACAAGGGACATACTACCACATGTGGTGGATATGTCCCAAAGCCAGAGATTATTGGTTAAAAATTAAAAAGTGGTTGGAGGAAATTATTGAACAAAAAATTGACATAAAACCAGAGCTATTCCTTTGGGGCATAATAAAAGAAATTGGGCATGAGTAAAGAAATTCAATACCTCATGCTCCATAAACTCACCACAGCCAGAATTACATTTGCCCAAAATTGGAAACAACAACATACTCCATCAAACACAATGATTATAAAAAAGGTGCTAGAATGCGCAGAAATGGACAAATTAACAATGGAATTAAGGGACAGAGAGGAAACAGTATACTATGAGACATGGAATGGGTGGTATAATTGACTGGAAAAGAAGTCTAAAATCAACGTATAGTGAATGTTAAGAGATGATAATATAATGAAAAAATATATATTTAGTATGTAGTAGATATGTATATGTTGTATATATTATATAAATAAGTACTTAAGAAATAAGAATGTACATGTATATAATAAGCCAAAATATAAGTTGAAATTAAGGAAACATTCCGATAATGGAAAGCTGTAAAAGTGTAATTGTGATTTTAAAGGTGAAAAATATTGAATTAAAAATATTTTTTTAAAAAATGGAGATACATGAATAGTGATATAGTATCAGCATGGTTTTTCAGAAAAGGGCTATAATGCAAGGAAAGAAAGAGAAGAAGAGAATGACTAGCAGCAAGGTGACTAGACTTACAGAAGCAATGGATGCAATAGTGGATGACCAAACCTAAAAGAGCAGGTTAGGGATAGATTGTCATGCAGAGTATCTATGTGGTATCTAGGAGATGAAAATTACTTGATGGGACATAATCATTGATCAGCACGATCATGCTAACAGAAAAATGGACTAAAAGAAAAGAGAGAAAATAATAGCAACAAAAAGATTTAGTTGAATTACATGTTTCCTTTTGATTAAAATGAAAACTCAAGGTAGCTTACACTTTACAAAATAAAAAAATGGAGTATATACAAAAAAGTAATCATATCATTGAACTTTAAATGTTTGTCTAATGATTGAATATTGTCCTAATGGATATTCTAAAACAGAAAGAAAACAGTTTGCATAGAACTCTTAAGATGAAGGAGCGACATAGGATAATGTGTCTGGCAGGTTCCCTTCTCAAGATCTTAGTTTGTGGTCGGGGGTTTAGTAATAGTAGTTCTTTCTTTCACGGTACAAGAGAACAGTGGGACTAAAATATTAGGCAAACTCATATTTTTGTTTTCCAGATACTCTGCTCTGGCAAATTCCAAATCAGAAAAGAAGTATTGCTTTTTTAACTGTTATGCGTTTTACCTTGCTTTCTTTCATCTAGCAAATGCATCCCCTTCTGTTTACTTAGTACTTAACATTTTATATATAGATCTGCAAATCTATGCTGTGACACCAATTCCTGAAAGCCAGGATGTATTGCGAAGAGAAGGCATTCCAGATAATATCAAAAGTTTTTATAAAGTAAATCATATTTGGCGATTCCGATATGACAGGCCATTTCACAAAGGGACCAAAGACAAAGATAATGAATTCAAGGTATATTATCATTCCAATTCTCATTAGCAAATATTTGATTCATTTCATGGTTTCCTAGAAGAATTCATAGAAATGAAAAGTAAAACTAAATGACTCACCGGGGTTTGTTATATGTTAAATACATATTTTTAGTTTCCTTTTTTAAAAAAAAAAAGTTTTTCAGTTTTATTTCTTATACACATAATATAAAATGTATATTTTCTTATTCATAATTAATCCTACATATACATGTTTTCCTTAAAGAAAGCATTAAAATAAGGCATTTTAATTACATTCGGAGTTGCTCTTCTACCCTTTCTTCCCTCATTTCGCAACAACCCTTCTTCTTCTCCTCCTCTTTCCCTTCCCTCCCTCCTTTCTCCTACTTTCTCTTCCCTCCTCTCCTACCTCATCTTACTTCCCCTTCCTTTCCCCCACTCCCCTCTTCTTTTCCCCCTACTCATCTTCTCTCCTACTTCTACCCTTCCTTCCTCTCCTTTTCCCTTTCTTCCATTCCTCTCCCTCCCTCTCCTCTTCCTACCCTCTATTCCTCTCTCCTTTCTATCTTCTTTGCTGTGGAATATTCTCCTTGTTTGGTATCCGAACAACTCCTGTATTCTAATAGTATATACTTTCTTTCAATTTCTTTTCAGATTTATTCTCAGTATTATCATCATAATTGTACACTTATTCTTATTCTTCTTTTTTTTCCTCTCCTCCCATCCCCCTTTTTCATTTACTGTGGTGTCATCTGGGTTTCTATTTCTTTCTTTTCTTTTCTTTTTTTTTTTTTTGCTTTAATTTATATTCCGCCCTTCAAAGACTCAGGGCGGCTTACAATGCGTTAAGCAATAGCCTTCATACTTTTGTATATTTATACAAAGTCATCTTATTGCCCCCACAATCTGGGTCCTCATTTCACCTACCTTTGAAAGGTATCCTCTCCCTTGTTTAACTTTCTATTATCTAAATTATTTATCTATCCTCTTATCTTCATATTTCTTTTCTAACCATATATAAAATCTTTCCCATGTCTTGAAATACACTGATTCCTCTTTATCTCTTATTCTTAAAGTTAATCTATACATTTCCGCAGAGTCTAAAATCTTTTTTATTACTTCACCTTCTGATGGAATTTTTTCTGTCTTCCAATTTTGTGCAAACACAATTCTTGCTGCTGTTATATGTATAGTTAAATACACATCTTATTTACTATATCTCTCTGGGAGAATACCCAATAAAAAAACCTCTGGTTTTAATTCTATAGATTTATGTAATATTTCTTCAACCATTTCTGTATTCTAGACCAATAATTTTTGCTTCTAAACATGACCACCAGATATGATAGTATAATCCCGGCAAATGCAAACATTTCCAACATTTGGCTGATTTATTCTTAAACATCTTTGCTAATCTTTCTGGTGGCATATGCCACCTATAAAACATTTTATATAGATTTTCTTTATATGCAGTTGCCATTGTCAATTTATAATTCCTTTCCCATAGTTGTTGCCATTTCTCTAATTCTATTGCATATCCAAAATTTTTCGCCCATGTTATCATTGTCTCTTTTACCGCTTCATCAGGGGTGAAATGTAAAATTTGTTGCTACCGGTTCTGTGGGTGTGGCTTGGGGGGGTTTAATGGGTAGGCGTGGCCAACTTTTTTTTTTTTAACTTTTCAAAGCATTTTTTCTAATGCTTTGAAATGCCTCTGCCAATCAGGCAACTCAGCTGGGATTGTCAGAGAGGCATTTTAAAAAATACCTCTCTGCCGATCAGGGAACTCAGCTGGGATCATCAGAGAGGCATTTTAAAAAATACCACTCTGCCGATCAGACAACTCAGCTGGGAGTTGCCAGAGACTTTTCAAAGCATTTTTTTTTACCACCTCTTCGTCCAAGAGGTTGCAGAAAAAAATGCTTTGAAAAGCCTCTGATGATCCCAGCTGAGCCGTGTGATCATCAGAGGCTTTTTTTTTAACTTTTTTTTTATTGAAAAGTTTTTACAAACATTTTAACCAAATTTTGAGCCCCACCTCCCTCCTCATTATCCCTCCCTCCCCTCCCCCTTCTCCCCCCCTGGCTTCCCAGAGCGAAATACAGGGTATTTCATTTAGCAATCTTAATCTAACATATGCTAACTATCTATAAACTCTTTTCATCCCTTTTTCACTTTAACTCTCTATTTACATAGCTAAGCAATAACATATCTTTTTAAATCCAAATATTCATTCATATACTATTTGAAACTTTTTAGTCCCATATTTGTTTTGAATATAATCAATCCATCTTCTCCAGTCCACAATATATCTTTCTTGTGATTGGTCTTTCAAATATGTAGAAAAAATGCTTTTAAAAGTAAAAAAAAAAAGCCTCTGATGATCGTGCGGCCCAGCTGGGCATGATGGGGGGTGGGAGTGCAGGAATTTTTGCTACCGGTTCTCTGAACCACCCGCCGCCATCACCACTGGATCGGGCAATCCGGTCCAAACCGGGAGCATTTCACCCCTGCTCATCTTCCAATCTAATTTGCAACAAATAATTATACAGTCTTTTAATCATTTTTTCATCTTTTCCAATCATTATCTGATCCAACTCTGTTTCCCCCAAATTAAAACCGTATTGTTTCAAGTCTTTATCATACCTTTTTTTTTTATTGAAAAAGTTTTACAAATACAGATTTTTCCCCCTTTCCCCCCTCTTTCCCTCCCTAACCCTCCCTTACCCTCCCCTACCCCCATGACTTCCCCAGGGTGAAATCCAAATCCAAATCACATTATATAATACTTTACCGCCCATCTACTCTACCCCCTGTGTACTATACATTTCTTCCTAACATACAACTATTCTACCTCATATATACTATACATTTCTACACAACGTTCAGCTAAAAGTTATCTGATACTTCCTGATTTAATATTTATTCTGCATAATCCATCCATTTCTCCACTCCCGTACATAGATCTCTTGGGTCCGGTCTTTTAAATATGCTGAAATCTTCGCCAAAAAACTGGCCACCTTCAGAGCCCATTCTTCGATAGTAAACATAACATCCCTTTCCCAATATTAACCAATCAATAACCTAGCTGCTATCACCATATAAAATATCAATTTTATTTCACCCAGTGAAAAATCCTTAACTATACCCAATAAAAACAATTGAGGAGAAAATTGGAGTTTTTTCCTCAAAACATTTTACATAACCCACCAAATTTTTATCCAAAAAGCCGTCACTTTCTTGCAGGTATATATGATAATATGTAACATCCAAACAATCACCTCAGATTAATCCCTTCTTCCAACAGTATATTTAATGTCTTTAATTACCATCTGCCCCCATCATTGAAGAATACTTCTATATATAAACCCCCCCCCCAAGTGACTTTATATTTATATTCCATATGATATAACCAAAATCCAACCACAACGGTCGTCTTTGTTTTTTCTTCTATAATGTCTTACATCTGAATTGTTAATTCCATCAATCGTGTTAGGGTAACAACCAGATCGTCTGCAAATGCCCTTGTTCTGTATTCCTCTTGCCTTATAGCTATTCCCTTCAACGCACTCATAATCCATCTTTCTCAAAGTTTGTAATAGAAAGTTTCAATTCACTCAATCACAGGCCTTCTCCGCATCCAAAAACACCAGCATTGCAGGGATCCGTTTATTCCTCTCAAAATAGTCCAATAAATCTGTAATTTGCCTCACATTATCTTTCATATATCTGCCTTCTATAAGTCCTGCTTAATCATAATGAATCACCTCTTAGATAACTGGCATTAATCTGTTGGCTAATACTTTTGCAAAATTTTATGATCCGTATTCCAGAGAGATACTGGTCTAAAATTTTCTGATTTTGTAGAACCTGCTTCCTCTTAAGGGGGTATTTTACCCCCTTGTTATATTCGGCTTGGCTCCTCCCATGGCTTCGAGTTTTTGTGTTTTACCCTTGACTCCCTTCTTGTATAGTGGCTTAGACCTCTGCTGTTGTTGTTGTTTGTAGGCTGAAAGAGTTATACGCTGATCTTTAGCTTTATAGCCCCCTGTGGCTCCTTGTGTTTCCATTGCCTCCATCTCCAACTGCTTCCACTGCAGTTCAATCTCTTGTTCAAATTGCTTTTCTTTATCACCCTTCTGTATTCCTAACACTGAAGATGTACGTGGAGATGTTAGGCCAATTTTTAAAACATTGAGGTAAAATTCTTCTGCTTTTTCCACAGTATTTAGTCGATATCTCTCTCCTTGATACCTCAATATTATGCCAACTGGAGCATCCCATCTAAATGGAATTTGTCGTTTCTTTAATTCAGTCACCAAAAATCCAAAATCCTTTCTGTCTCTTAACATCTTAGGCGGAAGCTCTTTATAAATCCCAATCTGCCTTCCATCCACTTGTAAGGTAGAGACAAAAGACTTTTGCAAGATGTCATTTCTTATTCTTCTATCTATAAAGTAGATCACCACATCTCTAGGCAATTGCCTTTCCCTTGCCACCCATGAATTCACTCTGTAAACCTTGTCAATCTTGCACAAAATCTCTTCAGGGCTAACCTTTAGCATCACAGCCAAGGCATCAGCACAGACCCTTCTCAAATCCTCTCTGTTATTTTCCTTTATGCCTCTCAATCTTACAGCAAACTCCATAAATCTAAATTACATCATTGTCACTTCATTTTCAATCCTTTGCATTTTATTGTCCACATTAGAAATTTTATAATCAACTTCCTTCATTTTGGATTCTACTTCTGAACTAAGTTCTTCCACTTTTTTATCAATCTGGACAACTGCTTCTGAGAAGCCAGTCAAAACTGTCAGTATATCTTGCTTCACCTTGTCATACTTTTCTTGAACCACCTCCTTAATTTCCTGTTGAGATTTTTTAAACTTCTGATCCATAATTTCATCTTGTTTCATCAGAGCCGCAACAATAAATTCCTTCAAATCTTCAAAACCAGTCTCCTTTATCTGGCTCTGTGTCTGCAAGCTGGAAGGCTGCTCTTGTGACTTATAAGTGAGGGAGCTCCCCCCCCCACAGCTTTAGTGTCTGGCTTTGTTTGCTTTGAAGCCATTCTGCCACGTAGTCTAACTTTTTCTAAAAAAGGAAGTCTTCCCTCCCTTTTCACCACCACAAAGTCCTCTCAAAAATTTCCCCAACTTTAATCAATTAAGGGAGAAGGAATAGATCAAGATCTCTTTAAAAAAGACTTTTCCGTTTTCTTCTAGCCAGCGCTGTTACTTTAAGTACTTTGTAGCATATTGAAACAATCATGCAAATCCACTTTCGCTTTCAGCTTTTCCTACCGCTGAAGCCGGACGCCATTTTAACAAACTTTCACTCTTTCTCCATTCCTTAGATTCAATCACAGGGCTAGTACAAATACTTGTCTTTATCATATCTTGATTGTATCTGCAGCCCTGTATACCAATCAGTCTCAATCCCTTGTTTTTCTAAGTCTTGTTTCTGTTTTAATTCTCCCTTATCTGTTAAAATGTCTTTATATCTTACAATCTTGTCCATGTTAATCATATTTGGATGTGTTAACGCTTCTATTGTTGAAAACTACATTGGTACTTCCATATTATGTTTTTCTTTCACTCTTTTCCATACTACCAACAAGCCATTCCTTACACAATGTCTCTGGAAATATCCGTGAATCTGATTTTTTCCATACCATAAGAAAGCATGCCATTCTAGTTGTAGGTCATGTCCTTCCAAAGTCAATAGTCTTATATTTCTCAATAAGATCCATTCTTTAATCCAAGTTAACATCGCCACTTGATGATACAATTCCCAATTTGGTAGACCAAATCCTCCTCTAAACCTGGAGTGTTGAAGCAATTTAAGGTTAATTTTCGCTTTTTCCCTTGCCATATGTATTTCCACATCATTTTATTCAAACTTTCAAAGTATTTTTTCTCCAACTTTATCGGAATTGTTTGAAAAAGAAACAACAATCTTGGCAATACATTCATTTTGATTAACACTATTCTCCCCATTAAAGATAATTGTAAATTTTTCCATTTTTCCAAATCTGTTTCAATTTGATTTCTTAATTTATGATAGTTATCTTCCTTCACTGTAATACATCTTGAGGTTAATTGGATACCCAAATATTTCACTTTCTTCACTATTTGAATATCTAACTTCTCCATTAATTGCTTCTTTTGTTTTTCTCTCATATTTTTAACTATAATTTTTGTTTTATCTTTATTTATTTTCAATCCAGCTACTTTTCCATATTCCTCTATTTGCTCAATTAACTTTGGACCCATTTTTATTGGTTCTTCCATAATGAATACTAAATCATCCGCAAATGCTTGTAGTTTATACTCTTCTTTTTTAATTCTCATCCCTTTTATTTCTTTGTCTTGTCTTATTTTCCTGTTTAAAATTTCTAGGGTCAGAATAAATAATAGTGGAGATAATGGACATCCTTGTCTGGTTCCTTTTCTTATATCTACTTTTTCTGTTATTTAACTGTTTATTATTACTTTAGCCGATTGGTCTTTATATATGGTCTTAACCATATTGATAAATCTGTCCCCAAAATCCATCTTTTGTAATTGTAAAATCATAAATTGCCAATTCACATTATCAAATGCTTTCTGCGCATCTAAAAATAACAATGCCATTTGTTTCTCTGAATGTGCCTCATGCCTTCCAATGTATCCAAAATAATTCTTATATGGTCCCTAATTTGTCTTTTAGGCAAAAAACCATTTTGGTCTGGGTGTATAAATTCATTTAAAAGCCTCTTCAATCTTTCTGCCATAATTGATGCAAATATTTTATAATCTGTATTTAATAGTGAAATTGGTCTATAATTCTTTATTTGTTGTAAATCTGTTTCTTCTTTTGGTATAAGAGTTATATATGCCTCCATCCATGAGTTCGGTGCCTTGGCTTCTATTAACAAATCATTACATACTTGTAACAATATATTACTTAGTACATCTTGCAACTTTTTATATACTTCTGCTGGTAGCCCATCTGGTCCTGGGGTTTTTCCATTCTTCTGCCTTTTAATTCCCTCCATCAATTCCATCATTGTTATTCTTTCTTCTAATGCTTTTTTAAATTGTTCTGGTATTTTAGGGGTCATTACCTTTTCCAAATATTGTTCTATCCTTTCTTCTGGTATCTGCTTTTGTTGATATAATTTCTTATAATATTTCTCAATTATCTTTTTCTTTTCCTCATTTCGGTAACATATCTTTCCCCCTTGATCTAATAATTGAGTTATCAGTTTCCTTTCTTTTTCCTTCTTCATCTTGTATGCCAGCCACCTTCCTAGTTTATTTGCATTTTCAAAAAAGTTTTGCTTTGATGCTTTTATTTTCCTTGCCAATTCTTCATTTTCTATTAAATCCAATTATGTCTCCCCAATTCCATTAGGTTTTTAGTTTTTTTTTGTCTTGTGGATTTTTTTGCAATTCCTTCTCTAACTTCTTATATTCCTGCTCCAACTTCTTTTGAGTTTGTCCTGTTTGTTTGTTTTTCCTGCATATGTCATTGCCAAACCCCTTATATATGCTTTGCTAGTGTCCCATACATTTTGCAGTGATGTATCTTCTTTTCTATTTTCTTTGAAGAAAAAAGTCAATTCTTTTTCCATATATTGTGTAAAATCTTTCTCATTTAATAGGCTTTGATTTAATGTCCATCTCATTCTTTTTTTTTGTCCTTTCCATATCATCATTATTGGATGCCCATATATTTGCTTCTATATCAATCATTTCTATCTTGGATATTAAGTCTATGGACATCCACACCATATCTATTCTTGACCATGACATATGTCTGTTTGAATAGAATGTATATTGTTTTTCCTTTAAATTTCTTTCCCTCCAAGCATCCTGTAAACTTAATTCATCTACCATTGTATAGAATGTTTTCGGGAGTGTCTTTCTTGGTTTTTTATTCATTTTTGTAGATTTATAATCTAACTCATTATCAACAATCGCATTAAAATCTCCAATTATGCAAATATCTTCATATTCATATTCTAATATTTTCTGGTGTAATTTTGCATAAAATTCTTCTTGATTTTCATTTGGAGCATATATACCCACAATTAATATTTTTTTATAGTTCATTACAATTTCTACCATTAATACTCTTCCTTCCTCATCCTCATATATTTGTTTGGATTGTATTGTCTGTTTGATGTAAAATGCTACTCCTCTTTTGCTTTGACCAGCCAAAGTTGTATACAATGTCCCTAGTTTTATTTGCTCCAAAAAAAAATTATGTTGCTTTCTAATATGCACTTCTTGTAAACATATAATTTCTAATTTTAACTTCTCTAATTTATTAAATATTTTTCTTCTCTTTATCGCTGAGTTTAATCCATTTATATTCAATGATATTATTTTAATTTCTTCTTCCATTTCTTATTTATTTGCTTTGTTGATCTAGTCATTCTTATCTCCCTTAGTTCCTTAACTTCTTTCGCCCTTGCTCCTTCTCTTAACACTCTCTCTTCTTGTTCTTTTGTTGTCTCTCTTGGCTGTTCTTTCTTCTCCTCCTGTTGTTCATCCCCTTTTTCTTCCCTCAACCTTCCTTCCTCTTGGACATCTATGTATTGTTTATAAAATAACTCTGCTTTCTCTACTGAATCTAGTCTGTATCTTTGTTCTTCCCAGTTCACCAATATTCCTTCTGGAATCAACCATCTAAAATTTATTCCTCTCTTTATCAAACATTTCGTGAGAAATTGATATTCTTTTCTCAAATCTCTTCTTGGAATTTGTTTCAGTGCCAGTACTTCTCTCCTTTTATGTTTTATCGTTGTGTTTCTCATCAATTGCAATATCACTGTTCTCAGTGTTTTCTTGGTGAATCTGACATGAATTTCTCTAAGTAGATTATATTGCATATCTTGTGTGCACTCTCTATATCTCATCGATTCCACTTAATATCCCTTCCTTACTTTCTTCCATTGCTTCTGCTAGTATCTCCCTTTTCTTCTTCAATGTTTTATTTTAGATAAAAATCAGCTTTATCCATTTCTAGGGTTATAATTGTTTTTTCCTGATTTTTATCAGTAATTGTAAGTCTACAGTCCATCTCTTCAACTTTTTTCTCCATTGCTTTTGCTTTTCCTTCCATTTGCTGCAATCGTTGTTCATTTTTCCCTATCATTTCTTTAACTTCTTTCAATTCTCCTTCCATTTTTTTCATTCTCCCATCTACCTTGTCTAATCTTAAGATCTTCATATGTAGTCTGTAGCATATTTTTTAATTCTATGTTTATTTTCTCTTGCTGTGGCATGGGTTCTGTTGTTTTTTTGCCCAATAGTACCAGATGCTGCAGATATTGATGGTGATGATGAATGTTGTGTTGTTTTCTTCATCTTGTTGTTGTTGTTGTTTTTCAAATCTTACTGCCCAATTTATAATGCAAATATTTGATTTCTACAAATTCAAACTGCCCACTCAGACTCTTCAGGTTCTTGCTACCCTAATCCACATAGATTTAATCCATATAGGATAAAAAAAAAAGGTAGAAAGACTGTAACTGAAAAAACAACACCAAAAACAATGAAAAATCAAAAACAGCCAAGATGCCCCAAAAAGGCAAAAAGAAAGAAAGAAAGAAAGAAAGAAAGAAAGAAAGAAAGAAAGAAAGAAAGAAAGAAAGAAAGAAAAAAGAAGGAAAAAGAAAAGCAAAAGAGAAAAAATATTTTTCAAATTTTACTACCCAGTTTTATAATCCAAATATTCAATTTCTTTAAATTCAAAATGCCCAATCAGATTCTTCAGGTTCCTGATACCCTAATCCACATAGATTTAATCCATAAACTATACAAAAAGCCAAGAACAATCAAACAGCCCAAAAGGGCAAAAATGAAGAGAAAAAAAATTAAAAAGATGGGGGGGGAGAGAAGACAGAACCAGATCAGCGCAAAAAAAGAAATAAAAATTCACTAGTCCAAAACTCAGGTATTTGCCCAAAATATCCAACTAGGCGATAAAAAGATGAAAAAAAATGTATATATCTCCCCCCAAAAAACTTTTAAAAAAAACAAAAACAAAAACCCTGCCAATGAACTCTTTTAAATCCAGGAAGAGGGAATTTCTACAAGAAAAAAGAAAGAGGAAAAGGCACAAAAAGAGAAAAACCAGAAAGAAAAAATAATATTCCAAAGTACCACTATTCCAAAATCTTCCAAAATTTATAGCCTCATCAAACGAAAGGAAACAACAAACAGCTTTCCTTCTTCTTCTTCTTTTTTTCTTATATATCTTCCCCCTTCTATTACAAAGTCACTAGACCACTTCTTATCAAAATCCACTTGCCAGTTTCCAAAACATCCCAAAGTCACTCCCTTCTCGTCTTTTCCTTTGTCCAATTTATCTCTTTAATTTCCTCTGCAATCCAAAATAGTCTTAAAGAAAAAATAAACCCCCAGCTTCAAAACTCCAAACTCTGATTTGCAGTTCTTTAGCCAAAAATGCCTCTTTTCCCAATCTGCTTATCTTCCCAATCCCTATTTTTCTACTGAAACTTATATGGAAACAAGAGATAGTGATGAGGACTGATAGTACTGATTAGGAAAAAAAAAGGAACCTAGGTACCCAGCAAAGATGAAAAGCTTAAAGCTAAATTATCAAACAGAGGCCAGAGGGACACAGTTCTGTCAAACTGACTAGCGGCAGAATCATTTAGAGCAATGGCCCCCATCCTTTTTGCACCAGGGACCGGTTCTGTGGAGAGAGGATTTTCCACAGACTGGAGGGGATGTGGTTTCATGTGCTGCTTTCATCTCATGGATGGGGCTTCTCTTGTTTGCACAGCCCAATTTCTGGCATGCCACAGGACTGGTGCCAGTCCATGGACCGGGGATTGGGGACCTCTGATCTAGAGACCTGAGTACGTGTTGTCTAAAACTTAAGCAAATGAACTTTGCCACGGTTAGAAGAAAGTAGATTATGAGTTTTCTGAGATCAAGAATTTTCATCACTTGTTGAGTCTTTATTATGCTAAGCACTTCCAGTTCCTTCAAGCTTTCATCAAAGAATGAGTCTCCAACATCTTTGCCATTCTTTGAATTCTGTTATTTTAGATGTTTTTTTTAACTTATCAAGATCTTTTAAATTTCTATTTCTATTGTCTATGTTAGAAGGCAGCACTTGAAGAACTTTGAATGGGCTTGGAATTTAAGCAGTGTTTGGGCTGGTTAGTACTTGGCTGGGGGTTCATTTGCTAATACTGTAGGTTATATTGAGATGTTGAAAAAAAAATTCAGAAAAAAGCTGTGCCAAATCACTTTTGAGTTACTGCCAAGAAAGTTACTATCCCATTTTATTTAAATAAACTGATAAATATTCCCTCTACCTTTTTATCATTCAAAATTAAATACATAAATTATTGTAGATACATGTTCCAGGACTCAACTTTATGATGCCTCACTCCAAAAATAGATTATGTAATTGGCATTTTATTTTTTATTTCAGAGTTTGTGGGTAGAGAGAACAACACTGATCTTGGTGCAGAGTTTGCCAGGAATTTCCCGATGGTTTGAAGTGGAGAAACGTGAAATTGTGAGTACAAGCTGGGAAAAATAGATGACCCTCCATTATTACCATAGAATATTAGATGTCAAATATATTTTGCATCCATGCTTTAAATTGCTTATATTAGAATAAAAAATAGCAAATAACAATAAAGCTCAAGTCTGATTTGGAATCTGTTCTAAGAAGTCAGAGAGAAAAGGAAAGGAAGAAATTTGTTTATAGAATTATTAGTGCTTTAAAACTTGATAAATTGATGAATTGATAATTACAGTTTTATTACTTGAATATGAAGAGCTATGGCTAAGAGAAATAAATTTAAATATGTGATGTTCTATAGTACAATATGATATTGAACTCCTTTATTATGTTGCTTAATAAATAATACAATATGAGATGGTATATTGAATATGTTGCTCTAATATCTGAATACCAAAATATTCTCATACTAGCTCCAGTGCTAATGTTGTCCAGTAACTTTTTTCAGACTCATCCTTAATCATAGAATAAGTACATTATTCTTACAGAATTTTCTGGTCTTTGGAATTCCTATTTAAGGCATTTATTTGATAAAAATCACTCATTTAGAAGTATGATGAATTGGTACTTGAGTTGTAACTATATAATTAGAACTGATATAATTATATTTTTTTAGTATGGCTCATTGAATGGTTATGAGAAGCTACTGCCTTGTCGTGGCGAAGGGGCTTGCATAGCTCAATGAAGCTTTGAGCTATGCCGTGCAGGGCCACCCAAGACGGACAAAGCAGAGAGCTCTGACAAAATGTGATCCATTGGAGAAGGAAATAGCAACCCACTCCAGTATCTTTGCCATGAAAACCCCATGGACAGTACCAAAAGGAAAAAAGATATGACACCGGAAGATGAGCCCCTCAGGTCGGAAGGTGTCCAATATGCTACTGGGGGAGAGCAGAGGGCTAGTACTAGTAGCACCAGAAAGAGTGAAGCAACTAGGCAAAAGCCAAAAGGATTCTCAGCCGTGGATGTATCTGGTGGTGAAAGGAAAGTCCGATGCTGTAAAGAGCTATACTCCATAGAAACCTGGAATGCAAGCTGGACGTGGTCAAACAGGAGATGACAAGACTGAACATCAACAACTTAGGAATCAGCGAACTAAAATAGACAGGAATGGGTGAATTTAATTCAGATGACCATCAGGTATACTACTGCGGGCAAGATTCCCTCAGAAGAAATGGAGTAGTCTTCATAGTCAATAAAAGAGTAGAAAAAGCAATACTGGGATACAATCCTCAAAATGATAGAATGATCTCACGTCAAATCCAAGGCAAACCATTCAATATCACAGTAGTCCAAGTCTATGCCCCAACTACTGGTGCTGAAGACGATGAAATTGACTGGTTCTATGAAGCACCTTATAGAATTAACACAAAAAAATGATGTCCTTATCATCATCATGGGGGATTGGAATGCTAAAGTAGGAAGCCAAAAGATAACCGGAATAACAGGCAAGTTTGGCCTTGAAAATGAAGCAGGGCACAGACTGATAGAATTTTGTCAAGAGAATACGATGATCATAGCAAACACTCTTTTCCAACAACCCAAGAGATGACTCTACACATGGACATCACCAGATGGTCAACACAGAAATCAGATTGACTGTGTGCTCTGCAGCCAAAGATGGAGAAGCTCTATGTAGTCAATAAAAACAAGACCAGGAGTGATTGTCGCTCAGATCATGAGCTTCTCATTGTAAAATTTAGGCTTAAATTGAAGAAAGTAGGGAAAAGCATCAGGCCACTCAGGTATGAACTAAATCATATCCCTGATGAATATACAGTAGAAGTGACAAATAGATTTAAGGAATTAGATCCGATAGACAGAGTGCCTGAAGAACTATGGATGGAAGTTCACAACATTGTACAAGAAGTAGCAACTAAAACCATCTCAAAGAAAAAGAAAGGCAAGAAAGCAAAATGGTTGTCTGAGGAAGCTTTGCAAATAGACGAGGAAAGAAGGGAAGGGAAAGGCAAGGGAGAAAGAGCCAATTGAATGCAGAATTCCAGAGAATAGCTAGAAGAGATAAAATGCTCTCTTAAATGAACAGTGCAAAGAAATAGAAGAAAACAATAGAAGAGAGAGGACCAGAGATCTCTTCAAGAAAATTGGAGATATGAAGGGAACATTTCATGCAAAGATGGGCATGATAAAGGACCAAAATGGCAGGGACCTAACAGAGGCAGAAGAGATTAAGAAGAGGTGGCAAAATTACACAGAAGAACTATACAAGAATGAGCTTAACGTCCCTGATAACCATGATGGGGTGGTCACTGACCTCGAGCCAGACATCCTAGAATGTGAAATCAAATGGGCCTTAGGAAATCTGAGCAACAACAAAGCTAGTGGAGGAGACAGTATTCCAGCTGAGCTATTCAAAATCTTAAAAGACGATACAGTAAAAGTGCTACACACAATTTGCCAGCAAATTTGGAAAACTCAATAGTGGCCACAGGATTGGAAAAGGTCAGTTTACAATCCAATTCCAAAGAAAGGCAATGCCAAAGAACATTCAAACTATCGCATCATTGCACTCATTTCACATGCTAGTAAAGTTATGCCATCTTTTAAAGTTATCCCATCTTTTAAATTTTTTAAATTTTTTAATTTGTGATTTTATAAATTGGGTGTTTTAATCTGTGTTTCGGCCGAAATAGTTAATAATTTTAAGGGATTTTTTAATATTTGTATTATCTGTATTTTATCTTGGCTGTTCACCGCCCTGAGTCCTTCGGGAGTAGGGCGGTATAGAAATTTGATTAATAAATAATAAAATAAATGCTCAAAATCGTACAAGCTAGGCTCCAGCAGTATGTGGATCGAGAACTACCAGAAGTACAGGCAGGATTTCAAAGAGGCAGAAAAACTAGAGATCAAATTGCCAACATACACTGGATCATGGAGAAAGCTAGGGAATTCCAGAAAAACATCTACTTCTGCTTCATTGACTATGTTAAAGCCTTTGATTGTGTGGATCACAACAAATTGTGGCAAGTTCTTAAATAGATGGGAGTACCAGACTATCTTATTTGTCTCTTGAGAAACCTATATGCGGGTCAAGAAACAACAGTGAGAACTGGACACGGAAGCACTGATTGGTTCAAAATTGGGAAAGGAGTCCGGCAAGGCTGTATACTGTCACCCTGCCTATTTAACTTATATGCAGAGCACATCATGAGAAAGGCGAGGCTAGATGAATCAAAAGTTGGAATTAAGATTGCCAGGAGAAATATCAACAACCTCAGATGTGCAGATGATACCACTCTAATGGCAGAAAGCAAAAAGGAACTAAAGAGCCTCTTGATGTGGGTGAAGAAGGAGAGTGCAAAAGTTGGCTTGAATCTCAACATTACGAAAACTAAGATAATGGCATCCGGCCCTCTCAATTCTTGGGAAATAGATGGGGAAGAAATGGAGGTAGTGACATATTTTATTTGACTGGGCTCCAAGATCACCGCAGATGATCTTGCAGCCAAGAAATTAAAAGACACTTGCTCCTGGGGAGGAAAGCTATGGCAAATCTAGACAACATACTAAAAAGCAGAGACATCACCCTGCCAACAAAAGTGTGTATAGTCCAGGGGTGAAATTCAAAATTTTTTCCTACCAGTTCTGTGGGCATGCTTGCGGGGTGGGTGTCCTGTGACTGAGTGGGTGTGGCCAACTCCACATCACTCATGGCCATGCCCACTCAGTCACATTGCAGTGAAAATTACCGGAGCTGCTCCGCTTCTTGAATGCACTGCTGCCGCCCTGCATATCGCCCTTCATAGCGCACATGCATATTGTTGACTGCTCCTGCTGCATCGGAGGGACTTGCCTGGGCAAGTCCAAGCAGAACGGCGCATCAGGCAACGGTGTGCACTTGCATGGCCGGCGCATGGTTCAAGGTGGTGCCATGGAGCAGCTCCAGTTATTTTCACTGCAAGAAGCCTGCAGCTGCTGTCTCTTTTTCAGCGCAAGCCCTACGCTCCAAAGTGCTGAGGATATGTGGTTTTCTCCTTCCTCTTTCCTCGTCTACATAAAAGCAGTCCGGTTCCCAGTGGCTACTCCAGAGAAGCAGGGGTGGGTTCCAGTTTGGCTCTTTCTGGGGATTTTTGGTAGCCCCCCCCCACCTCCCGCTTTGTTTGACTTTACTTGAGAGCATAGGAAGTTGGACAGACCCTATTTGGAACGTCAGCAAATTCTTCACCTCCGAGTCCTAACTTCAAATCCTCTGAAAGGAGATACTGTTGGGGGTAGGTTTCCCTTTCAGTCTCCTGGAAGTGTGCTCACTCTTCATGCACCTTTCCTCCAGTTTCCGGCTGTTTCGCCAACATAAGGACACATCGCGTGGCGAAGGGAGAATGGACAGTGAGCACGCGGGGTGCGTGGGGCCAACCAGGGTGGTTTTTACCAGTTTTTACTGGTTCGGCAAACCATTTACAATTGTCGCTACTGTGTGATCCAGTCCGAATCGGTCAAATTTTCACCCCCGGTATAGTCAAGGCTATGGTTTTCACAGTTGCAATGTATGGCTGTGAAAGTTGGAACATAAGAAAGGCTGAGCGCCAAAGAATTGAGGCCTTTGAACTATGGTGCTGGAGAAGACTTCTGTGAGTCCCTTGGACTGCAAGGTGATCAAACCGGTCAATCCTAGAGGAGATAAACCCTCACTGCTCTTTAGAAGGCCAGATCCTGAAGATGAAACTCAAATACTTTGGCCACCTAATGAGAAGGAAGGACTCACTGGAGAAGAGCCTAATACTGGGAAAGATTGAGGGCAAAAGAAGAATGGGACGTCAGAGAATGAGGTGGCTGGATGGAGTCACTGAAGCAGTAGGCGTGAGCTTAAATGGACTCCAGAGGATGGTAGAGGACAGGAAGGCCTGGAGGAATGTTGTCCATGGGGTCGCGATAGGTTGGACATGACTTCTCAACTAACAACAACAACATTTAATAATAATCACTCATTTAAAAGTGTGATGAATTGGTACTTGAATTGTACCTATGTAATTAGGACTGATATAATTATATTTTTTTAGTATGGCTCATTGAATGGTTATGAGAAGCTATTGAAACAAATTATGTGAATAAATAACAAAATATATTCATAACATCTGGAGGTTCTATATAATTAAAATGTCAGAGTTATTTTATAAATTTTGGCTACAGTTAAATGTTCAACAGTAGACACTTCTGTATTTTAACATGGCCATATGGTTATAATGATGAGAGTTGTGAATAACTTATTTGGAGAAAGGTTTCTCTAACAATTCTTTAGTTTGTGGTTAGGGGTTCATATGTGCCACCAGACCTAAACAGCCTCAACCTTGTTTGAGAGTTTAGATTTTACTTTTCCCTTAAGTATTTGGAGCTGATTGAATGGAATTCCCTTTTGGTTGTTTTTATGATGGTGTTTGGTCACCATTTGATATTCTGCACTTCACATTTATATTTTGTGTATGTTAAATGTGGGGTGGAATGGGATTTAATTTATTATTTATTTTTTTGATACGGTATGTTGCCCAGAGTCGCTTGTTTGAGTTGGATGGTTTTATAAATCTAGTAAGTAAGTACAGTAAATAAATAAATCAGCCAAATGTTATAAATAAAAATACAAATTAATAAATGACTTGTTCATCAAATGAGATTAAAATGAACTGTGTGCTTCCTGTGATATAGTTATCAGTTATGCAGTTAGGATTTCAAAACTATCTTCCCATTTCTAGTTCTCTGTAACTTTCATCTGCTTACACATACAGTAGAAGCTAAAGTGCCAAGTTTTCCAAAATTGGATTTATATGCTACCACTTAAAATTTATTGATATCATTGGAACTGACTTGTGAACAATTTATTCAGAAAAGGAAAAAAACATTGTAATCCCTCCAAATATTGTTTTAAGAACTTACCAATTGGTAATCATAAATTACATCCGTAATTATAAAAACCATAAAGAATGCCAGAATTTAGAGATTTTCATTCAACATGAAAATCTCAGAATGACAGACTATGAAATAGTGTGAAAATCAGCATATATTGTTGTGACTTTCAGGTGCAAATCAGCCTTCCTTGTTTTATTTTTGCCATTTTTGTTAACGATGTCTAGGTGGAAATGAGCCCATTGGAGAATGCTATTGAAGTATTGGAAAATAAAAACCAGCAGTTAAGGACATTGATCAGTCAGTGTCAGACTCGACAGATGCAGAATATCAATCCACTTACAATGTGTTTGAATGGTGTAATTGATGCAGCAGTTAATGGGGGAATTGCCAGGTATCAAGAAGTAAGTGTCATTCCGTATGTGTTGGGGTTAGATTGCATTCTTTTTTCAGTATCCCAAATACTAGTTGCTAAGGAGCAATAGTAGAAAACTGTTGTAGCTTTATAGCTTGAGCTTTCAGTTGTCCATTAGATTCTACAGAACACTATATTATTAAGTATTATATGTGTCTTCATCCTTGCCAATATTTCTTGTAATTCTCTATTCTCCCAATTCACTAAACCTAATTTAGATAAATGCTAATGTTTTATTTACATTTATTGTTATATTAACTACAAATAATTAAAATCTGAATGGCTAATATTTCAATTGATTTTCAAATCTGCAATATTTATTATACAGGTAGCCTTTGTTTAACAATCCTAACAGAGGTTGGAATCTCATTCATTGAGTGAAGCAGTCATTAAGTGAGATGTCCATGTAGGGGTGAAATCCAGCAGGTTCTGACAGGTTCTGGAGAACCAGTAACAGAAATTTTGAGCAGTTCAGTAGCGGAAATTTTGAGTAGTTTGGAGAACTGGCAAATACCACCTCTGGCTGGCCCCAGAGTGGGGTGGAAATGGAGATTTTGCAATATCCTTCCCCCAGAAGTGGGGAGGGAAAGGGGATTTTGCAGTATCCTTCTCCTGGAGTGGGGTGGGAATGGAGATTTTGCAGTATTTTCCCCCTGCCACGCCCACCAAGCCACACTATGCCCACCAAGCCACACCCACAGAACCGGTAGTAAAAAAAATTGGATTTCACCACTGTGTCCATGTGACTGCTTTGCTCAATGATTGCAATCCTGGCACTCCTGATTGAAGTTATTAAGTGATCTTCTTGGTCAGGAAAGTGCTGCCTGCTAAAACATTTCAACTATACACAAAGCTGAAATCCTCTTTGGACACAGCTCTGAGAGTGAAAGGTCTGCCTGCTGGGGATTTCAGTTCCTAGGAAATAGCCTTTTGCTCTCAAACATTCCTGCAGCCCACCAAAGTATTTCCCCCCCTGCCTATGCATGGAAATCTTTTGTGGGACAGTCAGAACAGAGCTGAAATTCTGAAGATTTTAGTTCCATTCCTGTAACCCTTCAAAAGATTTCAACTCACTTCCATACCAGTGGTGAAATGTAAAATTTGTTACTACCAGTTCTGTGGGCATGGGTTGGTGGTGGTGGGGGAATGTGACTGGGTGGGTGTGGCCAACTTTTTTTTTACTTTTAAAAGCAGGGATTTTTGCTACCGGTTCTCCGAACCACGCACCACCATCGCTACCGGATTGGGCGATCCGGTCCAAACAGGGAGCATTTCACCCCTGTTCCATACCCTCTGCTGCAACATTCCTGCTGACTTCCCCATTGACTTTTTGAGGAAGTCAGCAGAGAACATTGCAAATGGTGATCACAGATCATTGTGGGGGAGGCTTGGTGAAGGCTTGGCAATATTGTAAGTGTAGACCAATCGCCGAGCACCCGGCAATTGGTCTACACTTGGGGGGGGGTGCAATGTTTTGCAATGCTTAGAAGTGCTTTATAGGCCACAGAGCACACTTTTCAAAGTTGTTGTTAATTTGACTCATCATTAAATGAGAATTACCTTTATGCTTTTAAATTCTTTCTTTAAGAGGCTCAAAACAAGTACACTATATTATGCTTTTGTTTCCCCATGATTATTATCAAAACAACTCTGAGAGCATTAGACTGAGGAAGTTATGAATTTCTATATATACTCAGATTTGAATATTTTTCTATCTAGTATAGTATTCTGATTATTACACTATTCTTTTGTTACTATTGTTTTAGTTTTTTCTGTGTGTAAAATAACATTGTGAGAATACATTTTTGCTATGTTATCATGCAATGTAGTATGTTGCATATTTATTATTTTTACAAATTACTCAATGTAATGAACATATTTTTTAAATATGTTTTTTTTTTTTTTTACAAATATATCAATGCGTGAACAGTGTGGCACCTGGGTGTCATACATTCTAATAGAACTAAAACAAGAATTAATCATAGTTATTACCTTCAATCAACAGTATATATTTCTATTAATAATACACATTTATATTACGTTGCAGTCTGTCATTATCCAATTATTCCTTGTTTTCTTGTTATTGCTTTTATTTTATTAAAAAAAGCAAAGAAAGAGAGAGAAAAAGAAAAGCAAGTCAGAACAACAACAAAAAGGAGAAATAATCTATCCATCGTCTCTTGCCCGCTTCAATATTTTAATTGCTATGCTTTTTTTGACTTGCCTCCCATATTCCTCTCTTGGATCTTTATCCCTATCTACATCTACTTCTTGGCTGTTCAATCTAGATATTTCTCCCACCTCTACCCTCTTCCACTGCCTAGCTTCCAAAATTTCTACCCAGGCCCCATTTCCCTTTCAAGAGTATCTTCCTGTATCTCCAATTCTCTTTTCAGCTCTCTTAATATGTTTCCCCCCTCATTTAATTCATCAGTCACTGTTATTTTCATTGTTATCCCCTCTTTGTCATCTTCTTTTATTCTTTGATTCTTCAGCTCAATATTTTCCGCCATTTCTTCTGCTGGGTCCTCCCTTTCCTGGGCATTTTGGTCTTTACTCATCATCCCTTGTATAGTATTTTCCATTTTTTCCGTAATTTCCTTAAATCCTTTCTCCATTTTCCTTTGTGTTTTGAAAAAGTAACGCCATCTCCTTCAAAGTTCCACTCATTTCTTCCTTATAAAGGAAGAAATTTATTTTGTTTTAAACAATTCAACTTTTGTCCAGCAGTCCAAGAACTATTTATTCAGTCCTTAAATTGCCCTTCAAGGAGTGTACTAATTACAGCTCTTTATATCCCTTAGGTATGCAATCAATTCCATTTAAATAATCCCAGAGTTTATCCAAAGCCTCTTTACATCCCTTTTACAGGTTCAATCTTCTAGCATAACATTCAGTGGTCCCTTTAATTAGATAGCTTCCTTATTTTTGTATTTGAGTCTCCAGTAGTCATGGGATAGAGTTAAGGATAATCCAGTAAATATTTTCACAGTCCTTCATGTAGGTATTTCCAAACTTGTAATTTTTCCTTTTGTCAGCAGGTGGCACTCTCAACTTAAATTTCAGTATTGCCAATAGTCAATTATCATTTTATTTACAAATCCATTATAAAAGCAGAATAAGTTTTGTAAATAAATTATTCCAGCATTTTAAAATGCCTTCCCAGTACCACGTCTTCCCAGTTTAAGAGTCTATTTTTCTGTATATTTCAAAAATTATTATTTTTCTCTCTAACGCCTTTCACTTCTGGTCTGGTATTTTCTCAGAATGCTTAGATGCCGCTTTAACAAATAGTTCTGAACCAATAGTTCTAAATTATTCCTTGGGGTTAAGTTTAAGGCTAAATGAAATCCTCTCCCCCAGTTCCAGTCACAGTTCACCTACTTCGCTCCAGCACCAGTCTTAGTTGTTCTTCGGTTGTCCCAGCTTTGTGGCAGCCATCTTTAGTCGTGGCTGAGAGGGAAAATAAATCTTGGGTCAGACAGGATAGCTGCGACTCTCCACGACCTCATAGGGTGCCCCTCTTTGCTTCACTGCCCCTGCAATGGCTCCTCTTGGAACCCACAAACAGGGAGATTTCAGCACAGGGAACGCAGAGTCTCGTTCCCTGTGTCTGATACCACTGCAACATCAACCAGAAGTTGAATCAATGTAATGACCATATTAAACACCTCCCATTTTCCGCACAACAACAACCCTGTGAGGTGGGTTGGGTTGAGAGACAATACTGGCCCAAAGTCACCCAACTGTCTTTAATTTTTATTAACCATGCTGCTTAGGACAAAATCAAATGTCAGGGTGAGGGAAGATAAACTGGAGGACAAAGTAGAGCTCTCATCTTCTGGTAGATAAATATTAATTTCTGCTATGGATATGGGCCCATGAATTTGCAGTTCCCATACTATTGAATGAAAGAGTGCAGAGAAGAGCAACAAAGATGATTCAGGACTGGAAGTTAAAACATACGAAGAACGATTGCATGAACTGGGTGTGTCTAATGAAAACAACGACTAGGGATGACATGATAGCGGTGTTCCAATATTTAAGGGGCTGTCATAAAGAAGGGAGAATCAACCTAAAGACAATAAGCAATGCATGGAAACTAATTCAAAAGAGAACCAACCTAGAACTAAGGAGAAATTTCCTGACAAAACAATTAATCAGTGGAATGATTTGCCTCCAGAAGTTGTAGGTACTTCAGCACTAGAGGTTTTTAAGAAGAGATTGGACAACCGAAATGTATAGGGTTTCTTGCTTTAGCATGAGGTTGGACTAGTAGACCTACAAGATCCCTTCCAACGCTGTTATTCTGTTATTTTAAAAGTGCATTAATTTTGATAATTCCAAAATGTGAAAGTCTTCCCCTTTGATGCAGGTTACCATATTTGTTTACTATTTTATCAATGTATACATTCATGACATATAACTGATGTAAGAGACCTGTAGCTATATTTCCTAGATTTCAAAATAGATAATAAAACATGATTCCATGTAATTTAATAAGAATTTTGCAGATTTTTGTATAAATCAAGTAATTTAAACAGATCCTGATAGAATTTAGTGCATCCATAGATGGTTTAAATAGTAATCAAGATAATGTTAGAGAAATAGGATTTTTCTATAATACACATATTATATGCATAACTTTGAAATAACATGGATGACTTTGTGCAATGATTGTGTTCTTCTCAGGCATTCTTTGTGAAGGAATATGTTCTGAACCATCCAGAGGATGGAGAAAAGATCACAGGCTTAAGAGAACTGATGCTTGAGCAGGTAAAAGAAAATTCAAGCAAGCTGCTTTCAATCAATTTTAACAGAACTGTCATATACCTAGGGAAAAAAATTGTACATTATAGCAATTTTCCATTCAGATTCTATTGAGGATTTTTCAAGTATTTAGAAGGACTAGACAGGGAAGCAAACTAAGAGTTACTGATAAGATGATTTTAAAAGGCTATCTCTTTGATGTTAAGAAGAGGTGGTTAAACAGATAGGATTTTACTCTCCATAACTGTATGTGCCTTACTGCAATAATAATCTAAATGTATTGTAAGGAAATATGAATAAACAGCAAATAAATTCCACCTGCCTTAGTGCAGGTAGGAAAGAAGAAATAAAGTTGTGATTTTAAGTAATTCCCAATATTATCCTACAATTTTAATTCTTTCTTCTTTTAAAATTGATAATAAAATATTTAAACTAGAAAATTGTTGGAATTTATTATTGTATGTGCTAATTTGTGCTGGGTTTCACACATGGTCATTTTCTTTGTATGGAGCTCAGAATAGCCAGTAGAACTCCTTGAACACTGTTATCAAAAGAGAGGCAACTAAATAGATAACACTCATAATACAATTAGTCCTTGTTTAATGACCCTAATTGGGACAAGAATTTCCATCACTAAGTGAAGCGGTCATTAGGTGAAAAAACATGTGATTGCATTACTTAGCAACAGCAGTTCTGGTATTCCTAGTTGTGGTTGTTAGGTCAGGACCCTCTCATCAGGGTCTAGGACCGTGATGGTGAACCTATGGCATGCCTGCCACAGGTGACACGTGGAGCCATTTCTGCAGGCACGTGATCTGTCACCCTAGATCAACTTCACTGCGCATGCGCATGCGCCTCCCACCAGCCTGCTGATTTTTGGTACTCTGCCACACATGCGGGAATTGCACATGCATGCCCATGCCACCATGCCCCTCCCAGGAGTCCCCACATGGCCTGTTTTGGATGCCAGATAAGTACAGGGCTCGTGTGAGGCTCCGGGAGGGTGAAAAACAGGCCTACCAGAAGTCCAGAAACGAGCCGTTTCTGGCCTCCAGAGGCTTCAGGGAGGCCTGCTAGGTCCAAAATGGGGCATCGGGGGGGCCCCCCACCTGCGCAGGGGGGCGGGGCAGCACAGAGATTGTGCATGCATGCGCAGAGGGGCGGGGCGTGCATGGGGGGGCATTGCATTATGGGTGTGAGCACGTGTGCGTGATAGCCCAAGGAAATAGCCTTGGGCACGCCTCCTTCACCTCAAGCCACCTGCCTCAGCCCACTCACAGCCAGCTTTCCTCCTCCCCTGGCCCTTCCCCGGCGATTCTGCCTGGCCAATGGGCCTCTGGTCCTTTGCCCCTTGCCCTTCGGCTTGGCCCATTCGCCAAGACACTGTTTGTCCTGGGAGTTTCGCACCATGGGACAAAAAGCCACCAGCCTATCAGGTGGCAGGCAGCAATGGGACTGGGAAGGCTGACCGAGGGGTCTGGAATGTGGATGTGATTGGTGACAGGTTACTGAAGAGAGCAAGGCAAGCAGGCAAATGCTTCCTGTGCGTGGTTCATGCTGGTGCTAGAAGGGGGAAGCAAGCAAATGCTGCTTGCGCACTGCTCCTGGGGGGCTGGGAAGGGCACAGGCAAATGCTGCCTGCATATAGTTGGTGCTGGTGCTGGGAGGAGGAAACAGGCAAACACTGCCTGCACACTGCTCCTAAGGGGTGGGAGTGGGAGGGCGCAGGCAAATGCTGCCTGTGTGCGGCTCGTGTTGGTGCTGGCGCAAGCAAATGCTGCTTGCGCACTGCTCCTGGGGCGCTGGATGGTGGCAGCAAGGTATTAGTGGTAAACACAGCTGCTGGCGGTGTGAGGGGTGTCAAATGGCATGGCGTGTAATGGGGAGGGCGGCAACTGAATTGCCTGTTCAGTGTTAAGCCAGAGTCTAGGTGTAGAGGCAACAGATGTGAGAGTTCAAATTGGGAAGCCCCCTCCCACTGCTGCCTGCCTGTTGCCTGCGGTGGCACCACTTTCACCCCCGCCATTGCCTCTGCACCTAGTCTCCCCCTGCCCCCGATCCTGCCTGCCTGTTGCCGAATAGGCAGTTTGGCTTCCCCCCCACCATGTGCCACCACCTTTCAACACACACGCCACAGTTTTTGCCTGCTTTCTCCTCCCAGCACCAGCATGAGCCACACGCGGGCAGCATTTGCCTACTCCTCCCTCCCAACACCAACGCCAGCCATACGCAGGCAGTGTTTCCCTGCTTCCCTCTCCGAGGACCAGCACGAGCGGCGTGCAGGCAGCGTTTGCCTGCCTGCCCCCCATTGCTCTCTTTGGTAACCTGTCACCAATTGCATCCCCCTTCCAGACCCCTCAGTCACCCTTCCCATCCCTATCTTTGCCACCTGTCACCCGATTGGCAGGTGGCTTTTTGTCCTGTGAAGTGAAACTCCTGGTACAAACAGTGTCTTGGCGAATGGGCCCAGCTGAAGGGCAAGGGGCAAACGGCCAGAGGCCCATTGGCCAGGGAGAATCGCTGGGGGAGGGCCAGCAGAGGAGGAAAGCTGGCTGTGAATGGGCTGAGGCGGGTAGCTGAAGGCGACAGAAGTGCAGCCAAGAGTGGGAGCCTAAAGGTCCTATTCCATCTCATCATTAGACAAGGAACTCATGTTTCCTTGTAGTGCTTACTTTGGTTTCAACTCCCCCGCCCCCAGCTATTTCCACCCCCTGCCCTTTTGGCTACCCTGTACTCCACTGCCATCTACACCTGCTACTCCCCACCACTCCAGCTGACTTTTGTTGTCTTGTTCCTGCTGCTGCTGAAGCACACCTAGTCCTTCCTGTGGCCTTGGACGGCTTCAAGGACACTGTGCAAGACCACCCTGAGGCATAATGAAGGCCAGCAACTGCCTAGGCCAGGTACACTTTCTCAGCAGCAGGAGGAAGAAAGCAGTTAAGGTAAGCAGAGTGCAAGGGCAGGGAGGGCAGGAAGACCAAAAGAGCAGAGATGGGAAAGATAGGCAAGTGGGGTAGAAGTGCCTGCAGCTGTTGTAAATGCAGGTGGGCAGTCAAGAGCCTAAATATTAATCATGTGATTGTGGGAGGCAATGTAGTGGCCATAACTTTGAGGACTGTTCATAACTATCACTCATTCAGCATCATTGTAACTTTAAACCATCACTGAACGGATTGTTGTTAAATGAGGCCTACCTATATTAGAGTTAATGTATTAAAAAGTCTGATATTGGAAGTTTCCAGGAACCGGGCATGGATAATCTAGTGAAGAGAAGGACCAGGGGAGACATGATAGCAGTGTTTCAATATTTGAGGGGCTGCCACAGAGTGGAAGGGGTCAAGCTATTTTCCAAGGCATCCAAAGGCCAGACAAGGAATAATGGATGGAAACTGAACAAGGAGAGATTCAACCTAGACATAAGGAGAAATTTTCTGACAGCAAGAACAATCAACCAATGGAACATCTTACCTTCAGAAGTTGTTGGAACTTCATCACTGGGAGCTTTCAAGAAGAGAGTGGACTGCCATCTGTCAGAAATGGTGTAGGGTCTCCTGTTTGGGCAGGGTGGTGATGGACTAGATGACCTAGAGGGTCCTTTCCAACTCTGTTAATCTAATCTGAATCCAGTTTAATTTGTATTTTATTGTCTTGCCCAAATCAAGCAAGCTTTATTGTTAATTTTAATTGTCATATATTTGAAGTAAGATTTGATTAGCAATTGGCATTGGAAGCTAGCTTGTTTCATCAAAACCTTGTACTCCCTTCTTGAAGGAAAAATATAATTAAGGGTCAGATGAAGTACTAATATTTAATGAATGAATGTCTGACATTAATTGGTTTTTAATCCCATCACTAAATCATGAGTCACCCATATTGTCTCAGTATGAACTGAGTATATAGCATTAATAGTACAAATTCCTGAATTGTATTACTATAGTATTGAACTTTCCCCCCCTCTCTCTGTGTGTGTTCAAATATTTTGTTTTGGATTTTGTTCTAAGGCCCAGATTCTTGAATTCGGCTTAGCAGTCCATGAGAAGTTTGTCCCCCAGGATATGAGACCTTTACATAAAAAACTGGTGGATCAGTTTTTCATGATGAAATCTAGTTTAGGAATACAGGTATGTGATATTCCACATTCCATACAGGTATGTGGTCTTCCAAAGACGGTACATTTGAAACCAAATATAGAAATGTCTGCATCTGAAATAACATTTTTATTAAGCAATAAACAGTGACATCTTATGGCTGCATGGCTGCATGGCTGCATTGATTTTCTTAAAAGTTTATGACTTCAGCTGAGAAATAGATTTTTTTAAAAATTAAGAAACACCATCTAATTTTAGTTTACTATATTTCACTTTTCCCATAAGATATTCATTTAAGATGTAAACATATCTTTAAAATAGTAATTCTTATTGTCAAATTTGAATTTAGGAATTTGCTGCATGCATCCAGGCTAGTCCAGGTTACTTTCCAAATGGAAGCCCACGTGTCTCTAGAAATTCAGTCCCTATATCCATGAGTCCAGAGGTGGGCAGAATTTCTAGACACAGGTAAGTTAAAGCTACAAACAAATAAATTAAAAAAGCTTCCTGTGTTTCTAATTTAGGGACATCTTTTATAAGGTGTATAACAGGGATGGGGTAGCATTCAAAACATTAAGACAGTTCTGATCTTCTAAAATAATTGTATTTAGCTGCTAAGAGAGTTATGAAATATTCACAAAAGGATTGGATAGATCACTGTGATGGAAGGGATAATGTAGGAGAGAAATTGTATTGCAGAATTTGGAAATAGACTATTTTATTTTGACATCAGATGGATGTCAAATCAAATGGATTTGTAATTGGCTGACAAACCGTACTCAACGAGTAGTCCTTAATGGAACTATATCTACATGGAGGGAAGTAAGCAGTGGGGTACCACAAGGTTCCGTCTTAGGCCCAGTACTCTTCAATATCTTCATAAATGACTTAGATGACGGTATAGAAGGGGAACTTACCAAATTTGTAGATGATACTAAACTGGCAGGAATAGCCAACATCCTAGATCAGTGATGGCGAACCTTTTTTCCCTTGGGTGCTGAAAGCACGCACATGGCAACATCCATAATGCAATGCCTCCCACAGGGCAGCCCCCCCCCGTGCATGCGTGCGCCCCCCTGCACTCCCCCTGCCCCTGTGTATGCACACGTGACTCCTCCGTACTCCCCCCGCCCACCGCGGGTGCACATTTTTGTGCTAGCAGGCCTCCCTGAAGCCGCCTGGAATCAAAAACGGCACAGGGTCTCCCGGCAGAGACCCAAAAATCAGCTGGCTACCAGGAGGTGCGTGGGTATGCATGGTGGAGCTGACCTGAGCATTGGCTCATGTGCTTACAGAGATGGCTCCGCGTGCCACAGATGGCATGCGTGCCATAGGTTCACCACATGGCCCTAGATGATAGGCTCAAGATCCAGATGGATCTTGACAGACTTGAACACTGGGCCCGATCTAACAAAATGAAATTCAATGTAGAAAAAAGTAAAGTCTTACACTTAAGCAAGAAAAACCACAAGTATACATATAGACTGGGTGAAACCAGATGTCAGCGTTCCAGCGCTGACATATCAAAGGAGAGGAGAAGCTTGAACTTTTGCCTACTTAATTCCTTTGAAGATTCTGTTTCCTCGGAGATGAGAGGAGGGGGGACATTCCTGTAATCTGACGGAGATGGGATGAGGAGAGTGGCTTGGAAGATAGCCAATGAGATGCAGAGAATTGGGGATCAGAAAGGGAGGGCTTGGGGGGCAAAGGTCAGTGCTAACCGCGAAAGAGCCAGGGACAGATCACTATGCTCAATAAAGAGAAAATTTCCTCAAAGATTGGCAGTTTGGAAATTCATTTATTTTGAGATAGCATCGAAACCTGACACCAGGCTTAATATTTATTTATTTATTTTATTAATTTATTTTATTTTTTTATTAATCATATTTTTATGCCGCCCACTCTCTGAGGACTCTGGGCGGCTTACACCAAAGACAGTATACTAAATAGCATATTGCCCCCGACAATCTGAGTCAGGGGCATTTTATCCACCTCAGAAGGATGGAAGACTGAGTCAACCTTGAGCTGGTGAGATTTGATCCGCTGATCTGCTGAACTAGTAGTCAGTACTGCACTCTAACCACTGCGCCACCTTAGCTCATAATAGCAGTAACTGTGAGAGGGATATTGGAGTCTTAGTGAACAACCAATTAAATATGAGCTAATAGTGTGCGGCGGCTGCCAGAAAAGCTGATGCAATTCTAAATTGCATTAATAGAGGGATACAATCAAGATCAAGTGAGGTACTAATACCACTCTTATGCCTTAGTAAAACCACACCTAGAGTACTGCATCCAATTTTGGTCACCACACTATAAAAAAGACGTTGAGACTCTAGAAAGCGTGCAGAGAAGAGCAACCAAGATGATTAGGGGACTGGAGGCTAAAACATACAATGAATGGTTGCAGGAACTGGACATGGCTAGTCTAGCAAAGAGAAGGATCAGGGGAGACATGATAGCAGTGTTCCAATATTTGAGTGGCTTCCACAGAGAGGAGGAGGTCAATCTATTTCCCAAAGCACCTGAAGGCCAGACAAGGAATAATAGATGAAAACTGAACAAGGAGAGATTCAACCTAGAGATAAGGACAAATTTTCTGACAGTGAGAGTAATCAACCAATAAAAAAGCTTGCCTTCAGAAGCTGTGGGAGTTTCATCACTGGAAACTTTCAAGAAGAGACTGGACTGCCATCTGTCAAAAATGGTGTAGGGTCTGCTTGGGCAGGGGGTTGGACTAGATGGTCCCTTCCAACTCTGTTAATCTGTTAATTTGACATGACAGAAAACATTCTGAAATGAATCAATACTACCCGTTCATACATAATCTTTCACAATCAGTTTAAAAATATCAATACAGGTAGCCCTTGACTTTCAACCACTATTGAACTCAAAATTTCTGTTGGTAACCAAGACAATTGTAAGTGAATTTTGCTCCTTTATGATCTTTCTTGCCACAGTTGTTAAATGAATCACTCCAGCTCTTAAATTAATTGTTAAGTGAATCTGGCTTCCCCACTGACTTTGCTTGTCAGAAGGATGCAAAGGGTGATCACATGGCCCTGCGATACTGCAGTTGTCATAAATACAAGTCAGTTTCCAAGTGTCTGAATGTTTATCACATGACCATGGAGATGCTGCAATAGTCATAAGTATGAAAAGTAGTCATATTTCACTTCTTTCACTGCCGTTCTAACTTCAAATGGTCACTAAATGAACTGTTGTAAGTTGAGGGCTACCTGTATGTGGATGTATATTTTATACATGGATCCTGTGGAATTAAGCTGTTAAAAGTAGGACATGATAAACTGAAAATAGAGCCAGGATTAATGAAATTTATTCTGTTCTTTGCTTGCAATAGTCCATTAAGTTACCCAGCTATCAACAGATACTCTTCCTCATCATTGTCCTCTCAAGCATCTGCAGAGGTCAGCAATATAACTGGACAATCCGAGAGCTCAGATGAAATTTTCAACATGCAGGTACCAAATAATACTTTATCTGAGATGGATAAACGTACACCTTCTAAGGCTTGTTATAGGATGGGAAATTGTGAGAGAAAGCAGCAAATCCAAAAAGGACTGTGAAGATTTGAATTTACTGATAGTTGAAACAATGTAAAGTGTCCATTAACTTGTAAGTCATTATATAATAGCATTCTGTTTAAAACAATGCATCTTTCAAATATAGTACTAGTAACCAAAAGCTATTAATGAATACATCAGGGGGGAAGTTAATTTTGATTTCATTAAGCCCAGAGGAAAGTGGTTTCTTTTTTATGGTAAAGTCCCAAAGATACAATATGTATCTTTATCAAGCATATCTAGTGTATGGTTGCTTTATTAAATAACCTGACTTTTAACATGTAGGCTTGTAGGCACTTGCTATATACTTATTCTTAAATATCCACAAAGGAAGCAGTGATATCTTATAGCAATAGCACTTATATACTGCATCATAGTGCTTTACAACACTCTCTAACAGAGACAGAGTCAGCATATTGCCCCAGCAATCTGGGTCCTCATTTTACCAAACTCGAAAGGATAGACGGCTGAGTCAATCTTGAGCCGGTAAGGATTGAACGCCTGGCAGTGAGCAGAATTAGTGCCACCAGTGTGCCACCACGGCTCATATACTGATACTTACCGTATTTTTTGGAGTATAAGATGCACCGGAGTATAAGACACAGCTTAGTTTTTGGGGACAAAAATAGGAAAAAAAAAATCTGCCTACCAGGTATTCATCTGGCTAGCGTCCTTAGTCTGGTCAACTTCAGCACATTATTTTGCTGGGTTTGAGCGTGCGTGCATGCTTTTTATCCCCTCCTTGGGGATAAAAAACAGCTTCTAAAGCACAGCTGAGAGGGAGCAGCAATGAGAAAAGCAGGCAAAGCACGGAGATCGCTTTACTCACTAGTGCCTCATTAGGGCTGGAAAAAAGCTTTGAAAAAGCTACATTCGGAGTATAAGATGCACCCAGATTTTCAGTCTCTTTTGTGGGGGGAGTGTGTCTTATACTCTGAAAAATATGGTATATCATATACGTATACTGATATGTGACATTCAGTGACTCTGCCACCAAAAATTTCAAAAACTCTAACAAACAAAAATATAAGTTTTAAAAAAGGGCAAAAACTCATCTACCAAATATGTTTGCCACCAAAAAAACTAGAACAAAACTGTTTCCACAGATATGGGTGAGAGACTTGGCCCTAACTCTCCCTAGAGTATTAAGTAAACTCACAGTTATAAACTTTAAAATATGATGCCATAATACTATTAATGCCAGTTTAAATACAGTTTTTATTGTACGAAACCTGACATGTAGTCATAGTCTTGTGTGAAAAGTGATATGGTTCTGTACCAGTATAATTATTATATAATTATTTCTTGATATGGGTAAATGTCCATGAAGGTAGAAGAAAATGGTTAAGCCTTATTTATTTTTATACTGCTAAGAATTGTAAAATAGACCAGTTTCCACATGAGACTTAGATTTTGTTGATATGTAAGGCAAGAATCCTTTGGAATGTGACTGCTTCTCTGGAGACCTAGTGTAGAATTTTGCCCTGAGTTGCCAGGCTTAAATTCCTGTTTATGTACAAATATGCATCTTTTGAAATAATTTTAAAATGAGTAAGATGCCAGGATTCTTCAATGATGTATTAACAAGAGAAAAACCAAGTCCAGATAAGTATATATATCACACATAAGATTATCAGTCAAACACAATAAAGTGCTAAGTTTTAATATATTAACCCTGGGATTCCTCATTATAGGATTACATTAAAAAATCATTTTCCTACTGTAGTCTGTGGTTTGTGAGATTCACGCTTGCTTCTCTAATGCAGTGTTCCCCAGCCTTTCTGGCTTGGCCAGACTGATAGGGGGGAGGAGAGGGGAAGAGAGGGGAACTGGGCAATGCACATGTCCGTGCACACAGCTTGACTCACTTGAGTGCAGGGTTGCTGTGCACGCACATGCACACGCAACTGAACTGCAAGTGGAGTTGCACATGCATGTGTACGCGTGGCAGCCCGCCATTTGCACAGGGTAAGCTGCATGCACTTGTCTACCAGCCTACGGGTTGGTTGCGAATAGGCCATGGCCTGGTAGTGGATCATGGCCCGGTGGTTGGGAACCCCTGCTTTACTGGAATAATTAATCCAGAGCCACTGTGACAACCACATGGATTTTGAATAAGAAGACAAATGTAAACATTTAGTTATTTTTTATCTAAGCTGGTACTTCTCAGTTTTTAATTCTTTCAATAAAAATCTGATTAGGCATTATTTGGGGTATGCATCTAAGAAAAAGGATATTTAACTGGCTCTAGTTATGCATACAACAAGCAAAGACAAAAATTATTCTTGAAAGAAACAAAATTCAAATATCTGCAAGTACTCAAATATATTGTTTTATTTTTGGAATTAATATTAATGCATCTTTAGTTTCTCTTGAATTCTTTCTCATGAGTACTTCTGTCTTACAATTCCTCCAAAATAAAACATTTTTATTTTTTACCCTAGATTTTTAATAGCTAGGGATAGAATGTAATTGAAAATAGAAGACAAAATTCTCTTCTGAAAGACTTACAAAGAAGGAACATTGCTAAAGAATCCTAGAACAAGAGGAAAAGACCTTGTTATTTTATAAAATCTACAATTATTTTATAAATGTTGGCACAATCAATCAATGGTTACTAAAGGAAATAAATTAGACAAAATCTGAGCTGGTCATTATAGAATAATCTGAATTGGATTTAGGTTGCAGTCATATAAACAAGTTCCTCTGTGCCATTTTTCTTGTAGGCAGTAGACAAGCATCAGGTTACATCTTCAATCATTTATGTATCATCCAACCATATTTTTGCTTCAAATATTACATTTTCCATAAGCCTAAGAGGTTTTGTAATGAGCTGCTGTCAGTACATGTTGCTGCTGTTTTTTTCACCAAGTTGCATGATACTGAGAGTTTGTGGCTTTTATGTATTTCCAGCCAAGCCCATCTACCTCAAGTCTGAGTTCTACTCATTCTGCTTCCCCTAATGTGACCAGCTCTGCTCCATCCAGTGCCAGAGGTTAGTGTTTTATTACACAACAATCCTTATGGAATCTTTATGGATCAAAACTATACTATTAGATCTAAATCACATTACATGGAAATTCTACATGGGATATAGGCCTCTGTAAATTTTTTTATCAATATGTGTCCCCCCACCCAAATAATCCACCATATTGCAGATTGAAGAATTGCATTGATTCTCTAGGTTTGTCTTGTATTCTAGGCTCACCTCTGTTATCAGACAAGCTTAAATATTCCAGAGAAAACTCTTGCCTATCTCCAAGGGAGAGGCCCTGTAGTGCCATTTACCCTAATCCTGCTGAACCTTCACAGGTAGGCATTACTCAGGGTGCAGTTAAAGAGCTACATTCCTGAAAATGAACTGTCATGGTAGACAAATGTTTTAGTTCACCTTATTGATTCTTGTTATTTTAAAGTTTCTATAATCTCAATTTATAAGGAGGGGCTGGCCTGATTAGTGCTTGGTTGGGAGACTTCTGGGGCTGTATCAGGTTACAGCGGGAACTTAAAACAAAAACAACAAAAACAAACCGTTCCAGAAGAATGAAGTGACAAACCATTTCCATACTGTTGCCAAAACCCTACATGCATACATCCATTCAAAATCTTTTTGAATTTACAGATAGAGTAAGTGACAATTTCAGGAAACTTGGTTTAGATGCCCTGATTGTTGATTGCTATTCAGAAAAAGTGAAAAACTCCAGGTTGTCTACTTCTGGCTTACCTACACCAACCTTTTGAGCTATTTCTTTAAGAATGTCAGATAAAAATGATGTTCCTTTTGTTAATAAAATCACCTCTTATTTTAAAGTAGGCAAAGTCTGAATGAAGTAAAGGCATGAATGGACATTTTTCATTTATATATCTCATCTCTAAGTAAATTATTACTTAGTACTTAATAAATAAATTATTTTTATTTAATACATGTTTAAAACCTATGCAGTTCTTTACATTTTATCAGATAATTAGCAATGTATTTGTGATGCTGAGACTTGGATCAGATATGATCTATTTCCTCTTGATCACTGGATTCCTAGGTCAGTTTACATAAAACTGCTCTTTCAGAGGATCTTAATTAAAAAAAAATATGTACTGTTCTTATATCTATTTAAATATTGGCAATTCATTTTTCAAGACAGAAAATACTGGTTTATAATTGGCTTTGTGGCTTTATTACATCATTACTTAAGTCTTGACATGTCACAGTAATGCTCAGTAACAGTTATGTCTTGGCAAATACTAATTCCAAATTCTTTCTGAATTTTTCTACCATCCTCAGCTAGAACAGGAAACAGCACAGAAAAATTTCTATATGGTGGCTTATAAGACATGCCACACAAAGTATGTGCCATTTTTGTTCCTAGCCTACAAATTCTTTGCCAAGTGGAATGAAGGTTCCATTCTACAATGCATCAGAGATTCAACAAGAGAGCCTGAGGAGCAGGTAGGTCCAGAAACTGCTCTTCCACAGGCTCATTCAGCAGGAAAAATGTCCCAATGTGTCATCACCCCCAGTAGCCCCCACAGGATAAATAGTAAAAAATATTTTTCTCATGCAAGCATTATGAATTAAGCCTTGAATGGTTCATTTTTCCCTTACTATCTTAAAATAAATCTAAGAGATGAGGATGATTTAGATGAAGTCCCTTTCTTGAAAAACAGCACTTGAATGGGTTATCATACAGTATGGACACTGTTGAAATTGCATATATCTTTGTCAGGGGTGGCATAGATATTGGTTGGAAATATAGTTTTCTTAGAGTTCTGGCACTAGATCAATTGGTTACATCACTGCAGGAAAAAAAAAATAGATAAATCATTCCTACCAGAATGTTAAAATGGTGAGCAAGACTTGGCCACAGATCTGTCCTGTCAGCTTTTTTATGTTTGGATCAGGAATATATCCATCAAACTCTGTTCATTCTTTTCCATACTAATCTTTTATTGTTGTACTTTCCATGTCACAAAAAAAAGGATCAAATCACATCGCAGCTTTTGTTAAGGGTAAATATTTAAAGTGGGCTATCATGGCATAGGCTTTAGTGCCAAGATGCCATATATTATATTGTGTGACTTAATTATGCTCTGAATTCATGTACTGGGATGTTATATTTAGTTTCTATTGAGTATGGCTAATCAGGAAAACTATTATTCTTATTATGGTTCATCACACACAGTCAACCAGATATTTAGACTGGATTTGGCATTTATATGCACCTACTTAGTCCTTCCAAAGGACTTGGGATAGGCAGATATTGTTGGCTGATGGTGTGACCAACCATAATAATAATACTTTGGCATATAAGAAACACCAAATGAAGAATAGGAAAGAGGCACGGCCAGTACATTAAAAACATTAGCAAGCAGAGAGAACAACAAGATCTGGCAATGGCTAAGAACAGTAAAATTGAAGAAAAAGAGAAGGGCTAATTCTGGCTGCAAAAGACAAAAGAAATACACAGAAAGCCAAAACTGAGAAGACAGCACCAGACAGCAAATGTCATCTCCCCAAACAAGCTGAAAGAACAGTGGACCATCAAATTAGTAAAAGATCACTGACTACAAACCACAGCATGACAAAGTAGCAACAATGGAGTCCTGAAATATTTGCAAGAAATATGTCTTTCTGGCAAACAGGAACTAGTGGGCCCACAAAACAGGAAAAATAATAGAAAATGAAGGAGCTAAAGTTCTGTGGATCTTTAGGTTTCAAATTAACATACAACAACAGTTTAGGGTTTTTTTGCAAATTTTTATAAAGTTTATCAGGATATAAAATACAAAAGAAAATGAAAGTAGGAAAAGGTAAGGGGGGAAATGTAGGATAAAAGGGGGAATAGAAAGGAAAGCGTTGATAAGAAAGACAAAAAAGTCTTGGTAGTGGACATTGCAATATCTTGAGATGGCAGAAGAGAAAGAAGTAGAAAAAAAAAAAAACCCACAACATATAAAGACCTGCAAGTAGAACAGCTGTAGCAAAAGAAAGCAAAAGTAGTACCAATAATATTAGTTGCTTCCAAAACATCTGGAACACTACTTGAACAGAATTAGCATTACCATCAGTCAGTTGCAAAAACTTCACTTGAAACAGCTTACATCCTGTGACAATATTTTAATATTATCAAACAATAACATGTCCTTGGGAAGGCCTGGATAGGTAGACAAAAATGCCAAATCCAGTCTAAATAGCTGGTTAACTGTGTGACCAACCATAATTAACACTTTTTAAAACAGTAAGATATTTAAATCATCAAGATCTGTCTTATACTTATTCTCTATGCTGAAACCCTGCATGTCTTCTTGTGGTGAAATTATGCATTTTGGTGTAGTTGTCACATCTTTTTCTCTCTCCTTAGTACAGCATGTGTTCATAAATATATAAAAATGTTGCTTTCTCATAAATAGATCTGCAAACAACTAGAAACAAATGAAGTTATAACTACTAGCCAGCACGAGTTTCTCAAAAACAAGTCATGCCAAACCAATTTTATTTCATTCTTTGATAAAAGTAATTAAATTAGTAGGCCAGCAAAATGCTATGGACATTGTATACTTAGATTTCAATAAGGCATTTGACAAAGTAGACCACAACCTACTTCATTGTAAATTAGAAAAATGTGAAATAGAGATCACCACCACCCGATGGATTTGTAGCTGGATATTCAATGAGTAGTCCTTAATGGTACTACATCTAGATGAAGGGAAGTAAGTAAGGTTCCATCTTAGGCCTAGTACTCTTCAATATCTTAATAAATGACTTAGATGAGGGAATAGAAAGGGAACTTACTAAATTTGCAGATGATACTAAACTGGCAGGATCAATGCCCTAGATCAGTTATGAATTTTAGTGTGGAAAACCCCCCAAAATTTTACATTTTGGAAGGAAAAATCAAAGGTATAAGTAAAATTAAGTGAGACCTAGCTGAAAAACAGTAGTTGTGAGAGGGACTTGGGGTCCCAGTGGATGATCACTTGAATATGAGCCAGCAGCCAAAAAAGTTAATACAATCCTGGGTTGTATAAACAGAGGCATAGAATCAAAAGCACATGAAGTATTTGTACTGATTTATAAGTACAAGTAAGTCCACACCTGGAATACTGGGACTAATTTTCATCACCACACTACAAAAAAGATGTTGAGACTTTGGAAAAAGTTCATAGAAGAATATGTAACATGATTAAAGGCCCTGGATATATGAAGAATTGTTGCAGGATTTGGGATTGGCAAGTCTAAAGAAAATAAGAACTAGGGGTGACATGATAGCAATATTCCAATATTTGAGGGACTGCCATAAAGAAGAGGGGTCAAATTGTTCTCCAAAGCACCAGAGGGCAGGATAAGAAACAATGGTTGGAAAATAATCAAAGAGAAAAGCAACCTGGAATTAAGGAGAAACTTTCTAACAGTGAGGACAATTAACCAGTGAAACAGATTGCTTTCAGAAATCGTGGGCACTTCATCACTGGAGGTTTTTAAGAAGAGACTGGACAGCCACTTGTCTGAAATGGTATAGTCTCCTGCCAGAGGAGTGGGCTGGACTAGAAGACCTTCAAGATCCTCTCAGCTCTATTCTATTCTAAATATATTGCTTGCTTCAGATAGCTCACAATTTTACATGTTGGTTTGCTTCTACCATTTTATCAGTGACTTCAGTTCCTTGGCTGAGTCTTATATATTTTCTCACTGAAAAGCTGTTACATTTTATTCTTATGAATGTTGCATATAATTTGGCAACTCTTGAGTAATTGCATTGATAGTTAGTGTACTAGGCGGGTAGCTTAGCATATGCAACCAATTAATGTATTGAATACTCTAAGTGTTCTTCCTTCCTTCTTTCTGCTAAATTTTATTTTTTAACACATCCAAATTTTTTGTTTCCTTAATACACTTGTCTTAAATTGGTAATTGGCTTAAATTTGTTTTTCAGATATGTCTATGAAACAATTTTAAAAGAAGGTAGTAAGATTAATTAACTGCAGTATGAGTCTTGCTGTAAACTGTCAAAGGAAACATCAGGTTTTCATTCATTTTATTTTGAATCATGTATGGCTTGTAAATCAGGATATATCCAGATTCAGTCCTCTTGAAGAAAGAGAAAAAGGATATTTTTTCCAGCAGTACCACCTTAAAGTCTCTGTATTCTTGTGGTTGAACTTGAATGAATATCAGTCCTCTTAAAGCATTTCATTTCCTACGTCTAATGGGACCCTCTCATATTTTTGCTTCTGACATTTCTGCTGAAATAGCTAATCTTTTCTTGTTTCTAAAGCTGTAACTGAAATTCACTATCATAAAAACACACTATTTTGAAATTTTAGAGAATTGTGTTCAATCATAATGGTGATGGTGCTTTGCCTCGAAGTGACCCTAGTTTGTCTGCCCCTGAGAAAAGTAAGCATTATTTTAATATTCTACTATATATTTTTGTAAAGTACAAAAGACAGTTAATAAACAAATGTAAAGCAGTATTTGTTGATATTGTATCTCAAATACCAAACATATGTAACTGATGTCAAATATGCTGGATATATTTCTGATATTTATTTTAATTCTCAAAAGTTTTAACAATTAATATTTGTGTTGCCATGGCTTAACAGCTGTAACTAGTGCTCCCAGCAGTTGGAGCCTGGATAATGGGAAAGAAGCCAAAAACATGTCAGAGAGTAGAAAGCTCATGTCTCCTCCTGTGCCACCTCGTCCCACTGGTAAGTCTGTACTTCATTAGTCTTCTTTTTTAATACAACTAACTCTACACATGTTGTACCTAAAGCTGGATCCTGCCTGGATGTGATTTTAGCCAGATGATTTTAGAACAGGAACAGTAAATCAGCCAGGAGGGTGAAGGGACCATAGAAAAGAAAAATTAATTTTGGAGAAAATGCCGCAAGTGGAACAAACATTGAGGAGGGCAACTAACATTGCATGAAAAGTTACATTCCTAAATTCTGGAATAAAGAGAAGGCACAGCTTTTGGTGTGAAGCTTTATCTGTAATGGTCCTTAGTTCACATTTCTGCATGCCTATGAGCAACCTAATAGTTTGGTGTAATGGTTAAGATACCAGGCTAGAAATTGGGAGACTGAGTTCTAGTCTTGCCTTAACCACAAAGCCAGCTGGGAGACGTTGGTCCAGTCACTTTATCTTAGCCCTAGGAAGCAGGCAATGTCAAGCCACTTCCAGAAACTTGTCAACAAAACTGGAGGGACTTGCAATCAAACAGTGAACAGTGAATAGAAACAATCACAACAAAATTCAAAACGTAATTAAGTGCAATGAATTTAATTATTTTTCAGATTTTTAGTATCTTTCTTTTCTGCCACATTTAAAAATTATAGTTTTGTGATAACCTCTGGAAGAGGTTTTGAAAGGATTTGGGAACCCTAGATTGTACAATTTTATTTGGAATAGAATAGAATAGAACAGAACATAATCTTTATTGCCAATTTATCACTAATCAGCATACATTAAAATGAAATTTTGTTGCATTCAGCTCTCAAAGGATAACCATTATGCATATACCCACAAAAATACACATATATGACACAGAGAAACATCACAGTCTAATTCAAATGTATACATATACATGGGGGGAAAAAAGAATACGAGTTTACAAGACTATAGAATAGACCGTGAAGTGGGTGTGTGGAGTCTCTAACAATGCTTCAAGCTCTAAGCACATAGCGTTTATATGCAGTATTCTGAATAATGGGAAGTAAGTTTACTTACTTCCCATTATAATCTTCTCAGCTGCCCTTACCATTCTCTGTATGGACCTTCTATCTGGGGCCTGCTGCTACCAAACCAAATAGTGATGCAGTTTGTTAAAATGCTCTCAATTGTGCCTCTGTAAAAAGTGGCCAGGACAGAAAGAGAAAGATGTGCTCTCCTCATCTGACACAGGAAATGCAAATGCTGGTTTGCTGTTTCACTAAAGATAACATATGAAGAGTCCAAGTAGGATTGTTAATTATATGCACCCCCTAGATCAGGGGTGAAATGCTCCCGGTTCGGACTGGATTGGGCGATCTGGTAGCGATTGTTACAGGTGGTTCGGAGAACCGGTAGCGATGGCGGCATGAGGCTCCGCCGACCTGTCCAGGTGTTGTTACTTCCTGCTTTTAAAAGGTAAAAAAATGGCTCTGACGATCGCACACCATAGCTGTGATCATCAGAGCCTTTTTTTTACCTTTTTAAAGCATTTTTTTACAACCTATAATAGGTTGTAAAATAATGCTTTTAAAAGGTTTAAAAAAGGCTCCAATGATCACAGCTGTGGCGTGCGATCGTCAGAACTTTTTTTTTACGGGGGTGGGGGGGGGTTCCGTTTTTGCTCCCAGCAGGCTTTCCTGAAGCCTACAGCCTTGATACAAAGTGGAGCATGACTATGCTGGCCC